>NC_137899.1:41931789-44335823 GCF_963455335.1 Martes martes | reverse complement strand
ATATAAATAAAATAAAATTTAAAAAAAAAATTTTTAAAGAGTCTGCTTCTTGGTTTGTCTCTTTTTTTCCCCTCCCTTTGCTCGTTTGTTTTGTTTCTTAAATTCCACATGAGTGAAATCACATGGTATTTGTCTTTCTCTAACTGACTTATCTCGGTCAACATATGACTCTCTAGCTCCATTCATGTTATTTCTTTACTTTTTAAATAAGTTGAGTTTTGCTCCTTGAATCTCAAGAAGCTTTGTATATACTTATGCATGTATGTATGTGACTGGAGTACTAAGACAACTTGGGGCCCAGTCAGTATTTGTGATAAAAATAAATTACCACCATGTTTCAGGAAATATTACATCCTATATGAACTAAAGAGTCACTAAAGATTTTATTCTATATATTATTATTATATATAAAATTATATATTTTTATTCTATATATATATTAAAAGTTGGAAAAGTGTTTTAAGGGAAAGCATCTGACAGCTCTAAGAAGGACAAATGAGAGAAAGTGTCTGAACATTTGATTAATAATGCTGATATACTCTCAGCACAAGGTGGCTTTAGATTTGATTTCATAATCAGCTGCATATTTCACTCTGGGAAAATTTTAAATTATATGATGGAGAGAAATAAAATTTGAAAGACATAAAAGATATAACTGAAGAAATAAAACAAGTCTATCAAGGAAGAGAGACATGAACAGGAAAGGAGGCATCTTCACCACTGAGACATTTACCTTCTTTCCTCACCACAAGCAAGATCACCACTATTTTGATGACAAAGCAGAGGAAAAACTCTGATTTTTGGCTCTAATCATGAATTAATAGCAAAAAGAAATGTGACCTACAATGACGATACTATTGCAGTATGCCTATCACATCCCAATATCCATTCTCCAACACCACCATTGCTCAAGTGCCAAGGCCCATAAATCCCATCCCTGAGTTGTACAGGCTCTCTCTTTCTCACACACACTCATCACTACCACCACCAGTACCACCACCACCACGTGATGCTGAATGTTTTCCATCCTAACCATAACAATGTGGCTGATAGGATTTGACCTATGAGGTCCTTGAATAAGATTTCTCAATGATCCTCACTGTCTACAGGATAAAATCTCAATTCTTTAACATGGTATGCAAGGTGCTTGTGCTCTGGCTCCTGCTCACTTCTCCAGCCTCATTCCATGCCAATTCCTTGCACTCTGGCCTTGTTCTAATTTATCTCCATTGTCAGAACTCAACATACTCCCTGTCACCCTGTCCCATTATGCATATTGCACATTCTACCTGGAGTGTTCCACTGATTCAGCTCACCAGACCTATTAGCCACCTTTAAAAATTCAAATTAGATTCACTTCCTCTGGAAGCATATGTAAACTGCCATTCCCTTCCACCTCTTGAAGACTGGGCAAGGCATTAACTGCCTATTTATTATATTTTCTCCTCTACTTGAGTGCAACTTCTTCGTAAGAGGGACTATGACTTTGCTTTCCATCCTTCTAGTATCTATTATAATGCCTAGCCCATAATATATACATGCCAGTTTGATAGATATTAATTTAACTTCTGTTTGGTTTTGATAGCTAATACCTTTAACAAACTCACTTTGGGCCTTCTATTTAGTAGGATTAAAATTTAGCTAAAAGCTGACTTCTTTTATTGGATTATTTTTAGATATAACAACATATGTTATTGATATTAATGTCCTTCACGATCCAGCCATTCATCTGAACTTTACTCTAGAATAAGCGGTATCTCTGCACAAATGAAATATAAATAGTTTTTAAATGTTAATGATATTTTAATAAGGAAAAACAATTCTATACAGGACAAGAAATCTACTCATTAACTTTATAATTCTAACATTTTAATTAGCAGCAAAAGTAAAAAGACACAGTCTTATTTTGCCTGGCTTTATTTTGCCCATAGGATGCTGTTACTCTTTTGGAGAGGCAGTTTTGTTTGTATTAGCATATCCTGTCAGGTGTCTAAAACTCAACTCATTACAGAGTTTTGCTAATCTTGGGAAATTCTAGTCCTCATCTTTATTAAGAAATGCTCTCCCAGGAAAAAGACTCCCAAATAGAGAAATCCAACATTAGATGCAAAGCAGTGTAATTCTGCTCAAGATGGCCTTGAAGATGAAGCCCATTCATGGATTTTAGCATCCATGAAATTGGAGGAATAAACATACCTTGAAAATGGTTTTATTTTCTTTTAGCAAGCAGGATAGTACTTTCTTGCTTTGCTGCTCCTTGAAAGTTTCTGGATCTTCAAATGGCATTAAAAACTAGAGAATGGAAAACAAAAACTGCAAGCAATTGCCCTGCTAATGTGTGCCTCGGATGCAAAGTCGGGAAAAAGTAGAACATCTTCAAAGAATGTAATCAGCTTGAAATGAGTGATAAAAATTCGATTATCTACCAGTGCAAATTTGTACAACAAATTGCTATCAGCCACGTATGGCCTTGGAACGCACTGGCTATTTTCAAATCATTTTGACTTTCAATAGAAAAAATAATCACAAAGACCTCAAAAAATAATTTTTTGGGTTTGCCAATGCCTAACATGTATAGATTTATGCACCATTCATAAACTTCAAGTAAATTCTCCTCTTAACATAATTATCCTTGTAGTATAAAACTTAAACCAATTTAGAGTAGCATTTTCAAAGTATATTCATGGGATGATAATTAAGGTTTCTCAAAACAAGAAAATATTAAAATAAAGATCTGAATAAACTAGATTCCCAGTTACTAACTGGGAATTATAATTATAAACTGTTTCCCAGTTCCTAACAAAACATTGTACTTTTAAATGATGGTCTTTGGGATCCATTGTTTATCTTACTCAGTTTTCTGAGTAAGCAAAGTTAGAGTTTTCTTTACTATTGGATATCTTGCAGACCTTACTGGATCAACACACATTGTGAACCTCCATGAAGGAAATGGTTTTCCAAATTCATTTGACCAGTAAATCCTTTCTCCAGAAGTACCACAAGAGACTACGTTTCTGCAGCATTTCCCTAATAGAAGCCATATTAAATATCTTTGGCAAAATGGTAATTAAAACCACACTATCTTCACTGAATTTTGCTTCTGTGTTTATTTCACTTAAATTGTATTAAAGTATACTGCAGTGATTCAGGGAAAGCCAATCCTCAACACGATGTTAGGAGACTTCTAAACATATGGTCTGACCAGTTGGCTTAGAAATAAATAATATCACTAATGTTGGAAGAAAATAGAAAATTTTCATGAGGTCCATTCTGACCAGCATTTTCACTGTTTAAATTCACAGTTCATCTCTTACCCACATCTACTTCCATTTTTTTCCAATCAGGTAGAGGAGTAAATTCCTTCTAGATAATTATTCTCAATCCAATTCTATTTTGGCCCTAGAACTCTAGACCTCTTAATCTTAAATCATTAGTTTTATTTTTCTAAGATTTTATTTATTTGAGAGAGAATGAAAGAATGAGAGAGAACAAGCATGAGAAGGGGAAGGTCAGAGGGAGAAGCAGACCCCCTGCTGAGCAGGGAGCCTGAAGCAGGACTCGATTCCAGCACTCCAGGATCATGACCTGAACCAAAGGCAGACGCTTAACCAACTGAGCCACCCAGGTACCCCAGAACCTTCTTTAAATGTTCCATTTCTTTGGGAATTATTCCATTATAAAATCATGCAAAAATTTCTACCACCACCTTTTTTTTAGCCAAGTTTATTCTGCCTTATGAAAGGATAGAAAAGAAAATTTGGAGAATGGAGAAAAATAAAAGAAAAAAATTACCCTATTAGCCTACATTCAAATAGGACCATATTAACCATTTGGTATAGAGGGCTCCTTTATGCAAAGTTGTTAAATCTTTTATATAGATTCACTGACATAGTCTACTTTTTCACTTATCTTAAGCATTTTCATAACTTATATTTTTAACATCTGCATAATAGTTCATTAAGTAAATATATTATAATCTACTTAATGATTCTCCAAGAAGAGATTTAGCTCCCATATTTTTCCATTGAAAATAACACTTCACTAAGCTTTGTTCAATATTTAAGATTATTTCCTGAGGACTCATCCTCAGAAAGTAAGAAAGTAAGTCTAAAAATAAGAACATTTTTAAAGCTCATGATACTTATTGCCAATTGCTTCTGAAAAGGTTTTATTATTTTTTCATGTTATTGTGTTTAAAACTTTACTACAGCTTATTTTATTGATCTGAACCAAATATTTGCTGCTACCAAGGCTGCTGAACTTGAGAATAACAGAGCTGACACAAAGCCTTTGAGTTTGGCATGAGGTCAGTGGAGGCTTCTGAGTATCTTTCATCTTCCTCTGTTTGACTGGGATGATCACTCTCTTGGTTACAGAACAGTCACCTTGCAGGTTGTTTCCCAGTTACTAACAAAACATTGTACTTTTAAATGATGGTCTTTGGGATCCATCGTTTATCTTTGCTGGGCTATACAGGGATAGTTTTCATTTGTAACATATTTCTAATAGCAAAATTATACATATTTACTGTGAAAAACTGGAAAAAATATAGAAAAGTATAAGGAAGAAATTCTTAATTACTTGTAGTGCTACCAATTAGCAATAATCTCTCTTAACACTCAATAATTTCCTTCTGAATGTATTGAAACACACAATGCCACATCCACCACACTGCTAACAGCACATCACAATAACCAAGACCATATTACACAAAGAGCCTGCAATTCTGAGTTGTTCAGATAACGTTCTACTACAGGCCTTTCTCATGCCATTACACACCCTTTGAAAATACGAATTTTTAAAAAATATTTTATTTATTTATTTGACAGAGATCACAAGTAGGCAGAGAGACAGGCAGAGAGAGAGAGGGGGAAGCAGGCTCCCCGCTGAGCAGAGAGCCCAACGCGGGCTTGATCCCAGGACCCTGGGATCATGACCTGAGCCGAAGGCAGAGGCTTAACTCACTGAGCCACCCAGGCGCCCCTGAAAATATGAATTTAAAAGGATATAATATTCCACAGTATGGACATATCATAATTTATTTAACAGTTCTTAGACATTTCACCTTTATTCTTTTTCATTTTACATGGTCTTCTTGCATGTTAAAAAATGTAATAAATGTCCTTGTAGGGGTCCCCATGATCTCAGGGTCCTGGGATTGAGCCCCGCATCAGGCTCTCTGCTCTGCGGGGAGCCTGCTTCCTCCCATCCCCCCACCGCCTGCCTCTGCCTACTTGTGATCTCTCTCTCTCTATCTCTCTCTGTCAAATAAATAAATAAAGCCTTTAAAAAAAAAAGTCCTTGTACATTAATTTTTGTATAGAATCCAGATTATTACCTTAGTGAAGAATTTCTGAACCAAAATTTATAAGCATTTCAGTACAGACTTTCAAACTGTACTTCAAAGGGTTTATATCAATCTACTCTCTATGCTCTGTTATAAGAAAGACAGATGGCAAAAATGGAAAGAGTAAAAGATTATTGAAAATTAACATGTATTAACACCCCACTATGAGCATTTGGAGAAGTAATTTATGCTACAAAAAGCAAATACGCAAAAATACTTATATTGAGTCAGAAAAAAAAAATTTTAAAGGAAGCAATAAGAATTTCTTTAATTTTTAAAAATAAAATTAAACTAAGAGATGCTTCCTTATACATATATTTTTGTTTCCTTTTGAAACTCATTACAGTATGTAGTACTTTTCCTCCAAGTAATTTTTAATATTTTTTCCTAAAATTATTCTCAAAAAATTTATATAATAATACTAAGGGATCTTGATCTTTGTGGACAAAATTATACTGCTTAATACAATCCATTAAAATAAGCAAAATGAGTATAGCTTCAAAATGTATGAAATACTTCTAACATCTCAAGGATATAATTTATATACAAGAATGTATATTTAGAAAACAATCTTTTTTTTAGAGAAATTAGTAGCAAGGAAACTGCTATTTACCTAGAGCAACACTGAATGGTATAATTTGATTGAATCTAAGTTCATTAGCCTGGAAGGTATATTTTCAATATTGCACTAGGTTCTACTGGGTTATAGTAAGCCATCACAGAAGCATGCATTCTGGTGAGACAAAAATGCACAAACAACAAAGAGTCCCACAATATAAAGTCATATGCCAAAAGAAATGGCTCAAATAAAAAGGGAAGAAGAGACTGGGTAATGTGCATACATTTTAGTTCAAGATAGTCAATTCAAATTATCCAGGAGTGAAGAATTTTTGAGTACTGTGTTTTATAACTTTGGAAAACATTTCCATGTGTATGTTTACCATTCCCCTCAGAGTAGTCCACATATCAATCTAGCTACTATTCCAGATGACAACATATTACTCCTTTAGGCACTAACATCTTCATTTCTCACTGGAAAAAAATATGGATTAAAATAATGAATTGTTGGACAGGCTCCAGTAAAGCAAATAGTTTTGATTCTCTTAATCTGTAGATAATTTATAGCAAAAAGATATCTTTACTAATACTGTGGCCAACGTATAGTGTATTGCAGAGAGAAGAGGAAGGTGGAGTGATACATATTAACTTTAGCTTTATGCATTTTAGAAACAGACAGATGCATACTATCATTATATGCCATCCAGATATGTCTGTGTGTGTATTTACTGTAATGCATATGGACTTACAAAGAGAATGTGTTCTTCCAGTCATCAAGGATATATCCATTTTATATAAAATGACAGCTATCTAAATAATATGGGAATAAAAAACCACTTAATACCTACACTGAAATTACTGTTGCAAAAGTCCTATGAATGTTCAGATTACAACTTCAACATGGACAGAAAGATGGATATACTAGATGAATACCACTACTGCTGACTACCTAGAGGATGTTAATATGATCTAGGATCATAAACATTGATTAAATCCAGGATTTCGGAGTCAAAGCAAACTTAGGCTGCACCATCCAAGTCAGGCATCTGTCAATGCATAATTGATCTGATAATGGAACATGCCTCTTCCTTTCTCACTCTGGCTAAGGACACCAAACCCAGTATCAGCCCCCAAGCAGGTGGTTTATAATAAAAGTAGCTAGCTGTATAAAAACCCCAGAGCTTCCTCATTCTCACCTGTTAAAATTTGCAGAGGTCAGTTAAGAGTTGATCATGGTTTTGTGTTGTTGTCATTGTTTGTTTTTTAGGGTTGTTTGCTTGTTTTTGTTTTCAAATAATGGTAAAATGGAGGACTTATCAGTAATCAATAACCTACCACTTTCAGTGTTTCTCCAATTGAAAATTCTCTTGTCTACTTATTACTTTTATACTTCCCAACAGCCTATTAAGCAGATTCTTTTAAACATGATTTTAGTACAAGTTTCTAATCTTGCTCATAATCTAGGCAATAAAGGTTTAGGGAAAGGATTAGGCATTACAGCCTAAGATGGTACTTATATCCTTAACCTACATAGATTGTCTAAGTGCAGACAATTTGTGAAAATATCAGTCTGGGGCCAACTGGACAGTAGGCCAAAGGCTTTCATGTACGGCTGCACTTCACTTGAAAAGCTGTTAAAAACTACTGATGCACAGGTTCCACCCTCAAGATACTCATTTAAGTGATGTGAGATGGGGTCTGAGTATCCCTATACAATTTTTAAAACTCGCCTGTCCAATCTAATATGTAGGTGCTTGAGAACTGCTGGTTTGGACTAAAGGTGCATTTATGAACACAAAACGCAGGTAGTGAAAAAAAATTATTTATGAATGACTTCAGCTCAAGAACCTTCAGAAGCCTATTTGCTTGCCTCTATGAACTTAATATGTGTTGTCATTGACATTACATTTGTATTCTTAGGTTAAAAGATACCCTGTACTAAAATTAATCAGAACAGTTAGTGTTCAGAGTATCCACTTCATGTAAAGCACCATGTGAGGTTACTCTATAAACTCTATGTACTCAATCTGTATAACCCTCAGAAGTAAATTTTATTGCATCTATTTCACAGATTAGGAATCTAAGACTCAAAAAGGTAAAACGCTCTGCACTAGGTAAAACCAAAAGAGCTTAAAAAGCAAATCCATATAGAACATCTTTCCCAACATCCCTCTTCTTTCCAATTCTACCTCTAATATCGCAAACAAAAACTAATTTGGCCATATCTACACATTGTGGACTCAAGTCAATGCAGGTCAGTGTGGGAACTGTCCTCCTCAACTAATTAATATAAAGAATTAAATACTGATCCAATTGTCTGTATTCCAGCTTCAAAAAGACTTCAATAATGGAAGCAAACTTTAAGAAAATATCCTCAAAACCTTATATTAACTACTTTCTCTCCCTCTTGGAAGACCTGAATCCAAAATGAGATGCTTCCTGCATGCTAAAGAGCACGGGAAACAGAAAGATATTTGAAGCTATAAATTTGCTTTGGGGTGATGGTTTACAGGATTTACTTGCACATAAATCACCTCAGAAACAGACTGAATCCCCATGCATTTCCATATAATTTTCAGCTACTAATAAATAGTAAGCCTGAGCAAAAACACTCATTGAAAGAAAAAATAAAAAAAAGGTGAAAGAACCCAAGACAGTAGAATCCTTTACTATCAGCTGATACACAAAATTTGTTCAGATATAAAAATCCTTCCTCCAGGCTAAATGTTTCACTAGCCTAGCTTCAGCTAAAGGGGATGTTTCACCCATAAAATGTCATGCAAATGAGTAGAAGATGAACCTCTTATGAGTAAAGCCCTTAGCACTAAAGTTATCAAATCACTTTTAGAGAGGTTGCATTATCAAGTTATCTCATTCCTGTTCCACAAGAAACAGCTTTTCAGAAATCAGGATCAGGTTCATGTTTATTTTCTTTACAATCTCTAATAAAGAACCTCTTATAGCATCGTTTTTAATATACTGGTTAGTGAAAAAATGTATCAATGAACTCTTTAACTTCAAATATCAAGTGAAAGAGAAAATTTTCTAGTATTTATGAAAGAGTTATATTCTTCTATTCATAGCATGCCAGAATTTTTCTAGAAAATTAATCCACCCAAGCACCTTATCTCAAAGCCAAAAAATTAAATGGATTCAGGTTCAAGGAAACCATCTGGCACAAAAACACTGTAATTCAATCCTTTTATTCATGAATTATTAAGTCATTAATCCAGTAAGAGAAACATTTATTCTTAATAATGTAAATTTCCTCATACTATTATGAAAATGCTTAAGTTAGTTTTGTGGGGTGTGTTTTTTTTTCTTTTCACTTTTCAATTAACTGCACTAACCCTTGTACATGGACTCTGCATTGTACTTAACGAGAAATAACACCACAGTGGAAAGACTAACAGAAGAGGGATCCGAATTCTCATGTTCAACACCCACATTTCTTGAGACCTGCAACCTTTATTCAATGATGTAACCTAATACCTCAATTTCCTCATCCTTCATATTCTGGTATTAGGGCCAACCTGAGAAGACAACTCTGATAACAAAATAGAGTAACATACAGGAAAGAATTTTAGAAACTGAAAACACTATTTTCCAAAACATGATCCAAAGAAAATTCATCCCATGAAATAGTCCATGAAAGAAATGGTAATAGTCAAGTAAGTTTTGAAAATGTTATGATTCAAAATTTATATTCAAATTTTAAATATTTTAAGAACTTCTATAGTCATAGTGAGGAAACTTTTTAGCAATACTTTTAGCTCCATATTTCCCTAACTAATGTGACCATGCTGTCTTTTGACTGTGAGTGTTTTCCTTTACCTATGCAGCTACAGAGTATAATTTGTAAGATGATGTAACGTACATTATAAAAAATATCATGAAACTTTTAAATTAGGATTAATCTGGAGCAAAGTTAAATTTCTGTTAAATATATTATTAAGGGGTGTCTGGGTGGCTCAGTGGGTTAAAGCCTCTGCCTTTGGCTCAGGTCATAGTCTCAGGGTCCTGGGATCGAGCCCCGCATCAGGCTCTCTGCTCATTGGGGAGCCTGCTTCCTCCTCTCTCCCTGCCTGCCTCTCTGACTACTTGTAATCTCTGTCTATCAAATAAATAAATAAAATATTTTTAAAAATAAATAAATAAATATATTATTAAAATTGTTTTACATTCACTGATTAGAACAAAGATGATGCCCAAAACGCAACAACCAAATTTTAAACACATAAGAAATTCTCCAGATGTTTTGATATATGATTTCCCCCACATCATCATTATTATGAGTGGTTATAAAATAAATGATTTTCTTCATTTTGTTCTAAACAATAATGACCCCCAAATGTTTCTTTTAATGGGGAAAATATTAGATCAACTTATTCACTAATCTTCCTAATCTCTCCAACCTTTTTTTTTTTTAATATAATCTCTATAAAAAAGAGAAAAGCTCTCCCCTGCCACCACTCCAACACAAATCCACAGGGAGAAATTTATCTACTCCTAGCCCTTCTCTTCTCCCTCACTATTTCCACTCCTGGGAGCAGAGTGGTATACCTAACAAGTAATGGGAAGAATCACTGGGCACATTCAGCTCAGCTCCACCTGCTTCTATTTGAGAACAGCTTTGTCTTTTAAAAGCAGGAATTCTTCTCAGCTTACTCAATGTTTCTTGGGCAGGCTGTCTGTAGGGAAAATGTACTACCCTGACCACCAGATACATCAGCCTAATTCTGCACTGTGAACATCACATGGATTTGGCTCTAATGATAAATCATATCCTTATAGAAAGTCACTATCAAAGAGAGCTGATCTTCTGACCTCCAAATTCATTTTTTAATTTCTCAAATTATATAAAATTTGAGTAAAAATTATATTTTAGGAGGCTATCTTATCAACCCCAACAATCTGTCTCACAAATTCTCATCAAATCCTAAACTAAAAAGAATAAAAGGTATCTATTTGCTGCACAGAACATGTCCAGAAATGAGATACTCTTGGAAGAGAAAATCAGCTTCACACTAGTCCGGTATTTTTAAGTCGAACCTTCAAAGTACTTAGGACTGATTAGGAAAACTCTTTAAAAAAAATCTATAAATCTACATATTTAGTAAGAAGTTCAGGACAGCCCCCTCCCCCACCCAATGTCCCACATTGGCATATGGATTATTTTGAACTGAAGGCAATCCCAGACCCTGGGAACTCAAGAGAAACTTTTGCCCCTCCCTTAACTATACAGAAGAATCTCAACTGGAAGTCCTTTCCAGAAAAAGGGTTATTTCTAAAGATAAATTTTATCTGAGTGATCCATCTGTATGGCAGGGCAAGCATCTAATTACCAAACATCTGCTCTTCTTATTGTCCTATGAATTACATTCCTTTCTTCTGAAGTGCCAGATATCTAACCCCTTCTCCTTAGTTCAGGAGGACATATACACCTTATTTTGCCTGACCGTCTTTGGAATTTCCATGTCTTTGTGGATTCCCTATATGTAAGCTATTAAATTTTATTTTCTCCTCTTAATCTGCCTTATGTCTATTTGATTCTGGGAACAAAAATTCTTGCTCCCTGACACTAGATATCTAAATATTGATACAGAGATAAAGAGAAAGAGCTCAGTAAGGTCACTTTTTTCCCTATAGAAATATCTTCAGTCTGAGCACCCCAAAATCTTTTGTTTTTTGTCCTAGAACCAAGGTTGAATGCCTTAATTAAGGTTCCCCATTAGTGTTATATCTTTCAGGGTATGTTCAGCTTTTTTTTTTAAAGATTTTATTTATTTATTTGACAGAGAGACATCACAAGTAGGCAGAATGGAAGCAGGCTCCTTGAAGAGCAGAGAGCCCAACTCGGGGCTCAATCCCAGGACCCTGGGATCATGACCTGAGCCAAAGGCAGAGGCTTTAACCCACTGAGCCACCCAGGCACCCCTCAGCTTATTTTTATGCTGTTTTCTAGTCCCGTGTGTAATAATTACATCTGCTCACCTATAAGAACCCCTGATTAGCTTCCTTCTTTCCCAATCTCATTTCTCTACTTTCCAAATAAATACTCAAAACGTTGTTGCAAGATCTGCTGGAGGGTAAACATATATGAGAATGTCTTCCCATGCTGTCTTATTTCTTTGCCTCAGCAAAGCAATACACCTTACGTATTATATAATGCTTATCTTATATTATGCATATATTACATATTATATTATACTATACAATATTATAGTACCAATCATAGGATATAAGTTACTTTTACCCCTCTACAATGTGTCAACTCTTTTTTTTTCTTTTTTTAGAGAAAGAGAGACAGAGGGCATGCATAGGCATGCAAGGAAGGAGGGGAGGGAGGTAAACGTCAAGCAGGCTTGACCCTCAGTGCAGAGCTTAACATGGGGGTTCAATCACACAACACTGAGATCATGACTTCATGACCTGAAGAGTTTGACGCTTAACTGACTGGGCTACCCAGGTACCCCTACAATGTGTCACCTCTTAAAAACATTCATCTTGGTGCTTTTAAAACCTAGTAAGGTGCCTGGAACATTGTATATGCTCAATAATTATTTGTTAAATGAAAATTTTAAAAATATAACTGCAAAAAGGTGAAACTATGGAGACAGTAAAAATATCAGTGGTTGCCAAGCATTAAAGAAGTGGGATGGATAAATAAGCAGAACATAGATTGTTAGGGCAATAAAAATACTCTGTATGATACCATACTAATAGATTTAAATCTTTATAACATTTGCCCAAAACCAAAATATGTATAACACCAAGAGTGAATCCTAATGTAAACTAGGGACTTTGGGTGATTATAATTTATCAATATAGGCTCATCAATTGCAACAAATGCACCATTCCAAAAAGGAAGGGATGTTATGTATGTATGGGGACAGGGAAATATGGGAATTCTCTATACTTTTCCTTCAATTTTGCTGTGAACCTTTAATTACTATTAAAGAAAAGGCATTTGTAAAAAAATTTTATATACAACTACAATAAAGAGCCTAGTATATGAATTATTATTTGATCTCTTCAATACCTTTTTTTTTTTTTTTTTTTTTTTTCTGAGAGGGAGGGCAGGGTTGGGGAGAGGGAGGGAGGGAGAGAGAGAGAGAATTTTAAGCAGGCTTTATGCCCAGTGCAGAGCCCTACGTGGGGCTCGATCTCACAATCCTGAAATCATGACCTGAGTCAAAAATCAAGAGCCAGACACTTAACCGACTGAGCCACCTAGGTACCCCGTGATCTCTTCAAACACTCCTAATAAAGTGAGGAGTCATTTACATGTAAGAAAAAATATATATATTCTGGGTAAAGCTAAGCAGTGGCTGAAAAACAGAATACTATACCAAAATTATAATACCTTCCCAATTAAATCTGTGGTATTTCATAAACTAATTACTTTTATGTGAAAATGTGTATATTTCTTTAAAAAATCTTTCCCTGCAATTTATGCACTTAAGGTGAATACTAAAAAAATAGTTTATTTGATTTTCATAGCATTCAAGATTTTTATTTTGCACATTATGCCCTAGTGATGTTAAAGCAGGCTATGTACAGGTTCCTATTCTAATGCAGGCAAATGGTAGAGGAAATAGTCACCTCAAGGGAGAAAAAAGATCCTCAAGACACAACCCTACTTGTGTCAAACCTCTGCCATTGTTAGAGGAAATTTAGTATAAATAATATATCATGGCCCCTTGATTCAGAATAAGGGTATAAATAAAATGCAAGTACATTTTTAAATGCTAGTAATTCAGATACTACTATGTAACATTATGTATCTAGGTCATCACAATTAAATATTTCATGTATCTTATTTGGAATAAACTGCTTATATCACCTTCTTCAAATACAAACTCAGAGGTTCTCTGTAAATGTAGTTTTCAACTTCTTTCAAATTGATTCTGCTTAAACTTATTTATTGGTATTATTTTTTAGTACAGTTGATACACATTACATTAGTTCCAGGCGTACAACTTAATGATTTAACTTCTCTATGTCCTCTGCTGTGCTCACCACAAATGTAACTACCGTCTATCTCCATACAATCCTATTAAACTATCATTGACTATATTCTCTATGCTGTGCATTTTATTCCCATGACTTATTCATTCCTACAGAATTTAATGAAAGCATCAAAACAAACATGATGTGTAAAAGTGATTGAGAAGAAAGCGTATTCTATAAGGAACCAAAATCTTCAAACTAGCCTTTGCTTCTCCGTATCAGTCAACTAGAGCCAGAAATATAATTTCTCAAAAGATATGATGAGGTAACCTTCTCGAGCAGAGGTAATTCATGAAGGATCTGAAACCCGGAGCCTATCGGTGGACAACACTCTGAAAAGCTGGGGCTAAAAGTTTTTTATTGAAGGAGAGTATGAGTAACATCATAGTACTAACTCTATGGCTATCTTTAAGGAACAGTGTAAAAATAAGGCCATCAATAAGTCAATGATAAAGGGATAAAAAAAAAGTACACTATAAAAATGCTAATCAAGAGAAAGGTAGAGTGGCTGTATTAATTTTTAAGGGCACTTAAGATTCCAGAATATTACTAAGACTATAGAAGAATATTTCATAATGAAAAAGTTGTAATTTTTCAGGAAGACACAGCATCCTAAATATGTATGTACCTAATAATTGAAATTCAAAATACATGCAGCAAAAACAATGGTAGAAATGAGAGACAAAACAGATAAAAGCAAAATTAATAGCTTTAGTCTTCAATACTCTTCTATCAGCAATGGAAATAAGTATAAACAAAATTGGTAAGAATACATAATACTTAAATAGTATCAACCAATTTGACAAAACTAAAACAATAGCAGAACACATATTCTTGCCAAGTACATGTGAGCCATACACTGAAATAGATCATATCTTGACTCATAAGATAAATCTCAGTAAATCTATAGAGATTGAAATTATGTAGGATATATTCTCTGACTGCAATTGGATTAAAGTTAAGTATCAGTAACAAAAAGATGTCTGAAAAATCCACAAATATTTGGAAATTGAACAACATATTTCTAAATATTTCATAGGTTCAAAAAAGTAACAAGGAAACCCAGAAAATACATTGAAATAAGAAAAAATGAATTCAAAACACATCAAAATATATAGACATATAGATCAACAGAACAAAATAATATTTAATAGTAGACCCCATGTATACTTTCAACTAATTTTTGTAAAGTTATCAAAATAATTCAACAGGGAAAAGGTAGTCATTTCAATAAATGTTGCCGGAAAACCTGTATGTTCATTTGGAAAAAATATTTCAACTCTTATCTCACACCACACACAAATGCTAAGTTCAAATGCATCATAGATCAAAACCAAAAAGCTAACACTCTAAAACCTCTGGAGGAAAATAAAGAGTGGACAAAGATTTCTTAGGCAAGATACCAAAATTCATAAAAAAAATAATAAAATGACTCTGGATTCTGCTCTTCTAAAGACACTATTAAGAAAATGAAAGGCAAGCTAAGACTGAGAGATAGTCGTAGGTCATATATCTTGTATTCAGGATAAATAACTTCTACAACTTAAACATTTAAAAATGGGCAAATGTCAGCAAACATTTCACAAAAAGAAGATAAATAAGTAGCAATAAGCATCTGAAAAGATACCCAACATCAAGAAGGATCCTGAGGGAAGTGTAAATTGAAATTAAAATCATAATGAGATATTGTTGTATACCCACAAGAACTGCCAAGATTAAAAAGTGATAATACCTAGTGTTGGGGAAGACATGGGACAACTCCAACTCTTATAGACTATTGGTAGGAATGTAAAATGTATAAAACCACTTCGTAAACCAGTTTGTTCTTTTTTCTTAAAGGTAAACACACCTTTATCATACAACCCAGCAATTTTACTCTAAGGTATTTACCCAGGAGAAATGGAAATGTAGGTCCACACAAAGGTAGTTCATATGTGTTCAAAGCAGCTTTACTCAAAATAGCTAAAAACCAGAACCAACTGAAATTTCCATCAACAGGTAAGTGGACAAGCAACTTGTATCTCTACACAACGGACTACTACTTGGAAATTTAAAAAAAAAAAAAAAAACTATTGAATCACAGAACCCACAATTAATGAATCTCAAAAAACATAATGTAGAACAAAGGAAGCCAGGTAAAAAGAATACACACCCTATGATTCCTTCTGTATGAAATTCTAAAATAAGAAAAACTAATGTCTAGTGAGAGAGGGCAGACTAAATGGTAAGGAATTGACTAAAGGCATGAGGGAATATTTTAGAGTGAACTATACACTGGAAAGTATTTCACTTCATTCTGTGTAAATTATACAACAAAAATGTGATTTTAAAATCTATAGTCATATATAATTTTACATTTATGATTGAAAGCAAGCATCATGATCAAATAAAAGTTTTACAATTTACAATTGTCTTAATGTGGATTTTGCAGAAGCATTTCCTGAGACAAAGATTTGAATGAAAGTAGTTTGTACTGGAGGTGATTATAGGAGGCATCAGAGAGGGAGTGAAGAAGTGAGGGAAGAAGGGGAAAAATAAAGTAAAATGTGATCCATTAAGCAAATTATTACCGAGGGGTTTGGCAAACAAGTGTACATCTCACACATATCAAAGCTTCCCACCTGAAGATCAATAGTTGAGGGCTCCTCTGGCTGGAAGCCTGTGCCTCGGTCCCACAGAACATTATTTCCTGGGCACTGCTTGCCTGCTGTACAGGTAGCATAGCAGGGACCAGTAGACAGAGAGCCTTCTGGAAAAGAAATGCAGGGGCTGGCAGTTGGAAGTTGAACTGATATAGGCTGCAGTGCTGAAGGGAGTAGGGACTTGGGTGGGTGGGACCCTGTCAGTGCCTGCTATGTTACTAGAAAAGAACACCCAACAATTCAAAGTACATTGCTGATTCAGAAATTTTAGCCAAATAGATACCAGAGTTAAAGACAACTTTGAATCCTTTATAGTTTTATTTCCATTTGGTTTTCAAGACCAACACTTTTTTTTTTTTTTTTTTTTTACAATAAAGACATAAGCTACAGGAACTGGTACCACAAATTTGAAATTCAGGTTTATGCCATTTGAATATGATGGAAAATGGAACTATCAAATTTAGTCATCATCAAATTAAATACACATCAATGTAAAAAGAAGACAAAATAGGAACACAATTTAGAAATATTCTAATTATTCTTTCCTGAAGTGGTCTTCATTTGACAAAGAACTACATCTTCCCCTATGATCAATCACTAACAGCAATATATTTAGGGATAAATATAGTATTTAAGACACTTAACTGTTATAACTACCAAACTATTATTATGCAACAGAAGAACACTAAATGTTATCTGAGAACCCTAAGAGAATTTAAATTCCCACATAACAAAGTGGAACAATTAGACTTGTTATTGCTTTGTTTTGTTTTTTAACAACTTGAGGAAATTTAGCATCAACCCTTAGAGCATAACTGTCTATTCAACCTCCACATATATTTAAATTTCTAGATGAATATGAATTCTACATATTGAATCTCCAGGCACAATACTTTTGAGTCAATTGTCCCACTACAGTATATATCTAAATGGATTAAATAAAATAGCCAGTGCACAACGACATACCCAACTACAAAATTCATTTTTTTCTAGCCATATGAATTATTATAGCACTTCCATTTTGTGATCCTTAGTTTTCAAAGCTTTGATTGCACATTTCTAAAAAACCTGAGCACTGGTCTAATCTTAGTACTCACAGATTTTGAAGCTTTTTTGTAGATTAACAGATAATTCTAGTGTCAACAGGTGATTTTAAAGTATGTCTCAATTATGTTTCCAGATATTTTAGGATGAGGTAAATATTTTACAAATTTAAAATTTTTATTTGTTCAAATTTTATTTAAAGGTTTAAGATATATTAAAAATGGTCTTTCTTGGGGCACCTGGCTGGCTCAGAGGGTTAAGCCTCTGCCTTCGGCTCAGGTCATGATCTCAGGGTCCTGGGATCGAGCCCCACATCGGGTTCTCTGCTCAGCGGGGAGCCTGCCTCCCCCACCTCTCTCTGCCTGCCTCTCTGCCTACTTGTGATCTCTCTCTCTCTGTCAAATAAATAAGTAAAATCTTTAAAAAAAAAAATGGTCTTTCTTTTCTAGCCATATTAAAAATTAGTTTTAAAGTTGCAGATAGTTAAGTATAAAATAGGTACATTTTTAAAGTAATCCTCCATAACATCTTTCAAAATTTCCTTTTATTGATTGATAACTTTGGCTCTGCCCATCAGATCACAATTTCTTGTTATCCAATATTGTTGTTCTTGAATTTATTTACTTTAAAAACTCCTTTTTAAATATGATGAAAAACAGGCTCCCTCTTCCCCTCAAAAAAGGAATATACATATAATTTGGGGAGTTTCTTAGCCTCCATAAAAGCCAGCTCTGGAAACCCTGTCTTATTTGCAGATTACATGTAGGTCTGCTTCAACAGGAGTTGGGCATCATGGGTTTAAAATTGAACATGAAGAGATTTACATGTTATACTTTTCTCTTTACTTATTCCTTCCAATTTACATAAAAGCAATTTTTCTCTCAAATTTTCAACAATGGATCGATATAAAGTTTTCTATTCTATGAAAGAGCTCTTTGCACCCATTTTAAAAGCAACACCTAAAGAAACTATGTAAATCTCATAATGCTTCTAAGAACAACAAAAGTAACTGTCAGAATGGACTAAAAGCAGATACACAGATTTTAAAATATAAAATCAATTCTTTCCCTTCCATGAGTTCCAAAGAAATAGAGCAAACCTGGGACACCTGTATAGTTCAGTCAGTTAAGCATCTGCCTTAGACTCAGGTCATAATCCCAGGTCCTGGGATTGAGCCTTGAATCTGGCTTCCTGCTCTGCAGGGAGCCTGCTTCTCCCTCTCCCTTTACCTGCCACTGCCCCAGCTTCTACTCTGTATCTACCAAATAAATAAATCAAATTTATATAAAAAATAGACCAAACTTATAAGTTAAAAGAGATACATGTATATTTGTAACTTCCAGTCAACTGAAAAGTTGTACAATGTTTATTTTTATAAATCATCTGTTTTTATATGTTACCTGAATACAAAAAACAAACAAATAAACAAATAAATAAGGCATCATTGACTCCTACTTCCTTTCTTAGCTCATCTTTTAAGACTCTCTTCAATGTTCACTCTGCTCTAGCCACTCTAGCTAGTTTGCCGTTGCTTAAAAGAATATCAAATGAGCCCATGATTCAGGTATTTATGGTTGCTTTTCCCTATGCATGGAATGTTCTTCCCATAAATATCTATATGACTAGCTCCCTCACTTCCTTCAAATGTCACATAGAAGAGCCACTTTTCTAAACCAGCAATATAAAAAAATAAATTAAAAAAACCAATAAACCTCTGTACCCTCTGTCTGCTTTGTCTTCATAGCACTTAACTACACCAGACATAAATTAGGTGACTGCTCTCTTCTCCCACCAGATTCTAAGATACACAAGGCATGGACCCTGTCTATATTTTTCACTGCGGTATTCTTAGAACCTATACCTGCACACGATACTTAGTAGGCATTCCATAAATATGTGTCAGAGAATAAGGGTGAAGGCTTGTGTGAAAAGTTACAGAGATGACTCTGAACCACTACCTCCTGGCCTCCTTCATTTCCCACTCCAGAGGCCCTGGAGCCACTTCCTTAGAAATGTTAAGGATTCTTGGGACATATTTGCAAGTCATGACTCTAGTCTAGAAACACTATTTTGCAGATACATTAGTAGGAGCTCCCAGGGAGAATGAGGAAAGTATAATTGGAGTGTGATGAAAAGAGCATTAGACTTGAAGCCTAATGAATTAGGTTCAGTCCTATTCTCACTGCAGGGCATTTCTCATGGCAGGGCCCCATAAAATACCCTAAACATACTATTCCTTTTAGTGTGTCAGTGAAATCAATTTCTACCTTTAGCCATAAACTGTAAAAATGTGAATGAAAAAGGGAGGGAAAAAGAATGATTAAAGGTGTGAGGTGAAGGGTGACTGCGTGGCTCAGTCCGTTAAGCACCTGCCTTTGGCTGAGGTCATGATACCAGGGTCCTGGGACTGAGCCCAGCATTGGGCTCCCTGCTCAACAGGGAACCTGCTTCTCCCTCTGTCTCTCTCTGCCTGTGCTCTCCCAGCTTGTGCACATACACTCTCTGCCAAATAAAATAAATGAAATATTTTTAAAAGTAAAGTAAAATAAAAAATTTTAAAAAGTGTGAGTTGAAATTATCTTCCACCTATCTCCTTTATGTTTCTTTAATTTTCCTCTAATACAAAACCATTATTTATAAAGATTATTTAAACCAATATAAAGTTAAGGATAATATTGGATGGAAAACATCATAAAGGTCACAAATCCTCTTTGTTTTAATAAATGCCTTTGTCCTTAATGTAGGTATTTTCATATTAAAACTTCTCAGTTTCAGAATCAGTTTACTAACATTGAATCTTCTACATACTATATATCAAAAAATGCTATCAAATGAGTGAAATAGTATCTAGCAGATGTTAATTTCAAGTCATATAATCAACTGTGGAATAAATGTAATTTTACCTTTCTATAACCTAATTTTTATCTTAAGCCCAAATTCTACCATATGGAGAACACTAAAATCTCAGCCAATTGAGGCCAATTTCAATCTATCTAGGGGTTCTCCCAACCTGTTCCCAAGGTTGCATAAAACTCATGGGGCATGTATAATGCCATGGTGTTGGCAGGAGATGGTACCTGATTCCCATTCACTATCAGCCCACACTGGCCTCCTCTGAGACACCCATCCCATCTGGGCTGCAACAGGCAGGTCTGGGTAGATTGCTCCTGCATACTATACTCCTCTACACCTCAAGGCCTCATGGTTACACTGGGTATATAAGAGAAAACTTTCTGCTGTTCTTCTGACACTTTTTATATCCCATTCTGGATGGCCTAGCTATTCCATACAGCCATCTCAACTCTGAAGCATGTTTTGCTGCTTCCCCAGATTCCATCCCAAAGCAAGAACCTTCTGCTCTCAGATCCTCAAGCCCTGAGAGCACAAGACTTTTTCCCAGACACACACTGACATTCGTAATCTTGCCTCCAATAATGAATTCCTTTTCTTCATAGTGTGAATACGAAGCACCTATTCTGAATGGAGGTCATGAGTGGGGAGGGAACTGGCTCTGTATGACCTTAACTTTCCCCAACAAACTCTATTAGATAGGACATACAATTTGTGCTCTCATGTTCCAAGGTCTCCCTTTTGTTATACATAACTCAAGTCAAAAGAAAACAAAGCAACAAACTAAGAAACTCTTTTGCTCAAACCCAGTAGCTTCCGCTAAATTTTTTAAAATAAATTTGCAGAAGCAGCAGAGGCCTGAATGTGGGAAGCTACAGTGCCTAAGTCAAGGAAAGCCCACATGGTACAGAGAAGTAAAAAATGTGCACTGCACCCCAATGTTCATAGCAGCAATGTCCACAACAGCCAAACTGTGGAAGAAGCTGACATATCCTTCAACAGATGAATGTATAAAGATGTGGTCCATAAATACAATGGAATATTACTTCGCCATCAGAAAGGATGAATACCTACCATTTACATCAACATGGATAGAACTGGAGGGAATTATGCTAAGTGAAGTAAGTCAATCAGAGAAAGACAAGTATCATATGGTTTTATTCGTATGTGGAATGTAAGAAATAGCACAGAGGATCATAGGGGAAGGGAGGGAAAACTGAATGGGAAGAAATCAGAGAGGGAGACAAACCATGAGACACACTTGACTATGGGAAACAAAACTGAGGGTTACAGAAGGGAGGGGGGTAGAGGGAGTGGGATGACCGGGTGCTGGGTATTAAGGAGGGCACGTGATGTGATGAGCATTGGGTGTTATACGCAACTAATGCATGGTTGAACACTACACCACAAACTGATCATGTACTACATGTTGGCTAACTGACTTTACAAATTTAAAATAAAGAAAAAAAATGTGTATGGAGGTTTGAAAGCACATACTTAAAAAGGCCCTGCATGAGTAATACCTAACAAATATCAGAGAAAGAAAAGAGAAAAATCTATGAACTAAAGAAAATAAAGAACTCCATTTGTAAATGCAACTATTCCCTTAGTTTTTTATAACTTATGTAGATTAAAATATTATACATATTTTAGACTTAAACACAAGTTTTATTTTAATGATAAATTCAATTTTTCCCTAAGATTTGGGGGGAAATGAAAAGGTAGATATCAGGCTCAGTTAACAATGAAGAGCTCATAAATTATTTATAACATATAAAATTTGAACAGGACTCTAGTTAAACCAATGGAGTATAACTTGCCTTCATACTGTGCTTTCTCTTAAAGAATATATTAATTTTGAACATGAGCAAAACATGAGTCAGAGAAAAAATTGGAACAAGTATAAGTATCCCTATTAATAGTGAGACAGCCGGGATGCAACAGGCAAAAATATTAAGATTACTCTAATTCCTGTTTTGTGTATAAAGCTGGGTCTCTAAACAACTTGAGGAAGTAAAGCAAGAAAATGGCTATAATTAGTTGGTGTGTTTGTTCTAAGAGTAAGATATGGTAAAGGAATAATGAAACATGTCCTAAAAGAGGACTGAGCAATCCTTACAAATCCTCCTATCCACTTAAACTTTATGTAGAAAATATCATCAAGTGTTTTTGTTTTCCCTTTGTGAAAAAAAAAAAAAAAAAACTAATTCAAAGCCCATAATAGCAAAAGGGCAGAAAGTGAAATTATGAAAAGGCAGAGTTGGCTGAAAATCATATTAAAATACTTATTTTTGAGGGGGAAAAAAAAAAAAAAACTAAAGCCATGTTGCTGAAACTTTCCTAAACATACGGTAGGATTTCCCTGAAATGAGATTCATACGCAGAGGCTGGGTAATTCAAAATTACATTACAGCACTGTGCATCCCTGACCATCAAATTTCATACTCATCAAGCTCAAAGATACTTCTGGCCCCAAATCAAGAATGATTTCACAAAAAGCGATTTAGGAAACTACACTGGCTATCACAGCAGACTGGCATAGACAACCCACTGCAGAGTTGCTTTCTGCCTGAGCCAGGGCCAGGACTGAATTTGCCACAGGATTGCGAGGCATCCTCTAGCTTTTGCTGAAGAAGAATAAGTGGATTAAATGAATTATTCACGTCTTTTCCATATATTCTGCCTATGTTCATATTAAATATGCTACTTTTGTATATACTTGTTTTACAATTTGAAAAACGAACAAAAAAATTAATCTGTTAGCATTAACAGTTTAAAAAGTCAGGCTCTGGAGCCCTAGAGATGGGATCAGACTCCTAGATGTATCGCTTAAGAGCTGTGCCACTTTGGGGGTGCCTGGATGGCGCAGTCCGCTAAGCCTCTGATTCTTGGTTTCACCTCAGGTCCAGATCTCAGGATGGTGAGATGGAGCCCCATGTGGGGCTCTGGGCTCAGCATGGAGTCTGCTTGATTTTTCTCTCTCCCTCTCCCCCTGCTCCTGGAGATCATGCTGTCTCTCTCAAATAAATAAAGCGTTTTTAAAAAGGAAAAGGAAAAGAAAGAAAGGAAGGAAGGAAAAAAGAGCTGAGCCACGAGAGAAGTTAATTCATGTCTCTGGGACTCGTCAGACTCCTCATTCCAACAAGGGCCCTGACTAGAAGCATAAATGAGGGAGCGCATAGACACTTCTCAACCCAGTAAATGGTTCATCTTCAAGTGTTGAATAACTATTAGCCATTACAAGGGACTTGCACCCCTTTCTCTTTTGCGTGAAGGGAGTAGTAAGTGAAAATAACGTTTGCTTACCTGTCTGCAAAAGTTCACGGGCAGGTTCCGGTTCACATGGAGACACAGGAAGCTCCTGAACTCTCCTCCTCCCACAGACGCGGAATTACAGCAGCCTGTGGAACAATTTCCTCTGAAAGAACCCTCACACTAGCAGGGCCGCTCCTTCACACTGGGAAAGGAGAGGGAAGCCGCACGGAAGAGGGCAGGAGAGGCTCACGCACAATCTCACCAGAAAGCCCACGCGGGCTCGCGAGCCACAAACCGGAAGGAATGCAAAACCTGGAGCTTCTTTCTAAGAAGCTAAGTTTTGGACCTCATGTTGGGCAGTCCAACTTCTAAAGACCTGCCCCGAGAGAGGAGCCTCCAAGATGCCGACTTCGAAAACCACGAGGCTTGCCTCTGTGAGACCCACAAGGCTGTGCGACCTGGGGAGCGGCTCTTAAAGGGCCTGTGCCCAGCCTCGTCTGCTCCGGCGCCCCGCACAGACTGAGCCGCGTGACAAGCACCCAGTTTGTATGTGAGAGAGGCTCATTTGCTAATTTTAAAACACTGGGCTGAGAGGCGGAGATGCTGTCTGGGATGGAGGCCAGCGGGAGCCATCTTTACTCTCTCCCTCTGCTTTCTTTTCTTTCTTTCTTTCTTTTTCTCTCTTCTTTCTTTTTTCTTATTAAACTCAAAAACAAATGGAGACTAGCCTTAAGAAGTCCCTGAAGACCTCCAGTTATGGAATGAATGAGTCACAGGGATAAAAGGTACAGCATAGGAAATATTTTCAATGATATTGTATTGTAATAGCGCTGTGTGGTGACTAAGAATAGCTACACTAGCATGACTATAGACTTGTTAGGTCACTGCGTGGTACACCTGAAACTAATGTAACATTTTGTATCACCTATATGTCAATTAAAAAAATTCCCTGAGCAGACAAAAGTAGCTTAGTCAAACAAATATAGCTTACTTTGGTTTATTTTGTAAGACTAACCTATCCTGAGTCATTTCTTGCTTATACCTCTGAAAAGCATAAGCAAAACTTAAACTGTTTCCCAAAATTGGTATGAGGTAACCATTAACCAATTCCCTATCATTTAAGAAAATCTGAGTACCAATCTGTGAAGAATAAGTGGTCACTGCCTTCTCACTACGTAAGATGCTTAATAACAATATACCCCTGAGCCTCACTCCACATTTGGTTTAAGTGTTCCTGGTTTGCCTTCTTTTTGGTGTGCACATAATAAACTTACTAATTAATACTTAAGTAATTCATTGTTTTTACTTCTGTTATTTCTCAATTTTTGCCAGTTAGAGGCATTAGAAATGGAATCCAAAGAAGACCCTTCAATGACTCCAAGGCCAGTGAGCAAAAAAGTGATAGTATCCACAGAGAGCATTGAGTTCAGTGTTTCTTGTTCACCTCGGGGTTTGACGGTAAGTCTCAAACGCATGCTCTGCTCTCTTTGCATTTTGAGCTCTCCAACTGTGTTATGCATGACTGTATTTTATTTGTTGAATTTTCTTGATAAGTCACCATAGGTCAGTTTGAAAGTGGGGAGAATACATGATTTGGAATAGCTATTAAGGAACAGGTCAACTTATATTTTAGACATCTTAGGGAATCTAAAGGGAAAGATAGACTCTACCTAGTCTAAAACACTTTCTTCACCTCTGTCAAAAAATTCCTGCTTCCACAATGTATATACCTTCTATGAACTAGTATCTTGCACCTTTTTGAAAATTAGGGAACTTTCGATAATTGGGAATTGTAGCACGGAAACCTTAACTTATGTAACTCTATCTTAAAGAATGTCCTTGACAAGAGAGGGTGTCAAACCTCTCAGAGAAAAAGCAATGTCTTCTTTGATTGGTATCCAGAAGCTTCTAAAAAGATGAAATGAATCCAAAAATGGCTCTAAAAGGATTCTTACACCATGCAAATAAAAATCTTTAGTAATAAAGTTAGGCCATCTGAGCAGGTAACCTTAACTTCTTTGTTCATCTTCTAGAAACACAAGTTGGATACAATTTTTTTTTTTTTAATAAACTAGTAAGTTTCGTTACAGCTAAAATTTTAGAATGAAAACTCTAAGGTCTCTATGTCTGTCTGTGGGTTTATGTATATCTATGTATATATATTTCAGATATGTGATGTTTTTCTACCTCAGATGATATTGCCAAAATTAATCTGTAAAGAAATCTATTTAATTGACTTAGGGAAAAATAAGAGTTTATATAAAGTATTTCTAAAACTCTCAGAAATGTACAAACTAACCCAAATGTTTTTCAAGTTCACGTGATCTGAGACAAATTTTGATAGATAAAAGCTAGTTTAAGTTTGTTGATTTAATAAAAACAAGAAAAAAAAAAGAAATAAATGCATCCAACTTGGAAAGGAAGAAGTAAAACTGTCACTATTTGCAGATGACAATATTATATGTAGAAAACCCTAAAGACTTCACAAAAAAACCGTTAGAGCTAGTAAACAAATTCAGTAAAGTAGAAGGATACAAAATCAATATACAAATATATATATTGCATTTCTATATACTAAGAACAAAATAGCAGAAAGAGAAATTAAAAACTGCTATGTACAATTATATTTTTAAAATACTTAGGAATAAATTTAACCAAGGAGATGAATATTCTGTATACTGCAGACTATAAGACAGTGGATGAAAAAAAACTGAAGAAGACTCAAAAAATTGAAAGATATTCTGTTTTCATGGCTTGGAAGAATTAATATTATTAAAATTTCATACTACCCTAAGCAATCTACAGATTCAACATGATATCTATCAAAATACAAACAGCATTTTTCACAGAACTAGAAAAATAATACTAAAATTTGTATGGAACCACAAAATACATTGAGTAGCCAAAGCAATCTTGAGGAAGAACAAAGCTGGAGGCATCACACTCAAATATAGTTTGCTTTCAAACTATATTACAGAGCTATAATAATCAAAATAGTATTAGCAAAAAGACAGACACATAAATAATGGAAGAGGATAGAGAGCCCAGAGATAAACCCACACACATAAGGTCAATTAATTTACAACAAAGGGGGCAAGAATATACAACGGGGAACATACAGTCTCTTCAATAAATGGTGCTGGGGAAACTAGACAGGTACATGCAAAGGAATGAAACTGGACCACTACTTTTCAACATATACAAAACTTAACTGAAAATAGGTTGAAGACTTGAATGTAAGAACCTAAAACCATAAAACTCTTAAGAGAAAATACAGGTGGTAAATTTCTTTGACGTTAGTCTTGTGATGATCTTTTTGGATCTGACACAAAAAACAAAGACAACAAAAGCAAAAATAAACATGTGGAACTACATCAAACGAAAAAGCTTCTGTGCAGGAAAGGAAATCATCAACAGAATGAAAAGGCAATTTAGTAAATGGAATAAAATGTTTGCAAATCATATATCTGATAATGTGTTAATATCCAAAATATACGAAGAACTCATACAACTCAATAGCAGAAAAACAAAAAATCCAATTAAAAAATGGGAAGAAGGGGCACCTGGGTGGCTCAGTGGGTTAAGCCTCTGCCTTCAGCTCAGGTCATGATCTCAGGGTCCTGGGATCTGCTCAGCAGGGAGCCTGCTTCCCCCGCTCTCTGCCTGCCTCTCTGCCTACTTGTGATTTCTCTCTCTCTGTGTCAAATAAATAAATAAAATCTTTAAAAAAAAAAATGGGAAGAAGATCTGAGCAGAAAATTTTCCAAAGAAGACATGCAGATGGCCATGATTTTCTACATGAAAAGATGCTCAACGTCACTAATCATCAGGGAAATACAAAGCAAAACCATAATGAGATACTACATCATACCTGTCAGAGTGGCTATCATCAAAAAGACAAAAAATAAGTGTTGGCAAGGACGCAGAAAAAAGGGAACCCTCATACACTTTTGGTGGGACGTAAATTAGTGCAGTTACTATGGAAAACAGGATGGAAGTTCCTCAAAAAATCAAAAACAGAACTACCATATGATCCAGTAATTCCACTTCTACCATATGATCCAATAATTCCACTTCTATCCAAAGAAAATGAAGACAAAGTCAAAAAGATATATGAACTCCATGCTCATTGCAGCATTATTTATTCATAATAGCCAAGATATGGGAACAACGTAAGTGTCCATTAATGGATGAATACATAAAGAAATTGTGGGGTGTGTTTTTGTGCACAGATGCACACACACACACTCTCTCTCTCATATGCAATGGAATGCTATGCAGCCATAAAAAAGAAAGAAATCTTGCCACTTATAACATGAGTGGACCTGGAGGGCATTATCCTAGCTAAATCATTCCCTTACAATGGAATTTAAAAAAAAGAAGAAACAACAACAACAAAAAACCAAGCTCATAGATACAGAGAAGAGATTGATGGGGCGCCTGGGTGGCTCAGAGGGTTAAGCCTCTGCCTTCAGCTCAGGTCTTGATCTCAGGGTCCTGGGATCGAGCCCTGCATTGGGCTCTCTGCTCAGCAGGGAGCCTGCTTCCCTCTCTCTGCCTGCCTCTCTGGCTACTTGTGATCTCTGTCTGTCAAATAAATAAATAAAATCTTAAAAAAAAAAAAAAAAAGAGATTGATGATTTCCAGAAAGGGCCAAGGGATGGTAGACAAAATGGATGAAAGGGGTGAAAAAAGTAAAAAGTTCCACTTATAAAATTAATATGTCATGGGGATATAATGTACAGCACAGTGATTAAGGATAATAATAGTGTATCACAGGGGCACCTGGGTGGCTCAGTTGGTTAAGCGTCTGCTTTCAGCTCAGGTCATGATTCTGGAATCCCAGGATCAAGCCTCACATCACAGTCCCTGCAGCAGGGAGTCAGCTTCTCCCTCTCCCTCTGCTCCTCCCTCTGCTCATGCTCTCTCTTTCTCTCTCTCACACGCTCTATCAAATAAATAAATAAATAAATAAATAAATAAATAAAATCTTAAAAAAATAATAATAATATTGTATCACATATTTTAAAGCTGCTAAGAGTAAATCTTCAAAGTTTTTATCACAAGAAAAAAATTTTTGTAACTATGTATGGTGATGGATGTTAATTGTAGTGATCATCTTGCAATATATTCAAATATAAAATCATTATGTTGTATACCTGAAACTAACATAAGCTTGTGTACCAATTATACTGCAACTTAAAAAAAAAAAAGCCCATGGAATATTTTCAACCTGATTGGGTGATGTCACTTGGCCATGCTTTCTACTGAAAACTTTCATAAATTGCAAAAAAGAATTTAATTTTAAAATTGAGTTTCAGAAAATTCACAAAGTGAATTTTGGCAGTAACAGAAACAATGGCAGATATTTTATTTGAGAAAAATTACTTGTTTGGCAATCGCACATCCCAAAAACTTTCTTGCTTAACTTTTTAAATAGTCACAATCTCGATGGCCAAGTTTACTTCTGTGTTTGAGGAAAGGAATTTGACCATCAGAGATCAGGAAAATTCTAGTTGTCTCTTTGGAGCCCTGACATAGAATTAGGAAAGAGGGAGCCAGCTGCTGCCAGGTGAGGATGGTGTGAGCAGTGCTTTAGCTGTATGTCTAACTCATTAGTTCAGATTGGGGGGAATCAACACCTGGCAATTCAAAAGGCACCACCAATGGCAACAGCCACTCAGCCACTGACAGAAGATCTCTAAGCCTTCTGAATCCATCACTTCTGGGACCTTTAGAGTCATCCTCCAATCTATCAGTGATAAAAGGCATGTTCCTGCAAATGCAGAACCATAAATATTAAAGTGCTTTTGATCAAACTTGGGGCACTTGGCCAGCTGCTTGACACTGGTAGTCTCCTAATTTTACGCTTAGTCACTAGACTTAGCTCACATCAACAAACTAAAATTCTCTCATGAGAATTCTCTTCTTTGCCACCCTAGTAAAAAGTAGTTGTAAATTTGTTACTTTAAAATGTTTCTGATAGTATTGGATATAAAACACAATGATACACAACAATTTAAAATTAAGGATTATTTTCTTTGTGTTCCCAATCCCTGAAATTAGTCTTTGGTAGACATGGGACTCCTGAGAAAAGCCTGCTGTAGCAACCAGCTTTTCAAGATTCAATTCTGACTTTAAGATACTCAAATTTTTGTCTCCTATTTATGCACATTAATGTTTTTAAATTTTGTATTTTTAATGCATCTACTAATTTGAATTTTAATAAAATGTAAAGATAAATAAATATAAATAGGTAAATAGATTGATAATAGAATAAAAATCAGTAAATATCTGAAACTGGTACAGCAACCAAGTTTTTCAAAGGCTTATAAACCATCCGTTTGAATTTTCTTCAGGCTAAAACTTTGCATTCAAAGTTGATGGCGGAGATGCAAAATGCTTTGCCAAAGAGCTGTTTGTATTGGTTAAGCTGCTTCTTATATGTAAAACAGTGGGGAAGAGGGAAAAGACAGAACACTTTCTCAGGCTTCTCATGATTTTTTTTTAATCTATTCTGTGCAAAAATATGGCTTACAGTTTATTGCTGAAATGTAGGAACATGAAGATTCCCAGTCCACAGTTTTAAACTTAACAAGTATCTCAATTACTTGCAGAATAATTACTTCCAGAACTTTAGAACTATTCTATTAACAGTTATACCCCTTCTACTCATGCAGAGAAATTCTAACAAGAGCCAGGGACTCAAAAATGCCCAACTGAAACCATGCCATGACAATGCATTGTTTTTATCATAAGTAGATAGACCATTAACTTGTATCATTTTTTCTTCCATGAGGCAAGAAGCTGCAATAATTATTTCTTCATAATAATTTTAATTTTTCTAAAATGTTTCTGAAAAGAACAATAGGTAATGACAAACCCATGTTTGCATCAAGTGCTATCTATTTCCCTCTTGCAGTTTTTTTTCTGCAAAAAACTATTTCTGTGAAATAGTATTTAAGATTCTAGAGAAGGTAAGATGATTTTCTTAGGGCAACTTAAAATTTAATTTCTCCAAATAACAAATAGATTTCTAGCATAATTAATGCTTAACTAACCAGTTTGTTAAAGCAACAAGTTGGTCTAACAAAGTTCTAATCTAAACCTTAGAACCTTCATACTCATCATGATCCTTGCCTAGAATAGGAAGAGTATATTGGACACACGGTCCTATATCATCATGACTTTTCTATATTACAAACGGAGGTGTTGATGGTGTAGCAATTTGGGATAAGTGTGTACAGGACCAGAAAAGAGAGTATGGAAAGTTTGGATTTTAAAAAATTGAAATTCTTGTTGGAAATTTGCTACATTTTCTTTTTCTTTTAAAGAAAAACTACAGGGGTGTCTGGGTAGCTCAGTCTTTAAGCATCTGCCTGCAGCTCAGGTCATGATCCTGGAGTCCTGGGATTGGAGCCCCGCAACAAAGCATCAGGACTCAGCAGGAAGCCTGCTTCTCCCTCTCCCACTCCCCCTGCCTGTGTCCCCTCTCTCGCTGTGTCTCTGTCAAATAAATAAATAACATCTTTGAAAGAAAGAAAGAAACTACAGAAAAATAATTCAATTCATTGGATGTTAGTTAGCTAGGGTCTGTAAGTTTATAAAAATTTAAAAGCAACATTTCATGGGGAGGTTAAAAAGCAGGGCAGATGGGTGGAGACTGAAGTATATTTTTAGTTCATCTTGAATTTCAAATTAAAAAAGGACAGATTAGGGGCTCCTGGGTGGCTCCGTGGATTAAATGTCTGCCTTCAGCTCAGGTCTTGATCCCAGGGTCCTGAGATCATGCCCCATGTTGGGCTCCTTGCTCAGAGGGGAACCTGCTTCGCCCTCTCTCTGCCTGCCGCTCCCCTTGCTTGTGCTCTGTCAAATAAATAAAATCTTAAATAAAATAAAAAATTAAATTAAAATTAAAAAATAAAAAAGGGCAGGTTACACCACGTAGTACAAATTATAGTCCACCAATGAAATGATCCTAAAAAAATTTTTAAATGATTTTCCTCTCCTCCTTTATTCTTTTTGCTAAGCACAACTGACTTCTAAGTGATCATTTTGATAAATAAATCCCAGAATAACAAGATTTATCTGTAGCAAATATGTCCCACAGCTGGAACTCATGAAGCATTTATTGCCTGTTTTGCCAGAGAGAGTCTGTTCCAACATTAGCTTCTAAATTCCATAGCAAATTAATTAATACATTAATAGAAATGGTTGTCTAGATATATTGGAGAATTTTGAGAGACGGACATTTAACAGAATGACGTGTCTTTGATTTGCAATGGAAGGCTCTCTTTAGTCTAATCAGTTGCTGAGTTATCAATTTAGAACTCTGTGGTCTTGTGTTCCTGTAGTACTTCCATTATTTTCTATATGAAAACATACTTATCCTTATGCAGCACGAAGGGAAAATGAGAATGGGTTAGTGTTTTAATTTGGCTTCTTTGGTTAACTTTGAGACGCTTCATATCTCAGTCCCCCATTTATGACTTTAAAAATGGTTTACCTTGCATATTTCTTCTTCTATTTATCTTGCTGGGATTACATACAGTAATCATGTTTTAAAAGAAAGTTTACTGTCCATAAACAATGCTATATAGATAAGTTGATCCCATTTGGTAATAGGTAAATAGGACACCAAAGCCCTTCACAGCTACTGTAATTTTTTCTGTTGAGTGATTACAGTAGAATCAGAGAAAAGCAGCCACAAAAAATATTATCTTCCTCTCCATCTCCCTGCTAAATAAAGACTCTACACAGGAAAAACAAAAGAACAGTTATAATATCTAGGAGACCTCAGTCTCTTCTGCTCATTGATTTTTGGTATTCTTGAATCACTAGCGCAACAGTAAACCAAAAATGTGTGCGACACCATATGCCATAACCGCTTCCCAGGCTTGAGATTGAAACTCGTAAGTTGTTTTGACTGAGCAACTAATAGCAATTTAGATAGTTCTGTACAAATTTAGAGACATGAGATGCAAAACCATTACTGTATTCCAGCACATTCTTCTTGTCAGAACCACTTAAATCACCATCTTACACAAGCACATATTGAAACTCAACTTTAAGCATTTTATTTTTATGTACATTTCATTTTGTCCAGAAATAAAATATCTAAATACAGACAGACTGTAATGTTGTATATGTTTAGCTTTCAACAATACTTGAGCTGAATAAATGCTTTGTACATTAAGTTTGTCTTTTTAATGGAGGTCACAGCTACATTGATAAAATGGATTCCTCATATCCTTTTTTTTTTCTTTTTTAACCAATAACAAGCAGAGACAAGTACAAGTTAATATTAATAAGCAGCTCAAATAACACTTGGTTAAACTATGTACAATACAAACCATTCATACAAATGAAGACTAGGATATTGAATTTGTTACAATATGTGTAGTAAAGATAAGACAGACACTTATAACTTACATGGTGTCTGTCAGGCATTTCCCTTCTTATATAATGATCAGAACTTGTTTTAATCAGCCTTGGCTGGTCTCAACTTTAAGAAAGTCCAATGACTTGTGATGAAAGCTGTAATCCAATGTCTGCCCACATGTAAATTCCAAATGTTTGCTCATCTTTACTGAAAACAGCCTCCCTCCATAGAAAAAAGAGCCATCTTACATAACCTTGAATGTGCCTACTGTATGCTGGAAAAAAGTTACTACATTTTGTTGTGTTCATAAAAGAAAGAATACTGAGCTCTAAAGACACATTTTTTTTTCCATTTTAACAAGCATATACTCCTACAGTAGTATTTACCAGTACAGCTACTCCAAGCAGTAGGAATGCATGAATAGGGATTACTGATGAGCATGTACTCAAGACTTTAAAAGAGATTTCCATAACCACAAGTGTTAGAAACCATTCACTGTCTAGTTAATCCTTTCGTTTGATGATAGTTTATCCTAAACCATTATGAGTCAGACAATGAAAGCCCTCTTGACAGGAATCATGACAGATGCAAGCTGAAATGTATATGAATGTGTGTTTGTGTACATCTATGTATGAGAGCATGTCTTCAAGTGTGCCTTTAAAATCTATGGTGATTTACAACTATACCAAGAGATGAAGCTGACTGGGCAGAAATTACATCAGATTGTTTTCCACTAGCATATTTGCAGCCAGTTGACGAGAGCAGCAGTGTAGACACATTCCAGGCAACAGATGTGACCTTCTTCTTTGAGGTAACAGCCCTGTCATATTGACCTTTAATTCCTCAGGCTTCAGTCTCACCCATGTTCATCCTCATCCGGAGGGGAAGTAAGGTGTGTCGCTGTGGTAGTTGTAGTCGGGGCACACTTTCTGTACTAGTTTATAATCTGTACTATAAAAGGAAATGTAAATACAGATCACCTTAAAGGGCTTGGAGCAGAGCCAGGATACATGACTTTGGGTCTGCTCCTGGTAACAGGTTTTTGAAGGATCATAGTTGCAGAGTGTGTTCTTGGTAGCCTTGTCAACCTTTTCATATTCAATGCGACAGTTAAAGGACTTGGAATCTTTGGCATCAATCACGGTTTGTTGTGCCAAGTCGAATTCCACTATTTTTGTAGGGGGCACCAAGCTGACAGACACATTCCCTTGACCAGTGGAATTATGCCTGAAATAAACACTAAATGTCCCATTGCCGTGATCTACAATTTTCCCAGTTATCAACAGGTTTAGCTTCACTGTTTTGATGTTGGAATGAAAATCACCCCATCCAAACATTTTCTTAAACTTGCCCGTCTTAACAATGGGCCTTCGCTTGGCCCTGGGCCGAGGCTCTTGAAGGTCTGTGGAGTTCCTCAGCCAGTCCCAAAGGTCTTGCTCAGAATAAGGTTCTGGGGTGTCATACCGCAGGTCTAAATCTGTATCATTTTCTTTGCCACGAAAAGTCTGTGACAGGAGTCGGCTGATAGACAAGTCTTTGCTGCTTTCTGTCCATATGTGCTTTAGTGTGGATTTGCTGCTTCCTGATTTTAGAAGTTCTGACTTTCCACCATTCGTTAAATTGGCACATGTGACCTGAAAATGGAACAGAAAAATGGTGTTTACATCTCTGTATCTGAGAACACCCAACACACAGATCCAAGCCCTTTCTCAGAGGCTCAGAATTAAATGAGGACACTTCACTTAAATTACCTTCAGCATCTGGCCAATATTTATTTATTAAAACATGAAAAACTACCACTTCTATTTTTATATAAGATGGGAGAGAGACGATGTCGGTAGATAAAAACCACTAAACATGACTGAAAGACTATATAAAAGACTATATAAAACATTGACTTTGATGAGGAAAAGACCGCCTAACATGAGTAAAGCAAACTGAATTCAAACAGAAATCAAACCAAAGTAATTATTTCTTAGCACCAAAATCCAAACACTTTTAAAATAAAAAATTTTCAAATCATTGTTATTTTTCTACTTCAAAGTTACTTTAAGCTTTAAAGCTGTAGGATTCTCAGAAATACATCAACCAACATCCTAAGGACTTTTGGTAATTTGTGCCATAGTCCTATTAGAAAAGTGAGTTTTGCAAAGAGACTCTAGCATATTTTAACTCATTAAAACATGTTTATTATCAACTATTATTGGCATGGAACATATTATATAAGACATAAAAGACCTTAAAGACATAAAATGTGATCTAGGAAAAGGAACATAAATGAAAATATCTAATACACAATGTCTTAGAGATAACTGACAATTTAGAGAAACAAACAACACATGGTCAATGACAGAGAAGTCACTTCAGGTCGGATTGTGAGAGTCACATTCAGAAACCATCATCCTAGGACCCTCTTCTTGTCTCTTTGGGAAGATTTAGATTCCCAACTAGACCAGGAGGAACCCTAAATCTAACTGACTGATCAAACATCCAAATCTGTATTTGCCAAATTATATAAAAGAGTTGTCCTCATCACAGCTCCTATATTTATGCCTTAGTATAGAAGAAATAAAAAAGAGAAATGAGTATCTACAATGCACTCATTAGCCTAAAGTTAAAGCAGTGATCTCTGATCATGACAGGGAGGTCTCAAGGACAGTAAGGAATTGTGTAAGACTGCCAAAGAGAGTCCCATGCTGCCCATTAAGAAGCCAAGTTTCACAATAAACCTCCATCTCCAGTCCTATCTCAGAAATGAGCCTGACTACCACTTAGCAGCCTCCTTTGGACCCTCTAGTCCCCTTCCAAACTGCTCTCCAAGTAAGAGGCCATTGCTGGAAAGCTTTTTAATTCAGGTCTACTAGGAATTAGAACTGCATTCTAGAGGTCTCTCTATAGACTTAGGCATAAAGGCCTAAGGTACAACTCTGGCCTGAGAATAGTCTTTTACTCCATCACTTGTGTTTAAAGGACTCTATCCCAAACCCTAGGGAGTAAGGGCATAAACTTTAGAGCCAGTCTCCCCGGAATATATGCTAAGTTCTGCCATAGCCAAGCTGTGTGCCCTTGGTCAAGTCATTTAACAACCCCCTACCTCAGTTTCCTACATCTGCAAAGTGAGTGTAACAACAGTGCTGTAATGACAGTAGCTGACACATGGAAATGGTTCGATTAAATGTAGCTATTTTTGTAAATCCCAGGCTGCTGTGTGAAGACAACTAGAGAAAGAAGGTCACCAAATGAGGTCTGTTTTGGAGGTTTGTTTTGAGGGTAGCTTTGCTCTTGATTACATAGCCAAGTACTCAACCTATATGGGCTGGCTTTCCCCGGGGATACGCATGCAAGAGGCCCTGGTAATCTAACCTAGAACAAAGTCACTTAGATCTAGTAACCTTGCCTTTTCACAAATTCCTAAGGATCAATGAGCTTTCCCACTGCCAGCCGGCAAATAGTCTTATCTCTACCCAATTCAAATTGATACAATGTGAGTGGTATGAAGCCATTCCCACCTGGGAAAAACTACCAGATGAAGCTGGTCTCTTCCTAGTAATGCTGAACCTAAGAAACCCTGCAAATTTAGTCCCATATGAACTTATTGCCTCTGAAAGAAAAGGGATTTATATCTCATAATCACACCGTGAAAAACCAAGACTATGATATTGGGTAGGCTAACACAAAAGCTCTGTCACCATTTCAAGCCACTAGCCTGGGTCCAGTTGCAACCGCTGTGATCCTCAAGGCAACTGTGATGCCTTTATAGAAAGATCCAGAAGGCCACTGTGAACAGTGGGTAATAGAGGAGAGACACTGACCAATGGAGAATCAGACCCTACGGGTGCGATGAGGTGCAAAAATAATGCATAGATTGTGGAGGAGGTGCCACATCTAAGGAAAATTGAGATCACCCACCTGCACATGATCTCTAAACTGTAAAACATATCAGCCAAACAAAATGAACAGACTTGGGGCAAATATAGGGAATAGAAAGAAGGTTGCATTTGGTAACGACTTTCTTTCTTTCTTTAATTTAAATTCAATTAGCATTAGTTTTTGATATAATGTTCAATGATTCATTAGTTGACTAAAACACCCAGTGCTCATCATATCACTTGCCCTCTTTAATGCCCACCTTTCTTTTAGTGCTGGGTACTTCCCTTTCAGTTCTCCTCAAGCCTTGAATTGATCTCACTTCTCTTTTCACCCTACACACAAACTGTTTCCTGTTTGCAAATTCCTTTCATGCCAAAATATTCCAGAAATGGATCACATTCAAGCAGTATGGGAGCAGTAATAGCAAAGTGGCTACCTTATCAAAATTCAATTTGTTTTTAAATAAGGACTAAATATTAAGACTTCTATTTTTTTAACATCTTAATTTTATTTTTTTCAGTGTTCGAAGATTCATTATTTATGCACCACAACCAGTGCTCCATGCAGTAAGTGCCCTCCATAATACCCACCACCACTCAACCCCCCACCCTCCCCTCCAAAACCCTCAGTTTGTTTCTCAGAGTCCACAGTCTCTCATGGTTCATCTCTCCCTCCAATTTCCCCCAGTTCATTTTTCCTTTCCTTCTCCTAATGTCCTCCATGTTATTCCTTATGCTCCACAAGTAAGTGAAACCATGTAATAATTGACTCTGCTTGACTTATTTCACTCAGCATAATCTCCTCCAGTGCCATCCATGTTGATACAAAAGTTGGGTATTCATCCTTTCTGACGGTTGCATAATATCCCATTGTATATAAATGTAAGTCTTAATGGGATAAAATTGAGAAGGAAATATTCTTTTGGGAGAAGGATGATGCATAGAAATGTATGAGTTTTCTTAAGGAAAAAGCATCTGTGGGATAATAAAGTCAGTCCTCTATGGGACAATTTTTACTCTAATATGAAAAGTATAATCCTTAGTAGTTCCATAGTTAATATTATATCATTATAACTTAAAAAGCAAAAACAACTGCAGTTCTTCTACTAATTCACTAAAAGAAGTGCATTTCAAAATACCTTTTTTATAACAGTAGCTATAGTATAAAGTTTAAAGCAAACATTAATTTGTAAGAGTAGTACAGTTCTTTTAGCTTGTGAGTTTATTTTTTGTGTATTTGTTTGTTCTATTTTGTCTTGAAATCTAATTGATTGGCCAAACATCCAAAATCTCCACTTGCCTGATTATATAAATGTTGTCCTTAACATTTATGCTAGGTACACAAGAATTACAAGAAATAAATGCATATCCTATTTTCTCATTTTTACCTGGAATTACATTGTTTCATTCTTTGGGCGACAAGAAGAATAAATACAGGCATGTACTTGGTTTTGGTACTTGTTATCTCAGCATCAACACAGTTGATTAGGAGAGGGGCTGTAATGAAATGCATCCATCGTGCACTGGCTCATGAAGCAGTAATGAATTGCCCCCCCAAAAAAGGAAGTAAAAGGGAATTAGAGTGCAATCTACCAGCAGCACATGAGGAGTGAAAGGAAAAAAATGTGGAAGTAGGAGATAGGATGTTAAAGAACCAATCTATTCAAAAAGGATGCTAAGACTGACAGGCAGATAAACCTCTGAATTTCGGATAGAACAGAAATTTAGTTCTAAATGATACTCTCCACAGCTGTAGTGATTATGAGTGTGAGTTCTGGAGCTAGATGGCCTGAATCCCAATCTAGGCCATGATCTGCAGCAGCTATATGATGTAGGCAAGTGGCTCAACTTGTTTACACTTACGTTTTTCTCTTCTAGGAGAAAGGATGCCTACCTCCCTCATAGAGCTGTTGTGTGAATCAAACAGGACACTCCATTTAAAGCAGTAAGAGCAGTACCTGGGCCGTGGTGAGTGAGTGACATTATTATTACTATTAACATCTTCAAATATTTTAACCTCCGAATCTCAATGGATAATATTTTTTTGTAAATGAGAAATAACAGGATATGAAAGCAAAAAAAAATATTTTTATAAGAAAATCTCCCTTTTATGTAACCAAAACCCTGGGGCAAACAATTAAAAAAGAAAGTATATACTTTTGAAAGTTCAGCTGTGACAACCAAAAAATATGGCAAGTTCAGTAGGTAGTAAAACTCAAGTTAACAAAGAATGAGCATAAGTTCAGCCATTAAACTGCTCAACTACCAGATGCAATGAATTTATTTGTAATGCTAAAGCTTTCCAGTGGTGCTGACTGTTAAGAAATCTCTCCAGAACATCTCAGAATAAAAGCAGGTTTCAGCTGTATTTGTCAACAACACAGTCTTGAATATTCTTATTTCTCTTTTCCCTTTCACTTAGGTTAGGAGAGAAGCAGGGCATGTCTAAAAGATGAACAATCATGAAAAACCAAGAAGTGTCCTTAGGAAAATCTCCAGACCTACTGAGCATAAGTAATCCTGATTTCTTTTGTTTTATTAGTTCAATGACTATATAGTGAGACTCTGCTAATATTGAGTTAAATAATAGGAATACAAAGCTAAATAAGACATGGTTCTTACCCTCAAGGAGTTCACAGTCTAATGGGGAAACCAATTAAGCAAATAACAATGTGATGTAACTAACACTGTGTACAACATTCTAGTAGTCAGAATGAAAGTTGATAGGTAGAGAAGTTGTGGCAGGAGAAATAATCCTTGGACCTAGGAGATAAAGGACACTTAGGAGTTCAACAGAGAGAGAAGAGGCCAAAAGAGATTCAAGCATGAGAAACACACTGTAAAGCACAGAGCTAAGAAGGGACATGTAAATATAAGAATGGAAAATAGCTCCTTACTGCTGAGCCTCAGGGAACATTGACAAGGAAGAAAAGGAGAAGTTTTAAGAAGTAGGTAGAACTTGAAGAAGAGGGGCTAGGGTCAAATGTGATGTTCCTACTAAGGCATTTGAACTTAAACTTATAGGTAGTGGGGAATCACTAAATTGTTTTGTTTTGCTTTTGTCTCTGTGTGTGTATATATATATGTGTGTTGTTTTTGCTTATTTATTCTGCTTTTAAATAGGTCACTCTGGCTCTAGAAAAGTCACTGATTAGACACTGAAGGATGAATTGGTAGGGAAAGACTTTGAAGGAAGAATGACTAGTAAAATCATTCATTACATAACTAACTGTGATACTTCATTTGAGAAAGTAAAATGAGACTTCACCAAGGCAATAGCAGAGAAAAAGAGAAAGAGAAAATGGATATGAGAGAGTTCAGAGGTAGGATTAACTCAGCTTGATAATTTTTTACTAAGCAGGAATATGAAAAGTTGAATTAATGAGTTTCCTGGCATCTGCAGGGAATACAGAAGTAACAACTTAGCTGGAAAATATAATTAAATCTCAGAGGAAAATTGGAAGTTGAAGTGCCTGCAAGTCATTCCAGTGATGCTATCCAAAGAAAGTTGGTAACATGGGTCTGAATGTCTGGAGAAATGAGAGCTATAGTGATGTTAATTTTGTCATATGAAAGGATTGTATTGTTCAGATAGGACACAGTGATACAGAAGAAGTTTGGTAACAATATCTAATGCCAGTGCTTTGAAGACAACCAGAAGAGGAGCCAGGATAGGTAAAGACAAAGGAGGATATTAGAAAGAAAATATTACTGTAGAAACAAAGAGAAGCTGGGAAGGGGAAAGGCAGGTATGGGCACATTCAAATTTCAAGTAAAAGTCGAATAGCAGAAACACTTGGAAAGCAGCCCCTTGACTTGTGAATCCACTACTAATGACCTTACTGATGCTGGTTTTAGTAGTGGTGAAGAGAAGATGCAAGATGAGAAAGAGCAACAAGCTTAATACACCTACTCCCAGCTGCGGTTCGGAATCACTGGCTGACTCGTTCTATCATATTGCTTTACATCTTAAGAATTTTCAATTTTGAAACACATAAATATACATATAAAATTGAAGGATTTTGAGCCCTACTGAATTAAAAAAATCACTAAAAAAAAACCCTTACATCCAGAACACCTTCTACTATTGATGTTACAAAGATAATAAAAGAGTTTCTTTTTAAAAGTCACCTAAAGATTCTTTGATGTCAGTATATCTGAGTGATAACAGAAGTGAAGACCTTGGCGTAAAGATGAGTACGAAAGAAGAAGCTGACAACATCTAATGAACCCAATTCCAAAAAGGCAATGCACTGTGAAATTTTTCTACAAATAACTTATTCTGTACCAATGAAAACACCAAATATACTCTCTGACTGAATATAATTTTCCATGTCAAAGCCACCATGCCCATTCCAAAAGAGCTGGCTTGCAGGTATCCAGGAAAGGATACCATTTCCACAAATTATGAGAGTTGTCTGTCTCATTGTTTCAGAGACACTGAGGATCAAAAAGATTCTTAGCATGATTTGATGTATGCTATTTAAGTACACATGTATTTAAGAACATCTGAAAATAGGTACAAGGAGAAGGGTCATGTCCTTCAACCATAAACAAAGACAGAGCTTGGGTGTAACATGAGGAGAGATTGCCTGGGGCAGGACATGTGTATGGGACTAAGGGGAAAAGACTCCCATTGGATGGTGGAATGTAAGCATATAAGAGCTGCCACACTTCCATCTAGCTCCTTTTCTTTATATTTTAGGGCCATTCCTTCACATCAGTTCCTCTAATATCTTTTCATAATAGGTTTCCAATCATAATGTCGATACATTATCATTAAAGATACTCTTGAAAGATACCACTTCTGGAAAATAAACCACTCCTCAACTATACTGTCCCCTCAATTTTGCTTCTGGCCTTATGAGACAGTATATAAACATTTCCCTCTTTTACATATATACTATATCCAACGAGAGGTGTCTCCAGATGTTTGTGTACCTCTTTTTATAAAAGAGCAGTAAGATGTCTTTTAATTTCCACTAACCTGCACATTTTACTGCCGATCTATTACTATTCAATATAAATAATTTCAAGATTACTTTGAAAATTATGTATTTATTTCATCAACTGTATGAATACTTAAACCAAAAATTTTAAACAACTTGATGCTTAAGCAATATCTTTCAACAGTGAATAACTAATCAACAAAATGGTCTTGCTCTATGATTACTTCATTTTGACAATTTTATGATTTGCCGTGTTGAACATATGTTGCATACTATCAACTGCTATTGGATAAGAGCACACCATATTCATTGTAATTTCATTGTAATTAGTATTTGATGTATGACATTGTATTTTATTTCAACTACACACAGGGGTGCCTGGGTAGCTCAGCAGATTAAGCATCAAACTCTTGATTTTGACTCAGGACATGATCTAAGGGTCATTAGATCAAGTCCTGCCTCACACTCTCTCTTTCTAAAATTAATTAAATAATTAATAAACTGCACACACTCGCTCATTCACACACACACACACACACACTCACACACTTCAAAGTCAATATTGTTATCTTTAGCTTTCACACGGAGATACAGAAACTCAAAAAGAGCCTAACCAGATCATTGCTGTTAAGTGAAAGAACTACCCCCTAGTTACTGCAGAGGCTGTGTCCTTTACTTTTAAAAATTATTTTAATCATGCAATTCTACATTAATATATGTTTATTAGAACATTCAAATGTTATAGAATTTACGAAGTAAAAAGTAAAAGTCTGTCTTCATCATCAACCCCTGCTCTTTTACAATCTCACCCCTCTCTCCAAAGAGAGGTGTATATTTTGGTGTATATTGCTTCTAGATATCTTAGTTTTCACATATAAATATTATATATGTAGTGTCATATTTTATGATTACACTATATATTTCCCTATCAACAAAACATCTTAGAGATGCATTACTCTTAGTACATCTAGATATATCATCTCTATTAAAGGAGAATATAAAATTTTATGATATGGATGGACCAGACTTCCACCTTTTGCTTACCTTTCGTGACAGATCCTTAATCATTACATTGTTTCATGGCCAGGTTACCTCCAGCTGTTTTTAACCTTGATTCTACTACTTTTTCTGCCATTATTGTTTCAGATACCTCATTCTCTCCACTTATGAGCTGGATTTTAATTTTCTTTTTTTTTTTAAAGATTTTATTTATTTATTTGACAGAGAGAGAGAGAGAGAGGGAACACAAGCAGGGGGAGTAGGAGTGGGAGAAGCAGGCTCCCCGCCGAGCAGGGAGCCCGATGCGGGACTCGATCCCAGGACCCTGAGATCATGACCAGAGCCGAAGGCAGACGCTTAACGCCTGAGCCACCCAGGTGCCCCTGGATTTTAATTTTCAATGATGTATGGATTTGTGTGATTCTTTTAGAAAAAGAGTTTCTTTTAGAAAAAGAGTTCATAGGGGATACACTAAGTTGCCCATGCTAAAAACTGTCTTCATTGGCCACAGGCTTACACTGGGTAGAATATTCAAAATAATAATAATAATAATAATAATAATAATAAATTTATTTATTTATCCTTTAATTTATACTGTGCTGCTTAATTTTTCTCTCTCAAAAAAACCTGAATTTTATTTCAGGCATTGTAAAATTTCACAAGATGGGCTACATGTGCCCAAGGCTTTTTCTAGCCCCTTTCTTAGCTAGTTCAGAGAAAAATATGCAAATATTTCTAGGCATGTGAGGCTCTTTTTCATCAAGTTTTCCTAAAAGGACTATTAACTCTTTGAGGGATGTTCTTTCATAGTATGACATTTTGTACCTTAGGGGAAGGGAGTACCTTGCATAGAGTAATCACAGCATATATGACCTGTGTGGTTTATATTCTTACTTACATTGATTTCAACAGTGAAGGCCATTGTTCTTTAGTCACATTCAAGATGGGGGGTGGCCCTCAGAGATTTCTCTCTTACAAGTTTTGAGTCTGCACTTGATTTTGACAATACCAGGAGTGCTTATATTATATATAATAAGCCAGAGGAAAGGGGTTAGTGTTTTAATACATCAAAAATACATTATTTCCTTCTGCTGCAAAGCAGTGCTCCAGCAGCAACAGTGCTGCATTAACAATGGAAAAGCAGAGAAGGAACTCTGTGCTTCTCCTTTAATCCCGTGCTGGGAGGTTGTAGTGCATAGAAACTAAGAAAATAGGCTTTGCAGTCAGAGATTGAGAGAGTGGGTTAAGCGGGGCTGAGTGGAATAATTACTCTTAATTTCTCATCAGTATTAGTGTGTTTATGTGTCAGAACTTATGTGAGTTTACACACTAAGCATGAAAGAAGGGACAATATTTTCACAGGATGAAAAAGTGTATTTCTTAGGAGCAGAAATAATAGTTTGTGGCTCTTCATAAGCATGTTTTTTTCCTCTACAGTTAAAGAACCAAGAACATTTTGAATACAATTTTCATAAGCTTACCTACAGGAAAAGGAACCAAAGGGAAAGCTAATGATTCTGGTTATACAATCTTGTGAAGAGCGCAGTTATCCATGGCTCACAACAGTCTCCAGTACAGTAATGTAGGGAACAGTTAGTACCCTATGTTAAAGTCAGCCATCCTCTATGAGAGCATGAGAACTCATAGGGTAACAAATCTAAAATTCTTAGCCGTTTGAGGATTCTTCAAACTGATAGGAACATCATGTTTCTGGTTTTTAAGGATGACATGAAATGTTCAGTCTGGCCAGAATGTCTTCTCTTAAAGTTACTATGTTAAAGATAAATTATTGCCCCCATTTGCCAATACTAAATTATAACATAATTAGCGTGGTCACTTATCACCACCTATTGCTAAAGATGACCACAGAGCTGTTATAATTATGCTGATTTCCATCTCCATTTGTTTGGACCATTTGAGCAGATGTAATTTCTCCAGTGAGAACCAGGAATAGAATAGCTATAAGGATTCTGAAAGCCTTGTTTTCCCTTTCTTGAGGGTTTCATAACTTAGCCAAGCATAATAGCTCTCAGATTTGAACTCATATTATTTCCCATATTTTTATGTATATACTATGTATAAAATCTATTTTATTTTCATGAAAACCCAATGAGTGAGGTATCATCTAATTAGAGAAAAATGTGTTCCTACAGGATCACTAGTGATAAAGTAGCAGACTTTGGATTTAGCCCTCAATCTCTGACTCTCTCTCAAAGTGTAATTACAGATTACCCAAGTTTGCATTTAAAAAGTGTTTTGCATTTAAAAAGCTTCTTGTGTTAGTATTTTATATTCCTTCAATTTATTTTTTAAAAGATTTTATTGATTTATTGATTTATTGATTTTTGAGAGAGAGAGAACACAAGCGTGTGATCACATGAGCAGGAGACGCAGACTCCCCGCTGAGCGGGGTGCCCAATCTCAGGACCCCGGGATAATGATCTAAGCTGAAGGCAGATGCTTAACTGACTGAGCACCTAGGTGCCCTATTCCTTCCATTTTAAATATATAAGGAGTATCTCGTGTAAAGATATCTAGGTACATGGTAAATATAATGAACAAATGTGTAGGGGCGCCTGGGTGGCTCAGTGGGTTAAAGCCTCTGCCTTCGGCTCAGGTCATGATCTCAGGGTCCTGGGATCAAGCCCCGCATCCGGCTCTCTGCTCAGCGGGGAGCCTGTTTCTCCCTCTCTCTCTCTCTGCCTGCCTCTCTGCCTACTTGTGATCTCTCTCTGTCAAGTAAATAAACAAAATCTTTAAAAAAAAAAAAATGAACAAATGTGTAAAATAACATGTTGAAAGACTATCTCTGGGCTGAAATAAAGTCATTTCAGCATCATTTTTTTCATTATCCTTAAAGAGATTTGAACTTGTCAGTAAATCCAGATGTCTTTGAGGAAAAGAGAAAGGTTGCATATGTAGGAATAGCTGGTTAGATCCAGGGTCTGTCTTTCTGAATTGAAGGTTAATATGAGTGATTCTCCATAAGAAGGCTTATTATGTGGATAGTAATGAAGGTTTACAGCTTATTAAAGTCAAAGCACATGCCTATCTAGAATGGACCAAATGAGGAAGGATTGACTCGCCTTTCAACCCTATTTTCAGTAACCTATATCTACATACTGAGTAATAATAATAGTAACCTTATCCAAGAGAAGCTCAAACTCCTGAGGAAATAATGACTTTGATATTTTTTTTTTTTTTTTGACTTTGATATTTTTTGAGACAATCTGCCCACTTACCCTCTGATTATTAAGAACTTGATCTGGAAACCTTCTGATAGAGGAAAAATACATTACATAAACAAAATGATGGAAACAAGTTATAGGGAAATATTATCCCTGTGCCATTTAGATGCTAAATAGGTACAAAAACTCTCCTAGGTTTTATCATTCATATCAGGATATGTGTGGGCAGCACTGATTAGAGGTTCCCAGGTACAAAGTGGACAGCAAGCCAGACAACCAACCCAGAAATGTGAGAGGGGGCAAAGATCCTGAAAATATAGTCCCTCCGTACTCCCATAAAAGTCCTATGGACTGGGACTCTCCTCCTTCCCGAAGTGGAACCAATACAATGTTCTGAGCAGATACAAAACCTAGAAAGGGAATGGACCTTCACCATCGCATCAAAAGTTGATGTGCCAGAGTTTGAGTTATGTAAAAACTTTGACATTGAGTAAATAAATATTTTTGGATCATGCCTTGACCAAAGCAAGATGTGGTAAAAGCACATACACCTAGAACACTAGGCCCCAACAGCTCTTCATCACAGCTCAAAGAAGATACAACTCATGCACAGGGAACTTGTAAGCCACTATGTACACACACACACACATACACACACACACACAAGATAGTCTCTTCAAAGCACTTAAACCAACCTGTTTTTTTTTTTTTCTAAAGCCCCTCCCAAAAGATTAGCATCCATTCTTTGATTTTCTTTCTTATAAGATTCCTAGCACTGGGTAAACACACTGTATCCTCCACAGATCTCTTACCCCATTACTGCAAGTTTTGGAACCAGATGCACCTGTTGTCCACAAGTCTGGGCTAGATTTCACTTTGATCTTGTCCTATGCCTCTCCCCTCTTCCCATGGCATGTAGAATCTCATACCAAAGAGCCAAGTACTCAGGAAAAAGGATATTTAGGCAGAGATATCTCATAACAAACAAACAAACAAAAAAAAATGGCTCTGGATCTAGGTGCTACAGCTTTAAGTTAATCAGATACAGTGGCATGCCTGGAGTCCAGAAAGAAGAAGACTTGGCTTTTATTGTTACCGAGGGAATTAAGTAAATGACGTCACTACATAAAAAAGTTTATGTTTAACCCGAAGTTTATGGTACAGGAAAAGACAGGTCATGACAGGAATTGAGCAAATAGAGCCCCAAAATGACAGGATGCCATGAGTGACATCATAGTAAGGAGTTTGGATGAAAATATGTGTGGAGTCAGAGCTCTGAGATCCCCCAGACCTTTAATGTACTTTTTTTTCAGCTTACATCAGATACCTGTTTTTTATTGTTCTTTTTTCCCCTTTATTAAATTTTTAATTTTAATCCCATGTAGTTAACATATAGTGTTATATTAGTTTCAGGTGTACAATAAAGTGATTTAACAATTCTATATGTTACTCAGTGCTCATTATGATGTATCCTCTTTAATCCCCATCACTTATGTCATCCATCCCCCTATTCACCTCCTGTCTGGTAACCATCTGTTTGTTCTCTATAGTTAAGAGCCTGTTTCCTGGTCTCTCTCTCTCTCTTTTTTTTTCCCCTTTGTTTTGTTTCTTAAACTCCACACATAAGTGAAATCATAAAGTATTTGTCTTTCTCTTACTAACTTATTTCATTTACCATTTATTCTCTCTAGCTCCATCCATATTGCTGCAAATGGAAAGATTTCATTCTTTTTTAAGGCTGAATAATATTCCATTGTATATGTAGTCTTCTTTATCCATTCATCTATCAGTGGACACTTGGGCTCCTTCCATAATTTGGCTCTTGTAAATAATGCTGCAATAAACATAATAGGGGTGCATATATCCCTTTGAATTAGTATTTTTATATTTTGGGGGTAAATACCCGATAGTGCGATTACTGGATCATAGGGTAGTTCTATTTTTAATTTTTTGAGGAACCTCCATACTGTCTTCCCCAGTGGCTGGACCAGTTTCCATTCCCACCAATAGTGCACAAGGGATCCTTTTTCTCCAAATCCACTTTTCTTTCTTGTGTTTTTGATTTTAGCCATTCTGACAGGTGTGATATCTTGTTGTGGGGCGACACCTCATTGTAGTTTTAATTTGCATTTTCCTGATGATGTCTGAACACCTTTTCATGTGTCTTTTGGCCATCTGGATTTCTTCTTTGGAGAAATGTCTTTTCATGTCTTCTAACCACTTTTTAATTGGTTTATTTGGGGGTTTTTTGGCATTGAGTTGTGTAAGTTCTTTATATATTTGGATACTAACCTTTTACTTGATATGTCATTTCCAACTATCTTCTCCCATTCAGTAGGTTGTCTTTTAGTTGTGTTGATTGTTTCCTTCACTGAGCTTTTTATTCTGATGTAGTTCCAATAGTTTATTTTTGCTCTTATTTCCCTTGTATTAGGAGACATATCTGGAAAAATGTCACTACAGTTGATGTCAGAAGTCAAGGAAGAGAAAGTCAAGAGAAGCCAAGGAAGAGAAATTACTGTCTGTGCTCTGTTTTAGGATTTTTAATGGTTTCAGGTCTCGTGTTTAGGTCTTTAATCCATTTTGAGTTTATTTTTGTGTATGGTGTATGTAAGAAAGTGGTCCAGTTTCATTCTCTTGCATGTAGCTGTCCAGTTTTCCCAACACCATTTATTGAAAAGACTAATGAACTTAAAATGACTTATTACAGAATTTTAGCAGTTTGTAGTACCATGGACTCTGTGGATATAAGGTATCATGGGATAAATGAAAGGACAGGTTGTAATGGTAGAATGTCCTTCCCTGGTAAATCCCTATACTCACTTATTTCCAAACTAAGAGAGGTAGTTTAATTATCCTTTTTCAGAAGAGCTGGGTAACACTCCAGCTGCCGCTAGAGGGCACAGCTAAGACATCGGACAGCTGTCTATTTGTGGTGCTGAAGTCATGCAGAATTGTCAGCAAGGGTCCTAGAGCTCATTGAAAGAAGTTGAACCAGGAAACTGTGGTCACTGCTAACTGACATAGTCCCTGGAAGCCACCTCTTCCACGAGCTGCAGAGACCAGGAAGGAGCACTCTTGCTCAAGGAACTACTACAGAAGTCATCACCAACTAAAGAAGCTCTTCTGAGTCTTCAATTCCTGATAGATGGTGTGTTCAGGAATAAGGCATTTATAATTATTTATTTGGAAATAGTCTAAGTCAATGCACTCTATTTCTGTATCTCCAGCTTCATCTTGGCTACTCTTTCCTTTGACCTCAGAGTTCTTATCACATCTGAACACATTTTTTTTTTTTTTTATGTGTTCTCTTTCTTTCAACTTCAAGACCTTTGCACAGGTTGTTTGCCCATCCTTGGCATCCTCGGAATCCATCCCCATTTACTTAGTTGACTCCTACTAATTCTGTAGTCTAGTTTAAACTTCATTTCCAGAGTAATCTTTGATCCTCTCAGGGCACCCTATACTGTTCATTCATGAAAGTAATACTATTATCTTTATCCATCCCTCTCCTCCTTCATTCCTTCTTTCTTTCCTTCCTCCCTTCCTTCCCTCCTTCTTCCTGCCCCTCCCTCTCTCTCTCTTTTCTTTTTCTTTCTTTCTTTCCTCTTTTCTTTCTTTCTTTGTACTGTCATCTCCATGGTAGACCCATCCAATGCCTTGATAACTTTTATTTTTTTTACTACATTTTATAAAAGGCCAGGTTTCAAGTAGGTGCTCTACAAATGTCAGCTGAATGAATACATGCATTTTTTTTCAAGATTTTATTTATGTGCCAGAGAGAGAGAGAGTACACACAAGCAGGCAGAGGCAGAGGGAGAAGCAGGCTCCCCGCCAAGCAAGGAGCCCGATGCGGGACTTGATCCCAGGACCCCGGGATCACGACCTGAGCTGAAGGCAGCGGCCTAACCCACTGGGCCACCCAGGTGTCCCGAATACATGCATTTTTGAATGGAGTGTCCACCCACCCATAATAATACCCTCCTGGAAATAAGCTTGCCCCATAAGCAGATAAACAGCTCATTTTTCTGACATAAACATACTTATATTGAAGGCCTTCACAGAGGCTTTGTGTAATGCCATAAACATGAACAGTGATACAGGAGGAAAAAATGATATTTTTCTAGGAAAATACTAGTCAGTGGCCCCTATAGGCCATTACAACCAGTCAGAAATGTCTCAGAAAAAATACCCAAATAACTCTATTTTCATTTAAATAAAAGTGAAAAATGAATAAAAACAATATTGCCTAAATGAACATAACTGCATTTTGGAGATCTGAAAAACATCAGAAAAACAACAAAATAATGAGTTGTGGTCTCTTGGGCAGCAAGAAAGTTAGTGCCATTCTCTGGACTTTCTTTTCTTGAATTTCTGGAATTTTGATCCTAAAGATAGTAATGAAAGAAAATGCTGATGGGATTCTAAAAGCAGAAGTTCCTTCAACGAGAGAGCCTGCCAGATTTTCTGGGGGACATTTTCTTTGCACTATTCAAGTATACATTTGTACTGACAAATAATAATTACTTTGAAACAGACAGTTAGGCATGTGTTAGGCTATTTCTTTGCACAAATGCCACTTGCTTGGAAAATGCAGTGGGTTTTATAAATGCGAAGCAATGCAACCATTTTTATGGGTGTGTTTGCAAAGGCTCAAAATTGAACTGTTAAAAGTGTCCATTAACAGTAAAAATTAAATTGTTATTAAAAAATCTGAGTCTCAAAGGCATTTCTGGCTTTCCTCTAGGATTGACAGATTGTGAATAAATACACTGTAACCTTCTGCTTTGTGTCTGTATCACAAAAATCCACGACTATTGAGAGTTAGAATCCTGAAACATCTGAAACTGAAGGGACCTTCCTGGACAATGTTTTATAACTTAGGAAGCAGAGTCCCACAGAGCTGAAGTAACTTACCCAAAGTTTACAAGGTTATTAGGGGCAGAGCTAAAACTGTAGTAAAGGTTTCCTGGCATCTAGTCCACTTTTTTGGTGTGTGTTCCAGAGTTCACTTTTATTGAGAGTTGGTACTTTATATCTCCTTCAGAGTTTGTTGAAGCTCTAGAAATCAGGCTGTCAACTTCAAAAGAAGGAACTGGCTTATCTTTACTAAAGAGTTTCTTAATTTCATGAAAGGAAGGGCTACTGTGGAAATACAGCGTCATCTGCCAAGCCTAAAACAAAAGGCACTAATCTAGTGCATTGCAATTGTAGCTGGGGAATCCCCTCGGTTGACCATGTACACAAACCTATGCTCAGACTTTCCAAGACTTAAGTCTGAGCAGTGACTGCTCTGCTGGAAGAAAGAATCCAAATGAGGAAACCATAGTCACAGGTTTAAGCAAATTACAACACAGGGGGAATTACTCTTCCGTCTCTAAAAAAGAGATTTATATTTGTTTGCAAATACCTTGTCAATTTCTATTTTTCAGAACTTTTTTTTTCAAAAAGGCAAAGTTGAAGCAAAAGTTTGTCAAAGTATCTCCTAAGATCAAAGTAACTATGATCTCAAAAATTTCCAAAGATTTGGGAACTCATTTTACTCACTTCAAATCATCCATCTGCTCATTCTAGAAAACCAACGTCAGTACTTTTTACTCTTTCATAACTAAAGGTCCTAGTCTCCTTCCTGTTATGAGCTTTGAGAGTCAGTGACTCTCCACAGAGAATGCTAACGGAAACCCAGTAACATGAGCTGTAATCTTGCTGAGGATCATATGTTGGAATTGGTGTGTGTTAGGAGGAAGGGGGGGTTGGAATATGTACAGTATTAAATAGCATATTTGGAATGTACCATTAATTTGATTTTAGTCAAAATATTTATTTCATAATTTGACATGTTAAAGGAAAATGTGAGGTTTATGTGTTTGTGTAAAAGAAGAGATTAGCTGTGAATAGTCAAGAAATGAATTTTTAAGTGAGATCATCTTTTACTAAGTGATCTTGGTTCTTTACATACACTGTGAGGATGATCCATCTTAATCTGAATCTGTATAGAAATAGTATTTATCTTTATATTTCTGTAATTTTAAAATTTTGATATAATTTCCAAATTACAGTAAATTTTAAGCAACATACATATGCCCTTTACCCAGATCCACTAATTAAATTCATTCAATCATTTTGCTCTATTGCTCTCTCATTCTCTTATGTATGTGTGAACGTATGCATATGTGTATACAGATTTTTTTCCCAAGCCATTTTCAGATGGTTGGAGACATTATGTCTATTTATCCTTAAAAAGGTTCTGAAAAAAGTTCTAATCACAAGGGAAAAAAAAATTTCTAACTACCTATGGTGCAAAATGTTAGCTAGACTTATTGTGGTAATCATTTCACAATATATTTAAATATCAAATCATTATGTTGTACACCTAAAACTAATATAATGCTATATGTCAATTATACCTCAATTAAAAAAAAGGTCTGACATAGTTCCTAAAAGTGGCATTATCTTATATAACCATAATACAACTATCAAAATCAGGAGATTTAACCTTGATACATTACTTTAACTATCTATAGTCAATATCATATGCCATCTATTGTTCCAACAATATCCATTACATGTTTACTAATTTTTTTGGTCCAGGACCCAGTCCAGTGTCATACATTGCACTTACTTGTCATAACCCTTCAGCAGCCTTTCTTTCTGTCTCTTATTCTTTCACATTCTTATAAATGTAAATATTATAGGCTAATTAATTTGAAAAATGTTCCTCAATTTGTCTGATGTGCACTGAAAATCATTTTATAATAAAGTTCTAAGACTTCTGATTAACAAAGATGATAATGGGAAAGGAGTGTTCCTTGATTTGAGAGGGTAGGAAGCAATGCTTTGAGTAGGTACAGAGAGAATAATATTGTACTATGCTGAAGCATATCCTTGTAAATTATTGAAACTAATATAATTTTACAGGTAATTAATTTGCATTGTATATAATTATTTTATTATTTTTGACAATAAACTCATTAAATTTTGCCACTTTGTGGCCTCTTTCACTTTAACATTTTGTTTAAGCCAATTTTTATGGGGTTTTTTTTTCATCTATTTCCTATGTTCGCTAAACTATCAGTCCAAGGATAACATTCTTTTGTTTGAATCAGAAAGATTTTTGAGTAATATTTGCAGAGCACATAATCACCATAATATTTGCACAATGTTTATAATTTTCACATATGAGTAGATTGATGTCCAAAAACCTTCCTGGGATGTAGATACCAATAACTCGGTGATTGTAGGAAACCAGGGGCCCTGGCAAAAAGACTTCCTTAGAACCATGCATCCAGGAAGAAACATTCAGATTCTGACCCCAAATCCCAGGGTCAGATTCTGCTATTACCAAAGAAAGATGGTAATACTATCTACTGCTATTTATCAGAACATGGTTATTCAGTTCCTTTCATAGGCATGAGCCAACTGACTTTGATCAAGTAGGGGTATCCTCACACTTCAACTTTGGATATAGAACTTCCAGTTCAAGTACAATCTAAATCATCATTCCACCAAGAAAAGCTAACTAACAAATCAAACTGTTCATTTCATACCAAGTGCTCAAGTGTACAAATAATGTGAATATGTATGTATATATAGAGAGATAGATAGATATATCTATAGATATAGACATCTCAAGCAGGGGCTTCATGCCAAATGACAAGGTCAAAGTCAGAGTCTTAGACCTCAATTTTCTCATTGTAAATTAGAGATACTAATACCCTTGCCCCAGCTTTATTTTAAGAATTAGAGACAATGTATGTGAATGTTTCTTCTCAATAAATGGTAGATATTAATAACATTTGTTTCAATCTGTTTTATTTTTACTCAAGATGGTTATATTGATTCATGTAGTTAACTTTGTATGAAAGAATTTAATTTACGTAATTTAAATTCATATAGGAAAAAATTGCACATTTTAGGTATCTTGGCATAGTGGTAAGAGTGGACTCAAGCCAGGCCATGGGCTCACATCCCAACTCTTAACTCAGATGCCCTTATCCATGGGAATTGCCTAAATGATGACTTTCCAAGTCATTTGGCAACCAAAGAACTGTTATCCTTTTGAAGTGGTAATACTCCAAACATAATATGATTTACACTAATAATTCTAGTTTTAGAACTGAAAATATGACTTTACAAAGAAACCTGACTCAAACCACAGATTGGTGTTATTTGTTTTCTTCCTTCCTTCCTGTCCTTCTTTTTTTTTTTTTCCTTTTCTTTTTCATGTTACAGAAGAGAGAAATACCACCCAATGTCCCCATCAGAGTTGTACTATCCAGGCCGTGACATTTTTGATCTATTCTTTACATAGCATCCCATTAGAGTTCCAGAGAAACCCTTACTTTCTATTATGTGAACGACACCTTCGCTGGCCTGGAGCCATCATCAGCACTTGGAGCACTGAACCATGAAGCAATATCTCTGTAACTGGGCCAAATAGGCCATGACCTGACAGGCTATAAAGTGGTCATTATCTCCTATTAAATCTGAAATTTGTGCTTTGCATATTTTAAAACAACTATCCAGTTGTGCTGTAGAGGTATAACTGCCAAGTGAATAATTAGATTTTTAGGAGACTATAAAGGGGACCAAAATGCTTTCTACTGTGCCAAAAACAAAGTCAATTCAGATTTTATTTTCTCTCCTCCCTTGTTTTTATCCTCACTCTCTGGCAGTCAGACCAAAAATATTTCAGTAACAGATAAACAGACTTCTGTTATACAATTTACTGTATAAAATCAAGTCTGGGTTGATGTTACATGGGTACCAAAGTGTTCTGTGTTGTTCACTGTGGGCTGCTTTCTCACACAGTTGGGTAGAATGCTGCAGGTGGTCAGCACCTAATATTTGCTTTGTTTGGTCAATGTGATTACAAAGAGAGTTTTATAAAATGTAAAATGACTGAATGAGCCACTTAAATGTCAAAGCTTAGAAGAAATTTGCTTTTATGGTTTAAAATTTAAGTGTTTTTTCTCTCCTACTCCCTGGAGATGTCTAAGTAACTCATTTCATACAGCTTTAATGGTAGAGAGATGCAAGTGACTTTAGAAAGATTTGGAATAGGATTGAAATATAACTATATAAAATATCCTATTAACTCTTGCCCCCTGTTTTACATTTTGAAGAAGATTTTTAACTAAACTCTTGAAGCTCAATACCTATGATGTCATTAAACATTTTTCACTTCAGTGGATTGTGTTTCTGGAAAATTTGCAACTACTCTTTTCAGCAGGGGATTAAACTTTCAGGGAATAAATTAAACTGGGTTAAAATGTCTAACAGAGTTTTCAGATGAGTGCTTTATTCAAGTAGCACAGAGACATGTTAACTTTGAAATGAAACTCTAGTTAGGTAAATAACTTTTGTCAAGAAGCTATTGCTCAGGTGCTGCACTGCTCTAAGCCTACTTTATTAATATTGGTTTGCGATCTTCGGTACGGGTGCAGAAAGGAATTTTAAATGCAATTAAAGCTGAGCTAGAAGGCCACACAACTACGTTTTAATCAAAAGCTGAGTTCAATCCTGCTTTACATATAATATGTGCAAAGAAAGATCCCTTTTTCACATTAAGTATGACTGTATAAATACTCTATTTTGAGAGAGGGCAAGTGCATTTCAAGGAGAACTGCAAAGGAAGAACAGTGCCACATCATAAGGAATGATAGAAGCACCTAAAGAAATATTGTGCTAGGAATATATTAATATATTATTAAGTATTAATAGTTATGACTTTTTAAACTCTGAACAGTCAAGCCAAAATGAATGTGTAGATACGTGTGTGTATGTGTGTGTACACACACATATATTAAATGGGGTTTTGTATACACAAATATACATGTATACAGACACACAATCCATTTTTTTTATTTTATGGTTTAATATTTATTAGGGAAATCTAGAATTCATTAATCTCAAACTATTTAAAACTAGATGTGAATATTGCAAAAAGCAAGATGATTGTCATTATTCAATCCTATTCACAAGTGGTAGCAAGAATATGGAAAATTAGTATATGTGGAGGCATCCTTAATTCAAGAGCAAGGATGCATCATCCTCTAGGTCATTTTTTTATGCCCCTTTAGGAGCCTATGAAGGAAGAAAAAAGGAGAGGGAGAAAGATGTAGGAAGAGCAAAACTTGAGTGTGAGAAGAAATGGCTACATTTCTCTCTCTAAAATAAATAAATACATCTTTAAAAAAAAAAAAAAGAGGAGATAGGTGCACCTGGGTGGCTCAGTTGGTCATGGGTGTGACTCGTTTTGGCTCAGGTCATGATCTCAGGGTCGTGGGATAGATAGGGTAGGGCTGGCTCAGAGTCAGCACAGAGGCTTCTTGGTATTCTCTCTCTCCCTCTTCCTCTGACCTCACCTCTCGCATGTGTGTGCATGCACTTGCTCTTTTTCCTCTCTCTCTCAAATAAATAAATCTTTAAGAAATAGCTACATTTTCAATCACATGCAATCAACTACTTGGCATGTCAAATGGGTAACAACTGTTGTGAGAATGGGTTCCGGGGCAACAGGGCATTTCCTGGAGGCTTTCTGCTGTGCTAGTCAACTTTTTAGATGCTTGACCTTAGGGAGGTGAGGAGCTATGCTAGTGGAAGAGCCAGAGACCAGAGTGGCCAGGGTGCCCAGCACAGCAGTGGGGTGGGGTGGGGTAGGGGAGTCAATGCCTCAGGGCAGTAGTTATTTACCAATGAATACAAAAGTATTTAAATACTTTAACACTGGTGCATACCAGCTTAATATCCACCCTGTTTTTTTCATCAGTCACCCTTCACCATTCATCAGCCCAGAATACAAATATACCTCAACACCCACTTAACTCCAAAAGTCAAGGAATTCAGAATGGCTAAAAGGCAATGGAAAGAACAGAACCATACTTTCTTTACTCTATACCCTTTTGTAATGTGTAGGCAGAACCCTTTGAATTATTGCTATCTGATACAATAAATCAGATCAAAATCTACTGTACTTAATTACAAAATAAGTAATAAGTTTTCTAAGTAAACATTTTTGTTAAACTGACCTTTTCATGAGATTATGAAACAATCTTGGTATTTTTCTTTTTTCTTTCTTTCTTGATCTATTAATCCTAATCTGAGTCCAAGGTTTGGAAAATTAGATTAGCTAAATTCCCTTCTCTAGTACTTCTTTATTTTTTTTTTAAGGTTTTACTTATTTATTTGACACAGAGAGTGAGAGTAAAGCAGGGGGAGCAGCAGGAGAGGGAGAAGCAGGCTCCTGCTGAGCAGAGAGCCTAATGTGGGGCTGGATCCCAGGACCCTGGGATCATGATCTGAGCTGAAGGCAGAAGCCTAACTGACTGAGCCACCCAGGCACCCTCACTCTAGTACTTGTTACACAAAGAAGTATAGATCAAAGTTATATTCAGACCCCCATTGAAGGGCCAATGTCCCTGATGTTTTGGGGTGTATGATATAGAAAAAAGGAAGGTGAAGTTCACCTGATGCTCACATTGCTTTATTACTATGAGGAAAGTTTTAAAGAATAATGTGAGTTTTTTGAACACCTGGAGACACCGGTTCCTTCTCTCTGTCTTCAGCACATGAACCCCCATCAGTGCTCAGCACCACAAGGCACCATAATCTTAATATACATATGTCACTCACATCATATGTGACCAGCACTAAATCTTCTACTCAGGGTTTCAAGTCCCAGTAATCTGCTAGGGGATACACCTCCCTTTATCTCTCACCTCAACTGACTACTCCTATTTCTCATCCCATGCCTGTAGCCTTATTGTATTCTGATTACAAGTCTGCCATTTTCCTGATCCAAAATGTTCTCTTAAAGACTCTGATCTATACTGAGCTACTTTCTTTTTCACAACCCCAGCTGGCTTCAAATCAAGACTCTACAACATCCCAAATGACTTTATTTGGAATTAAAAAACAATACCTTTGGCATTTTTGCTTTTTCATTACTGATTATAGCAACCTTGAAGGAGACCTGGTGCAAAAGTTGGAGAACCACAAGGTCAAATCTGACTCTGCCACCATGTGACAGTGAGCAAGATGAGATAGCCACTCTCTGAGCTATAGACTCCTCATTTGAAACATTAGGGATGTTAATAATATAGTCCGCAGGTAATACAAGAGGTAAATGCAATGATGTTTGTGAAGTGTCTGGAAAGAGTGATTATTTGATTCAGAGCTGTTACTATTTGAAGGGTCTTTTTAGGTTTTAGTTTAAACTTTTAATATGTGCTTTCCCTCTTTCCCTCATTCTGTTGCAGTCTTTCCAAGGGCAGATTAGTCATCTAATTCTTCATATCTTCCCAGGGCACAGAGGAAAGAATTCTCCATTCAGTGGGCACTGTACCAATATTGACTGACTTTTCAAAGAAGTTTGAACTGCTCATTTGTCTGAGTAGTTGATTTACTTTGCTATCTTAGAGTGTCATAAAAATGTGGCAGTATAAAATCTGGTGAGATTATGATAGTTGCTGACACAAAGATTTATTGTCTAGATGAAATATTTAATGCATGTTTAATTCAAGAAAACGGCTTTGTAAAAATATTTAGTATTTTTCTGGAAGAGAAAGAGAGAACTGATCTTAAATTAAGCATACTGAATTCAACAATATTTAGGGACACATACTTAATAGTGTTCACTGTCCATCTAAACATACAGATACTTGAATCCAGTCCCTAACAGGCTATACCAGTGCCGCCGTCACATCAGCACACATTGCTAAATCAAACCCTGCCTCTCATCTCTCTTTTGGCAAAGGACAATCTTGAACTTTCAGAAAAACAAATACAAAAACCAAAACCAATATGATCAACCAGAATCTCTGGTTGTAAAACCAGAAGGGAATGGCAGATAATATAAACGTAACTGTCTCACAACTTGTAGGTATTCAAACCAGTATCCCTGACCCCAGCCCTTCTCTGCTCCCATCTACCTTCCATACTATAACCATACTATTCTTGCCGAAATATGCTTTTAACAGGCCAACTATATAAAAAAGTCACTGATTTCCTAATCTCTGTAGGATATTACTTAGCCTGGCATTCAAGTTCCTCAGGGATCAGATTCCTATCTACCTAACCCTGTTTCCTATTATCATAAAAACATACCCTCAGTCTTTCTCAGTTCAACTCCTTCTTGGATTCAAGTATTTGTTCATTCTGCAATAATATACACCCCCACCACGCACAAGAGTCCCCAAACACACAGACCTATGTACACTCCCATGCTCGTACACAATGCCCCCCTCCCATACCCCTTTAAAACATGCCTCCCACCATGAATCATGCCAGGTCATGCTAATCTCCCTTTTTCTAACATACATAGGCCTTGCTGACACCAGTTATCTGACATTTAACCTGACAGGGCTTATGATGTTACCTTTTTTTAGTATGTATGTCCTATGACATACACACCAGATTATGAGCTTCTAGAAGGAAAAGTTGCAGCCTTCATTTCAACTTCCATGCCTGCCTCAGTGTTCATCGGAAAGACACAGTAAATCCTTTGATGAAAAATCAAGCTGTTTTGCACAAATATGTTTAACACACTGCTGACTAGCAACACAATAATAGGTGACTTATTTCAAAGTGAAAACAAAGAAGAGGCAAAGAAAACCAAATATACAAACATCTAGAAGGCTACTGGGGTCAATAATTAGGTACGTCAATAAAGTTTTGGCTTTTATCTCTAGGAGTATTGGATATCTAGGTCACTCATAGACAGTTATTATTTAGAAATGATTCATTCTTCAGTTTTCTTTTTACTAGGAATACTCTTGGGATATGACTTGAAAGTTATTTTGCTTTATCTAAATTTAAAACTACTGAATATAGAGGTGTAGCAGAAGGATATAAGAAATAAAATTTATTTTCCATGGAATACAGTATCCTTGCATTATCACAAAACCACGTTTGACATGCTTCATTCAATAACCACGTAGGCAAACCTGAAAAGATTTATGTGCTAGGTAGTTGATCACACTTGGCCTTCAATGCCATTTGATTAACAGGTTTCCCCTTGAGCCTGTTTTACTGAAAAGGAACTCAAGGTTTAATTCCCCAATCCTAGATAAATATGCCTTTTTAAAATGTAAAATGTGAATTGTAGAAAAAGGAGAATGAACCTCACACATGAATAAACCACCCTCCCCACTTTGCAAGGAGACTTGATTAAAAGATGAAAATCCACCTCAAGACTTCCAGATAGGCAAGGAGGCCCATTTGCCCCAGCTGCCTGGAGACATTTTAACAGCAGGCACTTTAAGCTTTTAATGAAAATCAGGTTGAACAGTGTGGTATCAGGAAGCTGCCCAACCTGCCTGTCTGCCAGAATGAACTGCTCGACTTTATAGCACCTCTCCTCTTCTAATCAAGAGCTGAAACACCCCCACCAAGTCTCAGAACTGTTCTTAAAACCAGTGCTGATCCTTAAGAAGAAGGTTTTAAAAACATCAATACAGCCACTGCTTAATTATTCAATTCTGTTCATAGGGCAAAGGAGATTCTTTTCTGACCCCCGCAGTGATTAATTTATGCCCTGAAGCATAAGATTTGATTACCCCTCTCTTAGCATGTATAACGTGCGAGCTGTATTACTGGTCATAAAATTATTCAGCCACCATAGTTGGTTCAATGGCCTCCTGAGGCAGTAAGTTCAACTATTTGGCTGCCTGCTGGTAAAGATATATAGCCTGACATTAACTCAGAATTTACCTGCTATTTGTTTTATCAGTACATGTTTGATGTAAATGATTCCTGAATTCTTAGAAAATTATTATATACCCAGTTTTTTTAAAAAAGTAGAAAAATAATTTGTCCATAAAAGACTTAAAGACTGATATTCACCAGTGTGCTCATGAAATGAGATGTTTTAATTGAAGTGAATGTTCTGATTTAGTCAGAAATCTTTTGGGTTTTCTACTCTTGTTTAAAATTTTTATAAAACATATTAGTTCATGTTTCTGGCTCAGTAAGTACAGTATAGTGTGCTGAGCATAATTAATACTTCTCTGATAACTGTAACCCCCAGAGTGCCTTCAAGATCTTCATAGTGAACATTAATTATGATGCTCAAAAGGGTAGGTGGTGAAGAGGGAGTGGTCTAGGCTTGCAATGCTCAAGTCATATAACAAATCCTAGAAATATTTAGGCTGCTGGTGTTGATTTTATTTCTTTACATGTTACCTCATTCCACAAAATACTTGAGGCATCCAATATACCACATAACAATTTTTTAAATTTAAAGTATCAAGGCAAAAGGAAAATGTGGACAACATACAAATGAACAAGCAAAAGATTTCTAAAAAAGTTACTTTCAAAAAATCTTGCCATATAGTGCTCAACAAATGTAACAGGAGCTGTAAGATGTGGCTAAGGCAAAGAGAGAAATGGGATAAATTGGATAAACCACAGCTTTCATGGTGTTCAGAAATTTGAAAAACAGCTATAACAAAAAAAACTTGCTTTGAAGAAATAGTTTTTTCCCCTCAATTATGAGTACTCATCGTAATAATTTTATGACTTTATAATAAATTTTATGATAAAATAATTTTATGAGAAATCTCAGATTAAGGACGCTACTGACTGATGCTGTCCAGTGCTTCTCATGTTTTAGTCTGCACAAGAATCATCCAGGGATCTGACTGAAAGGCAGATTCTGATAGTATATCTATAGTTAGGGCCTGTTATTCTGAATTTTTAATAAGTTCTTGAGTAATGTCAATGGTGCTGGGTCCATGGACAATATGTTGAGTAGCAGGATATACAGAAGATCAAGGATATTCCTGGTAGCAATCTATCAATAATGAACTTCATTTCCTATAGCATCCCTCATGGTATGCTGATAGCATAACATCAGTGCAATAAGTGAAATTCTACAAAAGTAATTTTTGGGGGTGGCGTATAAAAACATGCATTGAGGCACACATATCTCTTAATATCTACTTTGGCCCAAAGGCAAAATTTAAAACACCCTGACAAGCAAAGGGTGAATCAGTTATCTTTCTTCATGTCAGTGGAATGAATAAATTAAGTTCCTCATACCAGATGATTTTTTTCTGAGTGAAGAAAAGAATTAAGAATTCTTCGTAGACTATGATTTGGTTCTTGTCACTATATATATGAGTCAAAATGTAGGACAAATTCTTTGCAATAGCATGTTATAAATATTTTCAGTTTTAAATTAATCTCATGTAAAATTTGCATATTCATATATACAAATATGTAATAAATTATTTAAAGATTTATGTTTTCTTTCCAAGCAAAGTTTCAAGCATTGATCATCTTCAAAAGAAAAACAAAAAAGCTTTTATCTGCAATATTTAAGCAATTATTTTAAACTATGTACAAATAAAGAATATGAAAAAAAAAATTTCAAGTTAACTGATTCTGCATTATAATTTATTTCTTTTTTGATTTAACTCATAAAACAGTAGAATTACAAAGTTAAAAGTAGCCTCCTTTTAGGAAACAAGGAATTGGAGCTCAGGGAGGTTAAATAAATGACTCTGTCAAAGTCAAACAGCTAATAAATTCCAGAGTTAGGCCTTTGATTATAAGACCAATGCTTGCCTCTTATATGTCACACTGCTTTACTATCATTAATTAAGTTGACCTATAGACCCCAATATCATTGTGACTCAATATAGTGGTAAAGAGAGAAAAAATGGAAAGAGAAGCATATTCCATTCACTCCCTGAATATGTACTGAGAACCATTAACATGAAAGCCACTGAACTGGAAGCAAAAGGGCAATATGCAATAATGTATAGGATTGCCGACTCCTCATTGAATACACAGTTTAGTAAAAGTAAACTTGCATTTATAATGTGTTCTTACAATACAGCCTGAGGAGTACTATGCTACAAAGGCATATAAAACATTGTCAGAAATTAAAGGAGGTGATACTTGAGATGGATTTTAAATGTTAGATATATTTTGGTTGGTAGAATAGAGAAGCTGGGTCTTCCAGAGGCACAAAGGTATGGAAAAGCATATTGTTAAGTTCCTTCTAACAATAAGAAATATGGGATGAGGAAAGATCCATGCAGGTTTCTAGCTTTAATAGTAATAATCAACCTAACAGAGTCAATAATTTATTAAAACACCTTAATTTTTAGGTAATTTTAAAAGATTTAACATAATCAACCTGCCCTTAGATGAGGCTCCCTCTCTCCCAATAGGTATGGTGCCATATTGAGGACATAGTGTTGACCTTTGCAGTTATCACGTTAGTCACTCAGGACTGGCAGTAATCAGACCAGTCTTGGTAAGGGGACATCCATGTTGTTGAGCCCAGCAATAGTCTCTACTTCTGTGGCCCTGACCACTGTCTACAGGCCCACTGAGAAAGAATAAGAAAGGCTGAAAAAAGAAGCAAACTGACTATCAGAATAGGGGTCATCTTATCCACATGATTACTCACAGCTGGTTCTCTGGTGGATGCCTTTTGTTGAACATTCACATAGAACACAAACATCTTCACACTCTGACCAGTCTAAGAAGATCATGAATTTACCTCAACCAAGTTGAACACTCTTTAGCACTCAAACAGGTATAAGAAATCCCCCATAAGGCCTTAGTTATGCAGTGAAGGGGAAGGGGTAATACAGTAGAAATATGTGCAGTAAAAGTCTGAGACACCTGCTCATGCCTTTTGTATCTGCTTAAGCCTGGCCTCAAACTTAGGATTTCTGTTAATGACAAATCATAACGGTTCATGCCTAACTGAATGCCCAGCTCATGATGGAAGCTAAATTTACATGGTCATCTGATGGTCTAAGATCAAGCATTCCAACTGTACCACGGCCTGATCATCTTGCGAGAACGGTTTTTCAGAAAGATATCTGTAGAAGTAGATGCTGCTTTGTTCCAAACCCTGGCAACCATAACTGCAATTCTCCTATAGAGGTTTGTCAGAAGTTCCACAAACATCTCTGTTTTCCAGATACAACCAATATTATTGGATCTGATGGCTCATTAAGCTCAAGCAGGAGAGCATTTTGCACTGTTGTGCTACTAACTGCAGGGCCTTTTCTTGATTCATTTTGAGTTACTCCATAAATATGGTAGAGCAGTACATAGGTGGTATATGCTGTCTCCCAAGTCCAAATTAGCCAACCAAACTTTGTACCACCATAGTCCCTGAGAATTAAATTAAGGCAGAGAGAAGGAGTGTTGACACAACCCTAAGGCAAGATTACAAAGATGCATCGTTGATCGTATTAAGTAAAAGCACACTGCTGCTGGTGATCTTCACAAATTATTACACAGAAAAAAGCACTTTTTAGATCAATAGCTATGTACCAGTTCCAATGGACTGTGCTGATTTGCTTCAGTAAAGAAACCACATCTGGAACCACAGCTGCAAGTGGAATCACTGGCTGATTGCATTTAAGATAATCTATAGTAATTCTCTAAAATGCATCCATCTTCTTCAAAGTCCAACCAAGTGAATTAAATGAGGACACAATGGAAATCACCACCACTGCATATTTCAAGTTTTTGATACTGGCACTGATCTACAGTCTTCCTAGGGGTGCAGCACTACTTTAGGTTCCCCATCCTGGCAGAGATGGAAGGTTCCAGAAACTTAAACATGCCCTTTCTGTCAGAATAACCCTCACTTCAGGGGTACCTCAGTAGTTTAGTCAGTTAAGCAGCCAACTCCTGATTTTGGCTTGGGTCATGATCTCAGGGTTGTGGGATTGAGCCCCCAATCAGGCTTCAAACTCAGCATGGAGTCTGCTTATTCTTCTCCCACTGTTCATCCCCCTGCTCTCTCTTTCTCTCTCTCTCTCAAGTAAATATAAATATATAAATATATATAAATATAAATATAGATAGATAGATAAAAATCTTAAAGAACAACCCTCACTTCATGAGTCGGGCCCAATGCGTAGAACTTGATAGTTTCCATATAAGTGTGTTTCAATTATACACACAGATATTAAGGCAATACTCACAGAGCGGTTTTATGAACCCACTGAGGGGATAAGATTTGTCTAAAACTATCTTTTTTCCTGCAGATTGAGACTTCAGGCAGGTTTGCATAAACCTGCAGGTACATCCTAAAATCTTGTGCCGTAAATACCTTGTTTGCTTCACCCGGGTCCATCCCTGTGTCACTTGACCCATATCTCCACTTTGACTGCTGGACTGCAATATCATTTTGGGACCCCATGAATCAGCATACATTTAGAGAACATATTTAATAAGCTATAAAAATTCTGGGTATTTTCCTCTCCTGAGTACATAGTTGCCCTGGATGGTGGCTTCAAGTCCCTTTGGGGAAAGCTTGGGAAAAGATTAAGCATATACTTGTGGCAATATTTCAGGGTTCATTTTTAGGAGGACTTGGCCTCTAGATCTGTGAACTGGCTTAGTTTGGAATCTTGATGACAGATCAGGACCTTTTCTTGCGGTGACTCAAGTCAAGTTTCTGGCCACCAGACCTAGAGTTTTATCTTCTTACAATTTAAACAACATTTAATAAGGTGCCCATTATCTTCTACTCCTATGTATACCATAATAATTATTTATAATCAAAATGTCTATGCAGGAAAAAACAATACTCAATACCACTTTGCCTCTGTTGCCTTTCACTAATCCTGTCAAAGGCATTGCCACTTGGGCCTTTCCCCTCCAGGATTCTAACATCCCCAGTGAATTCAGGAAGTCTTTCTCAATGCCAGCATCTCCCATGACCGTCTCTGGCTTATGGAAGACAATGATCTCTAGGGTGTTCTACCTGTTAGTATATTCTCAATGCTTAAATTAAGGAATATCTTTTGGACTCTCTCTGGGAATACAGTGTACATGTACGGTGGTGGCGGCAGGAAGAGATTAACTGTGACAATCACAAAGGAAAATCTACTGCAAAATATCTACTTCCATACACCTTTTGATTCCTTCCTTGTTACTATGCCACAATAGTTCTGGAATTTTGACTTCACTGACTACAGACTACCATTAACTCAAAGTTTCAGTCAGTTAACCAAATTTGTAGAATCACTTCCAACTATATAAATTAAAACACTACATCATGAATTTCTACCAAGTTTATCATATCAATAAATTCAGCCTTATCCCGTTTTAAGTTTTCCCCTCTCAGTCTAAAACTCTTAGGAACTCTTCAATATAAATTTGCAAAATCTTACAATTACTCTGGAATATAAGCTATCTCATCCTGGATGAGACTTTATACTTGCTCCCATCCAGTGTTCTGAATGCTGATTCTGGTGATGGGTCTAGAAACAATAGGAGAGGTTGGGGATGGATCTTGGGAAGAATGGACATCCTCATATGTGGCAAGGACCCTGAGCTAACTAATTATAGGAACATCAAGCATCAGAAGCCTACTATAATACTGGGTTTGCTTTTAATGAGGTTAACTCTAAAGCAAAAAGAAATAAGGGAATCTTTTTAGGGCTCTTTTGAGAGCCCTGGTTCTCTTTAATGGTGATTTGAAACAAGGGTTTAAAGACATGGGTTTGTTGTTTTCTTCCTTTAGGCTTCCCAGTATAGCCATTAAAAGCCATCCCACCCCCACAGTCTTTGTACTCATTATCATTGCCATACAAGTGAAATTCAGTATCCATTTGATCCCCTCAATACTTTACTTCACTAGATACTTCATCACAGGTAATAGTTCACTTAATTGTGTGCCACTGCATACCATAAGCAAGGAGGTCAGTACTACTTTCAAGACAAATGTATAAATAAGCGAATGTCCAAATATCATCTTTGAGAGTGTGTTTCCAGGACCACTTCTGGTACTAAGTATGCTGTCATGCAGCATGCTGTCAGGAAAACCAAACCAAACAAAGTATTTCAACAGAGAGCAGATAGCACGGGAAACTGATTTCACAGGTATGGAAGGACTGAAAAAGCATGAAAGAACTCTAAAGTAGCATGGATATAATTACAAAGAACAGCTACCACCTCTAAGGCTAGAAAAACAGAGGGGAGAGGTTGTGGCTATCGGGATCTAGAAGCTGATAGAAGGCACTGGGACCCAGAGCTCTGAACAGAGGCACTGCCCTGCTGGTGCTGGTAGTTCTGGGGGAGATACAATGGATAAGTTTGGTCCAAGAAGGCCAAAAGAAGCTTCTACTCAATTGTTGCTAGGTGTGTGCTGACAGGAACAGCAGGTAGAATATTACCCTCCTAATATCCACCTACTGGCAGAACCTCACAAGAAGCCAATTGGTAAAGAAGAGGACTCTGCAGTCCTAGCCCTCTTACCACAAATCAGAGTATGGGAAGGTAGCTTTAGAGCCAAGAGACAACAGCTTGATAACCAATATGTTTTTATAGGGAGAAAACAAAACCACAGAAAAATTACATGGGGTCAGGAACTAGCTTTTAATCTCAGCCACAGCTCTAATGAACTGTGAGAATTTTAGCAGGTAATTTCACCTTTCCAAGCCTTAGTTTCACTTAAAAAAATCACTATCACAATACCACCCATGCCTTCCTGGCAGGAGGCATAATGTAGGTGCAAGCACTCTGAATAAGTATAGAGTACTATATAATCATAAGCTTGTCTCACTATTATTATCCATACTAAATGGAGCCAGGAAAATAATAGATGAGTGAAACTCATAGATAATCTTAAAATCTTCTTTGAGACAGCTTTATATTCTTTTCCATCTAACCAGTTTTTACAGGACACAGGTAAAATAGCTCAATAAGCTCCATGTCTAGCCCTCTACAGAGTTGTTAACAAGCGGTAATGTGAATCCAAGGACAGTACCGGGGAGAATGAGAGAATATCAGGAGCTTAGCTAATTCTCCCAATGCATGGCCAGTTTGAGGAACTGAAACATGTTCACAAGCTATTTATACATGACCTGCTCCTCTTGAAAACTGAATTTGAAAACTTATCTACTGCCTCCACGATTAGTATAAATTATAGTAAATAGTAAGCCAACATGAAACAAATAACAAAAATCTAAATAGAAAAGTTTTTGCTTTTGTTTTTGTTTTATTTTACACTGAGATCATGAATAATTACTTGGAAAGGAAAAAGTAGATAAATTCGTACATTTGATTCAATAATGTTGGAACTTAGAAAAACCACAAAATTTGGGGCATCTGGGTGGTGCCGCTGATTAAGCATCCAGCTGGTGGTTTCAGCTCAGGTCGCAATCTCTGGGTCTTGACATCGAACGCCCTGTCGGGCTCTGCGCTCAGCATGGAGCCCGCTTAAGACTTTTTCTCCCTCTCCCTCTGCCTTTCTGCCTCATCCTGATCTTCCCCTCTCTCTAAAATAAATAAATAAATAAATCTTAAAAAAAAAAAAGGAAAAAGAAAACCACAAAATTAAATAATGTAAATAATGAATACTATAGTGCTTATAGATGCCTATCTGAGACTTTAGGGTAATTGCCCACAAATCAGAATTTCATTCTAGACTAGACAGAATTAACAGAATTGATGGTTATTATTTTAGAATTTTGAATGAAAATGAATTCAAAATTTAAAAAAATTAAAATGAAGCATCTCTTTAAAAGTATATGAGCCCTTATTCAGCCAACAAATATTCACTATCTTCTTCGTGACAAATGCCAGGTTCTAAGGATACAAAAATGAGGAAGTGCTCCGATATCTACACAAGTGCTGAGATGCAGTGTGAGAACAATAAACTTCACCTGAAGGTTCTAGGAAAGGATTCTCAAATATGACCTTTAAGATGAATCTCAAAAAAACTGGAGTTTGCAATTTAGAAGGCAGTAAAAGGGCAGTAAAGAAAAAGACAGCCACATTGCAAAGGCAGAGAGTCAATGAAAGGCGGCCTAGGCGGGCAGTAAGAAGTACTGCATTGCAGGACTTGGGGATGCAAGGGTGGGAGCACAGGGTACAGCAGCCAGAGGGATAGAACTGGAAAAGCCAGGACCAATGCATGAATGGATGTACTACAATGCTGAGGAGTTTGGGCTTGATTCTGTTGGAAACAGGATCCCGATGACATCCTTAATAGGGGATTGAAATGATCTCATTTATTAATTTGCACATGCCAGCTTCAATACTCAAAAAGAATGTGAATTTGATTGGAGAGAAACTGGGGTAGAGGAGAACTATTGCAGTTGTCCAGGCAATAGATGGCAAGGACCCATGTGCAAAGCTGTGGAAATGAGAATAAAGGAGAGGAGCCTGGTCTGGAGATGTTCTTATCTACACAAATAGGAGATGCTTGTGAAAGAGGAAAGGCTGGAAGAGAATTCTGAGGTTTTGATATTGGGAGATTAAGAGTATAGAGAGTGGCAAAATCTTCCATTCAAATAGAGCAGGAGTCAGCAAACTTTTTCTGTAAAGGGCCAGATAGCTCAAGCTATTTTAAGCCTCTAAAAGCCAGACAGTCTTCATCACAACTACTCAGTCCTGCTTTTGTGGCACAAAAGCAGCCATAGGCAACACATGAACAAGTAAGTGTGGCTGTGTTCCAGGAAGACATTTTTATGGACACTGAAATTTGAATTTTATTTAATTTTCACATGTCATGAAATATTTTTTTCATTTTCCCTTAAAGATGGAAAAACTATTCTTACCTTTCTATAAGGCCATCTAAGAATAGGCAGTAGGCAAGATTTGGCCCAAGGACCATAATTTGTCAACCTCTTCAACACAGAAAACATGGGCAGGAATAGTAGTCAGGTCAAGTTTAAGGTGCTGTGGGACATCTCCATGAGGGTGTCCAGAGGTAGGTGTTCAGGTATGGGCCTCAGTAAAGGGAACTGTCCCAAATGCTCTAAAAACACTGCTCTTCAGGGTCGTAAAGAACCAAAATTGTGTCAGAAGGCAAATACAATAGAGAAATGAAAGACCATATCCTACCCTAATGCTGCTTGTAAAGTACTTTTTAATTGCAGGTAAAGCAACATTTGAGGATTTTATGTTATCAAACCCAGACACTTATCTCTATAATAGGCAGTTAGAAGCCAAGGCCAAAGAGCTAAAGCATTTATGACAGAACTTATAAAAGTAATGGAAGATGATAGAGTACAGGAACTGTCCGAGAAGCAAATACTGTTTCATCCTTTATGGGTGAAAGACAGAAATGAAGCTGGATTTAATTTTAGAAGAGGAATTTCATTTGTTACTTGTCAAAAACACTGATGCAAAAGATAAATAGGAGTCATAGAAACCTCCTTCTTTGGCAATATGTAACACTACTCTGCAACATAATGCTTGTTAAGTAACATTCAAAGCACTCATAAATGATCCTAAATAGGAATGGTTTACAATTCAATTTGATAAAGAAAGGATGACAGTGTCTCTGGTGCCTCACTGGGACAGCTTCTGGACACGTGCTGCCCTCCCTTTCACAGCCACAGTGATGAAAAGTAAATTTATCTCGAGGTTGCACCTCTTACTTGGTTGAGGCGCAGTATCTCTGGTCCACACTGGATTTTTAACAGATGAAATATTTCCTGAACCAAGTAATTTGATTCTGCGGAGATAGTAACCACAGGCAGTGTAATTAATTTCTTTTATATCTTCGACACAGTGAGAAAGTAGATCTTCCCTTTCTATCCATAAGACAAAGCCAGACACAAATCACCATGAAGAGCAAGGTGCAATGCGAAGATTAAGAAATCTCCTATGATGTTGTGGATCCGAGCTATTCTTTGCCTCACAATAAAAGTGAAATGTTAAAAATCAATCCATGTCAATTTCCAGTACAAAGTGGCCCAAACAAAAGAAGACATATTTAGTGTTTTAACTTACATTTCCCCATTGTCAAAACCCTATCAAAAAATCCCTTGATATAGTAACAAAATATTGGTGATATATTCCTAGCAACTATTTTTCTAAAATGTTGCAAATCTTTACATTAAAATTAAAATGCTTTGGTGATAGTCCCTAGAACTATGGCTCACAAAACTGTCATGTCTGTTCAAAATTACTTTTCTACATGAGAATTACTGCCAAGTTAATTCCTTCCCAGTACTCTTCTATAGAATAACAATATTGTTGATATTGACACTTTTTAAAAAAGAACATTTTACCAGGTGAATTTCTACAAAGGGGAATCAGAGATAAAAACTGAGCAGCTTTTCTAGTAAACAAGTATTGGTTCTAAAATCTTAAGGTAAAAATCTGTACGTATTTTCTATTTGTAATAGTCATGAAGCATTTACCTAACCAATAAGAGAGAAGCTTCTGATAAGAGGAAGATAATTAAAAACAAACAGAAACTATTTTCAGGTTTAAATTAGAAACCATGATAAAAAACCCAGCCTTTTGTACAAGATACCCCAACAACTAGAAGTGAAAATAAAAGCCAAAATTGGGATTTATTCTTCATATAATAGACCAAATAATTATTATATCTATTCTTAACTTCTTTTTTTTTTAAAGATTTTATTTATTTGACAGACCACAAGTAGGCAGAGAGAGAGAGAGAGAGAGAGAGGAGGAAGCAGGCTCCCTGCTGAGCAGAGAGCCCAATGTGGGGCTCGATCCCAGGATCCTGAGATCATGACCTGAGCTGAAGGCAGAGGCTTTAATCCACTGAGCCACCCAGGTGCCCCCTATTCTTAACTTCTAAATTTAATACTTTTAATCACTAAATTGGCTGAATTAACAACTTTATTACTGGTAGAGGGATAGCTATAAAATACTTTCCTTGGGCTAAGAATAGAAGCAGGACACTCTACTACAGGAAAAAAACTTCTGAAAATAAATCCTTACACTGATGGATATAAGTAATGAATACGGGCTTTGAAACAGCCTGAGCTGGGTTCAAAATCAGTATTTGTGGCCAAGAAGCTATCTGTTCTTGGGAAAATTGCATTACTCTAAGAGATTATGAGATCTAAGTCTATCTAGCTTAACATCAGTCATCACCAGAAACCTATGTTATCTATCATTACCTAGATCTGTGGTTCTCAATTTATCACATTAGTGGTTCCCTTTATACAACAATAGCTCAGCACTCTGAAATAAAATTCGTCAATATTTTAACCTACACATTTTTCAAAAAGTCAGTATAGTGTTCCATAAGATATATTTCAATATGTAAATGTATGGATACTACTACTCTCCAAGAGATGTTGGTATCAATGCTTGTACCTATACAAAGAACCATCAGTAAGATGACACAAATGCAGGTAGATATAGATCTGAGTTACTGGCCACTTAAATACTGTGGAGGCACTGCCATCAATGACTTGATTTTCCAAACTAGTGAACGGCTATTGGCAGAAGTCTAAACAAAACAAGGACAGTACTTCCTTATGTATACACAATACTTACATTCCTAAAAAACTTAGTATAGACTAAAACTATGCACGAATGACTTATGTAAATATATAAATTTATGTTTCTGTAATTGTAAGTAGATCCTTCAGCTCTATGATCTAGTTGGATGTTCAAAGATCTTATGGAACATGGGTGGGAAAACATGTAACTGAGCAGAACTCACTCACACATTGCAAGATATCTCACATCCCTGGCTTCAATCGCCTTCTAGTAATTTTGTCCCTCCTCTTCTACTCTTTGTCCCTGCACCACACTCTCCCTATCAATTCTTTACATAACAGGCAGAGTAATCCTCTTAAAAATGTTAATCACACTGTTTACTTGGGCTAAACCCGCCAATGACTTTCTGTCACACTCAGAATACAGTTCAAACTCTTCTGCATGACCTTTAGACCCTGAATGATCCTGCCTGAGGCCAACCACTGTGACTTCATTTCTACTGGTGTCTTTCTTGATTCATGCTCCAGACACACTAGTTCTCTTGCTAGTCTTAAAACTCATCAAACTTCGGGGCACCTGGGTGGCTCAGTGGTTAAAGCCTCTGCCTTTGGCTCAGGTCATGATCTCAGGGTCCTGGGATTGAGCCCCACATCAGACCCTCTGCTCAGCAGGGAGCCTGCTTCCCCCTCTCTCTCTGCCTACCTCTATGCCTACTTGTGATCTCTCACTCTGTCAAATAAATAAAAATGAAAAAAAAAACCCTTAAAAAAATAAAAAAAAGAAATGTCCATTTACTCAATCTCACAACATCTTTTTATTTTAATCATGGAATTGATCAATTTGTGACATTTTTAGTTTACCTGGTTATTTATTTATTATTATCATTTAATGTTAAAGGTGGCACCATGAAAGCAAGGACCTTGATGAAATTAGCTGTAAGTCTGTACACAATGCTTGAATAGTCTTTCATCAGAGTGAACACTGAAAAAAGAAACTGTTGAATAAATAAATTAATGAGTAGCTCAGTACTCCAAACAGATCTTCCTGAAGAAAATTTTTTGACTTTATGATTTTCAAACTATAGGACATGCATCACCAGAAAACATCAGTTTGCCAAATAGCTCAAACCACTGAAAAATGTGGCATATCTTCCTGAAACATCAGTTTTATGTGAAAGTAATTTAAAACAACATTTATATGAAAACAGATAAGAATATGTAATGGTTTAGAGTATACTACTTCTATGAATTTTTAATATAAAACAAAAATTCTGTGAAACTTCATGATTCTAGCAATTGCTAAACAGTATGATTCTAAATCCCCTGATACATGATGCTATTCTCTCCAGTTTTAAGGAGTACACTAATTTTTACAAAAAAAAAAAAAATTAAAAGCAAAGGAATGACTCCATGAACATAATTAGAGCAAACAGTTGGGAATGGAGATTTTAATTTAGGCTCCTTTTCAATGTTCTATTTTTAAAATATCACCAGAGAGATAAGCAAAATATCCTATATGTTGGATAATTTTCATTGTTCTAAATCTTAGATTTGTGAGGGCTTTTTCCTTTACAGAAAAGCTTTGAGTGCTGCTGCTTTCTGTCAATGGCAGTAAATGTTAACGATGGCACCAAATGCTTGGTGTATTTTAGATCAAGCCAGAAGACCAGGACAAAGACTTATCTAAAACTTCTTAGCAAAGGAACCAAAGTGGCCTCACATCTAAGTAACCCCAAGGAAACTAAGAGGTAAGGGTCATCAAACTGCAAAGCAGTTAAGTCTGATGATGACAATCTGGTAAGTAAGAATAAACAGGTGTTCAACAAACATTTAGATCAGCACTAAGTTGTGACTTCCAGTAAAGTAATGATGACATCTAGGAAGAAAACAACATCACAATAATAACCTGCTCCACAAACTGCATTCTGTGATGTAATAAGAACAAAGCCTGGCATTGAAAACTATTGCTCTCAACATCTAACAGTGTGACTTTGACCAAAGCACTGACCTCAGTTTCATCATCTGTGATTTAGAGATAATAATACCTGGTTTGTTTGTTTGTTTTTTAAGATTTTATTAATTTATTTGACACAGAGAGAGAAATCACAAGTAGGCAGAGAGGCAGGCGGGGGGGGGGGGGGAGGGGGGGCGGGGGGGCAGGAAGCAGGCTCCCTGCTGAGCAGAGAGCCTGATGCGGGCTCGGACCCAGGACCCTGAGATCGTGACCCCAGGTGAAGGCAGAGGCTTAAGCCACTGAGCCACCCAGGTGCCCCTAATACCTGGCTTTTAAGAAGATTGGGAGGATAACATAAGAGAGTTTACAGCACAGACCTAGCACCAACCGAGCCCTTAAATTGCAGCTATTATTGTTATAAATTAATGCACCTACTGTTAAAAAAATTAAAAGTATCCTATTCTAATTCTAGATTTAATATAAAAGGAAGTTTGGTTTAATATTAGCAATGAATATTTCATGTTTTTTTAGAAGAAATTGTTTTAATAAAAGTTGATACCCTAGTTCTGCCAGACATCCAAAATTATATCCAATACTTTAAAAAGTCTAAGCCATCTAATACTTGGCTTTAAAGTAGAAATGTATTCAGAGATTTTCTTTGCCAAGCAGACTGAATAATTAACACAATCCCAAATCCTGTCCTAAAGTATTCATTTTTAACTTAGTTTAGCACTTATTTTATACTGTATTCTCATTTTCTTCAACTTTTTTCATGTGTATAAAAAGTTAGCAATCTACCTGAAGGCAGAGGCTAGTTTGTGTGACTGCTTTACGTGAGTTTCTAGTTACACTATGGTGAGGTATTGGTTGGCATATGGAAGGGAGTGAGATGAATTTTAAAAGTGTCTAACAAACACTAATCAATCATAACATTATGAATTCTTTTCCTTTTTTCTTGATAGAATTACAATAATCAAATTATGAATCGAATATCACCCTCTGAAGAAAATAGACAAGTATTACTATAACTTGTTTAAGCAGGAATGAAATATTGAGGATTCAAAGTTTCATGGTTTCTCCAGTTTGACATGGTGCTAGGGCTAGGTCCAGACTAAAATTTTAGTGGAGAAAAAAGCTCCACTATATTACAGGTTGAGAAAAGAAATCACCATCCCAAAAACTGTCATCCAATAGGCCCCCAGCACCATCCTTCTGTATTTTCTTGGGACACATAAAACTCATTTTTCCAAAGAAAGCTGTGATTCTTTGACAAGCTCACATGACAGGGATGACAAAGGAGAATTCGAACTTCCCCCCGTGTGCGGGTAATGGCACCTGAATCACAGAGACAACCCTACACCTATGCTTCCGACAGAGTGGAGCCATGAATGGTTTTCAACAGCATGGGCATTTTCATAACTCGCAGCTTGAGGAAATGACCTATAGGAGTGCATTTGGTTTGCCCCAGAATGTTCCAGGAGTGACAAGACATCATGAGTGTCCCCATTAATCAGGGCTTGCTGGTAGAGTCACTGCATATTTGGTAAACAAGATAATGCTTTTTTCAGGAAATCATTTTTATGAACTTAATCTTGACTTGCACCTTCTTTCATAGAGTACGGAGTTTTCCAAAGATATATATTTCCAATTACATATTGAATGATTTCATTTGTAACAGGAACCATAAGAGGGGTGACCATATATTTTGTTGTCCAAAATGGGACAATTTGAGAGCAAAAAGGGAAACTATTATTAATTACTCCAAACAGAAAGGAAGAAGTCATGCATTTATCTTGGGAGAAAAATAGTTTAAAGCAGGCGTATACTCATTTATGCAAATTTGAAGACTAAAACTTGAATACTACAGGAAGAAAAAGATTTTCTGTGATGGAGTTAGAGTGATAATGAGATACAAGAGTTGAAGGGAAGAAAATAGCAGAAAGAAAATATTTATCCATGGCTCGCTTTGGGCCAAGCTTTTAAAAAATAAAACTCCAGGGGTTGCTGGGTGGCTCAGTGGGTTAAAGCCTCTGCCTTCTGCTCAGGTCATGATCCCAGGATCCTGGGATTGAGCCCCGTATCGGACCCTCAGCTCAGCAGGGAGCCTGCTTCCTCCTCTCTCTCTGCCTGCCTCTCTGCCTACTTGTGATCTCTGTCTGTCAAATTAATGGATAAATAAATCTTTCAAAAAGAAAGCTCCAATAACAACAATAATATGTAAAGTAGTGGTAATATGTTAGATAACAATCTGTGACATAGTTATTAGTCCCATTTTTCAGATAAGGAAATCGACATTAAAAAGGTTAACTCTCTTGCCAAAGACACTTAGATAAAAAGCCAGGACTTGGATTCAAACAATGTGCCAGCTCATTAAATTTTTTTCCAAGGTCACTCTTTTTTAGCATTACATTCCCATTTTACAAATGAGGAAACTGAGACTCAGAGACAGTGCCCTGTTTGCAGATTCACTATAATAAGGAATGTGGATTCAAACCCAGGCCTGCCTGATTCTAAAGCCAGTGTGTTTCTACCGAAGTATTGACTGGGCTTTTGTTCAGAGACTAAGGTTTTGTTCAGTTAGCTTTGATTTTGGGTTGTTGTTGTTGTTTGTTTGTTTGTTTGTTTTCGAGCGGACTGGGAAATGGAACTCTTCCCCTCTTCTTGCTTTGACTCTGCTAAGCTCATTTTAACTCTGAACTTTTCTCTCCTTGCCTCTCACTTGCTTTTTTTTTTTTTTAATATCACTCTTTCTCAGAGCTCCTTCTAAATATTTAATCAAGATGCCTGACCTGGGCTTGTTGGAAACCTTAGCTTACTGGTAAGGAGCTTCAGTGACTTATCCCTCACATCACTTACAGGCTGTGTTTTGTCCAAGGGTGGTTTGTTCAAATCCCCTTCTTTTCTATCCAATTCATTCAGCATGGGTCATCTCATCCTCCAAAGCAACTTATGCCCCCAGCATCCCTTTCTTCCATACTCGTCCTTCTTTCAACTTGGCTTGAGAGGTCATCATCACTCTTTTCTAAACAGCATGAAAATCTATAAACTACACATGTACACAAATGATGCAAGAAGTCGGGCTAACACAAAGCATTCCTTCAAAAGGAGCAGACTGAGAGGCAACTATGGGGGATTTTCCTACAGTATTATACCAGAAAGTTCAAGTGGCAATATTCTAGATGAGAGGCCAAGAAAACTAAGGAAAGATGAGGTTGTATAGCAAAGGCACATAGAAATCCCTCTTGAGTTCTTTCCTAGGAAGTCTTGTCCTAATAATCAGAACAAAACAATCTTCTGATGCTAGTCACTGACCATTATGTTCATGTAGGCCATATTCTAAAGGCAAATATCCACAAAACAAGACTTTTCTCTATTTTGCTTACTTCCCTCCATCCCTGTCACCAGCATCCTAGTGCAAGCCACTGCCATCTTTCACTGTGGCACATAACTTTTCACTGGTCTCCGAGCTTCCACTCTTGCTTCCTTATGGGGACTAATTCTCTACTCAGTAGCCAGAGCGTTTTTAAAATAAGCTCATCCGATCATGTCACTCTCCTATGTAACCCCTCCAATCTATCCCATAGCAACTTAGCATAAAATCTGAACTCCTCTTACTTGCTTACATGCACCAACAGGATATCGCAAGCCCCTTCCTAACAACTTCTCATACGCTCCTTCTTGCCCACTCGAGCTCCAGCTGCCCTTCTTCCAGTGCCTGGAATGTGCCAGTCTAGTTCTGGCCTCAGGGCCTGTGTGCTCACTACTCCTGTTGACTGGACTGTTATATCCCCAGATCTTTGCTTTGCTGATGCACCTTGTTATTCAAACCTAGATTTGAAAGTAACCACCATCCTTGTGCTCGCTTCGGCAGCACATATACTAAGAAAGTAACCACCATCCTTAACCTAAAGAGCAGCCGCTCTGTTACTCAAGCATAGTAATCTTGACATAGCTCTGATACTTTCTGTTGGTTTATTTGTTTACTTGTTTTGTAGTTGTTTGCTGCCTGTCTCCCCTACTAAAAATGTAAACTCCACTAGATTAGAGACTGTGCCCATCTTACTCGCCATTATACTCCTTGTGTCTAGAAGAACACTGGTGTGTAATAGGACTCAGAAAGCATTCGGTGACCAAAGAAATAAATTAGTCAACCAATTTATTTATGAGTTTTTGCTTTACCCTTATGTGATAATTGTAGTGGATAATTTTTTTTTAATTTCTACTTTTCAAGTTAAAAACATGTATTTGGAAGCAAATACCTTTTTCTTATAATTACATATGATTTTAAAAAGTGTGGTCAAGTTGTGAAAATTCCTTGGTTCTTTTTTGTTGGGATGACTTTGAAAAAGTTCCAGAACAAACTCACAGACCCTTCCAGAAACTACAGACCCTTGCATAAACATATCATAAAAAAAAAAAACTAGTGAGCCGGTAATCTAGGTTTGGCCCTACACTGAGGCTGTGACCAATTTTGGCTTAGGAAGCTTTCTGATAACATGGTATCAATTATGGGATACAAAATCCTGCCTCTAGAATGTTGTTGCATGTGGCCTTAATTGAACAATTTTGTATAATGCAAGGCCAGGACACCTAACTTTAGAGAATTAAGACTTCATTGATGGCACAGAACAGGAGGGATGACAAGACTGAACATTTGCTTACCAATAACATGTTTGTTCAATTAAAAAAAAACTCACTGAAAAGTCAGGAGTCATTTTCCTTAAGGAATATACTGTATCTTCCAACAGGGGTGGAAAAACACTAGGGCTGAGCAAGCCAGATGCCACCCCAATCCATTAGTGTCACAGTCAAGTGATTCTCCCAATTGTTAACTAAAAAGTCGTCTCTGGAAAAAGGAATAAGTTACTCCTTGAGGAGACTTTATTCCAATATGGATACATGGCAAGGAAGCAATGCAAGAGCTTATGAGGACAGGGACTCACCCAAGCTGGGCAAAGGTAATGTTTTCAAGAAAGTCAGTAAGCCAGGAGCAAGAGCACCAGAGGTGGCTTCAAGCCCAGGTTGCACATGACCCCAGGAAATCTCAAAGGGAAGCATCAGGTCACTGATGTTGACATAGCTGTCACAAACAGGGCAGTAAAAAAATAAGTATAAAAGGTGAATTACTGATAAGCAGAATTAGCAAGGTTGTTTATTTCCCAGTTATGCTGTCAAAAATTCCAGCATATAGGAGGTAAACCACACACAATTTTCACATTAGAGCTTCCTTTGTTCCAAATCCACTCCATCATATTTGATCATTGACACTTCTTGGTTTAACTAAAATTATTTTTGTCTGAACTTATGTGTACCTATCAGCATATGCTGAAATGTTTGTTGATCTCCTTAATTCCCTGCATTCATTAGTATTCTCCCTTTTCTTGTTCTATGTTATGCATAATGACATTGAAAACCACTCCTGTTCAATCACCAATAGTTACTCCTTCTGAAAATATTAATCACGGGTGTCTTCCAAATGAAAGCAACCAACACGTACAGTAATTGGTTTTAAGATGTAAGTAAGACAGCAATACTGTGCCAGAGAAGAATAAATAGCTCACCAAATTCCCCTGTGCATAGTACGTATATTCCATTTATGGAGTAATAGACTCTGTTGCCTCTACTGTCTTTAGTGCTCAAACAAGGTTTCTAAGCTGGGAGAAACTACTAAACAAGTTAATCAGGTTTTAGGTTTAAAGAATAACCTAAATCCTTCTCATCCTTCTGGCAGATGTTAGCAAGGGACTCAGTAATAATTACCAACTTTGGAAAGCCTGCCACAGGGAGATGAGTCTAGATTGCTTTATTAAAATAATCCAATCTTCTTTCTCAAAGTGCCCACATTACTCTATTACAGGAGGAAAGAATCTGAAAAAGCATTAAAGGAAGGGAAGGGAATTCACATTTACCTAGGCTTATTATGCTCTGTTAGTAAGGTGACAATAAGCCCTGATTTGCCTGGCACAAATCTGTTTTATGCCAGTTGTCCCAGTGCAATTATTAATAGTATTGTCCCTTTTTGCTCTCAAAAATATTGCAACTTAGGCAGTAACTTACATGGTTACCCCGTGTGTTATGTAGCAAGCACTACATTCATGATGGATCCATGGATCTAAAGAGAGAGAATGCAGAGAGGGAGAGCATAGAAAGATCTTTCTTTCTACCTTGCTCTGTTCCCCAGAGCAGATCGGCATGAACTAAGGTGTCTTAGCAGTGTGTTCCTTCTGAATGGACTTGGCCAATCAGAGGCACTAGCGGGAAATGGGAGGGTTGGGATGGGAATAAAGAGAAGTCGGGATATTTATTCCCTGATCTCACTCCCTGCCTGGCTATGGTCTAGCTACATCTCTCTACCACAGGCCACAGTTCCCTCTCCCCTACGGCACAACACGGTTTCTGGGTTCTGCAAACTCTTCACTCTCCTCGTTCCTTCAGACCTAGGTATAGCGATTATTGTTGCTAGCCCCAGGATGCTTCATTAGACCTTATAGATAGCCTTTAACCTTGTAAAATAGTCTCTTCCCTCATTTTCCCATTAGAGTGTACCCTGTATTTTCCTCTAGGAAGCTGATGGGGAGAATTTTTTTTTCCTCTCTCTTCATCTACACAGAAATCCTATGTGATAGAAAGCACATGGATTTTACTTGGAAAAAAAAAAAGAAAAAGAAAACATTAAGGCTCAGAGAAGCTACTTTATTTTTCTAGCTAGTGCAGGATAGAAGAGATTAAAATCTGGGTGCCCCTGATTCTGAAAGCTCTGGGTTATCCTCCTATATCAAGTTAGTCAAGCTATATCCTCCCTTCCTAGATTAGATAATGAAGGATTCATTAGCTCATTAGAATTACAATGATATATAAACATACACTTATTCAACAAATACTTTTTGAAAAAGTGACCAGTATGAATTAGGTAATGTGCTAATTGGGGAAAGCACTAGAAGAAGTAAAAAGAAAGGCAATGGGGGAAAATAAAGGTACCCTGAACTATTAACTGATGTGAGTTTTAAAATGTGGCAATACAGCAGACAGCTTCTTTAGAAGGATATGCCTGAAGCAATAATCCTGTTTTGCAATATTTATCGATTACATTCTAATAAACTGAAATCTTGGTTGTTAGCTGTGTCCTAACAAGGAAAATGTATATGCAATTTGAAGTTAGTTTCTCCATAAGACTGTCAGATGATAAGTTGGATACGAACAGGACACATATTTCCCCCTCTCTAGCATGGGTTCCTTCCATTATAAGAATGACTCGCCTCTTGATAAGTGCCAAAATCTTAAAGTTAAAAGAAGATAAATCCAGCGGGGGCCTGGGTGGCTCAGTCAGTTGGGCATCTGACTCTTGGTTTTGGCTCAGGTCATGATCTCATGGGTTGTGGGATTGACCCCAGGTCAGGCTCCATGCTCAGCAGGGAGTCTTCTTGAAGATTCTCTTCCTCTGTACCCCCCCCACCCAACTCTCCCTCTCTCTCTCAAAAAAAATTAAAAAAAAAAATCCATTTATCCAATTTGAACGCAATACACTAAGGTCAAAGAGCACATACTTTCTATCATACCTTTTGCCCGCTGTGCCCAGACCAATGATTTATGACCTTTAACTATGCTTCCCAGTTCTGTTGGGAAACTTCGGATTTGAGAAATGTACAGTTGGGCTTGGATTAAGGAGAGGAGGACATGCAAAATAAGAGTGAATACATCAACTTAGGATATTGTGGTAATTGCAAAAAAAAAATGAGAATCACATTTACTGAGATACATAATAAGAGGGATCACACTTACTGAAAAAATTGAGTTATCCCTAAGACATGCAAAGGAATTTCTGACATATAATGAATCATTAGGATTACTGGGGTTATTAATTATGCTAATATAATTTAAAAGTTTATATTTCTATTTTTAAGTTTCTGAATAACGAGTTTTATCCATTTTGAAAATGTCAGTTCCCAGGGCATCTATCAGCTCAGCATGCTCTATATTTCAAAGATACCCTTTCACACATAGAACTCTGTGAAAGTAAGCAAGGGTCCCTATCCAAGATGCCAGGAAGAAACAAGACTAGCGTGCATTTCATACATTTCATAATGAGTACAAAGAGCCACATAAGTTTTCAAACACAGAATATTTAAATTTCTTGACACAAAAAAAGTTAGACTAAGATTCTCTAAACCCACTTATTTGACATCAAGTTAACTATGCACATATTTGTACCTTTTGGAGGGGAAAAGGTGACACAGCCCAATGATTCTGATTTCATAGTTGTAGAGAAATGAAATTTCACTTATGTGTGTTAAATCTGACCAATTGGCTTACTTCCAGAAAGAATTGTCAGAATATGTCAGCAGAGAGGTACCTGTATCCATAATAATGATACTAGTTAATACTGAACATTTACCATGTGCCAGCACTTGGCCAGATGAGATACAGATATCACCATGTTTCTCCTCAAAAATTTCATCAAGGTTATTATCTCTTTTTCACAAAGGAGAAATGGATGGTCAATGCAGTTATTTCACTTGCCAAAGGCTGCCCAAGGTCACTTTATTCCCAAGTAGCAATGCCAGTATTTAAACTCATTTCTCTCTGATTCTGCTTCCATGCATTTTGAGGGAAAGGAATGCCCAGAGACATAAATTTGACAGAAAGAAGAACCATATATTGAAACATCATTTTTCCCAACCAAAAGTCTTCATGGCAACTTTTGACAAGTTAAAATCAAACGGGATATATGAATAACACTAGATATAAAATTAATATCCCTCCATATGAAAAGATTTGATGAAATTTGGATTCCATCTCCCCATTCTAACAATTCTCTCCCTTGGAGTCCTTTTCTCCTTGTTTTTCCCCTGGCTGCATAAATGCCTCTATTGGCACCTCTATTGGCCCACTCTGGCAGTGCTCAATCCTCTAAAATCCAGACCTAACCTTATGATCCCAACACACTACCATCCGAGCCCTACCTCCTCGCAGTTTGCCTGTCTGGTGTCCTCAGCTCCTGAGCTCTGATGGATCACTCACATACTATGAAATCTACCTGAAGGAGCACTAGTGTGAGGGGTATTTTAGCACACAATATAACTTTAAGTCAAAGAGGGGGACTCTTTTTTGAGATGGAGAGATCTTAGCACTTCCCAAACCTTATCATTTTGATAGTGATTTACTTTGTCTTCATGGAATACCTTGCCAAACAGTGCAACTTCTTGCTTGTTTTTTTTTCTTTCTTTAAAGATTTTTTATTTATTTATTTGACAGACAGAGATCACAAGTAGGCAGAGAGGCAGGCAGGGAGAGGAGGAAGTAGGCTCCCTGCTGAGCAGAGAGCCCAATGTGGGGCTAGATCCCAGGACCCTGGGATCATGACCTGAGCCAAAGGCAAAGGTTTTAACCCACTGAGCCAACCAGGTGCCCCATGCTTTTTTTCTTTCAAACAACTCCTTATAGGCAGCATAATCAGCATAATGTGTTTAGCATAATGTATAAGTCAGGATAAAGTGCAGCATTATTGGCCGTAAGTACAATAGTTACATGAATGAAATAAGTAAGCTCAAGTTTATCATAAAATTAAGTTGCATGTGGTATCCCCAACACAAAGCTGTTCCCATAATTCTCTTCTCTTCTTCGACTTAACAAGATTAACACTAAAGGCAGGTGAATGAGAGAAATGAGTTTAAATGCTAAGGGCAGGTAATACCACTTGTCCCTTTGCCATTAGCACATTCATGGGGCTAACCTTCTTTGGTTTTCCTCTTACTTACTTATCAGAGCAGGAATCCAATTCTCATATGATCAACCGCATAAAAAAGTATAGTTTTTCTATGTGCAGTTGACCATCTATTCTGCCAGATCTCTCCAATGGTCGTACGATACAGCCAGGCACTTTTCTAATATTATTTTCTCAAAGGTCATATCCAAGTGTAACAAGTACACCTGATATTTTCTACATTATTTGCATGTAATTTGCTTATGCCTAAACAGACTATGATTCTGAAGAGTACAAATCCAATTTAAATTTTCCTGACCTACCATGGTGAATGATAACTGTGCTTTCTGAATTTTGACAGCAGCACAGAATTTTCATTAGATGTAAGTAGAAAACACCAAACACTTGAGAAATGAAACATATTCTTTTTTTTTTTTTTTTGAAACATATTCTAAATGCAAACTAGAAGCAGGAAGCTTGTAGGCATAAGATATCAGGCACATTCACTAAACTCAACATAATACCTAACGAGGAGCTTTAGAAACATCTAAACAAATAATTAAACAATGGCTCTTCTTGATTGAGATGGGAGAGGGTAAAGGGTACATTATTTACTTTAAGAAGCCAGGAATGCCTCACTACCTCTAACATACCCAATTAAAAAATAACTTCTTTGACTTAGGATAATATGAGCTGTTAGAAGCAAATATGCATGATAAAGGAAGCCCACTGAGAGTTTTCAGTTTATTAAGCCTTTTTGTGAATGAGTTTAATGGAGCATTACCAAAGCACAGGATTTGAAGGAAACAGGCAAAAACTACTCGTGAGAGAAAACCCAGGGCCACTAGCCAGAGAAGAAAGGGACAAGAGAAAAGGCTAAGGAACCAGAAGATAAAGTCCCCCCCTTCAGTCCTGCCAAGAACAAGCCCCAAATACACTTAATGCTGTTAGACAAAGCAACGTAGTGAATTTGAGTCTTTTAAAACTCACATTCTAGATTACCCACACTCCAAATCAAACCCACTTATTAGTTTCGGTGGAAGATATTTAAATAACATAGCAAATACTTCCCATGGAAGATTCAAATGTCATTGAGGGGGCAAAATTAACAGATTTCAAAGAGGTAGGCAAAATGGTTCCAGAGGAATATAATAAACAGCATAGGAGACACTGCATATTGAAAGAAGTGATTTGGAATTTTCTTCTCCTGGTAACAAAAGTAGGTTTTAAACTATAATTAATGATTAGCTCTGGTTTGTTCTTTAATGTGAAACTTCTTCAAACACATGCAATCTTTTCGCACAGTCATAGATCTTTAAGTGTGCTAGGTTGTTAGTTAAGATAAAAATGAAGATCTGAACACCTAGAATCTCTAGTGCTTCTTAGTAGGAAGCCTAGATTTTCTCTTGTATCATGAGCAACAGTCTCTTTTCCCAACCTACAAACCATCTTGAGACATACTAAAGGGATAAGATTAAGAATTAATAAAATCAGAGTATAGCCTGAGAGAAAACAGTCAAAAAAGTAGAAAGACTGAACCTAACCTTTGGCATCCCAGTCCTATATATCAAAAGCCAAGTTTCAAAGCCAGGATACCAGTCAAATGTCTTCCTGAAAATAAGTCCGGATGTGAGGAAACACAGACACACTATCGTGGTGACCACAGCTAATGGCAAAGGTGTCCTGAAGGCAGAAACAAGAAATTAACAAGCCCAGACATGGCCTGATCTGTCGGAAATTGCTTCCTGAAAAGCCAAACCTGTGGGCCTCACTAGAGCCACTTCAGCATTACTAATCCAGCCCATGTTTTCAGCTCATTTCCCAGGGATCTCCTTCACATGTCTGGTAACCAAGCTAAACTATTCACTGTTCTTTATATATGATCCAGTTCTTTCATCTCTCTTTGCTTGAAAGGCTGCTTCCCACCAAATTCCTACTTCCAAACCCTATCTGAACTTTAGGATATCACTCCCATGCCGTCTCTATAAATATGAATCACATCAGAAATAAGCTCTCTTAGCTGAATTCTAGGATAATCATTTTCTACCATAGTGTTTCTTCTTTTCTGGAACACTATACTTCTCATTATCTCCACTAATCTTTAAATTCCTTTGGAGTAGATTTTTCATACTAAGTGCCCTGCATACATGTCAATAAATATTTGTTAAATGAATAAGTAAATGAATGAATGACAAGTTAGGATGGTCTATAGGAAGAAAAGAGATCAAGGAGCCAGGAAAACACAGGTTGTCATTTTTTTTCCTAATTAAAAGAGCTTTAAGGATTTAGGGAATATAAAAGGCAAATCCAGAAATGATCTTGTTAGTCGTAGCCTCTTACTGGAAGAACATAAGCTGTATTGATGCACTTTTTTTTCTGCCAATCGCTATAATACTGCAATCATCTGACCCATTTCTGTCTGAGAATCTTAAATTACAATGACAAATATCATAGAATATTAGATCTTGGAAAGCTTTGCACATGTAGCCCCGCTCCTTTCTTAAGGGACATTGGTTTGGTAGATGAACGAGGAGTAGGGCCCGGATTCCTTGAATTGAAATCAAGAGCTCTTTCTGCTCTAACAAGCTGCCTCATGGTAAATCCATCTTTTCTGATGTCTGAAAATATTCAACAACACATTCTAATGATGTGAACTATAAAAAGGTTAATACTGTGTGCATTCCTTCAAATGGCATATTTTGTGCTACATTTCTGAAGAGGCATCACTCATCCTTTATAAATGCTACAATGATTTCTTCTGACTACTGGTCAATACTTCTATTTACTCCTGCCCGGAGTCTAGTCCGTGGGTACTCATTTCCATTAAGCACCAGGGCATGAGATTATGTTTCAATTTTGTATCTGTATGTTGATCCCACAGATGTTTATTTCAAATGAAATTTTTTTTCCAATGCTGTAAGAGTAAAAGAGTAGGAAAGAAAAGACTTGCCTCTTATTTTTATGATCTCATGTAGACAAAAGACATTTGCTAAAGTGAACGTAATCTCTTATAAATATTCCAAAGTCTTTATTAAACACTGAAACTTAAACATAGAATCACTTTGTCAGTATTGTAAATAATTTCCAGAGGAATGTAACCTCAAATCCAGTTGTATATCAGTCTTACAGGATTCTTTCTCAAAACACAGATTCTGGGGTGCCTGGGTGGCTCAGTCAATTAAATGTCTGGCTCTTGACTTTGGCTCAGGTCTAGATCTCAGGGTCCTGGGATTGAGCCCCCAGTTGGGCTCTGCGCAGGATACAGAGTCTGCTTGGGATTCTCTCTCTCCCCTTCTCTCTGCCCCTCCCCACACTCACACTCTCTATCTCTCTCCATAATAAATAAATAAAATCTTATAAATAAATAAATAAATACACACGCAGATTCCTGATCTCAACTAAAACCGATAAAGTCAGAATGTATTTCCTAACCACCAACCTAGGAACCTAATCCCAAGAAGTTTCTGATGCAAAGTCAGGTTAGAGAATTGCTACTCCAAAGACCTGCACCTCTTATAGAAGTCTAAATTTTCTTTCCACCTGTGCATTTCCACTCAGATTTTGCTCTCATTGCACCAGCCATCCTGGCTGGGAGCTGCATATTCTCACATGCCTATCCCGAGTATCCAAGGGGATTTTAATGTCCCTGTGTTTGGTTTAGGCCTTAGGTTCTAATCTCTGCCTCTCCCCAGGATCCTGAGCAACCACACTCCATCCTCATTACCTGCTCTTCCCCCTTGCTGCCCTTTCAATGAGGGAGGCTCACCCAAGTCTATGGCTGAAGGTAATCATCACCTTTACCCCAGGACTCATCCAGATGACCCTTCTGCTGGCCCATTCACTCATCCCTTCCACTCTCCTCCTTCTGCTTCTCCCCTCTGGCTCCTGCTAACTATCTCCAGGATTCTTCCTGGTTTGGGATATCAACTTCCAGTTTTCTAGAAAAGGCACACAGCTTCTACCAGTCTCACTGCAATGAATGAAGCACATAGCTGGATAAGCTCCTCCAGCCTGCCAGTAGTAGGAGATTGAGCAGCAGTGGGTGGGGTGGACCAAGCAGGGAATGTCTCCAAACCATCTAGGGCCCAGCCTGACACAGTACTGATGTTTCTCAAGGACTGCAACCTTGACAAACTGCTTGACCTACTAAGATAATTAAGATTGCATGTTTCCATACATTTTATATTGTGACATTAAAATCCTTAGATATGGCCATTAATACTGAAATTTGAAATGCCTCATCTGATGTAATTGCCCTTCACAAGCCACATTCCTCTCAGAATCCTGTGATCTTACTGTCTAGTCATGGATACTCATGGTCTGCTGATCCAGTGGAGGTGAGGACAACAGAACTACCCGACCTGATGAGCTTTCTCCACCTGAGTAGTTTTATTAAATGTCATATTAAAACATATGTCATACATACACATTATAACAAATATAAGGTCCCTTTGATCTCTGGGAAGCTAAAGTAATTCACATCACTAGTCGTGTTATCTCAAAATATCTCAAAGTCACTTAATTTTCACAGAAAGAAATACAAATCAATTCTAGTTGAAATTTCGTGTTTCTGGATCATATTATCACCTCGATCAAAAAATATGTATTTATTCACAAAAGGTGATATAATATGATAGAAAGATTGCAAACCTTAAAGTAAAGGACCACATTGTTATTATTATTAATTATTACTCTGAAACTAAGTGACTTGGAAAGGCCACTTAATTCTCCCACAAATACCTATTTATCTAACTACCTTCTATTTATGTGATACAATAAGAAATATATACTTTCTCTTCATCCCTGGTTCCTGGCACAGAGCTGCTCATAACCTTGGGATTTCCTGAATGATAGAGGCGATAGGAGTCTTTTGTTATTCATAGCAAGTCCTTTTCAACAATATCTGAGTCTATATTATAGAGGTGACTTTTGGAGGATGAAGGCTGGTTGCCAGAGAAACCAACCGAATGATTGGGGTATTGGAACTTTCAGCACCTCCCAGACTCCCCAGGACAGGAGAAAGCCTGCCCACCACCAAAGACCAGTGATTTAATCAATCGTGTCTGTGTAACGGAACCTCCACAAAAACCCTAAACGAAGGGATTCAGAAAGCTACCGGGTTGATGAACATATGGACGATTTCAGGAGAGAGCATGGAAACTCTGCATGCCCCCCTTCCCTATACCTTGTCCTATGCTTCTCTTCCACTTGGCTGTTCCTGAGTTGTATCCCTTTTAGTAAACCAAAAATAGTAAGGATAGCACTTTTCTTAAGTTCTGTGAACCAATTTTAGCAAATTAACAAGGCTGAAGAGGGGCTTATGGAAACTCCTGATTTACAGCTTGTTGATTAGAAGTACCAGTGACAACCTGGGGCTTGTGAATGGCATGTGACATGGGGGTAGGTCTTATAGGACTGAACACTTAGCCTGTGGAGCCTGTGCTAACTCCAGGTACTTTGTGTCAGAACTGCAATGTGTGGATAACTCAGAAGCTTTGAGAGTACAGAAAGAGGGTTTGGTTTTGTTTTGTTTTGTTTTGTTTTGCTTTGTTCGCTAATAAAAGGGGTGGATAAGGAGAGGAAAAACTGTAAGACAAGTGCTATACATAAGGGCCATCTCTGTTACTAACCAGCTGTGTGACTTTGAGCAACTTGCTTTACCTCTCTGAACCCTCGTTTATTTATCTATAAAATAAGGGATGGAACTAGATAGATACTCTCTAAAAGCAATCCCAGCTGAAATATTCATAAGGTCTCTGATAGCTTCAGATCACCGTGATCCTTTCTCAGCACTAATGTTCCATTAATAGAAATTTCCCTCATGGATTATGTGGGAGCTGTTTTAGCACTTCTTTGCTCATAAAAGATGCTGATAGCAGGTATTTTCAACTGAAGCTACATCATTACCAGTGGCAGCTCCAGGTGTTACATTCATATCAATAACTCTTACAATGATCTCTTATTATGTGAATTCCCTGCTTTGATTATTGCATGATAATTCTACAGTTTCCTCAGTCACTATAAGTCTCTTGACAAACTACTTCACTTTTTGAAATCTACCTACACTATCTTCCTAATATCAGAACATATTTTTGTTTTTGTTTGGTCTTAAAATGCTTTCCTGTCGTCAAACAGGTTTTACTTAAGCATCTGTATACTACCTAGAATTTGCTCTTGAATCATTTGAAAAAATCATCTATAAGTCATGAGACTTGGTTTGTGCAATGTAATCGCCAATCTTAGATTATATTGTTTAGAGGAACAAACACCCCATTTCTGTAACTTTAGCTGGGCCGACCATTCACCTGACGTCACACGGCCCATGTATTTTCCACTCACGATGCTCTCTGCACATGCCATTCCCTCCATCTGAAACAAACTCTCCCTTTCCCCACCCCTTCACCACCTGCATACCTTTATTGTGTTTAACACATCTCCAAATCCCCAGTACCCGTCATAGGACCTTATGCATGAAATATCTGAACTGAATGTAACTTCTTTTATACAATTAGCAACACAGATAAACCCACAAATAACACTGAATGAAAGATTTCTCATGCTAATGATTTTAACCATATCATGAGTGATTAAAAATCTCACATCTGAAAAAATAATAGATTTTCAAATAGCTGAATTAGCTTAAATCTTGAGACTGTAACAAGTAGAGCATGATTATGTCCACAAAGAAAAAATCCTTCACCCAATTCTGACGCATCTGATAGAATATATATTTATTTTAACCGAAGGACTTTTGACTCACAGCAAAAATAATGAGAATTAATTTATGACAAAAATTAAAAGAGAAAACTGAAAATAAGACTTTAACTAATAACAATTCTTCTGTGACTGAAGTGTCTCTTACCTTACCTGATAACTGTTTCTCAAATACATTAAACTGATTAAGATAAAATTCCGGCCAACACAATTTAAGATGGAATGCTGGCCAATATATGACATACACTGATAAATAAAATGCAGCTTCTTTTTCATAAAGATTCCCAGTACTTTGGTACTTTGAAAATGTATTTGTCTAGTCTGTAAAGGTGAAAATTATAGTGAAATACACTGAAATGTAAATATTTCTTAACGTGTTAGGGGACACTGTGATATCACAGTGAGTTGAGTCAAGCAAAGATAAATCTAGAAAGGTGAACTAAATTAAAAAAGGAGAGGACTGTAAGAAAGAAATAGATGTAATACTAGAGTCCCAGCAACTCTGCTGTGGGGCTGCTCTAAAGAAAGAAAATGACAACAACAAAACGAGAAAATTATTTAATACAAGTAGTTCACGGGCAGAACACAAACCTGGAAGCAGCGGTGACACTGCTCAGTTGCAAATGGCAGAGGCAGCAACCAGTGCAATGGGACCCACTACCCAGCAGGAGGCCCCATGGAACCTGTGAGAGTCTGATTCAGTCAGAGCAGTGGGATGAGAACAATGAGATGGCAATGAGAGCCATCCCTGCCCCTGAACATGAGCAGAGCTGCCCACTATTGCAAGCCGCTCCTGGGCAGGCTTCAGTAAGCAATAGCTGGGGGCAGTCCTGATGCAACTGGAGAAACCCCACAATAAAAAACAGAGACTGCTTATGAGAAACTCCCAGTGACTCCCAGAGATATTCTGAGGTTTTTTCCTTCTTTTTTAAGATTTATTTATTTATTGACAGAGAGGGGGGAGAGAGAGAGAGAGAGAGACAGCACAAGCAGGGAGAGCCAGCGGGATAGGGAGAAGCAGCCTCCCCAATAAGCAGGGAGCCCAGTGTGGGGCCTGAGCCCAGGACCCTGGGATCAAGACCTGAGCAGAAGGCAGAGGCTTAACCAGTTGAGCTACCCAGGCACCCCTCCCAGAGATATTCTGGAATATGGGAGGGTTTCTCAGAGACACAAAAGGCAAAATCGAAGGTACTAAGCAGAATACAGGAAAAAGGAAATGTTTCTCTACTCAGGGGAAGGGATGTAAATTCAGTATTGGCAAATTAGACCAAGCAGCCAGTAGTGGGTTTTACTGAGCCTTTGGTATAACTGCCAGCCTCACTTTCTTGTGCATCCATAACCTGGTTAGCCCTGTGTTTCCTTGGGTTACTAGACAACAGTACCAGCAATCCGAGAAACTTAGGAAAGCACCTTCTGTAGAGAGTGTTTGAAATAGGGATCAATTTCCTCCTCCTGTTCAACAGAGGATCTCAGAAATTTCCTTCGGTTCTGTCATACTTCCACTTACTCTCCCACTTGTTCTTCATTTTTCATTAGAGCCATATAAAATACAGATGCTTGTATTTTCTGATGCTAACAATTTTTTTTAATAACCTAATATAAGCTATATCTGTTCTGCACTAATTCTTTGGGCAACTGATTGGTACTATAATCACACCGATGACATAATAAACTGGACTGAGAGCCCACTTTACCACTTTGGTTTTTTCAAATAAACCTTAATTAATTTATTGCCTGGAAAGAGAATGGTTTTTTATCAATACAAATTATCTTGTTTTCATAGCTAAATTTATCTTTGATTTTCTTGTTCTAAATTAAATATATTTGAGCACTTTCAATGTGAGGTCCTGTTTCTTTGGAAACCAAGGATGGAGAGATACATTTATCTCTTCCTTTTTCCATTTCACAATTATGGGATGGGCTCCATATGGCCTGGAGCTTTTGTCAGACTTCACATTCTAATACCTTGATCGTATGGTTTTGTGCTATCATAGTTCCTCTTTTCCTCTCTGGGGAACTTCAAGTCTGTTGCTGGCATCTGTCCCCTGCTTTTCCCTGCAAATGTCTTAGCAAATAATTCATCTAATATCTACTGTTCCTATGAACAAACTAGTACTTTCTCTTTGGTCTGCCATTTCTTAAATGTACTTCTAAATGTCTTTTAATATCTTGTCTTAAACATCTATGTAGTTCCCATGTTAACACTCTGATAACCTCATATTAAATGGAATCCAACTAAGACGTTTAGTCTCTCAAGAGTCAAAAATTCTGACATAAATACAATAACTTTAGGAAATTTTTAGTTTTAATTTTGTTCCCTAATTCTGCCATCACCAATGTGGTTAAATGCAGTAAATGGAGTTTTTTCAAAAAATTGACCATTCCTAATTGTTCTCTTAGTGTCGTTAAGTCTCAACACCAGATTATGAAAAATAAAGTACATCTATAAATTTACTGCTCTCTGTTTTCAAGACAAATCTAATCTATCAGGACACTGCAGATGAATACCACATTCAACCTGCAACACTTTTTCAGAGACTAAAAGTTAAATGAGGCTCTTGAAATAAACAAAATATAAACATCCAATATTTGTCCAAGAACATACATTTACACCAGGGTTAGCTTTTCTGCATTGATCCTTATACTTAAGAATAATAAGTAAACATTTTTGGTTTAAAGACTTTTTCCCCCATAATCACTTTGGTTGGCTTTTTCCAGTTTTGGATAAATAATAAGGCTTGAAACAACAGAGTATAAAACTATATAGGTATGCTTCTGGCCTTTAAGTCCCATATCATGAAGTGTTAGATTTATTGAAATTGATACTCTTATACCCAGTTAAGCAACTAACCAGTATGTCAGAAGCGCTGAGAACTATATAGACATAGCCAAGCTCTATATAGAAATAAGCAACACCTTGTAATCTTGAGTCACCAGGTATCAATTGTTTTCTAGTAATGTAAATGATATATTCATAATTTTCTCTATATATCATGCATTTCCCTGTACTTAGGCAAAAGAAAGCCAAAGCAATATTTTGAAGATGACTATTATATTCAATAATATACAAACAAAAAGATCCTTTTGTCCCAAAGGTCTTTTCCAACATTTTATTTTTTTTCTTAGCTAAAATAAGAATCACAAGTGTCTAGGTGAGGACTGATTTGGGGCTCAGGTGAATCACTCTGAAAATGACTTCAGTTTATTGCTACATATCTTAGCACACACACTCCAACTTAAGTACAGAGATCCAGAACTCTGTCCTTTGTTCTGATGGAATATTTTGAACAAAACCCAAACAATGTTTTAAGCTAGTTCTTTTGTGCTAGAACACAACAGAAGCTTAGGATAACATGCATTTTAAGACAGTCATAATCCTTTTTGGTTATTCAATCTATAACACTCTCAAGGCCGTATGCAAAGTATAGAAGCAACTGCTTTGAAATGTTAATATCCAATAAAACTTTATTCATGATTTTTTTTTTAACTAGCACAGATGTTAGTTAAAAATCTGTGTCAGTGCAACACTGTCCACAATAGCTAAATTGTTAAATTGGTTAGAAAAACATCTAAGACTGTGCCTGCAATTGTAAGGCCTAGCCCTAGAGCTTGGTTAGTTTACACAGCCAAGCAGCACAGAAATCTTTTGATAATCAGAAGTAGGAGGAGCCAAGACTGGGGGGCAATGAGTGGCAAAAAAGATATTAGATGGAAATACGTGTCCTTGACTAGAGTTGAATTAACTAATTTACTGGAAGCCATTTAAACCTTATTAATGACCTTTAAAATACAAGAAAGACACCCATCCATGGTTGTCTACATAAGACCTTCTTATTTTTTTTTTAAGATTTTTTTTATTTATTTGACAGAGACAGAGAGAGAGATCACAAGTAGGCAGAGTGGCAGGCAGAGAGAGAGAGAGGGGGAAGCAGGATCCCTGATGAGCAGAGAGCCTGATGTGGTGCTCCCAGGACCCCGGGATCATGACCTGAGCTGAAGGCAGAGGCTTAACCCACTGAGCCACCCAGGTGCCCCAGACCTTCATATTTTTGTATTCAATCCCCTTTTTAGGGAATGTACCCCACCCTCACCCTCCTTTACCTGGCTAACTCATGATCATACTGCAGAAGACTCCACAGATGACCCATCACTGTCACTTGCCCAGGTGCTCCCTTAGAATCCTGTACTCATCACACTGTACGGAAGTCATTCATTAGTTCTTCCGTGATCAGTGGACAACCCAGAAGCAGAGGCTGTACTCTCTATCTACAATCCCAGTAGCTGGCTCAGTTGCTGACACACTGTATACGTTCAACATCTGATTGCTGAAGGAATGAATGAATCTAAAACTTTAAGAAGGGAGCAAGAATTACGAGGAAGTTATAATCAGGAAAATATAGACAGCACATTATCTATTGATTCTTGTCCCTTACTAGAAGGGGCCTGGTAGAATCAAAATTTATTAAATACATGTTGTATGTCAGGCTATTGCCTATGTCATCTTAGTCATTTTGAAGAAAGTACTCTCTGTGCCATTTTAGAGATGAAGAAAATTTACCACGAGAGTAAGTAACTTATGCAGTTCTACAGCAACCAAATGGAAGAGCTGGAATTTGAATCTAGGTCTCCCTGACTCCAGAGTTCCTATTTCCTCCCCTATACCCAAGACCAGGAAGATTTAGCCTACCTTTGCTTTGTTCTATTTTAGGACTTACCCAAGCACACCATGTCCAAAAAATGCTGTTAGCAATGGCAGGAAAAAAGTCAGGGCTGCTCTGTCACTAAGTTGGCTTAGAAAAATCACATATTTCATCTGGAGCTGAAAATACTGGTAGAGGCTTGGCTGTAAGATGCCCCTTGAAATACTGGCATCAGTTTCTAGGTCAGTTGTTCCTGATGAGCATTGGTTCATACCTCATCAGAGTGATGCATGGAATCTCATTAGTTGCATCCCTTCTGTGATAGGCCTCCAGAGAGCATGATTTACTCTTTGGTGCATGCTGCTGGCTGTCAGCATGATTCACCTAAAATTGACAAGAACCTGCTTCATTAACGCAGCTACAATCCCACCTCTCTGTCACTACGGTCACATTTTACCAGTTTGTCTACTGATCAGTTTCTCATGTGCTTCTCATCTCTGGCCTTCTACCTTTTTGAATGCCCAGAGCCCTAAATTCCTTTAGAGTGAGTTTACTTCGCTTTCTGCTTCCAAAGCTTTGCTTGTCAAGCCTCAGACCTCCAGTGGCTCTCCATCTGAACACACCCTTGTTTCTTAATAGAGATTGATTGACAAGAATGGACTTTCTTTTCAAATATGATACATTTCCTGAACATAACAAAATATAGAAAAGGGCCATGGGGTGGAATAACAGCAATCCTCTCAGGAAATGAATATAAACTTAGACAGACAAAGTACCACAATGAAGAATCAAGAAATCCGCCCCCCACCACCAACTCAGTTTGTGTCTTAGGCAAGTCACAAAATCTTTCTAATATCCAGTTTTCCCATTTGTAAAATAGAAATATTAATATCTGCCTTGCAGATTTGCAGAAAGGATTGAACTGAGTGTGTGTGTGTGTGTGTGTGTGTGTGTGTGTGTCCCAGGGAGTTAGAATTACACCTTACAACAAAATAAAGATGTGATCTGTGTTTTCACAAAGCATTTATACCTCCTTGAAAAAAAATTTTTTTTCCTAAATTTAGGCACAACCCAATACTTACTCTGTCTTCTTACTCTGTCATGTGGAGTAGCTCTCCCAACTACAAATCTCTATAATATCTTTGTCAATGAATAAATGAAGTACTGATAATATTAATCTCCTTATTTTAGGGGCAAATAGTGGCCTTTTCTAATCTCTGAAGATATTCAATGTTTAATCAATGTTAGCCATAAAATATTTCTGGGGAGATTACCAAACATAATCATTTTCAAGTAGCACTATCATCCCATAGCTACTACTAATAATAACAATAAAAATGCTCCTAATAAATATAGAATACTTATCTTTTGCCAACCACTCCTATAATCCCTTTACATGTATTATTAACTTAGTTATCATGCGTGCACACAATCTATACTGCATAAATGATTATAATCTCAAATTTATACATGAAGGCATGAAGTACAAAGCAGTTAGGCAGCTTTCTCACAGTAATACAGCTAAAAACTGAGGAAACTGGGTTACAAAGCCAGACACTCAGCTCCAGGACTCATGGTCTTAACTGCATGCTACACAGCTTCCCTGACATGGAAAACACGACAGGCAGAAATGATACTTGGCTTTTATAAATAAACATACAAGTTCAACCTATACTTGCATTTTTAAGAATATATCCAAAATAATTTTCTCCATGGCAGCCTCCAATTCAGGAAGATTTACTGATTACCAGAGGCATCAAATTATATTTAAGAACTTAATGCTATTGTATTTATTTGTTTTAAAACATATATCTCAGTTGAAACTATGCTAATAATCCTTGTTTTTTTTATTTTTTGCCTATCTCTTTCAAATATCTTTTGCTTTTATTTATCATGTATTCCTTTTTTAATAGCCAATTTGTATCCCTTTTATCAGGCTTAAAATAATTATGCTCAAATTGACAGTAATATACTGACACAACATATGAAAATAGAATAATGCCTAATAATTACTGACCATTCATTCTGTGTCAGCAACTATTCTGAGGTGTTTTCCAGATATCACCTCATTTTTGTACCAACTTTGAGAGGTGAAAGTTATTCCAGGGTTTTCACAGGAGGAACTATAATTTGACAAGTGCGATCCCTATGCTCAGTGGCAAAGCAAGACACAAACCCAGGTCAGTCTGATACTACCAAATCCATGCACTTTTCACTCTGCCACCTGCCTCTTCCCTTAATAGCACACAAGGGAAAGAACTGATGGTGGGGCTCAGAAAAGCAATACAGAAAGGGATAGCAGAGGGGACCGTGAGGCATGAAAGGAACAAAATCCTCAGCACTGGAAAAAGAAAAAAGACCCTTGTTGTAACCCACAGCAGTTAGCACAGAATGGTGGTGTCACGTCTTCATACATAAAGTTGATGACCAAGGTCACCTCTATGAAACAATGTTTCTTCCCCGACTTTGTTCCTCACTTTTTATTTCTTTAAAATACAAACCTTTTACTAATTGCCTCAACCATCACAACAGCTGAGCTGTACAGAGATTAGAAAGCAATTGGACAAGACAATTTTGAATTTCTCTTTCAAGTTCTTTTCTAAAGAGGCAACAGAATGTTTGCAGCATTTATTATTTCTTTTATCCTTAAACACCCTCTTCAGAAATGGTGAAAGAATTAAGATTTAAGCAACAACTTTATGATAGAGCCAGTACCAGATCCATTTTCTTGAACAGGAATGTTTTTCTGAACCAAATTTACCTAAGACATTAGAACTATTCAAAATGAGACCCAGAATGACCTAGAATGACATCACAGATCATTCCTTCACTGTAGAGAAGAGATTCATTAAGAACTCCAGGAATATAAATAGCCATTCTGTTTTTAAAGGCCTTAATGGGAGGTAATTATACGACCTTCCACAGTCCCACATTCCAATGCTCTAAAATGTTTTTCTCCCTGAAACTGAGGGAAAGCATTGGTATTTTCATTCTTTCTGGCAAATATATGAGAGATAGTCCCTGAAGCCAAACTTTATATTGGCAATCAGAAAAGCGCTTTCAGAATACTGAGGCACATATCTGTCCAAGAAAGCTTCAATGGCTGAAGACAGCTGGGTGCTTAATATGATAAAATCCTTAGTCAAACATATGGTCGTCTCCACATGAAAGTACTTTCCTATAATAGCTCTCCCAATTTTTTTTTCTTTTTCACACAGAAATCACACTGTTTTTTTAAGTAACACAACACACATAAATAGTAGGTGCTATTTATTTAACATTTCCACAGAAATATTTTTATTGTTATAATGAGGGATCTAAAACATGTACATTCTTTACTAGAGGTGAATGACACACACCTGGAGTTCCTGACTTGACTTTGCCCACAGACCATGGTAGGCTGATGTTTTTAGGAATTTCTTGTTAAAGAGCATGATGATGATTCAGTGAGACGGGCACATCACAGGTAAGCCAGACTATGTCAGAGGTGCCATCAGTTCGGGCTCACCTAACACACTATATATTGATCTCAAGGATCAGAAAGCAATCTCAGGAGGGGTGCACATAGTAAACAACCCTACAGGTCAGAAATCCTTGGAGAAACAGGAACAAAGTCTCCCCTGTCTCCATCATCCTATGTTGAAAAAGAAAACTCTTTTATGATACATGTACTTCAAGTATCAAAAGTTGTTCAAGTGCTTTAATACTGTGATATATTACATATCAGACCCTGTTTTATCACTGACTTTCATTTCTGAGACTACTTTATTTTTAATGAGGACATCAGGCACCGTAAAGGTGAAGTAGATAGAAGTAATGTTCAATTGAAACCATGAAGGATGAATGTCAGTGGAAAGGAAAGGAGGAAAAAGAAAGGGCACACATACCTGGTAGAAAAGATGAATGAGAATGAGTTTACATGAGAAACTTTGCATTGACCAATTCAATTGAAGAAATCTGGAGGTCACATAGAGTCTTGAATTTGGGTTACTGAAGTTCAATTTTATATGAGCTTAGGTAAGTCCAATTTGATTTTAAACACTGAATTAGGGTAGAATTTTTTAGTAAGGAAAGAGGTGATAGAACTTGTGAGAGATTTCAAGACTGAAAATGTAGATTTGAGAAAGGCGAATTTTCCAGAGGAGACCCTATTGAAATAAGAGAGCCAAGGACAGGGCCTTGAGGACCATCCACATTTAGGGAGAAGGAGAGGAATTAAAAATTAAGAGTAAAAGAAAGATCAAAGGCAGAGAAGGAAGTTCCATCTCAGAATATGGAGCAGCCATTCCCAATGCCAGAAGACACTGCTAACTCTGAAGAGAGCAATTCCAATACTTGTTTATAATGAAAAACATCCTAAATGCCTAATGACCAAAGATTGAGTCCTGAGGCTACAGTACACACAAAATACTAAACAACCATTTAAAATCGCATGATGTACTGTATGGTGACTAACATAACATAATAAGAAAAATAAAAAATAAAATAAAAAAGCACTTCCAAATAACAAATGAGCTGAGAAAGTTCCATGCTACAGAAATATGCAAAAGGTATAATACAATATCTATTAATATTGAGACAATTTCACAACAGTATATATATTTCTCTACATATATCATAGTATACAGGCATATATGAATATATGCTTGTGTATATGACATATATCTATAAACACCCCTACATTCATAAGCGTATATATATATAACTACAGATAAAAACTTAAAAAAATTATTGTTAACACATAAGATGAAATGTTATCAAATATTAGCTGTGACTATATCCATCTCTGGAGAATGATTAAAGGGGTTGTTGTTTTTCTTTCTTTCTTTCTTTTTTTTTAATCTTTTCATGTTTCTATAATGAATAGATATCACTTTAAAAAACAGAAAGAATACCGTAAATGCCCATCAAGGCAAGGGAGAAGTAATTTCAAATGGGCTGTGAGAGACAACCAATTGCAAGAGATTAGGGAGTGAGTAGTTTAGGTGTATGTGAAGTAAATGTACTCTTCTCTCAAGCTCAGCAATGGAAGGCAGAAGGAAAGAGGGCACCATGAAAGGAGGTTTTCTTGGTACTGACAGTGTGAGAGGAGACAGCAGAGAGGAAGATAAAAAAGAGAGAAGACCTTAAGGGACAAGATGGAATGGAATTAGCCTTGTCTTCCTCCAGCAGACAAAAAGAAGAGAAACACTGAGAACTGAGATAAAGAGAATGTGTTAGGGATGGAAGGAAGGCATCATACAGGGTGTCCCAAATTCAGTAACAAAAATTTCCTTTTAAAAGGAAATCAGGATCATGAGGAGTGGCTAACAGATACAGATACAAAGACACAATCAGAAATAAAAAAGAGAGGACTACTCTTCAAGAGAGGGAAGTTATATCTAAGAATCAAGACCATCAGACATTGGAAACTTGGTTGTTTCTGTGTACCACAGGATCAGACTTCCTTCAGCTCAGTTAGGTTTGAGAAAGCTAACTGTGGCTCCCCTGGCTGGTGAGCCCAGTAATTAATGAACTTTTTAAGAATTTCCATAAGTTAGAATATAAGATTAACATAATTTTTTGAGGAGTACTTTGTCAATTGAGGAACATGGAACAAATTTAGAACAGGTATTTTATTTTATTTTTTTTTAAAGATTTTATTTATTTATTTGACAGAGAGAGAGAGAGAGATCACAAGTAGGCGGAAAGGCAGGCAGAGAGATAGGAGGAAGCAGGCTCCCTGCTGAGCAGAGAGCCCGATGCGGGGCTCGATCCCAGGACCCTGGGATCATGACCTGAGCCGAAGGCAGAGGCTTTAACCCACTGAGCCACCCAGGCGCCCCTAGAACAGGTATTTTAATGGCTAAAATCAACAACACAAGAAGTATTGGCAAGAATGCAAAGAAAAAGGAACACTCTTGGTGCAAAAGCAAACAGGTGTAGTCACTGTGGAAAACGGTATGGAGTTTCCTCAAAAAGTTAAAAATAGAGCTACCTTATGATCCATGGTCACCTGGGTGGCTCAGTCAGTTGAGTGTCTGACTCTTGGTTTTAGTTCAGGTCATGCTCTCATGAGTCCTGGGATGGAGACCTGCCTGGGGCTCCCCACTCAGCAGGGAGTCTGCTTGAAGACTCTCTCCTTCTGTCCCTCACCCATCTCATGCTCTCTCTCTTCTCTCTCTCTCACTCAAATAAATTAATTAATTAATTTAAAAAAAACTACCTTATGATCCTGCAGTCACACTACTGGGTATTTACCCAAAGAATACAAGAATACTAATTCAACAGGATACATGTACCCCTATGATTATAGCAGAATTATTTATAAGAGCCAAATTACAGAAGCTGCGAAGTGTCCATTGATTGATGAATGGATAAAGAAGAGGTGAGATAGATACAGATATATATTGTAGATATAGATAATTATTCATCCATAAGAAGGAATGAAATCTTTCCATTTGCAATGGCGTAGTGATAGGACCCCTATTAAAATGTTAAGTGTGTGTTCCTCCTAAAGGGTTTAAAAAGGAAAATTGTGTAAATCATGCCTGCCAAAAGAAAGATAAGGAATAATCAGCCAAATGATAACATGGGGAACCCTGATCTCTACCAATCCCCTCATTTTTACGAGTTAAGTACATTTGATACTCATGTATATTAAGTAACTCCTTGTGTATTAAATGACTCCTAGGTCCTGATTTTCTAGCCCAGAGCTCTCTGTGGGATGGCACTCTGATCTTGTCAAACTTGGTAGGCAGCCATTTTACCATCCAATGCACTGAAATATTGCACCCATAGAAGATGATAGTACTTCACCCATTCCTTCCATTCTCTAACATTTACTGTGTTATAACCATCAATCATCTTGATAGAGATAAAAATGGATAACATGAATGATCTTATTTCAAAATGCCTTCACTTGTCAAAAAATGTACAACCTGGATGGAGTTTCCTCAAAAAGTTAAAAATAAAACTACCATATGATCCAGCAATCCCACTACTGGGCATACATCCAAAAGAAATGAAATTAGGATCTGCAGAAGAGACATCTGCACCCTTATGTTCATTGTAGCATTGTTCATAATTGCCAGGATATAAGAATAACCTAAGTGTCCATCAACCAATGAATGGACAAAAAAAAGTGACATAAACGCAAAACGGAATATTATTCCGCCATAAAAAATCCCGCCATTTGTGACAACATGGATGAGACTTGAAGACACTATGCCAAATGAAATTAGTCAGAAAAATACAAATGCCATATGATCTCACTTATATGTGGAATCTACAAAAGTCAAATTCACAGAACCAAGGAGTAGAACAGTGGTTACCAGGGGCTGGGGAATGGGCAAAATGGGGAGATGTTGGTCAAATGGTACAAATTCTAGTTGTAAGATGAATAAGTTCTATACAGCATGGTGGTTATATTTGATAATATTGTACTTTATACTTGATATGCATTAAGAGAATAGATCTTAAGTGTTCTCATCACACCAAAAAATAATAATAATAATAACTATGTGAGGTGGTGGATGTGTATGGTAATCATTTCACAATGTATAATGTATGTCAAGTCAACACCTTAAATATACACAATTTTTATTTATCAATTATAATCCAATAAAGCTGGAAAGTAATGTATAAGCTTTTTTGCTGCATCTTCCAGAAATTTAATAATTACATATATTTATGAATATTAGGTAACAGCACTGGCAGTAGCACACACATCACAAATTGTGGCTTGAGGATAATACTGCAATACTGAATAAGTTCAAAACATTAGCTGTGATTCAATGGGAAAATTATTGAACCTGAAGTCAGACAGCCCTAACTCTGACACTTACTTTCTGTCTGACATTAGATGAGTAACTTTATTTCCCATTTTTTTTTTATTTGCAAAAGGGCAATGCAATAACACTGACCTGTCACTCAGAGTTGAAGAATTAAAAACCTTTCCTTCACAGACTTTACAAATACACCTATATACAGGTAAAATTTTTAATTTTGCACAATTTCCATTTAAGAAATAAAACTATAATTACATTTGAAGTTGTCATAGTGGACTTTCTCATTCTGGTATAAATAAGAACTCCTGAACAAGTTTTAGCAAACCTATCTCCAAGGTGGAGGGAAACTGTTCTGTTATGGACTGAATTAAATGACAAGCAACTGCCTGCCTTTCTTACTTATGGGAATCACAAAGCATTAACATCATTTAGTGCCAGTAACAAGTTTATACAACAGTATTGAGTCAAATACAGAAAACAGATACAAATTGCATCTCCACTTGATATAAATATATCCATATATATTCAAATAAACACACACACACATATTCTATGCAATATTTCAAAAAATATGCAATAATCATTGAAACCAGAAATATGAGCCAAAGTGTAAGGCACTTATAAAGTTGTTTTCAAGCTCCTGAGCAAGTGTTTGGTTGGAAGCTACCTAAAAAGTCTTTATATTTTTATTTACTTAATATATGTTATTTAATTTACAACCTATTTTTTAAAAGTAATTTATTTATTTGAAAGAGAGCAAGCGAGCACGTGTGAGCGAGCAGGGGGAGGGGCAGAGAAGAGAGAGAATCCTGAAGCAGACTCCATGCTGAGCAGAGACCAACATGGGGCTCAATCCCAGAGCCCTGAGACCATGACCTGAGCTGAAAACCAAGAGTCAGCTGCCCAACGGACTGTGCCACCCAGGTGCCCCTAATTTATAACTTTAAATTAATTGTTTATTATTTTGTACTTGGATTGTTTCAAATACTTGTAACTTTTCCTGTTTCAGAATGCATAATTCCATGTATCAGTCATACTTCGTAGTTCATTATTTGGAAACATGAGCAATGGATTGTTTTAATATTATCAAGGACCTAGGGTTAATATCATTTAGGAAACTAAAAACTTTTAGCAATATCCTTACACCTGAATAATTTTTATCTCCATTTGGTTATTTCTTGTGGTTATTGCATATTTTAGGTACAGTTGAACCAAGTCATTAATTCCATTTACATTGTGTTTTCTCTCTGTTTTACGGTGCCTTTTTAATATCTCCCCTCTTTGTTAATGATTGCTCTAGGCAGTTGTTAGATCCAACTAAATTGAGTTCCTTTGATAAATCTGGACTTGATGAGCCAAAATGTTATTTAAGAATCAGTAGATGCAGGAGATGATTACTTTGATATTACTCAGGATAAAAAAAAAAATGTCTTTTCATACCTCATCCTCAGTCCCAGCTGCTCTCCATCGCTATCATTTTGTTTGCTGTAACTTGCAGACAACTAAGTTTCAAATTTATATAGTGAGGATAAAACAAGTGATGAAATGTTCTGAGGTTACAAAATGAAGACACCTCAATATTCCAAGTTATTCTTGCTTTGACTACTTATTATTCAGACATGATTTGGAGAGGAAGCAATCACTCTGCTGTCCTTTTCTATGCCACTGAGCAGCTTCTTAATCAAGAGATTACCTGAGGAAAAGATCATTCCATCTAAGGCTATGCTATGTATAATGGTGTTAGCCACTTTTTTTTAATAAGGGAATGATATATAAATGATGTTCTCTGATTTTCATGTAATTGGAATCTCTCTTCATTTGTAAAATTAACCATTTTTAAGCTGGAAAATTTTGACATCCGAAAACAAATAGGAAAGCTAAAAATCGAATGTTTAACCTTCAAAACTAACCTAAAACTGGTTCCTACATTGCATTAAAAAATGTTTGCCTACTTCCAAACCTATTATAGGAAGGGTTATGAATCTTATCCTTGTCTAGTACTGCTGCTTCACTCATACATAAATATTTTACAATTATTCTTATGCCAAAGTCTTCAGTTGTTATTACTGAAAGGATTTCTGTTCCAGTGAGTGGCTTCACTGCTGCCCAATTCATTTTACATTTACATTTCTTGTCTTCAGATGCCAAAAAGTGAGTTTTACATTTGAGCCTTATTGATCTAAAAAGTTCAACAAGTTTGGCCTTGTAATTTTAAAAATTTAATAGCAACTCAAATGGGGGAGGGTTTGTTTTTAATTTTGAGTAGTTGCACACACTCTGTTCTACTTACTGTCTCCTTTCAAAAGTTTTGCATGTCTGTTTAAGAAAGTTAAAGTTGGGGCGCCTGGGTGGCTCAGTGGGTTAAGGCCTCTGCCTTCAGCTCAGGTCATGATCCCAGGGTTCTGCTCAGCAGGGAGCCTGCTTCCTCCTCTCTCTCTCTCTGCCTGCCTCTCTGCCTGCTTGTGATCTCTTGTCTGTCAAATAAATAAATAAAATCTTTGGAAAAAAAAAAAGAAAGTTAAAGTATAGTTTTAGTTTGTGCCTATCTCTACTCCTGACTAGTTTTGTAACCATCAGATAGCTACCCAAAATTTTTAAAGCTCACTTCCTTTCTCTGTAAAATAGTTAACAACAACGAAACAAATTAGTGCCTATCTGGTGGGGTAGTTTTGAGGATTTAAATGAAAAGATGTACATAAAACATGTTCACAAAATGGGCACAAAAGAAGATACTGGATATATGTTCTGTCATTATCATTATTACTAGCAAATTAAGTTAATTTAAAGAAAAATGAAGCAAGATGGGACTGGGGAGGGAGACAAACCATAAGAGACTCTTAATCTCAGGAAACAAACCGGGGTTTTTGGGGTGTTGGGCATTGGGGAGGGTATATGCTATGGAGAGGGTTATGGGCACTGGGGAGGGTATATGCTATGGGGAGGGTTATGGGCACTGGGGAGGGTATATGCTATGGGGCGTGCTTGGAATTAAGACTGATGATTCACAGACCTGTACCCCTGAAGCAAATAATATATTATATGTCAATAAAAGAAAAAAAAATTTTTAAAAATGAAGAAAGGTGAAGAAAGTCAGGCTGGGTTTTTTTTTTTTCCCCCAAAAAAGGATTATGCTGCATGTACATGCTCCCAGAAGGCCCTCCACCAATTCCATCCCAGCACTTCTCTCTATAGCCCAGAATGTCTCAATCACATGTCTGTGCAACCACTCACACATCTCTAGCACTGGATGATGGGTTGCATCATGGCTGACACTATACAGTTTCCTGTGTGGCCCCAGGCAACTTCATAATCAACAATAATGTTGAGTTGAATAAGAAAATAAATCAATGAATTTATTACTAATTCATATTAATTCATTCTTCTTAAAGGCTTCTCCTAATAGCTTTTAATTTAAAAAAAAAAATCTAAGAAATAACCCTCAGTACTGGGGACACCCAAAGTTTCTCTAAATAGTAATGTTTCCTGGATTGATAAACCTGTTTAAGTTCCTTTTTATACTCTACTTAGTTATTGTCAGTAGCACTGTGGTGATATTTTTTTTTAAATAAAGATGTATTTATTTATTTATTTATTTGAGAGAGAGAGAGAGAGAGAGAGAGCATGAGCAGGAGGGACAGAGGGAGAGGGAGATTGAATCTCAAGCAGACTCCATGCTAAGCACGAGCTTAATGCAGAGCATGGAACCCAACATGGAGCTCAATCTCAGGACACAGATCACAACCTGAGTCAAAACGAAGAGTCAGAGCTTAACCAACTCTGCCACCCAGGCGACCTTGCTGATATTCCTTTTTAACTAGATTGATTAGCCTCCAAAATTTTCAGGTTTCTCTTATAGCCTAACAAGCAGGGCTCAAAACCATAGCTACACAAAGCCCAACTATCACTTGACTTGAAGTCAATTTTTTTGCCATTTTATCCAGTTTATCCAGTTCATACTTTTCTATTTCAGCCAAAAAAATTATTCTCCTATCAACTTCCCTTTATTAGTCTTCTATGAGTCACAGTATTCAAATACTAAAGATATAATACAAATCTTGCTCAATAATTTATTTTAGACTATACAAAACGAATATACCTTATCCTAAAATATTCTCATGTAATTCAAACTACTCTCCCTCCTCACATTATTTTATAGATATATTATTTATATTATCTTCTCATATGTAAACTAATTTGGTTGCCCATTTTTCTTATATTAGAGTTTAAGCACCTGAAGAGCAGTACCATGTATGATATTATAAAATTATAGATACTTTAGTGAGAGTTGGGTATAAATAAATTGTTATAAACAAATGACGATGTAGGGACCAGGATGGATTTCAAACAACAGTTTTAATCTTACTTGATTGCATATTGTACAAATCAATGACAAAGATAGACAAGGAGCTTTTTCTTTTTTTTAATGTTTGAATGTGGCTACATTTAATCCACATTTTTTAAAAAATCTCAAAATCAGCTCATAACCAGCAATGAGAATAAAACAAAGTTCTCTGGTGCCATTTGCTTCATAAGCACAATAGGTTTATTGTAGCTGCAGTTACAATGTATTCTGATATATTGATATCTGTACATTGATATAAACAAACTAAAACACAAGAAAGAATTTCTTTTTTTAAGATTTATTTATTTTAGAGGGGGGGAAGGGGCAGAAGGAGATGGAAAGAGAGACTCTTGGCAGATCCCCACAGGGAGACTGACACAGGCCTCGATCTCCCAATCCTGAGATTATGAACTGTGCTGAAATCAAGAGTCAGATGTTTAACTGACTGAGCCACCCAGGCAGCACACAAGAAAGAAGTTCTTAAGTACTCAGCACCACTAATACACTAAATGTAAATCTGTTCATTAAGAAAACACTTATTGAGCACTTACTATAAATTAGACACTATGGCAAGTACCAAATATAAAAGGACGAATAAAACATAGCATTAGGGCAGCAACCTCTTCCACCTCAGCCACAGCAACTCCTTCCTAGGAACATCATCAAAGGCAAGGGAATCAAGGGCAAAAATGAACCATTGGGACTTCATCAAGATCAAAAGCTTTTGCACAGCAAAGGAAATGGTCAACAAAATCAAAAGACAACTGACAGAATGGGAGAAGATTTTCGCAAATGATATATCAGATAAAGGGCTAGTATCCAAAATCTATAAAGAACTTATCAAACTTAACACCCAAAGAACAAATAATCCAATCAAGAAATGGGCAGAAGACATGAACAGACATTTCTGCAAAGAAGACATCCACATGGTCGGGGCGCCTGGGTGGCTCAGTGGGTTAAGCCTCTGCCTTCGGCTCAGGTCATGATCTCAGGGTTCTGGGATCAAGTCCCACATCGGGCTCTCTGCTCAGCAGGGAGCCTGCTTCCCTTCTCTCTCTGCCTGTCTCTCTGCCTACTTGTGATCTCTCTCTCTCTCTCTCTCTCTGTCAGTAAATAAATCTTTAAAAAAAAAAAAAAAAAAGAAGACATCCACATGGTCAACAGACACATGAAAAAGTGTTCTACATCACTTGGCATCAGGGAAATACAAATCAAAACCACAATGAGATACCACCTCACACCAGTCAGAATGGCTAAAATTAACAAGTCAGGAAACAACAGATGTTGGAGAGGAAGCAGAGAAAGGGGAACCCTCCTACACTTTTGCTGGTGAGAATGCAAGCTGGTGCAGCCACTCTGGAAAACAGCATGGAGGTTCCTCAAAAAGTTGAAAATAGAGCTACCCTACAACCCAGCAATTGCACTACTGGGTATTCACCCTAAAAATACAAATGTAGTGATCCGAAGGGGCACATGCACCTGGATGTTTATAGCAGCAATGTCCACAATAGCCAAACTATGAAAAGAACCTAGATGTCCATCAACAGATGAATGGATAAAGAAGAAGTGGTATATATATACAATGGAATACTATGGAGCCATCAAAAGAAATGAAATCTTGCCATTTGCAATGATGTAGATGGAACTAGAGAGTATTACGCTGAGCAAAATAAGTCAATCAGAGGAAAGACAATTATGATCTCTCTGATATGAGGAATTTGAGAGGCAGGGTGGGGGATTGTGGGAGTAGGGAAGGAAAAAATGAAACAAGATGGAATCGGGAGGAAGACAAACCATAAGAGATTCTTAATCTCACAAAACAAACTGAGGGTATGTGCTATGGTGAGTGCTGTGAAATGTGTAAGCCTGATGATTCACAGACCTGTACCCCTGGAGCAAATAATACATTATATGTTAATAAAAATAATTTTTAAAAAATAGCATTAAGAATTCACCAAATAGGCACGTAGATAATGCAGACATATGTAAGTACTCGGACTGTTTTGATTCAAAACTACATGGAAAGTATTTAGGAATATACCTACTAGAAATACTGTATTTCCAAAGTCATCAAATATATGTCTAAAAAAGGATGTGTAGAGTGAAATTAATTTTGAATTGTTTCATTTTACTGAATTTGTATTCTCCAAAAAAACTACTGCTTTCCCAACATTCCCATTATTATTAAAGCCAAGAAACTTACTTTCTTTTTTTTTTTTAAGATTTTATTTATTTATTTGACAGAGATCACAAGTAGGCAGAGAGGCGGGCAGAGAGAGAGGAGGAAGCAGGCTCCCTGCTGAGCAGAGAGCCCGATGCGGGGCTCAATCCCAGGACCGTGAGATTGTGACCTGAGCTGAAGGCAAAGGCTTTAACCCACTGAGCCACCCAGGCGCCCCAAGAAACTTACTTTCTGAAGCTTATGATGCTGGAGTTATCTCTGATGTCTCTTGCTGCTAGAATGATGATTATAAGTGATACCTGAGTCTTTCACTCCAGCCTGCTATCCACTTCCCTTTTGGCTGCTATGACATCATCTCTCATTTGGAACTGGTCTGTACCCCTTCCTTCTCAACCCTGCCTCTACCCTCTGCCTGAGAATAGGACAGGGTTTAGTCCACTCTCATCTTCCTTGTTGTTCCCAAGACAAATGCTCACACCCTTCCTATGTAAGGAAATTTCCTGCAAATCACTGTTGTAAAGCAGTTAAGGACTATCTATCTAACAATCTAACCGGGGAATTTTCAAAGTATCTAACAAAGTTATCAAATCCAAATACCCTGAGTTTTGCACCAACAATGCTTCTCTCACTTCTGAATTCATAGCTCACTTTAGCTTATAATTTGTTTGCTTATTTTGCTTATTTGGTATTTATACGACCTTATGAAATTTATGGTACTGGTTTTTGTTTTGTTTTGTTTTAATTTGGAATTGCATATTCAATGTTCGTATGTTTTATAAGTAAAGTGCTGAATTAGGTAGACACTATGAGACTGAGAAATGAGTGAAACACAGTTCCTGCCTTTAAGTAGCCAAACCTATATGTCCTATAGCAGTTAAGGCAACATCATGTATATAAAAGTTCAATATACATTTATTGAATCAAAGAGGCACCAACTGTAGAAACTCAATACTTACTCTGTCATACATTTAGAATGAGGATCAAAATAAAAACTCCATTAATGAAGAACTATAAATTCATGGACAACATGGGGAGTGGTTAAGAGCATAATGAGAAAGTGAATCAGACAGACCTCAATCAACTACTGTCTCTACTGTTTACCAGCTATCTGATCTTAGTAAAGTTACTTAATTTCTTTGAGTCCATTTCTTTATTGCTGTAATGGAGATTATAATACCTCACTTACAGAAAAATAAAAGTAAAATGAGATCATGTAAATAAAGTAATTTACTCAGTGTCTAGCATATATTAAGTGTTTAAGACAAACAAGTTTTTATTGATTATTCATTTATTCTACAAATATTACCAAGGACCTGCTATGTGTTTTTGTAATATAAAAGCAAATAGTATTTAAAAATTCACTGTCAATCACTCCTACCACTCACATTATCAGGAGTGAACTAGAAGAGTCTATTTTGCTACATTTCCTGCATAGACAGACTGATAGATAGATAGATCTGCCTTGTACAAGCAACCAAGACATACACCAAAACTGAAGACAATAATATACATCATTTAGGTGAAAAGCATTCATTCAATAAAATTTCATCCTGTATCTAATTTGTGCCAGCAAATTGCTATGCACTAGAGAGACTAGAGGTCAGATATGACCATCTCCTATATTTTTTTCATGTATTCAGAAATTGGTCAATTTCCAAAAGAAAAAAAAAAGACACAGTGGGAAGTCTCGCCTTCATGGATAACTGAATTTCTCTGATTATGCAATAAACAGTATGGATAATTATGGTGTATTGCCCTTGGGTCTTCTATATAGCTCCCTTTGCCTTTCATTCCCCTGGGATCATTAGACCAACTGAATTCCCCTTCAAAATTTGTCAAAATCATCCAGCTGATACTGTCCCAAATTCTTCTTTCCTGTTCCCAACCTGAATATCCCAAACTCCAGCTCAGAGAGACAGAATGAACCATCACAGATGTCCATAGAATTGACTTGGAATAGACAGAGGCATCACACCCACATCCTCTCTCCCAAAACACAGTCTGTGGCTGAGGAAAGAAGTGAAGGATGGGCAAGGATGAAACGAGTGGCAAGGATGAGACCACAATAACTGTGGCAACTGCCACATGACTCATGGGATGTTTTATGGGCTATACAAATCATTCTATCAACATCTGAAGATGGGCTGATTTTCAAAGGAGTGAGTTTTCCCTTTGTACCCTCAATGTGATACTATATCATAATGAACATGTATTATATGTTCCTTTAGTAGAATGTGGTTTTAAGGGTTAAGTTCAATTAAGAATAATAAAATAATCATATTCATTTTTTGGCCTTTTAAAAATCAGGTCATTTTCAGAACAGTTGAGCTAAAAGTGCTTGTCCCTCTTCAACTCTGGCTAAAAATCCTTCCTGAATGTCAATTAAAAATGTAAATACTAGTTGGAATTCTGACCTTATGAAATCGGTGGTAAGTGACTCACTTGAAAGAATCTAATAGAGTTTGTTTTTGCCAAGAAGAAAAAAATAATTGAACACTAATTCTGAATTCTCCCAGGAGAAACGGCAAAAGAAATTGAGACTATCCAAAAGTAACTTGAAGACTTTGCCAAGAGTTAAGGGCCAGAGAGATCTTTGATTTCTGCTATCTACTGTCATTGCATCCTCTGAAAATAGATTTGTACATTAAGAGAGATGCAAAAAAGCAAAACTGCAATGAAAGCCAATTAATTACTGACCAAACTTTCACACATTGAATCCAAACAAGGTTAACTAACTGTTAATATTAGCTATTAACTAAATGTTAATATTAACACCTCTAATATACATTTTCCTAATAATAATAGTTGACCCTGGCCATGTAAAAGTATATAGAGGGAGAAATATTCTCCGGTATATTATAAGAAATGAAAGCAAGAAAATAAATGAAGTCCAGTGGTACATCATTTTTCTGATAAAATAAAAAATCCTCTGAAAATTTCATCTATCACCTTATAAGCTGACATAGCAGTTAAGAAAATTCCTCAAGGAGGTAGATGGGCTGCCTTCTGCCTTTGAGAGGGCAAATGTTCACCAGAACTGAGAGAAGAGAAATCAAACTTAAGTTTAGGTTGTTGTATAGATTATACTTATTTGAAAATACTGCCATTCCTATAGTTGAGAAAAACAGTATAACATAATTAAGAAAAATCAACCAAAAGCTGAGAGAGTATATGAATATGTGTATTACCAAAAAGGTTTGAAGTTATTTGAGCTAACGTATTAAGAACTATTTTCTGATAGTGCAATGCTTCCTTGTCCAGAGCAGGCAAACACTGTAGATATAATTCAGTCAAACTCTTTGTTTTATGGTTGAGGATACAGAGAAATGTCACAAAGAGCAACACTAGAGTGAAAAGTTGCTTTTTAAAATTCCACCACCAAAACAACTACTAAAATGTATACAGCCTATAAACTCAGATAAAAATATATTGTAAATTCATATATATTAAAATGTGTTCAGTTAGGAGCATTTATTTTTAATGAGTGACATTAAGAGATGACTCCGAAGTCACTAAGTACTAATATTTCCAGCAATGCACTAAGAACACTAGATCTCTAGATCTTGTGCACTAGATGCACAAGAACACTAATCTCTCTGTACCATCAAAGTGTCTAAATAAAAGCTTCGAAACCTAACAGTTACTTATATAGTAGAGGATAGAGGAATAGAGAAGTACACCGATTCTGCCCTTAAGTTGTGTGAAAAGCATCATCTGTAGACAACAAACTAAAGTACCTATGTAATCATGAAGGGGAGTAGTTCCCCTAAAGAGGGACTATTTTAATGCTCTCTCTAACAATAAGCTCCATATTGGTAGAAACTTACCTGTTTTGTTTACTATGAAACCCCAAGGCCTAGACTAGGGCCTGGCACAAAGCAAAAGTTCAAACCATATGTTTAATAAACTGATGTTTTTAGAACCCTCTTGAGTTACTAATAATTGGGAATTAATTGAGTAAATCTTGGTACATCCATGTAATTGAATTTGGGCAGATATAAAATACAAATTCTAGAGGTATATTTATTGACAGGGAAAGACACCTATGACGTAAATTGTTCTCTATGCTGAATGAATAAAATGAGATCTTAAAATCATAGGTCAAGTATGGTTCCACTCATATTTTCATATAAGATAGAAAAAATAATGGCTATATCACACACAAATAATTTAAGAAGTACATATCAAAATGTAACATTTATTATTTCTTGGGAAGTGAAGATATAGATAATTTCATCACAGTTTTTTCTTATGTTGTATGTTCTATAATAACTTTTTGCTTGTGGAAATATTAAGTCACTTTTAAAAGGACATTTGGCCCATCATATGCTTACATGGGAGACTGATTAGGTCAAGCAAAGGTGAAAACTGGAGATAAGAGCTCCAGAAAGTGAAAAGGTCCTTCATAGGTTGGTGAAAGCTTAAAAAGGGATTTTTAAAAAAATAAAAATCTGGGGCACCTGGGTGGGTCAGTGGATTAAAGCCTCTGCCTTCAGCTCAGGTCATGATCTCAGGGTCCTGGGATTTAGCCCCACGTTGGTCTCCCTGCTCAGCAGGGAGCCTGCTTCCCTTCTCTCTCTACCTGCTTCTCTGCCTACTTGTGATCTCTGTCTGTCAGATAAATAAATAAAATCTTTAAAAAAAAAATCCTCCTGGGATTAAAAAAAAGACAGAAGGAAAGAGCAGGGAATACAGAGGGGTGTGTGAGGATTGTTCTGTGTGCCAGAAAATAATACCAAAAAAAAAAAAAGAAAGAAAAAAAAAAAGAGCCAAAGTAGGAAAGAGTACCCAAAAGAAAATTATTCTCATTTTCAATAATTTATAGAGTATGCAAAAAAAAGAGCATGAGATAAATATTTTAACCATGAATTAACCATTATAACCATTTGTGAAAGTGGTACTGAAAAACACTTCTAACATGTTGATAATTATCAGAGAGTTGATGACACTCTGATTTGGAACTATTTTGAAACATTTTTCTTCAAGTGTTACAACATGTGTTAAAGAGAAAATATAAACTTAAAATGATGAGCCACAGTTAAATATCCTAAAGTCAGTCACCCAAGAGGCTTGTAGATACAGAAGAATTCTATTTGACAGCTTAAAGTTACAATGTCTTAAATTAAATCTCATCTTTTGGATAAGTCTTCAATGATATATTTCTAACACTGTATTCATGCAGTTTAATTTTGTTCATTTTCTTCACAATCGAACTCATAATCAGTATAATGATGTCTGATTAAGGCTAAATATTTGCTGCTTTGGTCCATCTTAATGACTTCCACCTTTGTTGCCACAGCATTGTCATTTACTTTTTTCTAGTCATTGCTTATACACTAATGAATAATGACAGACATGTTGTTAAAACTGAAATAATGGCTGGAAAAGAATATTTCCATGGCACATGGAAACTAGAGATATGTGTTAAGTGGCAAAGAGGGTAACATATGGTAATGTATAAACAGGCAATTATTTGTAAACATAAAAAGAGGAGGGCTGCAGAAACCCTACTGTTTTCTCATATCTCTTAGACTAAGGTTAGGCAGGTACTGGTAGAAGAAAAAATTGAAACTTTGAAACTAACAGACTTACACCAATGACCAAGACAACATTAAATTTCAGACTGCCTATCTTCCTGATCAATGCTCATTCAAAAAGACTGTGTTTTTAGATCACAAGACAACCTTTCAAATTTTGTAGAAATCACATGTCGTAGAGGCTCCCTTAATTGAATCTCTTCTTTCCACACAGATGAAAACCACCTAGTAAACTTTAGTATTTCACTAAATAATCTTTTAATTTGTCATATTCTCACCTAATAATTTCATTAGGAAAGGAAGAATAAAGGCAGTCTTGGAGGTTTCTAGCTCATTTTAATCTCAAATCTTACAGATAGAGCATTGAGAACAAAAGTCACTGGATGAAATTTTTCCTGTTATCAGTCAAAGACCATATCTATTTCTTCTTTCAATAAAAAAATAAAATAAAAATGGTTCACTGCACCCTATTTGTATAGCTGTCCAAAAACACCAGCAACACAGCACCTGTTTGATGAGGACAGTCTCCCAGATGGATGTGTTTTGCTAAGTATCATCATCCAATGACGAGTTCACTCACCACACATCACAACTTCCCAGCCTCCCCTTAATTTAAGCCCTGTTGACTTGCACAGGGAATAGCACAGAAAAGCGATAGAGCATAAAAGAGCATGTAGGACTTCTCTTTCAGGAAATATGGTGGAATAAATATCCTTGGAGCATCACCATTACCAAACACTGAAAATGTTGGTCTTTAAAAATTAAGTTGTCTTAAATATATAGCTAGTTCTGCAAAGATGTAAGGAAAATACTCATAAAATATTAATAAAGTAGAAGTAAATATAAAATTGTTAGGAGTAATTTAAGCCTACAGCTATTATAAGGGCATCTGCAACCCAAGAAATCTATTTCTAATAATTTCCAAAAGGATAAGAAACAAGGCGTTGTCCACTTGAAGTAGACTTGAAACCTGAATGCATAAAGCTAGGAAAGAAAAAGAAAAAAAAAAAAAAGCAACCCTCTCTAAGGAACGTTTTACAGTGAAAAAATAAATTTTAAAATTCCACCAAGGGAGATAATAAGGAAATATATTTTTCTGGTCTTAGGTCTGTGAATGCATATGTGTGTGTATATGCACATGCACAGGTTTTGAGAGGTATGGTGGTTTTGTCTGTCCAAAATAGGTGGGTCCAAGTGTAAATTCTAAAATAAAGGGAGAAATAATATTTAAAAAATAAGTTTTTTACACAGTATAAAAAGTCATATGGCACATAAAAAGACCCCTCAAAATTTTTAAAAAATTCTAGAACTCAAATATATTGGTAATCATAATGAATATAAATGGACTAAACTCTCCAGTTAAAAAGACAAAGATGTATAGCCAGAATTTTAATTTTTTAAAATCTAGCTTTGCATTTAATGGAAAAATAGAATATTAATCAATTAAATATTATCAAAAGCAAAAGAGCATAAATATATCACATAAGAGAGATTTTAAGACAAAAAAGCACAATGTTAAAAAGGGACCACATAAAAGTAATGTTTTTGCCTAAGACAAGGACATACCAATTTGAAGCTTATCTGTATTTATCAACATAGCTTCAATTACATAAAAAGCAAAAATTAATAGAAATACAACAATAAATTGGCAAATCCATCATCATAGTATTGGCTTTCTAAAGGTCCCTCTCTCTGTAATTGATAGACTAAGCAAACAAAAGAAAAATGAATTAGATTCAGATGTTTCCAAGGCAATTAATATATCTTATCTAATAAAAATATATAGAACTCTCCTCCCAAAAATAAGAAACATTTTTCTCAAGTTACGTGAGGAATCCATGTAAATTTACAATGAAAAGACATAGAGCAAGTTTGGAAAGTTTCATACAGGTCATGTGCTTAGTTTGACCAAATGGAAATTAAGATAGGATTCAATAATAAGATTAAGAAGATAACTACACATAGTAGAAGGTAGCACACATACTGGAAATTTTAAACACAACTGCAAGTAACTAACAGGTTAAGGCTAAATTAGATGAATTGAAGTAATTACTTAAAAAGAAATGTAACTTACCAAAACTGATATAGAAAGAAAAAAAGATCTGAATAATTAAGGAATGAAATCACTGGTTTAAAATCTTCACATTAAAAAAAATCACCATGCCTATAGGAAATTTATACTAAAATTGAAGGAACACATAATTCCAATGTTACATATATATCACTAGACACTAAAAAATAGGGGACACTCACCAAATCATTTAGAGAGATTAAAACCAGACAAAAGAATTTCAAGAAAATAAAATTATAGACAAACCCACTCATGAATATAGACAAAAGAGCCCAAATAAAATGCCAACAAACTAAATTCAATAACATATATATATATCATGGCCAAACTGGGATTATTCCAGATATGAAGACTGATTTATCAGTATAAAATTTATTAATGCATGTCATAATATCAACACATCTAACAAGAAAAATCAGATGATCTCCTTAATATATTAGAAAAAGCATATAAGAAAATTAAATTGACATCCAAGATCTAAAAAAAAATTCATAATTTAGGAATAGAAGGGAATACGTTGAACTTAATTAAAAAGTACAACCACAAACAAGGGGTGCCTAGGTAGCTCAGTCGGTTAAGCATCTGACTTTGGCTCAGGTCATGATCTCAAGGTAATGGGGTTGAGCTCTGTGTCAGAATCCACTTTGAGTGAGGAGTCTGCTTGTCCCTTTCTCTCTGCCCCTGCCTCCATTTGTGTGCTCTCTCTCTCTCAAATAAATCAATAAATAAGTAAAATCTTATGACCACAAACAGTACAACAAAACTTACATTCATATTTCCTTTAAATGCAAGAAAAGTATGTTTTCTATTACCATAGCCAGAAAAATGAGACAAAAAATGCAATAAAATGGGTCAAAATAGGAAAGGAAGAAAAAAATTGTTTATGATTTGCAGATTATAAACAGAGAAACCTGAAACAATATACAGACAAATTATAAGAATTAATATGAGTTTAACATAATTGCTAGATATGAGATAAATTTAAAAGAATCAATGGCATTTATATGTAAGGCATAATGAGTTTTTAAAAGCTTCTCCAATAAGTTCATTTATAATAAGAAATAAAATAGCTAATAAATAACCAGTAACACATCTAAGGAAAGTGGTGCATCATCTTCATAGAAAAAAATAACATCTTTGCTGAAAGTTCTTAAAAAAGAAGATTTTTTTAAAAAAAAATAGAGTAACTGACCACATTCATGGAATGATTACATTTCAAAATGTCAGTTTTTAAAAATAATTGCTTTAATGCATATCAAAATCATAATACCTGCAGAACTGTCAGAGGATTTGACAAAATGATACTGAAATGTATACAGAAGAAATGCCATACTTTCCCCATAGAGCTTAGCACTTATTATAAAAATGTAACTAACACGACATGGGATTAGCAAAAAGATGACAAAGAAATAAATAGAACAGAAAGAATCAGGCCTACAAATATATGTAAGTTTTGATACATAACAGGTGGAATTGTTGATCAGTGGGGCAAAAATGATGTTGGAATCTCCATATGGGAAACAACAACAACAACAGAAAATCACCTAATTACCTCATAACATATCCAAAAACTCAATTCCAGTTGAGATAAACACTCAAGTATAAGAAATAAAATCTTGACAATTGTAGAAGAAGATACAAGAAAAGAGCTTTAAGATTTCAAGATACAGAAAGACTGCCATAAAAAGATAGAAACACAAACCAAGAAGAAAATGACTGAAGAAATTAAAAGATGAACAAAAACCAGAAGGAATATATTAGTGGTATATGTGATGTTCAGTACATATCATCAATGAAGGATTGATATCTAAAATTCATTTTAATAAATCATACAAATAAATTAAAAAGACAAAAAGCCAATAAAGTGTTCAAGTGATATGAAGAAGGATTTTATAGAAGGAATAATGAATAAATATATGAAAAGATACTCAACCTCATTAGTAATAAGAAAACTCCAAATGAAATAGAATCTTATATATAACATATTTGCAGAAATTTAAAAACATGAAAATTTGCTGAGGATATAGAGCTTGCCAACTTTTATAAAGGACTTTTGGGAATGCAATGGATACAACCTTTGGGAGGAAAATTTTATCTAACAAAATCAAACATGTGTATCTCATTATCTATCCATTCTAATCCTACCCATATAAACTATAAGATAATGCAACATGTGCATTAGGAGAAGTCAGAGAATCATACCAGTATTGTATTTAATAAAAAATATCTAGAAATCACGCAGATGTTCACCAATAAGAGAATAAGCATGATCTTTATTTAGTGAAATACTCTACATTTGCAAAAATGACAAACTAGAATTGTATTTATGAACAGGGATGAATCTCTCAAACAATATGTTAATCAAAAACATAAGCTGTCAAGATGACATTCTATTCATGTAAAGTACAAAAAATATGCAAAACTACATATAGTGTTTAGAGATTTAAACATATAGTATAAAATCATTACCAAAAACAAGGGAACAACTTGTACAAATTTAGGACTGAGGGTACCATTTTGAGAGGAAGGGTAATTATCACAGTATTTCTTATATTTAGATATTTTAGATAATTTATATTCATTTTTAAAAATTCCAGTCTTTTAAAGCACGTGACAAGATCAACTCAAGATAGCAGATTGAGCACAAATGTTCTTATAAATTCCAACATGGCAGAAAAAAAAAGTCCTAAGAAAAACAATTCAACACTAACTGTGGTCATCAAGAAGAAAGGATGCCATAAACAAACCAGAAATAAAGATTTCTAGAAGACAAGATAATGGTGGATCAAACAAAGAGAAATCAGAGTGAAAAAACTGTCAACCCAAATGGCCTGAAAAAAAAAAAAAGGAAATTGCCAAGGTGAGAACGTTTTTTCCCAAAGGAGCTCCAAAGAAAGCAAGCTGAGTCAGCAAATTCAAAGAGCAGGACAATCCTGGGGACAATTAATTGAAAGACCATCAGTCAAACAGTCCCTACTGTGCCAATATTGGCTTTCCTTCTCCAAGACAAAAAGCAAATCATTTAGAAACACTGTCATTTGCTCCCCAGGATAAAACCTTAAGAATTATTTTCCAAACAAAGGAGAATCTTCCCTGAGAGAGCAGTTAGCCTAAATATCCAGGCCAGAGAGAAAAACAAACTTCCACAACTGGCAAGGAGATAACTTAGTAGTCTGTAAAGCCCAGAAGTGAAATATACTAAATTTCTCTACCCAAGAGCAGACTTCAGCCTGTTGTTGTCTATGAACCTCAAAGAAAGACTTCTCTGAGCACATTTTATTATTCTTAGGTAAAATGCAATATTGGTACAAAATCAAGGCATTCAATGAGAGAATATGTATATTTATATTAATAAAAGGCATAATCCACATAGAAGTTTAAATTTTGTAAATCAACCCAGCATTCAAAGTTAACACTCTTAGACATATTAGGAGATACTTTCAGAAGTTATAATCAAATTAAGATACCTCTACATAAAAAGAATAAAGTACCCCAAAATAAAATTTTAGACATTTTAATAATAATCAGTCAATAAGCTTATAATGAAGATATGTAAATTTTATATATGACAGAAATTACACATTTTGCCAATTATCCTTTGTAATAACTATAACATTTGAACATTAGGTATATTAAAAAAAACTCTGGGGACGCCTGGGTGGCTCAGTTGGTTAAGTGGCTGCCTTCGACTGAGGTCATGATCCCAGCGTCCTGGGATCGAGTTCCACATCGGGCTCCTTGCTCCGCAGGGAGCCTGCTTCTCCCTCTGCCACTCTGTCTGCCTGTGCTCACTCTCTCTCTCTCTCTCTGACAGATAAATAAAATCTTTAAAAAAAAAAAACTCAATAAATTCATACAAGTGTTATTTAAATAAACTAGTCATATTCTCAGATTAACAACAGAAAGCTGCCCAGAAAACTTCTAAAGCTACCATAACCTGATTATAAAACAGGAGCAGAAAAGCATGAAAAAGGAAGTCTCAGAACATCCATTTTGTATTTATAGGAAATTCCTAAAAAATATGTTAGCACAATCCAACAGTTTCTTAACAAAATAATACACATAGCTGTAAATAAGTTATTCAAGAATGAAAAATTATACATACACACAATTATACACACACACACACACATTGCCAAAATAAATTAGCAAAAACTTAACACTTATACCTGATGCCAAAATAAATTAGCAAAAACTTAACACTTATACCTGATGATATATATATATATATATATATACACACAAATATATATAATTGATGCCAAAATAAATTAGCAAAAACTTAACACTTATACCTGATACTTATAACTGATATGTGATACTATACAAAGCTAGGAATGGAAGGCAACTTCCTCAACTTGAAAAATATATGCCCCCACCTCCATAACAAAATATTCCTATTAAAGTCATAAGAAAGAAAAGGATATCTTCTACTACAGTTACTATTCTCCATTGGTTTAGATATCCTGGCCAAAGAAATAAGACAAGAAAACATGAAGAATAAAATGGAAATATAAGAGGAAAAAAGTTAGTATCTGTTGATGATAGTATTATTTACCTAGACTATCCAAGAATATCAAGAGAAAACTTTAGAATAAAAAAGTTCAATCAAGTTCAATCAAGTGGCCAACTAAAGGACAACATAAAAAAAAAGCTCTTCAATATATTATTAGTAATGACCTGAAAAAATCTTAGTAAATCTCAGAAGGGACCAGTCATGCACTCCCCCTCTCAAAAAATCTGCCAAATCAAAGAAAAAAATGCCCACCTGAGGCATATAATTTTTATTTAAGAATATCCAGGATAAAACAAAAAATATTTAAACTTTTCCATAGAGAATTAAAAGGACTATCTACAAATAATTTGAAATGAGAATGGCATCAGACTTTAAACAACAACAACAACATTGGAAGCTATAAGATAATAAAGCAATGTCTTTAAAATTCCAAGGGAAAAAGGATTTCCAAATTGAATGCTATTCTCAATTCAACTATCAACCAATTATGAAGCAAGAATAAAGTTACTTTCAGTCATGCAAAGTCCCAGAAAAAAAAATGTAAAGGAAGCTAATTGAGAGTGCTTCAAAACAAAGGAATAGCCCAAGGAGGAGAAGTCCTAGTGGACAGAAGTAAAAGGAATTCCTAGATGATGGTGAAGGAAAGCCCAAAGATGGCTGCTACACTATAGAACTAGAGAACAAAATGGAACCAGAGGTAGAGGGCTCCAGAAAGAATGTGTCCAAGAGAAACGAAATCAAACTAATATTAACTACCCGATGTGTTTGCTTTATTGAGAGGAGTTTCACATATTTGGTTGTGAGTGTAGAAGATTTATAAAAAACTAGGCAGAGAAAAATAAGACAATTATTAACTGGAATAAGGACAAAAATGTTGTATAAGAATAAAAACAAAGTTACAGAATATAATACAGCTCATATCAAAAACATTAGCATAGTCATAATGATGTACCTGAATAATGAATTAACTTATAATGTTATATAACTGTAATGGGGTGGGAAAGAGAGGGACCATGTAAGAAAGTGAAATTCTCATCATGCAGGGTAGAAAGTAAATATGAAAGACAATATCTAACAAGTGAACAATGACAACAGAATCTTAACAGTAAAGTGTGATATTTAGAAACACACATATATATAGCCAAAGCAACTGCTAAAAATACCAAAAATTTTTGTTTCTGGGGCAGGAACTGGAGTGCAGTAGTGTTGATCCAAAGGTAGGCTGGTAAATGTTTAAAATTATGCTCTCTGGGGGAAAAAACCCAAAACCCTGATTTGTATCATGTCCTAATTTCTGTGGTGGAAATACTCCTGCCAAGGCTGATTAAAGCTATCAATGTGTCATCTCTGAAAACAAAGTTGTGAAGAGATCCATACAACTCTCTTCAGCACATCAGTGTTCTAGTCCAAGGACAGGTATTTTTATTATTTGATGTTAAAACTTTGCACATGTATTACTTTAAAAAATACTTAAATGCATTAGTCGGTACAATTGCTTAAAATTTTTTAAATGATATCCCTTATGTTCCACATATGAACACTGGGTGTTATATGCAACTAATGAATCATTGAACACTACAACAAAAACTTACAATGTACTATATCCTGGCTAACTGAACACACACACACACACACACATAATATTATATATACAAATATATATAAATAATATATATTTATTACTTATAATATTATATATAATATATATATTGCATGATTATATATACTTTATTACATATATAATAAGGTGCTGTTTGTAAATTTAAAAAAATACAAACATTTTTAAATGATAATAATGGTCTCAATATTACAAATAATAAAAAATTATCAGATGCCTAGGAACAGATGCAACTGGAAATGTTAAGGATCCACTCCAAGAAAATGAGAAAACCTCACTAATAGTATTTAAAAGCCAAAAAAGAGACTTTTCTTCTTACATGGGAGATTCCATATAATTAAAATGTCAAAGCTTCACTAATTGATTTTTTAATTAATTGAAACCTCAATCTAATCTAAATAGGTTTTTAAATATAATTTTATAAGTAGATTCTAAATTTAATCTAAAAGAGTAAGAATTATGGGCACCTGGGTAGAATAATCAATTGGGCACTGACTCTTAGTTTTGGCTCAGGTGGTGATCTCAGGGTCATGGGGTCCAGCCCCCTATGGGGCTCCTCACTCAGTGAATAGCCTGCTTGAGTTTATCTCTCTCCCTCTGCCCCTCCTTATTCCCCCCTTCCTCTCCCTCTCTCTCAAATAAATAATAAATAAACCTTTATAATAAGTAAAATAATTATATGAGATTATAATTTTAAAAAAAGAATAAAGAGTGGGCACCTGCTGCACTATGTTTAAATACACCATAAAGCCATATTCATTTAAAGATGTTATTGGCATAGGGCACAAAAATATACAATACTAATAAATGAAATACTCAAATGAGTGGGGAGAAATTGGACTGCTCAAAATTACATGAGGAGCAATGGATATTCTTATACAGAAAATACTAAGTTGAATTATTTATTTAGACTTCTTTGCAATATAACATTAAAAAATCAATTGTAGATAAAAATCTAGACATTTTTAAAACTTAGAAGCAGTTAAAATGTGTAGATTTGTCTTTAAATTTGGAGTTTAAATGATCTCTTTTAGGTATAAAAGCCAGAGACCTTATAGGAAAAGACACACTGAAATAAATAGTAATAATTTCTAGGGACTAAAATACAACATAATCAAAAATTAAAAGGCATATAAAATCAGGAATAAGGATTTGCTATATATATGTTATTAATCAATACTTATATAAAAAGTTTCTATAAATCAATGAGAAAAACACAAATAACTGAATAGAAAAGTAGTCAAAGCACAAGATCAAACAATCATAGAAGCTAGGTAAATAGCCAGTAACATATTAAAAATATGCTCAACTTCACTAATAATTAGGAAAATGCTCAAGGAAATGATATGGTGATGTTTTACCCACAAAACTGGCAAAAATTAAAAAGCATGTAAAACAGCAGTCTTCCCCCCCCACACACACACTGCTGGTAGTAATGCAAATTGATACAATCATTTGGAAGACAATCTACCAGTATCTATCTAAAGTAAATGCTCATGCCTTTTGTTACAGTGTCTGGGGTCAGGTGTGAAAGTCTATTGACTGCTAGGCCTAATTTAGCAGATGATTCCTCATATCTCCATTTGACTATATAGATGCAGTTATCAGATTATTCTTTTTTCCCAGATTAAACAAGGTCTAGACAGGTCTAAAGTTCGATAATGTGATATTATCAAAGTCAGAATCCTGAAAATATTAATGTCATCATTAATTAGTTACTAGAGGTTTCATTTTTAGTTTATATGAAATATTTTAATAATTACACATGATTATTTTTATGTGTATGTAGCACTAACAGAAAGAAAAATATCAATAGCCATCAGTTACTGATAGCTTGCTCCATACTCAATGCATGTTTCACTTCATACTTTCTAATACTTTCTTGAGATAAGTATTATTTTCCTCAATTTGGAGATGAGGTTTAGAGAGGTTAAGTAACCTGTTCCAAGTTAAACAGCAAGTTAGTGGGTCATTCAAGTACAGATCTATCTCTAAAGATCCCAACTTTATGTTATGATTGTAAAATATGAACAGTAAATAAACATAATGCAGTCAAGCATGGTTATATTAAGAATTTTTTAAAGATTTTATTTATTTATTTATTTATTTATTTAATAGAGAATGAGAGAGAAAGAGCATGAGATGGGGGAGGTCAGAGGGAGAAGCAGACTCCCCACTGAGCATGGAGCCTGATGCAGGACTCCATGCCAGGACTCTGGGATCATGACCTGAACCAAAGGCAGTTGCTTAACCACCTGAGCCACCCACGCACCCTATATTATCAATTTTTATTGCATAAAATTAACTACAGGATCCAGTGTTAAAATCACACTGCTAAAAGATTAAAAATAATCATTCATTGGATTAATATGTGCAGCACTATACGGACAGAGCACAGGAGGTTTTTTGTTTTTGTTTTTGTTTTTTTGCAAGGGAGTTTTTAATGTGTTCTTCTGTCTCCTCTTAAGAACCTCTCAAAATGTCTGTAACCTATCCAAAGACATAACTGTTTATGAAAAATATGATACAAAAATCGATCCCTAAATAAGGCATTTATTCATTTTCCCCATCCTTCTTTAAAGTTTCCCCCTGTAGGTTACGACTTCTTAATGTAATATCTTAAGTAATTCCTCAGTTTGCTGATATATTTAAAATAAAAATAGCACCAGCCACTGTAATATGCAAGCCTGCAGAGCCTTCCCGGCACCAGGAGGATTCTAACTCTCTCCAGTGATCGCTGGTCCACAGTGAATGTAAGCATTTACAGATGGGTGATCCTTCTGCTCTTTCTGATACGTCCAAGACAATGAGGTGGGTAGTGCCAATTCAGGTTCCTAAGTGTATGACACGGTTGCCGAGGTGTTTGTTCACTTTTATTAGTCCATTGTAGATATTGGCTCTCCTCCCAGATTTCTGCTTTGTTTTCCTAGCTCATGTTTGTTTGGACCATCTGCTTCACTAGATCAGCATTCACCTCTCCAGGTTCTTCAACTCCATTGCTACAAGTTGGAGTCCTTTTTTTCCCCCCCCAAAAGTAATGGCCACCTACACCTTATCCATTTTTATATTCAATTCTCCAATTTTCTTCCACAGACTTTTCATTTTTTGGAGAAGTCTGTCTTATTTATTGTGATAGTCTAGAATGGGATTTCTATTCCAAGTATGGGCTAACTTTATTCAATGCATTATTTTTAACCCAATACTACTTTTAAAATAAATTTCTTTGATTTGCCTTATATCATGTCACTGGAGTCCCTCCTATTAATATATTTACCCAGTTTAATAACTTATTTCTTTCCAGTCTTAAACCAGATATCCAATAGAAATACCAATCTCTATTTTAGCAACAAATTCAACAAAGCTGAAGAGCATGTAAGGCACTGTGCGTTCAATCCACAAATTAATCAGGCTAGAGTAGTTCAAAGCCTGAAAGATAACTAAGGCATAAGATCTAAACAAAAAGGAGCCATTGGAGCAACAGATCAATTTGTGGCAAAAGCAGGCTAACCAGGGACAGTCCAGCCTCCCTGACCAGACCAGGAAATGAGTCAGTCCCAGCAACGGTGAAGAGGAGGGGCCTGAGATGTGAAGGACGTGGTTTTAAGGGATCGTAGCTGCACAGAGACAGAGGTCTTGGAAGGTCCTTGGTTTCTGTGTAAAATCTGACTACATGTCTGTTGTCTGTGCCAAGGCTCTATTCCCGAAAAAGATGGTAAACCAAAGTATTTCAAAAAAGTATTGGAGTACCATGCACAAGGTTCCAATGGAGAGGAAGCCAGGCTGTTCAAGTAGAGCTGTAACACAAAGCAAGGTTATGCTCATAAAATCAAAGCTACAGCCCTAGTTCTGGGACTTGAGCACTAAGTGAACAAAGCTGGACTCTTACTGAACCTATAGTTATTATTCAGATTCTAACATTTCACTTATTGTAGGGATCTAACAGCCTTAGAGTCTGATGAACTGAGTCTTCAGTTGGACCTAAGCAGCCCAAACTAAGAGAAGATGAATGATGTAGGTCAGAATAACAAACAGGACACTACTGAGAGGCCTACACAAATCTGATGCTGAGGATTCAAGCTAGAGGTGGAATGTGCCAACACTGAACATATGTTCAAATATAGGACTTGTTCTTCATGCCTGTGGCAGACATCATAATTCAATCGTAGCATGCTGTCCCACTGAACGCATTCTCTTCATCTGACTTAGCCTGTAATTGGTGCCACAATCACTAATTGATTGCAACTGGCATTCCATTGGAAGTGAAATCAATTTGCTATCCTTGGTTTGCCCTTTTCTTTTTAATCCTTTGCTGTGAGGTCTTTATGGAAAATTTCAAGGGAATATCATTATCTCCTGTGGGCAGATGTAGTTCCTTTACCGATTAATATGAGGAGAAGGTGCCTGGAAAATATCAGAAGTGCTACTGGAAATTCTGCTGACTGATGCAGGCCAAAAAGTATTTTTCAGATCTTATCTAGAAGACAGTTGTGCAGATAAATTTCTTTAAATATTCCCATAGTGTCCTGAGTTAAACTTTTGTTTAAAAGAAACACAGAGACAAACACAAGGAGCTTTCACTTACATTTACTCAAATATCCCAAAGGGTTGTAGCTGGAGTTTGGCTATTGAGTGAAAGAGTCTCTTGAGTCTATAAGCTCAAACACAATCCTTTTCAGGGTGTAAATGAAGCTGGGCACAATTAGGCAGAAAACGGTATCTTTAAAGGAAAAAAGAAAGTCTATGCAGGCTGCAGTCCAACTTCAATAAAAAGTAAAAGAGAAAGAAAGCCTTACCCTTGGATAAAGTGACCTTCAGTGGATGTTAAGTAAGAAACAGCAGTTTTAAGTCTCATGTTCCTTGGATTCTCTTTCTCAAAGAATAATACTCTTTAATATGGAGGAGATAAAATTAACATACATTTTATTTTTCATTTAAAAAAATTTTTGAAGACTTTATCCATTCACTGAGAGAGAGAGAGCTCTTGTGTGTATGCTATCAGCGGGAGGGGCAGGGGGAAGGTGAGAGAGAATCTGAAGTAGCCTCCCACAGGACCCAATCCCATAACCCTGAGATCATGACCTAAGCTGAAACCAAGAGTCAGAGGCCCAACCAACTCAGCCACCCGGTGCCCCAATTAATACACACTTTAAAACTCAACCAGTTAACTGAAACAATTGGGCAACCTATTCAGTTGCAATTGTAGATATTCTAAATTCAGCTGGAAAATTTTTTAGTTGTTAAAAAAAATTCTTATCTTTCCATTAGTTAAAGACAAGACAAATACTTCTCCAAAAAAACACAATTCAGTAGAACTAAATATGATTTCCACAGGGTGTTGATTTTCTTATATATTTTATTGTACTTATTTAAATACTATAAATATATTTAGACCCAATGTTGCTACATTCTCCAACATTCAGCAGATAATTGAGCAATCGTTCTTCATCCAAATTATTTATCTTACTACATCCTTATTTTCTTGTTTCTGTGACCATGGCTTTACCCTTAAGATTTAACAGTGGGCTTCATAATAGGGGAGGTTCCAGAAACCAATTACTAAGATCTTGTAGAATTTAAAAGAATAATTCAAATGGTGCCCAAGAGATTCAGTGTATTTATAACACCAAAAAGAGAAAGGTAGAAAAAGAAACTTGAAAGAAACTCCAAAGTTCTTTTGAGTTCAATAGCTGTCTAACTAAATAAAATGTGATGTGAGATTTTAGGGCAGAAGGCAGCAAAGGCTGTTGTGTATTAGTTCTTAAAGAATTGTACCTTCAGCCTGCTAATGGCTGTCATTCCTATAACCTTTGAAGAAATACAAATAGCACCCGGGCTCTGAGTTTACCTCTACATCAGTGATATAGCATTTTTTTCTTCGTATTTGCAAGTCTTATTCAGCACTTTAGGTTAGGTCTTGAAAAACTGCCTACTGGTTGACTGCTTCTGACAGATAAGACTTCTAGACTGCTTTTAACAAAAATGACTGCAGATCACTATTTTAACAAATTCCTAATATTAGAACTACATCATCAAAATATTTTTTGTGCTTCCTGAAAATATATTGATGGTAGGAGCTAAAGAGTCATTACTACACATGATAGGAAGTTATATAGAAATTATTCAGTATTCAAATACTTCAAAAATGCCTGGTGGAAGAGTTGGAATTTCTGAATTCTGGAGTTCTCAAATATTTAGTCTTGAGAAAATTATCAGAGATTTGGGTCAAAGATGATCTCTCTGTGTCAGCTTGCTTTCTCATTAGGTAAGCAAATAAACATAAACCCTATCCTTTCCTGGGACATTCCCATCCCAAAGCAAATATTGTAGTAACAGGGAAATATCTCTCTTTGGAAATAAACTTTCTGGACAATTTCTTTTTTCTTTTTTTTTTTTAAGATTTTATTTATTTACTTGACAGAAAGAGAGATCACAAGTAGGCAGAGAGTCAGGGGGGGCGAGGGAGGGGGGAAGCAGGCTCTCCGCTCAGCAGGGATGCTGACGAAGATGTGGGGCTTGATCCCAGGACCCTGAGATCATGACCTGAGCCGAAGGCAGCAGCTTAATCCACTGAGCCACCCAGGCACCCCTCTGGACAATTTCTATAATGCAGATAACTGTAGAAGAAAGATTTAACTCCAAAAATTTTTATTCTTATTACTTTGAAAATTAATGCATGTATGCCCATATCATGGGCCTGAAACACTTAGACAAGTGATAGCAAAACAAACTTTATCTGACCCCCCCAAAATGGAAAAATACACAGAAGTTTCAGGAGATAGATTTCAGTGTAACATCAAACTCAACTTTCAGACAATCAGAATTGTCCTACAATGGCTTCATTATGGGGAGAAATCCCTATTTACAGATGCTCTAAAACAAAAGCTTTTAAAGAAATAAGGTAACCGGGCCCAGCATATAACCTAAAAGTTCAGATTCTCAACTATGTACTTCACCAAAAAAAGAGAAAAATATTTATCTTTAGTACAATCTGACAAACCACTTCCATTAGCAGGCCTCATTTTTTTTTCATCTGCGCAAAGAGGGTTCAAGGGGCACCTTGGTAGCTCAGTTGGTTAAGTGTCTGCCTTCAGCTCAGGTCATGACCCTGACCATGACCCAGCCCCCAAGTTGGGCTCCCTGCTCAGTACGGAGTCTGTTTCTCTCTTTTCCTCCACCCCTCTCTCTCCCCCCTATCCTTACCCTACTCTACCTCCCTTCCCCTCCCCACCCCCCACGCCCCGCCTTGCTTGAGCTCTCTCTCTCTTTCTCTCAAGTAAATAAATCTTGACAAAAGAAACAAACTGTTCAAACAAAAGGTAATTGTCAAGTATGTGCATTGTTCCTAGTTCACACAGGACCAGTCTGATGAGCCATGGACCTTACAAATTACAAGTCCCTTTCCCAGTTTATATGGGTAGTTGGTTGGAAATCTGTCTTTACAAATTATTGAGAGCTACTAAATATCCTCTTGAATGGCTTATTAAATGTTTCTAAAGTTTGGAATTCATAAACAAATGTTGGCACAGTACTAGAGCTTACTGAGGCTGAAATTAGGTATTCTATTAAATTTGATTATTACACAGCACTGGGATATAATGCGGATGTGCTTTCATATTCCCACAATTACAGGGAAGGAAGCTTTGTTGATAGATCACAAACAGGAATGTCTTGGGTTGACTGCAGCTTTCACTTGCTGTTGTTATTATTTAATGATACATTATGATTATATTAACTTCATCATTATTAAATGAGTTCATGTGAGTTGTTGGGCTGCAAGCAAAAGTACATGGATTCATCATTGATAATGTCTGCAAAATACCATTAACTAGTCTTCCACATACTAGACACATGACTCCATGGCAATAAGAAAACAAATTAGCCATACTTCTATGGCCAAAGTGATGTAATATTGCATAGAGCAGTAAAGAAGCTTCCCAAAATATATTTGCCTTGTTTCCTTTTCATCTCTAGGTGCCTGGTCTACTAGAATGATCACCTAAATAAAATATGTCTTATGCTGGCTAACTAAACATAATCTAAAAAATTTTAAAAATAGAGTATGTCTCAAAAAAATTCTAGAAAGGTATATTAAGCATCTAACAAACTGAAAGATTTCCAGGAGTATTCAGAGCTCTACTTTTTAACTTCAATTCTACACTGTGGAAATCCTTCTCATGTTGAGAGTGAGTTAACACCATGTTAACTTACAAGAAGAAAGCTCGTCACATAGCCACCATTTTTTGAGAAGAATGCTTCCTACTTCAGAAGAATCATGAAGAATCAAGAACAGAGAAGTGACATGCTCCAGTCACTGTTCCAGCTGTTACATTTCAGAAACAAGGAGATTTACCACCAAGCGCATAAGTGAGAAAAATCAGACTAGCACCTAAAATGACTGATAGCCCACTCACCTCTGGCAAGCCTCAAAGTAGCCAGAGGGGAAGCTTTCAGATAAAAAAAAATCCAAAGACCTGAAGACACAGAGTTACATATAGACTTATATGTAAACAGGTGAACAACAGAATCAAGAACAGTAATACACAAGCAAATAGCAATCCTGATAGAGAAAACACTATTAAATGAGTTGTGAGATGTTTTATGTCTTAAATCTTGTTTCAAGCTAAAATTCTTTGCTTAGTCATCATAAAGAGATTTTCTTAATTTGATATATTTATTTTAAACAAAGAGATGAATTAGAACACAAAAAATTCAATTATGAGTAAATCCCTCTTCCCCAACCACTAGCCCTGGAGAAAAACGGAAGTACAAGGCAATTTTCAAGTTTGCCAAAGCCATCGGATGGAAGCTCCCTGAACAGAAGCTATAATGTCTCAGAGCTTACAGGAGTCTCTAGCTCTTTATCAGTATCGTATGTATCTCAAGGCTCACTAAAAAATATTCTATAACCTACACATACATAACAGTGTTTTTTTGTCAGACCAGGGAACTGAAATCATATGTTCTATGAAAAATGCAATACCCATCTTAATCAAATACATTTAAAATAATGTAAAGAAATACTAAAATGAGAACTAAGGTTCTCAGCTTCATGTCTTGACAACAAGACAAGGTGTTAAAAGGTGTAACTTGCTTCTAAGAAGAAAACATTAGAAAAGAATGGAATAGAATTAGAATGAGTTACTACCTGGAATACCCAATAATCCACGGCCCTGTAAATGTTGACCATAGTACTTGTGAATAACTTAACATCAGAGTGAGTGAAATTATTAAATTGCTTGTGAGTGGTAATTTCATCGACATATGACTGACAAAACAACAAATCAAAGCAAAGTAATTGAAAGTAAAAAAGTTGAAATGGCACTAATTCTGTTAATAGTGGCATGAGGGGAAAAAAAAAACCCTGCATTTGTACTTTCAAACAGTAAGATGAAGTCAAATTATGCATGATCTTCAATAGTTTGACTTTGTTTGGATCGTTAACATCATAGGCAAGAAGAGAACTGGAAAATTCAAGACTTATAAAAATTAGCCCAGTATTTTTAATTAGATTGAATATATTTCTTTTGCTGGTAAAATGACAACTTACTGAGGACATTAATGGATTTTATTACCTATCCTTATAAAATATTTTTATAAATATCACCCCAAAAGGTCTGGCTCTGTTTTAGTTCTGTTAATATCTTCCTCAAAATATTCATTTGTTGTTGCTGTTTTCTTTGGTCAAATCTTGAAACACTCGTGGGGATGCTCTGTGTTTGGAACAACATCCAGGACTAGGTGCAAAATGCAGCATTAAATGTCTCAATTCTAGTGAGTAATTACAAAACACTGTACAATTTTAATGCTTCAATGGGCTTTTCCTTCAGGACTGAAGTGAACTGAACTCAACCCTTACAACTTTAGAAAATTTCTTAGTAGGAATGACTTTCTATGTGAAGTCTCTTATGAACACAGGGCCCAGCACTATAATGTCACTCTCTAATTGAATCTATTATAATAATATTGTGTCGATGTGATGCTACTCAACTACCATCAGTAAAACGTGCAACATGAGTTGTTCTGGAAAAGTTAGTGGTACATAGGGTTTTTTTCCTAAGGCCTAGGGATAAAATGTGGGGAAGGAAATATTCACCAACCCATCCATCTTGGCTTCCTTAGCACATTGCAGCCAAATCAGGAAAAGAGATATATAAATTTAAAGCCATTATACAGGTTATTCAGGCCAAGAATACCGAATTCTCAGAGAGAAGAAGGGTTGTAGGACTTAAATTATCTACAGTGACTGCCTAAGCTGATAAATGTTCCAGATAATTTCTAAACTCTCCACTTCACTTTGTGTAGCTACAACTATGTTTAGAAAGTCCCACAAATGGCTTTAAGATTTTATTTATTTATTTGACAGACAGATCACAAGTAGGCAGAGAGGCAGGCAGAGAGAGAAGGGAGGAAGCAGGCTCCCCGCTGAGCAGAGAGCCCGATGCGGGGCTCAATCCCAGGACCCTGGGATCATGACCTGAGCCGAAGGCAGAGGCTTTAACCCACTGAGCCACCCAGGCGCCCCCCACAAATGGCTTTAAATTGACTCATTTGTAATATACTGCAGATTGTACTTTCATTTATTACTGGGTGTTGCTCTGCACTGTATCATAACTTCAGCCTTTGGACAGCAATCTGAACATTTTTCACCAGTGGCCTCTACTTTATGGAAAGTACTATGTAGTTATTACCTACCAATATAAAAAACAATTTCAGTAATTTCAATGAATTATCCACATAACAGCTTGTAATATTATTTTAACATACCAAAGTTAAAATGAGTTTGCATTATTTCTAACTAGCTATGAAAATCTATCCTAAGATTTCAAATGAAATGATATCTCCCTCACCTGCACAGAAGTTATTATAAGTCTTATATCAGAAAGCCCTCATTCCGGTTCCTTCTAATTCAACTTTTTTAAAGCAATTATAAATTAGCTGTCATTTGCAAAAGTTGGCCTCAGTTCAAGAATAAACTTTCCAAAGTAATCAAACCTATTTTCAATATACATGCATCATAATCTTTAAAACTCTTACCTTTTTTTTTTTTTAACTAGAGACTTTTGTGTATAAAAGGAATGCTTAAGAAACAATCATTGCATCATGTTTTCTGTTTCCATACTGGATTTTCATAAATATCTGATTAATTCTTTTTTCTGTGATCATAAAATTCTACAATGATGTGGATAAATAATCACCTTTCTTAGAATCATTTTGGTAATGCAACAGTATTTCTGAAATAGAACCTCATGCACTTGAAGATACACTTTTGTTCACTGCTTAGTTATTTTACACCTTCTTCCCCAAAACAGCACAAAGCTATTAGAATGGCTTACTAGATTTATCTTAAATTTTGCCAAGAATTAGAATGCATGTGGCCTTGACCAATCTCATTAGCCTAATGATAGTGAGATATATGAGGCTTTTGTCATCCCACCCAATATGGGGTCTGGCTTCAAGGGAAAATGCAGCCATCATAAAATAACCTCAGCAGATAACAACTGCACCACAGTCTGTTCTAACCAAGGCATCCAATCTCTGCTAAATTTACACATTCTTGTTCCAAGCTTACGTTCTTTGTTTACCCAGAAAATATTTGTTTCATTTTTTTCTCTCTTTTGGTGGGAATACATCAAATTTTATGTTTATCACTCAGGAACATACTTGAGTCTTTCTGAAGATAATGTACATCTACATCGTTTCTAGCACATGAATAGATCCCTGCTTTCACACCCACCCTTCTCTTTCTTTACACATACACACAAAGGCCTCATTTAAATCAGAGGAAATGAAAGTTCCAGTTTAACTAGTGAATTCTTTTCAATCAGTATTACCAGAAATGACATTCTTGCCACTAGTTTTCCTCTTTAAAAAAAAAAAAAAGTATTTGTTTCAGGGTTTGGGTCCTTTCCCTTCCCTCTTCTCTTCTCTTCTCTCCTTCCTGTTTTATTTATGATGATTCTTCTGACCTTAAATTGGCAAAGAACTATGCATACATGCCACAATGTTCCCTACATCATTGAATCACTAAGAACCAAGTACTTGTGTATAATTTCACAAAATTTTGTCAGAAGACAGATGACATTAACTCTGTAACACATTAATGACGTTTATTTGCACCTTTTCATGCGCTTCTCTGTGAAAACCTTTTGAGGAAACACTCTCAAGTTGCCAAGTCATTCACATATCCCCCCTTTATATTTCCCTTACTTTGATTTAGGGGTAAAAAAAAATCTTATCCATTATTATAAAGCGTAATAAAAGTTCTAAACACTACAATAATTCTAGTTGTCATGATCTCTCATTTTGACGTTGGCAATTATCCTTTTATATATCCAAGATAACCTATCTAGTCTAGACATCACTTCTTGTCCTTCTCTTTTTATAAAAATACTTATACCCATGCCATGACTTTCATCTAAAGATCTCAAAGTGGTTCTTTTCCTCTAATATGACTTTACATTCTCTAGAGAACCAGAGAGGCTATTATTATTATTATTATTATTATTACTATCATTATTATTACAGCTCTGGCTTTCTTTTCTGGCTGAATTCTGGTCTGGTTGCTAAGAAGCATGGATTTGAATACACTCTCTAGCAGCTTCTATCCTTCAACTTTTAAAATGGTTATTCTTTTTAATCCATTGAAGTGCATTTGACTATCATTTTTAAAAATCTTTTTTTTTTTTTAAGTCAAAATGCAACTCCCTGGAAACCAATGAATCTCATTGCCACGGTATGGTAGGTTCTCCTGCTTTGAGATCTATAATCATTTCTTCAGTGTCAGTAATAAAATGCTTCAGTAACCTCTCCCAGCCCCTTGGCAATCTGCCCACTAGTGTCAGGACATTCCCCCCTGTAATCCTGCCACTCAAAGAGCCAGGAATGATGGTGCTGCTGCCATGGCAATTTGGAGCATTGGAGGCCTGGAAGTCTTCTGTGTTTCACATAAGATTTTAGCTAAAGAATGTATATTCCATAATCAAGAAGCTTACTTCACTATGAGCTTCCCCTGAGACCATTTTCCCCTCCCATATTGACTTGCCTATCAACATATGGCCTTTATTTCTAGATTAACAAGTGATTTCTAGTCCTGCTTTATTCCATCCAATGAACATTTCCTTGTTACCTTACCCAAGATCACACAAGTGCCCAGCTACCCAAATTATACTTGTTGGGACACTAAGTGTACATTAAATTTGCATGAATCTGCAATTTTATTCTTCCTTCCAGGCAGGCCAATTCACCTAAACGTGTATTACATTTACTATGTACAAAGCACTGGGGCAAGGTACTTGAATACGATGATTAAGAAAATTCTGCTCATGCTCTCAAGGAGATCATTGTCTAATGGAGATAACATACATAAATAGGAATATAACAAGATGGGAGGTATACGGTGAGAAGTGTTATAGGATAGTAAGAGAATGTGCAGAGAGACCCATTGTCCAGGTGAGAAAGGCAGTGAGTAGGTGAGGAAAGCTATACTGGGGAAAACAAAGTCTGAGCAGAGATGTACACAATGAATAGAAATTAAGTAGGTAGAGTGTGGGGAAAGCATACCAAAGATAAGGGAAGTATGAATAATGGCTTAGGGCTGATAAACACCACATTGCACCTGGGGAATTACTAGTTTGCCGTTATTAAAACCGAAAATCTGAGACAAGTATATTAGTAAGGAAAATAGAAGACATCATTGTGAACCAGATCTTGGTCATATGCAGCACTTTGAACTTGCAAAATGGATAATGAAAGAGCACTTCAGTTTTTTATGAACTGAAACCTCAAACCTGAGTGTAATATTAGTTTGCCACAAAGTACTGGCAAAGTGTATTCATGAAGTCTTCTTTATCAGTCATTGTAAAGAGTGATTTAAAAGAAAAAGATAACAGCCCAACAGGTCAGTGAAAAAGTCCTGGGGACTGAGCCAGGTTAGGGCAAGTTACCCTCAGCAAAAAGAAGGACCTGGAGTAGGGCAAGTATTAGCAGCTGCCAAAAAGAAAGTAAACTGCATGATAATTAGTCTATTCCCTTGAAATGTTATATTTATGGTCTATGAAATTCAAGAAAATTGTAGGTTACAACAGAGACAGAGACCCAAACACACGTGACCCATTATGAACGTCCTACCGTGCTGCATCACACCCTGGGTGATGTGGCTGTGGATGCTAGCACGTCCCTTCCCACAGATTTCTCCCTCTGTTCAGGACAGACTTTCCTCATCAGGTAAATGCACTCTCCTCGTCAGTCAAGCATGGTATGCTTAAAAGACAAAGAGGTTAGCAAAACATAAAGAAAAAAATGGATCGCCCCCAAACATGAGAAATAACAGCACCCTGTATTTCCTACAGGATTCCTTAACCAACCAACAGAAAAACAGTGTCCATATATCACAGATAAGATACCCGATTCACAGACCAAAAGATTATGCAATTAACTGAAGGTCATAGAGAAAATCAGTCATCTGAAGATCAGAGCCCAGGCCTCTGACTCATGGTTTAAAATCCCCCAGTATGTCAATTATCTAATACTGTGGGTTAATATACAACTGCACTTTGCCAAAATCCTTTCCAAAAATCTTTAGTTTGACATTGATCTCGGGTAGCAGATGATGCCTGGATCATAAGGAAGATTTTAGACTTTTTAATCTCTTTTTTGTGATAACAAAGATCTGAAAGCTTTGTTAAGAAAACTGGTTATGAGCCAGTTTCCATTCAAGCCTCTGGTAAATGTTCTGAGAAATAGGAAACCATAGAGTTAAAAGGAGGGAGTTGGTAGATTTCTAAGGCAATGCTATCCTCTTCAGAAGATCTGTAATTCACATATTTTATAGTCTACTTGAGACTGTGTTCCACAGCATTTCTTTTAGTCCCTGTGAGCTCTAGCAGCAGTTAATTGACCAGGAAAGGCATGTATCATTCCAGGTCTGTCATTTAAGTAGAATGGTACTGTCTGCATAATTTTTTCTGCATATTTGGACCTAATAGGATTTAGAAAAGTTAATGATGGGGCAGGGAAAACATATAGAGTTTTGAGTAGGTCTTCCCACTAACTTCCTACTAGAAATAGGTACTAATGCATAGCAACCCATTATGACAGTTCCTTAACTCTTAAAAAAAAAAAAAAAACTTTGTGGAAATATAAAATTAAAACACAGTTTTACTATTTAATCAAGTCACATTTTGTTTATATAAAAAAATTATATGGATATATTTGTTAACAATTCCAATAATTTATTATAAATCAGTGAGGTTGCAAAAAAGAGTAAGATGTTTCTAATTCTATGTATGGTCTCAATGGTCAACATAATTGTGATATACAGGATTCTTGAAATCAACTCCATAATATAGAACTTAGAACAGTCCTATCTACACACTATTTTTTTTTTCTTTAACAGAAAGGCTAATAGAATGTATTTTGGAAGAAATATCAAACAACACTCAGTCCAACAACCACTTTTTTTTTTTTTATTTGACAGAGAGAGAGATCACAAGTAGGCAGAGAGGCAGACAGAGAGAGAGGGGGAAGCAGACTCCCTGCTGAGCAGAGATCCTGATGTGGGGCTCGATCCCAGGATGTGGGGCTCGATCCCAGGACCCTGAGATCATGACCTGAGTTGAAGGCAGAGGCTTTAACCCACTGAGCCACCCAGGTGCCCCCCCAACAACCACTTTTTTAGGGAAATAAAAATTGGAGCCCAGGAAAATCTTTTATGAGTTATAAGTCATGACTTGAATCCAGGTTTTGTTTGTTTTGTTTTGTTTTCTCCAGGCTGCACCAAGGAGCCTTCTTCAACTCAGTCTCCCCTCCTCCTGACACTGACCTGTGCTTCCCCAAAGGAGTGTTGCACATCCTTATATAAACTTCTAGCCTGAGTTACAAATGATCTTTAAACCTTTAACTACTTTTTTTTTACTTTCCAATTTTCTTGACTGCTCTATATCCTTTTATTTTGATGACCTTCACTCCTTTGTAAAACTATTCATTCATCTGTTCAAAAAGGCCTCCCTTGACTGTCATGTCCTTCCTCTATTTCTCCACACGCCACTAAGCGATTTCCTTCTGACATGGCCTGCTCAGTCTGCTTTGCTGGCACCACTTTTTCCTTCCACCACCGAAACAGGAGCATTTCTCAAGGATGTTGTCACTTTTCCTTTTGAAAACTTCTTTACTCAAAACTTTCATCCAAATCCACAATTTCAGTCATTAGCCTCTGTGGCTGAATGGCAAAGTGGCATCTCTAGCCCAGATTTCCTCTGGGTCAGGACTTGGGCCACCTTCCTCCAGCAGGTGTTTAGCAGGAAAGCTCAGATCCACTTGAAACTAGCCCCTTCTGAAACTGCGTATGTATTCTCACCCCAACCTACTTCCTCTGAAAACTTTCCTTTCTCGGTACAAAATGTGATGACACCCCTTCAGCAAGGCCTTAATGCCAAGACTCATGCTTAAGAGAGTCCTCTGATGCTCTGGGTTAAACAAATCACCCAGTGTTACCAATTATCTCTGCACATCTGCTCCTTCTTTTCTACTCCTACTGCTTCTGCTTTAGGCTCCAAAGCCTGACCTATTTCTCCCTCTTCCCTCTGGCTCAATTATTATTGTAACAGTCTTCATCATATAGAAAATTAAAAGACTAACACAGTGGGTACACAGTCTGTACCCACAAACCAGACTTAATAATTTTTATCATTATATTTTCTTTTTCTATACCTGAATCTAGATGAAGGTATAGGGATAGAGATAGGGATGAGCGTGGGTATGGGTTTAATTATAGATATAAATACAAATAAAGATAAGATGTAGACATAGACACAAATACAGATATACAAATATGCATACCACATATATGCACACACACACACACACATATATATATTGTGCCAAGCAATCTCAAAGGGGCTGATAATCATGAGACTTCTCAGCACACATCACACATCTCTAAAGAATAAAAAATTCTCTTATGCTACCACATTATCATTATCACAACTAAAAATTAACAATAATAGACTAATATTACCTAAAATTCAGTCCACATTCAAATAGCCTCACTCAGTAGCTCAGTTGGTTAAGCATCTTGATTTTGACTCAGGTCATGATCTCAGGGTTGTGAGATCAAGCCCTGAAACATGCTCCAAGCTCATCATGGAATCTGCTTGAGATTCTCTCCCTTTCCCTCTGTCCCCCCCCCCCACCACCACTCATGCTTTCTCTCTCGCGTGTTCTCTCTCTCTTTCTCTTAAATAAATAAATAAATAAATAAATAAAATCTTTTTAAAAAATAAAGAAAAAAACAGCCTCATTGATGCCCCCCAATGGCTCTTACAGCTGTTATTCATTTTGTTAAACTATGATTAAATCACAGTTCATAAGGTGAAGTTGTATTTGATTACCCTATTTCTTTGATCTTTTTACTTCCCTCCTTCCTGTTTATTTTTCGTAAGAATTTACTTTGTCTAAGAAAATGTCAGATAACCTAAATTTATCTGATTGTTTCCTTGAAATACCATTTATCTTTTACCTCTTTCCCCTATAACTTGCAGAGGCTTGGCCTGTTCCAGTTACTCTCTAATTGGTCCCCTTTATGTCACCTAATTTTCTCAATCTTTTATATACCAAATGAATCTACTCTCCTTATGCTTTTGTTCCTTAGCTAAAATCTTCCCTGTTCCCACCCTCCTGCACCAACCCTTCTCAACTACCATTCCTCCTGCATCATAAAATGCAGGCCCTTTCGTTTTCCTTTTAGGACCTCCTCAAGCTGGTCCTGACCCACCTCTGTGGTTTCATCCCAACTCCTTCCCTTTTTAAGTCTTGGTTTCAGACAAATTACTTCCTGGAGCACACAGTGTATTTCCCTATCTCTCTACTTTTCCTCTGTCTGATTTCAGGACATTGTCACCTCCAAGTCCTACTTTCAAACACCTAGTTCAAATACTTCATGAAGCTTCTTCTCTTGACCACTCCAGTGCTTACAATTATTTTCTTCTTCTGAACCCATAGTCCTTAATATGCATGTACTATCATTCATTTGGCAATTAGTTAAATGCCCTGCCCCACAACACAGTTGTTTAATGTTTTCTTATAGATTACTTATCACCCAAACTATTTAACCTTTTATATACTGTCATATAACTTTCCACCTTGTCCCTCAACCACATTTTAAGTTCCATTAGTATAGGATCCACACAAAGGCCTTTTTAAGTTGATGTATAAATTCACATAATAATAGGTACTCAATAAATATCTGTTATCTGACTTACTGATCCTAGAAAAAAATAACAAGACAAATGAGAAATCCAAATTTATAGGTTGGAAAGGGCTTAATCTCTGTCAAATCATAACTAATAGTCAATAATTACTTTGAATTTTCCTACTAACTAGTAATAAATCCAAACGCCCAATTTCAGAGATATGCCCTTCAGCGATTGTTGGCCTAATGTAGTGGGAAAGAACTGGAAGTTAAAGGACCTGAATTCAAGTCAAAGCTCTGCCCACACTAACAACATGCCTTTTGTAGGCAAGGTATTTAAATAGTTTTGATCTCCATCTTACTGTCTATACAATGGGAATAATGACACCTTCCCAGCTTTTTCGGGGGGGGGGGGGCGGGGAATGAAGTAATAATTACACAAGTACATACACTCAATCCCTAGATATTGTGATGTTCTCAATAATTGTTAGTTGAATCTAATTTCTGAGATTTCACTTTCTTGCTTGAAGTGTAGAAGAAACAACAATGAATTTTATGTTAAAAAAGGCTCCTCAAATGTTTGAAATCAAGTCTTTCTAAGAATTTGTAGGTAGTAACTCTGAATATTAAACTTGCCAAAAATATGAATACTCACTGAACCATGAAGAACACTATTATCAACTTGCTTGTGCAACGTGACTGCTCTGCTCAACTTAGAGAGGAGAGGGAAGTTCACAACCAGAGAAACTGCATGAATTTCAGAAGCAGACTGACCTGGGTTGGTTCTGTCTTAACTACCTACAGATTTGATAAACACATACAACTTTGCACAAGACGTAGACAACAATAACATCTAATTCAAAAGTACTATTATTAAGTGAGAGAATCCCTGTGAAATGTTTAACCTAATGCCATGTGTATGTAAGCACTCAAAAAAGGATTGTCGTGATGATGTTTCTCAAAACAAACCCTAAGCAAAGCACTTCATTCCAAAGTTGTTCTCAAAAGTAATACTAGATAGAAATTTCCAAGCTATTTTTTTTCCACATACTACTCCTCTGCCACAGCCTGTCCTGTCGAGTCAGTACCTTCCTCACTGGACATTCTCTCCTCCCTCTGAGTCCTTACCTGTGCTGTGCTTCAGCTCCTGGAGAGACATCTTCCTCTTCATCTGCCCAAATGCTAAAGATTTGACTCCATACCTGCCTTTTTCATGGCCACTGCCATTTTTCAATCTATGATAACCTCGTCCTCCTTTGATTTACCCAGTGACATTCATATCACATTTAGTTATATATGTTGACTTATACTTGCTTTTCTCTAAACAATAATATGTCTTTCCTACCAAATGAAATACAAAATTTTTGATGGCAAGGATGATGCCTTATTCTTAGCCTACTTCAGTGTCAAAACAATAATTATTTGTTGAATTAAGAATCATGATTATGTAACTGATCATGACAAAAGCACCTTCTGGAAACTCAAGGATTATGTAAAACTTTATATAGTGATAGTTTTTATTCTTAAGTTATGAATCACCCTTTCAAAGGTAGAAGAAAAACATACTAAAGCTGAAAGAAATTGGACCAAATTGGAACATTCATTTCTAAATCTCTCTTATCTCCACAGGCCTTTAAAATGACAAATCAGAAATTTGAATCATTTGTGGAAAAGTGGTGTTGATTTTCTTTTTCTTTCTTTTTTTTTTATTTTGCTTGACCAGAAATGTACTAGGATTCTTCAGGCTTTAAATGACAAGAACCTAATCCAATTCCTAATCCAGTTATTTTAAGGAAAGGGGAAATTTTATTGGTTTATATAACTCTGGAGAATAGACCTAATTTTTGACTTTTTTAATGCAGTTCAACATCAAATTATATCAGCAGGACTCAGTTTATCCCTTAGCTCTCCTCAGTTCCAGTATTAGATTCAGAGGAAGTCAAGATGGTGCTGCAGCTCCAGTCTGCAGGCTTCCTGGCTCAGTTCTAGAAGGGTAGCAATATTCTCTTCTCCAAAAGTCACAGAGAATGTCTCATGAAACTTGTTTAGCTCTAGTGGAATCTATGACCACTCTGGACCAAATCACCATGACAAGAAGAGACAGCGCATAGACCTTCTAAGGCCTACACCTCCACTCTGGGTCAGAGGTATTTGTTAGTTGGTTTCCAGGGATCACACAGACATGGGGAGTGATGGTTTCTTAGAGGAAAATGGATATAGGTATCAGAGGGTAGGTGAATGCACACCACAGAAACCTTTCCAGAACTCACAGTCTGTACATACCTAGTAATCTTCCAATAAACTCATCCCATGACTTAAGCAAGCCTTAAGCCTCATTACATGCTAGGATTGTGCTTCCAAGCTTTTTTGAAATCATGATATACAGAAAATAATAGCAGTCCTGTGCTACGCTGAGGGAAGAAGGCAGCTTACAGATAGAGGTCAATGGCTATCCCAGCCATCCTAAGTATTGAGGGAGTCTGTGTCTCAACACAGGACAGCACAGCAGCATGTGGCTGGGGAAGATCCATCCAGGAGGCAGATAATACTGTGGAAAGGCCACCTAATCAAGTGAAGTCTCACATCATGGCTTTTAGACCAGATCACCACCTAACTTGCTGTAAATAATTGAGACAAGTCTCAATTTCTCTGTAATTTTGTGTCCTCATTGGTAAAATAGGGATAAATAATACATACCCAGCTTACCACACAGAACTACTGAAAAAAACTGCATAAAAAATGCACATCAATGTACTTTATAAACTACAAAGTGTTACACAAAGGTGAGGCATTATTTCTATTTTCTGGGACTCAGTTTCCCATTTGAAAAACAAGCTGGGAGATAGGAGACCTCTATGACACTTTCTTATACTGGATTTATACTATTATTTGATTCTGCTTCATAGCTAAATGACTCCACAGGGGTCAATGAGATTGCTCAACACAGATACAACCAACGTCACAGACACTTGTGGGAAGAACAGGCCTGTCCAAGATATACATATCTATAAAGCTTGAATTATTGATCCCATTACATTAAAAGACACCTGAAAGAGCACTCAGCATCATTTGCCTAAACAAACACTAACAACATAAAACCAGTATTATCCAAAACCCTAGTGAAGGGTTCACAATGGTCATATAATTATAAACTTCATCTCTTAAGCATGGACAAAAGTTAAAAAGAGCACAGAAGCAAATTACAGAAGTAAAGGGAACAGAAGACCTGGAAGGCAATCTGAACAAGGAGACAAGACACAGCATGCTAAATAGACAGAGAGCCTGACTTCTTCCAGAATGAAATTATGCTCCTCCAAAGTTCATGCTGCTGCAGAACTATGCCACGAATACATGGCAAATGTAGAAATGTTCACCAGGGCACACACAATCCTAAAATCAAGTTCAGTGAGTTCTCAATGTCCTTTGCAAAGGGAGAAAATACCAACCGAGACCACAGGAATTCATTGATCCCATCTTTCTTGTTCATACTAAAGTTTTCCTGTTTCAAAATAGTAAGATATAAAATGAAAAGATTTGAATTTTACAACTTCCTCTTTGTAACAGATTCCTGCAGTGAAATACACAGTGGGAGAAGAGAAGGAATTGGGGTACAGATAATTTCAACAGAGGCACATGTAATTAGGCATTACTGGAATTCTGGATAGTACGTTTGGCATAAAATAAAACAAATAAAGAAAAAATACACAAAATTCAATGACTTCTTCTTATGCAGATTCAACATATAAAGATATTAGGTTAAATATTTTATATAATCTCAGGAGGCCCTCAAAAAAAAAAAAAAAGATACAGTGACTTTACTTCTGGGAACAATACCTTAGCAAAATCCTGACTCCCCATGTCCAGCTTCTTTCCCAGCTTTCCAGTGAAATGTAAGCCTCACAAATATCTCAGTGCCTCAAACTTTGTTCCATAATACAAAACAGCTAATCTGGCCTCTTCCTGTCAATACAAGGACATAAAGAGTACAAAGAAAAAATGTATGTGAAAGAGCTTTGGGCTCTTTATAGAAAGTTAATAAAATATTTTGTTAGCTTTACACAGCCAGTCATTAGCTGGACATCCAAGTTGGCAGTGTGTTAATGTTCTCAACGGATGGATCCAATGGCTACTTTGATCTCCTCTACTTTGAGAATCAGTGCCACATATACCAGCTGTATATGAATAGTCAGTAACTAGGTGCCATCAGTTAGCTGAGTGAGATATCAAACCAAACATCATTCAAACCTCATATCACTACCATAAGATAAAGCCCAAAACGCCTACATCCCAATCATAAAGTACAAACATGACCAAGCATGCTACCTTTTCAGCTTGTGTTGTTAACTATTGAATAAAAGACAAGATATAGGATGGACAGAAATCAATGATTCAATATGGGCAGAAGAACCTAGGACTATCATAACTCCTCAGTGAGTAACACTCATCCATAGTTACGCAAGCCCCAAATGTAAGTTACCAATAATACCTCACTTCCTTAATCCCCATATTTATTAGGAGCTAAGGACTATGAGATTTATTGTAAGTAAAACAGGAAGTCATGATGAGAGAGATTTGAGAAGAGATTTAATGTGACTTGACTTCCATTTTCATGGGATCACTCTGGGCGAGCAATATAAACTATAAGAAGCAATGGCAGAAATAGGGAGACTAGTTAGAAGCCTAGTGCTTCACCTACTTAACCCCTATACTTTATACCTGTGTTTCATTTTCTCAGGGAAGCTTTTCCAATCTTTTATATGCTCTTATAACCCATGAATCTGTCATTTATATAGCCTTGTCATCCTTGCAATTTTATATTTATCTGTGTGGTTATCTGATTAATATTTGTCTCCACTGGTCAATGACTTCCTTCAAAAGGACTCATTCAGGTTTTCCCTTCTCCAGTGTCTAGTAGAGTACAGAACATGGTTGGTGTGCAATGAATACTAGGGAAGGGAAAGGAGAAAGGGAAAAAAAAGCAAGGAAGGAAGGGAAAAAAGAGGGAAAGAAGGAAATGACAGAGGTGGAAGAGAGGTGTAAGAGGGAAGGAAGGAATGAGAGAAATATTGAGTTACTTCACACACACACACACAAAAAGTGACTTTACCAATTCTGGTATAGTTGCTCCAAAATGATGCAAAAATCTGGGGCAAACAGGATGATTTTTTGCAAAGGCTATGCGAAAGGTTAGTCTCTATCATCTGAGGGAAGTATGGATCATGAAGCGACATCAGTAAAAGCTAACATTTACTGAGAACTTCCTACGTCCTTTATCTTGCTGAAATTCTCAACAGCCTTAAGGGGTTTGTATTATCACATCTTTCAGATGAGTAAATGTACTCAGAGCAGTTAGTTACACAGCCAATAAGTTGCAGAGCTGAGGGTTCAGACCTTCCTGCTTAGCTGCCATGCACACTGCCTCCTGCAGGGACTTTCAATAGCAATTTTATTAAAGATTTACTTCCTGCAATCCCATTCCTGAAATTCCATTGTGTCAAACAAATAGCAGGGTTCAAATGTAGATGAATTTCTGCTGCACATCTAGTGTGTACATTTCCCCCAACAGAAACAATTCTAATCAGTGTCACACAGTTTCATCTGAAATTTTAATGAGGCACAACAAGCAAAAAGGAGGAAGGGAAGAGAATGGAAAATCAGAGCCACCTAATAGTAGAATCTAAAAAATTGTATTTGCTGCAGTATTAAAGCACAAAACAGAATCTTTCCTTTCTAGCACCATTTAAAGGAACTTGGTTTGTTTCACTTATTAATGAAAAATATAATTTAATATCACTTTGAGGCATAGAATAATTCTTATTTCAGATGTTCCATAAGAACAATAAGTGCCACAAAAATGAATCTCTCCTTTTGATAAATCTTCAGAGAGAAATAGGAGAAAAGTCAATTTAAGACTATACTTTGGAGTTCTTTCATCACAGCTACCTAATAGAACATGGGGTTTCTAAAATATTTATGAAAACTTTCATCATTTAAATATTTTCAGTGAATTTCATGTTTTCCCATGGAGAAACTTTCCTTTTTTCCTTAAAAAACATATGTTTATGTATATGTGTGTGTGTATACATATGGTTAGAGAAGCCAAGATACCTGTGTGTATAGGTGTGTATCTATCTATATCTATTTATCTGTATCTATATCTATTCCTCTCATAAACATCTGGCAGGAATGTAAACTGGTTCGACCTTTTGCCAGGCAAATAAGGAGCATACATCAAGTTCTTATAACATTCATATTTTTGATCCAATAATACAATGTCTAGGCATTTATCTTTTGATAATATAGAAAGATTTAACTATAAGCATAGTTATCCTGGTATGGTTTATAGTAACAACAACAAGGAGGTAATCTATCTAATAAAAAGTGATCAGTCAATAAATTACAGCGCATCTAGATACTGGAATACTATGCAGCCACTATAAATGATGCTGCAGAAGCACATTTGTTGATATGGAACTATGTTTAACAGTATATTATCCAGTGAAAACAAATGAGTTTTAAAATAGTAAGTGTAAGTATAACATATTTCCACTTTCATAAAAACATAAATATTATAGACAGAAATAAGTATGAGAGAAGAGTAACTGAAAAATATTAGTTGTATATGAAAACTGAGATTATGGAATAAATGCATATGTATAAATAAATATATATGTATATGTATGGATATATATGTGTGCTTATAATTTATGTATGTGGTGTGCATGTGTATATATATACATTATACACATTACATATATACATATATATGTATTACATATATATGTGCGTACATGATTTTCACAGTTTTCCAATGAAAAAAATTGGCCAAGGTATATGTTTCTTTCTAGAAAGAAAACTACCAATGTTAAATTTTTTAAATGATTTTATTTATTTATCTGAGAGAGAGATAGCATAAGCGCAAGCAGGGGGGAGAGGCAGATGGAGAGAGAAAGGGAGAAGAAGCAGACTCTTTGCTGAGTATGGAGCCTGACGCAAGGCTCAGTCTCAGGACCCTGGGATCATAACCTGAGCCAAAGACAGACACTTAACTCACTGAGCCACCCGGGCGCCCCCCCCCCATGTTAATTTTTAAATCAAATCATTATAGTCAGTTACCCTTTTTAAAAAAAAAAAAAAAACTGGGGCACCTGGGTGGCTCGGTGGGTTGGGCCTCTGCCTTCGGCTCGGGTCATGATCTCAGGGTCCTGGGATCGAGTCCCGCGTCTGGCTCTCTGCTCAGCAGGGAGCCTGCTTCCCTCTCTCTCCCTCTCTCTCTCTTTCTCTCTCTCTCTGCTTACTTGTGATCTCTCTCTGTCAAATAAATAAAATCTTTAAAAAAAATTAAAAAAAACTATGAGAAATAAAATGTATGCAGCCAAAGTCAAGAGCTTAAGGTATTTAGTGAAGATACAATTAATAAAATAAAGTTCACCCAACAGTGTAACCATAGATAAATAATCACTGCTTACTCCTTTCTACAGAGATATCCTACACTACCCAATCATTTTACCTAACTGCATTTTCCCTAGGTCTTTTAAGAATGTTCAGAAGCTGCATCAAGTGTCTTCCTATAATAAAAATACCCACTGTGTTCTCACTCAGCTTGTTAAGAAATCAAAGAAAGAAATTAAGTTAGTTTGGCATGATTTGTTTTTGATGAGCCCATGTTGCCTCCTAATTATCACATTATTTTCCTCCAGATGTTTGCAAATTGAGTGAGCACAGAGATTCTCTTTGTTGAAATGCACCATGAAAGCCCTGGACAATAGACTATGTCTGAAAGCTTTTGAGTTACTAGGTTTTCTAGTATTTTAAAATGGAGCTTATCTCGCTGAAAAAAAAAATGTGCACATACTTCAAAACATGACTATTTAAGATTAAAATTGTCTATGTAGAAGTTACAGAGCTAATGATGAAAAAAAAAAAAAACCCTCCGAATCCTATACACTATGGAAGTCCCAGGATCATGTGCTCTTAACCATTCAAACAAACAGGGATAGTAGTGGCATGAAAACTAGAACATATGCTCAAAAATATATGGCAGATGCAAATGTATATGGCTATAGGTAAAAACACATATATATATCTGTAATTTGGCAACACACTGATCATCTTGATTATGGTTTACTCAGTTTGTGCAGTTTTGCCACAGCATATAATCCCCTAGGGCACAACTGAGATCTAACTTTTCATGCAAGGTAAACAAGGAAATAAAGCTGCATTTTTTCAATACTTTTATCTAATACCAGCAACAGCAGTGAGTGGACGAAACACTTGCCAAGACTGTTGACCTCTGTGTCTCTTTATCTACAAAGCAAGGTTAATGATAGCAGGCAGGGAAAAGGGTTTGATGAATGAATGAGACATACTGTGAAGACAGAATGCTAACAAAATAAGTAGTTATCTCATATCAACAAATCAGACCATAAACATGGAATATTTTAAATATTCACTTTGAAATATAACAGAAGTGGAAGCAAGAGGCACTGTAAGGCTGCAGAACAGATTAGGTTCTCTTATAGCCCAAGAGATATAAATGCCCATTAATTCACTCTTGGCAAAATTGGCTGTCAATAATTTTATAGATCTAAGGTGATAGCCCTGAAATGCTTATAAAATTACAAGGGAAGTCAAGTCTCTCTTTAGTGTTCCTACTAACCCTTACTCAATCTCCTCTCCTCACAAATATTTTTGAGAGAACGAGAGAGAAGCACAGGTTTATAAAACAAACAAACAGACAAAAACCTGTATTGTAGCCAACATGCCTGAACTGTTTGATTGTATCACTATAAATATTCAAAAGGGAAAAAAAGAAGAAAGAAATAAAGGGAGGAAAGAGAAGAGGAAGGGAAGGAAGGGAAGAGAAAATAGAGAAGAAAAACTTAAACAATGAACGCGCCTATAAAATAAACTTCACATACTCATTTAACTTTGTAACACCCTGACTCCCGGGGAATCAATTCTCAATATTCTCTACTAGAGAAAACTTCAAAAACTTCACAATCTTGAAATGTTGTAAGTACATCTGGCTTATTCTGAAATCACATTTCCTTCCAGAGTTATATATGTGCTGGGAACGCCCTGACACCACAAACTGACTGCCTAAAGTTTTACTGGTGAGACCATTTAAAAACGACTCACTATGTTGCTATAGACTTATTAGTACTGGTGACAAACCACAAAGCCCTGCTGAGAAGCAGATGCTGAGTAGATAGATGGTCAGCTGTATCTACTCACTAACCAAGGATCCCATTATCACTTCACCATGAACTTGATTCAGAATCAGCAAAATTATAAGTTCCAACATACCAATGGATTAGGTGATATTATGAAAAAACATATTTGTTGATTGCTACTAATAAAGATCCACATTCCAAACTACTCTGCTTCCTTTCTCTATTAAGATTCTTGTTTTATGCTCATTTCCTCACAGGCTTGATCTCTGGCAGGTAATGTGTACAGAATGATTGTTCCTCCCATGTAACATTTATGTTCTAAGACACTCTCTGAAGATGCAATGATTTAAAGAAATATTTAAAGGAGTATGAGGGTAATATGAGTCCTAGGGCTAGGTAGTAGAGGGAGATTTTGCATAAGAGGGCCTCACAGAACCCATTAAGTCATATCATGTAGACAGCTGCCTGCCCTTCGATAAAAAAGGTCATAAGCTACAGTGCCTTGTAGTCCTTCTAACATGCTAAGCACGATGTAATCATGGGAATGAAGATTTGGAAATAGACAGTAATGGCATAAAAACAAATGGGGAGAATGTTGATAGGTATATAAAATGTCATTGAGATGTAAATTCCTAGGTAATTCCACCTTCTTGTTGTGTTACGGGAGAGCGCTTGGATTATATATGGCTATGTACACCAAGCTGTGTTTCGATTCATATAAAGACACTCAGTTCTTTTTGGAAAGTTCAAGGAGAAATATTTGCCACTTCCCTTAACTGGAATTGTCCCTCTGAATGCTGATAGCCAAATGTGAAATTGCAACCAAAACTGTCTCAAAAAGACTAAAATGCATTTATTTCTGTTAGCCATTTTCCACTTATATTGCTATGAATTCTTCAATGCTATCACTCTAGCAAACAAATAAATCAAAATTAAAGTTCAAAACTCTTTCCATGTCTAACAGCAGTGACTCTAAATCAAACAAGTAAATTTTAATAATGCAGTATCTCCTTCACCAAAGGATCTGGAAGTCTGAATGGCAAAAATAATCCTCATTTATCTTAATTATGAAAACGTTTCTCCTTTACCTAGTATAAAGTAAAAGACAAAGATAGTTCTTCCTTAGAACGACAAAATCAGAAAACTGCAATCTCTGTTATAATGAAATTAATAGAAAAAATAACTCTGAGAGCTTGGCAGATGTGTATATTATATATAATATATACATATATTATATGTATATACATATACATATATATAATATATAATATATATAATATATATATTATATATATTATATATAATATACATATATAAATAAACTAAAATTGTATCATGTTAGATCATTCCTTTCCTCCCATAAAATAATGAGACCACTAAAATCCAGGTGCACTATGGAGGATTACACAGGTGGGTAAGGATTTTTCTTTGTAATATTAGTTCAAAGATAATTGTCTAAAAAGTCATCAATAATAACATACTTTATACCAAGAGACATCTTTGTCCTTAAGCCCTCCTGAGAGTTTTTCAAAGTACTCCACAGTCACGATCCCAATCTCATTCTCCCTCACAAGATTGTTTGCGTAACACCAGTTTCTTATTATTTGAGTCAATTCTACGGATTAGCTAAGGACTGTGTTTCTCTTTCTTTTCCCTTCTATTGTCAATCTTTTAAACGATTTCCTGATTGTTATATTCTCAAGCTACAAAGGACAGAGAAGAAGCTCTTATTTATAATGCCTGCTCTATTTTTGGAGTAAAAGATTGAAAAATCATCAAAAATAATGTTTTAGTTTTTGTAGTTGCTTACATATATTGAGTTTCTAAGCTTTTCCTGGGTTAGCTAGCATAAAGTGGTATACATTAAGTGTACATAAAAAAGTGTAGAAAGCCTGACATATATCTTTGGACCTAAATTATGGTTAAATACACATACATACACACACACACAAACACACACACACATATTCCTGGCTCTGATTTAATACTGTACCTACTTATACTAGTTATTTTAAAATATAATCCCAAACTCCCAAATGTAGTTGTCCATCATATGATTTGGCACACTGGGTTTATATATATAAACTATTGAAATTAAATGTATTAAAAACAGTAATTTAATATTAAATTATTATTATTGAAATTTGTATTTAGAATTTCAACCTATCTTTGGGGAAACAAAATTCAACCCATAACAGTATCCTGTAAAGACATAGCCAACTATAAAAACTATAACAAAACAAAGATGTCTAGCAAAATATTCCCAAAGTGGAGTTTCAAAACCATTGCAACTGGATATATGGAATATTCTAAGTATTTCCAGGAGGATTTAATGATTAGTTTGCAAAGAGAAGAACGAAGGTTTTTTCCAGAGCTAAACGACTTCTTGTCCTCTTAGGCAGTTCTAAGAATAAGTTACAGAAGTCTGTTGCATTAATAACCAAGGGCAAAATGTAGTCTGTAGTAATTATACTGATAACATGATCAACTAATGAAGTTCATTAGTCTAGTTGATGGAAACAGGGATTTATTGACTTTTTTATTTGCCACTGGTAAATGAGTACTGTATAGCGATTCACCATCTAGGCAAAGTATAAAACAAATGCATTCTTTCAGCATCTCATTGGTCTTAATTAAATTGTTCTTTTAACTCATTTAGCTAGAATTATCCAGAGCACATAAAATCTAAATACCTATTTAAGCAATAATACATATAAGTACTGTATTAATTATGGATAGGCCAATTATTGTTCCAAAATTCAACACAATCCAAAGTGATTTCACAGTGCTCAGGGTCAAATGTATTTGAATTAATTTTATTAATATTTACTATATCCTTAAACATCTTGGTCCCAGAATAAACCAGAATCAAAGCTCCAAGTAAAACTGCTCAAAAAAGTATGGCCTCAGACTATAAAATTTACTAAGAATAGATTATATCCAAAAGCTCCAGAAAATAACCAATCATTAAATTTAATGTTCTACTTCTTAAGATAGAAAAATATTTAGGAAATAGAAATAAAAGATCTCTTTCAATGTTCCAAGAAAATACATATCATCATCATCTAAGCACAGCTTCCTACCAATTCTATGCCCCTTTAGCTTCTTCACAAAGTGCCATCAGTATCACTTCTCGGTTTATACATATTCACTGATCTAACAAGATATACCCTTAGATTTGAACTAAGGGCCTTGTGTAAATATTTCAAATTTACCATGTAACAGAGCCAACCCATTTAACAAGCTTTTGAAAGGCAGAGTGTGGGAGGGCAGTAGTTCTATACCTTTGCCCAGAACAAAAAGAAGGTCAAAAACCATGCCTTAACTTCTAATGCCTGGCAGGGATTATATGCTGTGCTTGTTCCAGTCTGTTTTCTTGATTCCCTTTATATTGTTAGCTCAGCAGAGGAAAGAGACAGTTTTAAAAATTTCACAGTAGGAAGTGTTTTAATATTGAGTGGTAAATCCCCAGAGACAAATGCAAAGTATATCCATGTTAGCACTGCCTTTGAAGCAGGCACAAGATTGTTAAAAAAAAAAAAAAAAAAAGTAACTTGGGTCTCTTTGCTTTGGTTGAAGTTGTTTGTGGTCTGGGGTTTTTTTGAGGTTAGGGAAAAGGAAAAGTGTTTTCCATAAAATAGAATTATTTTTGTGTTCTTAGGTATTTTATATTGTATCCAAACTATAAAGAAATCTTCCCTTCCATCTTCCAACCATATTTTTAAGATTAACAAAGTAAAATAAACATAGAACAAATAGTGATGTTAAAGTGAGTACTAAACACACCTCAAAAGGTAAACTTGTCTGTTGTGCCATGTTTAATAGCATCACTGTAGAGCACTGCTACCCCATCCCCCCAAAGGCAACCAACAAGAACTATTTTTATATATTAAACAAAGGAAAAATTATGAATATTCAAATATGATCTCATTAACGTTCCAGAATGACAGAATCTGTCTTTCAAGGAAAAAAATATGGTCTCATTTTATTCATTGTATTGAAGAAAATAACAAAGATATAACTACAGTTTCTGGAGATTAAAATCAAGAATGGGTGTTTTTTACAAGCCTGGAAACAAAAATATTAAGATCGTCTGAAACTTCCATACATCCCCTTCTGTGGCCTACTGATGCTCTTCTTTCCTAATCTCATTTGATTTTTATTGTCCCCACTCTAAAAGATTTCACTTATCTATTTTCAAAAGTGCTTAGGTTTTCCGTATCCATTGCAACTCCTTTGTAGGCAAAATTGGTGTTTTGATCTCTGACGTTGAACATCTGCAAACTAAATTTATATGCATGATAATGACACACAATCATAAAGGATGTGAAATAATCTGTCTGTGTTACAACAGATGTCAATTTTTGTTGCTTGTTATTACTAAAAGGGGAAATGGAGCTCCTCTCTGTGACAAGTAATGTTGCTTCTAATTCCTAGCAATAAATGCACCTAGAATATGTGCAGAAGTGGCACTCAGCCTGAATATCCATCACCGGTTTGATTGTTTGAAATGCATCTGGTCCCTTTGAGGATATATACTGTGATTACCCAGTTCAAGCCTTTTCACACTATTGTATGTGTCATCAAATGACAGTAATGAAAATAACTGCAACCATTATTATAGGTTTTAGGACTTTGCCATCTGTTGAGTATTAGCCTTTGCCATTCCCCAACTGGCATTCCATTGAGCCAAAATTACAAAGAAGCTACCCCACAACACTGCATTTTTATATCACCTTTCATCTCCCACACACCAAAGAGAAGGCATTCCTTAAACAGTCCTATCAGAATCTAGTAATTAAGAATGAATCTGAACTTGACGAATGAATTCACTTGATGTTATTTCAAATCTTAAAGCGTAAGTATATAGCCTTAGAAATAAATTTGGCATATGCTATGCAATTCTGAGAATTAGCAGTGATATGTAATGTTGTGATATTTAAAGATCAATCTAAAATGGTAAAAAATGACAAGTATGTTTTTATTTCCATGTAAATGCAAATTATTTGAACATACCCCATATCTCTTATATGAAATGAGTAAGTAGGATTAGGCTTATTTTAGGCTACAGACTTCCAGTTCAGCAGAATGTCAGCATTCTGACTAGCCACAAATATGTGAGGAATTTGTGTTCACAAATCCAAAGATGGATATTTGATTATGCTCTTGTCAACAGTAGTCTACTACCATATTAGAACCAGACTATAATACCTTGTTTTAGAAAGGGATTCGGTATAATTTCCAGTCACAAATAGGGTATATATATATTATGTGATAAAACGGAAGAGATCCAAAATGCAGAGGAAAAACTATAAACAATGAAGCTCAAATTTTGACTGAAAATTCTATTTTCCAATATTGTTAGTTTGAAAGTCCTTTCTGCAGCAACCAATTTTAAACCAAAATCTGTGAGGGAAAAGCAATCTGTTTTGAAGCTACTGTATCATACAGTAAGAAAGCAGAAACAGTGCTACAGAAGAGAAAAATGCCGATGAAAATTTCGCATTTCTCTAATTACAACACCTATACTCCATCTGTACCGCCCCAGAGAGTCCACTTCAGGCTGGGTACACTGCAAGCACTCAAAAGATACTTGTAGAAGGTAACTGGAAATCAAGGACAGGCAACATCAGGGATGGCTATAGAGAATGTTGAATCAATAGGCATTGAAAAAAATAACATGTTTTCTAACAACTGAATCCAAAATCATTTCTTATCACATGAAATTCAAAATTTATTAAGTAGCACAGAATCCTGACCAAGAAAATGCTCCTCACAGTGAAGCCAGCTGCCAGCTCAGTTTTTAGAAGGGATAGAACCGCCCATACTTTTTTCATTTTTTCCTACAGGCATTGTTGCTAATAATGCAAGGAAGCTAACATTCTATCACCATTGCATGTGTCCCAAGAGAGAACAACAATTTGGGGCATTCATTTTAAAGAATGAAAAAAAAAAAAAAAACCACAGATTTCAATATAAATGTATATATTTTTTCCAGGCAAAATTGAAGATTAACTGTTCCCAATTAGTTTGCCAGAAAGTAAATGAGGAAAGAATGCTACATAAGGAAAGAACATAATCAGGTGCCATTTTTTTAATTAAAAGAAAACTTAAATAAAGGGAGAGGTACTGAGGAGAATGCATAGTGTGATAGAAGATAAACCATACTATTTCCTATTAGGTTCTTAGAAAAAGTAAGAAAAGTATGTATCTTTCAATGTCAATTGGAGAACAACCAAAAAAAGTAAAACCATTTGCTATCCAAAAGTAGACTTGGGAAAATAAATCTAACCAGAACAGGTAAAATCTGAAAAAGTACCATGAACTGTGGAAGAGCTAAGCAAATGACAAAGAGCACCAATAAAACCCAAAATAATTAAGGCAAAACTAAGTGGTCATCTTAGGTAAATGGGTGGTACTCTGCCTGGAATGTAGCTGATGACACAATTATTGATCCTATCTTGGTGATGATGTGGCCAGCTGAACAAAAAAACAAAAATAGTAAGAGGAATAATGTCTCAAAAGGTTATAGTGGCTATTGAGGTCATTAAGAACACCCTGTAATACCAACTGCTGCCTGGAATAATATTTACTTACTGATTTCTAGTCAAAATGTTTTATACTCTCAAGTAAGTTTCAAAGTAAGTTTATTTTCTTTGAAAATGTTCCAAAGACAAGTCATAGCCCTTTGGTGTTTCACCCATGCATGTTCCTTATTTGTGGTCAATAACAAAGGATTCTGTACAACGAATATCTCTTAGGAATTACCATGTTCTAGGCACTACGCTAGGAAGTTGCAAATGACACAGGGTAAATGGGACTCAAATATTGTTGAGTCTGTGCTAGTATAACCCCATCCACCAGGACCATGACGTCGGAGCCACAGTGGCCGCTGTCTTTGTTTGGATTATAGGAGAGTGGGAGAAAGTGAATGAAAGAAGTTATGGCAAGAAAGTATGAGAATGATAATCCCCTCTGTCCAGACTTACAATATAGTGGAGAAAGCCGGCATGTAAACATAGAGCTAAGGTAAGGCTGACTGAGAGACATGCTTAATAGAGAGAAATGAGCTGTGCAACTGAGGGAAGCAAGGCATCAATTCTAACTGAGGACATTCTGAGGGAACGAGGAATTGAATAGACACAGCAAGATGGATAATGATGGGGGAAGGGCATTTGAAACAAAAGGTTCAAGTATCCAGAGCAGTACCTACTCAAATGACAGAGATAGAGGACAGATCAAAAGGTTTAAGGGAGATGTCAGAAAACCATGAGGTATCTTAAAACTCAAGCCAAAGAAACCTGAGTCTGTTCTATAGGCAAGCCAAGGCAAGTAAAGATTTTTGAGTTGAGTGGTAAAGTGATCAGGCCTCTGGTTCAGAAAGAAATTTTTGGAAAGCACCTGTGGACCATTTACAAAGCTATTTTAAATACAGAGAGAAATCACTAAAAGAACATAAATCAAAATATTCACAAAAGTGGTATTTTTGAATGACAACAGGTAATTAATTACCTTTTTGTTTACTGATATTTTCTAAGTGTTTTACAATGAACATGAGTGGTATTTGTAGTTTTAAAACAAGTTGTATACTTTTCTGATATAAATGTCCATCAATATAGGTATACTATTTATTATTACATAAATATAAGAGGTTGGAAGCAGACAAAAAAATCCAAAACCATGTAAGTATTTAACTTTCAGTATTGATTAAGCCAAATTCAGCCATTGGTCTTTGGTCAGGACTTTTACTGAAATTGATTTAAAGCCAAATATTTCTAGCAGCCAGCAAATGATGACACTTTCCCGAATATCCTGCAGTCTGGTCCTAGAATAGCACTGTGACTCCTTGAGTTACAGGAAGAAGAACCAGTTGGATCACAAATCTGGGAAGTAAGGACATTTCTCATCACTAAGCAGGAAGGCATAGATAAGCACAAGGGTACAATGACCTCCTGTGCTTTAGGGAATCGAGTCCTGACATGATATATTCCAGGGAGACTAGATATCCTTTCAAGAGCTCAGGTCCCATTTTTAATAAAAGGCTATCTAAATATAACACTGATGAAGACAGGGATCAGCATCACTTATCAGTCCTGGTCAATATTACTTGTGCTCCATATAAGGAGAAAAGGAAAAAGTGAGGGGATTTCTGGGCAATAGTGTACTGAAGAACAGGTACAGGACACGAGAATGTTGGTAATTTCTGGTGTCCCTAGATATACCACTTTGGTGACATTAAGTTTTTTTTTCCCCTTAATATATTAACCAGTGATTTTAGAAAAAAATTCTTTTCGCTTCTTCTTTGACTAGTTCCCCTATTACCTAACATTAGAGTAGATTAAAATTCATATACTAAAAAAGAAGTTTGATTTTATTTTTAAAATTTCTTATTTAAGTAATCTCTATACCCAACGTGGGGCTTGAACTCATGACCTTGACTTCAAGAGTTGCACACCCTTCTGACTGAGCCAGCCAGGTGCTCCAAAGTCTAATTACTTTTTAAAGTGATATTTCTTTTTAAAGTGTTAAAAAAAAAAAACACTCAAAGAGGAGGAATGATGGCAACATTATATAAACTTCAAGAAGGAAAAGTTTGTGAATATATATATATGCATATATATACATATATGCTTGCCAAATACATATATACATATATTCCTTTAACAAATGGAGTAGTTGCCTTTGCGTGGAGTCTCCTGAAGAGAACAAAGCAGTCCATCTATATTATGTAACAAAATTTAAATTTTCTTCTCAAATCAAAGGTTAAACATAAATTGTTAGTGGAGTTGAGAGAAAGTTCAATGAAAGTAAGTGCCCTAAAGTTCGGGACTTAGAACTGGTTGGTCACACCACATAATCTACATTCCTGCTTTGGACACCTGTGTCCGATCCCCCAGCCTGCTGCGAGCAGACAGAGCCTTGAAGTTGCTCAGGTCCAGACAATTGGTCTTTTTCAGTACTTACTTACTGAAAAAAAATGAATGAATGACTCCAACTTTTCACTTGAAGACTGAGATCATATAAATACATATTTTCTTGGTAACGGATTTGTGGAGGTTGGAAAACACCCTCTACCACGCCACCTCCTTCTCTTTGACTACTAATATCCCCCTCAAGATACTTCTTGTTTCCCCTCTCCTTTGTTCTTTCATTTATGTTTTTTTCTAAGATTTTATTTATTTATTTGACAGACAAGATCACAAGTTTGTAGAGAGGAAGGCAGAGAGAGAGGGGGAAACAGGCTCCCCGCTGAGCAGAAAGCCCAATGCGGGGCTCCATCCCAGAACCCTGGAATCATGACCTGAGCTGAAGGCAGAGGCTTTAACCCACTGAGCCACCCAGGCGCCCATAGTTTCCCCCTTTTTAAAAAGATTCTGCTCATTAAGTATTTCAAAGTGATATTTTCTGTAATTGTAAATTTGTATCTGATATAAAAAGTACTCCCAAGTACTCAATAGGTCAATGCTGCTAGATTTGGTAAGGTGCCCAGACTGACATGTCTTTCAAAACAAAGCAAAGGTCTGTTTCCATAAAACTTATTTGTAGAATATTAGTAACAGAAATAATCTTTTAAAATAACTCACTTCTTATTTTATAATAATATAATCAATATAATCACTATATATCAATATAATCAATAATCAACCCCAGGCCCCCGGGATCATAACCTGAGCCAAAGGCAGACGTTTTAACCCACTGAGCCACCAGGCACCCCTGTTCTTTCATTTCTTAAACTCTTTCTTCAAAATTGACCTAATATCTGCTTAATTATCATAACATGACTAAAAGATACATAGTCACTAAAGCTGAAAATTCTATTCACTAATACACTAACACCAACTATCCCTCCCTCTCCAAAAACAAATCCCTATCACAAGAGGGTAACATTGGCATAAGTGGATATGAATAAGGTTGGTTAAATCACACTCTATGATGGTGCTGCTTGCCTGCTCCACTCATGCTAGCCTGCAGTATTAGTTGAGTAGACCATGTCTTGACTGCTAACTTTAGTAGAGCTAGAAATGACTACACCTAGTAGTTGACAGGCAGGCATTGAAGTCAGAAAGACAGAACTGGTACAAATGTATGCTTGCCAAACAGGTAATCCCGAGTGACAGCACCAAAAGACATGAAATGGCAAACACCGGTACCTACCAGATCATTGTGGCTCTCACATGCTAACCCAGGAATCTCGGTCCTTATTGGGGGCCATGGAATACTATTGTACTTATCAAGCAGAGGAGACAGAATGAAACTTGTGACTTACAAAGTTTCATGCAGCAGCACGGTGGAAAATGAGGTAAAAAAGTGAATTTGAGACTATAAAATGGATACACAAATAGGCAAGAGAAGGATTCTGAAGACCAGGACAGAAGCAGTGGCAGAGAATGGTTAAGAAGATAAAATCATAAACCTTAATGACATCTGTGACTGCTATGGCATTCTCTCAGCATAAATGTCCAACACTGCTTATGAAAATCCTTCTCACTCTCAAGCTTTGGTGCAAAATGTTTCTTCTTCCATGAAGTCATCTCTTCAAGAACTGTTCCTTCATCTGTTCCCCCACAGTCTTTCGTTTGTCCTCTCATAACATTTAGTTCTTCCTGCCTTATATTACAATTAGCTGTTTACATGTGTACTAACTCCGTTATACCACAAACTCCTTGAAAGAGGGGCCTTGGCTGACTCATCCAGTTATCCCCCTCCACCCAAGAACATCTAGCAGAGTACCTTGCATATAATAGTTTGGATGAATAAATACATAAATTGAAATGCCTCAAAAAGTAGTTTGTTTGCTTTGTATTGCAAGAGAGATAACCAAATTCCAGAGCCAAAGGAGGCATAAAATAATGAGGAGCAATCAGGCTAATTTCAGAAGACCCAAAGTAGGCTACAGAGAGAAAAGAAGTAACTGAAACACAAGATATTTCTAGGTAAGCACTGATACTTGTTTCTTTATCAAAATATTTCTCTGTGCATCTCCCTGCAAATCATGACAATAGTAACAGAGATCCAAGGACATTTTATTTGTAAACTGCAAACAGATAAACACTGGCATTATACAAAGATAACTCCATGACTCACGGCCAAAAAATCTCGCCTGCCTCCATTCCAACATTAGAATGGAAAAAAGAAAACTCACTCTAATGGTTCCCCAGTTAGGAATAAACACAAGCCTTGGGTCCAGAAGAGTTTAGTTATTAAAGAGGAGGAAAAAGTGGCAAAGATAACAGCTTCTCTTTAATTACGACTCTACCACCAAGGAAAGGAATTATGTCTACTTTCCCCAATATTAACCAAAGAGAAGATTGGATACTGAGTTATTCATTAACAACTTATCAGGCATTTTGGATCTCATAATTGAGAAGGGATGAAACACAAAAGGAGAGCTGTCTAGCACTATTGGCTTCCTAAGAATTCCTCAGTATTAATACCACTCCTCCTAAATCCCTTTGAGGATTGCTGCTTAGATGCTGAGAAAAAATAATTGAACAATTTCATGGTGACATTAAACAGCAGCTCATAATTGACCTCAATATGAATAGCAATAAAGACAGAAAGAATGACATATGCTCTATACCGTGAGTGTGGGCAGGATTCAAATCCTAATGCCTTTAACTCCATCAAGGAACGAACACGGGAGAAAACTGCTTAATAATCACCCAAAGGCTATTTGCTTTCTAGAGCAGAGCTCGAGGTTTTCATATCACCTCTGTTAACTGACTACACTGAAATGATAGGACCACTGTCTGCAGCAAAAGAACTGTCACATTTGCATTGATCCAGGAAAAGACCAATTTGGTAACGCCACTTGTTTCCTAAAAGGGCATTTCATTGGCCAAATCAAAGTGAAGTGTTGTGCAATTTTCTGTATAATCAGCATTAACAGCTAAAGAACAACCGGCCTTCAGAGTAGGAAGGCGTGTTGCCAAGTATAACTCATAAGTATAAGCTGCTCCTCAACCCCTCCCTGACCATCCTCCTTTTATATCCCAGGTTTGACTGTGTGAGCAGAGCTGCAGGCATTAACTCACTTTTTTAGACAAATCTGACGTCTGCATGAGTGAACAAAGAGAGGCTGTTTGGTTTTTAACACTGACTCCCCGAGTATCTGTCCCCACAAAATAGATCATTCAGAGTTAATTTTAGAGTATCTGCATATTCAAATGTGTATTAAAGGAAATTTGAGACAAAGAAGAAATAAAAAATATTACCAGGCGACTCATCCAGTAACTACAAACTTGATTCAAACTCACTATCTTCCCCTCAAGCCTGTTCTTGCTCTTGTATTCTCTAACACAGATGCTCCTTCATCCACTTACTTGCCCATCCCAGAGCTGGTATTGGCCTTGGTTAGATTCCCACATGGGCCGCCCACCCATCCCATCTGACCACCACAAATCTGTCCACATAAGCAATCAAGTTAATTAACAAATCTGACCCTTTAATGAATGAATCTGACCTTTTAATGAATGAAGCCCCTCATTCTGGCTGAAAAGACCCACCTTTTCTGGTTGTTACCAATCTCTATATTCTTATTTCTGGGACACGCCCCCCCTTTACCATTTATTGTTACTGAACTACTTGTAGTTACACAAAATTACATTGCAATGCCTGCATTTCCATGTACTCTTCCCTCCACCATGAATGGCCATTCCAATTTGCCCACTTGGAAAGCTAATACTTTCCTGAATGTCACTGGCCCTGTAAGTAAGCTCCTTCTGTAAGACCACCACATAAAGGATATTATCAGTCCCCTCTTCGTAGTGGTCCTGTCTTTTGTGCATTTTTGCATCTTTTTTTTCCTTTTTTTTTTTTTTTAAGATTTCATTTATTTATTTGACAGAGAGAGATCACAAGTAGGCAGAGAGGCAGACAGAGAGAGGAGGAAGCAGGCTCCCTGCCGAGCAGAGAGCCAGGTGCGGGGCTCGATCCCAGGACCCTGGGATCATGACCTGAGCTGAAGGCAGAGGCTTTAACCCACTGAGCCACCCAGGTGCCCCCATTTTTGCATCTTTGATTGCATTTACCCTACCATATTAAAATCATGTTTCCTGTTCTCTTCTTCCAGATGGTGAGCTCTTCAAGTGCTTCTCCTAAAATAAAACACTAATAGGAACATGGGCTCTGGAGCTCCCTGATTTCAAGTCCTGTGTGACCTTGGGCAAATTACCTAAACTCTCTATGACTTAGCATCTCAACCATAAAATGAGGATTATGACAATATTATACTTTAGAGAGCTATTGTAAAGATTAGAAAGCTTGATTTCTGTAAAGCATAGTAAATGTTTAATGAATGTTAATTTTCAGATTGAGAAATCAGTGGCATTCATATTTAATCTTCAATGGACATATGCTGAAGACTCAGATATAACAGTTGGACTGGATTGTGCAAGCTGATTTAAGGAAAGAAATAATGGCAAAGTTTATTCTAATAGAAACACTCTGGCAGTGGTTGATGCAAGATTTTGTAGGCAGTTTTAGCAGGAAATGTTCTTCTAAGAGCCCCCAAAACTAAATCCTCATTAACTTTTTCCAGTGATATTCTGTATCTTTTCAAACTTTGATTCTCGAACATACTCAACATTTTTAGGGTTTTATTTCTGTACCAGCACTGTCATTCTTGTCCTAAACAGAACTTCTCCCACGTAATTCAGAATGAGCTAATGAGTTTTCTTACTTACTTACCAGGAAATAACTTCCAAATCTCAGCTTCACTGTTCATACCTTGGAAAGAACACAATTTCACTAGTCCTTAACCTTACCTAATTTTTATATCATTACAACAAAGGAATAATACAAGACCCCTGAAAAAATACATAAGGCATAAGTGAACACATGCACTGTTTGTCTTTTCTGTGCACACTTTAAACATATCAAACTTCAAACTTATATACTAAGTTCTTAAAAGAGTTTTGAATGTTAATACAATATTAATGTATAAATTCATTCATCTGAGTACTTTAAAAAAATACTGAATCTGCTATTTATCTGTCCTCATAAGTTTTTAAGAATAGACAACACATTGTAAAATTGAACCATAAATGGGTACATGACCCATTAAAGTAATGATGAAGGATGGTCTTTGTTCAATGCTCTTTTCATTAGGATATGAAGGTTTAAAATTCAAAAGAAAAACAGTCTCAAATAAAACAGAGAAAACAAGAAAACTAAGCTTAGCTTAAATACACTCAGAACACTGTGGAATCTATAGGAGTGAGTCACACCTTCACAATTGTGGGAAGGTACACCATTAGAAATTGAATTTTATCAAACACCTTCCAAACAAATTCCTAGCAAATTCAATAAATATCACATACCAAAATACCAGTTTGCATTTATAGTGCTTAATGAATCTCCACAATACAGGCTTAAGTATGAAATCCATATGGGATATATATCTACATATATCTACATGTATATCTACATGCATATCTACATACATATATGTATGTATGTAGATATGTATACACATATATACACACACACACATATATATATGTACACACATATAAGATTTTGGACAACTTCACCAAGTTATTTCCAAGTGGTTGTCATTTTTCAGCTTTTCAATTTGTAGTAAATATGACTTTTAACATCCCTTTTTTTCTTGGGTCAGAGTAATTATTATTTGTAAATCCAATCACATTTTAAATTTTCTAAAATTTGGTTCACACCTTCTTTAAATCTGTATGTGTTGTCTTTATTTCATATTTTCTTATATTGGGGTTGTGTAAAATGAAATAAACCTAAATTCTTAGAATCAAATGCTTATTTAATTATTTATTACACTGGTTTATACCACGGAAAACTAACTATAACTTTTAAAACTACAGACAAAAGTGTGTTTCCAAAGAAGATTGTGATGATGCTGTGATTAAAAAAAAAAATTGAGGCCAAATAATTCACCAAAGTGACCCTCAGTTTTTACTTACTGGTATGAAAGTTATAACTTCCTATTTGTCAAACTAGGTAGCTTTTGGTCGGGTTCAAGAACTCTTGAGTCTCACCTAGGCTGGCTCATCTTTTGGCTTCTCTGCCTCCTGCCTTGCTAATTAATGAAAATACATACTCAGCCTGCAGCAAATGCAGGGAGTTTATTCCCAATGAAAACCTAATGAAAAAGCTATGCCTCCACAAGGCAATAATTTGTTTAAATTTGAGAGTGCCAATTGGAAGCAGCATTGGTTCTTTGGGGACACCAGGGCTCTATTAAGTACACTCTTCCTTCAGTGAACCACAGTAAAGTTAAGTCAACTTCCAAAGAAATATAACTTGCTACCAACTCTCCCTTGAGAAGACTCCACGGAGGCCAACAAATTTCATTTCTCCTCCCCTCGGGCCTCACTATCATTTTGTGGCAATCAGCTGCTGAGGTGAGAACCTACTTACTTGATTTATTTATTTATTTTCACAGCCTTGTCCCTCATATAAGCAAAGAAGAACATATTTTTAAGCTTGAATGGCTGCTTTACAGGCACATAGACTATGCATCATGTTGCTGAGGAACACTGTAGTTAAGAAAATGTGCTTTCTCTGTTTCCAGACTTCTAAACAGTGTAAAGTTAACTCCCTTCTCCAGCTGTTCAAGGCAGTTACATTCTCCAGCTGTTTACCATTTTCAACAATGACATACTTCTGCATGTCTGAAATTTATGAAACTTTAAAACAGCCCTTTCATGCTCCTATCTAGAACAAACATCAACACATTTCCTCTTCCTGCAAATACTACAAAGTGAGAGACTTACTGCAAAACTACTGTAGCTAGAATGACCTCATTTTCTCTATATCCTCCCATGCTTACATTTACTATTAAGCCAAAGTAGGGTAGAGAGGGGTGCTCCAGAAAAAGATGTGCCTCTAAAGGCAGATGATCATAAGGGATCATGAAGAAGTCTCCCTTTCAGGGTGCCTGGGTGGCTCAGTTGGTTAGGCAACTGCCCGCACCTCTGGTGATGGTCCTGGAGTCCTAGGATCGAGTCCCGCATTTGGATCCCTGCTCGGCAGGGAGTCTGCTTCTCCCTCTGACCCTCTGCTCTCTCATTCTCTCTCAAATAAAGAAATAAAATCTTTAAAAATAAAGTCTTGCTTTCAGAGAAAACCACTTTAAAACAAATTCCCTAAATCAAAGGTCTTCAAATTTTGTTGCTATCATACCCCCTTCAGAAGAATTTCAAAACACTATATCCACTCACACATTTTAAGTTGACATCTTAAAATTTAATTATAAGCAGAAATGTTTGTAAAAGATATGTGCTCTGATATGTGATAGTGTGTATCTGCTTTAAATACACTTTGCAAAACTTTGGTATGGTATATTTTAGGTCTTCCAGTTTATAAAAAATGTCTGCCACAACCAGTACCTTAAATAACGAAGCCATCTTTCATTGTTAAAATAATCGGCCATTTTCTAGATGTTAATACATTCCTGTGACAACTTTGTCACATACGATTTTATAAATTTTAAGGTAACAGAGAGGGAGATAAAAAGAGACAGCAAGACACTGTCTATCCAGGTACTATTTAATGATTATGGATCTTTTCAAGCATTTTCCATTAACTTACTCATTTTTTAGGTTTTAAAAGAGCTAACATTTACCTTTAAATGACCCCACAATTTGAAAATAAAAAACTAAAGAATCCCCCATGGTTTAGAGAACTAGAGGGCAATTAGTTCCACAAAGGAAAAGAAATCAACTTTTTGTGTTTTATGAGATTTGTATGTCAAAACAGGTAACACGACGCTAATTCTACAAATGTGATAAGAGAGTTGCACGTAGAATTTTTATCATATTTCTAATCAGTCTTCAGGGCCGCATTTTAGGTGATAAAACTATACAGGCAGTAGAAATCTGATTGCCATGTATTCCCCCAAATCCTACAGTTCCAAGTCACTTCAGAGAGACTGTTTGAAGGAAAGACGCGCCTTCAGACTTCTGAATGCCCCATGCAAGTTCATCATTGTTGTGGAGGAAAATAACACAAATAGAAAAAGTCCCTTCCTCTGAGCAACATGCAATCTGGATGGGGACTATGATTTATATACCAGAAACAATTAAGAAATCATTCCATGAACCTAAAAGAAATGCTAATGTTATGAACAATTTGGAGTTAAAGACATGGACCATGGAATCTACCAGTCAGGGTTTCAATTCTGGCTATAAATTACTTTTCACTGACCTCAGCTTCCTTGTCAATTAAATGGAGAGAGTAAGGAGGGCAGGGATAGGCAAGCTACAGCCAATGGGCCAAATCCTGCCCAACACTTGTTTTTGTATGACCTGTGAGCTTAGAATGCTTTTCACATTTTTATAAAAGATTAAATCAGTTTTTTAAAGAACATTTCCTGATATTAGAAATTATATAAAATTGAAATTTCAATGTCCAGAAATAGTTTTATCAAAACAAATCTACATCCATTTATTCACATACTGTGTATAGCTGGTTTTGTGTTAAAACAGCCAAGGTGAGTATGATTTCACTAGTATGTGTTATTTAAGAAACAAAACAAATGAATACAGGGGAAAGAGAAGGAAAAATAAAGTAAGATAAAAAACAATGCAAACCATAAGAGACTTTTGACTTAGGGAACAAACTGGAGGTTGCTGGACTGGAGGTAGGTGGGGGAGTGGTGTAATTGGATAATGGGCATTAAGGAGGGGATGTGATATAACGAGCACTGGGTATTATAGGCAACTGATGGATCACTAAATTCTACCCCTGAAGCTAATAATACACTATATGTTAACTAGCTTGAATTTAAATAAGATCTTAAAAAAAAAAAAATAGCAAAGGTGAAGAGTGGTAACAGAGGCCATGTGGCCTGCAAAGCCTAAATTATTACTATCTGGCCCTTTACAGAAAAATTTATAGAGAAGAACCCTATTGCAGAGAATTAGAAGAAATAATATAAGTAAAATGGTTAACACAGAACCTGGCATATAAGTGTTCAAAAAATAGTAAATATGATGATTATTTTGTAAGATTTATAATTTGAACCAACAACTTCAAAGGTAAACAAGGCTGCAAAAGGCATGACATCCCCATTAAGTAATCAGCCAGTAAGGCTCCTAAAAAAAATTGAAATAAGGCATAGTCTGTCCTATAATCATGTAATTCTTATAGAGCCTGACTTGCATGCAGGATAGAAAACCGACCACCAGAGAGTAACTGTTGCTGTAATATCTATTCCATGACATTTGAGTGGACCATGATTCAATTTTTCAACCTCTTTCCAACCTCAGGACTCACCCATGATGTCCCATCTGCTAATGACATCCTTCCCTCTGCCAGAGCTCCTCTCTCCTTCCCCACCCATCAAGTCTTCCCTTAGATATCATTTCCTCAACTACCCCATCCTAGCATCTCCTGCTTCCTCACAGCACATTTATAATTATAGACTTCAGTGGCTACTTGTTTATGATCATCTGTCTTCCCATTAGATTCTAAGCTCCAAGAGCAGAGTGATACAATCTATCTCTTTTACCACTATAAACCCAGCTCCTAGAAGACGGAAAGCTGGCAAGTATTATATGAATCAATGCTTGTAACTCTGGAGGTTGCTCTTAAGGACAATCTGTCCTCAAACTTTAACGAAGTGCAATGAAGAGACTATCAAAAAAGAAAATAGCCTTTTCACCCTTCCTTCCAACCCAGAATTCAAAAAACAACAATGTTCATTAAGTTGTTAGTGAATTTTCAAAATCACTAACAATGAAAATATTCTGAGTGCCTACTATATTCAAGACACTATTCTAGGCACCAAGGGAAAATTAACTTGCATAAGCTAAAGTGCTGGCTCTCCAGCAAATAGTAAGCAGGTGCAAAATTCCAATATAAGGCAAACTTTGAAAATAATAATGGAAACAACGTGTTATAGGATTAAGAGGCAGAAGAATGTTAATTTTGGCTGGAGAGATATGGAAAGTCTTCTTGGAGGAGATGAGAAGAATCTGGATCTTGAAGTACGGTAGAACTTCAAAAGGCAACTAGAGCAGAGCATTTCCAGCACAGCTTGAGAAAAGACACATTCAGGAAAGTACAGAATGTGTTCAGTACCATCTTAGAAAACTAAGGAAAAGTGGTGATTAAAAATACAGTTTCTAGAATCAAACAGTCTGAGTACAAATCCTAAATCCACCACTCACTACCTCTGTGCCACTGAGGAAATTATTCTCTCTCTCCAAACTTTGGTTTTCTCATCCGCAAAACAGGAATAATAATGTTACCCATCTCAAATCATTCTTGTGAAGGTCAAATAAGATAAAACACATGAAAATTAGCTCATGGTAACAGTTCAATAAATGTTAGCTTTCACTATTCTTACTTTTTTTCCTTAGTACCCATAGGTGTAAGAAATAGTATGCTGCTTTCTTCTTTTTGCTTTCCTCATGTTATTCTGAACTAGGCTATTCCCTGGTAGCAAATTAAACATTTCTGAAATTGTATGAGCACTTTAAAGCTCTTGGGGTGCCATTGTGTACACAGAAGCAATACCTAATTGAATAGTAGCCTAATAGCCTCAGAAAGCTGCTGCAATTTAAAAAAAAAATGTTGAGTTAAAAATAGGAACCGCTCAGAAAGTAGGAGAATGAGCGTCTGTGAAATTGTCATGACATTCTTCCCTAACACTCTTTTAAAAAGAGCAAAGTCTACCAAAAAATAAATAAATATACAAATCCAAATTGCTCACCAATTCAGCAAAATTGGAGTCAATTACTGTGAAAAGAGGTTTATACCCCTAGGAAAAACCATTGATAAGGGCAAGGAAGACCTCAGCTAAAATAAATACACCAAATCAAAGAATTAATGGTTCCAAGTGATAAAATATGGATTCCATTTTTAAACATCTTCTTGTTATCATGAACAGATTAGTTGTTTTTGTTTTTCTTTTTTTTTCTACAGGACATAGGTGAAGGGTCTGATTTTACCACAAAATCCTGGAAATAGTAAGATTTCCTTTGAAGAGTAAGGCAACATCTGAAAGTAGCTTGGCTAATCAACTGCTTTGTATGGCTTAGGTACAGCCTTAACTAGAAGCAGAGTGACTTGCTCTAGGGTTTGGCTAACCATGATTTATACAAGTCTTTGCCTGGTAGCCTGCAGAGATACATAGACTTTTCTAGAAGGAATAAGTGGAGGACTCTGGATGCAGTTACATATCTAAATCCATCCCTCTAGTGACACCGGATACCACATCTCAGTTACCCCAGAATGTGACTGTAGTGTTGGAATCCAAGCAGATTCACCAACATGGTCAATCTCCAATGACTTTGAAAGGAAAAATGAAGCCATGATGTTGCATCAAGCCTCAGGTTCACTACCCCTCAGGCTCACTGCCAAGAGCCTTTCAGTGCTATCCAATAGAACTTTCCGCCATGACAGAAATGTTCTGTGCCTGCACTGACCAATAAGATAGTCTCTAGCCCCATGTGGCTATTCCATGTGTGAAATGTGACTAAACAGGAACTGAATTTTTATTTTACTTAATTTTAATACTACTTTCTCCCTCTGGGTAGTCACACTTTAGGAACCAATATTGTACCCACACAAAAAAATTACAATTTCTGGAAGGTCTCTTCGTAAACCTTACACCCTTATGGCTTATTATAATAGAAGTAGTCAGGTCTGACAAACAAAGATAGTTCAGCTCCACCTCTAATTCTCTGATTCCCAGATCCTATTTTAGGCATCTTATACTTTAAGATTAGTCTCCCTTTTTTTTTTTTTTTTTTATTATTCATCGCTAGTCTGCTTTCCACAGCCCAGAGCAGAGGAAAAGCATTTTCGAAGTTAAATTTTCTTTTTCTAAAGGTCAGTTATCCAGGTGTGAAAGTGTGCAAACTTTATTCCACCAGAAACTTGTTTTTAATCTTTCTTTTCTGCACTGATAACAACACACTGTTTTATTCTTAAATTACAAACTTGGACAGTTGACATAGTTTCCCATGAATTTCTAAATAATGCTAATATGTAAAGGGATAAAAAGAAAGATGATAGCATACATGTAAATAAACTGTACATTTATCAAATGTTATTTCTATAACTGTAAACAATAAAGTGCTTGAGTGCTCTGAACTTTTATAATTTACAATAGCATTTTAACCACACCTCCCCTCTTTCTCTATACTTTAAGCCATGTGTAGTTTTATAAATATATTTGACACCAATTAGGGGACAGTAATTGCTGAGTTCGTTCACTGGAACATGCCAGATATACAGGAATGGACTCCCCACTGCCATGCTTGTGCCGGGTGACTCCATTCTATACTGACTGGGCACTTGACCCAAGCCAAGCCAATCAGACTTGCCTCAAAATCTTTCCATTTAGAGCTAAGGGATGAGAGAGTCCTTCTCTGGAGGGATGTGGGATACCAGGCCTGGTTGCCTTGAGCAACTATATTCCCAGCCATGTGGATGTATGGTCTACTATGCCAAGGAAGCCAATATGCAGGGATCCCCTTGTCCCAGGGCCCAACTTTCCCAATCCTTCCTGTTTTTCATTAGATGTCCAAATGACATTCCAGTAAATTCCTTTTTCTGAATTAGTTCAACTTATGTTTTTGCTATCTGAATCTAAGAGTGTTAATCAACATGATATTTATAAAACTTTAAAAATCCACTCCTGAATAAATGCAACACTGTGGATAAGAATTGAAATTATATCCACAAACACAGAAAATTAAAAATGAAGGATCTCACAACTGCCCTCAAATAAACATCACATATATTTTGAAGTTTATAAGAAACATGCTCCTTAAAATATTATTAGGCAATGAAATGCCATGTTTAATTCTCTGACATGTGAATGTTTAATTGTATTTTGAAATTATTTATCTCTAAAAATAATGAAATAATTTTTAAAACTTGTAAGCATGATCCTATTATTTATAAAATTATATATTATCTTCTATCAATTATAGCCACCCATCTTCATATATTCATACAGAATTGCCTGAATAATTACCTAATGTCAACAGTGATCTTTTTTCCCAAGGACTATATTATTATGTGGTGTTTGATTTTTTCCTTCATATTCTTAGGAATTAAAATTCTCAACTCAAATCAACTGAAATACTTAGCTGTAGACATCTCAAACATGGCTTCTGTGTGAATACGTAAAAGCAAGGAAGAAAAAGCAACCCAAAGAAAGACCTTGGTTCTGCTTCAAGAGGGAAAAAAAAAAAAAAAAGATTTGAAAATCACTACTTTTATTTTTTTTATTTTTTTTTAAAGATTTTATTTACTTATTTGACAGACAGAGATCACGAGCAGGCAGAGAGGCAGGCAGAGAGAGAGGAGGAAGCAGGCTCCCTGCTGAGCAGAGAGCCCGATGCGGGACTCGATCCCAGGACCCCGGGACCATGACCTGAGCCGAAAGCAGAGGCTTTAACCCGCTGAGCCACCCAGGTTCCCTCACTACTTTTATTCTAAAGACAAATCTCTGACTTACTTTACAGTATGTAAAGTTTTTGCTCAATATATATAATCATTATTCTCTTAATATGTTATTCTTACACCTAGAATTTTGGGTCATGCTCTTCCTTGATCCACTTTCCACTTTTATAACTTGTATCTACCTTTCAGAAATAAACAAAACTTCCAACTTCCTTGGAATCTTCTCTGACTGGCTCAGAACTCAAGGACCTCATTTCCCCTCCACAGAACCCATCGTCCTTATTTGCATTCCTACAATACAATTGGGCATTAAGCATATGACATGGAATTCTATTAATTTTCTATGAATCAATCCTGAATTCCAAACTGAATTCCAAGTGTAGATAGTTCTACACTTTGAGGTGTTCACAGATACAGAGAACAGATTGGTGATTGCCAGATGTGAGGTGGTGAGGGGGTGGGAGGGGTGGGGAGGGAGGAGAGATGGGTGGAGGAGGTTGAAAGGTAAAAAGAAAAAAAAAAAGCCAATGCCAAAAAATCAGTTCTTAAACCCATTCGTACCACAGCCTCCCTCTACAGTTTATCTTTCTTTCTCTCACCCTCCAGGGTTCTAGTACAGTTTTCCAGTGTTTTTAAATCAGCATTTTCAGTGTTTCAGGCTATTCAGTGTTTTGGAATTGAAATTTCCATTTGATTTTAGTCGACCAGTTCCATTCTTATTCAATCAACTAAGACAGGAGGCGTCCATTTTGACTTTCTATGTCACTCTTTCTTCATCTCTATAACCAACTGCATTCCAAATCCCACCATGATAACTGGTAATGGGATAATGTCTATTCTACACTGAGCTTCCTGACTTATTATCTCAAATATCTCCTGGAAAAATATTTGAAGAAGAATCAGCTTTATGACTCTAGCCAAGTATCTACCTAGTTAGGTCAAGAAGTCATCTTTTCTAAAGCTCAGTAAAAGCCTCCTGATAAAAACATGGCACTGTCACAAATTGCAAATTGGCATGAAAAAGGATCTGAAAAGATTGCCAAGGCTGGCAGTCTGCCTTCCCTGCCCAACCACTTAAGAGTAACACCAACTAATTGCAAATGCTCCAACATATGTGATGCACACTCATCCTTTTATTTTTAAAACACAAAAGAAGCTTCTTAAAATAAAACAGTTCAGCCAAAGTATATCCCATTGCCAGATTGAAGTAAAAATGAAAACAGATTCACAAAACTGATTTAAGGTTTAAGGCTTCTTACATATGACCACTTAGATGTAAGAGTGGCAAGACTGGAATGATCTCCCCATTCTTAAGACTCCCTCTGAAACCTGACTGTGCCATCAATAACCCTTGTTATGAATTACTCATGAAAAGCATCTCAAGTTTTACTGAAAGAGTTGAGTTACTCTATAAGCAATTCTATACTATATGAAAGCGCCAGTTCAAGATGCCTAATGAAGGATTGCTTGCAGCAGAAAACACAAAACCAAGTGAATTCTGCACCACGTGGCAGAGCAAGCATGCCTCATTTGGACACCATCAATAGGGACGGGCCTCTATCAGCACTGTGGATTTCTTACAGAAAGGCACCAATAAACTTAAGAGACACACATCTCCTTATAAAAACACATAAGAAAGAGGCTTGTGGAAGTATAAGCAGTCCAGATGAAGTATCTCATGTTACCTCTTGTTGCAGAAATAGAATGATTTTCAGAGATTCCCACAAATTACTGGTATTTCTCAACAAAAAAGGATCTATAAAATATTGTGTAGACTTGTTCTTTAGACTTTGAATACTACTAACATTTCTGACATAGAAAGGCAATAAAAATGCAAAATGATAACATTTCTTAAGCTGCAGAAGAGCCTGAGGTCATGTTTTTCAACATAAAAAGAGACATTAGATTTTCCTGGCAAATGTCTGTGAACCAGTGTCCCTGCCTTGTTGCTTTGGGTCCCTCTAGGACTTGCTCTCCTTTTCCCTAGTTCAATGTCTATTCCCTCTTCCAGAAAAAAGAAGTGCAACATCCTTCTCCAGGGTAATGCAAACCCCAATTCCATCACTAAGTGCTGTGCTATGCACAACTGAAACCTTTTGTGGCCCAGTCTCTCCATCTGTAAAATAGGGATAATAATAATGATAATGATTGCAAACACGTTTTGAATGCTTGTAATCTCCTGGGCATGGACCAAAGCAAGATCACTTGGCTAATAAATAGCAGGGCCAAGATTCAAACTCAGACACGATTCTAGCGCCTAGAAACTACTGTGCAGTGCCTGGCAATTTAGCAGGTGCTCTCTGTACCCACTCTGTAAAGTCATAATGAATCTGGGTAATGGCAGACTACACAGAAGTCAATGCAAGAGTCCTCATTACAGCCTTGTGGGTAAGATGGCCTCCTGAACAGATCTTAAGCGTGCCTTTCGCACTTCTCATGGATTGGCCTTGCTAATCTCTCCATTGCCATTTCTCACCAGCTCCATCCCAACCCTAGTGACACCCTCTCCTGACACCATGACCACCAAACTTCACCTCACTCACATGAACTTCTCCCAAAGTCTTAAATATATCACAAGCCCATCGTCTCTATTCTGAATCTTTTGACTTGCTGCTCTCTCTGCTTAGAACACTCTTTCTAGCTCCATTTCACCTGACTCATTATTATTTAGTTTAAAATTCATTTCTATGTGGAGTCTTTTTGACCCCCTCTCAACCTCTCTCCCAAATAAGTTGAGTGTCACTGCATTGTCTTCTAGCCCCCAACAGTTTCCTATTGTGAGTCTTAACACACTCACTGTAGTGGTACATTTCCCATCTGTGCTTCCCTCTAAACTCTAAGCTCCATGAGGATTCAGACATGTTGTACTTATCACTATTCCCCCAATACTTGACACATACATGCCTTTAGTAAGTATCTACTTATTAGATGTGAGACAAGAAAAATATAAAATATTTTTTTCTCTTCTTCCATTCTAACTCCCTTGTAGAGAGAATTTCAATAAACCTGGAACATTCTAGAATTTTAGACCAGCAATTTTTATGATTGCAGAAGCAGAAGGTGAATGTAATGGACTCCCATTTTGTTCTTGAGCACAACTCCTTTTCTTGCTCAGGGGTCTGGCATTTCTTTGGGGTGAAGATATATTCAGAAACCCTAGAGGACTGGATGGACTGATGGTTAGGTTACACAAATAAACTAAAAACAACCTCCAAATATAAAGAAAAATGTTAAGAAAATAAGAATTATTCCATCTGCCAAGCACTATAATATAAAATACTTCACTGATAGAAGGGTTGAAGCATGAAGGAATGAGGTTCCCTAAATGGTCTGGAAAGAATTGAATTAACTTCTTGAGAAGCCAACACAGGGCCCATGATCATGCATAGCTACTTTTCTCCCTCCCCACAGGAACAGAAAAAAAATGACCAGCACAAGTCAGCCTAGTTGAATGGAGCAGATTCAGCTTGGATGTCAGGGAACTTCACTCAAATGCCAATCACCAGAATTCTGAGTTATCCAGAGGTTTGGCTGGATCACTGCCAGTCAGTTCTATGACTGATATCTTTTTCTTCAGACATCGCAACATTCAAAAATAAAAGGAAAATATGTTCAGCTGCTGCCTCTTCAGCAGCTTTGCAATTTTCCAAGATCAGCCCCTCTCCTACTCTCAGTTCCCTAATCTCTAAGCAAAGTAATAGCTTTTCCTTGCCTAGAAAAGGAGAATCTGGTCAGTAATTCAAGAATCCTTAGTCTCCTAATCTTTATCTGCCAGGAATAAATCAGTGCCTGTTAGTTAAATCCAAGACGCCATGTAAAACCCTCCTCTCTCCCTCTCTGTCCCTTCAATCTTTAAGGTGTCATGGACAGTGAAAATATAAACTCCTAATAACAGCAGCTTGTGACTTCTTCTAAACTCCATATTCAGTCAGCTCCAACTTTCACCCATATCCATTCCCTAGCAGTATCCGGGCACCCTCTTCACCTTCCTTCTGTTCTCTTATGCAGAACTTCATAGGCCTAGTCCATATCCTCTGCATCCCTTCCTCAGTGAAGCACACCACAGGGACTCAGCTTAATTTGTATTCCTTAAGCAGCAGTCTCCCCCCACTTTATACTTTTTGGTTCTCGGACAAAGCAGTTGTGGAATAGCATAGACTCTTCCCAACTATTTCTTCTCATTGTTCCTGATGACAGATACGGAAGTTATTTTTGGCATAAGACTTTGCTACCACTCTCTATAGGTACTAGAGCTAGGGGCCTTCGAAGCTGACAAATGCCGGACTCCCTTCTAGATAGTCCCTAGAAACCTCCAAAGGGGGTTGACAGGACAGGCTGTAACCAGACAAGCCTTTGGGTTTTCTGATAGCCACCTAGAGCTGTATCTTCTGCAACAGACACTAAAGAGGCTTCTCACAATCAGATGAAACATTCGTGTGAATCAGACAAAATCAAGTGGGTAAAATTAATTACATGCTGGGGCACCTGGGTGGCTCAGTGGGTTAAAGCCACTGCCTTCGGCTCAGGTCATGATCCTAGCGTCCTGAGATCAAGCCCCGCATTGGGGTCTCTGCTCAGCAGGCAGCCTGCTTCCTCCCTTCTCTCTCTGCCTGCCTCTCTGCCTACTTGTGATCTGTCAAATAAATAAACAAAATCTTTAAAAAAATTAATTACATGCTGAATTTCGAGTCATAAAACCTGAATTCCATGAGCATCAGAGCAACATTCAGGTTCCTGGCTCTACCACAGATAATATAGTTGAAGGCCAGTCTCTCCTTGCCTTCACTGAATCTTGTTTTCTTCCTCTCTTTTAAAAGTAGGCATTTGGTTGCTTGCAGTCTATCTGTCAAGGATACTGTAATAAAGGAATAGTAAATGCTATAAAATGAAAGAGGTGGAAAGAAAACCCAAGTTCAAGTTCTAGTTCAGTCACTTAAAACCTTACACTTCAAGTGACTTCCCTTAACCCTCATAAGCATGTGTACTACAGGGTCCACAGTAATGAAAGGCTGGTTTAGCACCATCTATCCTCTTCCTTGTCCTACTCCATCCATACCTGACTACTCTCCATTTTTCAAACAGAGCACACTGTTCTGACTCAGAACTTTAGATACCTAGATTATTTAGCCTCACCTTCACCTACTACATTGTTTCCCTTGGATAACCCCCTGAATCTTGTAAGTCTCAAATGAACTACAGCATTTTCAGAGAAGCTTTCCTTTACCCTCATATTACTTTGGCTTCCTTTTTTTTTTCTTTTTTTTTTTAATGCTTTCATAGCAACTTTACTTAAACCTTGGCAGCAAGCATAACTCTTATAATCATCTAAGTGCTCTAGCCCTCTTCAGTGGAGAGAAACTTTGTCTGCCTTGAGCTCTGCTATGATCCCAGTACCTACCTCTCTGACTGGCAGAGTGGATATTCAATACAATGTAGCAACTAGATCCTCTTCTGAAACCCTCACTACTTTCAGAGAGCTATAGATATATATAGTGTGTGAAAGCACTTTGTAAACTACAAAAATAAATTGTTATAAAAACCCAAGTCACTGGGGCGCCTGGGTGGCTCAGTGGGTTAAAGCCTCTGCCTTCTGCTCAGGTCATGATCCCAGGGTCCTAGGATCGAGCCCTGAGTCGGGCTCTCTGGTCAGCAAGGAGCCTGCTTCCATTCTGCCTACTTGTGATGTCTGTCTGTCAAATAAATAAAGATAAAATAAAATAAAGATAAAATCTTAAAAAAAAAAAAACCCAAGTCACTACTATTATCTGTGTATGTTTTGAATTCCAAAAATCTCAAATCATGACTAAATCCCTCTGCGCTGAAGCTATGGTTGAGCTTTCTTTATTATCGACTAAGATATGGCTGAGAAGTGAACACTTCTCAATGACTATTACCATACCTTACTATACAAGGAAACATGATATAATAGTAGGGATCAGTATCAGAATCTGTTGCAGTGTAACAAATTACTCCAAAACTTTGTGGCTTAAGATAAGAAACATTTACCTGCCACAGTTTCTGTGGGTAAAGAATTTAGGAGTGACGTGGCTGGGTGTTTCTGGTTCAGGGTCTCTCATAATGTTGCAGTTGTCGCAGTAAGATGTCCAAGGGAGCTCATTCACAAGACTGACAAGTTGGTACTGAACAAATGCCTCAGTCCCCCTCCACAGCACTGACTGCTCAATGTCCTCCCAACATGGCAACAAACCTTCCTCAGTGCAGAGATCCAAGGAAAAAAGACGGAAGATACAAAGCCCTTTAAAAGCAAGCCTTGGAAATTGCATATCATCACCTCCGTCACACTTGGTTTGACAGACAAGCCCTGGTTCTCTGTTGAAGGAGGCTACACAGGGCAGGATACCAAGAAGCAAGGAACACTGGGAGCTATCAAATGCGGTTTCCACGGACTTTGTCCAAAGTCACTGGCACAGTGTTTCGTGCACAGTATGTGCTCTAAATTCAATGTTTAATGGGAACTGCAGATGAAATCACAGATGAATAGATGAAAGGGTGGGCCAAGGAGTGGATGTTACTTAGTTTCTGATGCTAGCAATGGAAAAATCAGAAGGAATACTGAAGCAATTAATGAGACTACACACACATATTCCCCAAACACCACAGCAAAGATTGTAACTACTGATTTTGGAAAGAGGTACAGAAGAGGGATCAGTGATAGTGGGAGAGGACATGTGGCCTGGATTAATTCTCAAGCTTCTGAACCCAGTCTTACTTCCTCTTAATCCTTGGCATAGTTTAGAATCCTATGCACGCCTTCCTCAGTAAAGCTTAGATAAATGGACTTTTGTGTCCATGTATAAATAAATGAACTTTTCCTTTACATAAAAAATTTGATGAGAAGCTTAGAAACTGCAAAAGTAGATTTTTTTTTCATTATTCTTGTTATGGAAATTCATAATTCAGCTACTCTCATGAATGTTATGCAAATGCATTAAACAATACAGGGGGATTTGAGCTTTTAGCATTCTTGACTAATACAAGCATTACTATAATTATCATTTCAAAGTTCTAATAATAACATTATTTGCATTTTCTTTGACACTGTTTTTAGAAAGAATTTTTAAGTACTTGAGTAAATATTTGTAAATTATGACCATGAAACAGTAAAGGCCATTCAGAGTAAGAAGGGAATATTGCAGACCAGAATTGATTACTTTAATATTCAAGCTTATTAGTTCACTCCAGAAACAGCTCCGACCCTATAGGGGTTCATGATCTCATGAACTCAAGGGTAGGAGAGTATTTCATTGAAGATCAACCTCCATTCCCATAGAGAGCAAGTCAGACACCTTGTAGTTGTTCTGGACACCTCCCTCTCTGATACCTCCCTTACCAAATCCATCAATATCCTCTAAACCCATTCTATACTCCATTACCACCACAGAAGCCATCAAAATGACCCCTCACAGGTTTCAACACACATACTGCCATAATTCCCCTTAATAACCAGACTGATCTTTCCAAAAACAAAGATCTGTCTTGTCTCTCTCCTTTTCAAAAGTCTTCTATGGCTTCTTATTCTTGAGTATTCCCTGTAGATAAAAATAATTAACATGACCTACGGAGTCATGTATGATCTGGTCCAGATATAACTCTCTGCTTTACCTCACAAAACTCCCTCTTCATGCTCTGTGCCCCAGCCCCTTTCAGTCCCTACAGTAAATACTCTTTTAACATTTTATACTGTGGTCTACCTTGTCTAGAATGCCAGTCATCACACCCTTTCTTATAAGTCACTTCTTCAAGGAAGCCTTCTCTCAGTGGAAAGTCCTCAGTGGAAATTAGTTCTTCCTATCATACACTTTACAGCACTATGTATCTCCTTGGTAGCTATGATCACATAATTTTTACTCCTCATGGGACAAACTGATCAGTGCTGAACTCTCATTTTTCCCATTTTTCCCACTCCCTCCCCATGGACACAGACAGTGACTACTGTGTCCATTATTATGTTTCCAGTGCCCAACACTGATTCAACCCATAGGTGATGTTCAAGGTGTGCGCATGGATTGAAAAAAATGAAGATTTCAAATGCATATCAAGAATGTAGCTTAGATTATGGAAGAATTTGGTGCACTTATTTAAGAAAAATAAGGTAAAAAGCAAAAGCATAATAATGCCTTTCTTAATAGTTCTGGTATTCTCATCAATGATGAGGATAAAAAGAGAGAGAAACTCTTTTGGATAATCAGGAAAGAGAGTATCCCAATCCCCAATTTAGATCTTAGGGAGGTTTTTATAGATTTTTAAATCTTTCTAGATAGGCTCAAAATGTAAGTTTGTTGATGGCAATTCTTTTCCATTTAGAAGGCCTTCAAACATCCAGTAGAGGAGAGAGGGAAGGTGAAAAAGAAGAATAAGGGGAAAATATTATGTGGCAATACAATGCAGCATAGATTCACCAGTGACAATAAAACACTCTCCACTGCCTACGTATAAACCATTGCTACCCAATCTTCACCTAATAAAAGCCAATTTCCTTAAAATAAAAGCAGGATGGCTGCCTAATGCCTCACCTTTGGTTAGAATTAAAGACAAAAATGTCCAGTGCTTTTCAGAAATACAGGAAAGCCCTATAGAAAATTACATTAAATGCAAAAGACCAACCCAGATAAAGAAAATGGAATATATATCCATACTGAAAACATGAACATCTAGAACTCAGACGTTCTTTCTGTTAGAAGTTAGCAGCAGACATTCAGGAACAGTGACAGCATTGACTATAGACTATAGATAGAAGTAATTTCAAGTACCTCAATTCTTTTTAAAAGGATTTCTATGCTTTCTACCCATTTTAACAAATTCTAAACATGAACTCCAAATTTCTATTAGGATGGTTACATATAAAACAAAAGAATTTTAATGAGTTTTCTCCCCCAAAATACCCAGAGGTATAAATCCACATTAAGGATTAATGACCTGTCAGCTTGTACTTAAAGGAAACAAGAGACATTTCAGTTATAGAAATTTAAAAATAAAAAAGTCTGAAGAAAACTTATCATTTTCCTCCTTTGTGTCATAAAAAGAACTGGCCTGATTTATTTGCTTTAAATTGGCCAAAAGAAAAATGTATTAAATGGTTGGCCTTTTAAGCAAAAATTCATTCTGGGCAAAATTTTATGACAAAATTAGAAAGCCTGGTCAGAAATACTCTGTTAGTCACTTAAATGATATAGTATTAATGTCAGAATCAAGCATAGTATAAAAGGGAGAGGCTATTTACATTTTAGATTTAACAAAATGTCTCTAGGGACTGCTGTAACGTGGAAGGAGTGCCTCACACTCTTAACCAAGCATGTCTGGTGGTAGGGGCCATAAAATACTTGAATAGCTATTTCAAACCATCAATGCAATTTTATCCCTATTTTTTAAAGTCTTATCTATTTCAAGTAAAAGTTAATGCTTGGTTTTCTGATTCATTTACACTTGACGCATGGCCATGCCCGAGAAGTTCTATTTGAGGTGCTATGAATCTCCTTTCTTCCCCTTTGAATCGAGAAGTGATGTTATGACAGCAGGAGACAGAATCCAAAGGCTGAAAAGATCAAGTTGAATTTGAAACTCAGAACCTTCGGTGTTTAGAGAGATTCCAAATTTAGAAGCTTGCATTCTCTCAGCTCCAGTGTATGTGACAGAACAACACAAGGAAAACAACCCATGGAAGAATCATGTGATTGCCAAAGTCAGACAGTGTCTCATCTTCCTTTTTGCGGGCATGCACTCATATCAAAGAAGTTAGCAAACTCCATCTTTTTCCTTCAGGAAGAGACAATCTCCATTGACCAGACTGAGCAACGTTAATCTGAGTCCATACTTACTCCCCGAAAGCATCTGTGTGATGGGAGAAAATAAAATCACCCAGTTTTGCCAACAAGATGTAAAATAAATCTGGATATCTGAGTAATTTGTTTCTTTAATGTTTCGTATAAATATTCAGTGTCATAGAGAAACAGGAGCGCTTGGAGAAAAAAAAAAAAAAAAGCTAATTGCACCTGATTTTAAATAGACAAAATGTATCTGAATTGACTTTTTTATAGCATTTTTGCTCTGCCAGTCCTGTTCTGAGCCAGGAATGGTTACAGGGCACATCATTAAACAAGGAGGTCCTAGAAACATCTGAAATCCTCAATAAATCTTTATAACACTCACAGTTCTATATGCCAGCGGAGTACACATTAAAAGGTTTCCATGACATAGAGTTGACCTAGCACTCTCTACCTTCCAGGTGCTTTATGCAGTCACTGACAGAAGAGCGTAAAAATCAATTTATGTTCAATAAGGTAAATGTCAATGATATCTTTAAACATGATGAGCCAATGGAATAGTTTATTTCCAGACATTCAAATTTTGATAGCTGATGACCTTCAATATTATTTGGGCATGATCCAAAAGTTCAGAGACATTTAATGACCTATAATTAACTGAAAGAAAGTTCTAAAGTCATGGCATTCTCTTACTCGGAAGCCTTCTGTGGCTCACAACTGCCTGCTGAAGGAAGGATCACTGCCATCGCTTGGCATTTAATATCTTCCATAATCTGGCTTTAAACTACCCTTTTAGCCTGATTTCACCCATCCATTACTCACGCCTTCTGTTCCAAACAAACCCGACTATTCCTTGCTACTGACTACACACCACACTTTCTACCTCTGTCCTCCAGTGCTCCCTTTCATCCTCTCTGTTGACTCTTCAAGTCTAAACTGGGACAATCTATTCAGAAGGCAGTTTGGTAGGATGTGTGTCAAGACCATTAATGTTATTTTGTACCCTTAACCCAATAATTCTACTTTTAAGTCTTAGAAATAATCAGAGCTGTAGATATTTTTAAATGTACAACAATGTATTTTATAATAGCAAGAGAAAAAAAAAGACTGTGGAAGATACCTAAAAATCCAAAGTTAGGGGATTATATTAAAAATCATTTTCATAGGGGCGCCTGGGTGGCTCAGTGGGTTATAGCCCCTGCCTTCGGCTCCGGTCATGATCCCAGGGTCCTGGGGTCGAGCCCCGCATCAGGCTCTCTGCTCAGCAGGGAGCCTGCTTCCTCCTCTCTCTCTGCCTGCCTCTCTGCCTACTTGTGATCTGTCTGTCAAATAAATAAATAAAATGTTTAAAAAAAATCATTTTCATATAATGGATTATTGGTTAGCTGTTTAAACAATGTTAACAGAGAGTTTCTAATGATACAATGAAATATTTAAGATATATGTTAAGTGGAATGGCAGGATAGAAAATTGCATATACATACACAATCTTAATTATGTAAAAAAAATCAGAAAAAAATGGAAAAGAAATATATCAAAATAATGTTGGTATTTCTAGCTTTTAAAATTTGGGATAATTACTTTCTTCTTTTAAAGACCTCTTTCTGCCTTATAAAATTATGCATATATTCCCTTAATATCTAGGAAAAAATAACACGCTAAAAAGATTTTTTTTTAAATCCTGCATGTTAAGATGCTTGTCTACCACCCTCTGTGAAATCTTCTCAAATGACCCTTGCTGGAATTAATTCCTTATTTCTCTGTTTTCCTGTAATACTCTGTACTGCCAACTACTTTTTAATCACATTTTCTGACATATTTGTTGAATTTAGTTGAGAAAGAAGACCTAACATAGATCCATGTCTTAAAATTCTTAAAAACAGACCCAACTAGAGAGGTTTCTATATATAGTCAGATGCTACCTGTAATACAGCTTTATTTTCAATATCGTCTCGTTAAATAGAAGCTCATCTGTTTAACATCAGAGTCTCCTTTACATAACAAACATCAAGCCTACCCTCGCAGCTCTACATCTGCAGTTCTGTTTGAAAACTTACGCCTTAATTATAGACTGTCTTTTCACTAAATGCTGTATTAACATGATGGGGCAAAGTTCTAAAATGTATGCAGGGGTTAAAAAAATAAACTAGTAATTTTATCATAAACACAGGAAGAAGAATCATGGAATTATGTTCCTGGCAAGACTGTTCCGCTTTTTTCCTCCAAACTGGATATATAGATGTTTGTATGAATTAATGTTATAAATTTTGACAGAACATCTTGAAAAATTCTCAGCTTAGCCCTTAAACATTAATATTTGCTAGAGTTCACTATATTTGCTACATACAGATTTGTGTGTATATCTATATATGTATATATATGTGTGTGTGTGTGTGTGTGTGTGTATGTGTGTGTGTGCTCTGTCATAACTAGGGCACTGGGGTAAGTTGCCAGATAAAATACATGTCACCTATTTATATTTTAATTTCAGATAAAGTGAGTTTTTTTAGCTTATGTATATCCCATGCAGTATTTGATCTAATATTTTACAAAAAATGTTTGCATTTATCTGAGATTCAAATTTAACTAGGAGTCCTATATTTTTATTTGCTAAATCTGGCAACTCTGGGTGGGAGAGCGATCGCATATTTAGAGATTCTACAATCTGGCTAAATAACCTCTCAAACCTACCCCTGGGCAGCATCTCATTTAAACTCAGCAGATAGTGAACTCAGATATCTGAGTTCTCTAGATCCTTCCAAACCAAGTTCTAAAAAGAAAATCCACTAATATTGCTGCCAAGAAATCACCAGGAGTCCCTAACCTCTCCAAATTCCAGAGCCTGAATTCCTGCCAAGTCTATATTGGAGAATTACATACAAATTATCAAGCTCTGTTGTCTCTTACAGTTTTACTTTTATGCATTTACACTTAACAGAGGAGCCGGGAATGTTTGACTTTACAAGCCCAAAATTTTTTCTGAGTATTTAATGCTCACTAGAGAACAAATTCTAATGTGCCCTTGTTCTTTTATAGAAGAACAGTAGAGAGGATATGTCTGGCATTTGTCATCATTGGATTCTTACTTGACGTTAAGATAACTATTTTCTTCAGATTTTCTTCTTCATAATGTAACTTCATTTTCCTCAGTCCATTTTTTATGGATCTTCTATGTCCCACAGGCTGCTTAAAATCAACATGCCATAAAATGAATTCTTTTTCTCACCTTTGTTCCCCAACACTTTCCCTTTTCTTCATTCCCAATCATCCATCCAGAAATTTTAATAAGGAATCACAGCTTTATTCTCAGTGCATCCTCTTCAGGACCCCCATACCTTCTCAGTCAAATCTTCTCAGTTTCAACTATTAAATACATCTGTTAGTGGTCCTTATTCTCTGCTTAACATCCCCATTGTCCTTGCCTTAGCCCAGGCTCTCCTCAGCTGTCTCCAGATCAGGTTTCTCAAATTTCAATGTACTCATTAATCACCTGCATATTTTGTTAAAATTCAGGTTCTGGGGGTGGGGCCCAAGAATTCCCATTTCCATTAGATCCTTGGGGATACTGATGCTGCTGGTCCAGGAAGCACACTTTGGATAGCAAGGCTTTAGGTTATTTTTATAGATTCCCACCAAGTCTTCCTTCCATTGCAACTAATCACCCTCATTACTGTCACTATTCATATGACTCCCTCTGCTACTGAATGGTCAAGATATAAACAACCCAGGTTACCAGTGAGTTTCATGTGCAGCCCTTCTCCATCTTCTAGACCCATGTTCTAAACTCTAATCCCCATGCCACTCCCTTCTGCTGAAACTTGCCTTTCCTATTTCCAGGCCCTTTGCCTAAAATGTCCTTAAGAGTAATTTTCTTTGCCTGAGTGGCTCCTTCTTCCTGGTAAAGTTCAAATGTCACACTCTCTCCATGAAACAACCTTTTTTTTTTTCTTTTTTGAAGATTTTATCTATTTGACAGAGAGAGAGCACAAGTAGGCAGAGCGGCAGGCAGAGGGGGTAGGAGAAGCAGACCCTCCGCTAAGCAGGGAGCCGGATGCAGAGCTCAATCCCGGGACCCGGGGATCATGACATGATCTGAAGGCAGCTGCTTAACCGACTGAGCCACCAAGGTGCCCCTTGTGAAACTTTCCTTCATCCTCTCAGTACCAACCCCCAGCACCTGATATTACATGGCACCTCTTATAACTGGATGTCTTCACACATCACTTTGGATATGCCCTGATGACAATAATACTCAGGGCTTTTTATGTTAAGTTGGTTATCTGTGTTTTATGTGTAATCCTCATATCAATCCTATAAGGTAAATACTAGTATATCCCCATTTTACAGACCATGAACAAAGGCACTACAGGTGACCTTATTCAGGATCACACAATTTGTTCATGCCAGAGCCAAGTTTCAAGCGCAGTACGATAGAAGACTCTGTCATCTTAACCATTGCACCCACTACCTCCCTGATGATATCTCACTTCAGTCATCAGGTTGAACCACATGAAACTGCTGGTATTTGCCCCTTTTACACCTAAAAAACACCAACCTCCTGGGGTTTAACTTTGCCAATAAATTAAGAACCATTCACGCGCAGATGCTACATGTTTTTCTTCATAAAAATTCCCTAGATTTAGCACAGTTCTGGCACATACCTGACACTTAATTGGAAGCAAAGATAGCCCCAGCTTCATTTATTGAGGAGTGAGTGCATGCTGGATACCATACCAAGTGTTTCACATACATTTTCATGTTTAAACCTCATTACAACCATGTACTGTAGATAGTATTGTTTTTATAATGCAGATTCCAACTCTATGACTTGGAGGGATTAATGCCCACAGACATACAACCAGTAATATGGCAAAGTAGTACCTAAACCAGGCCTATCTTAAGAGATAAGCTGTCAGTCTTCAATGCTGAATAGTGTGAGAACTTGAAGAATATCTTTTTTTTTTTTTTTAACCAAGTCAAACCTGAGTTCCGGTTTTGAAAATCTCAGACGTTCTGGGGGGTGCCTGGGTGGCTCAGTGGGTTAAAGCCTCTGCCTTCGGCTCAGGTCATGATCCTAGGGTCCTGGGATTGAGCCCCGCATAGGGCTTTCTGCTCAACCGAGAGCCTGCTTCCCTTCCTCTCTCTCTGCCTGTCTCTCTGCCTACTTGTGATCTCTGTCTGTCAAATAAATAAATAAATAATCTTAAAAAAAAAAAAAACTCACACATTCTGGGATGAAGACATAACACAGCTCTCTTTGTTGGCTATTTTGTAAATCTTTTTATTTTTAAAAAACTTGAAGCATAGACAAAAACAGAGACAAGATCATAATAATCTGCCATAGATCCATCAGCCAACTTTAAAAATTATCAGTAATACACTATTCTTCAGTTTATCCAACTTCCCACCTTTGTTTATCACTGTTTTAAACTAAGTCCCTGATATCATATCATTTCACAGGTAAGTCCACCAGTATGTATCTCTAGCCGATATCTTAAAAGACCCACAAGGAAATTACACTTAATTAATAAATATTCTGTAGTATAATCAATACCCAATCTGTGCTCAATTTTCTTTGATCTCAAAAAAAAAAAAAAAGTCATCTTACAGTGATACATCTGAATTAGGATCCTAGCAATGTCTACCCATTACACTTGGTTCCCGCTCACTTTTTTGTTCTTGTGCCATTTATTTATTGAAGAACTGGTTGCTAGGCCTAAGGGGCTTAATTAAATTCAGGTTCAATTATTCTGGGCAAAAATCCTCATAAGGGGTGATGCACATGTTCTATCGCACCAACTGGATGCACATAATGTCTGGTTGATCCCAAATTTTGTGATACTAAGGCCCAAGAATTGACAGCCTAATCCACTAACCATGCTATGTTTCCACAAATTTTACCAAAATAGTTTTAGAAGCCATAGGCTTCTATTTTTAAGGACCAATATGTTAAGAGTTTTTACATTTTTTTCTAATTCTATTATTCCTTTTGCATTTGTAAGTTGAAATTCTTATTATCAACCCCCTGTTGGGTGGCTCAGTAAATGGGTCAGGGTACAAACACAAAGATTTTAAGCATGACAGTCATTACTAGCTTGGAGGTAGATAAAGTTCTCTATTCTTAGAAATTATTATCCATATCATGACAAACAAAAAGTCCCTCAATTAAGCTATAATTGACATAGGCCTCAAGTGCCGGCAGGCTACTTGGTTCTCCACAGAATCTTTTGGCACTGATTCAATAAACATTTATCTTGTTAAAACTGGGATTTTGCTAAGGAAGTGAGCTTTCTTTTAGGCATCATGGAAGAGATAGTTGATGACCTGTTATTTGACCAAAACACCAAGTTTGGAGATCTACACAAAAAATAGACTCATAGTTAAGTGGCTATAATACTGTGGAGAGAAACTTAAATATTTTTCCCATTAATTCAAGAGCTTATTCTACAAAATAAAGCCTTTTCTTTATGGATCTTCATGATAAGTTTCTACACTGGGCATTGTGTAAAAACTTACCATCTAAAACATTTGCACAGACCATCAGATAAAAAAAATTCATAATATCAGGGAGGAGAATGTAGCTAATAAAAGTCCATTATTAGTTCCTGTTTACCTATTCACTGGCAAAGGAAATTGGGTCCCCAAAAGAAACATACAAGGGAAATTTTAAATGTTGAAAGCATTTGAGGAAATTAAAGCCTCGTATCTTGGTTCAGAACCAGTTATAGGTCTTAGAGGTCTCTACTATCCTCAGGATATTTCTAGTTAGTATCTATATAACTCGCTCTATTCTATTCACCTGTATTTAAAAGGCTCTTGATGAGTATCAATTTTAAAGCCATATGTTTTATCCATCCTTGGAAATAGCATGGGACATCAGAAAAAAATCCTGGCCTGCAATTCAGCAGACATAGTTCCTAATTTCCTCACCCACCCACACTAATTATCTGTTTTTGGGTAAATCCTTTCCTATAAACATGAAAAGACTGGATTAGATGATGGAAGGCCACTCCCAGCCCAAACTGTCTATAATTTTGTTAAGTGCTACACATACAGAAAAGTACAGGATTGAAATTAGTGCAATGAAATCATGCCCTGGGCAACACCAAAAGACCATATGTTCTCCTGGAACTAAACTATATTTAGATCTATTATAATGAACACCATACTCCACATAACCTCACTAGCAGAAAGGTAACCTCAGACAATAGCAAATATGGTCCACCTCAGAGAAATGTACAGGCTTCAACCTACTGGCACTGAATACCTAAGACAAAGAGAACAACAGAGTTTGAAAAGATTTTGTATAAATCACAATATTTCAATATTTTGTTTCAAAAGTTCACATTTTCCCCTTAAAAGTCATTCAAAACATAATTCAAATAAAAACGTCCAAGTTTAGAACACAATAAAGTTTGTCCCTCCTTTATCTTCCCATGTATGTCTGTCTCACAGTGGTTCTATAGAAATCGAGCCAATCCAAAAATGGCACATCAGGTACATAGGTGTGAGTCATTGTAGAACCTGCCCACAGCCTCTTCCATGGAGAAATGTCCTACCCACAATTCCCAGCCCCAGTATTCACTCCCTGCCAGTATTTACCCCTGCCAGAGATGATTTGATAAGAGTTGGAAACATAAATCAAAGGCAAGTAATTTAAGCCTAGTAATTGACCTACTGAAACTGTACTTAAAATAATTAATTACTTAAAAGTAATTGAACCTATTACTTAAAATAAAAATGGAATAGGGCTTGTCAAGAAATAGTTTCTGGAAAACCCAAAGACTTTCAACAGTTATATGGGAGAGCTGAAACCATAGTTAGAGTTAGAACCATAATACTTGGCCTCACCTTAAGGTATGAGGGATCAGAGACAATCAGTCAAGAAAAACAGTTAATAGAGAAAGTTTAATGGAGGTAAAATAAAAGCAAAGCTTCCATCAGAGAGGTTGATATGGAAGAGAAGTAGTCACCAACCACCAACAAGTGCCTGGCTTATCAGGAGAAGAGACAGTGCACCCCAAAACTAAAGCAATTAAAGCTTTTGTGTTGATGTCTATGGGAGACTCAGAAAACACAATACTGTGCTTCCTTGCAAACCAAAGCAGACGAGGAGGAAGCAGTAACAACTGGATTATCTGGCATCATCCCACCTTAGGAGTGGTCAAAACTAATAGAAATTTCAAGGGAAATGTCAAAATTTAAAGCATACAAGGACTCCTCCATCCCTAATCCAAAGAGAGGAATTAGGATACAGTGAGATCTGAGGGAAAAGACTAAACCAAAAGAACAATCCTTTATTACTTACTTGTGACCCTACAATCCACCAGGCTATGGCTTTAGAAATGGAAACCCACTGCAAAGTTATTTCTCCCAAAACTCTGGCAAAATGCAACAGTGGACCAAGAGATGATGTCAGCTTACTCCTTAAAATATGTGATGGGAATACCTAAACATACCAACTGACCCCAGAGCTCGCTCTTCTTCTTTTTTTTTCCCTCTGTTTAATTGGCAACAGATTTTGAGGAATGATAATGTTCTTGCTAGACAGCACTAGTTACATAATTTTCAGGGCCTAATGCAAAATGAAATATGAGGCCCCCTTTTTTTTATTATGTTCAGTTAGCCAACATATAGTACATCATTAGTTCTTGATGTAGTGTTCGACGATTCATTAGCTGCATATAACACCCAGAGCTCACCACAACCCATGTCCTCCTTAATAGCCACACCTGGCTACCCCATATACACTCCCCCCACCCCTTCTGTAACACTCAAGTTTGCTTCCCGGAAACCCAGAGTTCTTTAATTAGATTTAAGCAGCCAATCTGGAGTCCACATTTCACTTTTTCTGTTGTCTTATGCTCTCCTTGGTGTTTTTGGCTTTAAAAATGCCAAGATCCCATACTGCATGCTTGCTTAAAACATGGATCTAAGACAACTCTTTCAACAGCTGGTAACTACTCATTGTGATGACCATTTCATAATGTATATAATCACTGAATCGCTGTGTTGTACAACTGAAACTGATACAGTATTATATGTCAATTATTCCTCAATTAAAAAAAAAAAAAGACAAACTCTTTGCTGGGAAATATTCCCAAGACAGAAGAAGTGAACACTGTGGTAACAACAAAAGCACATTTTGCTTGTTCTGAAGGGAACTCCTTGTGATGACAGTAGGCTGGAATTTATCCATCTTCGCTCTCCAGATCTCTCGGAATAATCAGCAGAAAAAAATACACCAGGTCACATCTGCTTTGAGGTACCATTTTCCAAACCAGAGGTCATCAGATGGGAAAGAGTTCTCAACAAAAGTTTCCTATTTTATTTGTAGGGCTTGCTACCTCGGGTCCCAAGTTTAAGGGGACTCTTAAAGTCCACTTAAAGTCCACTTGCAGAATGGACACTGCAGATAGCAGAAGTTTCAATAGAATGACCGCCCGTGCAGCACTGGCAACTGAAGTATCAAGTAAATAAAAAACAAAACAAGCCTATGCCTCCTGTCCCTTCATTTACTTCCAGCAGAAATTCTTTCAAACTCTGGTTTCTAAAGAGAATAGCCTGCATGCTTTTTCTAAGCAGGAGCAGCAACTGACTAGCTCTATTAAGACTAAGGATGAAAATGGCTGCACATCACCTGCTTTGAGTTCTGGAATAAAAGAAAAACCCCTGCCTTAATGAATTGCCTGTCAGCAAAGCACTCAGGTGATGCTTATCCTTGTCCCTCCTTGATTTTCTCTTCCTGTCAGGAATTTGGAGTAGACATTCCATCCAGCAGGGAAACCACAGTGTTTACTAACTGAGATGGCAGCTACAATTCCTTGATTTGAGATATGCCTTCAACTAGGTGATGCCAACTTTCCTTCCAGATGGCTGTTAAGCACCCACAACCAACGACCGACACAGCTTCTGGCAGCGGTTGGAAAGAGCTGTGAGCAATGTCACATCCTGAGGAGAAAGCCAGCAAAATCACATCTTCTATACAGTTATTCTCAGCACCAGAAGAGTTCTATTTTTATTAACGGGGCCATTTAGAAAAGGCATGAAATTAATTTATTGCTACACTGGTTAAAAGTATTTACTTTTTTATTATCTTTGCAGTTGGCATAAATCTGTTTTGCTAGAAGAGATCAGGATGGCAAGCAGGCAATGAACAAGGAAGACGGTATAGCCCCATCAGAGCAAGTGTTTGGCAAGGTTATTGGTACTCCTGCCCAAGAAGCGAGCGGTTAGCCACAAAGCATGTGCTAAATCTATAATTTTTGTGCTCTGGATGCAATACGAAAGCGAGGGGGACTCTTAGTTCCATGCAATGAAACTGAAATGTACATTTCCTCTGCCTCTTGCACAAGCTCGGACTGGCAGCGAGCAGCTCTGCCATTCAAGAACCAAGAAGCATCACTTACTCATTTGTTTTGTGGCCGTTTGTTTTGCTCTTTTAATTTCAATGGGCCATCAGTTTTTAACTAAGTTCTCTCCAGGGCTTAGAGTTTGGGCAGGCCAGTTAAGCAGGATAAGTGGCATTCCTGAGGAATTTCTGTGTGCATCACTAGGAGCGCACAGCGGCCTTGGACTCCAGGTAAGGAGATAAAGCTTTTGTTGGTGAAGTTTATCTCAATCTGTAAGAGGGAGGGGTTTCAAGGGTAACCCCTCCCTCCAACCAGAATCACCTCAGGGCAGTTTTACTTTTGAAATTCCTTCCCTTTACCAGCCTTCATCCTAAATCTCAATGGTTTTCATGCCTTATTGGTCAGAAAGTGCCTCTTAAAAGTCTTACCTTAGTTCCTATTGCTTCCTCCCTTCTTCTGCCATCAGTGGAAATGGTAACATGAACATGTAATACTTTCAGAAGGTCAGTTTTCTGATCTCCAGATACTATACCCCAATCCCATTGTCCATTCTAGCAGTTAACTAGGTGCGTATGTACCCAAGTTCCTAGTGAGCGGGTACTCTCAAAGAGCTGCAAGAATGCAGACCCAACAGCTAAATATAACCCATACAAGATAAGGCTGATTTTTTACCCTGAGATAGAGTTTCTTCCCTTTGCTACACAACATGTTGCTCTTCCTTTTCTAACTAAGGAGTGCCATAGGCTAAGAAAACAGCAAAAGATTCCAAGGACCCAACGTTTAGAACAGGAGCTGACAGTGTTCTTTGCAACGTGTGATAGAGAATTGGTTCCATTTTGAAGCCTGACTAATCCTGTTTTAGATTTGGAATTCAATGTTCTTTCTTAAAAGTCAGAAGATTTAATTCAAATAAAAAGCAGAGACAGCTGTAGGCTGGTTGGTTAGGATTCGTAACTTGATTAAGTATCTACCAAAGCCATTTCTAAAACATGGTGCTGGCACTATGTTTATTTTCACTTTTAATATCCTTTCTGTTTATACAGGTAATACATATCATTTTTTTTTAAACTGGGAAATTTAGAAGAGTAAGTAGAAAAACTAGAAATCCTTCATATTCTCAGAGATAAATGGACGTATATCTTGTAAGTCTTTTAAAATATCTGAATATACATTGACACATTTTAAAACAAAATTTGCCTTTTGCTTGACATTTACTTATATATCATGAACACTCCCAATTATGTGAAATATTATCTTAATATTACTTCATCAACTTTATTTTTAAATTAGTTTTAAAGTTTCCAGTTACTATTCTTCAAAAGATTAAAATGTTAGTCATTGATGAGTACCTGTAAAAAAAAATCTCATTCAAGAAACTGATGGCTTAAGGAAAAGGAAAACTCATCATTTCACCGTACCCAGAGCAATTTCATTAATTCCTTTAAGGAAATTAACCAATCTTTAAAAGCCATGAATCGATAGAGCCCCTCCCCCCGTTTTGCTAACATGCTTTTGTTAACATTATTCATCTGCACGGCTAAATTCTACTGATTTTGGAGCACGAATCTTTACTTGGGCAACTGCTCCAGGCTTTTCTTAGAAAAGAGTTTTCATCTCTTAGGAGGAAGCTGAAGAATAATGGTTAAGAACATAATGTTAATCTTGAGCAAGTTATTTAAACTTTATGTGTTTCCAGTTCCTCATCTGTAAAATGCAGATAAAAATATTCTCTTTCTCGTAAGATGGTTACAAGGATCTTAGATCAATATATATTCCCCACTTAAAAGTGGTGCCTAGAACATGACAGTTTTCATCACAGCAAAGCGCGATTATCTGTAACTCTCATGTGGTCACTTTTTTTTTTAAGATTTATTTATTTATTTGACAGTCAGAGATCACAAGTAGGCAGAGAGGCAGGCAGAGAGAGAGGGGTAAGCAGGCTCCCTGCTGAGCAGAGAGCCACTTGTGGGGCTTGATCCCAGGACCCTGGGATCATGACCTGAGCCGAAGGCAGAGGCTTAACTCACTGAGCCACCCAGGCACCCCTCATTTGGTCACTTAATAATCGATGGTTTTATCTTTTTGTTTCTTGGCAACTATTTTTGTTCTACCCTTTTCTGTAGTTTTACTGTTTTGGCACAACTCTCTTTTTATGTAAATCCTTCCATTTTTCCTCACCTGTGTCCTGTTCTACATTTTCTTTTTTCCTTTCTTCCTGTCAAGAACTCGTGGACCTTTACGAAACCTGATTATGCCCTCTAATAGTCTAAGGCTTTGGACTGTCAGCCTGAAGTTAGAGAGTAATCTAGCAGAAAAGCCAGCCTCAAAAGATTTTGTCTGTGGATCTGTTTCTGCCAACAGGCTCCCTACACCTTGTGACTCAACCCATTTTATAATCTTTGCTCATTTGTTTTCACCCTTGGGCTGAAATGTCCCAGGGCACAGAGAGCCTGTTTCTCAGGTGGCAGTTCAGCCAAAAATAAAATCTACTACTACATTCCCTGGTACACTATTCTAATTAGTGAAAACAGCCCAGAGGAGTGAGGAGAAATTGAGAATCACACAGGCTTCCCTCATGCCCGCACCTGAGTGTTAACCAGCAGAGGTGAGGAGGCTCTACTGTGCACCTAAGGGCAATTTCCCACACAGCTAGCTCAGCAGTTGTGAGTGGTTCTCCCTCACTAACCAAATCTCCTTGCTAGAATCATTTTTCTCTTTTAGAGCCTCAAAACACCAAAGCACAAGGAAGCATCGAGTTACAAGTATCAGAGCCCAGCTGAGTCCCTGTGTGTGCATCTGTGTACCCTACTGGGAGAGTATATAGGATTCCTGTAGTTATAATTGGTGCTGCCTGCCCTTCGGCTTAGAATTGCATTACTTGAAAAGCAGAGGGGTTGCTATTGTACTTATGATCATTAATATTTCAATCCAGAGGGGACCGTTTCCTAAACCCTAGGAGAGGTAACAGAGGTTAGCATGGTGAAACGCAGCCAAAACACCATAACCTGCAGCCAGATGTGTTATGAATAATAATGCATGGAAGAAATAATAAAAACAGATAAAGAGAACAAGCTTCTAGCATTAAAAACCTTAGCAAATTAGGGTTTTGTTTAAGTATCTGGGAACTAAATGCCAGAGAAAAGCTCCCTGACCTAAGCAGCTTGCTGAAAGTGGCTGTACATAATTCAACAACTCTGCCAGGAAAGTTACACACAGAGGTTGAGAGAAGCTGATCTAATATCAACTAATGGCCTGGAAGGAAGTGATAGAACCAGACTTCTCATCCCAGACTCCTCTCTCTCTCTCTCTCCCCTCCCCCTCTTCCTTGACATTCCCTCGGGGGCCCCATTGCCTTGGAAAAGAAATTTAACGTAGTGCAGAAAGGGTGATAAAGACCGGCCAAGACCTACCATTGGAGGGCGCAACGGAACTAAAACAGGTTCAAATAGGCGGCTGCTTCCAAACTGAGAGCACCTCTGTGACCACGTCACAATGTTCTCCCTTGCAGTATTCCACATCAAATACAACCAAACAGATCAGATCACCTCTTCTCCAGAATTCGAGTGTGTTCTTTAGAGAGTCAGTGCTCCGCTTCTCTGGTTTTCAAATGTCAGCAGTCTTTGAGGGATCTACTGCCTAGGAACACACCTTTGGTTTCAGAAAATGAGAAGGTTGGCTCTGAGAAATCGAACTTCACAACTTGTAATCTTTACATAATGATAAACTCCTACATGTGCTTACTTTTCTAGTAAGACCTGACTCTACCATACCTATTTAAGTAGGCGCTGATGTTCAGAAATGAGTTATGTTAACTTTTCAAATAGAATCTGTTTGTAGCTGAGGCATCTAAATGAAATGAAAAGGAGCTCTTCTTTGTTTTCTTAATAAATAATGAATGCCTAGATTAAAGCTGGCAAATATATGGCTCTCCCAGGACCATTTTTCCCCCTCTGTGAAGGGGATGGAATCAACAATCTGGCAATTTTTTCATCAGCTGAGTTGTGGTTTCAGAAAACCAGTGCTTCCCGCAACCATTACAAATGCATCAGAGTTGGCAACTAAGTTGAGAACTGGCCCAGTATATCATGACCACCTCAGATTGGTAACATCATGCATTCTGTATTCATTGAAATATTTGCATTTCTATGACAGAAGTCTATGTCTCTGTAGAGTTTTCCTGAAGGAAAAATATCACTAATAGACCTAAAGTGATAGGGACCACACTTAGTTCTGCTGGGGCACCAGACCCAGCCCAAGCCCTCCATCTATGCTGTAAAACTCGGGCACCTGTGAACTTAACCACTGAAAGTCCTAGGGAACTCAGCTAACAGAAAAGCGTGAATATTGTCAGCATCAGGCAATTATAATGTCTTATGGAATTAGGAAGAAAATGGGACCCAAAAGCATTTGTATTTTTATTAAATTTGGGGATCCAAAAAATAAGTTTTTCCGATTGTGAATTTTAATGAAAACACGTAAAACAAAAGCATGGCTTGCTAATCTAAAGGAAACTGAATACAGATCTCTTAAGCCACAGAGGAAGTGACAGGAGAAAGAAAAGCATGTTGTTTAATCAAATGAAGACTTTTTTAATATTTATATTGATGTTCTAAAACTATTAGGATGTAATCAATATTCCTTTTTTTTTCCTTTTTCCTGTGGCTCACTACACCTCCAATACAAAACAAATAACAAAAAGAAAAAAAAAACTATAGCAAAACAGAGAAGGAACAAAAGGATAGCAGTCATTGCTGAAACAATTAAAAGGAAAGCAAGCAAGAAAACGAGGCAGTTCAGACAATTGATTCTAACTATAAAATAATTTGAATTCTGCTGTAGGCTAGTGAAACTTAATATAAAAATAACAAAGAGAAATGAAAAAGTTATTAGGTATCAGTAATAGTCACATAAAAGGGAAGGCTGTGTTCCTAGGTGATTTGGGCCAAGGGCAAGTTTGGAGCCATCTTCAAAGCTTTGAAGAAGTGAACCCATCTGTAAGAAAAGGCCCCAAGAATAGAGAAAAAAGACCAAACTGGAAGCACTGTCAATAAATATTCTGAATAGTAACCAAGTTTTATTGGTTCCCTCCTCTCCCAGACATTAAAAAGATAAAACAAAACAAAACACAAAATCAAAAGTCTATTTCACTTTTAACCCTTCGTTAACCTTCTCTCTCAAACCTCAGCTGTTCTAACACTTCAAGTCTGGAAAGATGTCCAGGTGGGCATTTGAGAAAACACACTCTGCAAGAATTATCTATCACACCTTCATTACTAGCAAGAGCTCCCACAGAAACGTGTTCATATTTGTTCTTAAAATACACAGACGAAATTCTCCCTCATGACAACTGATAACAAAAAAAACCCATCCAAACACCTAAGTCATTATAAAAATTAAAAATGAAAGTGTTGCTCAGATATAACTTACAAATGAAAACCCTCTCCCAGATTTTATTAACAAAATAGCAAACTGGGGAAGACAGGAGGAAAATTTTAATAACAAGTCCCTATACATGTGTAAAGTACTTTGAGCCTTTCTTTTTATAGCAAGGCTGGGGAGGGGGGTGGGGAGGTGGATATTGGTCTACACAGAAGAGATTAAGTGCATTCAAAGCTGGGAATAACCTGGGAAGAACTGATCAGAAAGTAAAGAAGCAATTGCCTGGATTGATTTTCTGTATTCCTTCACTTGGCACTAAATCTGCAGGATGCTTTTACACAAGGAGGAAAATACGGAGCCTAGCATGCTACTGAATACTGAAATGTGAGCTGAGCCATTTATGTAGCCACATGTAAGTGATTTGGTATACGGATTTCTTTGGGGATTTGTCCTGCCTTCAGAGGTTAGCAGCTACTTGAGAAGAAAATGTTTTTACTGCACCAGTTCAGAGCAACATACAAAATACCTTTAAAGGAAATAACCCCAGATGAAAATCTATCACTGCCAGGTACATTATATACAGCGTATGATTCTGTCCTTCCAACTTTTAAAGGTCATTAGCCCTATTCTACAAACCAGGAAATGGGACCCTAAAGGGGAGGGGTCAGTAATTCACAAGGATTGCAAAAGAGTCACTGGGATCTTGACAAAGTCCATCAAAGGCCCAAAGCAGGTACACCCTTAGTGTACCATGCATGACTTTTTCTGAAGGTTTTAAAGGAGGAAGTTCACTGATCTTGTAAGATAGTTGACAGTAAGTTTATTTTAGGAAAAAGGGGACTAATTACATTGTTTGTATTTATTTGGCATTTAAGAGTTTATAAAGCATATCCTTGTAGGAATCTGATAAAAACAAACACTCACATATGACAAATGCTGTGTAAAAATCACAGAGACTTCAAATGTCCAAGAAGCACATGGACCCAAACCTACATTCTTAACCCCTAAACTAATGGCCACCACATTTCTTGCATTTCTGTGCTACATTACAACTTCTCATTTTATATAGTGACCAAACAGGAGAAAGAGAGTGTGAGTTCTAAGGTTAGACCACTTGGATTAACATCCTGCCTTTGCCATTTGATAGTCATAACCCTGAGCAAACTATGTTACCATTTTATATCTCAGTTTCTTCATCTGTAAAATGGGAGCAATAGCAAATGTCCAACTCATACATTGTGAGAATCAAATGAGCAACCGTGTATAATAAACCCTTCAGCCCAGTGCCTGACTGGGAGTAAGAAATAAATAAATGTTAACTATCATCATTAATTTTGAGAAGAGTTTACTATCAAGCAGTTTCCTCCCTTTATGTAATGTGACTTTGTACAGTTTTGTTAGTAAAGCAACATGTGGCAGACTGTATTTTCCAAATATAGTCAAAATAATATCTCCTATTACATATGGTCTTCCACAATGTGACCATGCCACTCCCCCATAAAAAGGCAGAATCTGTTTCTGATGAAATGAGGCTGTGCTAGTTCCAGATGTAACCCTTAAATGGCCTGTTAGCTTTTTCTTCCTGCCTTCTGGACCACTCTCTCTTGTAACTCACCTGCCATGCTGTGAGGAAGCACAAATAACCTCACAGCGGGAAACCAAGGCCCCCAGCCAACACTCCCAGCAAAACTCTCAGCCAACAACCAGAGCCAACTTGCAAACCAGATGAGTAAGAAATCTAGGAAGTAGATCCTCCAGACTCCAGAGCCCATCTAACTCCACATGGAGCAGAGTTAAGCAGTTCCTTTGAAACTGCCTAAATGGTAGGTTATTGTTGTATCAAATTACTATGTTTTGGGATGGTTTGCTATGCACAATAGGAAACACTCAGAACACAGCACGTTATATATAATCACACTTTTTTCCCACCTTCCTGGAGCTCATCTTCTCTAAGTATGTCCATCATAAAGATATTTCTTATTTTAGGTGCACCTGGGTGGCCCACTTGATTTTGGTGCAGATCATGACCTCAGGGTTGTGAAATGGAGCCCTATGTCCGGCCTCCATGCTAAGCGAGGAGTCTGCTTGAGATTCTCTCCCTCTGCCTCTCCATCCCCGCTCAAATAAATAAATAAAATCCTTTAAAATATATATATATTTCTTATTTTTGGATCTATAACTATTACATGTGTTTAGTGCCTGCTGTTTGCTAATCACTGGATTGTCCCAGATGGAGGGAGAAGGAAAGAATATGCTACATAAGTCAACATGTTCTTGCCCTTAGGCAGCAACAATATAGTTGAGGAAAATGACTGCCCACACACAGAAGTAACCAAAACACATGGTCACCAAATATTTAACACCAGTGCAGGGTTTACAAATTATAGAAGCCGAAATCAGGTCCATTTGTTCCAAGAACAGACAAAAGGCTAAGCAGGGAATACATGAGCAAGACCAGCTTAGTTATGAAATGCCTCCCAAGAGTTAGATTTAAGCCAGATTTTTCAAGGACAGCAAAAACAGAAGGTAGATATAGAAGTGGCAGGCAGAGAATATGTTCTATAAGTTAGAAATGGATTTGTGAAGGTTCCAAACTAGTAATGAACAAGTCATAGACAAGACCTGTGAAGGCGACTGCTTAAATTCTAGCAGAGGGTCCTTGCCAAGAAGAACAAAGGAATGAGGTTGGGGAGATCGGGACAAGGGGTCAAAAATCTCTACTCTGAGCTTTTACAACTCTGAGCTTTTTACAACCTGGTGTGCTTTGGCCTTGGGAAAGTTTTTCTTTTCTCCTTTCAGACAGAAGCCTTCTCTCCAGCACTCAAAGACAAGCAGCCTGAACAGTGACTTAGGTGTTTCTGTCACATAATGCTTGGTCTCTTTACAAACTGGCTTGCTGTGTTTTACTCAGCAGTCTGTGTCATCTCTTTTGTGGCATCAGGATTGCTCAAAATCTAGTCATATCTTCTGCCTGGTGTCTTCTGTCAGAGGTGTCTAAGAGGATTCCTTACACATCCTTCAAAGAGATATACTTCAAAATGGGAACTAAAAGCATAGTGACCATATCAATAAAAGCTGCTCTTAGTTGATTCACAAATGCAGCTGCCAATGGAGTGCTGAGCAGAAAATAACTCCCACTGGACTTCAGTCTATCAGCTGTGTGTCGGTTTTCACCAACCAGTAGACTGTGTTCACTCTTGACCATGCAAACCACAGGTTCTTGACACCGGCATACCTGGGTTGTATGCTATCTTTTCATTCAGTGCCTTTTATTGAGGACTTACCCTTTCAGAAATGAAGCCAAACTGTAGTGGCCCTACCACACTGCCATCCAAGGGCTATCCTTCTCTGCTGTCAAGTTCAGCAGAAAATGGTATCTAGTTGAGTCCTGATCCAAAAGGGACTTAAAGCCCATGTAAATCAGGAAATCATGGCAATTTCCCACCAATATGAGATCTACCCACCACCCCAGAATTCGAATGGAATCAAGAAAAACCTTAAATTGCAATTATAAAAGCTGAGGTCTTACTATTTCTCAGGGCTTTTTTCTTTAACTTTAATTTTTTTTTTTTTTTTTTTTTTTTTAGTTGGGAGAGAGGCAAAGGGAGGAGGAGTGAGAGAATCTTAAGCAGGCTCCACACCATGTGGGGCTTGCTTCTCACAACCCTGAGATCATGATCTGAGCCAAAATCAAGAGTAAGAGACTTAGCCAAGGGAGCCACCCAGGCGCCCCTTTCTCAGTATTTTTTCTTCCTTCCTTTCTTTCTTTCTTTTTTTATCCTTAAAATCCTCTTTCACATATTGTTATAAACCCTGTTTTTCTGGTGACCAGATTCTACCATTTCAAGCAGAGAGGCTTCCCAGGGAACAAGAGGATTTAAAATTGAAAAAGCTAAAGAATTCAGGAAATAGATCAGCCACATTCTGTTCATTTTTTTAATGTTAGAACAGATATCCTCCAAGCTTCTTTTCTTCCCAAATACTACTTCGCTTTTCCTGAAAATGAGAAAGGAGAGGAACTATGAGGAAAATATATATGACATATACTAATAAAATAGGAGTGCTTTTATTTTAAGTGTATATAGGTATCACAATTCAGGGTGCTGGGGACTGCTGCTACTTACCTACCCACATACATCCAAATATGTGAATAATCCATATGCACAACACCCTCAGCTTAAAATGCAAAGAGCACCAACGGGCTCATCCTAATGGATATAAGCCGACCTCACACCATATGGCCCACATCCTTCCTCCACTGAGAAGTGCATCGTTTCCAGGTTTGGATCACATCTGTCTCATTAGAATGAAGATCTGCCTTTGGCTATTATTGTATTTTTTAGGCAATCTGAGTATTATCCTGAATACCAGAAGGCAAATACCTAACAGTGACAGTAAGCAAACATTTACATATCTTTTCTCATTTTCTTTTGTTTTGTTTTTGTCTTCTTTCTTCATTTTGTAAATTCCCTGGGTCCCAGACCATGCGGAGACCAAGATTTTAGCTCTTAACAAGCTTAGCTCCCATCCTAACCATCTTGTGTATCTCTTAAGACTTTGTGGATTAAAATCGCACCCGGGCTATGAACACCTCCAGAAATTCAATACTAAATTCCACATTTAAATAATTTTTTCTAAGAAATGTGTTTGGAAATATAGTTGTAAAGCTTTCCTAGTGCCAGAAGAAATCCCAACAGTGACCAAAGAACTAAATGATGATATGGAATTAATAATATGTCTCAGCTGAGGGGGGGACCAATGTATCTTCTAGTCCATTAAACAAAATAGATGATTAAGATGATTGTGATGCAAGAGGCACCTGGGTGGCTCAGCAGGTTAAACGACCAACTCTTGATTTTGGCCCAGGTCATGATCTCAGGGTCATGAGATCGGTTCCTCATTGGGCAGGGAGACCGCTTGAGATTCTTTTTCCCTATCCCTCCACACCTCTCTCCCCAAACCCTCTCTCGCAAAAAATAAGTAAATGAAAATAAAAAGATGATCATGACTCAAGATGATTGATTCCCTTCTTTGAACATGTTAGCTTGATGGTTCCTGGTGATTACTAAACCCACAGGTACAGGCTATTTGGAAGACTTGAAGGACAAAGAAAATACTGAGCGGAGAGATCAACCTGACACCGGACTGCTACCTGTATGGTAAATTAGAACGGTGAGGAAGATTGCTGAGTAACCCCCATCCCTTTACATTCAATCCTGGATTAGGACTAGAACCTGGGTATAATCCCTATAAACCAAATAATCATGAAATTGGCCCAGGCCAAGCCAAGACTATGCCAAGTAATATTTAATCTAAGAAGCAACTTATTTAGCAATAACCATGTATCTGGCAATTTCTGTTCCAGCATTAAATACAGAAAATCACTAGGTTGTTTCTGTTTTTCTAATACACATAAGCGAAAAATGCCCACCATCTCCCTTAGGAAAAAATATAAAATATTACATAAAAAGCTACCAAATTTCTAATCCTTTAGGATGTCATTTTTTTAAACTCCAAAAAAGGAGATAACTGGTCTGCTAGAATCCATTTTCCATTCAGTGCAATAAGGTAGAGAAATAGATTTGTCCAGTTCTGCCTTTTTTTTTTTTTTCCTGCCAAACAGAACCCGCACAATTTCCAAAGGTAGCCTCACTAAAACTGTCTTCTAGTCATTTTTGATGGAAAGGAACTGTCTGAGGGGGATTTGGTACACACGTTTTCTCCCCTCTTCCATTTTGCAATTGCATTTAATTTTTATTAAAATGGCGGCTAGAGCTCTTAAAGGGACCTGTAGGTGATTACTCTTCAACATGCCTCACACTTGACCATAACACCTACATCTTTAAAATGGAAAAAGTGCATTTTTTTTCCCTCCAATCTGATTTCCTTAAAATGTATTGCATATGATTTGAAATGTAATCTCTTGGGCAAAGTGTAAAACAAGCAGTTTTCAATTAAGGTAGTTAAATGGTGACATTAAAGGAATTGTGGAAATAAATACAGTGCAGTAATCATCCAAAAATGAAAAACAAAACAAACTGAATTTTTTTTTCTATGCGCTTACATCCAATAGAAAAACTTGACAGTACAAAGTATACTTACTTTTATACTTTTAAATCATGGAAATGATTGCCCATTATAGGGAGAAAACAGTTTAAGAAATCATAACTCTACACTGCACAAGGTTAATGCCATTTAAAATGCAAAAGTAGGGAGCTAGTACCCATATTACCTGGTATTTTCACCATTTATGCACCCAGGAGCAGACATGTTTATCTTTCACCTTGACATCTGATTGCTGTGCTAATGCCATTTAAAACTAGATGGAAGAAAATTATATTCTCTGAAGGAGTTGACTGACTCTTTTCTCTAAAGAAAAGAAAAAAAATAAGGATAGCCATTTTGATTCAAACAAAGTGCTACATAGAAAGCTGTGGGCATAAATCGCATCAGGCCTCTATAATTTTTGCTTGCTATCGGTTATTGCTGGGATAATTGCATAGGAACAGTATTTGTGTAATTGTCAGCAGTAATACTCCTGGACCAAGGACCAAGGCCTCCTGCAGATTTCTACAAATCATTATTCTCCTTACAGTTTGTGCTGTGTGTGTGTGTGTGTGTGTGTGTGTGTGCGTGTGTGTGTTTCCCCAAAGATCACTGGAGTTAAGCCAAATGGAATTATTATTGTCAGACTTGGGAAGATTCAAATTAATTTCTGAAAAGTACAGATAAATTTTGCAGCTAAGCAAACTTACAGCATTTATTGAAAAAAAAAAAAAAGACACCAGAAGGTTGAGGGGGAAAATGTTCAAACAAAATGCATATCTTAAAAGCTGTGGATCTATTTGAACAAATGGGAAGCTAATTTGGTGAATAGGATCAAAGAAGCCAGCAGACTGTTTAACTCAGAGGGGTTGGATATGGGGAAAGACATTTGACAATGTTTGTACAACTCTTGTTTCCTTGCTCATTTGTCTTTTCTTCCAAGTTTTTATAACACATTATAGGAATGCAGAATAGGAGTGGATTGCACACTTAGAGTTGTAATAAGTCTCAGGAATATAACTATATATACAGAAGGCTGTTCCCTTCTTCCAAAATTATAAAATATATTATAAACTATAATTCTGCCCTACTTGCGTTTATATTATAAACATGTTATTTGTTCTGACGAAATCTTTCCACATTTCTTCTAAAAACAGTCTTAACAAAAGTAAAGGAAAATTTTTTCAACTCCTGTGGAATTGTTTGATTGGCATTTAGTATGTTTTGCTTTCAACAAGTTTGTCAGATTTTCCAACATTTTCATCATAACATACAATAGCAAACACTTATTTAATATTTTAGATCTCAGGCAAAGGATTAAATAAACAATTCAGTTGCAAAAGAGAAAACACAGATGACAAACATTTAAGAAATGGGAATTGGATAGGATATGGTGGTTGGCTAGTTAATGTAACTAAAACATTTTTAATGATAATGCCCCAGCATTTAAATATAGAAAATCATGAGAACGAGGATTTAGTGAAACTGACATCCTTTTACATAGCTGGTAAGTCAAAAAATTAGTAAGAAATTTCTGTAAAACAAATTTTAAATACATGTTAAAGATTTTATTTTAAGCTTAATTTTAAACTTTAGTCTTTGAAAATTTATAGCTATCTTAAGGATGACAACACTAAAAAAAAGAACTTTCAAAGATTCATGTATGAAAATACTTATTCAAAATAACAAACACTTAAAAATAATCTAATTATCCAAAAACAGAGGCACGTGGAATAAGTTAAAGGACAATGTGCAATGCATTATCTACTCATTCAATGGTGTTTTCAAATCCAAAGTTTAAAAATGTGCAATGATCTGGAGAAATATTCATACAAAATGAAATACAGATTCAAAATTGGTAGGTGCATGTATTCCCAAAGTTGTTATAACTATAAATATGCATAGGGAAAATGTTAACTTATATTTTCTGAATAGTAGAATTATAAATGATTTTTATTATCCAATCTCTTTTGGTATTTTACCTTTTTTGCATATTATATATCTATTCAAGATTCATTGTTTCTGATATAAATAGCATACTTTCAAAATCAAGGAAATACAGAAACATATTCTTGTCAGTAAGTCTGGAGAAGAGTTGGTAGGATCGCCCATGCGTCTTTGCCTCTGAAAAAAGACTTTAGGTATGTAAAACATGGGTTAACTCTATAAAATGGATGCTTGGAACTCAAGAGTTGAATAGAAAGATTCTTCTGGAATGCCATTTTAAAATATATCATTAGTTTTGTTTTAAGTTGAGGTTGCCAGTGAAGTTATTATCGTAAGCCAGATTCCTGCAATATTCTTTCACCCCCAAGCATTTCATGTTCTGTCACTTCCCTCTGGAATCACTAATTGTCCCCTAGTTGTTTCTATCCCCTACAGCCGTTGATGGCTGTCACTGGAAAGACACATTCTCTGGTGAGAAAAAACACAGTCAGTCAGCAGCTTGTACCTATCCCTGCTCTTACTAACATCTCTGGATCACCTCAGGCAAGTTTTACAACCACTTATTAGCTGGTTCCCCTCTTTCAAAACTGGGTTATTTGACATCATATTCCTCCTCAGTGAAAAACACAATAAACACAAATACACCAGATAAAAACTTGCATTCTATGGTTCCAATTCTTACTGTTCAATGCTTAGTGTGTCTTTCCACCTTAAGGAAACCTAATAATTTAGGAGAAAATTTGAGAAATAATAGTAGTTTAGTGGTTACAACCACAAGCCCAGACTGGACGTCCTAGATATGAGTGCAGCTCTATCACTCACTAGATATATCATCTTGAGTAAACTGTAGTCTCTCTGTCTTCTATTTCCTCCTCCATAAAGCAGATTCCATGAGTTCGTTAACACATACACAACACTTAAAACTGTTTCCACTATGGAGCAAATGTTAGCAACTATTATTACAAAGCATGTGTCTTCTTTTTTTCCAAGGTTATAAATATGTTTACAAAATTCTTGGTTTAAAAAAAGTACAGATTACACTGTAATCTGTTCATAAACAGACTGTCGGTTTATAAAAACTTCCACTTTTGACAGAAGGAAAAAAAAAACTAGGGCTAGTTTTAGAGGTAACTTACTCAAAACAGGGTAACACAATGGAATTGTTTTATATTTAGTTTTTATTATTGATAGAGCCTCATTAAATAGGATTGCTATCCATAAACTTACTCAGAAAAGAGCCTGGATAAATAAAGATTCCCAAGTAGTTTCGCATGTGTTTATATACGTCTGTGATGTGCAACTCCAGTCCAGTAAGAACAGATTTAAAGTGATTACATTTCATTTGAGCTCGTATCAGCCACAAGTTAGCTCAGCACAATTTAATGGAGAAATGCATTGCTTTTTGCACTTAATGAGGCCATGTTTGATAAGAGACTCTGGAGGGATCTGGAATCATAAGAGTAATGAAATCCAAAGTTTGGGTTCTTGGTTCATTAGGCAACAAGACTTCAATCCAAAGAGAAAGAGAACAACTTGTTAGATTTTTTTTTTCATTTATTTTTTAAGATGCTAGAAAATGGGCTTTTATCTTTCAATTATTAAACAAATAAGTTTCACAACAACTTTGACTTCAAAATAATTTTTATAAGTGTGATGTATAGTGATCCAAGGCTACAACTATCATAGCATTTTAGGAATCGTAACTGTAATTTAACTATTCCTTTTCCTGATGAAAAAAGTGAGGCCCACAAATATAACGTGCTTGCCAAAGTAAAGAGGTAGTTAGTGTCAAAGACAAGATCAAGTATAACAACAGAAATTGTTAGTATTTATTGAACACTTACAAATCATGCCTTAATTCATTCGATCCTCAAAACAGTTCTATTTAATAGATGATGAAAATGTAATGGCGTAATAGGATTAAGTGACTGGCCAAAGGTCACGCGGTAAGCAGCAGGCTATACTGAGAACCCAGGAACTCTGCTTCCAGAAACCAAACTCTTGACCCCTATACCACACTGACTCCAGTGAACTGGAGAAAGTACTTCTCATATCAAAGGCAGCATCAGAGCATTATTACACAGTCTGACTGGAAAACCATCAGAAGATACCAATATCCCTATCTCTCTCCATCTCCTGGCATTTATACAACCACTTACTAGCCTTCTTGGGAATTCACAAGTTAATTAGATCAAAGAGTTCTGGTATCTAGAAAAAAAATAACCTGGCAGTCATCACATTCTTCTGGGTTCTTTTTCACAAAGAATGGACCTTATAGGCATGGAATTTTTCTTGGGGAAAGACTACCACAACACAGCTTCGTCCCTGAACTCAGAGCAATGCTAAACATGGTACCCAAGCAAGATGGACTGTATTAGAAGTATTGATCATTGAGACATATAGCAAGGTCCATGAACAGAAACCTTGATTTTTAATATGAATGTCACTTTATTAGGTTATGTGACTTCAAAAATGTTGCTAAATTTCTCTTCTGCACTGGTGGGAGAATAAGAGTCACACCTTTCTATTCATTCATCTACTTATCATATATCTATTTTGTATAACTGCAGGATATCTATCACTGAGCTAGGTATAGGCAGAAATAAGTTTATTGAGAAGTTAATGGACCTTTATTTGCCTGGGCCCCTCCTATGAAAGGGCTGGAAGAAGGGGACAACAATGTGCTCTCATAATCATTTATTTTTGAAAAATTTTGCAAAAGAAGATACATAAACTACAATCAATTAAGGTCACTTTCTCTATCCCCTTGGATTTCCCTTGTCTCTCATTTCCTATCCTTGTGTAGTAGTGGCTTTGGAGCAACTATAGGAATTTTAGTATCCATCTAAGGAAAAACTGAGTCATGAATAGTTAAATTTAGTTGGACCTTAATGGGATATATTTCTGTAGTTTACAGTCATTTCCATGTAGGCCTCAGTCATTGCTAACAATATCTCAGTGTTAGGAGGGTCTGGGAATACTCCCACTTCTCAGTGTGCCCACTTATCTAGAATGGCCACATAGAAGTCCAAGGCCAAAGTCATGTCACAGTATGAAGATGTCCTGCAACCTCTGGCACCAGAAGTATGTGAGGAAAGAGACACAAGGTTCAAAATGTATGGAGCCAAATATCATTAATACTGTTCTTACAAAAATAAAAATGTCCGGGCAACTTGGTGACTCAGTCGGTTAAGTGTCTGCCTTCAGCTCAGGTCATGATCTCAGAATCCTGGGATCAAGCCCCTCATCAGCTCCCAGCTCAGTGGGGAGTCTGCTTCTCCCTCTCCCACTGCTCCCCTCCCCTCTCCCTACACCTCCCATGTGCATGTGTGTGCGCACACACTCTCTCTCTCTCTGTCTCCAACTCTCAAGTAAATAAATAAAATCTTTCAAAAAGATAAAATAAAATAGAAACGTCCCCTAGAGAATCTAATATTTTTAAGTTCTCATTAGTGGGCATTAGTTGACAATTTACCGAAACCTAAATAAATTAATGGTAGAGGACAGAAAAAAGATGAGGGGTCACTGGAAAATGAATGAGCAGAAAAGTAGCCAAGCAAAAGACAAAATGTTTGCCCTGAGTTCTTGCTGCTACTAAATTAGTTATTTGAGAGCTTTTAATGAGTATCAGAATCACCTGGAATTTTCTGAGCTCTAGTCCAGACCCATGAAAACAGACTTACCTGTTTTCGAGGCCACGGAAAATACAATTTAAAACATTCAGTTGATTCTAAGGTAAATGGTCCATAGATCACACTTTGATCTATGGTGACAAATTTCTAAAAAAGAAATTTTTTAGCTGGTATTCAGCTGGAATCCATTCAGCTGGAATATCAACAGCTATATGACCAGAAGCCTGACAACCACCAGTGAAGAACATCTCCATCTGTTTTGTTGTTGTTTTTTGAAGATTATTTATTTATTTATTTATTAGAGAGCAAAAGACAGAGCGCGAGCAGGTGGGAGGGGTAGAGGGAGACAGAGAATCAGGCTCCCCACTACAGGGAGCCCAAGGGACACGGGCTCCCTCCCAGGACCCTGGGATCATGACCTGAGCAGAAGGCTGATGCTTAACCAACAGAGCCACCCAGACACCCCTCCCCCAATCTGGTTTCAATAATGATCTGACAGAACCTACTTTTCTCCATGTTTGCAATTTTTTTTCCCCCGAACTCAACTGCCCTTTGGTGTGAATAGGAGGAACAAACATTAATGTACATAATTTTGTAAAGGAAGAAAAAAAACAACTCCCAGAGTTTGTCTGAGTATTCTTTCAAAGATTAATGTGTAGATCTTTCTGGCACATCTAAATTATTACCCCAATGTGCACAGTCATAATATATATAAAAAAGAAATTTCTGCTTTACACACTGATCTAAGAACAAGCTTACATGGTGTGCATAATCATTGATATTTTAATTACCTTGCATCCAAAGATCTCTGACCTTTTGTTCCAATCTTTAGGGTGAAATCAAAAGTGCAACAGCTGTTCTCCCTACAGTGAACATTTAGCCTACACACAAAAAGGTGACTTTCTTTGTTCATCAACATAATTAAGCCCAGATATTGACTGCCTGTGTCAGACTTTGGCCAAGAGCTAACTTGTATGAGAGCTTGACGTAATCGTATTAAGGGCTGACAGTACTTAGTTGCCATGGACTGAATAAGAAAAACGATACCAATAATGTAGGTGTGTATTCTCTACTGCATGGTAATAAGCTAATTGGAATCTAAGCAGTTGATATTTATAATTTCTATAGTTTAATTATAAAAATCACCAATATTATAATTGCTGTGTATTATTTCCTTTAAATATTCAACAACTAATTGGCCTAATTGAGCAGAATATTTCTAAGAGCAAATACAGTATTTTGTTTTAACCACAGAAGAAGATCATCTGGAGGTTAGTATTTTGTTTTGTTTTAATTAGAACTATTGTGTATGAAGTGTCCATATGCATATGTCCTCTAAGTAAAATCCTGTGTTCAACTGTCTAGAAGAGGAAAGTGTTTCCTGATGAAGTTTACATTATTACTTGGAACATTCCCTAGCGTTATTTTTCTTCTTTCTGCTGAAAAATATTTCCTGAGCAATATAAATTATTGGAATTTGAAGAGTAGATGTACAGTACAGGTAGCTATAAGATCATCTACCCCACCACCATCATTAACTGATAAATAAAAATGTGCTCCAGATCACAGAGCTAGGACTGGAACTCAACGTACCACTTCCCCTACTCTAACTTTCCCCCGCCATCTGCCTCTCCCACTTCCGCCTGCTGCTTCTATTTCACAAGCTTCTCCTTGGGATAAAATTTTCCTTAAATAATATTTCTCTTCTTTTCGTTCGGACCCCTCCTTACACTGAAGAGATGTTTCTCTAGCAGCTGTTTGATAATGTGTTGCTCATCTGTTAAACTTCAGCTCATATTTCCTACCCTGAGAGAGCAGAAAGATGCTGTTTTCTTTAGCACAACAGCAAAGATGACAAGATACCTTTCATGAAATTATTCTGTTAAGGTCAAGCTTAACTAAAGTGGTCCAGTAAGCTTCCCTAAGCTTCTCCATTCAACAAAAGTGGGGAGGGCCAAGACACACTGCATATAACAATTATATGTATGTACATTTTCTGAAGGGTGTATCTAAATAATTTTTCTTGACTTTTGATAAACCCACAAGATAAATACTTCATGTCTAGAATACATATACGTTGGTTTACAGATGATGAAAATCATTCTTTGAACCATAACATAATGTTCCACTTAAAGAAATAACAGGCACTGTAGCACTGAGGAATAAAATGAAAAGGAGCATAATAAAAATTTATATAAATAAGAAAGCTATAAAAATCCATCTAAATCACATTGTCGCATGCCTTATACATTCTACTTTATAGTACTGCACTGTACTCTTAGCTTAACCATCCTTTTAAGTAGAATATATACATATATATATATATATATATATACACACACATATATATACATAGTGCCTTCAGATAGTGACTGCTTCAAATGCAAAGCATCTTCCAAGGCACAAATATTCATCTTGAAAGGGTCCCAGAAGACCCTTTGAATCTTTCCAAGAATTTAAGAATCCAAGAATCCAAGAATCCAAGAATCTGTGTCCTTGTCTATATAAAGCAGAGGTTCTCAACTGGGAGTGATTTTGTTTCCCAGGGAATATTTGGCAATGTCTAGAGACTTTTTTTGTTTTTGTTTTTGGCACAAGGAGTGTAAAGGGTACTATTAGCAACCAGTGATTAGAGGCCAGGGATCCTGCTATAATTTCTATAAATCACAGAAAAAGGAATTATCTGACCCCAAATTATCCTATACCAAATAAGCTAACATAGCAGTTACTATGAGTTCTCCGGAATGACATGAAGTTTTTCTCTTAACTTATTGTTGAGAAATGTGTGAGTTTCAATCTTATCACTTGTGCTACTGCCTAGAGTTACTGGGATAATTTCTTAGTAGGAGACAACATGTGCAGAAGCAAGAACACTAGGCCTGAGAGCCTGGAAACCCGGCTTCTGCTGCTGTAGCTCTCTCACTAATTAACTGCATGAACTTGGGTAAGTCACTTAATCTCCCATGCCCTGAACTGCTTCATTGAAAAATCAGAGGACAAAGCTAAGTTAATGCTAGAAAGCCCTTATAGTTCTAAAATTCTTTTATTCAAATGAGAAGTCAAATCACAAGTTAACAAAATGTTAAGATACATGACTATGCAACCACTGGAAAAAAAAAATAAGAGTACTTACAGTAATCTGTCTTTGTCAGATATGTTCCAAGACCTCCAGTGGATGCCTGAAATCACAGATCGTACCAAACCCTCCAAATACTGTGTGGGGTTTTTTCCAAATAAAGTTTCATTTATAAATTAGGCATAGCAAAAGATAAACAATATTAATAAAATAGAAAAATTATAAAAATATGCTGTAATAAAAGTCATATGAATGTAGTCTCTCTCTCAAAATATCTTGTACTCTTCTTGGGAAGATGTGAGATGATAAAATGCCTTATGTGATAAGATGAAGTAAGGTGAGTGACGTAGGCATTATGACATAGTTTTAGGCTACTATTGACCTTCTGATGAAAAGCAGGATCATCCACTTCTGCATGGTGAGTGGCCTCAGGTAATTAAAAATAAGGGAAGTGAAACTGGGGATAAGGGGGCCTACTGTGCATTAAATGTATAACTGTGCTGTTTCAATAAGTTGGTGAGCATTTACTGAGCATTTCATTATATGCTTAGCACTCTGCTTGAATATATAAAAGAAGGATTAGAATATGCACCTCTAAGAGTGAAAATAGATTGAGTTATTGAAATTTACTAAAGTGTTTTTTTTTTCCGCCCAAAGTGTAATATGCAGACCATCACATCAGGACATCCTGGGATCTTTAGCAAAGTACAAATTCCTGATCTCCTATTCTGAGTTGACTGGAATTTCTGACAATGTGGCCCAAACTGGCATTTTTGCAATCACTCCCAAGTGATTACTATGCATACTATAGTTTAAAACCCATTGAATTAAAAAATCAATGAGTAAGAGAGTCTGTTATACTTCTTTAGTCTTGATTATTGATAACATTCTATAGGAGTTCTGGGAAAATATTACTGGTAGGTCAGAATAGTTGAAGGGAAAGTCCACAGTGGTTAAGCTGGGAGCCTAAATAGGAGGTGTTTGAAAAGTAAGATGGATAATTGAACACTACATCAAAAACTAATGATGTACTGTATGTTGGGTAACTGAACATAATAAAAAAATAGTAAAATAAATGTTAATACAACCTACAAAAATGAAGGAAGGGAAAGAAGGAAGGAAGGAAGGAAGGAAAAAAGTATGATGGGGGTGGGGTGGTGCCTGGGTGGCTCAGTTGGTTAAGCATCTGCCTTCAGCTCCGGTCATGTTCCCAGGGGCCTGGGATGGAGCCAGGTCCCCTGGTCCCCTCAGGCTCCCTGCTTATGGGAGGAGTCTGCTTTCTCCCTCCCTCTCTTTCTCTGCTCCTCTCTCCCATCCTTCCCCAGCTGTGCTCCTGTGCATTTTCTCTCTCTCTCTCCAATAAATAAAATCTTTTAAAAAAAAAAAAGAAAGAAAGAAAGAAAAGAAAGGAAAAAGAAAGACAAGGAAAGAAAAGCAAGATGGGAAGAGCCAGGAAAGGTATTCATGTGGAGTTTCACAATGAGCAAAGGCACAGATGTGGGAGTAGATGAGATGTAATTAGAAGTCAATGAAGAGTCCCATAATAGCAGTATTGGTGTTGAGCAGAAATAATAAAGTGAATTAGCTGTATACATGTACGGCAGAACCAATCTGAAAATGTCTATCACCCCCAAAGGGCAACCATCATGGAAAAAAATTATTTCAAAGATGTTTAAATCCTATTTAAATGCTGTCTGACTAAAATGTTTTTCACTGATTTTTAGGCTACATATGCCATTCAAGAAAAAAAATAAAATTACCCCATGCATTAAAATTTCTAGATCTCAAAGTCTCCTAATTCATTATGTTACTCAAGAGCACATGGTTATTTGATGAAAAGCCTTATTTCCCTCTAGTATACACATTATTTTGCCAGTTTAAATTCATACATAAAGCAATGTTCCTATATTGGCCATTTTTGTATGTTTTAACGTGGTTTTTCCTCTTGAGGGGTGGGGACTGAGAGTTTTTCCCCCCAAAACCCAAAGATATTTTCATTTGACTTCTTGTGTAATATAAATAATTTCATTTGTTAATTTGTTATATGGAATACTTCACTGATGTCTAATTATTTCCCACTGTGGTCAGAGCACATGCTTTGTATGACCTGAATACCTTTAAATTTATTGAGACTGTTTTGGCCTAGACTATGACGTCCATTGTCTTCAAATTTGCTGTTTCACACATTTTGTCCAACTTTGGTGGTTTTGAGTAGAAGTATAAACACAGCCCCTATTATTTCATTTTTACTGGATGCAGAAGTCCCAGTTCAAGTAGATTACTTTAAATATATTATGATACCTAAAAATTACTTGATTTCATTAATACTATTTTTAAGCCTTACATGAAAATGTGAGCTCTTACTGTAACTATGGAAACAACAGATTGAATTTATAACACAGTTATCAATAAGGTCTTAATAGAATTAACCTAATGGATATTTTCAAACACCACTCTTGTCAGATTCTGGTAAGAAGCACCATCACCATCCCCGTGGTACTGGAGATGTATTTCGAATATTTGAAGTGGAAAGTAAGTAATTAATGTGTAATAGGATGTTATATTTTCTGGAATATATAAAACAAAATGATTCTATCAAAATCACCTTTTTGACTAAGTAAACCATTATATCAAGTAAAATATAAAGGTTTATTGGCTTGCATAAATTCATAAGAAGAAATGCCATGTAATTAAAGTCCCTAACGGAAACACCTGTAATTCATATATTCACTCTCTGGTCTAAGAGTTGAAGATGAGAAGAAGACTCAGTTCCTGCCCTTCATGAGCATAAAGGACAGAAGAAGAATGAGAAGTGTTATCATGGTATAGTAATAGTGCTGTATGGTGACAGATGGTGGCTACACTTGTAGTGAGCACAGCTTAACATGCAGAGAGGTTGAATCACTATGCGGTACACTAGCGTAACATTGTGTGTCAGCTATACTCAAAAATTCTTTTAAAAAAGAAGTGTTACCATGTATTATCATAACATCCAGTTGTAAAAAAGATATTTGCAAACTGTATTTTTGGTTGAAGACATGAATTTGGTAATATTAATACGAGTTTAGTGGTAATACAATCAAAATAAGCTTTCTTTCCAACACTAATGATTCCTTAAGTTTGTATCTGAATGTCAGAAGAATTCTATCGCCCAATACTACATTTTATGGACATCCTTATATGTAGTGCGGGGGAGTTACAGTTCTGAAACCACTGTCAGAGTTTTGATAAGCTTTATACAAATTTACAGATAATTCCTATTTATCTGATTTAGGAAAGATACAAATAGTGAAGATAAGTGTAGATAATCTTTTTTTTTCTATTTTTTAATAAATTAAAGTAGTCATCATTTTATTTTTTAAAGGATTTTGTTTAGTTGACAGAGAGATAGAGAAAGTACAAGTAGGCAGAGTGGCAGGCAGAGAGAGAGGGAGGAGCAGGCTCTCCACTCGGCAGGGAGCCTGATGTGGGGCTCGATGCCAGGACCCTGGGATCATGACCGGAGCCAAAGGCAGCCGCTTAACTGACTGAGCCACCCGGGCGCCCCAAAGTAGTCATCATTTTAAAAGTGACACAGTACCTAAGAAAAAAAAAAAACATGCCCTATTCCCCAGTCCTATTCTCTAGCTTTCTACTCCTTTAGCTCTTTTTTCCTGTAATTACCTTAATGTTTCCAAATATAAATATCACTTTTTAAAATTTATTGAGTTTAGATATTATTTTTTTGACTTCTTGTCATTTTAGATGAGAAATTAGTTTTTCACCTCCACCCCTCAACTCCTTCCCTTCCACTCAGCCATCTTCCCAGGAGAATGAAGTTACTACTTGGGGGTACACAGGTAATCAGTGTTTCAATAATTCTGACTGTGTCATATTGTTCAGACAACCTTTGAACTTATATCTTTGTCTGCCATGACTGGCAGTACCCAGATCTTCCTTCAAGAATACGTTTAGTGGTATGCCTGGGTGGCTCAGTCAGTTAAGCAGCTGCCTTCAGCTCATGTCATGATCCCCAGGGTCCTGGGATCGAGCACCACATCGGGCTCCTTGCTCCGCAGGGAGCCTGCTTCTCCCTCTGCCTCTACCTTCACTCTGCCTGCCTGTACGCTATCTCTCTGACAAACAAACAAATAAAATCTTTAAAAAAAAAAAAAGAATATGTGTAATAACTTCCGTGCAGGCAACGTGGAGAACTTTTGCCACTTAGCAAGTGTGGGGGGAAGATGAGGGCAGATATTTAGGATAGGTACTGTTGGTGGATCTTATCCATGCCATGAACACTGCCAAGTCCTTGACCTACATTACATCATTTTTCCTCATTTTATCTCTTCAAGCATGGTCCCCATTATTATTATGCCTATTTTACAGATGAGGAAATGGAGACTCAGAAACATTCAGACTCAGAAACTTCTCCAATTTCAAAGAGTACCAGACCTAGTTTCAAACCCATGTGTTAGCTTACCCCTAACATATTCTCATACCATGTTAGTGCACTATCTCCACAGTGTTTGAAACATATTCAGCTCTGACTGCTAGGGAAGAAGACAGGAAAGGCCTAGAAGAGAAATGGCAGACTTGTTCCTCTTCAGGAAATGCTGTAGCCCCAGCTTGCCATTCCTAGTCAGACAGCCTTGGGCAAGTCACATGACATCTAACAGTAATAATCATTGAGAGGACCGGCACATAGTGAACATTTATCCATAACAAGGCACTTTTGCATGTTTTATCTGATTTTGGTCCCATAAGAATCTTTCTGATGTAGATGTTCTTCTTATCATTATTGTTCTTACTGTTATCATTATTATCATTTTTGTCCCATTTTATAAGTGGGGAAGCCTATCTCAGGGTTCCACTTCCCTTACCTTTCACATGAGTGAGTTGAATTATCTCTAAATTATCTCTTTCTAAAAAATACATTCCTTTGGAACAGTTATAAAGTAAAACCTACAAGTCCATATTTGATTTGCATATCTCGGGGAAAAAAATGCTACTCAGAATTTTCAGAGATCACCTCTAATTGCCTCATTTTTCAGGTAAAGAAACTGAGAATCAGAAAAATAATAATTAGACCTTCCAGAGTCACACACTAATGGAGACTCATACCCAAACGTGATAACACTCAGTTTGTGCTCTTTTTTAAACTGAAGCAGGAAGATGGCACACAATGATTGGAGGGGTGGGGGGTGGAAAATGCAGTAGCAAGACAGGGAGATAAAGAAAGAGTAAGCAATGTGGAAGTCTCTACTACCATCTCTTCATTCACTCAGCCACTTGTGAGGCCCCAGAAACGTAAGGACAAAAGTAAGCACAAGGGCCACCTGGGTGGTTCAGTAGGTTGAGTGGCTGACTTTTGAACTCAGCTCAAGTCATGATCTCAGGGTCCAGGGATCAAGCCCTGTGTAGGGCTCTAGGCTCAGCCGAGAAGTCTGCTTGTAGATTCTCTCTCCCCCTCCCCTTCCCCCAGCTCATGCACTCTCTCTCTCAAATAAATAAGTAAATCTTTAAAAAAAAAAAAAAAGTGAGCATAAAGACATTCTACCCTATCCTTAGAAGTTCACAATCCAAAAAAAAAAAAAAAAGCAAGAGGTTAAATTATTTTAATACATAGTAAATGTAATAATTTGCAAATTTAATCCAAAAAGGAGAGTTGGCTGTATCAATCTTTTGGCATCTAGAATTTAAAATGTCTATAATGAAGGGTACCTGCATGTGGCTCAAGCATCTGCCTTCAGTTCAGCATCTGCCTTCAACTCAGGTCACGATCCCACAGCCCAGGGATCCAGCCCCTGAGTCAGGCTCCCTGCTCAGCAGGAAGTCTGCTTCTCCTTCTCTCACTCCCTCACACTGCTCATGCTCTTGTTTGCTCTGTCTCTCAAATAAATAAATAAAATCTTTTTTAAAAACAAAATATGAAATGTCCATAACGGAACTCTCAATTTCACTCACTCATCATCTACGCTTTACCATTTCAGTAAATGGCACCTCCACTGGGCCAATTACTTAGAGCAAAAATCAACTAGCACCTTTAGTTCCTTCGCACTCTGTATCCAACCCATAAAATAAATCCTCTTGATCCTATTTCCAAGATACGTCTTAAATATGTCCATTTCCCTCCTCCATTTTCACAATTCTAGGGCAAACCCCCCTATTCTTATCTCAGCTATTAATATAGCTTCCTAAATACTCTCTCTTCTTCCACTCCGGCCCTCTACATTTTCTACCTACCCTGCAAAATGACTTTAAGAACAAGTGAATCAAATGATGTTAACTCCCTTTTTAAAGTCTACAAATGGTCCTAACAGCCTCCTTTCTGTTGTTTATGACTGAACATATTAAGTGCTTTTTCAGATTAATCCAAGAGGTACAACTAACAACCCTAGTCAGCTGCAACCAACTAGCAAAAAGAACTACTGGTGATTTCAGTTACCAGAACATGCTATATGATACGGTCCTCTAAAAGAACAGACAATGGCAGAGAAGTTCATTGCTTACTAGATCTTCCCAATGCAAGAATAGAAATATTCTAAACCCAATTTCTTATCACCTGAGAATTCACTTACTGTCACCCATCTTTGTTCCCTTCAATATGTGATTAGTATTGAAAATTAAATACTCTATACCATTATACGGGTTTACACATGCAAGTCCAATCCCCCAAATAGAAGACAAATCTTATGCTCTTATCTTGAAACTCCACATTTACAGAGATAAAAGGAAGAAAATGGCAAGGTGAACAGAGAAGCATGATCTCAGCACTCTGTTAACTCAATCAAGTCAGACAGACAGAAATTAAATACAAATCTGATTACTATTATGGAAGTGGAAGTATGGAACATTTCTGTACTAGTGGGTCAACGGAGTAGAGACCTGAAGAATAAACAGAAGTTATCAGAATCACCTGGGTGTAAAGGACAGTTGGATAGGATGTGGGAGCAAAGAAGATTCCACCAGAGGTAGACAAAAGATGAACATATAACATGATTCTGCTAAACATATTGCCTGAATCTTTTTATATGCACTATTTTTAAAAAGCTCAGCCTTTTCACATAACCATAAATTGACCGAGATGTATTATTAAAATTTTACCTTGTCAACAAAAAAACGCCTTGCCTGACCACCCTATCAGAAAATGCAGCCCAGCCACTGTTCTTTCTTCTTACCTTTTTTAAAATTTTAAGTTTTTATTTAAATTCCAGTTAGTAGGGTCACCTGGGTGGCTCAGTGGGTTAAAGCCTCTGCCTTTGGGCTCAGGTCATGATCCCAGGGTCCTGGGATCGGGCCCCACATCGGGCTCTCTGCTCAGCGGGAAGCCTGTTTCCCCCTTTTTCTCTCTGCCTGCCTCTCTGCCTACTTGTGATCTCTGTCTGTCAAATAAATAAATAAAATGTTTAAAAAAATAAATAATAAAAAGATTCCAGTTAGTTAACATATAGTATAATATTAGTTTCGGGTATACAATATAGTGATTCAACACTTCCATACAACACCTGGTGGTCATCACAAGTGCGCTCCTTCGTCCCCATCCCCTATTTCACCCATCCCCCTTATTTCACCCAAAGATCAGAAATCTTTTTTTTTTTAAGATTTTATTTATTTATTTGACAGACGGAGATCACAAGGAGGCAGAGAGGCAGGCAGAGAGGGAGGAGGAAGCAGGTTCCCCGCTGAGCAGAGAGCCTGATGCGGGGCTCGATCCCAGAACCCTGGGACCATGACCTGAGCCGAAGGCAGAGGCCTTAACCCACTGAGCCACCCAGGCGCCCTGAGATCAGAAATCTTTGCTGTGAATCTCTATGTCTGTCCAAATCTTAATGTCAGCTGGGCATAAGTGATATCAAAGCACCTGGATAAAACGAAATAGTAGTCAGTTACCCAAACTTTCTGAAATGGCACTTTATATTCATTGATCTGGGCATGTTTACATATTAAATGTAATATAGACAAAGCAAACTAGGTGTTGGGCTTTTTTGGTGGTGTTTGTTTGTTTGCTTTTACTTTCCATACATGTATTTTTGTGCCAACATAACCAATCTTCAAGAAATACAAAATAGAGTGTATAAACCCCAATTTAGTAGGTATAATGGCCTGTGTTACAGTTTTGACTCTACCAATAACTTTAAGCAAATGACTTAATCATGCCTTAGTTTCTTTGTCAATCTGGAGTGAAAATGCCTACCAGGAATAGAATGACAAAATAGGTCTAAAAATACACCAAATATCTGAGAGAATTATAATTTATAAATGTGAGATACCATTATCATAGGGTATCTTCTTTGGCTTGCACAAATAACAAGACTTTCCTCTCCACATTCTCAAGGACTTAAAGTAACATTTCTCCCCATTTTAGAAACTGCTTTTATATAAAATATTATTAACTACCTTAGTTCCAGAGCCTCTTTTCCCATTAGCTACCAAGCAACTCTTCTTACAAGTAGCTTAATGCATCAGTGTGTCAGGGAGATTATTATTGTTGTAGAGGATTGTTCCGTATGGTCTACAGCTTCTTTACAGCTGGAGATTTTCAACATGGTAGTAAATGGATTGCACTGTACTATCTAAAAATTAAAAAAAAAAATAAATAAGAAATTTGCTATCACTTTATTAGAAACTTGAAGATTTCCAATGGCGCTTTTTTGGCCCTAAAGGTACTATTACCATTACATTTTCCATTACATTTCCTTTTACAACATGGTATTTTCATAATTATTCTCTTTGAGGTACCAGTATCTGTTCAGAATCGAGTGTGACCTCTAACTATGTCAAGTGGTAACTAAACAAATATGTGAACAGGACAGAAATTCCATCTATAAAGTGATAGCTAGATCTATAAAATAACACCCATATTGATTTTTGTGTGTTTCCAATGACTTGACTGATGTTGTTTTTCATTAAATTAGTACATTTTGGCATTGTGGAAACATGTTGTTAACATTTGGTCAAAATTAGAAATGAATTTTCTTGCCTGTTTGTTTATTCTGGGTCTTAGTCCTCTGGTTACCCTAGGTTAATTTTCAAGGTCAGTGAACTGAGGCATACTTCTAACAGAGCTCACAGAGTTTTAAAATATTCCCTCTCTCACCGGCCCCTCTTTCTTCCCTTTGGCACCAAAATATTGATCAGCTTTTCTCTCAGTATCTTATGGAGGTGACCAGGATGCATGCCTAGGAGTGAGCAGCAGCTTGAAGAAATATAAGACTAATGCTGTGAGGTTCTATTTGCAATTAATTTGCTTTTTATTTGAAGAAAGCATTATTTTTCTGAGTACAAAAATATTGTAAGTTCATTGCGGTACAAAATTCAGAAAAGGCGAAAATTCTAAAGAAGTTAAGAAATCACCCACAATCTCACTAGCCAAGGCTAGCCATCAACAATACTTAATTTTCTATTTGATTTTTAAATATTTCCTTACTGATTTATCTTGAGGATGCATACACTCCTAGACCAAAATGAAGAAACCAAACTATACTAGTTCTTCTCATTTGTCACCTACTGCTATGTGTGTGTATGTGTTTTGAAATTGCAGATTATTTGTACCTTTTAAATTCAGTGAGGTAGATTCTTATTTTAGCATGTGATTAGTGGTGAGTTCCCCTTCACCACTAAATGGATTGGTGTCAGAACATGTAGGAGAGCAACAGGTTAGCCAGGAAGACAACTTTAGTGAAAAGAATGTGTAAAGCCAAAAAAAGAAATGTAGGTGGGCTCCACCTGGAAATAAGTCCTAATAGCAAATAAAATACGTGGGGGTCTGACATCACGCGAACCTGAATCTTATCTTTGCTCTTCCACTTCACCAGTATGTGATCTACAACAGGGTACTTAATCTCTATGTGCCTCAGTTTTCTCAACTGTACAAACAGGTATAATTGCAGTATCTACCTGAGATTTAAAAGAGTAAATACGGGTAAAGCATTCAGAACTCTGTCCCTCAGACAGTAAGGACTCAGCACATCGTAGTTGCAGATATTAGCAATATTACAATATTTATCAGACTGAGCTAAATGTTTTACACACATTGCCTCATTTACTCCTACACTATCCTATAAAGTAGGATTCAATGACAATGTATCCAGAACACTTTATCATCCATAAGCTTGAATTACAAATGAGAAAACTGAGGTTTAGAAAGAGATTCATTATCTTGCCCAAGGCCATAGAATTTGTGAGTGATGGAGCCTGGGTTCTTACTCAGGGCTCGTGACTGCAAATGACACTATTTTTCAAAGTACGGCATTGGGACCACCATCATTATAATCAGAACTTCTATAATGGGGCCTAAGAATCTGCAAGTTTAACAAGTTCCCCAGGTGGATTTTGGCCTCAGATCATGGCTCTTTGGTCCAACTGATCTCCATGGGAAAGTCACTTTCTGTTATTTTTCCACAAGTGGCTAACTTCGAAACCTCAAGGCAAGTTCCAAAACTCTTATATTTTATTCAAAGGCCTGTACAAAGCAGGCCCTCGGAAAATACTAAAGGATAATCTTACAGCAGGTGAGAATACTGCTCCGAGACCAACAGGGTACAACATAAGATCAAGGCTGCAGCGAATGCCTGTTTGGTCTTTTTCCCTGCCTAAAGGTATCTGTTTGCATGTGATTGATTTTTATCTTAAACTTGATGGATTGATGCATAGATTTAATTATATCATGTGTTGTCCCATCAATACTGCTCTGCAGCTATTTTACATTCAGCCTGGGTGCCAGATTGAATTAAATGGTTTTTTTAAAGCCCATAAAGCAGGAAAATATCTTTCCCTAGTTGGTATTTTTTACATATCAGTTACTAAGAGTCTGTAAGCTAAAGCGGGTAGTAAAGTTCATTTGTTAGTGAGGAAGCCAATTTGACTTTTATGGCCATTAATTTTTTTATGGGCACAGAGCAGAATTATTGGCACTTCTCTTAACTTAGATAACCCTGTAGCTGTCAGGATTGGGGGTACTTCTACTTGGAAAGCAATCATCCTGACCATCACTAAGGGGACAAATGATCATAGACAGTTTCCAGGTTCTGGTCATAAGATCCATATACATTCAGTGTTACCTACTATAAGCCACCAGAAAAATCACTGCTATTAATTTTAAACTATGTGTAATATATTATAGGCTCTACAATAGAGTATAAAGGGCTTGATCATTTAAGAAAAGTCATTATAAGAGCTGAAGCATCCCCAAAATATACGAATTGAACATCTTTCTTGTGTGCCAACTATGTGTTGTGTGCTGTTCTACAAATCCAGTTTATAGTGGTGAGAAAAGATGAGACTCTTGGGTCCCTTAGTTGGTTAAGTGTCTGCCTTCCGCTCAGGTCATGATCCCAGAGTCCTGGGATCAAGTCCTACATCTGACTCCTTGCTCTGCAGGGAGTCTGCTTCTCCCTCTGTCTGCCCCTCCCCCTGCTTGCTCAGTCTCTCTCTCTCTCTCTCTCTCTCTCTGACAAATAAATAAATAAAATCTTTAAAAAAAAAAAAAACTATAGTGAGAAAAACAGACAAAGGACCCATTTTCATGGATCTCACATTCAGTACCAGGCGCAGATAGTAAATAAAAATAGACTTGTCAAGGTGACAGTACATGCTGAGATGGAAAACAAGGCAAGAAAAACGGTACAGAATAACTGGAGATGTTCTATTTTAGGGTGGTCGGGGAAGGTAGAGCTGATATAAAGTAACGCTAGCAATTACACCATCCATCTGACTTAGGTAAGGAGAGATACCTTAGCTTAGAAGACGTGTTTAAGGTTTAAGGATTTTTCTACAACGTTGCTATATATGTGAAAACTATTGCTTCATTCAACAAATAGAGTATAACTTATTCCTATATGGCACTACACACACTGACTTATTTTAAACTTCACAACACCTTTTTTTTCTCATTTATTCATTAACTATTTTTTTACTGTTTCAAATTTTCCAGGGATTGCGCCAGGGCTGGAAAAATAATATCTCATAGTTATGGAGCATTTACTAAGTGCAAAGCACTTCACATAGCTTTATAGGCTGTTAGGGCAGGTATTATTAACTCCACATCACTGATGAGACCCAGATGGGTTACAGAATGCCCAAGTTCACATCTCTGTTTAGTGCCAGAGCTCAGACTATAATCAGATTTTCTGATCCTTATTCTAGTTTTCTCAAACTATGACATAAAAACCTTAAATTAAATTTTTTATCTTATTTTGAGGCAAATGAGATGACAGAGATCCCAGAATAAATACACGTCATTTTTAAATGAATTTCAAAAAGCTATATACTTTGACCCCTACCTTCAGACAAATGAAGTAGTATTAGCCCCAATTATAGGTGAAGCTTTCACCAACAGAATTCAATCAGCCTGGGAAACAGGCTAGTAAATTTATAGTATGAACCAGATATCTGATTAGATGATCCCTCTAATCAGAGATTGTCACCAGGGCAGGAAAGTGTCTAAGAGGCTTCATGGCATTTCTTCCTCTCACTTCACCATGAGACCATCTCCTCTGTTGACTCACCTCCTCCATCCTGTCCCTTCAGGCTCAATTCTGGGCCCATCCATGCCAGCGTTCTCTGTTGCCTGAAGAAACCCTACAACAGCCCTCTCTCCTGCCTATGCCCTCAGAATAATCCTCCTGGAACAGGTGCTGCTTGCCAGAATGGTTATCCAACTTTTATACACTAAGACCAAAGATTCTGAAAATCCACCCTGTCTCAGCTGCCTAGTTCACAGTATCTTAAAGAAGAAAAGCTCCTTAGAGATCATCCTAGACCGACCTTAGTCCTTCACAAATGGGACCCAGAAAGGATACATGATGAATGGCTAATGGGTTCTAGAACCAAAGAAGGATGCAGATTCCTGCTTTGTCTCCAATGTTCTTTGTTCTATTCTATTGTTCAAATGTTCAAATGTTTAAATGTTCTATTCATATTGGAAAAGGGAAAAAACGGTCTCTAATATTAGTATTTGGGTATTTGTCACAGATTGATAGAAAAGATTTTAGAAGGAGTTTGACTGTTTGATACCTCTCAACTCACATCCCTTAGCTAGCCAGTGACTCTGCCCCTCTACAGGATAAGTCCACTTCCAACATGTTCCTCATGATGTTCGGTTGTTCTCTACATCCTCCTGAATGATGAGCCCATAGGATATATCTTGGACTTCTTCCATTGGCTCAAGGGTGACTCAAAGAATGAGCTAAAATAAATCAGGATTGTTTTCCTCTAGACATCATATACATTTCATAAATAACAGTTACTATTTCGAAGTGCTCTAACATCACCAACTTAGTATTGACATGATTAGCACAATTAACATCACCTTGATTTTATTTTATTTTCATCACCTTCATTTTAAACGTGACAAAACTAACACAAAGAAGGGAAAATCGCATAACTAGCTGATGGAGGAGAGAGAACAGAAACTAAATTCAAACCATTCCCAACTTGATATGAATTATTCTGAACCATTTTTCTGATACAGGGAAAAAAGGAAGCAATAATAAAAATTGTAAATGTTTACTGATCACTGATTATATGCCAGGATATTCCCTGGTTCATTCAGCCTCATAGCACCTCTAAGCTAGAAATTATTATTACTTTCATTATGTACATGAGAAAACTCGGGCTTACCAAAATTAAATAATCTAGCCAAGGTAATAAAACTTAATAAATAACAAAGCCAAAAGTTGAACACAGTCCTTCTGATCCTTCAGTCTCCACTTAACCACTATACTACACTAGTGATAAAACTCCTTCTTGATAGCAAGAGAATGTGTCTTGGCAAGTGTAAGACCCCCACTGCAACTCCTAATTAGTCTACTTATCTCCAGTGTTCTTTCTAAAGTATAATCATACAAACGACTATAAGAATGCTGAAAATACTAGCAGTGTTTCCTTTTACCTTCCTATATACACCATGCCCACACCTTTACTCATGCTACGTGCCTCCTGCCTTAAATCTCCTCTTCCGTCCCTGTGGCAGGCAGAATTTTGGTCCCTCTGGTGCCAAACCCATGAATATGTTACCTTATATGGCCAAGGGACTCTGTATGCGCAATTAAAGTTTCCAATTAGACCTTAAAATAGGGGGGTACAGATTATTTGTGTGAGGCTTACATGATTACATGTGCCCTCAGAAGCAGAGCTTTCTCTTAGCTGAGGGTACAAGAGGAAGTCAGACACGACAGAAAGGAAAATCAGAGATTTGAAGCCTGAAAATTTCTCAGTGTGCCACTGTTAACTTGATGATGACAGAGGCATGTGCCAAGGAAAGAGAGACCAGTACTACAGCTACATGGAGCTAAGTTCTGCTAAAAACCACTGATCTTAGAAAAGGACTCTGAATCTTAGACGAGAACTGCAGTCCCAGCTGATACATTGATTTTTGGTGTGATGAGACCCTCACCAAAGAATCCAGAATTCCGGGGTGCCTGGGTGGCTCAGTGGGTTGAGGCCTCTGCTTTCAGCTCAGGTCATGGTCCTGGGGTCCTGGGGTCCTGGGATCGAGCCCCGCATCGGGCTCTCTGCTCCGCAGGGAGCCTGCTTCCTCCTCTCTCTGCCTGCCTCTCTGCCTACTTGTGATCTTTGTCTGTTGAATAAATAAATAAAACCTTTAAAAAAAAAAAAAAAAGAATCCAGAATTCCCTACTGAACTTCTGATCTATATTTGGGTGTTGTTTTAAACAAGTAAATTTCTAATAATTTATAACAGTAAAATAAAACTAATAGACTCCCTTCTGTTTTGTAAGCTTTTGTTCTTCTTTCAAGGTCTACCCTGGATAAGGCAAACAGATTATCTCACCTTAAGATAAACTGAAAATATTAAATAAGTATGTGCAATTTCCTTGACTTCTCTCCTTTCAGCCACTAACCCACTCATTCTTCTCCTCAACAAAGTAAAAACTTTATGTTTCTCAAATGTAAACTGGAACTGTTTTCTGAAAGAAAATGAGGGGGAAGAGACCACTGCAAAAAGGGACATATTTTTCATATGCAAATGAGGCATCATTCCAGACAAAGAGTCTTAAAACAAAGACAATTCAATATGGTCCATGCCTTGCACTTCGTCTGTGCAGATTTCATGTTAAAATGAATCGTGTGTCTGTGCGTGTTGTTTACTTATGGGATGCAATCTGTTGGAAAAACAGAAGTGTTTCTGCAATCCAAAGTCATGCCTAAATCCCACCACATCCTCCTGAAACAAGTCCAGCCTGCAGCCCCAGGCTGCGTGGGTCCTCCTGCCCACTCCGGCTCCCTACAGGGCCGTCTCCACAGCAGGCAGCCCAGGCACTGTGGAGAAGGACACAATCTGTGCTGCTGCTGGTGGGCACCACCACAGTCCTCCCTGCCCGCCCTTCAGGGGAGGAAGGACCCTCTGCAGGAGCAGCTTTTGTTTCCTTGCCTCCTCTCGCCTCTGTTTTCTATAAAAGCAACTGCCCCTTCCCACCACAGCTCCTCTTTCATTCAAAGCAACCAGTTACTGGGCTTTTGGAGCTGGGTCAAAGAACCACCCTTGTGAGTTCTCTCAGCTACAAAGTGAAAACTAAAGCAAAGAAAATAGTCTACAGAAGGAAGCCTCTTCCCCTGGAAACTCTTCACCAGGCCATCGGTTAGAAATAGATAGTTAGCACGGATCATTACCAGCGGATCAAAATCCAGCGGGTCAATTCCCACAGCCCATGTTCATTCTTTCCCCTAACTCTCTCACTAAAAAGTTGCGAGTATACTTTGTTGCCACGTTTAATCACCTTCGTTGGCCCTCTTAAGGAGGGATAAATGTCTGCCAAACAATTTCAGGTTGGATCCTGGATGAATAAGCTATTTAGAAGACACATCAAAGATTTGGCTAATGCAACAAATTCATTTCTCCTCTTGCCAGAATCTGGATCCATGAAAATATGTCCACTTGGGGGCTCATAGAAAAGCTTCATTCAAAAGTGTCTACCTATGCTAATTCATGCCATACTCATAAATGATTAAGTCCTGCTCTCAACTAATAATATAGGTCCTCCTCTTCTGACTCTGTGGGCCTCACTGGTCTTCTCTGTCAGTTTGCCAAAGCCATATTTGCTGCCTTTTTTTTTTTTTTAAATGAGGAAACTTGTTACTTTTATCTAAAAGGACAGGATGTTGAAGCAAGAATGCCAGCTGAATGCACTGAAGCTAAAATCCTGAAGGCAGCTCAGAGACCATCTGAGCTTCAGTGAACCTCCCCCCCAACTCCCCCACCCCCCCAACCCCCCACCCTGGTCCACTGCCCATTCACCTTGCATGAATCAGGCTTTCAATCTCTGGTGCTCTGCACAGAGGTGACAGGTCAATACATGGGCACTGGCCACGATGACTCCAATCGGAATTTCTGAATAAGGAGCTGCCAATCTAAATGGCCTCACCTTCTCCTACCCAATGGCCATATTTCTCCAGTTACTAATGAGAGAAGAGAGGGTTACTAGGTCTGGTTTAGCCGAATTTCAGGTAGCAGGAAAATCCCATGCACTTTCTTTTGGAAATTTTATTGGGACATGACTGTAGGAAACTTCCTGATAAGATATTATGGTCATAGTGGTTCTGGCTGGCAGAAGAACAGAAATTAAAAGCTGTGATGACCCATATCATCCACGCACAATGATGCATTTATCTGTGTCTTGCTTCTGCCAAGACACCTCTGTATTTTCTCTCTAAAGCAAAAGCAGTGCTCAGTTTCTCAAAGAGCCCCTTATTTGGGCAAAAAGTAGAGGAGCAAACTAACAAGCCACTCTGTGATTTCCAGAAGGCAACTGCCAAGTCTGTGTAAGTAAGAGGAGAAGGTAGAGCCTCTGAAGCAGACCTTGCAGACTGACCACTGTCAGCAAGTCTTGCCTGGGGTGCTCCTTCAGGTGCTTATCATCCCAGGGGGGGAAGAGTCAGGCCTCCAGAGATTATTGACTGAGAATTACTAGGGTCATTATATCCATGATCTAAGGACTCATAATCATGGAAATATCTGTCCTGAATCTTTACTATACCAGAAACACTGGTGTTTCCTCTCACAACCTCAGAATTGGGACTGGGGTATGCAGGCCTGCAAAAATATATGGCTAGTGGGGAAGGAGAAGAAATCAGGTCCAAGAATATGTAAGTAAGGGATGAGAGAAGAGGGGTGAAGGGAAGATAATGAGCCTTCAAAACTGGATTTAGGAAGAGTAATCTAGGTTTAACTCAACTATTCATTTATTTATTCATTCATGAAATACATATTTTTTGCATGCCTACTCTATATTTGGTCTCCTAGAGATGCAAGGTACAAATCAGCATACAAAAGCTCTGAGAAATACTGAACTAAAGAAAAAAAAATTATTTAACTCAAGGTTCCCCAAATGTAATTAATCCTTAGAATCCTATTTTTTTTTTCTTTCTCAGAACATTTAGACTATCTCAGAGAATTAATATTCCCTGGGACGGTTTCAGAAATACTAGTATGGAATAAAGTGTACTTAATTCTCATTTAAGGACAAGTGTATAAACTTACTTACCAAATCTTTAGATCTGTTTCATACTACCAAAGATTAAAAAACAAACTACTCTAAGAATTTTCACATAACCTACCTTGGTTAGGAGGACTCTAGCTTCAAGACACAGATACCACAGAGGTCAACTTAGCAACATCTCCTAATAACAGGGAATTCTGAGTGCACCTATGATAATGCACTACATGTGAGAAGAGCAATAGGCTCCCCGCCTTGACTCTAGAAGATACAGGCTTGAGATAGATACTAAATTGGGCCCAGTATAGCCATAGGAAGTTCTGGAATAGCACCTTGCTAGCACTGCCATTAGGTTCATTCATGCAATAATGATCTTTCAAGTGCCTATAATCTTCAAACTTGAAACACATCATCTCTTAATAATTCTCACAACTACTCCTTCCCATTTTACAGATGGGGAAAGCCAACCAAGTGAGGTATCTTGACTTGCACAGGTGACAGAGCTGAGACTGAAATCCAGGCCTATCTGCCTCCAGAGCCAACATTCTGTGCCACATCCTAATACTTTCCAAAGGGAAGTCCCACAAGTGCCCAGCTGACTGTAGAGCCTCCAGGCCTCTGAGTTCAGAGACTAGTATAATCACACTCACTGTCAGAGGGACTATGTGCACATGGGTCCTGGACATGCAGGTAGGAAGCAGCAGAGGGTCCAGCTTTGACCATTTATGAAAGATACAGGCGGAGGAAACCCAGCTTGAGCTGGCAATTCAGCCTTTAAATAGGAAAATTAGATTTCTGTAACTTAGGAGGAAATTAATCTAAATTACAATGGAATACAGTTAACAACCACAAAATGTGGACTTGAAATTTAAGACCCTAACCAGCATCTTCTGTGCTTTCAAAAGAATGGTGCCAGAGTTGATACAAATTCACGCACATATCTCTCAAAGAATTATCTACTCCATAAAATCAATAATGCATACTCAATAAAATAATATTAACTGCATAAAATAGACTGGATCCATTTTCTATGGGACTTTTAGCAACATTGTGACATAACTATTCATTACACTCCACTGTATGAAGTAACTGATTTACAAGCCCAAACTCTGTGCAATGAAAGCGTACTGGCACTGTCAAAACTATACACTTCTAGAGAAGTGCCCAAGCTCAGAACGGGACCAAGGATAGGACTAGACTCCAACTAGTATCTTTGATTTCACAAGAATGGCCTCCTATTGCCCAGAGGTCCTTATTGTATTTGTTCAATTTTAACTTGTCTTGTTCTCTTCCAAATAATAAACTCTGGTATTCTCTATCCTGAATGCCAGTAATACATTACAGCCCCAATTTTGAAACACAGACTCTTAATTAGGAACAGTGATGACCTATGTGCATATACACTAATAGCTTTTAATATTTAATGATAAGAATTTTTGTTTCCTCTCTTCTCCCTCCCAAAGCATCAGTGCCAGTGTCCTACTCTGAGGCTCTCCTATGCAGCCATGGAAGTCTTGGCTTACAACATCTTACTACTGCCCTCGCAGAACATCTTTCCTCCTTCCACTGTCCTCCTCTCATCCAGATCTTCCGTATCTTTATTTTTTTTTTAAAGATTTATTTATTTATTTAATTGACAGACAGAGATCACAAGTAGGCAGAGAGGCAGGTTGGGCGGAGGGGAGCAGCCTCCCTGTTGAGCAGAGAGACTGATGCAGGGCTCAATCTCAGGACCCTGAGATCATAACCTGAGCTGAAGGCAAAGGCTTAATCACTGAGCTACCCAGGTGCTCCAAACTCTTCCATATCTTTAAAACCACTTCCACATACACTGATCTCATCTCTCCTTGTGCTCCGGAAACTTGTTGACCATACTTCTTATTTGATGATTATTCTTATTTGCCATTATCTTATATTGCCACTTAATTCTTGTAATTTTTTTACTATTTCATTAGGCAGAATAGGCCAGACTATGGTGTGATGCCTAAAAATAAGAAACCCTACATCTGAATTGTGTAACCTTTCAAAAGTTTATTTTTCACTCACATAAAGCCTGATGAGAATTATTAGGGTCTCTTCACCATTCAGGAGCTCAGAGATCCAAAATTCCTCCATCTTGGGATGCTCTCATCTCAACACTTGACCCTTAAAGATACCACGGCAAAGGAAGAGAAAGCATGGTGGTGGCCTTTTTTAAGTTCTTCAATGTTCCAGCCAGAAGAGACACACATCACAGCCACTAATATACAGTTGGCTAGAACTAGTCACATAGCCCAGCTAGCAATAAGGAGGCTAGGAAGTGTATGCTTCTATAATGTTCCAAAAGAATAAGAGATCTGGATATGGATGAGCCCTAGTATTCCCTTGCACAGTGAGTTTATATCATATCTCCCAAACAGACTGGGACATCAGTGATACTAATGGCAGTTTAAAACTGCACTTTGGTTGTTTGGTAGTGGGCTAGTTTGCCTGAGCTCCCAGGGGTCCCTCGGTGCAAGGCACTCATACACATCATTGGGATTCAACCAGAGATCCTAGAACTGTGCCTCATGTATAACAGAATTGCCTTAGAAAGTATTTATTGATGGGTTCAATCTGAAGGCTGACAGGGGAAAACATTATACCTGATCGGTTATGTCTCTTCCATAGCTCTTGGCTTCATTTTCTAACTGCAGAAAAAGTGTAGCTTATAAGACAAGTGAATGGATATCAGAATTTCTTGGGCCTGTCTCAACTGACTCCATGTGAATGCCACAACTTTGAAACTTCCCCCTTCACTGCTTTGTACTCTAGGACAGAATGAAATCAACAGTGCTGGACAGAACCCTACTGAAGAGAAAATGAAGTGACAAAGCCTGGCAAGAAATATATTTATGATACGACACAACACAACAGCACATTTCCCTGAACTGCCTTAGAGAGAAAGAAAGGCTCAGAGTTGAGACGCTGTTATCCCCATTAACAGACGGAGAAAATGATACCTGAAAAGGTTAAGTTTCTTGGTCATAGTCCAACAGCCACCCAAGAAAAGCCAGGGAGAGTACCTGTAAGGTTGCATGCTTCGAGCTATTCCTATTAAATTAGATGATGTTCATTCGTCACTGACAGCTTTGGGGGAAAATGGATCAATAAGCACTTCCCTTTGGGTCACTTTCCTACTGTGTCGGATTTATATCTGCAAATGTTTAAAGAGTTCCCATTTACCTGGGGTTTTATGACTTTGTTATAATTGCCAGAGCTGAGAGAAAGCTGCCTTCCGTCTGGCTTCTCCTCCTGCAGGGAACAGTCCAAAAACCATGTCATCTCAATCATAGAACAAAAATGCTTTGAAGGAAAACAAATGCCACTTTTTTTTTCCTTAAAAAGAAGTTGTTGAATTGCCTGGAAAAGTCAGACAGTGACTTGCAAAAAAACCTTTCTTTTAAGTTGTCTAGCTACTGGCAGGAGAGGATGGATCACTGCAATGGATTTTCTGAGTGCCTCATCCAGGTCAGCATGAAAGATTGGAAGATTATTCCAGAGTCTCATGACACCACGGTCAAGCAGTTCTTTTAGTCCAGATTTCTCAACTTTAAATTTGGAGTCCGCGCTCCCATCCTTTTTATATAATAGAAAGTATACTATGCATATCTTTATATAAATAACTATTGCTGGGTGTTATCAAGAACAAAGCTGGGGAGTAACACCAGCACATTTATCTACAGCTATTTGATCAGGTGGCATCGAGTGTTTTAGATATTTTCTCACAAACTTTTCCATTTCAACTTACATGTTAATTCATATGCAAGTACACATCCATATGTGTGTGTGTGTGTGTGTGTGTGTGTGTGGTATATTCGTGTTAACAGTGAAAATCAATAAGCTTTTATTTGCCTTTTTCTTGGTTTTTCTATGCAACTACCTTCAGCCCATACCTGACTTTCAATAATGCACACATATATGAACAGTAAAAAGATAGGAGGGAAAAAGAGAAGAAAGCAGAAGAAAAGGAATGCTGTTTTACAATTTATCAAGACAGGGGTATTGACAATTCAATTTCGTAGCAAAAAAAAAAAAAAAGCAGTGGATGTGCTTGTTCTGTATTATAACTCTTTCTTTGTGTAGACTTTCCTTTTTCTCCTTGGAATCCCCTAGTTCAAATGGGTTTTTGGTTTAAATGTGTTCACTGCTAAAAACAAAACAGCATTTGTAGTCTTGTGGAAAGGTCGCTACTAAATCAAGCAACATGGTGAAGCCATTCTGAATTTGCACGAGTAAATTACAGAAGATATAATACTTAATTCTTCAGAACTACATATACAACAGAGCAGCATTAATTAGTATCTGCCATTTGCTTCACCATTTTAAAAAGTGTGTTTCTGAGTGTATTTAATACATTGTATAAAATAACTTTCTTGACATAATTTACTTTGAAATTCTTGCCCTTTAAGAGTATGCAAAAGTAAACCTCTATCCCTGGCAGAATAATAAATAATTCAGAATACATAAATAACACTACTGAGGCTGAGCGACACTACTGAGGAGCTTGGACCTCCCGAGCACAGAAGAAAGTAATGGAAAGAGGAGACAAATAAAAATTAAATATACCTCCTCCATGCAGCCTTCTGCTGCATGCCTCACATAAAAACACATATCTCACTACATTGTCACAAAAGCCTATGAAATTGGTATTACCTCCATTTTGAAAGAAAAATAATGGTCAGGCGGTAGGAGAACCTGGGAGAGGAAACGCAGAGAATTTAAGAATGTGCCCCATATTCCTCCCAATGAAAAACAGGTTTAAGCACAAACTTGTAGGGCTCTGAATTCCATGGATTAGAAAAAACTACATGGAGCTAGAAAATAAAGGCATGCTTTACAAATTATTCTGTTTTTACCATCGATGTTCTTTTCTCTTTTTTTAACAACTGTTATGACTTAGGACAGATACATATGAAAGCACCTTCAAAAAGTGAGACATCACAGTAACTGTGTTGTTGATGATGAAGACATTTCTTATTCAACTCTTAATTAGGACTACACTCCTTCAACATGTCAACACATATTCCGCATCATGTACCCAACTCAGTACTAGGGATAATGCAAAAGAAGGAAATAAATTGTTCTTCATACGGAAGAAAATAAATCTGGGGTTTTCCTTGAATTCCGTATTGACCTGTAGTCTTCAGAGATATATTAAAAATTCAATAATATTTTTGCACACCTACTCTGCACCAAGTACTGTGTCATGATTTAGAAAGGGGGATCCACCTTAGGCTCGCAAAGGACCACAAATACAACTACTAAAATTCAGCACCTAAGCATCGCTATTTCTACCTCCTTTTTATCTGTGTGTTTGACAAATACTGCAATGGCAGAAAGAAACTGCTTCAGGGCATCAAACATATGTGAAACTTCCCATTTTCAATACAATTTTGTTTACCAAAATGCAGTCCCAGGTAGCTCTGTTCACTCCTAACAGTTCTTCAGAGATGTCAGAAATCGCCTCCCTAGCCTGCTCCCCAGTGCCTGTTATCACAAAGAATTGCCAGAAACTGCCTCAAAGTAAACGTCCCTAGTAGAGCATAAGAAAAATCAATATTGTTCCTCTCCCCCTTCCCTGAGCCCTGCTCCACTAGTCCCATAAACAGAAGCCCAGGCACAGATATGGATTGAGATCTCTTCCGGGAAGGCTCAGTATTCCAGTGCCATATGTTCTTTTAAAAAAAAAAACAATCAGAGAGGCTCTTTAGTCCTTGTGTATCTCCTCCAAGCTCAGAGTCAGATCTGAAGCAGCACACGTGAAAGCTGCTGGGCAGGGACCACGCCACGCTCTGCTTCTCTTTCCCCTACCCAGATAGTACCCAGATAGTGGGCTCCCACAGAAGCAAACCTCGCATCTGGGAAGCACTGAATTGTGCCCTCTGGCCTCCGTGCTGCAGCCACACTGACTGTCACACATGCCACGTTCTTTTACACCCCAGACCTTCACACATGTCCTTTCCCCCACTTATGATCCTCTCCTCATTCAAACCAATTAACTCCTACTTAGCCTTCAGTTCCCAATTTATGGAGGACCCTTCCTTTGGGCCCCAACATCTGGGTATAGTCCCCATGTCTCCGCGGCACCCTGGCATTCCCCTGCAACGGCCTGGTCACACTCCACTATTGCTCGCTGCTCGACTGCTGTTACACGCACTCGTCTACAAGCTCAGCTGGGGCAAATACTGCCCCTGTCTTCTTTACTATTGTAGTCTCAGAGCCTGCACATAACGGGTGCTCAGCAAATATTTGTGGATTGAATGAATCTATTGATCAATTAATGTTAATGTATTAATTGATGTAGGCTTTCTTAGATATTAAGTGATGAATTCTATCAGATTGAACACTAAAGAGCAACAACAACTATAAAACCCTAAGGTGACCAAATGTGGGCTCACGATGGGAAAATACCTACCTTCTTTCTTTTCCCGCTGCCTTTCTTAACCCTCAATATTGATCTCTCTGCAGTTATTCACGGTTTTGTTTGATAAAAAGCTTTATAAACCCGTTTGATAGAACTACCCTATGATCCAGCAGCTGCAGTACTAGGTATCTACCCAAAGGATACAAAAATACTGATCTGAAGAGATGTATGCACCCTGATGTTTATGGCAGCATTACTAACAATAGCCGAGCTATGGAAAGAACCCAAATGTCCATCGACTGATAATAAATGGGTAAAAAAGAAGTGGGGTGTGTGTGTGTGTGTGTGTGTAATATTACTCAGTCATAAAAAAGAGTGAAATCTTGCCATTTGCAATGATGTGGATAGAGCTAGAGTGTATTATGCTAAGCAAAATAAGTCAGTCAGAGAAGGACAAAGGCCATATGATCTCACACAAAACAAATAAACAGAGAGGGAAAAGAAAGAGAGAGAGAGAGAGAGAGGAAAACCAAGAAACAGATTCATAAACACAGAGAACAAACTGATAGTTATCAGAGAGGGGGTGGGGCCAGGGATTGGTGGCGGGGGAGGGGGGGGAGGTTCTTAAATAGGTGATGGGGATTAAGGAGAGCACTTGTGATGAGCACCAGGTGTTATATGGAAGTGCTGAATCACTGAATTGTACACCTGAAACTAATACTACACTGTACGTTAACTAACTGGAATACAAATAAAAACTTGGAAGGAAAAAAAGAATTCAATAAATATTAGCTATCATGACAGAGACAATAAATAAATAAACCCATTTGCATGGGAATAAATGACAAGAGACTCATTGTTTGTCTCTCTTCTACTTCTCACTAAAGTTTTAAATTCAAAAGACTCTAGAGTTCTACCTACTCTTGGCCACATGGTCACTTGAACATGTATAGAAAGGTACAAATAACAGAGCAATTCCCCCAATCAGGTGTTAGCCTTACGCAAATACTTTACTTGAGGAAAAAACATCACTTTTATTGATCAACTTAATGAAAATCTCAGGGGATCAAGATATTTCTGGGCCCCAGATAATATCTGAAGACTTTCAAATGATACTTCATAAAACACAAGTTAATTCCTAATCAGCACAATCGGTATTAAATAGTCCTTTGAGGCTCACTATAATACTCTTTGATCTGTGTTTGTTTTGGTACTTTACAGTGGACAAGTGAGCAAAGTTCTTGATTCACTGACTGACTAGCTTGAGGAGTGATCATTCAAATGTTCTAAGGTCCAAGAGAACAACCATGTCTGAGATATTCACCCAGTAGTAAGCAAATCCCAAGTAGCTACAGCATGAGAAATGAGGCAAGAGGAGGGTTGTAATAGGTGATCGAAAAGATGTGTAACAGTAGAAGAGGGGAAAAAGGAAAGCTTACTAATGATAGGAAGAAGAGGGTACCTAAAAGAGCCTTGAGAAATGATGCGATTTGAGAGCTCCTTACAAATGCTCAAGATTTAAGCAAGCAGAAATTGGTAATAGCATATGATGCAGCTAAGCAAGCAATAAAAGCAGAAGTTTGACAGCAGGAAATAGATGACTACGAAAGTTGTGAACAGTCTAGCTTGGCAAGAATACCAGATATGTGTACAGGAGCTTGTGATAGGCTGGGTGGGGGTGGGGTTAGAGGCTTAGGGAAGGGGATAAGATTTAGAGGGAAATACAGCTATGGAGTAGCATGTAACCCATGGGCAGCAATGAAGAGAAATTTCTTCTTTATTCAGTTTGTCCTGGCCTGGAGGGTCCTATGTGAACAGATCCATGTTCCATATGTGAGGTTTATGACATCATTAATATGTCCAATGTCTTAGTTCTCCCAACTGCAGAATAGGGAAGAGGATAAGACTTTCAATAAACACATTTCCCAGCAGTGATTCTGAATATGGATTAAATCTTATCTAAAGCACTTTAGAACACCTTCGCCAAAAGTAATACAGAGTTCATGAGTTGTACTATTCTTAAACTCTTAGTAAAAAGAAAAAAAAAGCTAGATTTTACTGTAATATATATATTCCTCTTCCTCTCTGTGATAATCAGCTAAAAATGATTCATACTCATAAAAGTTTTCTCTTGATTCCGAAGACTGTGAAGTAATTTTATAAGCAATAGATGACTGAGTCCCTTTAACCAACTGTTCAAGTATCCACCATTTAGCTGTGAAATGTAGCAACTCTCCAGGATCCCATGGCAGGAAATAAAATATTACCCTTTGGAACAGCATTCAGTGTCATGTGCCCCATGATCTATCACTCAATAAATATTAATTTATGATGATGAGGCAGAATCACACAAACCAGTGGGAGTTCTGCAGAATTGTTCTCTTATTTATCCCACCTCCCACCTAGACACATCTGCCCAGAAATGCAAACTTTTTGCCTCACTCAAAATCAGTCCCCCTGGGAAACATTTTCAACCCAGCTAGATCAGAACCTAGTGAAAAAGGTCATTTTCACTGGCAAGTGTTTTGTAAACCATCTCTTTCTGTCTCTTTCTCCCTCCTGTTCTATCTCTTGCGTCTTGTATATGCATATGTGTGCACATACACACACATCTTTTCTGCAATGCTGTGTTTATTCTAATGTTCTTTGAAAAGAGAGAAGAGGCGCTTAGTCTACAGCTGCTTCTGTGTGGGACAGAGGACATATGGGCCATATGAATTAAACTGACTACAATATATTTGGAAAATAAGACAGTAAAGTAAATTTCCTTTAGAGTATAATCTGCATTAAGTCATCTCAGCTGAACCACTGACATACAGCAAGGGGAGGTTAGGGGAGGGATAGGAGATGTAGAGAGGTGGACATTTGTCAGGTAAAACAGAATGGAATCGAACTGGAAACCTTGACATACAATCTTGCAGATTGCCTGTTTGGATTAGAGCTGACAGTGTAAAGCACCAAAGAGATGGTAGGACCTGCCTACCAGATACCTATACCCTACAAGTTTCAAGAATCCACAGTCATGACATAAGCAGCAAAGAGGGAAGAGAGAGTTTATACATCATCCTGAGGTAGTATGGGGGACAGGTTTGTCTCTTGGTTTAACCAGTTTCCAAAATATGGGCAAAAACCCAAAGCTTGTCTATCAAGGTAGAAAGCCCAAAACTGAATCCCAAGTCTGCTACTTAGTAATCATAGGGATATTACTGGACTTCACTGAGTCATTCTTAGAAATAAAGATAATAATAGTTAACTTATAGGTTTTGTGAATATAAAAGGCTTAATAAATGCTGGAGAGAACAGGTACCTACTAGAGAAAAGCAATACTTCTGAAAACAGGCAGCTGAGAACAGGCAAGATGTGGAGAGTTGTAGGTTAAATTGTGTACTCCCCAAATTCATATGCTGAAGTTTTAACCCTTAGTGTCTCAGAATGTGACTTCATTTGGAAATAAGGTTTTTACAGATGTAATTTGTTAAGATTAAGTCATCAGAATGGGCCATCATCTGATATCCTTGCAGAAAAAGAAAAATCTGGACAAAGACACACAGAGGGCAAACTATGCCAAGAGACACTATGTAAAGAGAAGACAGCCATCTAGAAGCCAAGAGGAGAGGTCTGAAACAAATTCTCCATCACAGCCTTTAGAAGGGACCAACCCTGCCAACATCTTGATTTCAGACTTCTAGCTTCTAGAACTGTAAGACAACAAATTTCTGTTGTTTGAGCCACCCAGTACATGGTACTGTTATGGAAGCCCTAGGAAACTAACACACAAAGCAAGGCAAGTCTGGAAAATCTACATAACATGTAGTTCTACTGTGAAATCCTTAATGGTGAGCTCAAAGGAAATTCAAGGGATTCAAACAACGCCTACCTTTTTCATCCTATCTCCCACGAAGCCTCCAAATGTCCCTTGTTCCCCAAGCCCTGATGAAATATCTAGAGTTAGCCAAAGATATATAATCTCTTACCTTAAACCTTTAGGACCAGATATGTTTTCAAAATCAGAAATTTTCAGATTTTATAAAAGTATTTCAGTACATGTAGCATATACTATGTAAAACTACTGGTAGGGTATGATAACACACCCTATAATTGCCAGTAAGTTATGTGAATATTAACACTAGGGGAAATAAATAGAAACTACATGTAAACTCACATCACTTGAGGTCAAAAGTTGCCAAATGAGTGAAGAAAAACCTTCACATCCTAAAGGTTCTGAGATTTCAAAATTTCAGGTAAGGGACTAAGAACCCATAGATCATTCTATTCCTCCCATCCCTGTACATTCGGTTTCCTTCACCTAGAATGACCATCTGGATATGCCTATTCATTTTAGTTTTCCATTCTCCTGTGAAATTCCTATGCCATGATTTAGGCAGTTGGGCACTCTCCCTGCCTTCTTCCATGATACCTTCTAATGCACATCTTTATTTGAGCAATTTTCAAATTAACTGTGTACACATGCAAAAAGAACACTTTTTCTAGGTCCTTAGGGATAACGAAGGTCAATACTGTACACCTTCATCTTAAATGCAGCACTAAAGGCTACTGGCTAGTAAAGTACCAAGTGTGTCAGGAGTTTCTAACACTTAGCATTTTCAAATGAAAACTAGTGTTTCTAAAGCATATACTTCCAAGTAATTCAGTTTTCTACTCAGTTGCCCACCTGCCATGCAATGGTGGTGCTCCTCTACACAAATGCAAGTAAATAGATAGGGTTTGCTTTTGAAAGAAAAACACTTTTATACTGGAACATTGTCAGTATTATAAACTGGAGGTAGTTTGCATTTGCTGCAATTAGTAAAAATTACTATTAATTTAACTTCATCATCATGAATTTACTTTGAGTTATTTGGTTTATCCTATAGCATGAAGAAATGTGTATCTGCATCAAAATCATTTTATCCTATAATTTCACATTATTAGACTAGGTAATTATGATTCAAATATGAGACATACACATCAGTAATTCTAAAATAAATTCATCATACTCACCTCAAATTTTCTGCCACTGAAAGGGGGAAAAGGGTGGAGTTGGTGAGCCACAGAGCCTTCAGCCCCTCCTAAGTGGGCTGTGTTCAAGAAGTTGGGGAACCATTACCTTAAAGTAAGTTATTATACTTTTATTTAACTTCTATATTCTCGTTACTCGCCATGTAGTAGGCATTTAATAAATGTTTGTCAACAGATCGAATGAATGAATGCTTTCAGAACCAGAAAGAGCCATAAAAATGTGCAGAATTTAGCTTACCACCTCCTCTAGGTATTGCAATGATACAGTGGGTTAAGAGTACTGCATGGTTCTTTGAGCTTCTTAAAACATAGAGGAAATTGGAATGTTCTCTTGACTTCTCTTTAATGTTGTACTTGGAGAAGAGCCACGGCAATCCCTCTGGTTCCTTCCTGTCATCTCCTTCAAAAGAGCCAAGTCATTTGGGCACTCGGGGGGCTAGTTTGGCAGCTGTCAAGCTCTGGATTATGCATCTTGAGCTCTGGCATTTGCAGCTGGAGTGAGACTCATCTCTAGTGTCTGCCCTGGCTGGGCTCCAAGGGCCAGAGCTGCAGGGCAGGGTCACCCAGTCCTGAGCTGTCAGAACCTCCTGGTGGCTACTTTCTTTCAGTCAACCTTGATAAAAGGAAATATGCCTTCAATTCAATCCCCTGGCCCATGTCTTATTGAAGCTGCCTGCACTAGGACTGAAATTGTGCCAGAATCTTCAGTGGGGTCTGCAAACCTGCTATGTGAAGATTTAAAGCCAAGAATCAAATTCAGCACTGGAACAGAGATAACTGGTATCAGCTGTATTATGTTGGTGCCAGTGGCATAGAGCCCACCATTTCCCCAAGGCCAGGGGTTAGGGTGCAGGTGGAAAGTCTTCCCCAAATCCTTTGGGTACAATGTGCAGCTTCCCCCTTTTGTTCTACTATTAGGCTACTCATCTCCAGTCTTCACAGAATGAAAGAGACAGTTAAAGGTCTCTAGTTGAATGAGAGATTGGTCTACACTGTATATAGTAGCCTCATACCTGAGAGAAGGGGCAGAGTGCCAGACACCATCGGACCCAAGCAACTGGCATCAAGAAATCTGAACTCAAAGGCCAGGACAATATTCATAGGCAGTACAATTTCCACACTTAGGAAGGAAATGCAAACCTGTGGTTGGTAGCATCTAACACAAGACTCATGGTCTCTACAGAAAAGGAGATAAACTCTTCAGGAATTAACCCAGAAGGTCACCAACACTGAGTCTGGTAATATAGCAAAGATTCATAAAAGAGGTATTCATAATGCCCCATTTTGCCTGTTATCACTACAGGTAAGAATGCTTCTTTAATGTTGTACACAATGCATTATTTCTTCAGAAAACTTGTCTGTAATTGTAATTCAGGACTAATTCTTTTTGGATTCTAGTAAAAACCAAGCTATATTGTTCTACTCAAAATAAGGTTTGTTTGCAGAGTTGAGAACATCTACTGCAGCCTCTCCTTTATTGATCCAAGGTCAAAGAAACAAAGATCAGACTGGTACCACATACTACAGGTATTTATTTCCTAAGACCCATGACAAAATAAATGGAACCTTCTAGTGAAAGGGTTCAGAAGTTCAGACTTAAATGAATTGGAGCCAAAAGGCAAGTGTTTATTGAGAGAGACTATATCTCTAACTACGAGTAACAAATACCTTAAATTTATACTGTTCCTTCACTTTGACTCAACAACAGAATTTTTTAAGTTAAGTATTTGTGGTGGGTACATATAACTATATGCCCATAGAATATATGCAATGTAAGTGTTTTTTAATGTTATATATCTATATATTTTAGCAAATATTTATATAATTCCCCCAAAGGGTTTTGGGGGAATTATATAAATATTTATATAGTTTTCTATGCTTTTATTCCATACCTCTTATTATACCCAAAACTAAAATGCAATATTTCAAAAACTCAAAATATTGTATCTTTCCCTATGACCCTGTATTTTTAACAGGGTTAATGCTAGAACTGTATGTGCAGAGTATTTGGAAAAAAAAAAAAAAATCCTAGATTCAAGTCCCAGTTGTACTACAAATGTCTCAACCCCTCTGAGCCTCAATTTTGCCATCTGTGAGATGAGGTTAATAATAATTACTTCACAGGGTGTTTGTAAGAATTACTTGAAATAACATTTGTGAAAGCATTTTACTTAATAATTGTGTATAGTGATACACTTTAGGAATTATCAGTAAGACTACAATTATATTCATCATTGACATAGTCATTTCAGCACCAGATATAGGCATAATGTCAAGTTTATGTTTCTTGCCTCCCCAGCCCCTGCCCTACTCTCACACCTGGATTTTAGCCCTGCTTGGTTCTCAGTTCAACTCCCTTTTTTATAAACAACTTTCCCAGAGTATGTGGGAGCACCATTTAGAATTGTGCCTGGCACATAAGCATGTCAGGGTCAACAGTGAGTGCCTCAAAGTTTAGGATTAGCTTTGAGCTAGTGACACTGAAACAGTAAACAACTAAGTAACTCTTCAGTGCAAGATCTGTAGCTAAGGATTTTTCATTAACTCTTTTCTGACGAAGTTTTAAAAAGCCATCATCAAGCAGATGCTTTAAGAAAAAAAATAATCACTGCTAATTCTCAGTTGCTTGATAAAATCTTGTCCGCCATACTTCCTCTTGCTCACCACACAAAGGGATTGCTTTTGTTGGAACATGTGTGAAATATTTTACTGGTGCTAGTGAAGCCCATGCTTACAAACATCCAAAGCAGCACAGGTCACACTGAGGAGACATGGGATGGCCAACATCCCCATCCACCTCCACTACTCTCCTCTCACTCAGGCACAACACAAGATTCTGCCCACAGAAGACCCTTGGTAGCTCCCTTGCAAGTCCCACACACAGGAAGAGGAGGAAGAATGCAACAGAGAGGGGGAATCAGACTCACCAACATGTTCTTCAGGGTGATTCTTATTACTTGCTCTAGACCCTGGGCAAATGAAGATGTTAGTCATCAGAGACAGAAAAGGGGAAAAGAGAGAAAGGAAGAAAGACAAGACACTCTACATTATCATATTACTCTTTATGACAAGGCACAAGTTTACACTGTCTTTGCAGAATCAGTGTGTTACTCCAAAACTAGATGTTTATTCTAGACACCACAATATATTCCTTAATGGAGAATTAAGTTACTCAAATTATACAAAATGTCTTCCAAAATTAATTCTATCTTGCAATATTAAATGACCATGACTTGGACTCTGCAATTTTTTAATATATGTAAGTTTTGTAGTTCATCTCAGACTGGTAAATAGTAGACTTAGCAGTCATGCACTATGGGTAATATCATTTAATGAAGGCATCAAAATTATGTAAAGTGTTGGAATTTTTGTTTCATGGTGTTTCGTGTCTCCTTCAAGCAAATCTTATCACTTAAAAGGAGGAAATATCCACAAATACGGAGTTGTTTTCACAAGTATCACTTGTTGGGACTGTGTTACAAGAAACTGTGCTACAAGAATCAGCTTTCTGTTTTGCCAGGAAATCCAGTTCCATTTTCTCTGATGTTCCCTCCTCCTCAAATGACCGTGGGTAAGTTACTAACAGCATCAGATTGACTCTTCTCCTTTTAAAAGACCTTGACTTGTATCTTCCATGGAGTTTGAGGACAATGAAAATGTTGGGGTTAATATAGAGCACAAAATCAGCCGTAATACCTGGCTTGCTAAAATGTTAACATAGAGGCTGCTGGGGGCAACGGAAGGTTTGGGAGAAAGGCGCAGACCTTTGGAATGAGGAGGTCTCGGGACCCCACTCTGCTATAGGAATGCCCTGGGGAGTGGCCTTCCCCAAAGCTTTCTTAGCCCAAACAGCCACTCTGTGATCTAGGAAATGTATGCATTGTCCCTTAGGCTGTTTAGCATAACTCCTAGAACACGCAGATTAGCACATCGTTATCTTCCCTGATCCTCCCAGTTCCAGTAAGACCCCTTGTCACATATCACAGGCTGGACAAACAGTGATAAGGATTGGTGATTATACTGAAGGACTGATAAAGTTGGGAGCAAAGAAGAACAAAAAGTCTTTGTCTCTGAGCTATGACCCCCCCCCTGCCGTCTCCTCTCTTTCTCAGCGAAGTTTGCAGTAATCTTTCATCTCTCTGTACAGGGATTGCTGGCCATTCCTGGCATGAAAAGTCTACAAATCACTGTACTTTGTATTCATTTATGCAACACACATTGATCGACCCAATAGAGCACATGGGGCTGGACACTGGGGTTCTAGAGAGAAACAGGTGGAGCCTCTGCCTTCCAGAATTCATATTCTACACATCAGACATTTAGAAGATGTGGAAAATACTCAGCAAATTTGAGATCTCCTAACTGAGGGGCAATTTCTTTTGGTCTGGTTTATACTCTATCCATAATGCTCACCCAAGGGTGAAAAACTATTTACATTCTCTCTCTCTCCATGTTAAGAAGGGAGTCTTCAGCAGTAAGTATAGCCCTCACAGAATGAATGCTTATTGCAATAAACAGAACGTGTGTGTGCTCCCTCCAAATTCATATGTTGAAGCCTAATCCCCAATGTGATGTATTTGGAAGTAGGATCTTTGGGAAGTTATTAAGTTATAAGGGTGGAGCCTTCATGAATAGGATTAGTGCCCTTACAAAAGACACTCCAGAGAGTTCCCTCACCTCTTCCACCATATGAGGACGCAAAAGAGGACAGCCACTTATGATCCAGGAAGTAAACTACCCCAGACATGGAATCTGCCAGGGCCTTGATCTTGGACTTCCCAGCCTCTAGAAAAATGAGAAGTAACTTCCTGTTGCTTATAAGCCACCTAGTCTAAAGTATCTCATCATAGCAGCTCAAACAGAATAACACACTCATATAATGTGGCAGGCACTGTTTAAAGCATTTTGCAGATATTTATAACAGATATTTGCTTCATTTAATTCTGGCAATTATCCTATGAGGGACATAATGTTACTATCATTTCTATTTTACAGATGAGAAAACCGAACCTTAGAGATGGAATTCAACATGGCCAATGCCATATAATTAATGAAGCAATCAGAATGCTAACCTAAATGAGACACCAGAGCACCACTCACCCCCCATACCCTTAGTGATCTAAGTTTGTTAGCCAAAAAAATTTGTATTTTTTTCTTGGGTTGAGATATACCTATAAATATGCAAATATTCATCTAATTGTGATTATTTTCACAGGTAGAGAGATAACTGAATATATAATAGAAACATAAAAGTTAAGTCACAATTTTCTCAATATTGTCCCACTGGAAAAAAAAATCAGCCAAAATTTAGTAAAAATATACTGGAAACTGCCTAGATTTGAAGTCAGAAACATGGGATGGGCACCAGGCATGAAGAATATGAGATCCACTTAAATCAGCTTGGCAAAGCATAGGATTCTTTTCAGGGGGTGTTCCTGATTTCATCGTTAATCAGCTTATTCCCCTTTTTCCCTACTGGCTGGCCATCTACTTCAATAGAACAGTCTGGCTGTTTTCAGAGCTTTCTCATTCAGCCTTTAAATTAGCTAACTGCCCAGCCACAAGGCAGGTAGCAATTTATGCCAAACAAATCATGAGGCAGGAGGCATTGAGGAAAGGCTGTTTATTTTCCTTCTGCTCTCTTGTGAGGTGGGGGAGAGTGTGACAAATGTTTGTGGGTTGGTAAACTGTACTAATTTACAAGCCTGCTGTTATCTTTCTAATGTAACACTCCCTAGAGAAGCTCTGAGGAATGATCTAGTTGAAGCCTTCAGCTTCAATCAATAAACCTGGAAGATTATGAAACATGGGCTCCTATTTAATATAGTAAAATCCTGCTTTTATGCCACTGGGAGAAAGATTAATGTTATAAATGATTTTAAAGTATAAGTTAAAGAAATTAAAACATGAATTAATACATTACTTGTCAAGCTTTATGACCAAAATAATAGTAATAACCAACATTCATATGGCTCATTATAGCTCAAGGTATCCACTAGGATGCCTTGAAGGTATCTTAAAATCATCACCATCATCATCATGGCTACCATTCATTGGCCATCAGGCACAGCTCTAAGTGCTTTACATGAGCTTTACTGGTTATTTCCTCCTTCACCTTCAAATTCTTTGTCCTTATAGTATCTCATCTTAGTGAATGAACCACCATCTATTCAATTATGTAAGTCATAAATCTAAGAGTTATCTAGATACCACTCTCCCCACACCCTCCAAATATAACCCATAACCAAATCCAATCAATCTCATCCCCTAAGTCTATTTCTAAATACTCAGCACTGTTCTAGGTCTACCACAACCACCCTAGACCACCGTCTCTGTTACAATAGCTTCTCAACCGACCTTCTGGTGTCCTCTGCCCTCCCACACTCCCCATTCATCTCCCCAGAGTGGGCACTGAAGTGCAAATCATGTCATGTCATGCACACCTGTCCATGCACGTAACACCCTTTAAGGCTTAGGCCCTGAACCATCATGGGGTGCAGAGCATGTAAGTTCTGGTTCCTGCTCCCTAGGACCACCTTCTTCCTTGAGCTTCATCCTCCAGCTACCCCAGTATTTTCACATCCTACAAATGTATCCTGTACCCTCTGCCACATTGTCCCCTACTCTTTCTGCCTTGAATGCTAGCACCACCATGTCTTTGTTTAGTTAATGCCAGTTCATCTGTCAACTCTCTTCTCAAACATTATCCCCTTGGACAAAACTCTCCTGACTTTTCTGCACAGACTCCCCTCTCCTCACTCAATTAAAATTTCTTTATTATAGGCCCTCATAGAACCATGTTCAATTTATTTACTTATCTGTTTACTTTACAATTTACTTTACTTATCTGTTTCCAGGGAGCAGAGATAGTGTCTCATTAACATATCTTCACTCCGTAGACCAGTAATTGAGCAATGGAAGTAGGTACTCCTTAATTAAAAATTTAATACACTTATAAATTATACTCCAAAAACCTTTCTCCATTTAATCTTCACAAGAGCTCTATTGAAGAGATATTAATTAATACTATCCCCATTTTATAGAAGAGGTGCTGCAAACTCAGAAAAGCCACATCTCTTGCCACTCAGGCCACTGGGTGATGGAGCCAAAGTTCAGACTTGGGTCTTTTGACTCTCTGGTCCTCCTAAAACACTTTGCTACCTTCCAAATAAGAAACCGTATCATACATTATCACCAGTCAGCATAATGGGCTATGTTGAAGGTCATCCCAGGCAAAAAAAGAGATAACAATTATCACAGTAACTGTGTAACTCAGCAAAGTGCTAAAAATATTGAACTGTCCACTAAAGTAGATGAAGTTTATGGCATGTAAATTATACTTCAATATTACTGTTTTTGAAAATCATCATAATTCCTAAGTGACACTTTGGAATTCAGCACAGAAAACACCTCCAAAATGATGGAACCCTTAAATGCCTTCTCTAGAGACTAATTTAGTGTTCCTTAGAGTATGGTCTTTATACCACAGGCACTAGGACCACACTGGATGCTGTGAAAGTACAAATTCCGGGGCCCATTTCCAGATCTACTGAATCAAGATGGTTGTGGTCCCAGAAATCTACATTTTTAATTTGCATAGAAAGTGGTTCTTATGCACATCAAAATTTGGAAACAGTGATCTATATGCAGCAAGACTACTTAAAAAAGGCAAATGTTCTCAAGGAGAAGGCTGATCACCTGGTTAAGACCTTGTACAGAAACACCTGCCTGCTCGTCAAAGTTAATTTTCCAGCAAACAATGAGACTTCTGATAACTGAGAATAAAACACCATGTGTCATACACTAACAGCTATTCAACTAACAGCTACTGATGTTCAATGTACACAAAACTTTAGTGCAAACTGAAATCTCCAGTTAGTCACAGGGGAAACCAAATGGGCACAAAAAATTTCAAGTTTTACAAAAAGTCTTATGGAGTTTATCTAATAAGTATACACTATGATACATCTCTTAGGGTGTGCTAATGTGAAAAAATGTGACATAAAACTATTTTTTCCCAAACTGCTTCCACCAGGAACCTCTATTGAGTGGTTTAAGAATTCAATCTGCAATGTTGAATACTATAAATGGCTGTTTTGGCCATTAAGTTACTCTGGAACAAGTTAAAGCAAACAATAAGAACCAGAACTGGAGAAGAGGTTGAGGCCAGCCTTTAAGGATCAAGCAGGATGTTGGCACTGAAAATGAGCCCAGGTCAGCAGAAATGTTTCAAAGATCAAGCAGTTATTGGAGGTATGAATGAGGCTAGGAATTAGAAACAGGTAAAGTCATATATAGACAGAAGCAGAGCCAGCAGGGCCTCAGAGACCCAACAATCCCTTGATACAAAGGAGAATGTGGTTCCTTCAAGACAGAGAAAACCCAAAAACTCAATCCAAAATAACGTACAATTAAAAAAAGTTTAAGTTTAAATTTTCTACTATGTTCAGGGTGCCATGCTAAGGAATGTGCTTTAGCCTTTCAAAGTTCTGTAGCTAGCAGGGTATCTGAGCTGATGGACCCCAGAATCAGTGACTTCTCTGATATGCCTTCCTCTACATTCATTTACTATTAATCCTTACACAAAAACATGCCCCAGCAATGACTAAGAGATATCAGAAACTGCATTTGAATGGTTGTAGAGTCTACGATGATGCTGTAATACATACCTGTCTCCCCTGTCCTACATCCTCTCTAAGTAAATGTGATCTAAGTAAGCTTGAAACCTGTATTGACGGCCTTTTGAATTTCAAGAAATACAATCAATTAGGTAGGCAGGTAGGTAGGTAAATAGGTGAGTGGATGGATGGATAGATGGAAAGATGGATGGATGGACAGACATGATAAACAAATAGAAAAAGAAAGTAAAGAATAAAATATTGTCCTTGCTTTAAAGGAACTTGAGATCTAGTAATAGGGTAGAAATCAAGAACAACATTGCTATCTTAAAAAGCTACAATATGAGAAAAATATAGTACTCTAGAGTCTCAAAAGAGAAAAAGATTATTTGGAAACAGGTAAGGCTTTGTGGAAAGAGGAGCTTCTGAGATAAGGTTGGACTGGACTCAGGCAGCTGGACAGAAGAGCTTCCAGCAGCATGTTCACCTGAAACAAAGAATGGGGCAGGAAACAAGGTTGGAGGAACACTGACTGGTCACTCCAGCTAGGAGAACTGCTGCTAGTAGAAGAGGGAAGAGTTAGAGCTGGAAAGCTGCTTAGTCAGGATCAGCATGTAGAGAGCATGGCAGGCTGCACTGAAGGACTGGGCTTTAATAGGACCGTGCCTGAGTAACCCCCTGGAGACTGTTCAGGACGGTGGTGGTATGACCAGGGCTGCTCTTCACAAAAGCTAACATGGTGATGGTGTTCAAGATGAACTGGACCTCTGACTGGCAACAGACAGACGGGTAGGCAGGCTATGTTCATAATCAGGTAGGAGATACTATGGTTCGAACTAGTGTAGTGTGATGAAAAGCAGAAAACAGATATAGAAATATATAAAGAACGTATAGATACAAAACATACAGTAAGGAAATCAACACAGAGCCTGCACAGGGTGCCAGAGCTAATTTAGCGTGGGTGCCAGAGCTAAAATATAAGGATTCAAATCCTAGCTCTGCCACTTACTGCCCATGGGACCTGCCTTGGGCAAGTGTCTTAGAATTCCTCATCTGTAAAACAGGGATAATAGTAATACCTTTCTCATAGAACTATTAAAATTATTCCAGTTATCCATTTATTCCCTCAACGTTCCAAATTCAGTTTTTGTTGCCTACTCTGCACAAATTGAGACGGGCCCTTTAAACAGTTCTCCTTTGCCAGCTGGCATAATGCTGAGCATCAACACGAGAGGACCCTGGAGAGACACTGGAAGAGAAAGGGGTTTCCCTACCAGTTCCCACTCATCTCATCCAACAGCCTCCTGCTGCTGGTGGTCTTTTCAGTATCAGGCTCTCATAGGGAATGAGGTTTCTGGTACCCTATTTCTACAGTGTGCAGTGGCCAGCGTCATTCACCACCTAATGCCCAGCACCTCCCTGCCCCCCTGATACTTCCTTAAGCATTACTGCAGCTGGTTCTGAGGTACCACACATCCTTGTGAACAGCTTCCCCCAGCATCCCGGATGACACATTCCCAGCAGGTCCACCAGTGAAGCACCTTGGAATCTCCTCCACTGTCCTGCGTGTCATGGCCACACCCTCTCCACGGAGGTCTGGGTCTTAATCCTGGGATGGGGAGGACACACTTTCAGGTTTATTTTTACCTTGGGAGCTCAGTCTGAACTTGGGGGGTAGTGGCTGCTCCTGTCTGTGTTAATCCTATACTTTTCAGAATTCTCTTTACCTCTTACTAGCCAGTGCCTCATAAATCCAATCCCTTGCCATGGCTCTTCAAGCTTTAGATTTCACTTCCACTGTTCAAACCACTGTGTGGTTTCTGTCTCCTTAGACCCTGACTGAAGTAAGAGGATTAATAAAATCTGATTTGTTAAGTGCAAAACACTTCCTCATACACTTTTAAAGTGTTTGTTATATCTTAATATGAGGGCCAGAAAGGAATAAGTATAATTTTATATCTAGCATTATATGTATGTCTACTCTGACCTGGTACCCTTGGGGAAAGAAAAACTATCTGTTTTCCTTCTGTTTCTTTACAGTTTCTACCATTAAATATACGTGTACAGTAAAACAAATTGCCTGTCATACTAAAGACCAGAAATTTACATTAAGAAGTGTTATTAAAAACAAATATAGGGGCGCCTGCATGGCTTAGTGCGTTAAAGCCTCTGCCTTCGGCTCAGGTCATGGTCCCGGGGTCGTGGGATCGAGCCCCGCATCGGTCTCTCTGCTCAGTGGGGAGCCTGCTTCCTCCTCTCTCTCTCTCTCTCTGCCTGCCTCTCCACCTACTTGTGATCTCTCTCTCTGTCAAATAAATAAATAAAATCTTAAAAAAAAAAAAAACAAATATATAGGGGCACCTGTGTGGCTCAGTGGGTTGGGCCTCTGCCTTCGGCTCAGGTCGTGATCTCAGGGTCCTGGGATCGAGCCCAGCATCAGGCTCTCTGCTTGGCAGGGAGACTGCTTCCCTCCTCTCTGCCTGCCTCTCTACCTACTTGTGATGTCTCTCTGTCAAATAAATAAATAAAATCTTTAGAAAATAAATATATAGCGAAAGCATATATATTTTAGTGTTTTAACTGATGGACCTAATAGCATTGGCTGGATGATAAAATTGAGTTAACATCCCCCTATTTCATAAAAAGGCATTTCTATTTAAATGGTTTCTTGGGGCATCTGGGTGGCTCAGTTTTTCAGGCATCTGCCTTTAGCTCGGGTCATGATCTCAGAGTGTTGGAATCCAGCCCTATGTCAGACTTCCTGCTGAGCTTCTCCCTCTCCCTCTGCCCTTCCCCGGCCCTGACCAGGGCTTACTCTCTCTATTAAATAAGTAAATAATCTTTAAAAACAAATAAGTAAATAAAAATAAAAAATAAATGGTTCCCACACAAAATTAAAAATGTGTAATACATTATACTTTTCAATATACTTTCCTGGAATTTTTTTTTTAATTTTAGATTCATAATGATTCTAAAAGTACTTAGGGAAGATACTATCCCTGTAATTCCTGACATAGGGACACTGATGCTGGAAGAGGTTAAATGCTCTCCCTGTGATCCCACAGTGCTAATTAGTGATGAATGTGAGAACAGATAGATCCCTGATCTCCCAGTTCTCAGCTAAATGCTTTTTCTCCTTTACCATACTAACTCTGTGACAACCGTTATCAAGATGGAGTCAACCTCAAATAACATTTTAACTTAACTTTTTCTCTAAAATTTGAAATATTTCAAGACAAGTTTAGGAGATTCATGCAGGCTAACTTGATGGGTTCCATCTTGGGCCTTACCCTCCAATACCCATTTCCACCACCAGTGTGCCCACAATCCGTGGAAAGACCTTGAATATGTCTGTTACAGCTCCCTTATCCCTGTGATGGAGACAATGATAGATATCAGCTCGCTGCTCCGCCTTTTACCCTGGGCCCTTCACACAACACTCATGCATCTCAGTTTCTTCATCTCTGAGGTGTTAATGACCTCTCACCTCAGGTATGAGCTCTCTTCCTCCTCTACACCACTCTGATCCTAAAACTGTTAAGTCATTCCCAATCTTACTTTCTTCACCTACAAAATGTACAATTAGACTGGATGCTACATTAAATCCTTGCCAGTGCTCACATGCTTTGATTCTAATATTTGAAACACGACTCCAGAGTCTCAGGACTATTTTAATGTGCCACTTGGGAAAGTGGTTCATCAGAATCACCATGGAATTTTTAAAAAGTAATGCCATCCACTTTATATACTGATTCCAAAGGCTTGAATGAGGCCAGAAATCTGTATTTTAAAACATGCTAGGGACTGCATGGCTGAGTGTGAGAATCACTGCTTCCAGGCACTCAGACTCATTGTTTTACAATCATACCTTGTACGGCACAGCTCCTAAAAGCTTCTGAGAACTGATTATTTGCTATTTCATTACTCGACAACAAATTACAGTTTCTCATTTTTGCACTGTGCACATGAAAAGCCCAACTCAGTTCAGTGGTGAGAACTGATAGCCACATTATATTATGAAATTTAGAAATGACAGATCCTTAGTGCTTGAAAGAGCCAGATGACAGAAATCCTATCTGTGACAGCTGGCAGATTTTCCAAAGCTCTCAAAGCAAAAACCAAAAACATACGCTGAAGAGCCCGGCTCAAAAACAAGTATATGAAAGGATTTAATAAGACACCTCCCATGGGAGCACCTGGGTGGCTCAGTGGGTTAAGCCACTGCCTTCGGCTCAGGTCATGATCTCAGGGTCCTGGGATTGAGTCCCGCATCGGGCTTTCTGCTCAGTGGGGAGCCTGTGTCCCCCTCTCTCTCTGCCTGCCTCTCTGCTTACTTGTGATCTCTCTCTCTGTCAAATAAATAAATAAAATCTTTAAAAAAAAAAAAAAAGACACCTCCCATGATCACAGAAGCTTAGAGTCATAGAGACCTCATCTATAGTATTTATCTTTGAACATCATGTTTTATAGGACACTTCTTGAATCTAGGAGTATAAAGACCTGTATTCAAATTCTTACTTTAACTACAAGCTCAGGGATTGCTACCTACTTACCTACCTTTGGTCATATATATGTCTGACAAATGAAGATTCCAACTGGAAATTGTCTGCATTAGAATTAAACAATTCTGTGAAAGGTGAGGTTAAGAAAGTAAAATATGTTGAATTTGATTTTGCTATCAAGATTATGGATAATGCACCAGCTAGTTCCAATGGTTATACACAGTCTTATTACCATTTAGTGAAGAAAAAATTCCTTTCAAAAATTCCATACCACAGCAGCAGGCAAAATACACAGTCTAGACAATACTGTGTCCTTCACAAAAGAGGAGGCTTGTGTTTGTAAATAATAATGGCAAGCACTTACATATCAGGCATGTTATAAACATTCAAAACACACCAACTCATTTAATTCCCATAACAGTCAAATAAAGCAGGTAGCATCTCTGAATCACAGAGATCAGCAACCTGCCCAAAGTCCCACAGCTAGGACATGCCAGACTGGGATTCAAACTCAAGCAATTTGATTCTAAATTCTGTGCCCTTATTGTCACATCCTGCCTCTTTGGAGCTCAACATACTTTTAAAAATTCCCAATCAGGGATTGGTCCCACAAGTCAATGGGTCATCAGTTTTCCTGAGAAACTGTAAGTAATTCAAGGACTTGATTAAATGCTCTTACCATTTATGGTTGTGTGACACATGGGAATCGATGCTGTTGAAGGGAAACAGATTTAAAATGCAGAAGTGACCACTACTTGCATTCATGCTTCCAGAAAACTCAACCTTTTGCTATCTTTTTTTTCTTGTAAGATTTTGTATTTATTTATTTGAGAGAGAGAGAGAAAGCATGAGGGTCAAGGTCAGAGGGAGAAGCAGACTCCCCACAAAGCTGGGAGTCCGATGCAGGACTCAATCCCAGGACTCCAGGATCATGACCTGAGCCAAAGGCAGTTCCTCAACCAACTGAGCCACTCAGGTGTCCCCTTTTTGCTATCTTTTTAAGACTGTGTACTACCAGACACCAAAAAGTCTTACCTTGTTTTGCTCTATTTGGGTTCCAGAATCTTGACCCTGCTGGTCAGGAAATTTTTGCCATTGTAAATCTACACATAACAATGCCTAGATGCAATATTTTAACTCACAAATATATGAAAATTACAAAAAAGATTTGTCCAGGATGTTAGGACCCACACTCTATTACAAAAACATTATTCATTTTATTTTACAGTTCACTGACTGCATATAAAATAAAGTGTAAGGAGGATATGGAGAGAGTTTTCTGTCTGTGGTCCTTCCTCACAAGAGAAGCAGAGATCACCAATGACTAATGTGGCTGCAAAACGAGTCTCCTTGCTGGTCCCAGCTTCCCCCTCCCCTGAAGTCTATGGTGGTGTGGGAAGCCATGGCTCATCCAGCTGCCCAGGCTCACACTCAGAAGGGTGCAACTACGGCATTGAGAATAAAGACCCCTAAAATAGGCCTTTGAGGGCTGGGTGGGCCTTGCCCCAATCCAGCTTTTGCTCTTCTAACCTATTTTCCCACTGGACGTCAGCACTGATTGCAGAACTTGGGAGCATCTGTCTCTGCGAAGAACGTAAGAGGCACTGGGGAAAGTGCTGTACCTGCTCATTCACTGTACCCTTATCTTTGCACTGCTTGCTTTAGTAGCTCAGTTGTCAACCAAACTGCTAGCAATTTAAAGCTGAATCCAAGTCTCACTCTCGATAATCTTTAAACCCAGACAGGCCTTTGTGGACTGACATAACTCAGCTGGAATTGGGCTCTCTGTTGTTTGCATCGGGCCCCTTATTAGGATGAGTCTTCGTCTTTGGCTGGGCACTTGATGAGAGCCGTCTTGGAGCACTAGCTGTTTGCTGTGCCCCCAGAGAGGAGGCCGGTATAGGACTGCCCCTGCTGGAGGTCTCCTGAGCATTCTGTCTGAGCGGTCTCAGCTGCAAGGAGAATTCTTATGCTCAACTTGTTCTTTAGTACTGGTGATGGGAGGGGTTTTTAATGCCCCCCCCTTTTTTTTAAAGATTTTATTTATTTATTTAACAGAGAGATCACAAGTAAGCAGAGAGAGGGGGGCGGGGGAAGCAGGCTCCCTGCTGAGCAGAGAGCCAGATGCGGGACTCGATCCCAGAACCCTGAGATCATGACCTGAACCGAAGGCAGCGGCTTAACCCACTGAGCTACCCAGGTGCCCTTAATGCCCCTTTCTTAAGAATGGTCTCTTCCAGCTTGATGTAGAGCTGAAAAAAAAAAAAATCTTTCACTGGTACAGCTTCAAGATACTTCCTGTCTAACAGGCACCTTTAGTGGGGGTTCCCACTAGCATTATGCTTCATCTCATCTTGCAGGTCTGAGGTTTACAGTATGTAGAACCTGTTTACTTCATGCTAAATATTCCCAAATCCAAGTTGCTGAAATGCCAACTGCCAAACATTATACTCTAGTGTTAAATAAAACATATACCACCTAACAGAACTAAAATTCCAATTTGTCAATAAAGCCACCCGTGCCTATACACTGCCAATCCAACCCTAACCTAGATTCTATTTGTTCATACCACTCTTTTGACTGATATCACAGAATTCCCTTCCCAGAATCCAAATCTTACCCTTTATCTAAATAAGCTCTGAGAGCAACTTGGAAAGTACCACATTTGGCATCTCCCCTAGGACTTTGCATGTAACAGCTTCTCAAAATAGTGTGATCACTGACTGCTGACAATACTGTGGTTCATGACACACAATTATCAGCATGTATAAAGGCAAAATCCCATTGTGCTCTAATCCCCTCAAGAGAACTGAAAAAGGGTGTTCCAATAAGAACAATCAAAATGAGATAGAATTTTCAATATGGAAAGGACTTTCCACAAATGAAAATTTCAAAAACAGTCAATCACATCCTTAAATTCCTTTTGGTTTGCAAATGTTATTAACCTCACCCAAGACTGTGTCTGTATGATGGACAGAAACATTTTTGAAAGTGGGGGAAAAGGAACAGGGGGATTGATAAATCAGTTGTCATTAAGTTACTCTAAATATCCAATTTCAACCTTGACAAAATCCATCAACTCTATTTTTTCTCACAAAAATTAAAGCATGCAGCCATGACTTGACCAATTTTCCCTCCTGATTTGGCTCTTCTGCTTGTTACCTTATTAGTTAGTGATAGGATCTGGATGACAGGTGTGATAATGAAAGTTAAATGCTCAGCAAACCTCAGGGATATCACTTTCAAACTGAAGTTGATGTCCATGTAAATAAGTTACTTGTAATAATAGTAACTTGCATATGTACAGTGCTTCATAGTTTAAGAAGCATTTTCAAATATATCAGCTGATTTGATATGATATTCTTACAAAATAAGCAGAGCAGGAATGATTACCTCATACAGAAGATAAAACGTCGGTTGTGATAACGTCGGTTGTGATATTACTGCCATAAAGAAACAGGTTAAATCTTTTGTTTTTTACTTACCTCTTTATATTTATTATGAAAGGCAGTGATCATTAAAGAGATGTATCTGAGTGTGGTAAGAGGGCACGACCTGATTTTTTGCATATGTGCCACTGTCAGACATTGTTGTAGGACAAGCGTTCCCAAGGTTTAGCATGCATACTAATCACCTAAAGGGCTTGAGATTGCTTAAGTTTCTGAGTCAGTAGGTCAGGAGCAGGGGAGGAGGAGTTGCATATCTAATATGTTCCCAGACAACACTAATGTGAATGGTCTGGGGACCACTCTTTGAGAACTATTTGTCAAGTACTCAAGACAATTCTCTTCTGTCTCCCACTGACCCTGCATGAAAACCTGAGCAGGTTCCAAGGCATTCCTGCCCATAGGTGCGTTCTTCTAAATTGCAAATACTCTAAATTTGAAACATTATTATAAACATAATTTCAATTCAGAAATATTTTCAGGGTGCAATTCAATCATATTTTCAGGGTGCAAGAAGGTTAAAAAAGAAGGTTAAAAAGAAGGTTAAAAAACTGTGGAACTGGCTCTTGATCATTTTCTCTATGAAGCTGACCTATGTAAAACCAGCTTTGGAATTTCTCATCCATTAATCATAGGTGTGCTGCTTAATTTTACATGTCAACTTGGCTGGGCTAAAATGTCCAGTTGTGTAGTCAAACACCAACTTCAATGTTGCTGTGGAGGTATGTTTTTGGAGATGACTAATATTGAAATCAGTAGACTCTGAGCAAAGCAGATCACCCTCATCCTGTGGGTAGGCCTCATCTAATCAATGAAAGGCCTTAAGAGAAAAACTATGATTTCCTGAGAAGGAAGGGATTCTGCCTTGAGACTGCTTCAAGACTCAAGATATTAACTTTTGCAGTAATTTTCAGCCTCCTGGCCTACCCTACAAATTCTACACTTGTAAGTCCCCACAATCATGTGAACCAATTCCTTAAAATAAATATATGTAAGGGGCACCTGGGTGGCTCAGTGGGTTAAGCCTCTGCTTTTGGCACAGGTCATGATCTCAGGGTCCTGGGATCAAGCCCCACATCGGGCTCTCTGCTCAGCAGGGAGCCTGCTTCCCCACCCCCCTGCCTGCCTCTCTCTGCCTACTTGTGATCTCTGTCAAATAAATAAACAAAATCTTTTAAAAAAATAAATAATTAAATATATGTAAATCAATCTCTAGATAGATGGTAGGTAGGCAGGTAGATAGATGGATATAGAGATACACAGCTCTGGGATTTAAAAAAGTCTTTCTGACTCCAAGGATTATGTTCTCACCATAAGGGAGTATTACCACATGTCCATAAAAGCTGAACCTCTAAATCAGTTGTGTCTTGTATATGGATTCACCCATGAAATCATGTCTGTCTAGAACAAGAACAGTTAATTCAATCATTTAAGCTAAAGATAATTCTATAACATGACTGAACCAGCTGGTTGGCACTTCACAAAAATAAACCATTCAGATGACTGACTGCAGTTTGTTTGTGTTGTCAAGGTATTTGATGAGGAAATATACTTGTGATAATAGTAAAAATAAAATTAAAGAATTCATTTTCTGAAATAATTAGTGATCTTCATACACATTATATCATTAAACATCTATGAAAATGATATTATTAGCTTCATTTAACAAATAAGAAAGGGAGGCTCGCTGATGTCAAATAAGGTTGCACAATGAATAAGTTTAAATCCTAGCTCCATCAGCAGTAAAATTTTAAAAATATCACTTACCACTTACCACTACCACAATTTGATATGAAGAGACAAAAATTGAACAATATGAGTAGAAGTGCTTATCACAAGTTTAACACATTCTATGCACTAAAGAAATGTTAGTTCTTTCCCCTCTTTGTAGAAATAAATATCTACCTAGAGAAATTATACTTACCTGCCTAAAAATTTTATTCTGCTATAAAAATTCAAGAAGGCATTAGAGTTGGGGGAAATTGGAGGGGGAGACAAACCATGAGAGACTGTGGACTCAGAAACAAACTGAGGGTTTTGAAGAAGAGGGGGGTGGGAGGTTGGGTGAGCCTGGTGGTGTGTATTATGGAGGGCACATATTTCATGGAGCGCTGGGTGTGGTGCATAAACAATGAATTTTGGAACACTGAGAAAAATAAAATAAAAAAATAAAGATCAGACACTCATTTAAGAAAAGAAAAGAAAACAAACTGTGCCAACATGTACCTCTTGTGAGCCTGCTAACCACCTGATTCTCAGCTATGGCCTCTGATATAAACACAGTGAAAAAGCTAGGATTTATAAGTATGGCCCTTCCTAATAGAAAAATAGTTTTAAAAATCAGCTAACTACTCCCTATGTTTTCCTTCATTTTACTTTTGTATTCATTCTTACATGAGCAAATAAAATTCCCATTCTACGGCTTTTATCCAGCACCATCTCCATGTTACTCCATGCCTCAGACTTGCACAAAATTCTCTCAACTTAAGAGAGAGAGAGCTCACTTACATATGAGGCTCTCATTGACTAGAAATGACTTCTTCCAGAATTTTTTTCCTAAGCCAAAAAGTAGACCTTGACCTCCCTAGAAAGTTTCCTTGACCATATAATCTTTCTGATTGCAAATATATGAGTATTTTATTATGTTGCTGACCTCAGTGAGCAGAAAATAGGCAATTAATTTTCCTCTAATCCCAAAAGCGGACACTTACTCCAGGTCAAGGTGGGAAAATATATTGTAGTCATAGAACAATGAAGTTTATACTACTCTCCAGGTTCGTGCTCAAGGTAAATTAGCCTGAATTGTTCCCTCATTCTATCAGGGCAAAATATTCTTTTTTTGTATGGTACAGACAAATATTCCAGAAGAATATAAGGTTCTGGGAATAGCAGTAAGCAAAGTCAAAGCACAAGGCAGTCTGATCATTTATCATTTACTAACCTGATGCTATTTTTTACATTTTACAGGGTTTGAGCCCTACCTTTCATTAAGCAGGGTTGAAAGAGCCAGAGCTATAGGGTTAAAATTGCAAATAATTTAAAACATGCTTCCTTCCATGGCTGGTACAGAAGGCTCCGAAGGAGATATCCCTCCAAGTAAGTGAACAATTGTCCCCACATTATTTGGAGACAGAAAAATCCCATAATATCACCCTACTCATGACAAAAACTTTGTAGTTTAAAGGGCCACAACCCCATAATCACAAATTTGCCCTGCCTCACAAGGACCGTTGAGACAATGGTGTGTTATCCATCACATGGTGACCGGAGACAAGAACCTGAGAGGTCGTGGTTAAAACAGGAAGATTTATTCTTTGAAAATGAACTTCCCATGCTCCTTGACTCTGATAGATTACATTTTAGAAGATGTAAAGGAAAGGCCTTTTCCTTTTTTTCTTTCTGTCTCTTTCACTTAGAATACTCTGGATACAGGGAAATAATCAATAAATAGAGCTTCCAGCCAAACTTAAGGGGATGAACTGGTAAATGCTAAGCCTTGGAGCATTAAGAAGGCTCATTGTGCAGTTTCAGAACAATTTCCATGTCATTAGCTCTAACTGCTCCCTCCACCAATGGGACCGACTGTCAGGAATAGCATCGGCATTATTTTGCTTTCCACTCTCAGGCATGACAACAATGTAACAATAATGATGATGATGCCACCTTCCATATGTGTGACATATTCAAGTATATTAAGTTTATTTACATACCAGTTGATTAAGCTCCATGAAGGCAAGAATCATGTCTATCTTATGCATCATCACGTTTCCCAAAGCCTTTCAAAACACATGTTTGGTATAAATATTTGTTGAATAAACAAATTAAACATCTTATTTGATCCTCAGAAAACAATGTACCCTGAAGTGGATTATTAGTTCCATTTTACATAGGATAAAACTGAGACTCAGGGAGTAAGCGGTGTGCCCAAAGTACACACTATTAAGTGACTGAGTCAGAAGACAAACTAATTTTAGTATTCCAATACCAAATTTAGTATTCATTCCCCTATAGTGTTGCTGAACTTGAGAGCTACGTCATGGATAAGACAAGAGATAAGATTAGCACATCAAAATGTAGGAATAACTATGCTTCTGAAAAGAATGGTGAAAGGAAAAAGTCTAAAACGCTAAGGTCAAATCACAATAAAAGTGGAGTGAAGAGTCAAGTTCAAGAGATTGGTCATTATTAATCAAATTATAGATCAGCCCCAATAGCCACATATTTCCTTGCACTTGCACTCAAGAGACCCTTTTGTAAAACATTCACAGAAAAAGATCGATACCTCTCTGGAGGTAAGTGGCATAAATTATGTCTCAACATATACACCACAGGAGTTTTACTGTGTGTTGTATACAGTAATTGCATTTTATAGATGGCTGTGGAAAGCTTCAGTCCTCATTGATTTTGATCATAAACTAAAAGGCGACAAAAAGAAAAGAACAGCACTTTATATGAAGAAGTCAGTCAGCTGAAGCTGCAAAAGAACATGAAAATTTGGCATGCTGAATGTGATCAATTCATGTTTCTTGGAAAATGAATGTAGATATTTGAGTGCTTCCATTACGAACTGGTGGCAAGGCTTGAACGGTACTATGAGAATCTCTGTTCATCTAATAGTCAGTGGGGGGGGTACCTCTCAGCAGGATTTAAGACAGGAAGCCAACCTAGACTAGAGCTCTTTCTAGCTTGCCACATTATGGATGCCATCAGAATGGCTTATGAGCCACATTAACTGAATATTTGTGTTTTTATTATCGTATTTAATGTGTCCTTGGGATTTACAATAAAAATTAAATGGAGATTGTGATGTAATCTGGGACCATCAATATGTCACTAACACTTCTAACTTCCAGAAGCATATTTTTCAAGCATTGCTCTCTTGATTTCCTTCATTTCTTCATGCCCTTCACAGCAAGCAATTCTGAAGGGATATTAATGCAGCATAACAACTCTTTACCCTGTTTCAAGGCCAATTTTGCAATATGGGCAAAATGATTGGAAACAGAGTCCTGAAAACACTGAAACCATCTGTCAGGGACTCAGTTAAGAAGATCCACACTGTTTCACAGCCAAGAATGGGGATAAATCATGTCTGGCTGGAAATGTCCAAAGCAAGTGGATTCCCATTCAAACTTATTAGGATAAATTACAAAAAAAGAAATTTACTATTCATTGCCCTGATCAAATCGCACTTTTAGATGATGATAAATCATAAGTTAGACTGATGAGGATGAAAGCCAATGGTGTATGTTAGCCAAAAAATTTTGTTCTGATAATAAGTAATACCTAAAGTAGTTGTCACCAAAAGAAACCACAAGCTTCCGTCAAAATATCTGTAGACCTATTTACATTCATAGACACAATCCTGTGAAATGTTCCTGTGCATTTTGCAAAAATAACCCTGTTAATATTTAATCACAAACTCCAGAAGTACTTGGCTAATATTTATTCATGAAATGTATTTGGTAAAATATTAAAGAACCAGAGGGTGGGGCTGTTGTGATTAAATTATATGGCTTGGGATGTCAAGCCTTAGAATAAGTTAAACACTGTGCCTCCTGCCTCCCTTAAATATTTATTGCCATTATAAAACTATTGACATCTTACAGAGAAAACAGCAATTCTCACATTTTTTAACACAGATTTTTATTCTAGTAAATAGCGCTAGTCAAAATGTTACCACGAATGTTGGAACTGATGTGCTTCCCAGGAAGCAAAGATATCCCTGATTGTGAAGTGTAGTACCACACAAAATGAATCATCACTTCCACTACTCATACAAAGCTGAGAAGGAAATAATAGGGCTCTTTCTATGAAGTACCAAGTAGAAAGTTTGGTTATAAAGTTGCAATGGGTGACCTAAATGTGTTGGGAAAACAGCCTACATATATGTGAGGACAGTTTCTGTACTAATCCGAACACTGTTCATGGATTCTTTTAGTCTCTCCATTTATTTTTTTTTCATCTAGTCTTAATCTAAAGTACTGCCAGAGTGATTTGGTTAATTTCTCTCCAGGTAACATTCATAGAAGCCCTTTTTGTTAATACAAAAGTAGTTAAGTATATTATTTGAAGAATCACAAAATTTGAATGTCCAAATCAGAAGCTTAACTTGAGAAAGATGTTCCAAGGAGCAGGATGAAGTCATTAGGCAACCCAGAAGGAACCTACCTCTCAAGGTAAGGTTGTGCATCTCTGGCTTTACCAGTGAGGATGCAATAGGTCTTGAGTGCAGAGGAACCTCTGAACTCAGGTTCAGAGATTTAAGGTGGAATTTAGCTTAACTAAATCAAGGGACAAATCACCCTAAACTAGACATCAAGTCAAAATAACATAAAGCAAAGCTATTGAGATACAAAGAAATCCTCCCACTCTGATTATTGATATATGATTTATAAACTGATAGATCATATTATGGTAGTATATAAATATTTAGTATGTAATACTGTCTTCATAAGATAGCATAATATGGTATGGTGGAAAAGAACAGAAGTATCTACTATAAGCTGATGCTTGCTTTCTATGCAGTATCCTCATGAGTCTTAAAAGTTGGACATTGTTATTAACATTAAGCAAATTAAGAACAGGAACTGTCCAAGATAAAATGATGGGTAAAAAAGTTCCCCAAATAGGTTTGTAGTCAAGCGGCAGGGCCTCAAAAGTATGTAGTCCCACCAAGCTATAACTGATGATCCCTATTAGCCTTGTAAGAGCGCTTTTTTTTAAAAATATTTATTTATTTACTTACTAACTTATTTACTTATTTTTTTAGTGAGAGAGAGAGAGAGAGAGAGCATGAGCGAGAGAAGTACAGGGAGAGAGAGAGACTCTCAAAACAGATTCCACACAGGGCTAGATCTTACGATCCTAAGATCACAACCTGACTCAAAACCTTTCAAGACAAGGTGGTGAGTAAAGTTAAATAAAAAGATTTACAGTTCGGAAAACTCAAGACTTTCATGGTGATTGAAGAGATACAGTACTAATTCATAAGCATCACAGTACTTACGGAGATAGTCTTAAAGTGAAAAGACAAAAAGAAGCTAACCAATGATGGGTCTACCATCCTACTCACCAGTCAACTGATGATTTTGAAAAGAAAAAAAAAAAAAGAAACTAGTATCAATGGGACACACACTACATGCTAGGCACTTTCATTCAAGAAAATTTTATTGAGCAACTATTATATGTTAGGTACTCTGCAAGGCTCTCAGTATACAATGGCAAACAAGATAAGCACTGTCCCTGTTCTCATATGCATAATATCCAGACAGGGAAAACAGACCTTAAACAAATAATCATTTAAGTAAACAAATATAAATTCTTAATCATAAGGGCTATGAATGAGAAATAATGAAGGGCAGGTAATTTATTTTTTTAAGATTTTATTTATTTATTTGAGAGTGAGAGAGAAAGAGAGAGAACTTAAGAGGGGGGAAGGGGGAGGGTCAGAGGGTGAAGCAGACTCCCCACTGAGCAGGCACTCAATGCAGGACTCAATACTGGGACTCCAGATCATGACCTGAGCTGAAGGCAGTCACTCAGCCAACTGAGTCACCCAGGCACCCAGGGGCAGGTAATTTAGAAAATGAGGTGGTCAGGAAAAGCTTATCTAAGGAAATATTATTTAAGAGTGCCTGGGTGGCTCAGTGGGTTAAACCTCTGCCTTCGGCTCAGGTCATGATCCCAGGGTCCTGGGATCGAGCCCCGCATCAGGCTCTCTGCTCGGCAGGGAGACTGCTTCCCTTCCTCTCTCTCTCTGCCTGCCTCTCTGTCTGCCAAATAAATAAATAAAATCTTTAAAAAATATAAAGTAAAATCTAAGTAGTAACTCTTTTTCTAAGCATTTTATCCTAGCTAGTCAGCTTGGAAAGGGAAAACCAAGTAGTTTGAAACTGATCTTTATATGAAGCACCGATGCCAGATAAATACCAATAATGTTTAACCTATAAATGGTTCTGGCAGTTACTGTTCTTGTTTTTATGGCATTGATTTGAGCTTATCAACCCTGGCTTCCTCCCATTTTCACAGAGAGTCCTAATCAATACCTGAATCCAAAATGTTCTCTTCAGAAAAATGATTTGTAGTTAATTGCCTCTCGTACACTCTCTCTGATGAGTCCTTTGAAATGTATTATCCTGAAGTTGAAAAAGGTTTCCCTTTTTTAATACTGTATTTAAAACAGAAAAAAAAAAGTTTACCAAATGGAAAGTTAAGTCTTTTGAGTCCTCCTCCCCACCAAAATACTGCATTTCTAGTGGATCCCACCCCCAACCCCCACCTAAATCCTGAAAGAGAATTGAATTTCATGGGGCCTGGAGAAAAATAGGGTAGTTCTTTGTGTCATCCTTCAGCAGAGCAAGGGGACATAATGAGAAACTGAAAGTTTCTTTCAGGACGCGTGGGTGGCTCAGCTGGTTAAGCAACTGCCTTCAGCTCAGGTCATGATCCTGGAGTCCCTGGACCAAGTCCCACATCCGCTTCTCCCTTTGACTATCCCCTCTCTTGTGCTTTCTCTCTCTCTCTCAAATAAATGAATAAAATCTTTAAAAAAAAAAAAAAAGGTTTCTTTCAAAGAAACTTCTGAGATCTCCATGAACAGGATGCTCTGGAGAATGAGTTGACAAGTTGCAATTTGGTTTGACATCTGTTTTGGGATTGGTCTCTTAACAAGTGTGCTTCATGCTCATGATTATCTCACCTTGTCTTTCTCCCTTTGGTCAGAGGCTTACATATTTCGCAAATTGCTTAGGTGATGGTCTCTTTATCTAAGCATAGCATGAAATGACAGAGGTTAAAGGTCATTGTTGGAATCTGATTACATTTGGAACATAATCTAAAGGTAAAAAAGTCTATTACAGAATGATATTATATATTTTTCCTGGACGAAAAAAGACCAATATTTTTATTGAGGAGAAAGAGAAAATTAAACAAACTTACATGTACACATTTTCCTCTACTACTCCCAAAAGTGATAGTTTATTGGAAGCTTTTTCTCATTTTTAATCAGCTTAGTTTAATGAAATTCAGGGTCAATAACACTAACCCAACTTATGAGGTGGGCATGTTGTGCATAGTTTTTAAAAGGGGAGGGCTAATTTCATTTCATTCTTGCTTTAATTGTGAAAATTTTAAAAATGTATTTTTAAAATCTCTAACTTATATTTCTTCTCACTTTGTTAAAAAGAAATGTTTTGTAGAATTCACATGCGAGCCCCAAACCTATTCCTTGACAGCTGACACCACCGAGCCCTGAGTCACATGAATTGCCGTCATCCTGTACAAAAATGAAGCTATTTTGTTGTATCGACCATTAAAAACTTAATAAAATCCCGAGATGTTCCAACATATAAAGTTCCATTTGTAATTTGCTGAGCACATTTTGAAAACAATTCTGATTGTGTGAGATCCTTGAGGCAGAGTGGTGTGTTAGTGACCTTTGTAACACAAGCACAAAGGTACACCAGGCAGCATCATGCCTAGCACATACATGACACTGAGCAAATTTCTGTGGACCTGAAGAGAGACTATGGAGGATTCAAGTTTAATGAAACAGATGACTTCATAGCCAAAGATAGCTCCATAGACTACAAGAGATATTTTTGAAGCCCTCTATTGTCTACTTTAGAGAGAAAAGGAAGGAAGGAAGGAGTGAAGGAAGGAAAGAGAGAGAAAGGGAGGAAGGGAGGAAGGATTATGTCATTTACTCTAGGTGCTGGCTGTGCTTGCTTGCATAGGGAAGGGTATAAATTTTCATTATTTCTTATATAATAAAAAAGTTAATCAAGGTATTGAGAAATAAGTCTTCCCTGCTCAGTTAGAATTATAGAATATTAAAGACTGAATGGATCTTGAAGAACATCTGGGCTAGTATTTTTCCAAACTGTATTCTAGGAGACTACCGGGTTCCAGAAGGGTGCCTCTGGGACACGTGCACAAAAGTTCACATAGGCAGGCCTCTGGCCATCTCACTCCCATACAATTTTGAACAGCTCCTCTTATATATTCCATTTAGATATCAGGGTTTCATAACATTTTATTAGCAAATGTGGTTTCAGGTACTAAAAACAATGCTTAACACCCACTCATCTTTTCCAACCCATAATTTTACAGATATGGATATAGATCCCAAACACCTAAGATGTTGTAAATAATTAGTTACAGGACATAAACAAAAACCCAGACATGCTGAATCCCAATGTAAGTGCTTCTTTTACAGCAATGTTAATACTGGGAATTTTAGATATTTACTTAAATAGTAAATATTTTACTTACCTAGCATCTAAGAGTTCCTGTAAGTCTAGGAAATATGGAAGTAGAAATTTTCAATATATTATGTTGCTATCAGCTTATATGTGTGTCACACGAGGCAGTTTGCAGAGGCATCCACACCCATTGGTTCATTGCTGCATATTTACAACAAATTGCGAAGTATTTAAGGTGGATAGTCCATTATTCTAATAAGGAAAACTAAGTTTCAAAGAGATCAAATGCAGGTAATTGGTAAGTGGAAGAGTTGAGACAAGAACATAGTTCTAACCATTCTATCCAAGACTCCATTCCTTACAATACTGGGGCAAGACCAGCTTACCAGTCTCTTGGGCAACTCCACGGTCACTCAAACACCTCTTATCAAGGACAGGAAAAAGGATGCGACACATAGGCTAACTCACTGATTGGACATGTAACAAGTATTCTGAGGCTGAGTACTGATTTAACAGAAAGGAGTCCATGATCACGATCAATGTCAGCCTTTTTGGCATAGGAAGGGAGGAAATGGAGCCACGCACGTCAAGTCATCATCACCTTTGATTTAAAAATGCCAAAAGTTCAGAAGAGAAAAGAAGGCTGGAATGCTAAGCCTCAAATACTGAGCTAGTTCTCCCTTTAAACCACCTAATCTGCCGGGTTAGGCTTGGGAAGTCCAGAAAGGACCTAAAGATCCCGAAGTCATACGAAAAATAAGTACTTCCAGATATTTTCCTTGCCTAAACAGCACTCTGCTAAAAACAGAAGTTAGTGGGCCTGACTAGAGGAGGTTTGATTGTGTGGGAAATGGACTTTAAAAAGGGAAATGAAACCACCCTCATTTCACTAAGGCACAATCAGATGGCTGTGTTTGGGCACTGCTGACAGGGGCCAGATTCCACACACTCATTTGGGAAAGCCAGCGAAGCTCACGGAAACACTCTCCCCTGTAATTGAGCCCCAGCTGTTCAAGCTGAGGCTGCTCTTTAAAGTGAAGCAAACTGGTGAAAAAGCTGAAGTTCAGCAGTTTCACTCTGTTGGGCCAAAGCTTCTGCAGAGTCCCAGCCCACGGATTCTGCTACATTGGCCAGATGCTCAGGGCCTCCCAAGCCAGTCTTACAGGGAGTTCCACAAAAAAGTCAACAGAACTCCATGTGCATTAGGTCCAGGCCAAAATGAAGCTACCCAAAGAGGGTACTGGGTCCCGCTCACCCTTTCTGCGGCACTGAGTCTGGTCTCTGCAAAAACCCCCGAGGGCTCCTGTAATGGAAGCCATCAGGAGTCATTTCAGAAACCAGTTATTAGAGACCAAGATAAAGCATGTTCATGATGGTAGAGGGTATTTTTCTCTCAAGCTTACAAATGACATTGTTTCCTCTAAATGATAACTTTCTCCCAATAAAATGTCTCTAAATTACAAGCAAATCCAAAAGCAATGAAGATGAACTATTTCACCTTTGACCTCCGCGTTTCATTTCATAATACTTATTTCATTTCTCAATACTCCTAAACTCTCAAATTTAAAAATCTTTCCCAATTACCATCAGATGTCCTTTTGGAAGTTATGGGGGGGGGTTTGTTTTTTGTTTTCTCTCCCAAGACATTTCCATCCCATGTGATCACCACTGCTGGATAGACTGCACCTCTGCAAACGTCTCTCTATATATGCTCCATGACCTAATGCAAAAATGTGCCTTCAGCCCTCTCCAGTCACTCTGGTATTATCTATGAAGCCGTTTATTCTCCATGCGTTCTGCAAAGAAGAAAAAATAGTTTTGACTGGTATAATCATCCCAGGGTATTTCTTTTATTTCTTTAGATATTTTGACTGAAAAGGTAGACCCAGAATAGAGTTTCAGAAATCCTCATCAATGTCCACAAAAGAGGCTGCCATGGCTCCTCAGACATTGGCGACAACCCAATACATGTGGGACCCTCATCCCTGAACACCACTATAAAATGAAACCTCACTACTTGAGTCTTTCATGTCTTGTTTCTATCAGTAATTGAAGTGTCTGGAAGATAAAAAGAATCTCACCATGAAACGAAAAAATAATTCCTTTAGAAACATCCATCTTGACAATGACTAAATGTGTGGACCATGATTGCAAACACTTAGTGAATCACTAAGGAAAACAAGATTTAATTTCTAGTACTGCTTGTGGGGGAGAGAGAGTTTGCTTTCCACAATGTATAAGTCTTGGTGACTCATTATTCTTCTTGCAATTCCCAGGTGGCCACCTTCACACAACGGATGGATAGATTAAATAAAGATCAACTTTAGCTACTGGGAAGTACAGCTTGCAGTCATTGTTTGTGGCTATTCAGGGAGTACTAAGGCATGAGTAAGCCACTTAGGGCAGTGGTTTGGTCCACTGAGATATACTGCCCAGTCCCCTGGCACCCCAGTGTTAGAAATTCTCACTGATAACGAGCATATAAATAGGTGTTTTCCCTGGAGACAAATAAAATGCAGAAAAATGCTGGATTCCTAAAGGAAATTACTGTCTGTTTTGAACCATGTCAGCTCTCTGAAGCATCGGGTTTACTCTCATGTAAAGATGGATTTGTCCTCTACTTTAAGAGTGTCTGGACTTTACCCATTAATAAGATCTCAGACCACATAGATGAGCAAAGGAAGTATCACCGAATTTACTAAGGAGAGAAAATAAAAATCCCATCCAATCTTATTTTCTTTTTTCACAAAAAAACTTTTTTTTTTGAAGATTTTATTTATTTACTTGACAGACAGAGATTACAAGTAGGCAGAAAGGCAGGCAGAGAGAGAGGAGGAAGCAGGCTCTCCACGGAGCAGAGAGCCCGATGCAGGGCTCGATCCCAGGACTCTGGGATCATGACCTGAGCTGAAGGCAGAGGCTTTAACCCCCTGAGCCACCCAGGGGCCCACAAAAAAACTTTTTAATTGTGGCACCTGGGTGACTCAGTCAGTTAAGCATCTGCCCTCAGCTCAAGTCACGATTCTAGGGTACAGGGATTGAGTCCCACATGGGGCTCCCTGCTTAGCGGGGAACATGCTTCTCCCTCTCCCTCTGCCTGCCACTCCCCCTGCTTGTGCACTTGCCCTCACTCTCTTTCTCTTTCTCTCTCTCTCATTTCTATCTCTGTGTCAAATAAATAAAATCTTTTTCAAAAAATAATAAAAACTTTTTAATCATAAAACAAAATACAGAAAACCACAAAAACATACATAGTTTAATGAGTTATTACAACACAGACATCCTGCAATTACCACTTAAATCAAAATATAGGCCTTTGCCAGCCACCTAAAACACTCCATCCATGAGCCCCATCCATATCTCAAACTGTCCTCCTCCCAAGTTACCACTATCCTAATTTTTATAGTCATCACTTTTTTATGATTTTATTACTTAAGTGCATATTCCTAGACCTCATATTTTAGTCTTGCCCATTTTATTAAATCTGATATATCTCTCTTTTAAATCTGATAAATCTCTCTTTTAATGCACAGGTTTCCCAACTGTATTTTAATTTGCTCTTTAATTTACTTATTCGAGAATCTAGGCATTTGACCTGCAGTTTCTCACAGTCCAGATATTGCTAATGGACATGGTACAGTTCAACATGTTCCTCTGCCCTATTTATTTCCTGAAAATTGGCAGCTGGATCCAGAACCCAGACTAGGTTTGGGTTCCAATTCTTTGCAAAGATTCTAATTAGTGTGGTCTTTTATCAAAAAGCAGTGAATGTCTGATTATCTCTTTTTCTGTTGGCAGCTGTTGAACCTTAATACCCAAACCTTGTAATCCACTTGAGGTTTGCAAAATGGTGATAATGAAATTTTATCCATTATTTTCCATTTAGTAGTTAAAATATTTCATAAATAAAGGCACATCTACTATTTGGTTTCCCAGTGTTTCATATTGGAAAGGCAGGAAAATGTTTGATTCCTTCCCTCTACTTGTCTATTTTCAAGAAAATTAGTTGGTTCTCCAAGATCTTCTGAAGGTGGCTAGGCTTTTTAAACACAATTATGTACTTGCGATTTTTAAGCCTTACTGATAGGGGTTCATTCAACTACAAATATTATCTCTTTTGAAGCTTAAATTGTCCCAATGGGAAGCTCTTAAAGTTGGTTCCTGAGTTCTTTTGACATGACCCCAGCAGTTTCTGATATGGTATGACAAGATATTCCAAGTTAATCTTTTCACATTTCTTGCCCCAGACCTACAATTAGCCAATTCTCCAAGTCCCAGTTTCTTTTAACTTTATTTAAATGTTGTTTCAAAGCCACCACAATCTGGATGTTAGATGTGCATTTGCCCCTGGGTTGCTCTTTGTTTCTGGGGCTCTCTAATTGGCAGAGATAGGAAATGGATACACATTTGGATACACATATATTTACACATATGCAATGTTTCATAAGTTCATATTGATATCTTCAATTCAAGAATATAGGGCTTTTTATTCAGCTCTTTCAATACTACACTTGTATCTCTTTCTTCCATACCAAAAATTGTAATTCTCAAAGACACATGGGGTGAAAGAATATTACATAATTACTCATGCACTTCTTCCCTTATTAGAAGTGTAAGTGTCTCAGAATAACAATACTATCACCACCAATATAATTAATGAGAACAGTTTTCAAATGTTTATTTGTATATGCTTTTTGTATTTGTGTTCCCATGCTTATCGTTAACCTTTATCTACATTTTATACTGGTATTTTATAATTCTGGTATTTTATAAATACTTGTTCCCTTCCAGCCCTCATTTAGTCTTAGTTTTATAAGGAACTATACCTTTAATACTCATCACCAGTCCTTATGGCAATGTCTCTCTAGTTATTTTCATTGCCTGAAGTTCACTCTCTAGAACATGCCTCAGAAAAATCAGAAGGGAACAATACTCTTTGGGTCATTGTATGTTAATCAGTCTATGCCCTTTATACTTGAAAGCCAGTTTTTCCACCTATAAAAATCTTCAGGCCACTTTTTCCTTTCTTTGAAATTCTTAGCTATGTTACTCCATTTTCTTGGTATAAAACATTACTGTCCAAAAATAGTGTGATAATAATCTAATTTTGGGACGCCTGGGTGGCTCAGTTGGTTAAGCAGCTGCCTTCGGCTCAGGTCATGATCCCAGCGTCCTGGGATCGAGTCCCACATGGGGCTCCTTGCTCCGCAGGGAGCCTGCTTCTCCCTCTGCCTCTGCCTACCACTCTGTCTGCCTGTGCTCGCTCGCTCTCTCTCTAACAAATAAATAAATTTAAAAAAATAATAATAATCTAATTTTATTTCCCTTCTAAGTCACTTTTGTTTTGTCAAGATGTTCAAACAATTTTAGTCAACAAACTTTACTGGAATACATCTTTGCATTCTTTGTTCTGGACTGATATTCTCAGACACATCTTCCAGGATGTAGTTTCGAATCTTTTTTTGAATTTCAGGAAAACTTTCTTGAATTGTAGTTTTTACAATTTGTTCTGGACTGTTCTTTTGGTATCACTTCTTCAGGAATTCCTATTAGATTTATGTTGGATCTTTTTTCTTTCAAAACTTCTTTACTTCTTTCCTTCATTTCCTTTTGACCATTCAAATTTTCCTCTTTTTCACCTTATATTTCTTTTAAGGAAGGATCTGGTTTTTTTTCTATTTAAGCTTTATTTCTGAACTGATTATTATTTTGTCTCTGATTCTTTCCTAAGTTACATTCTCTCATTTTTAAGTATTTCCTCCTTTGCTTTGATTGACCCAGTTATTGAGCCATTTTCTTAATTTTTAGCTTATTTTTAAATAATACATTACAGTTTTTATTCTTTTTAACTATATTTTTCTGGTGGCTTTTTTGGAGGGGGTAGGAGAATGGTAAATTTCTGCAAGTGCCCATGCAAGCTATGCCAAACTAAATAATCCAACTTGAACCTCAGAGCAATCTCCATCTGCAATGTCTCCCCAGTTTATTCATTTATTCATTCATTCATTTATTCATTCAACAAATGAATAAGTTTAGTTTGTTAACTACTATATTTGTGCAATAGATCAATTTATTAATAAGATAATTAATGATTAATAAAATGAATGATTAATAAAACAGGCATAGTCTAAGCCATTACAAATTTGCAACCTAATAGGGGAGTCAGAAAATCAAATAGGTAATCATAATGAAATATTTGAAGAAAATCTACTTCTGTGATCCTCAACCTTCTTCTCCCATAACATGCATACAGGATGGGACAACAGACAATAGGCTAACTAGGCAGTGATGATTTTTCAGTTCAGTAAACATGTTTCCTTAAGGCAGCACATCAAACAGTTCTCCACATGATTCTGACACAGCCAACCTCTCACCAACACCCCTGCAGCAAAAGGTGACTTCTATGAAGAGTCATTGGTCTCTATATCTGATAAAGGGTTAATATCCAGAATATATACGGAATTCATACAACTCAATACAAAACAAAAACAAAAACAAAAAAAACCCAAACCCTAAAACAAAGAAAAACCAATAATACCATTAGGAAATGGATGAAGAAATGGAATAGACATTTTTCCAAAGAAGATACATGAATGGCCAACAGGTACATGAAAAGATGTGAACATTACTCATCACCAAGGAAATGCACATTAAAACCACGATGAGATATCAGTCATGCTGATAGAATGGCTATCACCAAAAAGACAAGAAATAACAAGTTCTGGGGTGGATATGGAAAAGGGAACCCTTGTGCACTGCTGGTAGGATTGTAAATTCATATAGTCACTATGCAAAAAATTGAATTCAAATTAAAATCAAAATTAAAATTAAAATCAAAAATCAAAAAATTAAAAATAGAATTACCATATAATCGGGTGCCTGGGTGGCTTACTGGGTTAAAACCTCTGCCTTTGGCTCAGGTCATGATCTCAGGGTCCTGGGATCATGTCACGCATTGAGGTCTCTGCTCAGCAGGGAGCTTGCTTCCCTATCTCTCTCTCTGCCTGCCTCTCTGCCTACCTGTGATCTCTATCTGTCAAATAAATAAATAAAATCTAAAAAAAAAAAAAAGAATCACCATATAATCTAGTTTTTCCATTTCTGGGAATACATACAAAGGAAACAAAAACAATAAGTCAAAAAAAAATATTTGCACCCCTACATTCATAGCAGTATTATTTACAATACCCAAGACATGGAAACAACCTAAGTGTCCATCAATGAATGATTGGATAGAGAAGGATGGGATGTGTATATATATATGATGGAATATTATTCAGTCATAAAAAAGGAAGGGGCACCTGGGTAGTTCAGTCAGTTAAGCTTCAGACTCTTGATTTTGACTCAAGTCATGTTTTCAGCATCCTGGGATTGAGCCCCACATGGGGTTTCTTGCTCAACAAGGAGTCTGCTGGAGATTCTCTCTTTCCCTCTCCCTCTGTCCCTCCCTAGCCCTTCTCATCCCCCAACATTCTCTCTCTCTCAAATAAATACATCTTAAAAACAAACAACTACAACAACAACAACAGAAAAGGAAATCTTACCATTTGCAACCCTACCCCTTCTGACCCCCCAACATTCTCTCTCTCTCAAATAAATACATCTTAAAAAACAAACAACTACAACAACAACAGAAAAGGAAATCTTACCATTTGCAACAACACAGATGGACCTCTAAGGCATTGTGATAAATGAAGTAAGTCAGAGAAGGACGAATACTGTATGATCTCACTGGTATGTAGAATCAACACAGAACAAAACAACAACAACAACAAAAAAACACTACCAAACTCAGAAAAAGAGATCAGATTTGTGGTTACCAGAGGTGGGGGTTGGGAGGAGGGGAAATTAGAAGAAGGTGATCAAAAGGTACAAACATCCAGTTATGAGATAAATAAGTACTAGGAATGTCATGTACAACATAAGGACAATAGCTAACACTGCTATATGATATATAGGAAAGATGTTAGTAACAGTTATCTTCACAAGGAGAAATTTTTTTTTTCTTTTTATTGTATCTATATGAGATGAGGGATGTTAACTAAACCTATTATGGTAATCATTTCACAATATATGTAAGTTAAGCCATCGTGCTATAGAGTTTAAACTTTAAAAAAAAAAAACCCATTGGTCTAACTGAAGCACTAATATGCCATTAAATGTAGAATCATGTTAAGAGGCCCATTAAGAATGTAATAAAATTAGGTGCATTTGCATATCCTTTTTCTTAATTATATAGCTCACTCTGTCCTAAAGAACATTAATATGTGCATCTATGCAAAAAGGTAAGAATGAAAGAGAATTACTGCTGTTTCCCCAGCCATTCTCAACTCAAGGAAATATATATTCACTCAGCTGAAGTGAGAACCTATAACCATCAGTCACTTGTACCCCAGCAACATCATTATTAAAGGGGAAAAAAAAAAGATAAGTAAACACAAGATAGAGAAATACACCAATCTTTGAGCAGACCAGAATTTTCTCTTTTTTCATTGCTTATGAGAACTGTGGGAGGTCAGCAGTCCCAGGTCATCTACCAGGGGAGTGCCTCCTTAGAGTTGTATCTCAGACTGTTGCCTCCACTTTAGAACCAAGAAGAAGAAAAGGAGGAATTAATTCCTCATCTGCTCACTCTCCCAACTACACAGGCACAATGTATTTTGAGGTATTATTTGACATACAGACAAACTCCAAGTCTCGTAAAGATGTGACCATATCTGAACTTAGATATCCTCCCTTAGCTAAAATTCCCAGCCAATTATCAATTTGAAGTAAATCTGGGGTGACCATAAGGAGGGAAGACATTTGTAACCTGCTCCAGCAATCAGCTCTAGAAACAGTTCTACACTGTTGTTAGATTTGAAATGTAGTGACAGGTTATCTTTATTAAGGCAAGCATGTTGATATTAACAAAAAGCATGCTTTTTGTTAACACACTTCATAGCTAAGGTAAAAAAAAAAAGAATACACAGAGTTTCATTTAAAGGTGTCAGATCATAGGAACTTCAGTATAAAAATATCATTTAAAAGTAACTAAAATAACACTAAAATTGTTAATATCACTACTAATATTATGAATAATATCAAATATTAAGGAGTCTTGAAGGAAAAGAAAATAAGTGAACATTTGAAGACTGTTAGAAAGGGAAGAAAATGAATTTAGTCTGATCTCACACAAGAAATGAATTAGGAGGGTGCCTGGGTGCCTCAGCAGGTTAAGCCTCTGCCTTCAGCTCAGGTCATGATCTCAGGGTCCTGAGATCAAGCCCTGCATCGGGCTCTCTGCTTGGCAGGGAGCCTGCTTCCTCCTCTCTCCCTGCCTGTCTCTCTGCCTACTTGTGATCTCTGTCAAATAAATACACAAAATCTTTAAAAAAAAAAAAAAAAGAAATGAATTAGGGTAAGAGAGTTTTATAGAGAGAGACCACCAGCATATCTGTGCTGTGGACATGTAGACACAAACCTAGACCTGAAAGGATAGCAATTTTTTTTTTAACTAACTCAAAGGGATACATGAACCCTGGTGTTTACAGCAGCATTATCTATAATCACCACATTATGGAAACAGATGACTGGTGAGTAGATAAAGAAGATATGGTATTTATATACAGTGGAATATTACTTATCCATAAAAAAGAAGGAAATCTTGCCATTTGCAACAACATGGATGGACCTAGAGTGTATTATGATAAGTGAAATAAGTCAGTCAGAGAAAGACAAATACCATATGAATTCACTCATATGCAGAATTTAAGAAACAAAACATATGAACACAGGGGCAGAAAAAGAAAGAGGCAAACCAGAAAACAGACTCTCAACTATAGAGAACAAACTGAGGGTTACAAGACGGGAGGTGGGCCAGGGGACAGGTTAAATGGGTGATGAGTATTAAGGAGGGCACTTGTGGTGAGCATTGGGTGTTCTATGTAAGTGATGAATCACAATTCTACACCTGAAACTAATTTTACACTGTATGTTAACTAGAATTCAGATATAACTCAAAAAATTTTTTAAAAAGCAGGCTAAGTGCTTCAGGGAAGAAGGTGATCAGCTGACAGAAAAGGAACCAGGGCTTTCTCACACTCACTGACACCACTAAAGAGCAGGTGCCATCGTCATGAATGTCTTTCACGAACTTCCTTTAAACACATACATAATGGAAGAAGGGAATACAAAATCTTTAAAACAGAGAATTAAGAAACCTACCACAGAAAAACTTACATTACTTTCAAGATCAACAGTATAATGTTAGTATCATTTCAGACTCACCCCCATTCCCATTGCCCTAAAAGACAAGCAAACAAAAATACAAGGTGAGTGATCATTGGAAAGGTTGGGCAGGGGTGGGGGACGTGGCAATTAACTGGAAAAGAAACAATTCGAGATAAGGATCATAGAATCTAGAAACCTGTTTAAGATAACATTTTACTATGAGTAAGTCTCACTTTAATCAAATTGTGTAACATTCCCTAATCCACAATTATGTACGTGATATCTTGTCTTCCTTCTTTAATGGGGGAAAAGAGGAAAGGAAAGAAGGGGTGGAGAAGTAAAAAGATAAATATATTGGAAAACACTAGCATTAAGATCCTGCAAAAGGAAAGAAAAACTTCCCACCAAAGAAGAAACAATTTGAACACTAAAATTTCTCTTATATTCAGTCCTGATTACCATCCTCTGGGCAGCAGAGAAGGAAAGTATAGGAAAGCAGCCAGCTTCATGTAATTCATAGAGGCTATTTTTTGGTGTAGTTGGTTTTTTAATATGGCTATTGCTATTTCTTTAAGAGGCTCTCCAATCATGGATTTCTTTAATTATTGTACAATTATAAATCATGTGTAAATTTGCCCTCATATACCTAACCCCAAATCTTTCCAAATGATCAATTACTTCTAGACCAAAACTAAGTGGTATAACTTTATAGACTGGTTATAGAGCAGAAAGACTCCCATTAAAATGAAACAACGAAGGAAGCACAAAATCCCTGAGATTCCCTTTGAAGAGACCAAGCAGAAGAGCTTAAATGGAGTTTGTGAGGGACAGGTCAGAATGGAAACCAGGCTTCACATCCTAGAGATCTCTTCCCAAGATTTAAACAACTGATGTTTAAGGATTTCTGAAGGAAGAGGCAAGGACAGTGAAAGCAAAAGCAAAGAGAGTAGCACACTGCAGGAAAACTATGCAAAAAAACAACCAAGGATGGCCTCCTACCAGCAGAGCGGTGGCCAGCACCAGGACCTCGCTAGGGACATCCCATCTCTCACACCTGCTTCTCTCCTTATACTTGGGCCTTGGCTGCATTTATTCTGCTCACCTTGAGAGACAGTTCATGGAAGAACTACTGTAGCCACAACTTCTTAACGCATTCATCTTGAACTCTAGATGGGAGGGAGGAAAAGGCTGATGGCAGGTGAATAACGTTCTAAAGTTGAAGAGAGGTGCATGAAAGTGAGGTTGGAAAAAAGAAAAATGGAAAAGCATGGGCTTGGATGAGGTAAACTAGAAGAAAAAAGGTGAATGTTTAAAAGTGGGTTGAGTAAAACTCTGTGAGCTACCAGGCAACCGCTGAAATCATGTGTCTTAATACATGTAGTGATGTGGGGGAGATGGTCACAATGTAACAGCAAGTTTGGAAACAGTCTGCAGAGTATCTATTCATTTTTGTAAATATGTCTAAACACACAGAGGTTAGGGTACTTGTGTACGTATTATGTTAGACGTGTGTGAGAAAAAGATGGGTGTAGAGACAAAGGCCAAAAAGCCACAAGGATGCAGAAAAAAAATGATTAGCATGAGTTATTTTGTGTGATGAGATTATGAGATTTTTATGATGGGCTTTTCTTTTTTCTTAGGCTTTTCTATTTTCCAATTTTGTGCAATACATATAATAATAATAATAATTAATAAAAATGAGAAAGCCATGCTACTTCTTTTTCTGTATCCTTTCTCTCAACACCCATCTAATGGAAACTTGTGATGAAAATTGTACCAATTAAAGAGGAAGAAAAAATAATGCAAAGCATTCATAACAGTCCTCACAACCCCTAAAACCATCTTCACTCACCTGATTCTTAATTCCAACCAAGTCCTCCCATGTTCCCAATTATCATAAGACAAGTAAACGCCATGAAAAAGAACATCAAACTCAACCCCTGACAAGGCAACAGTTAAAATTCATGAGGGTACATTTTGCTGTTAACTGGCCATCCACCCTTAGAAAGCCAGCTTCTTGATTCAAAATAGTCACAGCAGGCCCTCACAGATTGGCTAATGAGCTGCCCACTCACTGGCAAGTCCAGCTACTCATCAAGCCCCTGGGTAATTTGAAGGGAGCTCAGCATACCTGCAGCAGTTCAAGAGGAAAATGAAATCTGAGTAGCCTATAAACGGGAAATGACATCCTGCCCAAGCTGAAAATGTCTGTTCTTTTGGGGTAGATTCATCTAGACTAGTCAAATTGGACTAAAAAGTTAACCAAATAGAAGGTCTATCATTGCTGGGGTTTGGCAACTTGCTTTCTCTCCTCCTAGAAAAGTGTGACGCTTTAATATCTACCTCAAGACACTGTCTACTGCCTCAGAATGACTTCAGAATCTAGTAAATGATAATATAACCTTATTTATACAGAAAACACAGCATAAGAAGGAACACCAAAAAAATAGGATAAAGTTTGGTGGAGGGACAGAAGATGTTGGGATTTACAGTACAGTATAGTAATAAGTGATATGGGGGGAAAGCCAATAAGAGAGTAATTAGTTAAGTGGGTTTTAATCTGAATCTTCCCACCCCCATGCCAGTTTTAGACTACAGGAGGTATAAAAGGACATTCAAGCTTAGCACTATCAGCCAACTGTCATCCTGTCAAGAGTGCAGACAAATACTCACCATGCAAAAATCAATAGCAGTGGGAAAAAGGCTTTCTTGTACATTTATGATGGATAACACAGCCTGGGTGTAATGCATTGGAACAACTAACTTAGATGATACAGCCTGCTTCAGTCAATGATTTTCAAGCCTTGGTTGGGAACAGCTACACAGCTAAGGCATTTACAGTTCTAAGCACATGACAATGACCATTTTCCCACATGGAAGAGTTAATTCAAAAGTCTGTTCCTTGAAATCTCCAGGTATAGTTATAGTAAGAATGGAAAGGAACATCAATTATGCCATGTCTAAACACGATTAGTGGAAGAGTGGCTTTTTTTTTTTTTTTAAAGATCCTATTTATTTATTTATTTATTTACTTCACAGACAGAGAGCACAAGTAGGCAGAGAGGCAGGCAGGGAGAAAGGGGGAAGCAGGCTCCCTGTTGAGCAGAGAGCCCAATGTGGGGCTCGATCCCAGGACCCTGAGATCATGACCTGAGCCGAAGGCAGAGGCTTAACCCACTGAGCCACCCAGGCACCCCGGAAGAGTGGCTCTTGACCCCAGATCATTCTCTGCTTCTGGAATTGGAGGGCAGCACATAGTACTAATAATAATCCACCCTTTTATGTAAGTTCCACAAGGTGATGTCTCGGTGAGAAGGTAGATTGACTCTGTTGTTGAACTACAGGGAAACTGGAGCATCTGAGCAGTAACGGCTTTTCTAAACTCCTATCAGCCTGTTGGAAAGCTGGAACTAATACAAGCGAGTTTCCGTCTTTTAGTCCAGATCCTTGTATGCACGCTTTCTGCCTACATTAGGCAAATGGGAGTCTACTGTGGCTAATGAGCAGGTTTCATCCGTAACCTAGTTCACTCATTATTAGGCTGAGAGGGATGATTTGCAATCAGTGACTCCTCTGCCTTCGCCTGGTGATTTCTTCTATCTCCTCCCCTGCCACGGGGGCACTCTTGAAATGTGGTGTCCCAGTCGGAGTCTCTTTCCTACCAGGCAGTTGGGCTCACCCAGGAGAATGGCATCTACGGCATTTCCAGAAGCCTGAGTGTGTGAAAAAACTGGAGGCAATGAGGCAGGCAGCCCAGTGACAGAAACATGGACCCAGGTAAGGACAGCCACAGCCTTCACACAGGCTCTGATACTGATTCAGGGTGACTTTGGACAAAGTGCCCAGCCCTTCTGTGATTCAGCCCTTCCTTTGTAAAATACCATTGATCTTATCTCCCTCACTGGGCAGTCAGGGAATCAAACAAAATCATGAATATGAAAGTACTTTGAAAAATGTTCACTCACAAAATTACACAATTTTAGAAGGACCTTAGAGACCATTTAATGCAGTCCCTTATTATAAACAGACAAGGAAACAGTCCCCAAGTGCTTAAATGACTTGAACAATGTCAAACAGAAACTGAGTTTTTATACAAGTCCAAGTGCAATTATTACAAATTAGTGCAATTCCAATGTGACTACAAATATGTAAGTAACTTATTTTTCTTTCTTCTCAGTACAAAGAGGACATATTGCTCATAGAAATAAAAAGAAATGACCAGAAATAGAAATAAAAAACAATTCTACCAACTTTGGAATACATAATAAATGCCTTACTGTTATGACATTGCAAACATGGTAAAATACTCTATTTACATTTTCAGTTTTTATGGCCACACTGTAAGTCAGCAGAAAAAAAATAAATGAATAAAAATGACCCATAACCCCTCTCTCAGGAAAAAATGTCAGTGTTAACATTATGGTAAGCACCATTTATCATGAGATTATATGCTACATACCATTTTGTGATCTGGTATTTTGAATAAGAAGAATTAAAGATTCTAGTCTGAGGTGCCTGGGTAGCTCAGTCAGTTAAGTGTCCAACTCTTTGATTTCAGCCCAGGTCATGATCTCAGAGTTGTGAGATCGAGCCCCACGTCAGGCTCCTCACTGGGCCTGGAGCCTGCTCAGAATTCTCTTTCTCTCCCTCTGCCCCTCTCCCCCAAAAATAATAGTAAATAAAAAATTTTAAAAGATACAAATACTAGTCTCTAACACCTGTCAAATGTGTTAATAATGAAAAATATGAAAGAGTAATAGGGCACTTGTTTTCATGAGAAGAGGAAACCTCTGTAAAGGTCTTGATCTAGGGGCGCCTGGGTGGCTCAGTGTGTTAAAGCCTCTGCCTTCGGCTCAGGTCATGATCCCGGGGTCCTGGGATCGAGCCCTGCATCGGGCTTTCTGCTCAGCAGGGAGCCTTCCTCCTCTCTCTGCCTGCCCCTCTGCCTACTTGTGATCTCTGTCTGTCAAATAAATAAATAAAATCTTAAAAAAAAAAAAAAAAGGTCTTGATCTATTCTCTAGGGAACAAAAGAAATTAGATAGCTTGAGAATTTAAAAAGTTAAAAAGTGGTTTCTCCAGTTAGTTGAAGGCCATGGACAAATCCTTCCTACTAATGTTCCATGCTAAGTCAAGATCTGTTCTGCAGTAAGCAACAAAAAGAGCTCCTAAAAGAAGTCACTCCTATTGTATTTACAATCTATTTTCAAAGCAATCCCTGACTCAGCAGCTTCTACCCTGAGTAGCCAAACTTTAATAGTCATCCTTCTCAACCCTCTGTCCTTCCATTTGACCAGCTTTATGAGAATATATCTTTTACGTTAATGATATGCCTGACCCAGAAGTTTTACTCCTCATAATCCTTTGTCACAGAGCGAGGGCTCATTCTACTTATAAATTCCCTTAAATGCAATCTTAACCATAGTGTGCTGCCTCACTGACCTGACGTCCATCTTAAGAAGTGAAATTCAAAGATGATCATGTCCCACTGCTTGTTCTCTTTAATTCTGAGATGGTAAGCTTGGCAGTTCCACATAAGTTTTTCAAATACAATTTGAATAAAACCAGGCCTGCTGAAGTAGCTCTAATTTTCAGATATAAACCCCCTGGAAACCCAAATACCATCATTTTTTATCTGCCCACCGTCTAACTGTCCAAAAAAGAACTCCAAGAAGTTGCAGGTAGTTACTTCCTTTCCTGAACTTGCCCTAACTTTCAGTTATCTTTCTGTACCACAGAATTTGGTAAGACCCATTCCCATGTCCAACCCATCCTGTCATTTCTGTGTTTTTTATTTAAAAAGTCATTTTTCATCATCCCAGAGGCACAGGTGGTGGGAAAGAGCAGAGCTCACAATCATCAGCCTTGAAAACATCATACAAAAGTAGCACCTTGAACAAGGTATTTATGGTTACTACAGGACATCAGAAAGAACTTGATTAAGAGCTATTACAAAAATCCGTGTGAAAACAAGATTGTGAAATGTCTAAACAAGGATCTTAAAGGTGGGTGCTCATTTTGTACCCACTCCCTCATTAACCTCCAGTACAGTCTACCCCTTCCCTACTGGCCCAGCCAGGCACCAGGTTTCCCTCCCTGAGATCTATCTTTATTCATTCCTACACTGCATTTACCCCAAGAAAGCTGAAGTTGACCCTAAATGGTCTAAATTTCAAAAATGATTCAACTTTAAACAAAATATGCCTTCTCTGAGAATTCCAAAAAGAGCACATCTTGAATAAAGTAAAATGTTTCCCTTTGTAGGAAAATTATTGCCAGATTCAGTATTTGTTAGGAATGTTTGTCTATCACTCTTAACCACATATCAAAAATTTCAACTCCCTAAATCCCTCTCATTCTTAGATGATATGCATAAACATCACTTACACATGCATGAAACAATTGGATCTACATTTTAAGCATCTTAGTGCTCACCGTAGGTCTCTACATCATCCATCTGGCAATGCAAGCACAGCATAAACTGCAAATAGAGTCTTTTCTATAAGCCTGGTAGGGTAAACCATAGGCAACTCTAGATTCTTAAACTAAACTCAACCCAAAAGTACTTTCAATCAGTTTGACTCCACCTGAGTTGGACTTCTATAACACAAACAATTTAACTATGTAGACAAGACATACAATCCACATTGTCTAATATTTTCAATATTAAGATATATTCAGAAGCCATGCAGTAGAGTGAGAGGGGCTTGGGCTTTGGGAACATGAGAACTCAGATGGAATCACAGTTCTTCCAATTACAGGCCACAAAGACTTGAGCAAGCCCAACATCACAAACTTCAGCTTCATTGCATACAATTAGAGCAATAATAATGACACATCACAAAGACTGCTACATAGAGCAGATATAATATATACAAAATGCTCACCATAATGCCTAACCTAAAGTAAATGCTATACATATCATCAACTTCTACTCTTAGTAGTAATAGTAATGGTATGTATTTTACACTCAACATAGTGTACATTTCATCTGCAATTAGAATGAAGTATAAAAATCTGAGTGCCTTCATAGTATGCTTATTCTACTTACTCATAGTTAACTTATCAAGATAAGATGTAACTTACTTAAGGTGTAAGATGTTAAATTATCTGACTGATTGTTTCCTGAGACCATACTTTGAAAAAGAAAAAGACCGGGAGTTTCATGAAAAAGCAAGGGGAAAGGGAATTACTACTGGAGGAAAGAGGACTCAGAAAAATAAATAGAGAGCACAGAGACATATTTGTTCTTTTGTATCAGTATGTCCTACATGATTGTTCTCACAGAATGGACAACTGTTAAGCTAGAGCTAAATCAACCCAGCATTGTGTCTGGGACCTGATAAGTACTCAATAAAAATGTACTGACAAACAACAAGAGAAATAAAAAGTATTCAAATTGGCAATGAAGAAGTCAAACCCTCTCTCTTCGCAGATGACATGATACTTTATACAGAAAACCCAAAAGACTCCACCCCCAAACTGCTAGAACTCATATAGCAAATAAGAAATGTGGCAGGATACAAAATCAATGTACAGAAATCAGTTGCTTTCTTACACACTAACAATGAAAATACAGAAAGGGAAATTGGAGAATTGATTCCATTTATTACAGTACCAAGAACCGTAAGATACCTGGGAATAAACCTCACCAAAGAGGTAAAGGATGCGTACTCAAGGAACAACAGAACACTCATGAAAGAAATTTAAGAAGACACAAAAAGATGGAAAATCATTCCATGCTCATGGATCAGAAGAATAAAATTGTTAAAATGTCTTTACTGTCTAGAACCATTTATACTTTCAATGCCATCCCAATCAAAATTCCATTGGCATTTTTGAAGAGCTGAACAAACAATCCTAAAATTTGTATGGAACCAGAAGAGACCCTGAATTGCTAAGGAAATATTGAAAAAGAAAAACAAAACTGGGGGCATCACGCTGCCTGATTTCAAGCTTTACTACAAAGCTGCAACCACCAAGACAGCATGGTACTGGCACAAAAACAGACACACAGACCAGTGGAACAGAGTATAGAGACTCCAGATATGGACTCTCAACTGTATGGTCAAATAATCTTCGACAAAGCAGGAAAAAATATACAGTGGAAAAAAGACAGTCTCTTCGATAAATGTTGCTGGGAAAATTGGACAGCTACATGTAGAAGAATGAAACTTGAACATTCTCTTACACTATACACAAAGATAAAGTTGAAATGGATAAAAGACCTCAATATGAGGCAGGAATCTATCAAAATCCTAGAGGAGAACATAGGCAGTAACCTCTTTGACATCGGCCACAGCAACTTCTTTCAAGACATGTCTCCAAAGGCGAAGGAAACAAGAGTGAAAATGAACTTTTGGGACTTCATCAAGATCAAAAGCTTCTGCACAGCAAAGGAAACAGTCAACAAAACAAAGAGGCAACCCACTGAATGGGAAAAGATATTCGCAAATGACACTACAGACAAAGGGCTGATATCCAAGATCTATAGAGAACTCCTCAAACTCAACACACACAAAACAGATAATCATGTTAAAAAATGGGCAGAAGACATGAATAGACACTTCTGCAAAGAAGACATACAAATGGCTAACAGACACATGAAAAAATGTTCATTATCATTAGCTATCAGGGAGATTAAAATCAAAACCACACTGAGAGACCACCTTACACCAGTTAGAATGGCCAAAATTAACAAGACAGTAAACAATATGTGTTGGAGGCGATGTGGAGAAAAAGGAACCCTCTTACACTGTTGGTGAGAATGCAAGTTGGTGCAGCCACTTCAGAAAACAGTGTGGAGATTCCTTAAGAAATTTAAAATAGAGCTTCCCTATGACCCTGTAATTGCACTACTGGATATTTACCCCAAAGATACTGATGTAGGGCGCCTGGGTGGCTCAGTGGGTTAAAGCCTCTGCCTTCGGCTCAGGTCATGATCCCAGGGACCTGGGATCGAGCCCCACATCGGGCTCTCTGCTAGGCGGGGAGCCTGCTTCCTCCTCTCTCTCTCTCTGCCTGCCTCTCTGCCTACTTGTGATCTGTCTGTCAAATAAATAAATAAAATATTAAAAAAAAAAAAGATACTGATGTAGTGAAAAGAAGGGCCATCTGTACCCCAATGTTCATAGCAGCAATGGCCACAGTTGCCCAATTGTGAAAAAAACCAAGATGCCCTTCAACAGACAAATGGATAAAGAAGATATGGTCCTTATATACAATGGAGTATTATGCCTCCATCAGAAAGGAAGAATACCCAACTTTTGTATCAACATGGATAAGACTGGAGGAGATTATGCCGAGTGAAATAAGTCTAGCAGAGAGAGCCAATTATCATATGGTTTCACTTACTTGTGGGGCATAAGAAATAACACAGAGGACATTGGGAGATGGAGAGGAGAAGTGAGTTGGGGAAAATTGGAGGGGGAGACAAACCATGAGAGGCTGTGGACTCTGAGGAACAAACTAAGGGTTTTGGAGAGGAGGTGGGTGAGCCTGGTGGTGGGTATTATGGAGGGCACATATTGCATGGAGCACTGGGTGTGGTGCATAAACAATGAATTCTGGAACACTGAAAAGAAATAAAATAAAATAAAATGAAATGAAAAAAATGTAGCGACATATAAAGATTATATTTATGTTCATATGACTATTATTATGGAGAGTCTATGGGTCGCTATAAGAGAAGTCATTTTCAAAGTCTAGATAAATTCACTGTGCAAGTCTAGAGAAGTCCGAGTCTTAAAATTCCAGACACTGCAGGACCTCAAAAATCCATAGGAGAGCTTTAAAAAAAAAAAGTTGTTAATGTGTTCACCTTTTTCTTTGTATAATATGAAACTGTAAGGAAGCTGATGTGATTTTTCTACATTTTTGTATTTCTTTTTTCTCTATCTTAATGATACTTGTGACTTAAATTATTTACTTTTAGGAAACTTTGAATTTATGAATTAAAAAATAAGCACTTCAATATAAGCATTTATTTAAAAACAAAATTATTATATCAGTATCATGAAAGAGAAATAGTCTTAAAACCACAGATAAAATGGAATAATCTTTAAAACTTGATTAATTGCCTTATGTGTTTTTCCAGAAATAGAAGGAAATCTTGCTAGATGAAACCACTTTTCCAGAATTTTGTCTCAGGTCATTTTTTACACTAACACAATTAGAATCTTTTTTTAAAGATTTTATTTATTTATTTGACAGAGAGACACAGTGAAAGAGGGAACACATGCAGGGGAGTGGAGAGAGAGAAGCAGGCTTCCTGACAAGCAGGGAGCCCAATGCGGGGCTCAATCCCAGGACCCTGGGATCATGACCCAAGCTGAAGGCAGATGCTTAATGACTGAGCCACCCAGGCACCCCAACACAATTAGAATTTTAACTCAAATCTAAGAACTGAAATTATCAAGATGCTATAACTATTACAGGAAAAGTCACAAATAAAGACGCATCTTCAACAGATCAATAGCAAGCGACAGAAACTTAACCCAAAGCTCTGAACTTTCTTTCTTAAGGCCAGTGTTATCTCAGAGGCTTCCAGGGTGCACAACAGAGGTTCCAAGTGCACGATGTTAGGTGTTGGGAAGCATTCTAGGCCCTAGTTCCCTGATCCATGGTGAGTAATGGTGAAAAACAGAGTAGTGGGATATAGGACATATCTTAGGTTATACAACACAGGTTCAAAGCAAACAAACAAACAAACAAACAAACAAAAAAACAGCAGATTTTCTATTCACAGACTAAATCTCATAGATAGAATGAAATACATGAAAATAAATGCAGATTATAGCATGTAGCTTTAAATTTTTGAACTGGCTTTAAATCTTTTTCAACTTTTCTAAACTCATCTACATACCCATTTTAGAAGAAACTGTAGAAGATAAGATCATTCTTCACCATTTGCTAACATATTTGTCTTTTATTCTTAATGCTCTAGCCAACTTCTGCATTTGATTTCATATAGCATCTTATACATTACATTCTAGAAGGATTTATGTTAATCATTTTTCCTATAATCTGATATAGCTGTTTTAGAAATTTTGGGGAAAGCTTATTAAAACATGGTCCAAAACACTTATCTTACTTATTTTTTCTGTTTCATTTAAATAGAGTATGCACAGATCACAATTTCTTTTTTTTTATTTTGTGCAATTTATTTCCCAACTAAATGCTCAATAAACTTTATTAATTAACTGCTTACAAATTACAGGCATCCCCATAGAGTGCAATCAATAACACTGATAGCATGAGATGCCCAAAAACCTGGGAATTGGCCTCAAAATAAATAGCAGTGCTTGGTAATAAATTTCTAGGCCAAAAAAAAAAAAAAAAAATCCAGTAACTCCTTTCTTCCAAGAAAATGTCTATTCACAAGTGTTCACTTTAAATCAAAAAGTTCTAAACTGGAAATGGTTGTTATCTTGTTACTGATCACCCTATTAACCAACTGGTCCTAATTACAACCTGATACCAGTGAAGTTCCAAAATGCTCTAGCAAGATCTAAAGATGCTAGACTGAAAATACAACATTTTCATATCTAGGCTAAAATGCCTTGGCAAAGGTTTATGCCAGCCCCGTACTCTATACCTCATTTAACTTATATATCTGCTGTCTCAGGCTCATGCTTTTAGAAAATTAACAACATAAAGGGTGTAAAACATAAGAAACTCTGCAAGATTAGGGACACTCAGAAAATTAGTGTCCTGAGGGGAGCCATAATAAATCTAAGTTGAAAGTAACTCAGAACAGATAGGAAGCGTCTGTAAATCATATGCCAACTAAATGCAAATGTGCATGATATGGCCTTAGGGAGATTCTAGAAGAGTCCTCATCACCTGATGCTTCTATGATTCCTCATTTGGCAGTATTTAGCTATTAATACCTTTCATATTCCTATAAAATACATTGACCTTTTAAAGCAGATTTGAGTTAAACTTGGCCATACTAGAAAAGGCTCAAAGCAGTCACAAACTTCCATATAGAAACAGGTACACTACAAGAGGAAGATTTTCTTTGGGACTCAAACCCAAATAATAAAAAATGTTCACTCAATAATAAATATCAGGCAATGTGCTAAATGTTTCATTATTTCTCTCATTTATATTATCCACCCTCAAAACAGCCCTAGGGGGATTACTGTCTCAATTTTATAGATGTAGAAACTACTATAATCTAGAAAGATAAAGGAAAGGGTCCCAGGTTACAGTATTAGCAAGTGGCAAAGGCCATTATTTGCATCACCCCTAATGACACCAGGTGCTGGGCTCAGCACTACCTTCTACCCCCTGCCAGGCACATCGCCAGGAGAAACAAACAGAAAGAAAAGTGAATTTTCAGGACTAGGGAACAAAAGACTAGAACTCAGTATCTCTCAAATTTTTTCTGGGTCTAAAATTCTTTTTCTTTTCTTTTTTTTAAATGGGTAATATGAGTAATATCAGAGGAAATCAGATAAAATGATTTTTCACACCTCATCTTCCTTAATAATATATTAAAAACTAAGGATATGTAAATTTATAATGTCCCTTCGAATCTTTATCTAGATATGAGACTAAAGAAAAATGGAACATGAATAGACCAGAACTCAAATGCTGCAGACACCTTTATTCTCCCAGTCAAAGATGTCTCCATTTTATTTTTCTGTTCATAAAAATTCATAATTAAAATTGCAAAGAGCAGCCTAATCTGTTCCCTCGTTTTAGTGCCTCCATACATCACTGGTTCTGCTGATCTAATAAAAAGAGCTCTTTCCCATATCAATTGACGCACCAAATCACTGATTAGCTAGTGTCCATTTTGTGTACAGACTAGGGTTGTATTTAATATATCAACCCCATTAGCTGCTTAATGCCATTTTAAAGATTTAACAAAGCAAATTCAAAAGCCCATTCAACAAGCTTCCTGACAATATGATGGTCCTGGTCCTGATTCCCTATAACTCATTCATTCTTTTGTATTTTGTCACCACTTTTCAAGATGTTAACGAAAGTCAGGGAGGGTCAAGAGAGGCCAACAGTACGAAATCCCCTTTTCACTACTTCCCATTTTTCACAGATCATTTCACGTGAAATGACCTGGGTGAATTAAAGCAAACCAAGAAAGAGCGTCAAGGTCCCCTCTAAATACCTAAGAACAGTCCATTGAAATTGCCCTGTCCACTGGGTTAGAGAATGGAGTGAATGGGAATGGAGGACAGGCTTCTCGCCTTCCTCTTCAAGGCGTGGGGCAGAGCAGTCTCTAGTTTTGTTACTAGCATGCCAACGCATTCACTTCTGCTCAGGGGGCTGCTGAAGTCCCCATGAGAGTCACATTGTGTGACATGAAGCCAGCTATTGCTAAGTGAGGTCTAGGGAATAATTAGAAAGCAGGCATTTTGACTTTTAAATATTCTACTGTCTTTAAGTGGTTTAAATAATTCCTAAGCATAAGTGCCTCTGGGGAGAGCCGGGTGTCAGCAGCAGAATGGATGTTGTTGCTAACAGCCAACAGCTGGAAAGGGACTGTGACAATGCCCCCTGCTTTGCAATACTTTCCCAGTATCCTGCACTACACTGGCTCTGGAATCTAATAGCACAATACGGGAAATGAGAGCTCATCTATCTACTTGTCAGGGGCACTGCAGGCATCCTACATACAGGCCTTCCCAGCTCGACCCAGGCTGAACTAGACCATGACCTAAAAGGAAGCCTTTCAAGGGTGAGAGACCTTTCATAGTACTTAATACTCCAGGAGGCACAATCCCCAATGTCACCTGAGCAGAGAGGAATAAGTAGGAAATTCCATTATTCTAAATTCTTTATGGAGATCACAATGAAATGGGACTATATCAGAAATTCTAAAGGTAAATCAAGTGTTTCTGTAAGGATGTCATTTTATAATCTCAGTATTTTAATTGGATTTCACTCATGCTTTTTCATCAAACCAAGACTTCCTTGTGTAATAGAAAAGGGTTGACTTTGGGAGGACTTCCTGTGCTATATCTTTTCCTTTAGCCCTTTCTGTTATAAGTGCCACCATTCCTACTCAGAGCTTCTTCCCTTGCCCCCAACTCCCCAGTTCTAGTATCTATATCCACCACTTCTTAACTGGTCTCTGTATCTCTTTCTCTTCCATCTGGCCTGTATCACACTGCCAGATCAATTTTCCAAAGTACACTTTGATTACATCCCTCCCTTACTCAAAAAACATCAAAAATTTGAAGTCTAAACTACGTAGGCTAACTTTAAGGCCCTCCAGAGCAAGTGCATATGAATCCTTGGCCACAAATGGTGCCAGGCCAGTGAGCAGTATACTCACTATATGAATTCTCAGTAGACTTCCAGGGGAGCTATCAAGGACAATCTTCAAGGATAAGAAAAGCAAAGTGCATGCATTACTTATCTACTTTGTGCCTCTCAATCTACTAAACTTTGGCAATCATCATTTCATTTTTGTTATCCTGGATCTTAATAATGAGGAAACTGAATCTCAATAACTTTCCCAAGTCACCTTAATGGAACAAGGATTCCATTCCAGATCAGCTTGACTCTTACTTTCAAAGAGTCATGTTATTTCAAAAGGCTTCATAGGTACAAAGTGCTGTTTTCTTTTAAAGAGATTAGTTCTGGCCCCAAACACAAAAGAAAGCCACTTAACGGACTGGAATTTTAATTGTCCCTAAGAAATGGGTCAGGCTTCCACAAGCGAGTGATAGGTGTAGAAGAACAGCACAGAGGGATTTGAACAGTTAAGTATCAGGAAGACTCTGGCCAGGGAAAGATTAAGGGAGTGGGCTAAAAGTCTGGAAGACTGAAATTGTGAAGTGCTTAGAAGGCCTGACTGAGGAGTCCGGACTTTAGCCTGGGGGCATCAGGCAGTTATCAAATAATACAAAGAAGATGCATAATAACTCATTTGGTTTTTAGAAAGAAAAATTACCAAAACAGTAAGGAGGATGAATTGAAGAGGCAGGAGTTCACAGTTACGGACTGTAGGTAAGGCTCCATCAGTGGATATAAAGAAGACGTCTAGGGAGGCCTAAGAAAGAAGGATTGTTTATTGAGGTGCAATTGATGAGATCTGGCAGCTAATTAGATATGGGAGAGGAGGAAGAGGGAGGAGTGAAAAGCCCTGAGAATTGTCAAATCTGATTACACAGGAGCAGGAAGGAGCCTCCAAGGTAGAGACCAAAAAGGAGAAGAAAAGGTTCTGGGAAGATACTGTTTAAAGCAAAAGTGAGAGAGAGAAATGTAAATCTGGAATTCTAAAGATCCAAAGGACAGGGAAAAAAAGGTGCTAATATGGAGGAGCAGAAATAATAAAACAACAGTAACAGTCAGCGTGTATTTTTTTCTTTTAAAAGATTTTATTTATTTATTTGACAGAGAGAGAGAGATCACAAGTAGGCAGAGAGGCAGACAGAGAGAGAGGGGGAAGCAAACTCCCTGCTGAGCAGGGAGCTCAATGTGGGCCTTGATCCCAGGACCCTGAGACCATGACCTGAGCTGAAGGCAGAGGCTTAACCCACTGAGCCACCCAGGCGCCCATCAGGTGCTGTTTAAAACCCCCTTGCATTCTCAGTCCTCAGAACCCTCAATTCACAAATGAGGGAAGTGAAGTTTCAAAAGTTCAAGTGACTACCCTGACATGAACAGTTCACAGAAAAAGACATACAAATGGCTCTAAGCATGTGAAAGGCACTCGAACTCAGTCAAAATTAAATAAGTGCAAATACTAAAAATGTTACTATATTTCTTCTACAAAAGCACTAGTGATCAAAAACTCAGTGCAGATATGAGAAGTAGCTCACCTGTACATTGTTGGTGGAGATATAATTTGAGACAAAACTTTAGGTGGGAAATCTGGAAATATCTAGCATAATTTTAATTTTTGTGTCTTTCGGCCTAATAATTCCACTTCTAAGAATTTGCAATATTGGTATATTTGCACATGAATGCATGTGTGTGTGTGTGTGTGTGTGAGAGAGAGAGAGAGAGAGAGAGATTCTTTAAAAAAAGATTTTATTTATTTATTTGACAGAGAGAGAGAGAGGAGACTCCCGCTGAGCAGGAAGCCTAATGTAAGACTTGATCCCAGAACCCTGGGATCATAACCTGAGCCAAAGGCAAACGCTTAATCCACTGAGCCACCCACCTGTGTGGCATTCTTAAAGTTAGCACACGATAAAGTCATTTGGATTTGAAGGAAATACGGTGACCTAGATAATACTATCTACTTCAAATTAATGCTATTCTTCAGAGACGCTACAAGGCCTTCCTTTGTCTTTTAGGCTCCTTAATTTTTTCACCTACCTTTTCTATTTTTCTTTTCCTCTTACATAGAACCTGGTAGTAGCTAAAGTTAGTTTTTTTGCTCAACTGGTATTTTAAACAAAGTGAGAGGGAGAGAACTGGAGAGTGAGAAAGGGATTTGTGCAAACTAGCATCTCTTCCTAATCAGGTAATGTGGGAGGGAGGATGGAAAACTGAAAATTGAACATTCAGACAACAAATGCTGGGGGACAAGGTTCGCTCTCCAAATGCCCTCCTCCTCTGCAACACAACACTGGCATCCTCCCAAGCAGCCCTCACTCAGATCCTTGTGTTTTCCCAACACTCTCAATAGGCAATACTCACCACATTTTTAGTTAAGTCCGGTACTCTGTCAACAGTGTAACCCAGTCATTTTTAATACCTAATATTGCAAAGTTTTGGACATAAAGAGCCAAAAGGAAAGGAAACAGATGAAGAAATGTAATGAAGCCCTATTGGTGCCGGATACTTCATTCTTCACAAAGTCCTGGGATATGGTTACTCTGATCTCCCTGTTTACAGATGTGGCAACAGAGGCTTGGCTGTTGTTAAGTAATTTTGCCAAAGACAGACAGCCTATAATTAGGAGTGCTGAAATTCAGACTCAAGGATGTCTGGCCCAAGACTCATGCTGTTCTACTTTCTGCTTCCCATTATGCCAGGGGACAAAAAACTTGAGTGGAAGAAGTTAAAAAAAAAAAAAATTCAAAAACCTTCTGGACTTATTTCCCCCAACCTACTACTCATCTGGGAAGCTCAGTGCCTGGCACGTCCAATGCAAAGCAAGGTTTAAAAGTCAGTCTTCCCACTGGTAACCCTCCCACTGATTCCATTCTACTACTAATGAAACAGACCTGCTTCAGGTATGCTTCTGAAAGAAAGTATCATGCAATGAGGGATCAATTTTACTATCCAAGGTTCAAACACCCAAATTTGTATGTATACCACCACTTAGTTGTTAAAAAATTGGTTCTTAATGGAATTTAGTATAAAACAACAGGATAGACAAGAAAAGATATAAAGAGATCCCCTCTTTACTTTCATCTTTCTTTGGGAAGTCTGGGGCCATTAGGGACAATAAATGAAAAAGAAGAGAGATACAAAATTGATAAATGACAGATGTCAGGTAAAATTAATAAAAGTTCCACTTCAAAAACCTAACCTGGTTAAAAAATGATATATTATGTCATCCTTATATTTGTAAATAAAATATTTATTAAGTTCTTTTTACATGTAAGGAGGCTTTTTATTTACTTATGTGAACAAAACTAACAGAGAACCTAATATGAAAAAAAGAAATGTCACAAACTGAACCATAATCCCAAGGAAAGCCACTTATTTTATTAAACTTTGTGTGTCGTTATGGCTTAGCTCAGTCTGGCTAAGCATCCATATTTTATATACCTCATGGCTGCTTTCATTTTCAAGGGGACTCCTGCCCTATATCATCCATTCATGAATTCATTCATGCAACAGATATTTATTGCCTATCTAGCTCTATATTGCTTTCTGTCATTCTCTTCACAGACACACAGACTTCATAATGGGATTTATATCCCCTAAGCATCCTTACTTTTTTCTCCCCTTAAACTTCCCTTACCTTTTCCACTGCATTTCGATGCTTTTGTCTCCCCAACCTCATAATTTCTTCCAGGCTTGAGGACCCACCGTGGACAAGTCTAACACACTGGAATCAAAGCTGAAGTCATAAGCAGGAGAAAATAGTGCAGGCAATTGCATTAATATTTCTAGAGGGAAGAAGATGGCAGGGCACCCAAATTAAACTGAAAATGCAGTTTAACATATCAAAACTCTGGCACTCAAAGTTGTTTTCTCTGTTGATGAAACTGTAATTATACTACTGGGCAATTTAATTAATTTTGTGTTTTATTACAAAAGTCCACGATTCTGCCTAAATAGAGTTAAATTAATGGAATATAAATCAGTTTGTCACATCTCCAAGAATTTTCATGAAGGGTATTTGGCTTTAATTTGTAAAAGCCAGTAAAGTCTCTACATGATGAAATTAACCACCCTTCTTTCACATCATTTCATCTAGAATTCAGGTAAAAAATGAAAAATTTTATGTCCTCATTAGCTATTTTACCTGCAAAATACTAAAATTCTTAGATAAGCATTGAATTATTAGACCACAAAGATGACCCAAGATGTTCACTAAGTTAACTTTTTCCTGCTTGAGAAAAAAAAAAATCAAAGAAAAATCACTACTAGGTCAGCATAAAAAAGCTATTACATGGGATAGGGCTATTTTATGTAAGTTTATGGATAAGAATGCCTCTAAGACAATAATCAATTTATAAACTTGGTTGAAGGAAAGCAGGGCATCATTTGTTCTCTCTTAACCTCATCCCAAAACTCCATTTCCATGCCAGCAAGTATCTTTTTAAATCATTGCATAGAGTGGTCCTTTCCATCAAGATTATTTCAATCTGCTAAATTTGCAGTGCTTCACTCATAATTCCTACCCCACCAAATTCCTACCCCATTAAATTATTAACATATCCCCCTCTCTCTCCCATCTCAGGCTACTCTTTGTAACAACCCTACTATTAATAGTTGAAAAAATACCACAATCGTCATTTCACAGATGAGAAAATGAAGAGCTGGAGAAACTGAATGACTTTGACAGCAGCCTACTGTAGGAGAAAGACTAAAGGATTTGAAGTCAGGAGACCAGGATCCTATTCCTTCTTCCTCCTGTAACTAGCTGTGCGTTCCTGAATTAGTCAACGTCATCATTCTGCTCATTTTCCTTACCAGTAAGATGAGGGGCTAGTGTAAATTAACTCCAGGTGTATTTCAGTCCTAAGTTCTAAATCTCACCAAGACTGAGAGAATAAGAATTAGGATATATGTCTTTGATTACTCAACTGCTTCTCTCTCCACTGCTCAAGTCAATAAACCTAAAAGTAAAAGATCCCCCATGCCTCATGTCACATCAGCATAGTCCTACAAACTATGAAGGAAAAAGAGCAGACTGTATGCAGTCTCATTAGACATCAGTTCATTAGGACCACTACTATTTTTGTGAGCCAGCCCTTATTTTCATAATTTTTAAAAATGTACCAATTTAAATAAAACAGGTCTCAAAGAATTAATGAAGACATGCAGTATGACATCATTAAGAACTGTCCCAGGAACCTACTCAGGCATTTGATGGGCTGTCTGACCTTAAGCAAGTAAGCAAACTGGAATTGGTCTGTAACATCTCTAAATGTTTTATAGTTCTAGAATTTCTTAAAATTATTTTGATTAATGGCAACAAAGATGACAGAAATGCCTACCTTAGTCTTCAAAGAAACACACATGTGCAGAAAGGGGAGAGAAACAACCTGTACCTTGTCTTTGCCAGAGGGCTGAGAAGCAAAGGATAGATATGTGAGTACTTTATGTGGATCCTCACTAAGGATCAGTCCAAAGAGAATGCTGAGGAAATCTAAGTATCAAGAATAGAGGAGAGTGCCAGCAGCTATGAGACCTAATGGACCAATGAAACTGGCTTACCTGCCTTTTGAGACTCCTTTCAAGCTTTTTTTTTTTTAATTCCATAAAAATTAGGGCAATAAAAGCATCCCACCAATAAAAAATATGGCGTGTGACTAGCCCCTCGGTTTCTCAACTATGTTAAGAATGTGGGCCTCCAGGCCAGGGGTATTACAAATACCATGATTCTTGACATGAAAAACCATTGACAAATGTTTTTTCTCCACTAGTGTACCAATTCTGACCCAGCATATACCAGTCACAGACTGCATCTGTAGGTTCTTTCCTTTCCCCGTTTAGGAAGAAGCTCTGGGACTGCCTGAGAGAATGAAACGACTTAGACCAGAGAAGTAGAGATAGGTTTCATTTGGTTTAGTTCCCATCCATTGTAAAATGGTTGCACAACAAAGAACATTTCTTTAATGCCACAAGAAATGAAGTTAAAAGTCAAGACATAATGCCTATTCCATAACGAAAGAGTTTGAAAATGCCTCTCAAAGCTCATTTTAAAATGTAAAGAACCCATAGCTCCCACAAAGTAGGTTTATTTTTAAGAATGTATTTATTTAGAGAGAGAGTACACTTGTGCATCCTCATGAGGTAAGGGTCCAGAGGGGGAAGGAGAGGAACAAGCAGACTCCACGCAGAGCAGGAGCCCAGCACAGAGCTGGATCTCATAAACCCCCCCACCCAGATCACAACCCAAGTGGAAACCAAGAGCTGGTCACTCAACTGACTGAGCCCCCCAAGTGTCCATCCCACAAAGTCCCACAAATTGCTTTTAAATGCCCACTTGTTGAACATAAATATTCAGGGGATCTTTACAGAAATAAGAGATTTTTCTGTTCTAGATGTGAGGCAGTATTTGGAAGTCTACCTAGGATGATATCCCACCATTTTGACAATTTAATTTAATTTGAAACTTGGAGAGTCTATTTAGACCGTGGTGGGGAGAGTAGTATGAATGGAGAGTTAGAAATCATTGGCAAAGAAACAATCTGAAAATACAAAGCAAAAGCAAAATGTTGTTTTCACCAAGTTGAACCTTAATAAGTTAACAGATATAAAAGGGCAATCATGGCTTAAATTAAAAGCCTTATAAAGCCAAAAATTGTTTGCTTTTGCAGTTAATTTAATTTGGCTTTTGAATTTGGATATAACAAGTATAGGAAATAGAAAAATCAATTACTTTTGTTTTTGTTCATTTTTCTGCTCAAAATCAAATAGACCGGAAAAAAAGTTATGTTTTTAAGCTGTCGAATTCTTCTTCCACCGTGATTCACTGATCCCTGGTATGACATGTCTGGTCTAGAAGAGAAGCAGATGTCATTCCAATAAGACCTCTGTTTCCTTGAACCTGCATCTCCATTCATCATTTTTGTCACATGCTGAGCACACACAGCCACTTGGACCAGACTCAAGGTCCCACAGCCTCTGTGAATTCTAAAGAGATGGGCAGATTATTTCATGAAATTGTTCAAACCATAGCAACCTTAGAATCAAGAAATAATGATAAACAATCACAACAATTATTCCTTATTTATTATTCCCAGGCCAGGAATCAATGAATTGCAATCAGCTCCCACCAGGATAAACCAGAATTCTTTATCTCCCTTACAAATATTGTGCTTTTAGGTAAGATCCCCTAAGTCAATACATTAAGCTTTTACCCTTATCTAGACAAAAATTGGTATAGTATGAAATCCTGTAGCTCTCAATTTCTCTTGCTGGCAAGATGGAAGTCAGTAGACTTGAGTTCTAATTCCAACAAATGATATTCAGGTGAGACATTTATTAACTATCCGGTGCCTCAGCTTTGCCACTTATAAAATAACTTACCAATACCCAGTTTCCCTACCTTCCCATTTCAGAGCGGAGGTTACATCTAAAAAATTGCCTGATGACTTCACAAGAATGGTTCATGTTATTCCAAAGAATTATACTTTTCTATAAGGGTGAGCAAATAGACAATTGGCCAAAAAAAAAAAAAATAGCCTTTGGGGGAAAAGAAAAACAAACCTTCATCTCATATTTGGTTTGAACAAATGACAAGCACATCAGTGTGCATTGTAATAAGCCACTTAATATTTCATAGGTTAGTGGCTTCCAACAGCATCTGAAATCAAATATTGGCCCAAACACTTTTGGAAGAAGTGGCAAAAAGTGGACGCTGATAAGCATCAGGCAATTTTCTCCCAACCTGTGCTCACAGACAGCTTGTGAATGTTAAAATTCCAGGCTCAAATTCTGATCCTTTCTGGAAAGTGCCATTCTCTGTGGACAGTAAATGGCAACCCAGGCCACAAGGCTGCACATGCAGATGGTGTACAGAAAGAGGGAAGTCTGTTCTCATTGTGAGCTGAAATGCCTGGCTTGGAAATAAAGCTTTACCTTTCACCCTTCCACTAAAGCTGGAGCAGCCCTGATTTCCATTAAAAGTTCCCCTCATTTCTTTTTTTCAATGGTACCACAAAGGAAAACAGGACCAGAGATTATTCACCAAGACACAATGTACAGTACGTCAATTTTCTTCATGCATGGAATATTACACCAACTGATTAAAGTCTCAGGATTAGTCTTTTAAAGTGGCCACAAGTTGATCTTTAAGCCAATTCATTTTCTTTTCAGCCCTCTGCAAACACAGCTTTAGTCTCCCTTTGTGAAATTTACATATAGAAGAACTAACAATATATAGTTCATGGAATAATTCATTGATTCATTTGAGGTCTTAGAGAAAGCAATGGCATGACTACCATTACAAGGTTACTGCGGATAACTTATGGCACAAACACCCAGCCTCTTCTGGCCTATGATTCCCTTCACAGGGCAGTGCAACTCAAATGATAGCATCAGTAGCATAAGTTAGATTTCTAGACTCTAGTTTTTAAAAACTGTCCTTTTCTTTCGCATTTACCAAAGAAAACAAAGACTTCTACACATTCTCTTCATATCTCTATTTCCTGTCTGGAACATAATGTACCATAACAAAAATAGAGAAATTCATGATTTACAAAAAGTGTTAGATTGCTCCACGGAGATGTAAACCCTGGTTTCAATGCTGGCATTCCAGCATTGATTACTAAAAAAATTGACTCATCCTTTTTATCTTCACCATGAACCAGCAGTGTGTCTCTAGAACCATGTTTCCCTTTTTAAAGAACGCTTTTGCACTCATTCTTAATTTTGAGTATACCCTAGATAGAGGGAGGAAAGACACAGTAGGGGTCAAAAAGAGGAGCTAATGGAGCACTGGGCTGGCTCAGTCAGTAAAGCATGCAACTCTGGATCTCAGGGTCATGAGTTCAAGCCCCACATTGGGTGTAGAGCCTACTTCACTTTAAAGAAAAAAACAAAACAAAACAAAACAAAAAGGAGCTAGTGGCCAAAAACCATCATTAGAGAATCTTCTACATCCCTTCTGTCCTAATTCTATTACTTCCCCAGTCATTAGAGACCACGTATGGAAAAGATGGGCTGAGTAACAAGGGAAGCTTAGCACACAATGCAGGGGAGAAATGCTTGATTCCTTACCTGTGGTAGTTAGAAGTGACCATCTCCTTTAAATTCTAAACTCCTAAGACATAGAAATTAGTATCTTATCTCAGCTATATCTTATTGTTCACTGGCAATCTGCCAAGTCCCAAAGGCTGTCCTCAAACTTTTTCTTTCAAAATCATATATAAGGCACATGTTAGAAAAGTCATTCACGGGGTGCCTGGGTGGCTCAGTGCGTTAAAGCCTCTGCCTTCAGCTCAGGTCAAGATCCCAGGATCCTGGGATCGAGCCCCGCATCGGGCTCTCTGCTCCGCGGGGAGCCTGCTTCCTCCTCTCTCTCTCTCTCTCTCTCTCTGCCTGCCTCTCTGCCTACTTGTGATCTCTGTCTGTCAAATAAATAAATAAAATCTTAAAAAAAAAAAAAAGAAGAAGAAGAAAGAAAAGTCATTCACTCCTGGAATTTATTAGTACCAATATCATGATAGTCTTCAGAGCAATTATAACACATGATTCAGAAATTCCTCAGCTGAGGAGGATTAATTAATAAAACACTGAAGTTTCTTAAAGCAAATGTTTTGCTTAAGAGCACATTTGCCCATTTACTGTATTTAGAAAAACAACCCCATTGCAAAATGCCATTTGGGGATCTATAACCATCTTAGAAATCAAAGCGACATATCCATAAAATGTTTTGGTGATTGCACATGGTATTTGTTTGCTTGTTTATTTTTTGTTTGTTTATTTGGGGTGTTTTCCCTTTGGTCTCTTTTCTGCTGATTAAAATATTTAGAATCATTTTCAGATGTTGAGCGTCTCAGAAGGCAGAAGCGCATGTCACCTGCTCAGCTCATCAGAGAGGGCAATATTTTTATGACGATAGTTTCTAAACATAGAATAACTGCAAATACTAAATATTTTTCTTTCCTTCTCTTTCTTCCTCTCTCTACCCTTCTTTCTCTCCTCCTAATTCTATAGAGGGGAATAAAAGTATCTTTGGAAAGAAACCTGACGATTCCTATCTTTTTAGTCCATTTTAGTTTCCAGGCTGGAACCAAACTCCTGACATATTGTATTAACTGTTAACTCTTTGCTGCTCAGCATTGATCTTGGCAATGTTTTATTTTGGTTTGGGTTTTTTTTTTCTTGGATATGACACCAAAAGTACACACAACAAAAGCAAAAATCTATACGTGGAACTACATTCAATTAAAAAGCTGCACAGCAAAAGAAAAAAATCAGCAAAATGAAAAGTCAACTTATAGAATGGGGAAAACGTTTGCAAATCATGTGTCTGATAAGAAGTTAATATTTAAAATAGGTAAGGATTTCATACAACTTAATAGCAAAAAAAAAAAAAGGTCTGATTAAAAAAATAGGCAGAGGACTTGAATAGACATTTTCCTAAAGAAGACATACAAAAAGCCAAAAAAGTACATGAAAAGTACTCAAAATCACTAATTCCCAGGGAAACGCAAATCAAAATCACAGTGAGATATATCACTTCACACTTGTTAGGATGATTATTATTAAAAAGGAAATAATGCTGGCGAGTTTAGGGAAAGAGGGAATGTTTGTGCATTGTTGGTGGAAATGTAAATTAATGCAGTCTCTACAAAAAACAGGAGAAAGGTTACTCAAAAAATTAAAAATAAAATTATCACGTGATCCAGCAATCTCAGTCCTGGGTATATATCCAAAGGAGATAAAATCACTACCCCAGAGACATATCAGCACTCCCATGTTCACTGACACATTATTTAAAATAGCCAGAACACAGGAACAACCTAAGTATTATTCAGCCATAAAAAAAGAAGAAAATCATGCCATCTGTGGGAACGCAGATGGACTCTGAGGGCACTATGCTAAGTGAAATAAGTCAAACAAAGAAAAACAAATACTGTGTGATCTCACTGATACGTGGAATATAAAAACATTGAACTCACAGTAACAGAGGGTAGAATGATGGTTGCCAGGAACTGAGGGGTGGGGAAAATAGGGATATGCTGGTCAAAGGGTAGAAACTCAGTAATAAGATGAATAAGCTCTGAGGATCTAATGCCCAGCATGATGACTGTTTGTATAGCATGGTGACCATGCTTACCAATGCTGTATTGTATACTTGAAAATCACTTTGAGAGCACAGCTTTAATGTTCTTGCCATAACAAATATTACAACAAAATGGTAATTATGTGAGGTGAGAAATGTGTTAATTAACCTTATTGTGGTAAATATTTCTCAATACAGATGTGTATCAAATCATCATTGTGCACTTTAAACCGATACAATATTGTATATCAATTACATCTCAATAAAGCTGGGGAAAAAAGCTATCAGAGGGGACTGGCTCCAACAAATATTAAATAAAGCTAAACAGTCTTTCTAATTAACATAGTGTTTCTGGTGCATACAGACCAGTGGAACAGAAACAAATGTAAGGATTTGCGGTATATGGTAACAGCATCATCTCAAATCACTGATGCAAACATAGGATATTACATAAATAATGCTAGGATATCTGGTTAGCCATTTGAAAACATAAAATTAAACTAACAGTTTATACCATACAAAGACATAAATTCCAAATGGATCAGGTTCTAAATATAAGGAAAAAAAAACCCCACATGTGTATGAGAAAATAAGGAGGAATTCCTGTATTAACTAGGTGTAGGATAGAGTTTTCTATGAGTCAAAAACCAACAAATAATAAAGAGGTCAATAAATACAACCACATTAAAAAATCTTTTTAATTAAAAAGGAAAGAAATTCTAACATATGCTACAACATGGATAAAGCTTAAGGACATTTTGCTAAGAGAAATAAGCCAGTCACAAAAGAACAAATATTGTATGATTCCACTTACATGAGGTACCTAGATTAGTCAAATTCATAGAGACAAAAAGTAGAAAGGTTGGTTGCTGGGGCTGGAGGGAAAAGGAAGTGGGGAGTTGCTAATTCATGGGTACACAGTTTCAGTTTTACAAGATGTAAAGAGTTCTGGAAATTGGTTGCACAACAATGAATATAATGAACTGTACACTTAAAAATGATTAAGATGGTAAATTCTATGTTATGCATTTTTTACCATAACTAAAAATAAAAATAAATTTTTAAAAGCTTATTTTAAACTCTGTCCTTGTAGGAGACCTGCACGAATTAGATGTCTAGGGGAAATTTTCTCATGAGATTTCTCCCCAGAAAAGCAAAATAGGAAGCATACTCATCTCCTGAGCTATCAGAAAGAGCAATCCACATTGACACTTCCTACAAGGAGGATCCAGTTAACTTTTAGCAGTGCATTTTCAAAACAGAGGAGAATTTGTGCAGTGGTTCTAGCATTAATCCCCATCACCACCTCACCCTACTCACCCCCAACTCTTCTTAATGCTTTGCCGGCACCAACTTCTGCAATCCCAAGAAATTCAGAAAAATCAAGACAAGATGCCTACTATAAAAACAGGTCAAGCATTTAAACAGAGGTATGAAAAATGTTTTCTTCTTCTCTTTTCCCACCCACGAGATGCTAAATGGCTTTGCCTAGCTGCCTACCTACTTGCTTAAGTTACCCATCATGAATAACTCCTGAGTAAGCATATGAAAGAAAAAAATATTAAATCAACTTCACATACTCACATAACCTGGTCTCAAGGCCTTGAAGAGCCCTTAAAAAGGGAGATGTATAAGATGATAGAGAGTCAACAGTGTCAATGGAGTTCTAGCCCATAAAGAACATAAAAGAAGAAACACAATGCCTTTGGGGAATCTAATAAAGTTAACAGAAAATGGAGATAGGAAAAATATTCAACAGGGGCCACTGTTGGAAGTTTCATCAGTGATAGTAACATATTCAGAGAAAAAAATGTATCAAAAAGACTGAGTGAGTTTGTTCCCATAGAAAACAGGGATTCAAAGAACCAAGGAGGGTGATGCATGTTCACCATTCTCAAGGATAGGAAGTCACAAGACAGAAAAAGAGAACCGTTACTCTACCTTTGGGTTCTGCCATGTCCTCATGTGAAACAACCTCAAAGCTAGGTAAACAGGTAGATAAATAGATAAAGATATAAACAGATACATAGATATATGGATATGTACCAAGTTTTGATCACTAATTGGGCTCTCCAGAGCTGCCATATTGAAAGAAGTGTGCTCTGACAAGTGTTTCAGGTATTGTTCTCACAGGAAAAGGACGTTATCAAAAGAATGTCCAGGTCAGAGTGAGTCTATTTCTGACTATTAACTCTAAAAGCACTGGCGAAGTTTAGTTTCTAGGCCTTGGGCCAAAACAATTTCACCAAGCTGATACCACTCTGCAAGACCTCAGCTAATCAGTCTTCTATCAACTTTTCTCACGATTGTGTAATGCATAATATTTAATTTAAAGTGTTGCCATATTTTTAAATAAAAGGCCATGGGGCATATCCCATGAAGCGCATCACGGTAGTAGACCCTAGTTACCCAAGTTCACGAAGAACCTGAGTGCTTCATGAGAAAGAGAGTATAAAAGAGATGGAAATGCTCTTCTTGCCCATTCAATAATACTTCATAATAATAAGACTTTCATAAAAAGACTTGTAATCAACCTTTCTGAGGCAGCAATTTGAACACTGAATTACATGTAAGATGATCATATAATTTATCACCTACACCAAGACACTTTTTGAAAGTAAGAGAAAATATTTTTGATATAAACAACAGGCACAAAATAGGACAGTCCCAAGCAAACAGAGGTATACTATCATCATAGTCTTAGGGCCTTCGTCACTGAATATTCATTATATCCCTACTTAGAAGGAGGACCAACACTCTTTACAATTAAAAAAACTAGAAGCTTTTGAAACAGTGATCTCAATTCATTATTCAATAAACAAAGTAATCTCCCAAAGACAGAAAAACTTGGGATGACATTGGTCTGCTCATCTTCCCCAAAAAATATGTTCAGCTCAAGGTTAGTAAGAAAAAGAAACTCCTACTGTTGCTGATAAAGCCATCTGTGCTTCAGAGACGGCTGACAGGTGCCTCCAGAAGAAGCAATCACAAGTCATTAACGATCAAAATCATGACAATTAAATACAAGGATCTATTAGGGTCTTATTATCCAAATTTCAATGAAAATAATTCAAACACCCTCTTCCCAACGAGAAGAGCAGTTACTTTACTTTCTAAATCCATTGGTTACACTCTGCTTTTCAGATTATAACTGGAATAGCTTGAGCCCTCAAAATTTTTCAAGAGCACGCTCTTTTCTCATTGTAGATTTTCAGCTAGACCACTTTCATAACTAAGGAAACGTATTCTGGGAAGATGTGGCATTTTTAAAAGTTCAAAGTTGAAAACATGTATTCTACAAATAAATCTACAATGAAGTGCTAAAAGGTTTATTTCTGATTTCTTATTTCACAAACTAGGAACTAGGCATAAAAATATTGGGCTATAAAATGCTTAAAAAGTAGATTACTAGAAACTAATAGAACACATTATTATCTATTGAGCCAATGATGGGTCAAATGGCATTTTGAATTCTTGCAGAGAATATGAATATGACCTTCATGTATACCATTTACAGAAAGCAATTTTATTTACATTTTTAAATCCACATAAAGGTGAAAGATGATACTGCTGCAAAATGGAACATTTAATTTTTTGCCCCAAGGCATAACTAAGCTCTCCCAAGGTCAAACGTAGCACAAGACTGAAATGAAACCAGACTCTCCCCCCACCATCCCATGCCAGCGGGCTTCGACTTTGGGCAGAAATATCTTGGATCTACTTTTATCCTTCAGAAATAGAAAAATTCCTAAATTCAACATGAGTAATTCTAAAGACTATTTTGTGAGCATTTTTCTACTGTATTTTTTAAATCATATATCCAGGCTATGATAAAAATACCTAAGCTAAACTAGTTGAATGTCTGGGACTATTCTGACAATAAGGTATTAAACTAAACAGATTTTGTGAAGTTTCTTAGTTTGTATCATCACACAAAGATTTTGCTCTTAAAAGAATATGGATTTGCATCTCTGTTTTATGTCTGGTAAACTGTCAGAACACCGGACTCGTAAAAATAAATACCACAGGAGAAACTGGAATTTATCCCTCCTACATGCAGTTATAACCCTACAAATAAAGCTCTACTCTCCTCTTCCCACCTCCTCCTGTCCAGACAGAGGAAGTAATTCACAAAACAGGTGTATAATTTTCTAGGAGAGATACAGATGTTATGGATCATTTTAAAGCCCATCACAGATGACTGTGAGGGTTGTGCTTTATGCCCTGGTCTCAGTTATTACCTTACCCTGAGGCCCAGGGATCATTTTTCCTATCAGTCAGGTCAATCAAGAGATTGTATCCCACATCCTAAAGAGATTGTATCCCACATGCCATCAGCTCTAGCTTAAGTCACAACCATTAATATCAAACCTGCATTTGTTACTCTTGTATCTCCCATTTGATGGGAAACTCTTCCAGAGTAACTACATCTAATGAAAATTACTGCACTATGGTAACACCACAGCAATTTTATGTACACTCCAGCTGCCCAAATAAGGTATACCCAGAGGAGAGGAGAAGAAGAACTGTGCATTAAAGTGGAAAGCAACAGATACTTCTTTCAAAAACTTTAAAATGAGGCTCATTCTCCTCCCACTCCATTATGTGTGCCCATGCATGCACACATGCACACATGTCCACACACTCACATAATATGGTGCAGTAATTTAAAGAATTAGACTGCCTAGGACAGAATATCACCACCTTGTGCCAGACACATTCTTAATGACTCAATTTCCTCATCTGGTTAAAATGGAGTATTATTAATGATATGACTAGGATGGGCATAGTAATACCTTAACACTAATGATATTAACAAAACTTTACTGATATTAATAGTACCTGCCATCCCATAGGATTGAGAAAATAAAGTGAGAATGAAAAAGAAAATCCATGCTAAAGTCCAGGCACAGTACTTGGCTCTGGGTATATATAGAAATGCAGAATATTTTATCCCCTGCAATCATCCCATACCTTTCCCAATTCTCATATCATAGCCAAGACACAAAATTGTGTCTCTATGTAGGAATTCTGGGGTACTCAGAGCAATGCCTTGGAAGGAGGCATATGGTGACAGACAGGAGACATTTGGGGCAGCGTAGGAGAGGGGAGCCATGATTCTCATCCTATCAAATTATTTCATCTAGTACTACTGTGAGCTTACCATGCTACCGCATTAATGGAGGAAAGTAGCCTATATCCCCCAGCCAAATGTCCCTGGACTTTAAAACCAGTAGGCTAGATGTTTTGACCACCTTGTATGCAAATTTTAAGAGACTTTCAAGTGTTAAAAGTAATTAAAAGCAATTATTGCTAATAAATATCAATATTTTAAATCAGATCTTAATAAATGTTCACATTGTTTGCCACCTAAAATTAAGACATCACAAGAATTCTCACTCAACCAGGCAATCTGCTCATTAGACCTGTCAAAGACTTGCGTCTCCATTTCAATAAACATTTGATTGGTTGCTGTGGAAATGGCCATCTTCTTCTGGCTTTAGTCACAATGGTTACTATTCACATTAAATACTGACGGTTCTCTGGGCAACACTAGGCAACTATACAGCAATAAGCAAGTAGGAAACCAAAGACAGAATGGCCCTAGGGTAGAGTCAATCTTTGCATTTCACCCATCTAAGACCTGTGCTGAGAACAGGAGACCCTGGCCCAGACACCTTTCTGTCTAGCGGGTAACAAGACGTTTCTCTTTACTAGCTCACCACTCCTTTCAAAGCTCTTTACAGCACATTAACTCAGTTAACCTTCAATAATAACTCTACGGAGTAGAAAGTATTCTTAGACCCATATTACAGACAAGGAAATCAGGGTCTAACAGGTTAAAAGTTTTGCCCAAGGTCACAGAATCAAGAAAACCCACTGCCAATTCTCTTCCCCTCCTTTCCATGAACAAGTCTTTTTCAGTGTTGCTTCCCTTTAGAACTGAAGTGAGTGACAGAGAGAGAGAGAGAGAGATATCCTGGGATGACTGAGAGGGGGCCTGTTTCCTCCCTCCTGTGGCCAGGTCCTCACTGGAGTCAAGAAGTCCTCCACTTTATCATCAGAACTCCTCTATTTCTACCAAGAATTCATGGTGACACTTGCACAGAGGCCATGACATTACCCACCTAGTAGTAATAGTATAGTATAGTATAGTATAGTATAGTATAGTATAGTATATCTTGGTAAGATACCAGCCATCTTTCCACATATGCATTTGCCTTTAAAGCCTCTCTTGTTTTCTTTACCATTTGGTTGAAGAACAGAAGCAGGCTAAGGGGGAGAGGGCGACCGGTTAGAATCCATCAATCTGAGACATGTGCATATACATCTGGCCACACATTAATCAGAACCATTCTAATTGTAAAGTATTTCAGTCAAGAATGCAAGGCAGGATTAAACACCTTGGGCTAAATCATCCACTTTTCATGCTTCCACTCTCCGGCACATTTCAGAAAACAGAGCTGCAGATCCGAAAGTGGCAGTTCAGCTCATCTGTGCTCATGCCAGATCTGCATTAGTTTGATAATGGCTAGAGATTATGGCTGGCTCTTTGGTGCAGCTGTTCATAACTCTGCCTTATTAAACCTAAAGAAATAAGGCTGAAAATCTAACATGAGGCACTCATCATTCAATTATGTATTTCTTGTGAAAGAGGCAAAAACTCTGCCATGTTCTGCAAAATCTCCACATCAATAGCAATTAAGTTTCACATCAAGACCAGAGAAATACTACACTTGCTATGCATGAATAACTTCCTTTCAAATGCAATGGTTTGCATCTTTCTCTAAATTTAATTCTGTAAAACAATAAAGGATGGTGCCCTGGTACAACAAACTATATACAAATAACGGAAAAAGATATTTGAGTAAAGGTATTTCATATTTTCAATTTTAGAGATCATGTCATCAGCTCTATTACCAACACCACAGCTGCTCCAAGAACAAATCACAACTCACCATTCCACAAATAGATATAGAATCAAACCTGGTATTAATTATAGTATTTTCATTGGAAACTTCTCAAACAGAAAGTATAATGGAATTCGTGTAATCCAAACTATGTTTTAAAGAGTTTTCCAACATGCCCTAGTAGCATCAGCAATGAATATAGCCAGTTGGTAAATTAAGGCACTGTTTCTTACCTAAAGGAGATGTTAACAATAGTACAAGGGTCATTTTCACAAAGAAGACCAAAAAAAAAAAAAAAAAAAAAAAAAAAGTCTCACTATTTTAGGTCATCTTTGAATGAAATAGGGGGAAAAGGGAAGGTTTTCAAAAAGTAACTATAGTTTTTGGCCATGATAATTCTCAACCTGATCAGGAAAAAAAAAGTTTTATTCTTTAAATAAAAATACACAATTAAAAAAAAAAAGAAAGAAAATAGAAGAAAGAAATTCATAGTGAGGCTTACGGCATGTCTTTAAGATCCATAAACCAAGTGACAGAATAAAGAAAAATGTAGTCTTTAATACACATCTAAAGGAAGAAAAGAATGAGGACCTCCAATTTTTCTCAACTTTGCCCACATTTTTGGAAAGTAGCTGAAGAGACTTATTTTAACAATTTCACTATATTCAAAAAGTCTAGTTTTTATGAAGTTTGAGGCTAACTTAAAACCTCCACTTATTTTCTTCTTCAAAAATGCATCTTAAATATACACAACTCTAATAAAACAGTCAATATGTTGTTGATCATTTTAAACAAAATAATAACACGATATTGGAGGGTGTTTTGCTTTTTTTTCTTCACACTGACCCATGGATCTCCTTGTAATCTGGCAAATTAATAAATGCATCTTTCCTAAAATTTTGCTTGTGATTTTGGTGGTGCCTTGGAGTCTCACAATCAGTTTCAAAACTGGTCAAGTACATAAAAGAAGGGGCAGCCATATGATTAGCACATCAGTGCACAAAGAGGGACAATAAATATCCATCACATCGTCAAACTCACTGAAAACAATCAAATATTTCACCGAACCATTTACAACTATTGATTGCACACAAAACCTGACTTTATATTCTTCCTATTTTAAATAGATGTGATATTTTACAAGGGCTTCACAAGTAAGAGATTGCGAATGTAAAGCAGTCCATTAATTTTATATAAGCTGTTTTATATACCTGTGGGCCTCTAATAACATTCAGCTACAAGGTTACAAGAAGAATCATTTTCTAAAGTTTGGGTGGAGAGGTTGCCGTATATATACATAACTAAAATTCTAGCTGTCGTGACAGTAGCTTCTCTTTACCAAAACTGCTTTCATTCTGTGGCTGAAAATACTGACATAAACAGGACAACAGTATAGTGTCAGTTACCAGACTTCTATCAAGGAAATGTTACTGTCAAACTCAAGTTGAAATTTCAAGGCCAGCAACTTAGAAAACAAAAGAATTCCCCACTATAATTCCCCATGGAATCCTTCAAAGAGAGATGTACAGATGTATAGCTAATCTTGCCCTGCTATGTGTATATATGTGTGTGTGTGTGTGTGTGTTTAACTTGGAAAGGAGAAAGACTTCTAAGTCAGAAAATTTTCTCCAAGCCTTTCTATCATATTTTTTCTTGGTAATAACCTATCTTGGAGAAGAAAATCTGTACCTCCTTCTTTCTAGACTGTGATTTCAATATTATTAAAATTTGTCTGGATCTGCAGTATGATGTCTTTGCGTTGGCTCTGGAAGGCCATGTTACACTAGGTATAAATGTTGTGTCTTGTGACGGGTTAGGGACAGGGAGAGGCAGAAAAATGTAGGGCCTTGAAGGTGTTTCCAGCTAGCTCTTTCTGCTCAGCTTCCTGCATTAGACTGCAATTTTGCCATGCTAAGCCCACTGTACATTTTCTGTGAGCGGTTAGCCTGGCCTTTTGTTCCACTAAGGTGGTACAAGCTAATAAATGTCTTTCCACTTTATTGGAATCTCTCCTTAAAAAGGCATGACTGTGGAGTCTGGTCTTATAGAGATAGTCTTTTAGACTTGAGAAAAGTAAATTAAAAGGACATTCCTGCTAATATCAAAGCAGGCTTATTACTTCAATATAAGCACTTCCTTAATTTTCCTTCCTCAGCATGCTACATAAATATAAATAAAAAGGCTCTCCGCTGGATGCATGTTACGTATATCTCACAGAGTTTAATTATAAAACCTCTAAAAATGAAGATGGTGGGAGGAAATGATGTCAGTAGATCATACAGTCCCGGTATTGAGTTAGCTGGCTGTCTCTGACAGCATGCAAACAAAGACACTCAGGTAATCACAATATACCATGAAACGCTGGGCTCTGAGGAAAAGAGAATCCAAGTGAATGTGAAGGGTATTATTTCTACTTTAGTGCTCGTAAGTCCATAATTTTAATTTTTGTTTTCACTGATGTTATTATAGATGTTACTATAATTGTGATAATTTTAATGCAATTAAGGAGGTGGAGTTAGTTTTTTTAAGTGCCAAACCATATCTTCTCTGCTAGACTGGTCTGTTATAAAGAAGGGCTCAATGAAGGCCAAGAAATCAAAAATACACAACCGCTCACAATACATGCACACACACACCACTTTGCTGACCTTACGAGCAATGGCATTGCAGGAAACAGTGAAGACACACGCACAAGAATACAACTTCCAACCCAGCAGCTGCCCACCAGGGCCGGCAGGCAACTTCTAAGACTGAGACTGTGCCTAGGAGTGCAGGCAGCACAAATCGGGGAGAAATAGGAAAATGCTGTGCAATTCACTAGGCAGGACCCTGGACACAGTAGAGACTTTCGTGGATTAAGGTGAGACCCATTCCCAGTCTTTAAAAACTGCATTGGATTGGCCCTTGGGCAAAAGGCCAGCTTCTTGCTGGAAAGAGGAAGAATGGTCTCAGTCAGGCCTTCTAGAAGACCCTGGAGGCCAGGCTCCTGAACCGTCCCTTCCATTCCTATTCAATTCCCAGCCTCTCTTCACCTCCAGATTGGTTCTCTTCTTGAAGGTTTGCCTTTCTCCAAACTGGCTTCTCACACAGATTGATGGAGCACCGCCTGCCAGACCTCTGCTTCTTTAATACTGCATGGATTTGCAGAAACGGGTATCCTGAAAGGACTACCTCTTACACTGAGGGGAGAGAAACCGACAGAACTTCCCAGCCAGCCTTCGCCTTTGACACAGAGAACCCCTAGCGCCAACTCTGGGTACTCCTTGGCTTATTTCTGGACCAAATCAACCGTGTGACCACCGCCAAGGAAGAACTGCGCATACTTTAAATGCCCACAGTGTTGGCTCTAGGGGGTTCAGAAAGGCCAGGGGAGAGTGTGCAACAGCAGCTGGAGAAGGAGGTTGAAGGAAGGAAACAAGAGGCGGGACAGTGATTGTGCAGGAGTGTTTGCGGTTTGTTCGGGGGTTTAGGGGCTTTTTGTCTGTTTGTTTTGTTAAGTAAATAAGGAGAAAATTCCCCCTACCCCCTCCTGGTTCTAATGATGATAGATTCCACGCTGCATCAGGCCCCACGCTGCGGAGCCTAACCACACGGAAAATAATGAGGCTGCATCCCAATTCGTCTGCATTAAAGTTGAGCCAAGCACTTTCGATAGGAAATATATCGATTCTTCTGCGAGTCTTGGTTTGTCCTGCTCCCCGTGAATAATTACTACTCCTTTAGAAATTCATAATAATTACGACTTCCCACCCTCCACCCGCGTCGCTCTTTAAGGGCGCCTGAACATGGAGGGTGTCTCCAGGGCTCCAGCCGTGTTCCCTGCAGGTGGGAGATAGGGCATGAGTCACTGCTCCCCACTCGGTTTTACTCTGACGACAAAGTTGATCCCCTCTCCGTACCTCACTTTCCTTGTGTGTCAAACGGGGCTTTTACATTGTTAAAGACACTTACAGCTCTACATCACTTGATTCTGGGGGGAGGAGGTGGGGGCAGACTTAACGAACTGTGCGAAGGAATGCGGACGGGGAAGAGAAAGTGGGGGGAGCAAGAATTCAGCTCCCCCTCAGCCCAAACTCTGTGGTAATCACGTGACGCCGCAGCCACGGAGGTTGGGGGAAAGTGGTGCAAACCAGCCGATCTGGCCAGAGGAAACTCTGCGGACCTAGAGATCTGAGCTCAGTGCTCCCGAAACACCGGGAGAGGGAGGCGGGTCGTCAGAGTCGCGGCTGGGCGGTGGAGAAGTGTCTGCGGAAAGCGCCAACTCTACTTCAGTAGGGACAGAGCCCGCGCCGCCGGGACAGAGGAGGGCTGGCGCGGGGACTGGCGGCGGCCGGGCGGAGCCTGTGGCTCTGTCCGTGGTTCTGAAGAACCGCTCGCGCGCCGGGCTTACTCAGCGGCGGACCAAAGACCCATTCAATCTCGGTGCCCGCGACCTCCCTCCGGGGACCTGCCGCACTCCTGCCTGCTGCCCTAGAAGCACAGAAGCTCGGCGGCGTCGACGGAAAGTTCCCCAGAAGCTACGCTTTGGTGTGAAAGCTTAAGGTCTAGACGCGAGAGAGCTGTGCCTCTGTTTTCTTAAACCAGTTGGGATTGCTCGAGGTCACCCGAGGCGAAAAGCAGACAATAGAGCGCGCAGCTGTGGCGGCAGCGACTCCGGCTGGCAAACTTCCCGGGGCCCAAACACTGCGGCTTTGGTGAGACGACAGGGTTTCCGAGTCTAGGGTATGAAACCTACGTCGAAGAAAGTTTCTTGCCTCTAACTGTAGAAGACGACTTGAAATGGCCTTTAAAATCAATGGATGAGGAGGATTCTGAGACCTCTGTGTCAGGAGGACGCCCCCTCCCTCTGGTACGACGAGGGCGTCCAACCTCCCTTTGCTGCCTTCACCGTCACTAACTCGGATCCTTCCCGTCAGAATCCATTAGGGTTACGAGGGTGATGAGCCAGGCCTGGCCGAAGTCAGGTTCAACAGGAACGCGCAGAGCCCCCACGAGCCAGTTTCTAAGGAAACACTCGGTATTTCTAAGCGGCAATTTGTCTTATTGTGGGAAAAGAAGCACTACATGAAAAGCCTCTCGGCTCTCCATTCTCATGCAGATGAGGTGATGCTCTCCGGCTGTGGCCTGTGTATCCCCCTCCCCAACTTATTTCCGGCTTGAACAAGAAAATACCCATATTAATTTAAAGGAAGTAGAAACGTTAAAAGTCTTCTTGCTACTCGGCGTTGGGAGAGGCAAGCCGAGACACTCTCCCTGCTCTTGGGACCCCCACGGTGCTCTCTATCCCAGAGACCCGGCTCTGGGAGCCACCTTGCTTTCCAACACCCAGAGCACCCATCTAAACGACAAAGGAACTTTCCGTAACGACGGGCACCTGAGGAAAAGGTTTCTCTCGGTCCCACCCCCAACCTCACCCCCGCCAGCCCGCACCTCCATAGTAAACAAAATATACAAGAAAAATCTGTAAGCAGGGTAATTAGGTTTTCAGCCCGCAGCAAAAACGCGGCGCACTCAGTGGAAGTTTAAGCAACAGCCAGAAAACCTTGAGGGCAGATGGCAAACTTGGAAAATGCGCAAACGCGCTCCTAGGCGCGCGGACGGGCACGAAGAAGCCGCCAATATATATTATCTCAATAAAAAGCCGCTCTTGGAAAGCTTGCATAGTAATTGAGATGGGCGCTCATTTCTGATCTGGGTTGGCATTTCCTCATCTCGAGCTGACAGAGCCAACTCAGGAAATTGCTGGTAATATTCATCTGGGGAGCACTTTCATTAAACGTAATTCATTCGACTTTCACAATAAATTGAGTGACATCCTTACAGCGGAACCTTTTTATCCTTGATTAAGTGCTTGCCAAGCTTTGGTTTCCCACTTTATTGTCACATTCCTTCAAGCAGAGTCGTCAACATGCCAATCGACAGCAGAAAAAAATGTGTGTGCCTTGTTTACCAAGCTCCGGGAGGGGTTAGTGCTGACATAGAGAAAAAGCTGATCGGAAGCTTGAGTAGCGGATAAATCAAGACCGCAACTTCCTGCAAACACGCCTCCGGACCTAAGCAATAGTGGCGAGGAGATTGCAGGGCTAGGCGGGAGAGCGTACCCGCCTTGCCACCCGGCTGCTCCTGTAAACAGCTGACCCGACCCGCGCCTCGCCAGACTGACTAGCCTGCCTGCCCCTATTAATTAAAATGGCGAAGACTGTTTAGGTCTTAGAATGAGATCTGAAGCTCCGGAAGGACTTGGTTACTTCAAGGGAACTTTCCAGGATCGAAGCAAAGCTAGGCACCTTACTTAAAAACAACCAACCAACTCAGAAAGAATGTACACTTCCTAACTGGCTACTTGAGAGCATGCAACTTTCAGAGCTTCCATCCGGACAGGGGAGTGCAAGAAGAGTGTCATTCCTCATTCCCAAGATACCCTTTTGACTCTTAAAATCAAAGCAGCGACAGCCAAACCCATTCAGGGCTCTTCAGACCCCGGAATTCCAACCGAAGCTGAGGAGCACCTTGATATTTCAGGACTGGGAGTAACCAGGAAGGTGTACCTTTGCCAATTCCTGGTCCCTTCTCCCCCATCCCCTATAAAATCAAAGAAGGCCAAGACAGAAAATTGCTTATTTGAAAAAGCAATATCCAAATGCTTTCATCACTCAAATGTCCTTTTGAAAATATTGTCCATGGTGGTTATTACCTGGACAATGCTGTCAATTTCTGTAGTCTGCAGAAAATTTTCCCTCAGATAGAAAAGTAGGACATTGGGCACCTATCTCAAAAAAATCAACCAATTTCCCTGCCACTAGATATATTTTTCACCCAGGCAACACTTACATTAAGGAGGAAATAGCCGTCAACAATTCAAAGCCAAATAGAAATCAACTTCGCACAAAGAGGAGCCACGAACTTAATGGCTTTCCGAGAAAATACAGCTGAGAAAGTTGGAGTGATTCTGGTTCTCCCCTTCTAATACTTAAGACAGTTTCTCCCAGAAGCTATCACTAGAAGGCCCCAGACTACCATAATTCTCCTGAAGTGTGGCAGAAGGGCAACCCACCCAAGTGCTTCCCACACACCAGGAGAGCTGCTTTCTTGGTAAACAGAAAATTGAACACTTCAGTAAAATGCCTGGGAGAGCAGCAACTTTTCCTTCCACAGAGCCCTAGAATATGTCTTGGGGCTGATAAGTTTTCCTGCTGTACTGCGGGGGCACAGGCTCCTTCAAACCCTAGGTTTGGCTCCTGTATCAGGAAGGCTGGTCTTGGGTGGAAAGATCAGGAAATGCAGTGGTGTTGGGGAAATTTTAGTACCATCTCCAAGAACTGGCCTTAACAGAAAACACTGACCAGCCACTGTCAAGTAGTTAATGTACTTTTCTTTTCAGGAATAAGCTCAAATTGTACTATTTTCAGTGGGCAGTGGCTTAATTTTCAAAAGATGTAAAGTGCTCATAGCTAGTCCAAAGGATAGACACAGATGGTCTCTCCTGCTGCTTTTCCCTCTCACCTTTCTCAGTTCTTAACAGCCACCTTCACGCTGAGGGAATTTCACCCAAACGGTCTGGCTTCTAATAGTGCAGAGGTAGTATTCCATGTATATTAATCATTCTTTAATCTCTATTAAACAACTGGAGTAGTATTCACATTTTAAGGACACTCTAAATTCGAAGGAATGACTGACTCAAAATTTTTTAAGAACAAGGTTTTTCAATTCTTACCCATATTGGTTTAAAAAGTAACTAGATTATTAGCAATTTGAATTCCTAGCAGAACTGGTGGGACCTAAATTGGAGGGTGAGGAGCCTCTTCTCATGAAAACAGAACTGTGAATGTGTGACTGATCACAATGACATCATTCAACCCCTGACCAGATTCTCTGGACTCAATTTCTGAGTAACTTTTTTGTTGACATGCCCAGGGAGTACTCATTAGATTCAGTCCTCAACTCTAAAAATGGCCACAGGTGAGCCACCAAGAGGAGACCTTTGCTTTCCGCTCCGAGGAGCTCACCCTGTGTGCCCTGGCCTATCCTTCAGTTTGATCCACCGAAAAGAATGCAATTGAGGACTCCCTTTCTTCAGAACCAGAAATCACATTTTCCTAGTGTATCCAGCATGTGCTCCAATTCGGTTAAAATGCTGTTGTACCTGTTACCCCCATTCTATCGTACTGAAAACATCCTGGAATCAGTGCAGAACTGACAGGAGAATAAAGATTGCAGGCCCTTTTTAAAATTTTTAAATAAGTATTGATACACCATAGATTCTTCTCCTGACAAATTGAGACTTTTAAATTTATTATACACAAAATTCAATAGACAGAAAATTTCTTTGCCTTTATTTTTTAAAAATGGTTTCCTTCTTCCCTGCATTTATGGCTAGAGTTAGCCCTGTGGTGATTTTTGAGTATGCTAGCTAATATGTTTCAGAAGGTTACTTTGTAGACACATTTCTAATTAACTTCCTAATGCAGTACTAAATAAGCTTCCAGTTTGAAACAGAACAGACTCATCTCTCAATAAACACAAAAACACTCAAAATCCTCAACCTAGAGCAAGCATCCAAAGAAACCTGGGCCAAGAAACATTTTAAGAACATTCACTCAAATACAGGCAGAAGAGTGTGACTTAAGAATAGAGCATTGACCTGCTGGATAGAGAATTGTTTTTCACTTAAAAAAAGAAAAATCCCCAATTTGGGAACATTCAAGGTATTTCTCTATAAGCAGAAGCAGGAATATTTTTGTATAAGAAATACCTACACAAATCTTGTTCCCCTGGACACAATGTGGCAATCACTCCTTGGAAAACATAACTGGGATTCCAGGGGCTTAAAGGGAAAGATACACTGTGCTATCAGCTAGGAGGCAATGCATAAATAGAGCACCCTGTCACTTAACTTGTGGTGTGAGCTCATAAAGACATAAAATTACTCATTAAACTCCTTCTTGATTTATGGCAATTCAAGGAGAAAAATAAAATAAAATAGTGGTTTTGCCACTCCTGCTTTCTTGGAGTGTAACTTGAAGCAACTCCTGACCAACTGCATGCATCTATTGCAGTTTCTTGCAAAGATCCAGGATGTTCTAACATACAGTTATAAATAAATGATCAATTCGGTCACAGTATATGGTGTTTAATAAAATAGATGGAGAAAGAAGCTTCAGCCATTTCAGGTCTATCTCATTGCCCTAGAGTTTTAATGAAGCCTCTCCACTTCCTTACCTGCCTAGAACCAACCTGTCCCGACTGCCCGATCGCCCTTTTAAGTTTATTTCCATGGTAAAAACCAGCTCCCTGCTCTTCCAGGAAAATAGCTTGGAATTCTGAGGGCAAGTAACCATAGGATTACAATCCCTGGAAATACTACCTCGGGTCGCAGCTACCAGTCTTTTGTTTTTGTGGTACCGTGTGGTTTCTAATCCCCGACATACAAAACAACTTTAGATCGGAGAGAAAAGAATGGACTTCGAAATCGCCTTCTCTATTTTATTGTTCACATTTCGTATTGTTTTGAGTGAAACTGGAAAAATTGTCTCCTTTCTCCGTATTGCCAAAAGGCATTCAGGTAATGAAGTCTGTAACTAAACGGTAATTGAATCAGCATAATTTGCACACTGAATGGTTTTCAAATGCTCCCAGTTTACAATTAAAGGAGAATTAATGCGCTTGTTGTTGAGAACGCAGCGCATTAGAATAAATCCAGCACTGTTGTTGTAATGAGTGGAAAACGGTTTAACTGCCAACAAACACATTTAAAATTTAACACAACGTATTGATTTCACTTCTGCTTTTGATAGATTATTTTCCAGACTATCGAAATACTTGCTCCAAGCAATAAACTGCACCACAGCCGCGAGCCTTTGCCGGGTGTGAGCACAGTCCAAGGACATAAAAATAGTCTTGAGGTTCAGGCCATGCGTAAAGGTATGCAGAGGAAAGGGGCAGGAGGGTTTCCATGGTCAAGGGAATCGTTAATATCCCTCCTCTGTAGCTTTCATTTTGCGGTCCCTCCCCCTTCTTTCAATAAACAATTTCTGTATTTCCTCTAGCCAAACTTTCTGCCCTTCGTCTTTGGGCTCTCAATGTCAGTAGGTAGACTGGACACGGGGCGGGGGGGGGGAGGCAAGAATGACTGAAGATGGGAAATGTTAAGGACAATTTTTGCATTCTGTCTGCGTTCCAGCCGGGGAACACACAGACTTCGGTGACAGTCAGAAAGCCTGTTCTTTTGGATTGGCTGCCCTGGCTTTCACCTGTTTACCCCAAGGTGTCCTGTAGGCGAGGACACTGACGCGCAGCGCCCTCTGGCGTCCGTGGCTGCGATAGTCAGGCGATAAAGATGCAAAGACCGGCGACACTGAGGTTCTTGGATTGAAGCTGAAACCCGTGAAAGGCACACACCCTCACATACATATTCACACACGCGTATACATACACACTCATTAACATAGAGTTCACACAACTAGCAGCCCCGCAGTCACATGCACCAGGGCAACAGCTGGGAAACGCTCTCAATTGAAGGGTTGGCAACACTTTTGCTCCTGGGCTTGTGGGTTCTGAAGCCCTTGGGATTGAGGGACGGCACCGCCCCCACCCCCCACCCCCCCCATCCTGTTCTTCCAGACCCGTTAGAGAGCTCGGGCTGCCTAGCCCAGCGTTCCTCGTCCCTAGGCAGAACACACTGGGCCCTCCGTGCGCTTTTTTGGCTCAGAAATAAGCTATGGGGTGTCAGCGCACTGAACACAACTTCGCCAGCAGGGTGCGAGTGTCCCTGGCCCTCCCTGAAGCCAGACACAAGAAAATTGCTCTCTCCGTCTTGGCTCCACGCGGTGCCCACAGCTACCAATTCACCTCCATCCCCAGTTCCAACAGTGTGCAAATTCCAGCACCCCCCCCCCTGCCCCCAAACTCCACTCCAGAAAGACTCAGGCAGTGACTTTGCTTAGTATTTTCCTGACAACAAGGTCTGCCATTCCCTAGTAAGGGGTTCAGCCCTGGAACTGGGGTTGGGTTATTTTGTGGAAAGAAGAGATTGGGAGGAGAGGGAGGAGAGCCCTTACATGTTTGCCGGGGCAACCCTGACCTAACTCTTATCTAATCGCTTTTGGTGCTCTTATCTGATAAACTTGTCCTCTGTGAACCCTGCAAGTGAACAAAGTTACCTTGACTTCTTTGTGTCATATCTCCAAACTGGGGGACTAGGTGGGTAGATTCACTTTCAAAGTCAGAGACCCAGGCAGATTCGTGCTCCTCACTGTCTACCTCCATTTCCTTTCGTTTAAACTCTGTGGATGAACTAATGAGAGTTCCATGTATATTCAACCCTTTCTTTTGCCATCTCTCCCCATAAAGCATCCCGTCCCACAATCTCCTCGGTTTCTGGATGTCTAGGGCCACCTAGATTCTTTTCAGAATCACGTACAGGAGATGGGGGACTGGAGCAAGAAATGAGGGTGGGAAACCCGGAAAATCCCGCAGGGATCCAAAGACCAGCTTGCCAAAGTTGTTCCAACACGGTCGCTAGGAACGCTGCTCTCGCTGCACTGGCTGTCTCACCCTCCTCCCGCGCGCCCCTGGTTGTCTGGCCTCGCGACCAGGGTGGGATTGCGGGGGCGCCGGGTCCGCAGCGACTTACCAAGTAAACGGCGGGCTGCAGGAGGAGAAGCACGTACCAGCACGCAGCCTGCATCCTCCCGCGTCTCAAACTTCCTCGGCGGTGCTTTCGCTGAGTCTTTGTTCCTTCAAAAACATAGATCCACCTGACATCCACTTTACAGAGCAAGGAGCGCTCTCAGCAGCCTAGATACAAATGAAATTAGACATCCCATGACCACGCGGGCAAGGTTAGGCTTGGCGACCAAGCGAGGAAAGGGGGTCGTGGAGGGGAGGGGTGGACCAAAAGGGGGGGGGGCAGGAAAAATTGAAAAAGCGAGTAAATCCAGCGCCTGAAACCAGCGAGCGCTCCGTCCGCAGGCAGACAAGCAGGAGGGTAGGAGGATGAGGGGTTTCTTGCGCCCTGCACTCCTCGCGTGCGAATTCCCGGGTGGTGGAGACAGGAGGTGGTGGGGCACACAGAACCGCGTGCGGACTGGTTCCGAGCCCAAGTGTCTCTGGCAGCGAGATCTGTCCTAGTGTTTGATGGCCGGGCGGCTCGGACTTAAAGGCGGCGGCTGGTTCTTCGCCAGCCCTGGCCGTGCTCACACACGTACACACCAGCAGAGAGAGATGGAGAGAGAAAGAGAGAGGAAAGCGAGCTGGAGAGACTGGGTGAGGGAGGCGCGGGAAGAGGAAGGGGTAGGTAGAGCTGACCGGGATTAGGTGCTGGATATCTTCACACGTTCCGTGGAGTGGGGGTGGGGAACGGGAATGCAATTTGCATACAGTAAAGCCAGGCTCAGTTTACCCATTCGAGTCCCCTGCACAGAAATACACGCGCGTACAAGCATATCTTTGGCACTACTTTTTTCAAGCCAAGAGGCAGAGTCAGTCGCTAACTTCTAGAGCGGAAGCCTGCCCGGGTCTGTGAGGTCACCCACCAGGCGCACTCTGTCCCCCAACCAGGGGCCCTCCTGCCAACCCTTTCCCGGTGTCCCACCACCCCGCCCCAAGATATCTTCTCCCGGACTGTAAGGGCGAAGTGTACGTACCGTACAGGACTAGGGGCGAAACCGGCGAGCAGGGACCGCTCTGGGCAGGCTCCATGGAGGAGCTACTCGGGCCTGGCGTCTCCGGCGCCCCGGACATGCCCTCCCTGGCGCTTCATCTCCATGCTCGGGCGCGGACTGGTCCCGCTGCCTCGTCCAGCCTCGGCGGAGTCGGCGTCTCAGCGCCCGGGTCGCGCTCGGGCTTGGTTCCGTGGGAGCCTAGGCTTGGCACAGTTGGATTCACGGTGCAGGAAACTTAAGAGGCAAGAGAGGGAGGGGGAAGCGGAGGAGAAAAGAGAGGAAGAGAGAAAGGGAGGGAGTAAGAGAGGGAGGGAGAGAAGCGAATGCGCTGGACGGACTGGGACCGCCAGCTCTGGCTCTGGGACGAGCAGTCCCGGGCTCCTTGCTTTCCGAGGCTGCCGAAGGAAGGTAGAAATGACTTAAGGGGAGGAGACTGGGCAAGTCCTAGGGACTCGAACTCGAGAGATAAAACACTGGCCTTTCAGAGAAAAAAACCACACGACAAGCGCTAACGGTCCGAGTTTCTGAGGAAGGGGTGGGGTGGCAAGACCTGGAGGTTCGTGGCGCACGGAGCGGCTGCACGCCTACCGCAACATTGGGAAGCCAGGGGGCCACTCCGGAGAGGAGTCTCAGGCCCTGTGCATGGTCCTGCCCGGCCACTGGGGGACGCGCTGGAGCACGCCGGGGTTTGGGACGCCGACGAGGTGGTGCTTTCTCCGTAGGTCTGCCGCTTGCGGCGCCTACCTTCCCGACACGGGCAATTACATTGGCACGTGGGTGAACGATTCCTCAGAGACTAATTAATACCCCGAATAAATAGATCCCGCTCCCAGGATCTCGGTGGGCCAGGCCCGCAGGGAGAAGTGGCTTCTGCGGTGTCTCTGGTGGCCGCAGAGCCCAGTCCCCCGGGGGCGTGAGGAGGACTGCGACCGCCAGAGGAGTGGTGGGGAGCGTAGTGGGGCGATGCGCAGGGCAGGAATAGGCGCAGAAGGGTGCAGGGCCCCCCGGCCCGCCTCGAGCGCGGACTCGGGGCGCCGCGGACCTGTGGCTGCGGGGCCCGATGCGGGGGCGCTGCGGACCTCCAGCCATTAAGTGCACGACAGCCGAGAGGACTGGGCGACCTTGCGCGAACGTTCGACTCCTCGCCGAGCGCTGGGCCGTGCGAGAAGAGTGGGGTGGAGGGGGAACGCGGATAGAGGCTTTGAGCCTTTGCCACCTCCTCGTTTCTGACACCTTCTACCAACCAGCGTCTCCCACTCTCGGCTCTTTGCTCTGACTCTCGCTGTCTTTTCTCCATTTCTCCCTTGCTGTCTCTCTCAGTATCTTTCTCATTCTGTCTCCTTTCTTTCTTGTGCTCTGTGCCTGTTCTTCGGCTTTATCTTTCTACTTCTCTTTCAGGAATTCCGACTCTCCATCTCTGTATTTCTCTGTCTCTACCTCACCCCGCCATTCTTCTCAAACCTTGTCCTTTCCTTCTCCCCTTCACTCCCTCCAGCACACAACCCTCAAACCAGCTTCGTCCTTATCTGATGAGATCCTGGGACCAGGCCCTTCTACTGCTGCCCGCGCCTCCAGCACCTCCTCAGGGTGCCCAGACTCAGTCAGCAAGTCTGAGCACGGCTGAAAGCATTTTTCTTGCCCCCACTTCGTTGGTTACTTCTCCAAGCCCGCCCTTCACCAGAGCTTGACCTGGAATGATGCCCTCTACACAATGAAAACTCCATTAATAATCTGTAAGAATTGGGCTGGAATTTATCTCAGGAGCCCTAGCTGATGGTATCCAAATACCATCTGTGATTTTTAATGAGTCTTCGGGAGTCCTTTCCTCCAGTGTGGCTACTGGACACCTCAGGCTCCACCGTTTCAGGCCCGTTGGGGGCCCAGACACAATAGGTCCTGGAGGACTATAGGTTGAGTTCCCCTGGAGAAGCTGCTAACCTTCCAGCCCCCAACACCAACAATCAGCAGAACCACCCTTTTCTGGAACAAAGGCAGAAATAACCCCACTGAGACCTTCCCCTGGCATCAGACCTCCAATTCAGATCCCCACTGGAGGACATACTGCCAGGCAATTTGAGGCCTATACTTTCCCTTCTAGCTAAAAATAGCTCTTTAAAGAGCAAACTCTTCTAATCTCAAAAGTTGTACTCTGCGGCTGTGACCTCTTGGAATTCATTGGGGCGTATGCAGAGTAAGGCAGTGAAGCACATTTTCTAAGTGGGACTCTTTGGGAAAATGCGCATTTATATACAGCATGGTTGCAATGTTATCTTGGCTATCTTCATTTACCTGGTTTTTCATGTTCTCAAAAAGTTTAAAGAAGAAAAATAAGCCTTAGGGCACCCATATCTGAGGCTGAAGGGTCCAAGTAGAGCAAGGGAAGCTTTGTCTCCACTCTTTAGGATTCAAGAGGCCATGCTCAAATTGATCCCCACTTGTACATGAGCTCCCAGGCCCTTCCAGGCTGGAGTGTGGAGCTGGAGTGAATGTTGCCTGCCTCTCCCCAGATGCTCAGGTACAACACTGTCAGGTCTGAACTTGGAATATGACCTTTGGGAAAAAACGAGAAAGAATCAAGCCAGCTTTGGGATATACCAAGTTCTCTTTTCTAAACCTTACTTCAGAAACATTCTGTCTCTAGTGCCATTTAGCCTTAAAAATTACTGCTTATGAAATAGAGAGACGATCAAGGACCTTAAAATCTCTGTCTGAATGGGACTGATTATTTAAGAAAAGCACCACAGGCACCTAGTAATGGGAACTGGTCTGACACTTTGTTCTGTGACAGAGGGTGCCAAAGAGCTTTTTATGGTAATGACCTGAGACCTTCTGCCCAGACATTCGACTCTTACTGATCCTATGAGACACTTGGCCTGAGATATGGAACAGCAGTGGATTGTCATTTTTTGTACCTTTGCTAGAGTTTTCATTTCCTGTAGTACTCAATTAGAAAAGGGCACTAAGCCAGGTAAAACTTATCATTGTTTCTGCTAAACCTCTCCAATTGTAATGACACAATATTGGGGGGTAGGAGGTAATGGGAGACAAGGATGGCTCATTCCCCCTCCTTCTTCCCTATCATTTGCTTTAAAGAGAAGTAAAAACAATAAGGACATGATTTTCAGACATTCTTCTGTTTAAAGTGTTACTCTACTCTAAAATACACTCTTAGAATACATCAGCAATCAGCCTTCCCAGGATAGGACAAAAGCATATCCTTAAGGAGTACAGTATTTGTGGCAATTTTTTTTTCAGACATTGCTCTGAAAAGTTCACTTTAAGAATTGTTTTGGAGGGGCGCCTGGGTGGCTCAGTGGGTTAAAGCCTCTGCCTTTGGCTCGGGTCATGATCCCAGGGTCCAGGGATCTGAGCCCTGCATCAGGCTCTCTGCTTAGCAGAGAGCCTGCCTCCTCCTCTCTCTCTCTCTGCCTGCCTCTCTGCCTTTTTGTGATCTCTATCTGTCAAATAAATAAATACTTTCTTTAAAAAAGAAAAAGAATTGTTTTGGAAATCACTCTCTAAATTTGTATGTGGTACAACTTAATACACATGTAAACTCAGCATCAATTATAACCATGGTAAAAAAAAAAAAAAAATCCTCTGCCCTCTTTTTTCCTAATTCCACCTGATCCAATCTGAAATGAATAGAATAAAGCAATATATATTCTTCTCCAAGAATATGTCTTTTAAAAGAATTAAAATGAGCTAACAAAAGGAAACAGTGATATTAAACAATTTTCCTGATAATTAAAACCAAGAAAAAATAAAATTAGAATTCATCTGAGATATACTGATAATTCAGTTAACTCTAATTAGCTGTTTGGTTTGGTTTGGTTTGGTTCACTTGTATGACTCTCTTTTTCTAATGGGGAAAGAAAGGGCAGAAGTTGAAAGTTTGAATTATCTTGGAGCTGGGGAAAAGAAACAGATTAACTTTGAGTTCTACAAAACTCTGTCCTAAAATGAACCTGTCTTAAAATGTATAAATACCATCATATTTTACCCAAATCCAAATAAAAACAGAAAACCGTAGTTATAAAGCACCCAGCTGTGGTCTTGCCTAAGCTTCAGGCCAAATTATATCACTTTGTACATAGTAACTGCATTGTACCTATTTTTTCCTAACAGTGACACAAAACTTATAAGGCATGCATTATCCTTCTGCCTTGACCTCAGTATAACCTGATATTTGCATGCTAATGACCTTGGGCAAATGCCTGAGGATTCCTCTGGCCTTAATACCCTCCCCTCTATAATGAAGAAGTAGGATTAGATGATGTGTCAAATGCCTTTATTTTATTTTTGTATGATTAAATAAATGTAAAGTCATCTCTGCCTTAAAAAAAACTTCACAAATGACATTGTATACTGTATTATGATTTTCAAAAATATTAACAAAGAAGAATATATTTTGCTCAGTGCATTGCAAAGATTTTAGGCAAGTGTGTTTGTCGGTTTGAGGCCTTATTGTGCCTTTCTTCTGTGCCCCACCCTCATAACTTTTTTTCTAGGTCAAGGGTTGTCTTCATTGTATTAATTATATCACTTTTTTCAAATAAATTGTTTGCAAAGGTTTTTAATGTCACTGATTTGTGAGAATATACACTCAGAATGGCATCCCTATTAGACTTATGAGTATTTGTTTAAAAGACCCATAGCCATTTCCACTACTTTTGTAAAATTTTTATATGTCACTCAGGACAACTAAGAAATTCCGTGGCCCTTCCACACCCCAAGCTACTTTGCTAGTGGAAGGAAGGAAGGATCATTTGCAAAGTGATTTGGTATTTGACTGTAGTAGAACTTGGTTAATAACTATGAGGCATGTGTGCTAAATTACCTTTACAAGAATGCTTTAATAACAAGATCACTGGACTAGAGAGAAAAAATAGCCATCAAGCTCTGGAATAAAAAAAAAATTAAAGAGAATCAAAAAGCTTTATGTAGAAGGCATTTTCTTTTTTAGAGGTAATTTATATGCTCAGTCTTTGTATCCATATTTCATTTATTCTGCTAGTTGAGAACAGAGGGTTCTCAAAGGTAGGATAGTTTTAATTATACTCACAAACTTTAAAAAGAGAATGAGCACAATAAGAGAAATTGAAGAAAGTCGGCGTTAAAAAGGCAGTTGAATGTAAAAGATGGGAAGATTGGGGTCATCGCCCAAAAATCATAACTAAAATTTTTAAAAAATATCATGACTAAGCAAAACTTTGCATTATGATCTAATTACAAGAATTCTTCATGGTGGTCCCTCCAGGGATTATTAATTGACAGTTCCCTGAAGCAGAATCATTAAAGACAAAGAACTTGATAACCAATGTTCTGTTAATGAAGTGAAACACGGTCTATGCTTTCAGCCAGAAAGAACACTGGGGCTCTGAACCACATAGAGGTGGAAGAAATTATGAGGACAAAGGCTGCAAGCCCTGTGGTTGCCTGAATGCTGAAAATGAGGCTGTGAATGCGTATTTCATCTCCATAAACTCAAGTCTATGGCTACTTTGAAACACATGTCTTTCCAGCTTTTATCCTATCTGGCAATACAGAAACAGAACTGAAAACTACAGAATTTATACAGGCACGGAGCAAATGGCTGCTTTGACCAAAATATCATAATGATAAGAATGTCTTAGATTAGACATCTTTTAAATAAAAACTTTCACAGGAATGCAATGACCCCCTCAATTTCCCTTTTTAACATCAGCTTAATGAAAACAATTATACCAGAATTTTGCCATAATTAACTTCAAGGGTGATGCCATAAGAATCACACAATCTTATATTTTTCTGCTTCTTCTGGCTCTAATAATAAAATGCTTTGGGTAAAACTCAAAGCAAAATGGTGTAACATCAAATTTTGCATTAAATGGAGGGGTAGTTTCTCAAAGGTCCACAGATTTCAACAGGATCATAATGGCTACCCACTGAGGGAGTGCTATTAGGCACATGCCAGGAACCATGCCCTGGGTCTTATTTGCCTCATCCCACGGTTTGCGTAGTGATTCTGGGAGCATCAATTTGCAATTTAGTTTTGAAAGGAAACCTTTCACGGTAGATAAGAAGATCTCCTTCCTCACTTTCATTCTCCATCAAAGCTAACTTCAAATCTGAGAGTCGCTGGACCATTCATTGCCACTCCCTCCTGCTTATAACTCTATTTCAGCTTCAGTGTCACCATTCCCTCTCCAGATCTTTCAACTAATCTTCTAACCACTCCTTCTCAGATAATCCACATGCTCATCTGTATACATTAAACACTAGTGCTTCTGAGGGTTCCATCAGTAACTCTTTTTACCCTGACTAGGCAATCCTGTCTGTTCCATGGTTGCATTTATTACTACTTATACCCAATGACCAACTAGTTCATAAATCCAGCTCTAATATTTTTCTTGACCCAACTATCCGATTGTCCACTTAGATGTTCTAGATATACTTCGAGTTAATATGCCTAAAACTGAAATTATTATTACCATTGCATTACACATTACATAGTCTGTTAGTTGGTGTGACACATTATAGAGTTCTCTACTTGTAACAGGATTAAGTTCATGCCCTTTGCCAAGTGACCTCACGGTGGAATGAGAGAGTTTTCCTCCTCATATATGCAAAATTTCTTTCTCTCTTCCTTCTTTCTTCCTTTCTTCCTTTTGTTCCTTCCTTCCTCCTTCTTTCCTTCATCTCCTTACTTCCTAGGAAAGCCTTCTTTAGCAATCCTTCTTTAGCATTCCTTTCAATCCTAATCAGAGTCTTCAGGAGGTATAGCATGTTTGCAAATTGTTCCTCTGGCCACCAGGAGAATAGCACACACCAGGTAGAAACTGCGTCCTTCACTGTGGGTCCTGAAATGAAAAACCACTTGGGGCAGACTGGAACCTGACCCGTGACCTGGAGCACAGCCATCAAAGCTGACTTGCAGTCTCACAGATCCAAAAGTGAGCATTAAATGTTCATTGTATAACTATCAAAGTGTTGGGGTTATTCGTTTTGCAGCCAAAGTTGACTAATTAGTGACACCACCACCATACTGGAAAATAAAGTATCAGATTCCCGTATGCTTTTTTCCTACACGTCAAAAATAAAAATTACTAACACCTCTCAACTTTTCACATGATTATCTCTCCTCTGCTCTGTTCCTATTACTGACTGAGGCTCATATTGTCACCTGGTCTATGGCAATGGTCTTCTAACTAACCTGTGCCACTATGTACCACAGCCCCCCCGCCACCCCCCGGCCCTGGCTTTCAGCTTCTACCTCCGTACAGATGCCCTCCTCAGTGCCACGTGGATGACACAGCTAAATCATCATGCACTTGTTTAAATCTCTTCACAGCCTCCCACTGTTTACAGAATCAAGTCAAATTCCTTAGCCCAGCACAGAAGATTCTTTTGAGCTGACTCTGTCCACTCCTTCAACCTCATCTCCTGCCTTCTGGCCCCCACTTGACTGCACACTTCACATTCATCAGTTACAAGATCTTTAGAGCTTCCAACACACAACTGTATGTCTCAGCTTGGGGCCTCTGCACCTTCTTCCCTTTGTTTTGAATCCTCTTACCCAAACCTCTAGATAAACCCCGAATCTCCTACAACTTTCTGCTCAGAGATCACCTCCCATCTTCTCCATTTGTCTCAGAGATTTGCACACTAAAACATATTATTAAATCTACTGCATCATGCTGTTTATACGTTTGTCTTCTCTCCTGGACTTTGTCCTTCACTTTTGTACCCCTTGCCTTACTTTGGACTAGATTAAGTTGAATGTTGAGCCACACATGGCAAGCACAGTGCCTAGAGAATAGCCTAGTGCACCTCTTAAAAGAAAGCATATCAGAGACTCTGGAATAACAAGTCTTCCTCTATGAAGTACATAAATAGTACACAATTAGAGAAGGTTTTGAGGCAATTATTAGCTCAGCAAAATTAGTAAAAGGAACAGGACCAATGTGGGAGGCTTTGGCCAGAAGGCATAATAAGCTTCTTCACCCCAAACACACTAGAAGTCTTCTCAGAATCAGGGGCTGAATGAATAATCTGGTCTGAATGTGTGTTTGACTGATTAGCCCCCTCACTAGCAGGACCAAGAATATCTTAGTACCAAAAAGTCCCCAGATATCCCTAAATTTTAGTTTCATCTTGCATAGGTATACCCCAGATCCTATCTCACATTTCAGTTGTTTCACCTCTTAATTAGTTTTTATCTAAAGATGTATTATAATCAGATCCTGCTTTATCCCCTTTGCTCTGAGGACCAGGTGAAAGAGAGCAGAGGATGGAGACGGGAGATTCCAAGAGAGGAACACAAACATCACCATCCTAACCCTACCAACTCTGGACCTGGTAAATGGGTTAAGACCATAGACAAACAGGATACTAGGCCTTAGGACTCTGGGATCCTAAATGAATCTTTTTGGTAGAAAGTAGAATAATGAGACCTTTGGTCAAGGAAAAACACTAGCACTTTTTTCCTGTCAGTCAAACTGCTGACATGATGATGGCTCTTGCTTCTTGATCTCTGAGGTCTCACTAAACACCCCTGAATCATGTCTCCCTCCCTCCATTGGCAGAATTCTAAGGTAACCTATAGTCTCCATTTTACTGGATTTGGTGGACTTTCTCAATTTTCATATCAATTCTCCACAAAATCATCCTTCCGGGTTTCTTTTCTATGTCTTTGGCAGTTTCTTCTTATTTCTGGTGCTGGGTATTCTTACCAACTTTCCCTGAGGTTGTCAGTGTTCAGTCTTTCAAGGCCTTCCCTTTGGCCTAAACTGCACTCTACTATCTTCAGCTGCCAGTGGGCATCTTCATCCAAATGTTCTACTGCTGTCTGACACACAATGTTCAAGAATGAACTCACCATGGGGCACCTGGGTGGTGCAGTTGTTTAAGTGTCCGACTCTTGATTTCACCTTAAGTCATGATCTCAGGGTCCTGAGATGGAGTCCCACACTGGGCTCCATGTGGAAACTGCTTGGGACTCTCTCTACCTCTGCCCCTCCCCCCTGCTCTTTCTTTCTAAAATAAAATCTTAAAAACAAAAATGAACTCACCGATAACCCCCAGTAACCATCCCCACAACACAGACACATGTTCCTACTCACAGCTAACCTAATTTCATTAGCGGTACCCAAATTTTCTCTGTGCACAGCCTTTAAAGTTTAGAATTAGCTCTCATTGTTTTTGTATGTATCTCCTGGACCAGTCTGGCATACTGTCTTGTCAAATCGTCCTTTAGAATATCCCTTGCGTCCACTTCCTTGCCACTGTAGATCACATCTTCTCATCTCCTATCTGGACAGCTACCTTCTAACTGATTCCCCTGGCTGTAATTTACTTCCCCAATTAATCTCATTACTACGAGCACCATAATGGTAGGGACTATGTCTTATTCACCTGTGTACTTCCAGCACATAGTAGATTCTCAATAAATATTTGCCTCATGTATGGCTCAATTCTTTATGCTACCTCCAGATTATTTCTTAAATAACATATTTGCGTATTATTCCACTGTACACACACATACTTTCTTTTATCATCCCATGTCCATAGCAGCACTATTTTTTTTTAAGATTTTATTTATTTATTTGACAGACAGAGATCACAAGTAGGCAGAGAGGCAGGCCGAGAGAGAGAGGAGGAAGCAGGCTCCCTGCTGAGCAGAGAGCCCGATGTGGGACTCGATCCCAGGACCCTGGGATCATGACCTGAGCCAAAAGCAGAGGCTTTAACCCACTGAGCCACCCAGGTTCCCGGCAGCAGCACTATTTTTGTGTATTTTTTCCAATCAACTATTTCTTCAAGAGAGCTCTCACTCAGAAACGTGACAAGCAAAACAGAAATGTAAAGTGTCTCTGGTTAAACCTGGGGTAGAATACAAGATCTACACCTATAGCCTTCTCTATGCCACCTTCTTTCCTCTGTCCCACCCCCAAGCAATTCTAGAGTTAATAACTGTCTAGGGTACCCTAAGACAGTAGTTTCCAAACCTTAGTTTGCTTAGTTTTCACCTAGAAGGTTTATGATTTATTAGTCTAAACCTTGATCCTTGAAAGGATGCATTTTAACCAGCATCCAGGTGATCCTAATAAACACTGTCAGAAGAATGCACTTTGAGAAACCTTACCATAGAAGTGGTGGGTTGGGATGTAAAAACCGTATCTCACAGGCTGACATCTGAACCTCCTGTATTAGCAATTAAAGTCAAAGCCTCATGAGAAGATGACAACTGAGTAAAGACTGAAGGAGGTAACAGAATAAGCCATGAGGGTATTTGGAGCAAGAGCTATTCAGGCCGGGGTGCCTGGGTGACTCAGCTAGTTCAGCTCAGGTCATGATCATGATCCCAGGATCCTGCGATTGAGTCCCACATCAAGTCCTGAATTGGGCTCTCTGGTCAGAGGGGAGACTCCCTCTCCCTTTGCCTGCTGCTCTCCCTGCTTGTGCGCACTCATGTGCTTTCTCTCTGGCAAATAAATAAAATTTAAAAAAACAAAAAACAAAAACCAACAGACTGAGAAGGAGTGCTCACTGATGTTGGAGGAAGCCTGGAAGGAGGAGGAGGCAACTCTGTCAAACACCTTGATAAGTCAGGTAAGATTGGAACTAACAACTAAATTTACAACTAAGGAAGTCTTTGGTGACCTTAACAAGAGGAGTTTTAGCGAGTGAATATGGGGAAGCTTAATGGAGCAAATTCAAGAAAGATATATAAAAAGCATGAGTGTGTACAAAGTGAGTATACACCAGTCTTTCCAGATGTTCTTCCACCGCTTTTTAATTTCCTTCTACCTGAGTCTCTGTACCATCTAGTACCACTGTACTCATACTGGCATCGTATCATATTTTGCCCTCAATGACACTTACTATGTTTACATCCTCGAAAGATCTTAATGGAGAAAATCAGTATCTCCTTTTACATCTGCAAAGCTCCCTCAATGAGTTATATAATTCTGCACCAATACTATTTGAAGACACATGATGAACTAATAAATATTTATCTAATGACATTCTCTACCCCTTTCTCTAGTTCTTCTGTCTGATTATAATTTTATTTTTCTGAAAGATTTTACTTATTTATTTGTCAGAGAGAGAATGAGCAAGCACAAGCAGGGGGAGAGGCAGGCAGAGGGAGAGGCAGGCAGAGGGAGAAGCAGGCTTCCCGCTGAGCAAGGAGCCCAAAGTGGGACTTAGTCCTGGGATTATGACCTGAGCTGAAGGCAGATACTTAACTGACTGACCTACTCAGGTGTCCCTGTCTGATTATAATTTTGATTATAGGCAAATTTCTACTTCTCACTTTGATCTTGAAGAACCTTCATGAAATGGTCCTACCCAAAACGTATCTTTTAGTATTTTCTTATATGGCCTTCTGCTTTAGTTAAGACAGTTTATTGACCATTTCCTGAAAAGACGACATTTATTTTTACATGTCATTTTTAACTATAATATTATCCTTGTCTGGAAATTCCTCCTCCAACCCAAGGGCTTTTCTCCTCGCAGAAAGTAACAAAGAAAAATCCTCATGTCAACTTTTGGTGCTCTTTTTTAAAATACATAGGTACTCCAGATTTCAAGCTAATCATCTATACCTCAATATCATGATCTTGATACATCATGATATTAACATCATGATCATCAACATCATGATATTATCTACTAGATTCAAAAATTCTACTTTTATATACATTCCAGATTTTAAAAAAAAAATCTTAGACCAGGCTTAGCATTTTTAGTTTTTTGTTTATTCTATCCATCAAATAACACTTTTAGGACCAATGGAAAATCAGATGAGAAACAAAATATCACCACACATGAGGACACTTAATGAAAGATTAACATGCGAGAATGGATAAATAAATGATGAAGGGATGGATGGAGAGATGAAAAGGACTTTACACTACAGATGTTTCATTCATTATACAGTATCTTCTTAATACTCTCCAGAGCCGTAGCATGTGGTTAGTATACTTTTTATAAGACTATGATGAATCGTCTTTTTAAAAAAAAGACTTTGTTTATTTATTTATTTATTTATTTATTTGAGTGAAAGAGAACAAGAGAGAGCATGAGTGGGGAGCACTGAAAGCAGACGCTTAAGGGACTGACCCACCCACGTGCCCCTATGGTGAAATAGTCTTAAAAGAGGTTTACCTGCCCAAGTTATGCCAGGATGTTGGAACCTAAATCTCTGACTCTAGAATCAGCCCTTTCCTATTTCTTTATATTTGCTTGCTGGATAAAAATATAAAACTACTCAAAACTAATTCAAATCTGTTTTCCAACCTCTTCACTTAGATAGAATTGAAGAGGTTTTGCTGAATTTGTTTTTCAATGAAACTGTAGTTCTTTATTCTTTTCTTCTTTAATAACATATGATCTACTAGTCTCAGGATTGGTTTGGTCATTTAACTTAACAAAGTATTAGCAAAACAAAGTGCACCATTCTTAAACAACTCTGGTTGAGTTTTGGTTCATTTACATCTCAAAGCATTATCATTGACTCCAACAGTAATGGTTTACAAGTTTGAGTTTCTGAAAATCAAGATAAAAATATTCTCTTGGAGTACATTTCCTCTTTGGAGTGTACTTCCTTCCACCATAAGACCCTCCTCTCAGATTTCTCCCACGTCCGGGTGTCTCCATCGTTAAGCATCTGCCTTCGGCTCAGGTCGTGATCCCAGCCTCCACTTCAGAATCCCTGCTCAGCAGGGTGTCCACTTCTCCCTCTCCCTCTGCTGCTCCTTCAGCTTGTGCGTGCTCTCTCTCTGACAAATAAATGAATAAAATCTTAAAAAAAAAAAAAGACCCTCCTCTCAGATTTCTGATTTTAAAAGAACAAAGAATAGTTTATTAAGCAAGTACTTTCTAAGCCTATATAAACCCATCTCAGATACACTTAAAAAGCTGTTCTGTTTACTTCCTTAGTATGGAAATTCTTAGGAACTTTGAAAGCTTTCTTAACCTTCTTAGGTCACTGGGGCACCATGAGAGATCTGAGTGAATAATTTAGTAATAGGTACCCTAACATGATGAAATCTTTCAAGGGTAACAACAAAAATCTGGCAATCCTAATTTGCTTTACTTTTGGTCATGGGCTGTAAGTAAAAAACTAAGAAAGGAAAGTTATATGAAACACATGGTGCTATAAAAGAGGTATACTCTCTAAGAAGAACTAACTAGTTAAGACAGCCAAGTAGTTCACTCAGCATCTCAAGTACCCACTGATGGTACCCTCAGTCTGTACCTTAAAAGCTAAAATCATCTGTCCCCAAACTTGAGGTTATGTAGCGATATTCAGAGGAGTTGTGCATAAAACCAAAGTGCTTTAATTTTTAAAATTATCTCTCACATGGGACACCAGATGGCTCAGTTGGTTAAGCGTCCAGCTCTTGATTTTGGTTCAGGTCACAATCTCAGGGTCGTAAGATAGAGCCCTGTGTCAGTGATCCACCCTCCACGTAAAGTCTGCTTCAGATTCTCTCTCCCCCTCTGCCCTTCCCCTGCTCATGGTCTCTTTCTCAAAAATAAATAAATAAAATCTTTAATAAAATAAAATTAAATTACCTTTGACAAATAAGAAATAGAGGTAAGTTAACTTAAATTCAACTTTATATTAGTTATTTTCTCATTTTGTATTAAATGGTTTTTGGTTGTTTTCATGGCAAATTGTGAACGTGCAATGTAGAGATTTTGGATTTTAGTTTCTATAATTCAAAATAAGATGACACATGTTAATTTTGTAAAAAAATTATCATCCAATTGACTAAGATGCTATTTATCTTTAGACTATGTATTTTCATATTTTAAATCTCAAGTTTCCTACTTCTAACTTGTGTCTTAAGGTTTTAGAATCAATTAATGATAAAATCCTTCCAAGTATTATGGAGAAATTAGACACATAGCTGATTGGAAAACCAGGTATATGCTTTCTTTTGACATTTTCAAAAAGAGAATAGAAATGTAATGATAATTAACCCTACATACTATTTTCTCTTTTGCCAAATCTTAACAGACCACCAGAAAGTGCATACCTTTCAATGAAAATGGACAAAAATAACCCTCAATGGAATGATTATGAAGATTTTTCCTGTTGAAGAGTGAAAATGAAACAGAAAATATCAGCTTATGTAGAAGATATTTTTCATTCTTTTTTACAACGTGAGCAAACGGAGGGTGAAGAAACAGCGTTCACCTTTCATCATGTGCTGTGCTATGCTCCGAGATTTACAGTGACCCTTTAAATTAAAAAAAGGAAGAAGAAAAAAGAAAAAAAAAAAAAACCTGCACAAAATAAGGAAACTGTCACTAGAGCGGTGACTATCAAGTAATTTTAACATGGGTTATAAAGAGTTTATGACTGTTATCAAAACTAAGACCATGACTTTGAGGATCAACAAAATTTGAAAATGGGAGCATTCAAAACAAAGGGATGTTGTTTTTCTAATGTAATTTGTTTTGAAAAGTTATTGCCCAGTGAGCACTGTAAAAACTCTATTTCACTCATGACAAAACTGCACTTAGATTTTTAGTGAGTGACGCCGTAGTCAGAAGAGAAAGAAATCTGATCATTTGCATCACTTTTAATGTAAAATTTCACATTCTCCTTGATTCTGACAATGCTGTGATTTGTAAAGCGCTCTTAATTGTGGTCAATTATTACAGTCCTCCAGCGCCACCTAGCGTTTGCCACATATTTCTGTTGCCTAGTACACCTATTCAACCAAACTAACCATTTCTCACAGAAGTACTAGTACACCCTAAATGAAAGGAACAAGAAGACTTCACAGCTTGATTTTCAAATCTTACAGTTAAGATTTTTTAATCTTCTTTTAATACTTCTAAATTGCTGAAGGTCTCTTGTGTTTTTGGTTGAAGTGAAAGTCTTTTATATCTTTGAAGTTTATCCCCATTGATAAAGATGGCATTAACTATTGTTTTCTGGCCAACTGATGCAATTATAAGGTTGATTTTTTTTCTCATAAAAGGCAAGTCACTTTATGATTGATTCAATGAGTATTTTAGATATTTTAGAGTGGAAACCTACACATATATGCACTGGGTTTACAAAAGCAGCCAAGGAAATATGGAAACAAAGGACGACGACTGAACACCCAATGTTCATGAACTGACTTGGCTGAGAAATCTCTCAGTTCTTGTTATTAGAAATACTGGTCACAAAAGGTTAAGGTGGGTTACATCTGCTTCCTCACAACCTCATTATCAAATGAAAATTGAAAGCATACCTCATATCAACTTATGCCACACCTACAGACAATATATTAAATAAATATTCAATAACGAGCACATACAAAACTGTTCATACAGTCTAGTCTATAAGTTTAACAACATCTTGGTTCCTTCTTCCCAGTGCTAACCAAACTGTCTTGAATAATAGATTCACTAGAGGCAAATGTGGCAGCATCCTTGAGGCAGAATTTTGTTATATTATGATCAGTGTCAGGCAACCAGATATCATTCTAAACCAAAGGCTGGATACAAGGCCACTTAAAGGTAAAGCTTTATGCACCATTCTTATGGAAGAGAGCTATAGATATCTAATTTTACTTCATGGTAATTACTGAAAATAATTTTGTCATACAGAGAAAAGGTGGTGTTAAAAAAAAATATGACCCACTCTAAGTGTCAAATAGGTTAGGTGTGTCCCAGAATAGCACCACCACCAGCAGCAAAAAATTCCCTTGTTCTTAACACACATGGAAATGAGATAGTCTCTATATGTGCCTCCAGGAAATATCCTATCATTCTGGTTTTCTCTTTCTCAAATCTCTTTATCAAAGTAATCCAACAACCAGAAAAATGTCTTTGCTTCTAGATAAGAAGTGCTAGGATTGGGTCAGATAAAAAGCATTGTCTAAGGAAACAATTACAATCTGGATCTTTCTAATCCAGATATACACTAGGGTAATAAACTAGCTTGGTCTGCTCATGGAACAGCCAAACATTGCTGTGCAACTCCCGTCAGTTAATAAAAGAGGAAGAAGAAAGTTTATCATTCAGGCTTGACTAGCCATTTTCAGCCAAGTCAGTGAGTGGAGAGGAATCTAGATTTCCTATTTAACAATTTCAGTTTCTTTGTTTACAAAATATGAATGGGAGCAGAAATGTAACGAAGGCATTTGATGCTCGAGAGGAGCTGTGACATCACCTTGTACTCAATTTTTTGAAAATATTTCAATAGCGACATTTGTTTTGACTTTTGGACAAAAGAAATTTTACAGTATTTTGTAACATTAATAAATCTGTTTGGAAAATAGTTAGTAAATATATTTCATTTCAATACATTATGAGTTACATCCAGGTTCAAATACTCCTTTTATAGGTGACTTGCTCTGTGTGACTTGAAGAATGTCCTAAAGTTCACATGCGCCTAAATATCTCCCCACTTGCTCAGTGAGGTGCCATATTCCCTTCTTGCTGAAGCTCCAATTCTCAACTTTAAAGTCAGGACTCTGATTTAGACAACGCCAAAAGAATCAGTTCTCAGTTTTAAATCCTAGAGGCCGAGGTTGTAAACACCCTAAAAATTTATGCAGAATATTGTGTATTTATACATATGACCCCCCCTTTTTGTTTCTGGAAAGTGTGTTCCAAAGCTTTAATTAGTTGTTCAAGAGTGTCCCTGCTCTGACTCAAAGAGCTAATGAGCACTGTCTACAGGATTAAACCAGCCCCTTTAATTATCTTATTATTACAGAATTATCTATTAGAGTTACCCAACTCTCTTGACAGGATATAGAAAATCCACCAGGAAGTTAGATCTTTTGCAGGTAAGTGCTGCCTTGCATGACTCAGTCTTAAAGTATCAGGTTCTGTGATTAAAATCCATGTTTGACAGGCATGGTCTCTGCAGTGAGGCAAATCTGAGGTTGTCTGTCCTCAATGAAGCCACCAGAGCAGCACTGGAGGTCCTATCACCTCACTCCCCAGTCTTCTCTTGGCTTCTCACACAAGCCAGCAGGAAAGCCAGGGAAGTGAAATGGCCCCAGGGCATGCAGACCCGGCCCCACTTCCTCTCAGACCCTGTCTTCTCAGACCTCACCTCCTCCCTCAGATTCTTTTCTCAAACTCAGGGACACTCTCCTGAGCCTCAGGGTCTTTGTAGTTTCCAGCCTGTTCCCTGGGTGACTTCAGGTCTCTACTCACAAGTCACCATTTCAGAGAGGCCCCCTCTCCATCATAAACGACACCACATACACCCACCTATCCCACGGCTGCACTCCCTGTCTCCCTTTACTGCTTCATTGTTCTGCACGGCATTCATCACCATCTGGCATACAGAACTCTGTAGTTCGCTCTTCTCTCTCTCCTTCAATGCCTCACCACCATTCTGCACATCCTCAGACTTCTAGAATATGGGTGAGTAAACTTTCTTTGAGGGGCCAGTCAGTAAATATTTTTGGCTTTGTGGGTCATATAGGTGTCGGTCACAACTTCTCAACTCTGCTATCACCAGGGGAAAGGAACCATATGTAAACAAATTGGTGTGGCTGTATTCCAAGAGAACTTTATTTACAAAAACAGGGGGCAGGTGCTGAGTTTGGCCAGTGGGTGACAGTTTGTTAACTCCTGCTCTAGAATAATAAACTCCATTAGGCAAGGACATAATCTGCCTTATTCACCATTTTATCTCCATCCCTTTGAGGAAGGCCTGATACAAAGTAGTTCTTCAAACATTTGCAGAATGAATCAAGGTCTGTGACCACCATATCAGTTTCTCATTGGTAAGACAAGGTAATAATACCAACTGCGGAGTTTATAAAAAAACAGTCCATGAAAGTAGGCCACATGGTGAGCAGAATAGGTAAATAAAAGTGGTTAAAATTATTCTGAATTCAACCCCCAAGAATATGGAAAGACTGAAAGACAAACAGAATTTAAAGAGAAACTAAAAATATGTCTTTGAGGAAGTATTTAAGGGAAAGAGGGTATTTTTGTCTAGAGGAAGCCCAGAAGAGGCATGGTCATTGCTTTCCTAAATTTGAAAATTATTTTGAGCAAGAGAGATTTTCTATATACACTGTGGCACCAAAACTGGTAGAACTAGGATCACTAGATAAATATTCCATCGAAATAGATGTCTGCTCACTGCTGGGATGCACTTTCCAGTCAACCCTGGAAAGGAGAGACCACATTCATTTTCTTTACCAAGGTACCTTAATGCCCTAGTAGGGAGCCTTCACTGAATGGATGAATCAGAATGAAGAGTGAATAATCTAATCTTCAGAGCTGACCAAAGCTAGAACAGGCTTCCTCCATCTGTGCACTGGAAGGTTCAAGAAGGAACTTTGTGACCTCTTGCTTGGGTGCAGCCAAGATAGATTGCTACAGTACACTTTGCCAACTAAAGGACATCGGTGCATTCCTATGAACAGAACACACTTGGTTCAGATTTCCCTAGCTTCTCCACTAGTGCCCTTTATCTCTTCCAGGATCCCATTCAGGATACCAGGTGATATTTAGTTGTCATGTGTCCTTAGGCACCTCTTGACCATAACAGTTTCTCAGACTTCAATTGTTTTTGGTGACGTTGGTAATTTTGAGGATATTTTTTGAGGTATATTATAAAATGTTCTTCTATTTAAATTTGTCCGTTTTCCTCATAAATAGACTGTAGTTATGGTTTGGGAGAGAAAGACCCACAGAGGTAAAGCGTCATTTTTAATCACATTATGTCAAGGGCACATGTTATCAACATGACTTATGACTACTGATATTAACATTGGTCACCCGGCTGTGGCAGTGTTTGTCAGATTTCTCCACTGTAAAGTTACACTTTCCTCCCCTTCCCATACACAACTCTTTGAAAACAAGTTAACACACAGCCCACATTCATGAGTGGGAGCAATTGAGCTCCATCTCCTGGAGGAGGTAATATCTACATAAATTATTTCCAGTTCTTTTGTAAAGATGTGTCTCTTCTTCCTATATGTTTATTCATTCAACCATTTACATCAGTATAGGACTCATATTTATTTTACTCATCAGATTAAAAATCCAGTATTATTATTACACATTTTATTGCTCAAACCCTTCCAGCTCTGGCCATGGGGGAACTCTTTCAGGTTGGCGCCTGTGTTACTTAGACATGGTCTTATCTTTTTGTCTTTTGAGCATTTCTTACTTTCTGACACTACAAAATGCTCCAGGCTCATTATTTTTTCTTCTTTTCTTTTTTTAGTTTAGCGCCATTTATTAAGTGATCTCAGCTGTTGTTGTAGCCGCTGCATGTCAGCCTGTTCTTAAAACACAAAATGCTCTTCCAATTCCTCTTGTCCAGTACAGAAGGATCTTCCAGTAGCATGCCAACAAAACAAGAGACTCTGATGATGCCAGCTTCAATGATGTTGCCATCCAGAGAGGGAGAGGGTCATGGCACAGTCACCTGCAGTTTCCAAAAGTTTTGAAAAAGGACTGTTTGGGGCCTGGCATTTAGATGCTGTCAGTGTGGGTTTTGTAGTCCATAATGGTGTTGCGAAGTAGGTTAAGCCCTCGCTGAAGGGTATCCCGGATTCAAGCTATGGTTGCTTGGTCACTGGCAGTCTTATTCCATGTGGAAATAATGTTCTCCTGAAACCAGACAGAGACCACAGCCCCACAGATCTCCTCCCCAACCATGAACCGTTCCCCCAACATGGCCAGGATAAGATTCTCTCAGCAATGGGATGCCAAGCCCTTCCATAGCCAAATAATCCACTTGCCACCATTTTTATTTGTATCATCCTCCCACCTGGGTTTAAGTCCTTCTTTGAAGAGATGGAAGTCAATGTGTCCAGGCTTATTTTCTCTTTTCTCTGTCCTGACTCTAGAATCAGCCATCCCTCCACAGAGCCCTGACTCCTTTTTATTAGAAAAGAGTGTAAGAAACAAAGATAAACGCGAAATGGATAAAAGACCTCAACGTGAGACAGGAATCCATCAGAATCCTAGAGGAGAACATAGGCAGTAACCTCTTTGATATCAGCCACAGCAACTTCTTTCAAGATATGTCTCCAAAGGCAATGGAAACAAAAATGAAAATGAACTTTTGGGACTTCATCAAGATCAAAAGCTTCTGCACAGCAAAGGAAACACTCAACAAAACAAAGAGGCAACCTACGGAATGGGAGAAGATATTTGCAAATGACAGTACAGACAAAAGGTTGATATCCAGGATCTATAAAGAACTCCTCAAACAACACACACAAAACAGACAATCATATTAAAAAATGGGCAGAAGAGATGAACAGACACTTCTCCAATGAAGACATACAAATGGCTATCAGACACATGAAAAAATGTTCATCATCACTAGCCATCAGGGAGATTCAAATTAAAACCACATTGAGATACCACCTTATACCAGTTAAAATGGCCAAAATTAGCAAGACAGGAAACAACGTGTGTTGGAGAGGATGTGGAGAAAGGGGAACCCTCTTACACTGTAGGTGGGAATGCAAGTTGGTGCAGCCACTTTGGAGAACAGTGTGGAGATTCCTCAAAAAATTAAAAATAGAGCTTCCCTATGACCCTGCAATTGCACTACTGGGTATTTACCCCAAAGGTATAGATGTAGTGAAAAGAAGGGCCATCTGTACCCCAATGTTTATAGCAGTAATGGCCATGGTTGCCAAACTGTGGAAAGAACCAAGAGGCCCTTCAACGGACGAATGGATAAGGAAGATGTGGTCCATATACACTATGGAGTATTACGCCTCCATCAGAAAGGATGAATACCCAACTTTTGTATCAACATGGACGGGACTGGAGGAGATTATGCTGAGTAAAATAAGTCAAGCAGAGAGAGTCAAGTATCATATGGTTTCACTTATTTGTGGAGCATAACAAATAATATGGAGGACAAGGGTAGATGGAGAGGAGAAGGGAGTTGAGGGAAATTGGAAGGGGAGGTGAACCATGAGAGACTATGGACACTGAAAAACAACGTGAGGGTTTTGAAGGGGCGGGGGGTGGGAGGTTGAGGGAACCAGGTGGTGGGTAATAGGGAGGGCACGGATTGCATGGAGCACTGGGTGTGGTGCAAAAACAATGAATACTGTTATGCTGAAAAGAAATAAAAATAAATAGATAAATAAATAAATAGAGAAGAGGCAAAAAGAAAATAGTGTAAGAAACAAAATCTATGTTCTGAGTATGTGTGTTGCTCCTGGGGTGTTACTGCTTCTATGCCCTCTCAGCAGACAAAACCAGAAAAATAAATGTATGTATGCTAATCCACACATATGGATTATACATATCTATAGTTAATTCTGTATCTATCCATGTTTATCTACCTTAAGTTAAACAAGGTTTCACACTGATGACTCTGTCTCTGACCCAGTCATTCTAGCTTCCCACTCCCCCCTCCCTGTTTACCGGTAACTTCCCTCTTCAACAGTAAGAAACCTGCCGCCCATCATCCACCATCCATTTCTTCTTCATTTGTTCAACTCCTGCGCATGTGGGCATAGAAGTTTCTGAATTTTTAACGCAAATCGCTACCTTTTTTACATTACATCACACTTTACATACATGTATTTGTATCTTATTTTCATGACAATCCAATATATAAATAAGAAGACTAAAATTAGAATCTTTAAATTACTTGCCCAAGGTCACATATCTACCAACCCTGGAACTGGAATGCAAACCAAACTCTGTTTAGAAAGCAAATGACCTTGCTACTTTACCTATTGCTTCCAATATTATAAAAAAGCGGAAAACTACTTTGTAACATATAGTTTGAAAATAAACAAACCTACTGAGTTTTCATTATGAAAGACATTCAGGCTTATTATAAAAACCTGGGAAATTTTATTTATATAGTCCTATTACATGTATAGTTCGGTACACCGTTTTCTTCTTAAATAACATTTTTGCATTTCTATACCAAATGAATACTTTTAAATACAATTTTAATGACAACTTAATGTTCCATCTAGTCAATAGATCATTATCAGCTTAACTATGTCTCTATTGTTGGAAATGTAGACAAGTTTTATATTCCTTACCAACATAAAAAATGTTGAAATTCATTTCATATCTTCAAGAGATAGAATTACTGTGCCCAAGTGTTTAAGTTTTCAATGCATTTTGCTAAATTGTTATCAAAGGAAATTGTGCTAAGTTAATTCTCTCTAATATTATTAGAGTGGTTGTTTCACTGCCACATTTTAATATTATTGTTTCAAAGCAATTTCTACTCTACAAATGGCCATATGAGTCTTATTCTTATCATGACCAAATACAATTTAATTTACTCAAACCCCTACTTCCAGTATCAAGTGATTCCAAAAAGAGTTAAGCTCTCTGACAGGACTCTGATTAAACATTGAAAAAGTGTGTGTGTGTCACTTGATATTGTAAAGCATTGTTTTTATCAGTAAATCTTCTGAGACAATATGCTTCTGTCCTTAAGGCTTAATCTGGTTTTGCTTACTATCCTTAATTAAGTAAGAACTCTTGGTAATATTGGTTAAATAAATCAACTTTCATTTATAACTGTAGTTGCTGGACCCTCATGTTCTGATCCTGAACTAAGCTTATGGTGAAGCATCCCAGAATCAATATGTGAACCAAGAGTTATTTATAGATTGAATAAATATTATGTGTCATATAAACACAGATGACTGTTTTACAAATGAATGTATATATTATGGTGAAAAATACAAATTTATTTCAGAACATTGCTAAATCCATAATAGCTTCTGTCTTCAGGTGTTTTCTCAAAAGATCCTAAAAATACAACACTATTATGAAGATTTTAGAGATTAGGGGATGTTAAAAACATTTCTTCATATTCAAAAATGTTGAAAATTACTTAAATAGGTGTACACATGTCAATTTGATGGTGTTAGGCAAGGCATGCATTTACTGAACACATTAATCTAAATCTCATTCAAAGGATCCCTGTTCAGCCTATGTTCTACACTAGGTAAAAATTTAATTATCCCTTTCTGAGAAGTTTAGGAAATGTCTTCTTTCAGTGAGGAATGCTGCAACAATTTAAAAAAGAAAAAAGTGGCAACGATACCCACCTTCAAGGCTGAAATTTTCCTCAAGCCCCCAAGTATTCAGGGTGAAAGCTAAGCACAGCCAAAATGCTCCCGCAGTTACTTTATGTGTCTACTCAGTCTCAGCCACTGATCTCAGACATTTCCCACAGTGTAGATCAGGGGCATGTGTAGACAGTGCAGGGGCAAGAGGTATTACAGGGAAGATGAGCTATCATCAGCTGATGGGGTGATTTTCTTGGATTCCTTTGCTCCCATTGAAATATCCTCAAAGCCTGAATGACTGTGCTAAGGCAGGCACCAGGCAAGAAAAAGAGGGCTGATTTTTATAAAGAGAAATGGAAGTACCATTACTCAACCCTGCTATAAGACCACAAGACCTTACAGCTTGTTTTATAGGGAAGAGCAGTGAAGCAGGAAATTGCTAATGCAACATATTTGGAAGAGAGGAACCATGAAGATACCAGGCAAAGATGCAGAGATTTTAATACCTACCTAAGCCCCTGCAACAGAGGCTAAAAGGTTCCGAGTATGTATTCATGGAGTGAAATGCCACTTAATTAATTACAGAGTTGAGCTCGATTAGCTTTAAGGAATCTTATGAACAAACAAATGGGGTTAATCTGTAGTATTTAGTTAGCAGGCTTCATTTTTCTTTGCCAGCTTTCATCTGCCATTGTTTCTACTTATTTCTACTGAATATACTACTAAATACTAAATATAAATATAATATATAAATATATAAAATATATTTATATAAATATAAATATAATATAAATATAAATACTAAATATATACTAAATATACTATATATAGTATATTTATATATTTATATATTTTTTTATATATTTATATATATAGTATATATAGTATATTTATATATATAGTATATATACTATATATAGTATATTTAGTAGATAGTATATAGTATAAATATAGTATAAATTATATATAGTATAAATATAGTATATAGTATAAATATACTATACTTATACTATACTATACTTATTTCTACTGAACCATGGTAGCTATTGCATATAACATAGCTTGTGAACATATAGTCTCTGCTCTAGCATCTCATAAAACTGATTTCTCAAGTATTTAGACGGCACTAGACACATTATTTCTTTAAGCCTTATAATAATGTTCAGTACATAAGAACTTCCATAGCGTATGTGGATATAGATAGCTTCAAGGAAATCCATTTTTAGGTCCTCAACTTCCACTTACATTCTTTCTTAAAACTTATTTGCTTAGCTAGCTGGAAGAAATTAAGCAACAAAATACAAAACAATAGTAACAGTTTATCATCCAAAGAATAAAATTACATATACATGATTCTGTTGTGACATAAACAAATGACTGAATAAATAAATAAATAAATAAATAAATGGAGAAGGACAAATTTTCCTTATATAGTTGCTTGGATTTGAGTGAAGCCAAGAAGAAATGAATGAAAGAGAAAATCACCATCAGAATGCCACAGCAATAATCGCTGTGGATAAGATCCACTGATGCATGCTAAAATTAGTGGGCCAACTTTAATGAGAAACAAGATGGTTGAATAGCCTCAAAAAATCTCTCCCAAAATATGTAGTAATTACTGTGGTGGTTTTAACATATATCCACATTCTCTGATGCTCCTCCCTCCAGCAAGTGGAGCTTAATTTCTCTCCCCTTGAGTGTGACCTATACTTAGTGATTCTGTCAAATAAAAAATGGAAAGGGAAAAACAGTAACTTTTCTGGGGAGAAACTGGCATACATTACTTATCCAAGTGATCAAGGTTAACATCACCTGTGCTAAGTCATGTTGATACCATGTACCCCTGATACAATGCAATGAAAGCATTTCACCTCTGGGATGTTCTTCCTAAAAATGCATAACCCCAGTGTAACCATGAGAAAGCATCAGAGAGATCCAAACATATAGACATTCTACAAAACACCTGACAAATGTGCTTCAAAGGTGTCAAGATCATGAAAGATAAGAAAACACCAAAACAGCATCACAGACTGGAGTTTAAGAAGACACAGGGAAAAACTGGTGAAACGTGTACCAATTTATAATGTTAATACCAATGTTAATTTCTCAGTTTTGATACATACAACATGGTTGTGCGAGATGTAACATTAGCAGAAGCAGGATTTGTTTGTTGTTGTTTTGGAGAAAGAAACACCTTTATTTTCATCAGAAATAATAATGCTGAGGCACCTCGGTGGCTCAGGTACTTAAGAGACCAGCTCTTGGTTTTCGGCTCCATGCTCACTCAGCAGAGTCTGCCTAAGATTCTCCCTCTCCTTCTGTCCCTCCCTTCATTCTTGCTCTATCTCTCTCTCAAAGAAATAAATAGATAAAATCTTTTTTTAGAAATTGTAATAATGCTTATAAACTTGTAGAAACCATTTACCCTAAGAGATAAGAAGCCAGGAATTAGAGCGAAGGTGACAGTAAAATGAGAAATTATACAAGGACTAACCTTAATGGTGCGTTTGCTCTGAGATTAAGTGGCTTAGGGAAAGATTTAGTATTACCCAATATACATAACAGGTAAAGCAACCTTCATTTCCTTTGCTCCCTTTTTGGCAGTGGCTGGTTTACAGAGTAGTGATCTGCTCTCAAGGTAGCAGTAGTGGTTAACAGTAGGTCAAATATTGGCTTAGAATAGATCCAGGCTGTTAACTTCAACATGTGCTTCTATGAGGAGGAGATCTGCTTGTCTGACTTGACACAAAAACAGTGGCAGGCCACAAGCCACCCATTTTCTATTGGGAACAAGGATGCCCTACTTTCCTGGCAGGGCTTAGGAATCCTCCAGCCTTCTCCCCTTCAAAGCAGATCTGAAGGCCATGGTGAGACAGGACTCTGGAGCTCCAGGCACGGTTAGGAAGAGAGCTCAGCATTCTTAGGCAGTGTGAAAGGCACATGGAACCTCTCTGGACTACTTCTGCCACTCGGCTATAAATCTAAAATTACTTCAAAATAAAAAATGTTTTTTTTAAATTTCTTTTCAGCGTAACAGTATTCGTTGTTTTTTCACCACACCCAGTGCTCCATGCATTCCGTGCCCTCCCTAATACCCACCAGCTGGTTCCCTCAACCTCCCACCCCCCGCCCCTTCAAAACCCTCACGTTGTTTTTCAGTGTCCATAGTCTCTCATGGTTCACCTCCCCTTCCAATTTCCCTCAACTCCCTTCTCCTCTCCATCTCCCCTTGTCCTCCATGTTATTTGTTATGCTCCACAAATAAGTGAAACCATATGATAATTGACTCTCTCTGCTTGACTTATTTCACTCAGGTTAATCTCCTCCAGTCCCATCCATGTTGATACAAAAGTTGGGTATTCATCCTTTCTGATGGAGGCATAATACTCCATAGTGTATATGGACCACATCTTCCTTATCCATTCATCTGTTGAAGGGCATCTTGGTTCTTTCCACAGTTTGGCAACCATGGCCATTGCTGCTATAAACATTGGGGTACAGATGGCCCTTCTTTTCACTATGTCTGTATCTTCGGGGTAAATACCCAGTAGTGCAGTTGCAGGGTCATAATGTTTTAACTGACATGCTTGAGAATGCTTTCCCTTCTGACCATTTTCCTTTCACCTTTTCTCCACAACAACCCTTCTCCCACTTGACAAAAGAAAACACTTCTTCCCTATACTTCATTTTGCTGTGGTCAGTTGCCCTAGCACATGACACCACCCGCAAAGCACACCAGAAGACAAATCTGAAACGTCTCTGAGGAAGAGCAAAGAGAGCACAGGAAGGAATGATCAGAGCTAAATCTTTTTTAACCTGTAGCAAATCTCTGTCTCTCTCTCCCACCTGCTTCCTTAATTATTCCTATAAACTTAAGAACCTAAGAATTCCAATTCAGAACTAAAAAGGTTATCACAGGAATGTGGGAATGTACTGATTTGAATTTTTCAAGAATTAAAGTCTAACATTTTTTTCTTGTTGAAAATAACTTTGATCTGGCTGATAAGTTCAACCGCAAGGACCAACGTTTCTAATTTAATTATATGTCAGACATTTGAATCTACTGAATGAGTTAAATTTGCAACTCTAAAGTTTTGATTCAAATATATTTCAAGTATATACAATATGCTGGAATATACATCTCCTGCAACTTTTAAAAATTAATAATAATTTTATATATCCATTTTTTAGATGTGAGGTTGTAAATAACTTTTCAAAATTCTTTTTGGAAGGATACAAGCAAAAACTTTTGAAGACTAACTCAGTAGAAAGTGAAGAATCACCTTACCCTCTTTACTCATGTGAAGTGGTGTTCTTGAGAGCTGGAAGGATGTTTGGTCTGTGGGAGTGCATCAGTCAGAGCTCCAGGAGCCACAGGGCACGCTGGGGTACAGGCAGATGTGGAATAAGATACAACATGTGTCTGGACTGCAGAGACTCAGACAGAGGAGGCAAGGTTCCTCATCTACCCTGGTGTTTAACCTGCCTTGAGTCATGGATCCTTTTGAGAATTTTATTCACGTTACAGACTTCCCTCAAAAAAATAATGCACATAATTCCATACTCCCCAAATTTGGGGTACAATTTAAGTACCCATTTAGGAAGCCTTTGTAGAGAAGGAATGATAAAAATATCAATCAATGTATTTGAGCATTCCAGCGCATTTTTACAACCATTAAAAAGCTCAGGCCATGTGGAATCATAAAAATGCCGGGGAATGAAGCCATGCTCATCACTTACTGTCAAGTAGGTCCGTCATTAGTACATGAGCCACCCTACCCTCCTCCTCCATCACCACCATCTCTCTCTTCTTTTTAAAGATTTTATTTATTTATTTGGCAGAGAGACACACAACAAGAGAGGAAACACAAGCGAGGGGAGTGGGAGAGGGAGAAGCAGACTCCCCGCTGAGCCGGAAGCCCAACGGAGGGCTCGATCCCAGGACCCTGGGATTGTGACTTGAGCTGAACGCAGATGCTTAATGACTGAGCTACCCAGGCACCCCTGCCACTATCTCTTTTAATCATTATCCACCTCAGTCTGCCTTCTCACCTCTGCCCACCCCCCCAACCCTTGCCCAACATCTGAAAAATACTTTTGGATTTTTAGTTTGAACTGAATCTTGGCCAATCACTTAATCTGATAATCTGATTTGAATGAGAGCCTATTCTAGCCTATAAATTTTTAAAGCCCCCCCTCCCTCAGCAGGCATTGGCAAGCAGATAACACTTTTGTAGAAGGAAAAGATTGTCCCTTCCTTAGACAGATGAAGCCCTGAAACAGGTCATAAGTTTTGGTGAACAGTGTGAGCTGGATTTCTGCCCCCCAATCTTGATGTCACAATTTGAGTTTCCCCGGAAAGCAAAGAGTGATGTAAAGTCTTAAGCACAGGCAGTTTCTTGACAGAATATGATTCATGGAGCAGCAGTGAGGGATCAATGAGAGTGAAGCAGAGAATGAGGAAAGAATAATACAGAAATGCATTACAGTTTGCCATCACTGTATGTGACTTGTGCTTGATCCTGCTGTAACCTTCTGAGCAGCCTTAGGGAATGTCAGAACTGTTCACCAAAGAGACAAAGAGAGGCCAACGTACTTTATCCATTGGCTTCTGTTTCCAGTGGTCAAGGATGACTCCACAGAGGCCTTTCAGGATGCACATGCATGGAGGTCAAAGTTTTGGCACTAGAAAAGCTCAGGAGCAGGAAGAAAGATAGACGTTAGTTAGCACCCGAGGTGAGGTGCTAACAGACAACATCTACGAGAAGCTACCTGAATGATGCACAGAAGCAGTCACTGAAACGTGGCTAAGAAGATGTGAAGTGGTTTGGGAGAGGTATCCTATATGGGTTGCCAGCAAACTATTGAAGGCTCCATCCTGACCATATGTGAATCTTCCCATAGCTCAAATCCTTCCAGATACTCAGTGTTTCAATATCTTACATTTGCCCTACCTTGAAGCCCACCTTAAAGAAGAAAATGAGAAGAAAACTGAGATGTATATGATTCCTGAAAGAGAAAGAAGGGATGGAGAGGCCAATCAGCAGTTATTTGTTCTTGGGCTAAGAACACTCTGGAGAAGATAGCAACTGACCCAAAAATGAACCCAAATTACTGTCACCTTAAGTGTTCCAAGAGACTCAATCCAGAGATACTTTACGAACAAATCTCTAAAGTCTTTCCAGAGGGCTGGCAGTATCCAGCTTTCACTAATCCAAATGAGGCAGCTTGTAGTTAGGGAGAACTTGTTGTCACACGGAAGTATGGCAAACCACCTGCTCCTGAGTTTCAGTACGGATTGGAAAGAAATCATTGTGCATGTTTTGGACCAATCATACCTCCTCATTCAATGTCAAAAATAGCCTTTTAGTACTGATGTTCCCACAGCACAGGGTGTGGGAATGGAGGGATCCTGAAGGAACACATCCATGTACTAGTCCAAGGTCTACAGGCACAGGGGAGCAGAAGAGGAAATAGGAGCAGAAGAAATAAGTGGTCGGGATGAGAAAGCTGGCAGGTCAAGGCCAATGGAGACAAGTGGCTTGGCTCCTGAGTTAAAAAAATGAGGGCAGGGGCTAAGCCCAACACCACTGGGGCCACCCAACTAAACCTTTGCCAAATTCCTGCAATAAACACTTCTGGTCCATATCTAAAAATGTTTTTAATTAAAATAAATATAAGCGAATAAAAAAACAACAAATAAAGAGGGAGGGTAAAAGGAGAGGGTGAGGGATATAAGAAACAAATGAGATTTAACTAGTAGAACTGAAAATAGTAGAGAGAAAATGGCTGAAGTCAGATTAACAGGCAGAGAGAAAGGCATGCATGTGCATACAAAGTAGAAACCACAGACACTGGTACCCTCAGTCTTTGCCTGTGCAGGTGTTCCTACTTGGAGGAACGCCCACCTAATTCCCAGGCTGAACTGACACCTCTCCTGGGCGCCCTCCTCTAAAATAGTCCTTCTCAAGCTGCATGCAATTGTTTACTTGTCTATTTCCCCCTTCTGAGTGTTCACTCCTTGCAAGCAGGGACCTTGGCTCTTCTTTATATCAGTGTATAATTCAAAGTCAATTCTCAGTGAAGAAATGTTTGTTGAAATGATAAACCATTTTTTCCATGAAGTGGAGCTGTGAAAATAAGTCCAGAAAAGTAAAATACAGAGTGAAGTACTTATAGCTAAAGACAAAACAAAACATAATAAAAATATGGAATTCTTATTAAAAATACAGATTCTTTGTTTTCATACCAAGAGATTCTGATTCAAACTTTCTCTCTCTCCAATAACAGTTCCAGGTTTAGAAAGAAAGAGCTTGCCCAGGAAATTCTTGCCATCATTTTCTTGATTTCTGAGAAAATAGTATTTTCAGCTTTCAAATATATATTGAGAAAAACTTTTAATACAAAATAACAGAAAAATGATATCAAACAGTATTTGTCTTTCTCAGTCTGGCATACTTGTATAGGCAACATTTTCTTTATCCATTCATCCATTGGTGAGCACCGAGGTTGCTTCCATGTCTTGGCTGTTATAAATAATGTTTCAGTGAACATGGGGATGTTTATATCTTTTTAAGTTAGTGTTTTCATTTTCATTTCATTCTGTTTTCTTCAGCTAAATACCCAGAAGTGGATTACTGGATCACAGTAATCAAAGTAATTCTTTTTTTAATTTTTGGGAAGAACCTCCATACTGTTTTCTAAAGTGGCTGCACCAGTGTATATTCCCACCAACAGTGTACAAGGGTTCCCTTTTCTCCATATACTCACCAACACTTATTTCTTGGTGGTTGCCAGATGTGGGAGGCAGGGTGTGGGCAAAATGGATGAAGGAAAATCAAAGGTACAAACCTCCGGTTATAAAAGTCATAAGGATGTAATAAACAGCAATGGAAACTATAGACAATAATTCTGTATTGTATCTTTGAAAGTTGCTAAGAGAGCAAGTCTTCAAATTCTTCATCACAAGAGAAAAACTTTGTAAACAAGTTAACTAGATTTATTGTGGTGATTTCACAATATATACAAAGATTGAATCATTATGCTGTACACAAAGCAAACTGTTCTGGTAGGTCAGACACATAGTGTATGAAAGTCCCCCCAGTAGAAAGTGTGTTTAATTTCTTCAAAGAAAGGGTTAATAGCCTACAACAAAAAATATAACCAAATATGCTTCATAAGGAACTTTTATTCATTTTCTTGAAACACTGAGGAGCTGTCCTAAAAAGGGTGACAGGTGACAGGTGGAGATGTGTTGGAGAAGAGAAGGACATAATGAACAAGCAGAAGCATAATAGAGAATGACTCCAGGGGGGAAAGTGTACTATTGGGTTGGAGAGTTTCACTGATGGATTTTATAAAGGGCTTTGACAGTTTAAGCCTGGACACAGGTTTTAGGGAAATGACCAAGTCCACCACACATGGAGGAACAAAAATCTTGATGAAAATAGGGTTATAAAAAACATCTGGAAATAAAAATCCTTCCTGTTATTGAACCCGATCAGCATCTCCATCCATTGCTGTGTCTTTCATGACATTGTACATACAGCAGTCACTTAGCAGGTACTCCCAGTATTGGCTAAGAGAGATACCTCCTCAGAGACAAAAAACCATGCAATCCAAAACAAAACACCTTCAGAATTTTTAATCATAAGAAAAATAATGGCACCAATAACACATAAAGGGATGGCAAGGGTGTACCTTGGCTAAATCTGGAAAATCTAGAAATATCTAAATTGGTCTGATGCTATGAGTAGCTCTTCCAAGAGTAAATTTACATGAATGTTATTTGGCTTGAGAAGGGTTTTTGTTTTGTTTTGTTCTTCTTTCTCTCTCTCTCTCTCTCTCTCTCTCTCTTGGCATGAGAAATGCTAAGTTTCTTTATTTTTTTCTTTGTTTAGAGAGAAAGAAAGAGAGAAAGAGAGATCATGCAGGGGCAGGGGAGGAGGAGAATGGGCAAGGGGAGAAGAGAGAAAATCTTAAGCAGGCTCCATGCCCAGCACAGAGCCTAACTCCAGGCTCAATCTTACAACCCTGAGATCATGACCTGAGCTGAAATCAAGAGTCAAGTGCCTAACTGACTGAGCCACCCAGGTGCCCCACTAAATTTCTTTAAAAGACAAAAGGTTGATGTTTTCAAGGGGAAAAAAATGGACTGTTGACAGAAAAGAAAATGTCTTAGGTCAGTGGGAAAGAGTACACAGTGAAACAGAATAACTCAAACATTGCTAGAGTAAGAATAAATTGGTACAAAATTTTAGAAACCAATCTGATAATATATACCGCACATCCTAATTTTTTTTTAATAAAACCTCTGAAACCCCCCAAAACTTTACTTAAGAGAATCTATTTAGGAAATGACTGAAAGCCTTGCTATTTATCAGTGTCATTTAAAAAAGCAAGAACATTGAAGAAAAATTTCTGAACATCTTTGTAGAAAACAATTGGGTTTTCAGCACCTGAACATCCTTCCCATCTAGGGGAAATCCCAAGAGGTTAAGAATTCAAGACCCCGTGACTTGAGAGCATTGTGCCTATGACACAGGCTCAATCAATTAGATACTTGCACCTGGAATTTTGAACATTCAAAGTTTGACCCAAAAAGCCAGGTAACAGTTGGAAATCAACAATAATCGGAATGTTTATCCTAGAAATTGCTGAATTACACCATTTAAAGTCATACGCTCACCATGTATCATATGTGAAAATTAGGACATCCATTGGAAAGTGATTGGAATTTGACAATTATACTGAGGATATGTGGCTCTATGGACTGAATCATTTCCCTCCAACACTCATATATTGATGTTCTAACCCCCAGTATGATGGTATTTGGAGAAGGGCCTTAGGGAGGTAAATTAAGATGATTCACGAGAGTGGGGTCTTCACGATGGCATTAGTGCCCTTACAGAAAGAGACACCAGAGGGCTCACTGTCTCTCTGCCATGTAATGGCACAGTAAGAAGGCAGCTGTCTGCAAGCCCAGAAGCCCTCATTTGGGAACCAAATCAGCTAGCTTTTGATCTTAGATTTCCAGCTCCCAGAACTGTACGAAATAAATTCCTATTGTTTAAGCCATTCAGTATATGGTATTGTGTTAGAGCAATCCAAACGGACTAGCACATAAGGGAAGATTTGGAGAACTCGAAGTATTTTGAACCTTCAACGGCTACCCTTGTGTGCTGAAGCTGTCCTTACTGTACGTGAAGGCCCTTTAGTAACCTCATATAAAGAAGTCGGTTCTCTATATCTCTCACTTCCACTTCCTATTACCACTAGTTTTATAACTAGTGTCAGATCCCAGCATGTTTTGGGAATACAATCACAAAGTCAAACACTTGCAGAAAAGGATTCTACACCAAAAGAATTTCTGGACTCTACAATTTTAAGTCAGAAAAAGCTGGGAAATATCTGTGGAAAGAATTCTGAAGGTGCTCAAATGAGTATACTCAGCACAAGTATGTTCGTCAAAGATTCTAGATTTGAGAAATTAAGTCAAGCAGTTACAATCTGTTTTAATTGGTGTTTGGAGGCTTTTCCTGAAACTTAGACATGACAGCGGGCAACACTAAATGAAACTGAGATGGCAAGTTAAAAAAAAAAACAAACAACCCAAAAAACCTTGGTTTATAAACAGAAATAGATAGCAAAGAGCTCAATGGTTACAATAATGAAATGCATTAATTATGTGCAACTCATCTACCACCCATCCTCTGGGTCCTTCAAGGCCTTGAGAAATATGTGGTGAAGACACTGCTAGTGTCTCTGAAAAGTGCTTATAAATGGTTCTTGCCTAAGGCCAGGATACTGAGGGAGATAACTGCAGCAAAATGGACCACTGAATTCTCTGAGGATGGGAGGATCCTGAGAAGACAGAGACTCAGGGGCACTGGTGAACTACCTGACTGCAATATAAAAGAGGCTACCACAAACCAAAAGGAGGCTCAGGGTGAAAACTGGAGTGGCTGACTTGCAGTTTTTTCTCTTTGACAGAAAATAATTGACCATGGAGTCTACACCACAGAAATATATGAGCAGGTCACCAAAGTGCTTCTTAGTTCGTATAAATGGTAAGTCTCCAGGCTGGTGAACAGAGGTCTACCCTGAGCCACAACTGTCAACAATCCCAATACCCCATGGGTGAAGAGCTTCTTAACTGAAGGGGAAGCAGGGTGTCCTTGAGGAGGACTCAACAAAAACATTCACTGTGAACCCTCCCTCTGGCCTTCAAAGGGGACCTGTGGCACTGGGGACTTTTGGTCACATGCTAAAGCTAACTTCAAATCTTAGCTACCCAGAGCACCACTGGAGTTCACCAATTAGATAGGGGCTTATGTAGGTCTCCCAATATATACAGATAAATTCTGAATAAAGAGCAAATCACAGTAGTCCTGTTGGAACCCCTCAAATATCAATATCAATAATATCAATAACCCAATTAATAATGCAATAACATGGGTTATTTCCCTATATCCTGGGTATACCATTGCCAACTCATCAACTGACAGAATTCCCCTTCCTGGCTCCTTGATTTGTGGAACCAAAGACGTAGTGAATCTCAAGTCAACAAAACTTGAGAAATATTTTTAAAAGCCTGCTTTACTTCCCTAGAATAAAATTCATAAGTATAACCAATCTACACACATACTTTTAAACAGAAAACAGAATGGCCTACCTATAAGATGAAGAAGAAATAAAAGGAAATTAATTTATATTTATGCAATTGAAAAATGAAGTCATAATGAAGTCATCACAAATGCCCCATACATAGAATCCCTGTGAACGTTACAGCTGCCAGTGAAGACTGACATACATGGGTCATGTTGATGACTCAAGGGACAGTAGCAGCATTGCCATCACTGATGGGATTTTGAGAAATTGTATGCAAGCCTTAAAAAGTTTCAAAGAAAGAAAATAAAATCAACTCCCAATTTATACTCCTGGAAGATTCAAAGAGTATCAAAATTGTCCAAACTTAATTAGTATTTTTGTGAAGGATGTAATTAGTTTAGGCTATAGAATATCTGGAGTATTATTTGCAGTTTGTGCAGGAGAAGGACAATCCTCTCTTGTGGAGGTCTGTCTTGCACACTGCAGGGTGACTAACATTCCTGGCCCTGGTCCACTGAATCTGGTAGCACTGACCAATCATTGTGGCAATCAAAAATGTACCCACAAATTTTCAAAATGTCCCTCCCAGTGGTACCAAGGTTGAAGACAAGTGTAGACAGTGCCAGTAGAGCAGGAAGGGCTACCTGGAAGCTCCTGGCACCCTCCCTCTGCCCAAATAGTAAATCTCTGGGATGAGTGTCTTCCTTCAAACCAGAAAAATGGAGACGCGGTGACTCCTGTGAGGATATAAGCTACATGATGGCAGGAAACTTGGTCATTTTGTTTACTTATGTGTCTCGGAGATGTAGAATAGACCTGACGCTCAGTAGGTACTTAGTACATATTTGTGGAACAAACACATGGAAAATTCCCTTTAACTTTCAGTTTTGTCTGTGCAGAAGACATGAGGGTCTTAGAGAATTTAAGGTAGTGACATGTTCACTTCAGTTGGTTGCTCTATGTGAAGGTGCTGTTCCAAATGTGCTGTCCTTCCTGAAGCAAATAAACACAGATTTGGGTATCTAGTATGAAGCTTTTAATTTTTTAAAAAAGTTTTTTCTCTATATATATCACTAAGAGCAGAAAAATCCAGAGCAGTTTGCTATAATCTGGCAAGGAACAAAGTTATTTTTACTATCTATCTCACCTCAGATTCTTATGAAATCTCTGGCTCCGTGCCACAATTTGGTACACAACAAATTTTTGAACACCACATCCCTCCACAAGACATCATATTTGTCCCTTGTATGAATGATACCTTGATATGATTTGGAAATCAAGGTAGAAGTTATCCTAGAAAGCTTTCTATCCTAGGAAGGTCCTTTGATATGTAAGTGACATAAAAATCCCTTAAAAATATAGAAACTTGACTGTTTAAGGAATTTTATGGAGGACAATATCAGAAAATTCTCTCCAAGGTTACTATGCTATTCAGGGAGTCTCTTACCACAAAGACTGACACAATGCTTCTTGCGCCTCTTTGTGTATTGCAGGCAACATTGAAAGATGGCGCAGTCAGAAGTGAGAGCCCCATGACCATGATACTAAGTGTACTGAGCAGCATGATCTTGGCTACATCTCATCTCCCTTGATTCTCCAAGTCTGTCCATTAGTTCCATAAGTCACCCACCCAAATACCCTTTCAATATAATGCTTTCCTGTTTCCATTAGCCAGAGTTGATTTTTTTTTTTTTTTTTTTGCATTTGCATCCAAGAACCCTCACTGGGTTTGGGTTTATTCAAGAATCCAAATTGGAGAAAAGAAAAAATTATAGTTGCAATAAGTTCACAAGCATACAGTGAATATTTATATAGTATTAAGTGAAAATGGCAGGACACAAAACATTATTACATAAATAAGTATAATAAATATAAATACTGTGCATAAAACATTGGAAGAAACAATGTTGAATGGTTTTCTCTGATAATGGGAAAATGGATGCTTTTTCTTTCTCCTTCTATTTCCAGTTTTCTATAATGAATACCTAATTCATTTATAATAGAAAATGCTTATCTAGTAAAAATCAGGTTAGCAGGAAGATATAATAAAATTTGAAAAGACTTCATATATTAGAAACTATTAATGCTTTTTTGTGCTAAGTTAGAATAAAATCCTTCATAATAAAAAAAAATCTGTTGGGATAAATGAATCAATGCAGAAAAGTTTTTTAAGCTCATTAAAAGTCACATGCAGCATCCCTCTCTGGAGCTGCATTTATTACTGTCCCTGCTTAGCTCGTGGGAATCACTAAACAGCACTATGAAAAAGCTCTAAAGGGTACCTTCAGAGGAGAGATTAGAGCCTAAAACATTTGTGTGTTTGTTTCCCATAGTTGTTGTAACAAAGTATCATGAACTTAGTGGTTAAAACAACACAAATTTATCACCTTGCAGTTCTGAATGAAGGTCAGTAGCCTAAAACAGATGATGGCCAGGCTGTGCTCACTCTGAAGCCCTGGGGGAGAATCTCCTTCCTTGTCTTTTCCAGCTTCTACAGGCTACCTCATTCCTTGGTTCATCATCCCTTCACATCACTCAGACCTCTGCTTCCATCATCACACATTCTCTGACAGACCCTCCTGGCTCTCTCTTATAAGGACCTTTGTAATTACATTAGGCCAATCCAGATGATCCAGGATAATCTCCCATCTCAAAATCCTTGGCTTAATCTTATCTGCAAGGCTCCTTTAGGTGCATAACATCTTCATGGGTTTCAGGAATGAGGATGTGAACATCTTTTGGGAGGGAGGGAGGGCATGATTCTCTCTACCATTCCTGAGCTTTCAAAATTTCAGCTATCAAATAGGACTCACTGGCTTTCTGGAATGTGGAGGGGATATGAATCAATCTTTTCAGGGCAGTTTTCTTCACTGAATTCCCCAGGCCTGGGTACTGGTCATGGCATGTTAGGGACTGCTAAATGAACTAAAGTGACCCCACCCCCCATCCCTCAAACAAGGTGTCATGACATAGCACTTCAAAAAAAAAAAAATGCTGCTGGGTTTTTTAAAAGTTTGAAGAGTGTTCCTTTAAAATATTCAGGCAGGCTGAAAAATCTTGTGTTTTTGTTGTGGCTTCTTTCTATTAGTCTATTTTCCTCACAACATCCACCAGAAAAGAGAGTATTATACATTTATGTAGTGGCCTCTCCCAGTAAAATATTTTATATCTACCTATGAGAGAAGCAAAATATAAGATGTGAGTCCTAATGCAATTAACCAGGCTTTTCAGGGAAAGGAAATAAAAGAAGAAGAAAGTGACAACTAAATTCTCTTCTGGGATCGCTAGCCTAATAGCAGCAACAGTTATATCAGAACAACTGAAGAATCACCTTTTCACAATTATTTTTACAGTATTTTGCCAGTTTAGTTGTACTGGGGAGAAATGTTATCTGTCTCATATTTTATAATGGATGATTTCAAGAATTATATTTATTTAGCACTTCATGCTTAAGAATGTTTTCACAGGGGTGCCTGGGTGGCTCAATGGGTTAAGCCTCTGCCTTCAGCTCAGGTCATGATCCCAGGGTTCTGGGATCGAGCCCCGAATCGGGCTCTCTGCTCAGCAGGGAGCCTGCTTCCCCCTTTCTCTCTGCCTGCCTCTCTGCCTACTTGTGCTCTCTCTCTCTGTCAAATAAATACATAAATAAATAAAATCTTTTTTTAAAAAAAGAATGTTTTCACATACATTAATGTTATTTAATGTGTAAATTATTTAGTGTTAATAGAATAAATGTTCATTTTTAATAATATTTTTTCTCTGTTAACGTTTTTGCCTGGCATCAAGGTGGTACGATGGTAATCACTGTAACTACCAGCTTCCCTCCGTACCCACCCCCCCCCATTAAGCCCTGATCTGCGGCAATTTCAACTTTCCATATGAGAACACTCACACTCCCATAATCTCTCCGGTAACTGATGACAAGTTACCAGTGCATCCCTGAACAAGAAGCTAGGAAGAGATGTGCATGATCAGCTCTTCCAAGTAGATTAAAGTGGGCTCCAAAACATCTCTCCTATTTAGCATTCAAGCTTCTTGCTAGTGGACTAGTATCTTAGTAGGTGGGATTTGGAAATCAAGGTAGAAGTTATCCTAGAAAGCTTTCTATCCTAGGAAGGTCCTTTGATATGTAAGTGACATAAAAATCCCTTAAAAATATAGAAACTTGACTGTTTAAGGAATTTTATGGAGGACAATATCAGAAAATTCTACCCTGAGGAAACACCCAAGTAATACTATGAAGCCCAAACCAGCTCTCACAGGAGTTAGAGCATGCGGTTGTGCCATGCTCTGCCCCTGGCTGTTTCTGTGGCTTCTGCTGGCTGTAGTGGGCCTTAACCTCCAATGGATAACACCTATTATTCTTCTATGGAATACAACCTTCAAGCTACTGGGTCAGCTTGCTTCACCCTCAGAGTATTTAGCTAAAGACTCATGGAGTGCAGGATTAGAAAAGCCCAGTTTTCTTGCCTCAAGTATTTCCCTGTGGGGTAGACCAAATCAGTCTCCTCTGGATCTTAGCACGGAATCACAGCCTTGGTTCCATCATTGCTTTGTGTTTGTCCTGGGGGCATTTCTTTAGCACATCACTCATACGCTAATCCTCATCTCCGGGGTCTGCTGCTGGGGCACCGAACCTAAGACATGTGTGGGGATGATCACACGAGGTCTTTGCCTCTAATTCGACCTTACTTCAACCTCGCCCTCCGGATGCTTTAACTAAACTATTCTCCTAACAACTGGTGTAGAATTTTTCTAGAATTTCTGGTCAATTACAAGAAGTCAATGTATTTACAACATAGAATATTTAGTGAATATTTAGGGGATAGAGTATGGTATCAAATTCTGGGGAAATGTGCATATTAAGCTGTTCAGTTGAAATAACAAAAATATGAGAGGTTCTTACACATATTTTCTTAAAGCTTCTAGCTCCAAGCTGCCCACAACATAAATTAGGGCTATTTACTCATACCACCCACTTCCTGATTACACCCAGTCATGTGAACAGTATTTCAGAAGATGTGCAGTGAGAAAGTCATGCCAGAACATGGGGGATTCTGTTATTAACATAAGCTAACTAGACCTTTTCTGGCTGGGAGAAAATAAGATGCTCTCAGTGGAAAAGATTTAATTTCTCTTCAGAAACGCATCCTGTAACTACGTGGAAAGGTCTGTCGTGCCTGTAAAGATGATGTCAAGTGCCTAATCTGTAACGAGAAACCTCCACAATTTACCCATAACAAAGCAAAGGGAAGACATAGCTTCTGACTTCTAGAGACTTGCTTTGGCTCTACACACACAAAAAGAACCCACAGGAATGCTTATGTTTCCAGACTGAAATATAATAAAAATCCTACTACCCAGAAATTTTAAAAAGAAGTTCTCTGTAATGAGCAGTGAGAATTCCTCTCGGTGTAAAAAGCAGGTGACTATTGGTGCACATACTTGGCTAAGGTAATACGAATGAAACTGTGTCCTTGTGAATGATCCATGTGAATCATAACACTGACAGGATAAAAGCCACAGTTTGGTGGGAAAATAGGAAGATGCGAAAAGGCCCTGTTAGAGCCTCATCTATTAGAATTTCTTTGTCCTCTGGAAGAGAGAAGGTTAAATTCTCATACAGCTTCTAGGGTATACTTACAAATGCAATCAGAAAATAAAGCAGATGCTGGCAGCAAGGATAAAAATATGAACAAATGGGAACTATTACAGAACTTTATAATCTGCGTCCACACATGAACTATTACTTCAATTATTGAAAAAAACTGCAGTCCAAACAACTTTTTAGGCCATGCATTCTCAGGCACCTTGCAAATCACTATCCAAAGATAGCACATAGGAAGTTAAATCTTGAGAGATTCTTTTTTATTTCACTGATTTTATCCCACCATCTAATTATAAGATTTTCCAGTTTAAGGGGGAAAAAGGTTTCAAAAGCAAAAAATAGATTTTTAAAGTGCTACAGATTGGAAACAGGATAGCAGATTAAAGAATAAAAATTATTAAAAGAACTTTAATATTATGCTAACTCTGTACACAATGGTGCTGGGGAAAAGAATTGCAGAAGCCTGTGTAGGTCATAAAAATTAATTAGAAGCTTTATTTACATAAGACATTACCCATCTAGGCAGATATGAAAAAGCGATTGTTATGGAGTACTGTGTGTGTGTGTGTGTGTGTGTGTGTGTGTGTGTGTGTGTGTGTGTGTAGGTGCATGTGTTCACTCATTGCTCACAGAAAGAGAAGTTCAGGAATGAAATATATGCACATCACACACATATTGGCTTGCAACATGCTATGCTGCATACTTTTTTACTGTCAGAGAAATGCAGCTTCATTCAATTCAGTGCCATTAAGGTAGGAAATAGGTTTCTACATCTAGTAAGAAAAAAGAGAGAGAGAGAAATGAAACATCTGAAGAGAAGAAAGTATAGTCATATGACAAGGTCAATCAGCTTCAGAAGCAATGTGCCTTACCTAAAACAAAACAGATTACTTCTTCTCTTGTGTAAACCCTTAAACGAGCCTTATGACTATTTCTCTCAAGCCAATTGTTTCTGATCTTCCCCACAGAAGTGTATGGGTGGCAAGTGAATTGCAATTGCTCGTTCCTCCCACTCACTGCATTGGTATTGCCCCCAACCTTCACCTTTCAAGTCCTACAGTTGTTCAAGTTAAAATCCCACTTCACAGTCACCACGGTTCTCTCTGGTGGGCATGTGGATAAAGTGACAAGAAGGGTGAGAGGCATGTAGCGAAAAACTACAAGTCAAAAACAAAGCTGGGTGAAACGCCTCATAAAGACATAATCTTTGACAGGAGATTGAGTTCAGAGCCTCTCCTAACCCTGTCTTCCTTTGTGCACACAATGGCACCTTGAGCGTGGCACTGAGGCTCCATCCACTGGCAGACAGAGGGATGTGTGCAGGAGTGTTGGTTTTCAACTGCGGGTGACAGGCTGCTGACAGACTGCAGCCTGACACAAGGCTGGCAAAACACAAAGCGAGAGAACTGATAATGAGACACTGTTTGTACCCAAAAATGGGCACCAAGTAAAGAGACATGAAGGAAAGGTCACTAGGTGGAATGCATGACTGACAGAGCCCAAGGAGATAAAAGTCACCTGCCCTAAGAGGCATCTGCTTAAGGCCAATAGCAGTGGTGAGCTGGAAAGTGGGGATGTCTCGTACAGCCTGGCCCCTCACAGCTGTGGCCAAAAGGCAGGTGCTTTCAGGATCCCCAGCCAGCTGCCACAGGAGACTCACCTTAACACTTGCAACCTCCAGACTCCCGTGTAAGGGCTCAGCACTGCTCTTGGGAGTTATTTAATTTTACTGGGAGCCCACGGTGGGTGAGGATTAGCATTCTGACAATCCCTGGTCTTGTGGATTAAGCTGCAGTTGACACTTCCTGACAGAATGCTAGGAACAGAGGACCTGGGTATGTTCAGGACTCCCAAGAAACTCAGCAGGCCGCTCAGTATCAGGAGGTTGGATAACAGCTAGAGGAAACTCACCAAAGAGGAAAACTGAAATGACTCACAGGTCTGTTTAAGGTTATTTTAACATAGGTTATGACAGGAAGAGCCCCTGCAACCCGAGACCCTCCCTGAAGACAAACATCTGAGAGGGAGTGTTTACAGTGCAATGCCCAAACATCCACGGGCATTCGGACCACGCATCTTCTATTTCACGTCACACTGTCCCTACATGCTCTTCCACTTGGTTTAGTCAGTCACTTTGCATCTGTGGGGGAGTGTCATGTCAAACAGGCCTCCCAACCTTCTCTTTCTGTGTCAATTCTTGATAGACATCAAAGCCAACATGATTATAAACAGCCTGACAGCTCTATTAAGACAAAGGAAACAAGTCTTAACTGCTTCAAAGTATTGAAAACAACTCAGTTTGTCAAATCTGTATTTCAGACAACATTGCAGAAAGCAAAATTTAAAAAAAAAATATTAGGAGACTATTAGATATTAGTATATATGGAATAAAGGATGCATTTTCAAAAGTCCTTTATAAATTTCTTCTCTAATGCACTCTGAGTCAACTCCATAAAGTTGGCCTGTTACACTTAATTCTTTCAAATACCAGTACTCTAATAAAGGCTTCTATTGAAGACCGGCATGGATTGTTAAAAACTGTCACCATAAAAATACCATCTCATGGTCTTTGATATTTTCTAAAATAAAAGAGCAATTAGAATGTAACTCTGATTTCAGTTTAGCTGAATTCCAATCCAATTAGTTTTATAAATTAATAACTCCTTGTATTTTAACAGGAGGTGATGTTGTTTACTTAGTCAGTTTATTGTTTCCAGTCTTAGTTCAGAATTTCACATTCTGATGAGTTACAGAGTTTTAATTGAGTAGATGAACATTCATCTAGAAAACTGTGCTCAAACTTCTGCCAGAACACTGTGGTAACGGTAAGATTCCCAGGTGTAACAAATTATAATATTCTATCTCCAGAACTCAGAGTAGTTATGGCAGGAGTTACAAATAAGCTGCTATGGTACTCTGGGTCTACAAACACCTTTTCCTTTTCTTTTTCTTTCTTCTTTCCTTTCTTTCTTTCCTTCTTCCTATCCTTCTTTCTTTCTTCCCCAGGACAATATACCTACATTGTATATTGCATGTGTGTGTGTGTGTGTGTGTATACATATATATACACACATACACATTGTATATACATATACAGGATATGTATATGTATATACATATATGTATATGTATATATGTGTGTATATGTATATACATATATATACAGTATATGTATATACAATGTGTATGTGTGTGTGTGTGTGTGTACACACACACACACACACACACACACACACATATATATATATATGGTAGGTATATTGTCCTGGTATGTATGTGTATATATGTATACGTGTGTGTGTGTGTGTGTGTGTGTGTATGCATCACCCCAAGTTAAAGTCATATAGATTGCATGCACATTGTTAATGGCAGAAGCCATGGATTTGAACAGCAGCTGCCCTGCTTTGAATGGCCTACATGCTCTTTCATTCTTCTCCACACTTGTGAGGTCTATGCCACTTACTTGCTTTAACTACTTGGCCCCTGTGGGGAGGTACTCACGTCTGCCACTACCTATCCACATATAGTGCCATACAATGTTTGTCTGACCTTAAGGCTATATCTTAGAATTTTCCATATCTTTGCAGTAGAGATCCTGTACCTGGGTTCTTTAATAACTTTCTCCCCCCCCCCTTTTTTTAATCAAACACAATGGAAATAAAATCAGTCCACCAAATATTAGGATATAAAGGGAATTAAGACCAGCATCAGCAAATGCTTTAGTGCCAACAGATATCAAAATGGCCAATATTGCCTATGATTTGGCCTAAAGATTTAAGGATAGAGGGTGTTACGGAAAAGAAAAGGAGAAAAATGTGACATCCAGGAAAGAAGGGAAAAAATACCTAAGTGAGGAGAAAGAGAGAAGCAAACACAAGGAGAGAAAGACACTGTACTTCTGGTAGGGAGACACCACCAGTGCCACCTACAATTCCCTCAGGGACAGCTAATGGCCCCAGCCACACCAGTTACCTACCCTGGATTAGAGCAACATATTAGAATAAAAATGGATAGGGAGGAGGAGGAAGAGAGAGAGGATTTTATCTACTAGGTAACAATGTTATGCAATCACTTGGAAAATGAGTAGAGATATCCCATTTGTTCCAAACAAATCCATTAAAGAAAAGTAGTTCTCCTGAAATGTGTCCATTTTTCTCCAGGTTTTGCTGGTTTGAGTGCTTAAGTAAGCCCACCTAATAGTCAGTAATAGACACTAATCTCATCATCTCCTAAACCATCCACTCTGGTGACCAAAAAAAGCTAGTTTCATTATTTTAGCTGATTCCCGATATTTAATAATAGGAGACATTTTGAGGGCACTAACAGGGTTACTTGTCAGGAACTCCCTTTACATGAGGCTAAAAACACGCCACGAGTGACACTTGAAATTGATCATCCTTTTAGCCATTCTGTCAGGCTTCCAAAAATAAATGAGTGGGCTGCAGAAGGGAAGTGGCTTACCAGAACATCGCAAAAATTTGCTGATCCTGACTTGCTGAAATTTTGCTTACCTAATGCAAAGCTAAACACTTCACTTCTCCACAGTGTTTACAATCTACCCAAATCTTCTCTTGGGTTTCCTCCATTCAGTGTTGCTCCCTCCTCAGGCAATAACAGTGAAATACAAAAGAGAGCAGCAAAAGTCGCTCTCTTCAGCTGATGGAATGACACAATGGATACTTTTCACACTTAAAACACAAAATCACTGTGCTTATGTAAACATCAGGATTCCAAATGCGGTATGACATGTATTCAACAATACTAACTGAGTGGATCAGATTGCTATGTGAGATGGAGTAAGAAACTTACTTGGCTGAGTAAATACGTTGATCAGGAAGGTGTTTCTCCCATGGTAAGGGTTAGTTTCTGCACTCTGTAGGAATGACTTCTTCCATGTTCTGAATATGAGAAACTCAACCTCAGGAGCTGTGAAAAGACAAAATATTCTCTGTCCTAAAATACTGTAATTTACTGGGTTAAAAGGAAAACATAAGCTCAAAAAAGCTCAGCAACTGACAACCACTAGTAAGGTATTCTCCAAGTTATGACAATTGACTAATAAATACTTCACACATATTTCTCATTTTCACTCCCCCGTACAAACCCCAGGCCCCCTAGCAGATTAAGCCACAAAGCTGTAGCATACAACACTGCCACCTAGTGGGCCTTTGAGGAAACTAACGTATCCCACATTCATGAAGTTTTTCCTTCCTTCTTGTTATCTAAAAAGCACTTAACAGGGTCCCACAGTTATCTTCTGAATATATTTACTAAGGTTAACCTATAGGCTTTTTTTCTTCTATACTTCAATTACTAAAATGAAAAAAATTTTAGAACCATTAACACTACCCTTAAAATCATAGGGTTTTGTGTTAAGCTCCTGGGCTCTACCACTTAGCTCCACAAATTTGCCAAGTTACTTGTACCTCTTTGTGCCTCAGTTTCCACCTCTGTAAAATCGGCAAAATCATAGTATTTACCTTACAGAAATATTGTGAAAAGTACACGAATTAGTACTTGTGAGGGACTTTAAACAGTACCTGGCACATATGAAGCTCAAGTGTTTTATCTTATCGTCCATATTACAATAATATTTTCTGATGCTGCTTTTAAAATATTTGTACTTGTTGCTTGGCCTGGAGCCATAACTACCAAATATTGTTGAAATTGGAAAATATGTTTAGGTTTTTAAATAATATTCTTAATCTTTAAGAAAGGATCTGGTTATACACTAATAACCATCTATTTACACTAACTTCAGAGCAGCTAAGGAACCATAAGAGATAAGTGAGCAGGATTGGCTGTAGATGACATTAGAAAAGAATAATTTCCTGAAGCATTTGTTTGGGGTTTTGTTAAAATTAGAAATATTGAGAAGCAGAGAATAGAAAAAAGGAGGATACATTCCAAGTGATGAAAATAACATGTGCTAAATCTTACAGGAATGAGCAAATTGAAAGCCTACAATTTAGATTTAGATAAAACTTTGCTTAAGGAAAAAAAAAAGACACCTTGGCAATTTAATTTATTTTAATGGCTCTTACATTCTAGAACATAATACTGCTGTCTTAAAACCTAAACTGTGGTCTAGATCCAAAAAAGAAAGTGGAGTGTATTGTCAACATTCTTTTCCCATTATAGCATTTAAAGTAATGGAAACTGAACATATTAAAAGAGATTTGTCCTCCATTTTTCACCCTGCTCTAAACTGAGCACGAGATGAGGCAGGGGATGTACATGCAGGCATGTACATTCATGATAGCAATCAGAATCAGATGTTTAATTTATGGACTCATAGCACATGAAAGAAAAAAATCCAAGCATTTACTGTAGCTGCTGCTGATTACTGACTATTCATTAAAAAGGTATTTGGCTTGTGCCAATGTAACCCCAATGTTCTTTATAAAGAAAAAGTCTATCGGGCAGTTTTCTTATAAATTATGCAGGTCCCTGTTCGTTCTTCTTCAAAAAAACCCATGCCCTGCTTCATAATAAAGAGCTGTTTAAAGGTTCCTACAGCCTAGGGATTGTGGCTAAAATACTGAAATCACACAATTAAAGGGAAGAAAAAACTAAATTAAGCCTCTGAAAAGGGACACTACCCAAGTTAATGCTTTCCTCGTGCCCGAGTGAAACTTACTCTGACGAGCACGGCTAAAACGTGTTCTAGTAATTGCTTCCTTCCTCAGCATAGTGGAGTAATTGCTCTACAACTTTGCCCTCCCAGCATACACACACAGAATTATCATGATGTGATCCCAAAATGACACTAAACCCAAAAAGCAATGTCTTTAAAATCCTGCATTCAAGAAGAATGGGAAAGATTACCAAGAGAACTCAGTTTTCAGTCTAGCAGCAGCTTTGGCGTTCATCCAGAAGGGAAAGAAACGCATCCAGAATACCATCAGAACTTATGCCTCATCTTCTCTCTCTAGATACCAGTCCACACAGCCAAACACAATTGATCCAGATGTTTTGGCTGCTCAGTGTCTATTCCAATTACAAGAGCTTGAGAATATGAGAAATGTCTTTGTGGATCAGACAAATAGCTTATGTCATCAGGTCATCTGTGAGAAGATATGTTCATCTTCCCTGATATCAATCTCAAAAGAGGGAAGGTTGACTCTGAAACTTACCCCTAGATTTCCTTTCCTTAATAAAGCCAGTATGACATAATATTTCTCCTTTTCTTCCTAAGTCCTTCCTGATGTCATATGCATTTTCAGTTTGTACTCACCCCTTGAAGTTCCAAAAGTTTATAAAGCCTGTTATGATAAATGATGTCTCATTTGTTTGCCTTACCATCTTTCCTAATGACTGGCACAGTGGTGAACACACAGAAGATGTCTGCGGGGAAGTGCATACCAACTTGAATGGGCTGGATTGGAGATATGTAAGGTCTGGTCCCTAAATGTAATATACAACCTCACTGGTTCCCTTTGACTGGACTCCTGAGGATGCCAACCTGAGTTTTTGGCTTTGAAAAGGAGACAAGCACATGACATCTCGGTCTCTTGGCTTTTTAAATATTGATTCCAAAAGAGATGAGACAGGATTTTCAGTGATTCCCCTGGCTTAGGGATATGGTTCTCAACAATAAAGTTGATCGAATTCCTTACAACATGGCATAAAGCCACCTGGAAAATAAATGGGTAGATCTTGCTTCAATCTATTCCAACCTCACTTTCCTAGGAAAAGCAAGTGGATCATCATCTTTTCTCTGTTTCTTTTATCCTCAGTAGACACCACGCCCTCCACATGTCCTGTTGCTCATTATTAAGAATTTCTCCTTACTTTCTATGACCAATCAAGTAATATTTAAATTCAGAGAAGGGATCTGGGATAGGTCATTTATAACTGTGACGTTTTGGGAGACTGAGAGATAAATTCTAAGACCATCAAGGGAAAATCACCAGAAATCCCGGACTGAATTATGTCTATCCCCAAGCCAAACCATCTGTCACCAACTAAATGCTAAACTGCATGTATATGAGCCAATACTCAGGTTTAAAATAAAGAAATCTATGTTATAATGTTACAATATTTTTTATAATTTTTTATATTTTTTTATTTTATAATATTTTAGCCTATAAAAATATCTACCCTACAGACTCACTACACTCTACGTAATATATTAGTTAAGAGAAAAACTTAAATGTTACAAGCACACCTTGAGAACATTGATTTTCCCCCTTCCTGAAATATCCAATCCTATTCAATGGTGAAACAATAAGGTACCTGCTCCCGCTGGCTCAGAAATACAGACAACATGTCACACTAATGTTCGTTTCCCCTCTGCTGCAGTCACAGCTGATCACTCCTATTTGATGGTAGGACCCACTGCTTTGACTTATTCTGTTACTTATGTGACAAAGGCTGACCCACCAAGGTCAGTGGTTGGATGTCATCCATCATGTTGCCGATATGTCTGCCGTGATTGATGGGGATGATACACTGCAGGGTCCCTGGCTTTTGTTACCGTCACATTTTTTCCTCTCAGCCACACCAGGACTAAAGCTCTCATGTACTAGGCCACCTCATCTAATGGTCCTCTGAGTACAATGGCTCAAGAACTGGCCTGCTTTAAAGATCAGGGGGACACAAGGCAGTGCAGGACTACGGTTCTTGCTCACTCAAAAAGTGTGCTGACATGTAGGACCTAGGGCGAGAACTCAAACCGAGTTGTAATCTTTTGCTTGAGTGTAAATGTGGATGATTTTTACCCAAATCCATAGCCTTAATAAATCAGCACATCCCAAACATTAAAGCCTGGATGGTGTGAACAAGCCCATTAAAGTAACCTCAAGTTTTTAGCGAAGTTAACAATAGATCAGTGAATTTTATAGCTAAAAAATGGAAAAGGAGTAAACTTCTTGTTTTGTAGATAACATGCAATCTTACAGACATGATTAAAATCCTAACCCTAGGTCAATAACCACAATACTCCTGATTTTCAAGCTTCTCCTCCCCGCAAACCTGACAACTCCAACACAGGCAGAAGCACAGAAGTCGATTATGGGGAAAATGCAACTGGACTGTGTGTACACTTCCTCTTCATCGTCTTCTCCTTTTAATCAATAGCACACCGAGTCTCCAGCTTCTATTGAATTAGGTTTACAAAGCTTTTTTGTTCTCACTTGCCGCTAAGAAAAATCATTCATGGCATCCTGGATCTGAACTAGCGGAGACTGCATGAATCAAAAAGGTAAAAACGTTCCCTCCCTAGGGAGGCTGCCAGCTGTCTCATTGATTCAACGCTGCTCTTGGCTGATTCGGAGGCTACCCTGGCACCAGTTTCAGAGAGTGCCGTATCATAAGGTACCACAATGCAAACTGTTACCAGGGAGAAACAGAACATCTGGTCTGGAACAAAGGCAAAGTCCATTGCTAAGAAGCAGCCTGGCCATCCGCATCCAAGCGTGAACATGCTGGGGCCTGTCACCTAAAAGAGGGGGGCCCCTGGAGCCAAATAAGTGAAAATAAAATAAAACCACAAGGAAAAAGAAATCCTGAGAGAGGAATAACTTATTATATTCTCACCAGTTCTGTCTAAATGGAAGATGATAGTCTCAAATGAGATACCCTTTCTAAGAGCTATTTTTTAAAATTTGACCAAAAAGAATGGTAAGAATTGAAATTTTTAAAAGCAAAAATCAGTCTATTTGTGTCTTTATTCTACACATGTGTGTTTAATGACTGAAAGCTTCCCTTGCTATCCTGCTGCTGTAAGCAGAGCTAATGACTGGCCTCTGTTCTGTAGAAATATTTTAACTGCCAAGGACCTATTGAAGTGGGCCGTGAATGTGAGGGCAGTGAGAAACAGCAGCACGCGTGATGCCTACCATATGCCTTCTACCGTGCTGTGTACCTACACCCAGAGGTTCAGAGTCTGATGCTGTCCAGGTGGGTTTACAAGCTATTGCTCTTTTTGTTGTTTGAATACTAAATAACACCTTCAGAAAAGGAGAAGAATCTGACTTCCAAATGCTTTAAAATCCATATTTAAAAAACCAAAAAAGCAAAAAACAAAACAAAACAAAAACCCGCTTACCCTGTTGACAAAGCTCCTGTCAGAGTGAGAGTCATTATACTCTCCATAAGGTTTGTGTACTTCATTCCTTTTCAAAGCCATCTGTCTGAATTTAATTCACTGATAATTTTATCAGTCTCCCCATGCTTTGCCTGAAAGCTCTCCATAGCATTTTTTATTCTTCACAGATGTTAACTCTTTAAATGACAGTTTCAACGCGGTTAGAATTTTGATGAAGATACACATTTTCTCTGAAGGCTCTCTCTCATATACAACCCATTCCAATTGCCCCGCTGCACTAGCAGTTGTGCTTTTCAACAAAAGCTGTGCTTCTCCTGGGCAAAGCCAATCTAGATGCAAAACTGTATCTAGGATATTGCTAAAGAAGCTACCTAGAGAGCACCAACCCAGGCACGCACAATACCTATTATTTCAGATGCCCTTTTGGAAACTGGAAGTCAGAATACATTTTATAGGGATAATTCCAAACTTCCTGCCTACCTAAGTAAGGGCATTTAAGATTATTTTTTTAAATGCAGACCATTAAAATGTCCTATAGATCTATTTCAAAATCAGCTATTTGAAGGAATTGTTTCTTCTAAAAAAAAAAAAAAAGAAGAAGAAGAAGAAGAAGAACATTTAAATGCACTTTTAGGTTGTACTAAGTAGTTTATCTCAAGTATGTTATCTAATCATTTTGAGAATAGTCTATTTTTAGTTTCCAGATTAATTTAAGGAAAAGATCTTTGTACAGTTGATGTCACATCCTACTTTTAATTTTGCCCAATAGGCATTTCTAAGCATCTTTGCTAAACAAGGTATGATGCTGGGCACTGCAGGAGGTGGACAGGAAGGCTCACAAAAACAACTAGTCCCTAAGAGCTGTGACCAAGCTAGGAAGATGAGACACAAAGCAGACTGTGACTAGTACAAAGTGCTGCACAAGCACAAGCAGGAGACAGACTTATTTAACCAGAAACATGGGTGCAGACTTCATAATAGATCAGTTTTTACTTGGTCCCTGAAAACTGGGTAGGATTTTGAGGAGGAGAAATGAGAATGAGAAGGTATTGGATACTGGGAACTCCATTCATAAGAGCATGGATGTGGGACAGCATGGAACAAATTCTGGGAACACCAGTGCACCACCTGGACTGGATCAGAAGGTATATGAGCAAAGAACCCAGAGAAACAGAGATGAAAGGCAGGGCCATGGTTTAGAGATGGAGGTGCCACTGGTAACAAAGGTGTCTGAAGAGGAGTAAGACCTAATGTGAACTGCACTTTCAAAAGACAATGGCCATCCTCTGTAGGATGAATGAGGAAGAAAGATATTAAAGACAGGGAAATTTTAAATGCATTGTCATTAGGAGGGCAAAAGAAGTCCAGTCTTAAGACAAGGGCAGTTGGAATGAAATTCAGGGAATTTTCTCAAACACTCCAATGAAACAGATGGTGTAGATATATTCAAATCAAAAGAAAGGTAAGTTGAGCAAAGCAACCTGACAAAAGTACTTTGCTGATTTGCCTCTTTTTGTTGTTGTTGTTAACTCCTGGGTGTCCCAGGTATTGCCACCATTTCCCAAAGGAACCAATACAGCCCTTTCTGGGAGTGTCTTCCTCAAACCTGTGATTTTTAACCCCAAGGGTTTGCACCTTTCCTAGAAGTATAATGACACTAGGTTGATGCATGGAGTGTACAGAGCAAGCTCCTATTCCAACTCCCTGCTCCAAAAATCCATTCAATATATTGTCCTATGATAGAGGACGTGTCAGATATTAAACTGATAAGGACAAATACTATACTTGATCTTAGCCAAAAGGTCGAAAGGCAATGGTGATTATTTTTTGTCTATTAATGATCACTGATACTGCTTTCAGGACAGTCAGAAAGTTCCTGACACCCATTCTGTGTTTATATTCTCTGAGCTTTCAAGGGAAGACACTATTCTGAAAGCCTGATACATGGACAGGAGAAAGGCCAAGAAAACAAGGCACTGACTCTTCAGTAGCCCAGGTCTAAGTGGCATGACAGGAGGGAATGATGGGAGAGCAAGTTAGTGCCTTAATTAAAATAATGTAGATACCATCCATAGATTAAAACATCAAAAAAGAAGAGTAAAAATGTATTGCTTAAAACTGGGGATATGGATGATTATTACTGTCCCTCTGAGGGACAATATGATACAACACCTGAAGATCTTAATCTTCTCAGGACATGATTATGTTAACTTTCACTAATCTCAAGGATAATGTGTGATACTAAACCCAGTCCCAGCCTAGAAAAACTGCCTTTATTTATTTGTTTGTTTGTTTATTTATTATTTTTTTATTTAGAGATACAAGTATTATGTTTTTTTTTCTCAAGTTCTTACTTAAATTCTAGCTAGTTAACATACGGTACGATATTAGTTTCAGGCATGGAATTTAGTGATTCATCACTTACATACAACACCCAACTTATTACCCGTCATCTGTTTAACCCATACTCCACCCTCAACCCTGTCCCCACCCCTACCCACCTCGTCTCCAGTAACTATCAGTTTGTTCTCTATAGTTAAGAGTCTGTTTCTTGGTTTGCCCCTCTCTTTTTCTCTCCTATGTTCATTTGTTCTGCTTCTTACATCTCACATATTAGAAAAACTGCATTTAGAGCAAAGTGTATAAATGCTTTCCAACAAACAACTTAGGGGAGAATCTGGCTTAATGTGGTATGGTAGGACTAGCTAGTCATTCACCAAAACCCATTCTCCTTTTTCCTTGAAGACATAGCCAGACTATATTTCCTAGCCTCATGATGGATTCTACAACTGACTTCTGCCTAACTGAAAGTGATCACAAATGATGATCTCCACTTACCAGCCTGAAAAGCTTTCAGCTTGAGCCTCCATATTCTCTTTTTTGTCTTCTGATGAAGTAGAAGAGCAGACAACTCCAAGTCTCCATGGGAATGATGGGGCCACGTGAGGGAAAGACTGTGTGAGGTAGACATTTCCAACAACCTACACTGGAATGTGTTGGGAATGAGAATACTTTCATAAACTGAGATTTCGGGGTTGTGAGGAATATCAATTAGTCTGCTCTGACTGATACACATTTAAGGTTTTAGAGTCAGACAAACTTAAGCCTTTGTTTCAGCTTTGTCACTTCACTAGCTCTGAAAACTTGACCAAGTTCCTTAACCTCTTAGAGCTTCAGTTCCCTTATAAGTAAAACAGGGAAAGTAGAACTGCTGTGAACATAAAGTAAAATAAAGCGTATCTATATCTATTGGTACTGTCCCTGGCAAGAGAAAGCATACACTATAAGATAACTGTTACTATAATTGGTAGAGAGGAGACATCATTTATATACTCTTATTAGCCAGCATTTAAAAGGCCTTGGGGAATGGGATAAGAAGGTAGACCTATTAGAAATGTTCCTCTCTAGTATTTTCTAGAGAAGGCAACTACAATTTTATCTTCATCTGTTACAAAGAATTACTTCTGATTAAAAGAGTATCTTGTTAATCTCAAGGAATGATAAAGAAACTTAAGATTTAGAGTTGAGATTAAAATTCTAGTATGAATTCTCTAACTCTGGCCATGATTGAATGACTGGTATGGGAAATATTCTCATTCCAAACTGTGAAACTGTATAAAATATATGAGCCAATTGCTGTCAAGCACTAGACAACAAACTATACAGGGCTGTGATCCTTGACAGAAGGGAAACATGAAGGGTGAGCTTCATGTTGACCCCATATTTCTATCTAGGGCACTTTCTGAAGTACATAAAGTGCTTATTTCAGTCAGAAGAGACAAAGTTTGGAATTCAGGGTTGCTTAAGAGACTACAATTTAAAGAGAAAGGTACTTGATATGGGAAAGATGCAAAAAGTGGGGTCCCCAGAACTCCGGATAGAGGTGCCCCTCACAACCTTGGCCAAGCACTGGACTGTACTTGAGCAGGACGAAACTCACTGAGTCCATCAGAGAACAGTTGCTAGGAAGTGATTCCTGAATGAAGATACCAGAAGTTATAAAGTGCCGGGAGACTTTGGATTTCTAGCCAGTCAGGGTGTAATAAAGAGATTTCACTTAGTACTGTGGACACTTGGTTAAGTTTTCACAAGTGCCACACATTAGAAGAAAGGACTATGTCCTAGAATAAGGGATATGCTCTGGGGTGGGTGGGGGGGTAGAACTGTAAGAGATCCTTTCTAACAATATCTAAAACATCTACAATGGGTTTCTCATCCTCAGCACTACTGAAATATTGGATCAGATTGTTCTTTGTTACAGCATGCTTTACTTGTAAATTATAAGATGTTTAGCAGCATTCTTAATCTCTACCCACTCTACCCACTATATATACCCAAGTTGTGACAACCAAAAATCTCTCTATATATACATTGCCAAGTGGCAGAAATTGGAGGAAACTACTCCTAGTTGAGAACCACCACTCTATAAGATTCAAGTGATCACTATGAATTAACTGTCAGCCAGAAAAACTCAAAATTCTGTAAAGAAAACATCATACTCCATAAATTATGTCTCACCCACAATATCCAGTATACATTTTTAAAAACTGCTACAAATGCAAATAAGAAAAAAAGTACAACCTAAAGTGAAAACAAATAAAAGTCAGTAAAATTAGTCCCCCAGAATGATGTTGGTGCTGATATTATCAGAGAAGTACTCTTAAAGCACTATTATAAACATGTTCAAAGATTTAAAGGAAATGAGGAATAGAAAGAATGAATAGAGAATAACAATAGAGACATTAAAACTATTAAAAAAGGAACCAAATCGAAATTCAAGAACTGAAAAAATAAACTATGTGAGATAAAAAACTCACTGGATGAGCTTAGGTGAAAACTGGACAATGGAAACAAAGGGACCAGTGAGCTTGAAGATGGGTCAATAGAAACAGTCCTAATTGAAGAATAAAGATATTTCTTTATTCTTTACTCTTTATAAAGAATAAAGATAATTATTAATTTTAAAAAAAGAACAGCACCTTAGTGTTCTGTGTCAATAGAAAGATGTTTAGTGGTCATACAATTAGAGTATCACGAAAATAGGAGAGAAAGAGATTGAGCATAAAAATATTTGAAGAAAATAATAATTGAAATTTCCCCAATTTGATGAAAAATATCAATGCACAGATCTGAAAAGCTGAGCAAACCAAAAACAGTATAAGTACAAGAAGACCATACCTGGGCACATGATAGCAAAATGGTTGAACACCAACAATAAAGAAATATTTAGCAGCCAAAAGGGAAAAATTATTGTACATAGGAGAACAATACTAGGGATGACTCTGACTTCTCATTAGAAACAATGGTGCCCATAAGACAATGAAACAACATCTTTAAATGCTAAAAAGGGGACTTTAGCTTCCAGCCAAAATAGAATTTCAAAACAACCTAAAATAAGAAAAGGAGGGAAATGAAATACATGAAACAATGGTTTAAAAAAAAATTGGGTATCAGTCAACAAAACACAGTGATCCCGGAAAGACAGGAAATAAATAAGGTAAGGTTCATGATTGCCCCATTTTCCTGGCTTAAGAGCTTCCAGGCCACTAACAGGGAGGGAGAAACCAGGCAGAGCCCATCAGACTATCTGAGTTAGAGTCCAGGGAAAACAATGCAAATGGTATTTGAAGAAAGGTGGGTGCAAAGAGAACCTTGGAAGTCTCCAGAGAGTCTCCCTCAGGTACTGAGCACAGTCATTTGAGGAAACTACCTGGGACCAGGGAATTAAAGGAATAGTAACCAGTGGCCTCAAAGGACAAGGACCAGTGCCCACTATCATCAGCCAGACTAAAAAGACCCATCATTCAGGGAACACTGGATAAAGTACTTGTAAAAGTATTACATTAGACATGAGGAATAACTAATTATCCCTAAACTAAGTGATGTTCTGGTTATACATAATGAAATTATAAAAGCAAGACCCAAAATGTTCAAGCTGTTTCCAAGTAACTTAAATGCATCCTAGAACAAAGCACAGGAATATTTAAAATAATATGAAAATATTCAGTACCCAGCAAAATAAAATTCACAGTTCCTGGCATCCCATCTAAATCTAAAGAGCATACAAAGAAGCCAGAATATATACCCATAAAGGGGAGGTAAATCAATCAATTGAAACTAACCCAGACTGAGACCAATGTTAAAATTAACAGACAGGGACACTAAAATAATTATTAAGACTGTATTCCAGGGGCACCTGGGTGGCTCAGTAGGTTAAAGCCTCTGCCTTTGGCTCAGGTCATGATCCCAGGGTCCTGGGATCAAGCCCCGCATCAGGCTCTCTGCTCAGCAGGGAGCCTGCTTCCTCCTCTCTGTCTTTCTGCCTGCCTCTCTGCCTACTTGTGATCTCTGTCTGTCAAATAAATAAATAAATAAATATTTAAAAAAAAAGACCGTATTCCATATGTCCAAAATTTTAAGTAAAGACAAGAAATATTTTTTTGAAAGGGAGATTCTCCAAAGCCAAAAGTCTGGAGCAGTCAAACTGGATATAAAAACAGCCTAGGATGAAAAAGGCATTGGATAGGAATAACAAGAGATTAGATATTTCAGAAGAAGAAAATAATAAACTTGAAGAAGTAACAACAGAAATTATCCAAAATGAAATTCAGAAAGAAAAAAAGAATTTACAAAAATGAACAAAGCCTCAGTCAGTGAGTTGTGAGCCAGGTTCAAGTGGCCTAATATCTATGTGATAAAAATCTCTGAAGGAAAAGGGAGGGACCCAAAAATATATTTGAAAAAAATGATGGCCATATTTTTTTCTAAACTGATAAAAAACATAAACTGACAGATTCAAGAAGCTCAACAAATCCTAAGAACAAGAAATAGGAATTAAACTACCAAGATACATTAATCAAATTGGTCAAAACCAGTGATAAAGAGAAAACCTTAAGAGCAGTAGTAACAGGGACAGGGTGAGGAGAAGAAGAGCATGTTACATTTAATTAATTAATTAGTTTATTAATTAAATAAGAGAGCAGATTTCTCTGCTCATCCCAAACAAAGCAAGCAAGAAGACAATGGAGCAACACCTTTAAAACACTGAAAGAGAAAAACAATCTGCCAACCTAGAATTCTATACCTAGCAAAAATATTTTACCAAAAGTGAAGGCAAAATAAAGTCTTTGAGACATGCAAAAACTGAAATAATTTATCATCAGAAGATGCACTACAAGAAGTGTCAGAGGAAGGGGCGCCTGGGTGGCTCAGGGGGTTAAAGCCTCTGCCTTCAGCTCAGGTCATAATCCCAGGGTCCTGGGATCGAGTCCCACATCGGGCTCTCTGCTCAAGAGGGAGCCTGCTTCCCCCTCTCTCTGCCTGCCTCTCTGCCTACTTGTGATCTCTCCCTCTGTCAAATAATTGTGATCTCTCCCTCTGTCAAAAAAAAAAAAAAAAAAAAAAAAAAAAAAAAAAAAAGAAGTGTCAGAGGAAGTCCTTCAGACCAAACAAAAAAGATATGAAATGGAAATATGGATCTATACAAAGGAATGGAGATTACTAGAAAAGGTAGCTACATGGATAAATATATGCTTTTATTCTTATTTGTAGATCAATTTAAAAGAGAATTTACAATTTAAACAAAATTAATAGCAATATATTATAGGGCTTATAACATGTACAAATAAAATATCTGACAGAAATAGTCTAAAGGAGGAAACAGAGGTATGATTATTATATTATATGAGAAGTTGTCTAATACTGATTTTAAGTAGACTATAATAAGTTAAGAATGCATAGTTCTATTCAGATCAATGCCTTTAAAAAATGAGATAGAATTCCAAAGCCAAAATAGGAAATAAAACAATATGAAAATATTTGATTAAGCCAATCTGCAATTGTACTTCTTACTCTATGTATGACCTTATGTGAGTTATTTCAACTTTTCCCTTCTTATTTTCAGAGAGAGCATGAACAAACAGGGGTGTAGGAACAGAGGGAGAGGGAGAGAGGGATTCTTATACTCCATGCCCACAATGGAGCCCAATGTGGGGCTTGATCTCACAACCCTGAGATCATGACCTGAACTGAAATCAAGAGTCAGACACTTAACCAAATGAGCACCCAGGTGCCCCTATTTCAACTTCTCTTAACTTCTATTTCCTCATCTCTCACTAAATATATTTAATAATACTAATTTCATGATATTGTGATGACAATCTAGACTTTAAGTTCATTGGGGAAAAGGACAGTATCTTACTAATTTTTATATTGCCTGTACCAGGCATAATGCTTGATACACATATTTTTATAATTACTAACCTTTTTATTATACCTTACACCTTGTAAAGTGATTTAGTGCCTGGTATATAATGAATAACAAATATTTTTAAGTGAATTCATAGCAAAATATTCTACAAAATGATGAAATATAAAAAGACCATAAATGTAACAAATTAATTAAAATGTCAGGTATTTCTATTTGCAGTAAGTCAAGGGAGAACTGCACCTCTTTATGCCAAAAAAGTCACATTAAGGATATTTGAGGATGTTACTCCATATATATGCCTCAATAATATTGATATGAATATCAAAATCTACCTTACAAATGTCACCAAAAAAGAAGTTTATCCTCCAAGGTTTTAAAACTGTCACAGGTTAAGTCTTGATGACCTCAAACAATTGTTCTTCCCAAGTCAGGTGATCTCTGAGGGCTCTGATCTGCAGCAAGTCCACCAAAAGAAAGGAAAACATTAATAGTCTCCATGTCACAGTCACAGATGGCTGCCTGATTAACAGGTACTAAGGTCCTGAACTGTTTGGCTAAAAACCACTTTAATTTAAATGTTAAGTATGGTCAAGGATTAAAAAAAAAAAAAAAAACAAGAGTAACTTATTGCTTCATCTCTAAGAAGATGCATCAGAGATGTCTTCAGATATGAGGAATATTTACCGGCCTTAAGGGATCCCCACTCACTCCTCTCATAAGTAGTAATGGCAATCATCAACAATTGAGCACAAATTTCATCAGACCCTGAACCAAGAACTTTGCATATATTATTTAATTTAATGTTTATGACTCCACAGACCAAATATTACATACACATTATCATTTTATATATGAGAAAACTAAATCTTAGGGCCATTTACTGACTTGTTCAGAATCACATATTCAGGAGACAGAAACAAATACGAACAAGATCAATCTAAGATTACGAAATCCAGATTCTATTAAACAGTTGGCCCTTTGCCTTCCTTAAATTTATTGTGGAGGGGAGGAGTCAAGATGGCAGGGAAGTAGCAGGATGAGACTACATCAGGTAGCAGGAGATCAGCTAGATAGCTTATCAAACCATTGCAAACACCTACAAATCCAACAGGAGATCAAAGAGAAGAAGAGCAGCAATTCTAGAAACAGAAAATCGACCACTTTCTGAAAGGTAGGACCTGCGGAGAAGTGAATCCAAAGCAACGGGAAGATAGACTTCAGGGGGAGGGGCTGGCTCCTGGCAAGCGGCAGAGCAACGGAGCACAAAATCAGGACTTTTAAAAGTCTGCTCCACTGAGGGACATCGCTCCAGAGGCTAAACCGGGGTGAAGCCCACACGGGGTCAGCGTGGCCCCAGGTCCCACGGGGGCATGGAAGGATCGGGGATGTCTGAGTGTCACAGAGCTCGCAGGTATTAGAGCGGGGAAGCCAGCTACAGAGACAGAGCAGAGGAGTGAGCTCTCAGCTCGGGGTTACCTTGAACCGGTCACAGGCTGGGTGAGCTCAGAGCACGGCCAGAGGCCGTGTCCTCAGAGACAGGAGTGATTGGGCTCTTTTCTCTGAGGGCACACTGAGGAGAGGGGCCCCGAGCTCTCGGCTCCTCCGGGCCGGAGACTGGGAGGCCACCATTTTCATTCCCGTCCTCCGGAACTCTACAGAAAGCGTTCAGGGGACAAAAGCTCCCAAAAGCGAACCTGAGCGGATTACATAGCCCAGCCCCTGGTAAGGGCGGTGCAATTCCGCCTCGGGAAAGACACTTCAGAATCACTACAACAGGCCCCTCCCCCAGAAGATCAACAAGAAATCCAGCCAAGACCAAGTTCACCTACCAAGGACAGCAGCAGAATTCCAGAGGAGGAGAAAGCAAAGCACAGAACGCATGGCTTTCTCCCCATGATTCTTTAGTCTTGCGGTTAATTTAATTTTTTTTTAATTTTATATTTTTTTCTTCTGCTAAATTTATTTTTAACCTTTACCCTTTTCTTTTTTAACGTTTTTTAACTAGTTTATCCTATATATATATATATATATATTTTTGTCTTTTTAATATTTTTCCTTTATTTATTTTCTTTTTTTAATTTTTTTTTCCTGAACTTCTTTTTAGTAGTTTCTCTTTCCCTTTCTCCCCCCCCCCTACCCACATGACTTGGGGTCTCTTCTGAATTGGTTAAAGTGCATTTTCCTGGGGTCTTTGCCACCCTTTCAGTATTTTATTTGCTCCTTCATATACTCTTATCTGGACAAAATGACAAGGTGGAAAAACTCACCACAAAAAAAAAGAACCAGAGGCAGTACCGAAGGCTAGGGACCTAATCAATACAGACATTGGTAATATGTCAGATCTAGGTTCAAAAGGATGATTCTCAAGGTTCTAGCTGGCTCAAAAAATGCATGGAAGATATTAGAGAAACCCTCTCTGCAGAGATAAAAGCCCTTTCTGGAGAAATCTAAGAACTAAAATCTAACCAAGTTGAGATCAAAAAAGTGACTAATGAGGTGCAATCAAAAATGGAGGCTCTTACTGCTAGGATAAATGAGGCAGAAGAAAGAATTAGTGATATAGAAGACCAAATGACAGAGAATAAAGAAGCTGAGCAAAAGAGGGACAAACAGCTACTGGACCACGAGGGGAGAATTTGAGAGATAAGTGACACCATAAGACGAAACAACATTAGAATAATTGGGATTCCAGAAGAAGAAGAAAGAGAGAGGGGAGCAGAAGGTATATTGGAGAGAATTTCCCTAATATGGCAAAGGGAACAAGCATCAAAATCCAGGAGGTGCAGAGAACCCCCCTCAAAATCAACAAGAATAGGTCCACACCCCATCACCTAATAGTAAAATTTACAAGTCTTAGCGACAAAGAGAAAATCCTGAAAGCAGCCTGGGAAAAGAAGTCTGTAATATACAATGGTAAAAATATTAGATTGGCAGCAGACTTATGCACAGAGACCTGGCAGGCCAGAAAGAACTGGCATGAGATATTCAGAGCACTAAATGAGAAAAACATGCAGCCAAGAATACTATATCCAGCTAGGCTATCATTGAAAATAGAAGGAGAGATAAAGAGCTTCCAGGACAAACAAAAACTGAAAGAATTTGCAAACACCAAACCAGCTCTACAGTAAGTATTGAAAGGGGTTCTCTAAGCAAAGAGAGACCCTAAAAGTAGTAGATCAGAAAGGAACAGAGACAATACACAGTAACAGTCACCTTACAGGCAATACAATGGCACTACATTCATATCTCTCAATAGTTACCCTGAATATTAATGGGCTAAATGCCCCAATCAAAAGACACAGGGTATCAGAATGGATAAAAAAACAAAACCCATCAATATGCTGCCTATAAGAAACTCATTTTAGACCCGAAGTCACCTCCAGATTTAAAGTGAGGGGGTGGAAAACAATGTACCATGCTAATGGACATCAGAAGAAAGCTGGGGTGGCAATCCTTATATCAGATCAATTAGATTTTAAGCCAAAGACTATAATAAGAGATGAGGAAGGACTATAATAAGACTCAAAGGGTCTGTCCAACAAGAAGATCTAACAATTTTAAATATCTATGCCCCTAACATGGGAGCAGCCAACTATATAAACCAATTAATAACAAAATCAAAGAAACACATCAATAATAATACAATAATAGCAGGGGACTTTAACACTCCCCTCACTGAAATGGACAGATCATCCAAGAAAAAGATCAACAAGGAAATAAAGGCCTTAAATGACACACTGGACCAGATGGACATCACAGATATATTCAGAACATTTCATCCCAAAGCAACAGAATACACATTCTTCTCTAGTGCACATGGAACATTCTCCAGAATAGATCAAATCCTGGCCATAAATCAGTTTTTAACCGGTATCAAAAGACTGGGATCATTCCCTGCATATTTTCAGACCACAATGCTCTGAACCTAGAACTCAATCACAAGAGGAAATTTGGAAAGAACCCAAATATATGGAGACTAAACAGCATCCTTCTAAAGAATGAATGGGTCAACCAGGAAATTAAAGAAGAACTGAAAAAATTCATGGAAACAAATGATAATGAAAACACAACGGTTCAAAATCTGTGGGACACAGCAAAGGCAGCCCTGAGAGGAAACTATATAGCGGTACAAGCCTTTCTCGAGAAACAAGTAAGGTCTCAAATACACAACCTAACCCTACACCTAAAGGAGCTGGAGAAAGAACAAGAAAGAAAGCCTAAACCCAGCAGGAGAAGAGAAATCATAAAGATCAGAGCAGAAATCAATGAAATAGAAACCAAAAAAACAATAGAACAAATCAACGAAACTAGGAGCTGGTTCTTTGAAAGAATAAATAAGACTGATAAACCCCTGGCCAGACTTATCCAAAAGAAAAGAGAAAGGACCCAAATAAATAAAATCATGAATGAAAGAGGAGAGATCACAACTAACACCAAAGAAATAAAAACAATTATCACAACATACTATGAGCAACTCTACGCCAACAAATTTGACAATCTGGAAGAAATGGATGCATTCCTAGAGACATATAAACTGCCACAACTGAACCAGGAAGAAATAGAAAGCCTGAACAGACCCATAACCAGTAAGGAGATTGAAACAGTCATCAAAAATCTCCAAACAAACAAAAGCCCAGGGCCAGATGGCTTCCCAGGGGAATTCTACCAAACATTTAAAGAAGAACTAATTCCTATTCTCCTGAAACTGTTCCAAAAAATAGAAATGGAAGGAAAACTTCCAAACTCATTTTATGAGGCCAGCATCACCTTGATCCCAAAACCAGATAAGGATCCCATCAAAAAAGAGAATTACAGACCAATATCGTTGATGAACACAGATGCGAAAATTCTCACCAAAATACTAGCCAATAGGATTCAACAGTACATTAAAAGGATTATTCACCACGACCAAGTAGGATTTATTCCAGGGCTGCAAGGTTGGTTCAACATCTGCAAATCCATCAATGTGATACAACACATTAATAAAAGAAAGAACAAGAACCATATGATACTCTCAATAGATGCTGAAAAAGCATTTGACAAAGTACAGCATCCCTTCCTGATCAAAACTCTTCAAAGTGTAGGGATAGAGGGCACATACCTCAATATTATCAAAGCCATCTATGAAAAACCCACCGCAAATATCATTCTCAATGGAGAAAAACTGAAAGCTTTTCCGCTAAGGTCAGGAACACGGCAGGGATGTCCATTATCACCACTGCTATTCAACATAGTACTAGAAGTCCTAGCCTCAGCAATCAGACAACAAAAAGAAATTAAAGGCATCCAAATTGGCAAAGAAGAAGTCAAAATATCACTCTTCGTAGATGATATGATACTATATGTGGAAAACCCAAAAGACTCCACTCCAAAACTGCTAGAACTTGTACAGGAATTTAGTAAAGTGTCAGGATATAAAATCAGTGCACAGAAATCCATTGCATTTCTCTACACCAACAACAAGACAGAAGAAAGAGAAATTAAGGAGTCAATCCCATTTACCATTGCACCCAAAACTATAAGATACCTAGGAATAAACCTAACCAAAGAGGCTAAGAATCTATACTCAGAAAACTATAAAGTACTCATGAAAGAAATTGAGGAAGACACAAAGAAATGGGAAAAGGTTCCATGCTCCTGGATTGGAAGAACAAATATTGTGAAAATGTCTATGCTACCAAAAGCAATCTACACATTTAATGCAATCCCTATCAAAATCCCACCCATTTTTTTCAAAGAAATGGAACAAATAATCTTCAAATTTATATGGAACCAGAAAAGACCTCGAATAGCCAAAGGAATATTGAAAAAGAAAGCCAAAATTGGTGGCATCAGAATTCCGGACCTCAAGCTCTATTACAAAGCTGTCATCATCAAGACAGCATGGTACTGGCACAAAAACAGACACATAGATCAATGGAACAGAATAGAGAGCCCAGATATAGACCCTCAACTCTATGGTCAACTAACCTTCGACAAAGCAGGAAAGAATGTCCAATGGAAAAAAGACAGCCTCTTCAATAAATGGTGTTGGGAAAATTGGACGGTCACATGCAGAAAAATGAAATTGGACCATTTCCTTACACCACACATGAAAATAGACTCCAAGTGGATGAATGACCTCAATGTGAGAAAGGAATCCATCAAAATTCTTGAGGAGAACACAGGCAGCAACCTCTTCGACCTCAGCCGCAGCAACGTCTTCCTAGGAACATCGCCAAAGGCAAGGGAAGCAAGGGCAAAAATGAACTATTGGGATTTCATCAAGATCAAAAGCTTTTGCACAGCAAAGGAAACAGTTAACAAAACCAAAAGACAACTGACAGAGTGGGAGAAGATATTTACAAACGACATATCAGATAAAGGGCTAGTGTCCAAAATCTATAAAGAGCTTAGCAAACTCAACAGCCAAAGAAGAAGTAATCCAATCAAGAAATGGGCAGAAGACATGAACAGACATTTCAGCAAAGAAGACATCCAGACATCCAACAGACACATGAAAAAGTGCTCCACATCACTCGGCATCAGGGAAATACAAATCAAAACCACAATGAGATACCACCTCACACCGGTCAGAATGGCTACAATTAACAAGTCAGGAAATGACAGATGCTGGCGAGGATGCGGAGAAAGGGGAACCTCCTACACTGTTGGTGGGAATGCAAGCTGGTGCAACCACTCTGGGAAACAGCATGGAGGTTCCTCAAAAAGTTGAAAATAGAGCTACCCTATGACCCAGCAATTGCACTACTGGGTATTTATCCTAAAGATACAAACGTAGTGATCCGAAGGGGCACGTGCACCCGAATGTTTATAGCAGCAATGTCTACAATAGCCAAACTATGGAAAGAACCTAGATGCCCATCAACAGATGAATGGATAAAGAGGATGTGGTATATATACACAATGGAATACTATGCAGCCATCAAAAGAAATGAAATCTTGCCATTTGCAACGACGTGGATGGAACTAGAGGGTATCATGCTTAGTGAAATAAGTCAATCAGAGAAAGACAACTATCACATGATCTCCCTGATATGAGGAAGTGGAGATGCAACATGGGGGGTTAGGGGGATAGGAGAAGAATAAATGAAACAAGATGGGATCGGGAGGGAGACAAACCATAAGTGACTCTTAATCTCACAAAACAAACTGAGGGTTGCTGGGGGGAGGGGGGTCAGGAGAGAGGGGTAGGGTTATGGGCATTGGGGAGGGTATGTGCTATGGTGATTGCTGTGAAGTGTGTAAACCTGGCGATTCACAGAGCTGTACCCCTGGGGTATATGTTTATTAAAAAATAAAATAATAATAATAAATTTATTGTGGAAATGAGGAAATTTGATATCAGAACAGTATTCACCTAAAGAAATGTATAAACATTGTGTTCTAACATACTGTTTATAACCCAGTTAGTTTCAGTCTGAAATTTTGGGAGGCCTCCAGTGATTTACACATAAAGCTCTTGTTCTTTCTTTCTTTCTTTCTTTCTCTCTCTCTCTCTCTCACACACACACACACACACACACGCACACATACACAGATAAACATACTTTAGAATCAGTGTAGTGAATGGAAAGAACACAGCCTTCAAAGTCAACTAAATTTGTTTCATACTTTGGCTCTACTACTTACAAGCTGCATAATCCTGACAGAATATTTACCTTTCTGTTTTGTGATATGTAAAATGAGGATAATAGTGTCTACCCTGTAGAGCTTCTTGAGGTTTAACTTAGATGGCATTTGAGACAGGTCCCAACAGAGACCAGTAAATATTTCCCATCTTCTTTCCTCCTTCAAAAACTCACAAGCATTTAAAATTAAAGACTCTTTCCAACAAAGAAATGACTGGCTAATTAGGCATCATCCACTGACATGAGAACACTACTGGAGAGCACAGGTTCTGCTTGGTCTCCAAATACCAAAGGGCTGTGTCTGCCCGGTCTCCTCTTGTAGGCTCCATAACCTACCACCAGATGGCAGAAGATGTGTGATGAATCAGATGCAATGGGGGCTCTCAATTGGGAAGAAGATGGGCATTACAGAGAAAACAAATAGTATGGATGCTTTCCACAGGTGGACAGAAGACATTGTATAGGTGATTCCTATTGTCCATGAAAAGGCAATGCTTAAGACCTCTTCCAACTCTTAAGAGTTATAGTCTTACATTTCTCAAGAGAGCTCTGGTCCATGTTAGATTCAAAATCACACAACTCTCAGATTCTTAATATCAAGACTAAGTTAGTGTGGATCTAATTAAAATGATTCTAACTTGAGTATCATAATGAAGAATGGCAGAAACCAATTCTAACATAACATTATAACATAATATTAATCCATCAGTCCATAAATACGTAAAATACATTTTACATGTATGTATGTTTTATTTTTAAGTGGGGTGGAGAAGAAAAAGCTCTTCTTTATAGAAGAATTATCACTGGGGCACCTGGGTAGCTCAGTGAGTTAAGCCTCTGCCTTCGGCTCAGGTCCTGGGATGGAGCCCCACATTGGGCTCTCTGCTCAGCAGGGAGCCTGCTTACCCCTCTCTCTCTGCCTCCCTCTCTGCCTGCTTGTGATCTCTGTCTGTCAAATAAATAAATAAGTAAAATCTTTTTTAAAAAAGAATTATAACTAATAAATGATTGAGAATAGTCAACGGAATTGGAAAATCATTGGAAAACCACCATATTAATAACTGATTCAAGTTAGAATCAGCAATATATGTCAAAACAAGGGTGAAAGATTGCTAAAGAAGAGGATATTCACACAGTGTGAAGTCTCACCTCACTGATTACGCATCAGTTTCAAAGAGGAAAAGGTATGTTTGGTAGTGGGAAAACCCAATGGATTTCACCTTAACCAAATGATCAAACTTTACATCACCAATGAAGGACAAAATGACTTAATGTGTCTCCTAATTGGAGGAACTGAGAAGGGTACAACATCAAGTCTGTAGTATTCCTGAAAAAAAGGGTTTTTTTCACCTGAATCATAATAAAACAATCAAATCCCAATTAAAGGATTATCTATAAAGTAACTGATCTTGACTTTTCAAAAATGACAAGAAATCACCAGGGAACTATTCTAGGAAAACCCTAAAGAAGCATGACAAATAAATGCAATGAATGATCTTTGACTAAATCCTGACTTTAAATTTTGGAAAAAAAAAATTAACCTATGAAAACACTACTGGGACAATTATGAAATTCTGAATATGGACAGTATATTAGATCATGGTATTTGCATTAGATGTCTCGAGTATGAAAATATTTGGTTATATCAAAGAATGTCCATTTCTTAGAAGACACAAGCTAAAGGGCAAAGTATCATGAATCCTGCAACCCTGCACCTAACCCTCAAATTGTTCAGGGAAAGTAAAAGAAAGTGTGTGTGTGTATGTGTGTGTGTCTGTGTCTGTAATTTCATATATGCAGCTGAGACCAGAGGAAGGAACCATTTCTTTCTAACACTGGCAAAGTCTATTGTCTAATCCTTTATTCTTTTGATTTGCCTTTCCAGTTGGACCCAGAGAAGTGACTATCAGTGCATGCATAAACCTGGCTGCTCTGAGCTCTGGCAGCACACTCATTTGTAAGGATACATGTGGGCTCCACAGATGGCAGTAGGTAACTTTATCTGAATTTATTCTCCACCTGGAATGGAAGTGGGTCATCACATCCGCATTTGAGAAAGGTCAAACTTCACAGCTTCTTTCAGCACCCAAGCTGTTCTTCCTTGTATTATTACACTTTACAGGGCTCCACCAAGTCTATTTTGAGATTTTTTTTTAAATGGGGAAGTTGGTATGGTGTCTTTGATCCATTGAAATATATTTGCTAAAGCACAGACTCCATCCAGTATGATGCCCTCCCACTCCCATTGTCCCTTATGGTTGACCCTCAGTCATGTTAAACCTGAAACATATACAGGAATCTGTTAGATGTTGAAAGAAACAACATGGGCTGGGAAATCATTCTGGCATGAATTTTTCTGACAGATTTACCCTGGTAGGTCTGGACCATCTTTAAGTAATTCCTTTTTCCTATGCACTTTCTCAGCAGCATGTTATTTGTAAAAGTATATCTTTATCTTTCACTATTATCCTAACCTGAATCCAGAAGAAACACAAGAATTCCCAGTGTTTCACGGTGTTAGACGAATCACCTAATCTCTGTGCATTTCTGTTGCCTTACCTCTAATATAGCAAGTCTAAGTACTTCATTGAGCTGCATAAGAAATGAAAATAGAGACTTCCTGCTTCATCGGGAGCTCCTAGAGAGCAGGGGTTTCCCCATTCATATTTGTGTCACAGCACCAGGACTTAAAATACACATTTGATTGAATGGTATGCCTGAATACAGATGCTTTAACAAAGACAGTGCCCTACTCCCATATAGTCTAGGGAAGAACATTTTGACTAATAGGTTCCAGAGATATATAATATTACAGTTGATGTTGGTAGGTCTTATATCTGTTTGTGTTGCTATTCTTACACTGAATAATAGTTCTTAGCTACAAAATACTAACTTGAGTTTAGCACATACGTTGCTTATAATTAGATGGTTAAGATGAACTCAGTGATAAAAATATTATTCAAAGGGGCGCCTGGGTGGCTCAGTGGGTTAAAGCCTCTGCCTTTGGTTCAGGTCATGATCCCAGGGTCCTGGGATTGAGTCCCGCATGGGGCTCTCTGCTCGGCAGGGAGCCTGCTTCCCCCTCTCTCTCTGCCTGCCTCTCTGCCTATAAATAAATAAAACCTTTAAAAATATTTTTTTTCAAAAATTTTCATATGTTAGGACAGGGCTCAGTAACTTTTTCTATAAAAAACCAGATAATAAATAGCTAGGTTTTGAGGACTATGTAGTCTCTGTCACAACTATTCAGTGCTGTCACTATAATAGGAAAGCACCATGGACAGCACTTAAATGTATGAGCACAGCTGTGTTTTATGGACACTGATATATGAATTTCATATAATTTTCACATGTCTCAAATATTCTTTAATTTTTGATTCAAACAATTGAAGATGTTACTCTGAGCTAAAAACACACAAAAAGGAGCATTTTTGTGACAGGATATAATGTGTTAGGATATTGTGCTAAGATATTACATGACTTTATCATGCATTTTTATATCAACCTAAAATTCAACTTCTGAAATCATGAGTTAAATAGATATTGAATTGAAATTCCTATTTTAAAAAGACAGAGTGAGGACAGTCATAAGTGTCACCTTAAAAGGCAGTTCTTTTTCAGAAATTTACTGATTTGTTTTTCACTGTTTTCTAATGACAATAAAAATTTTTTTCTTTTTTTTTTTAAAGATTTTATTTATTTATTTGACAGACAGAGATCACAAGTAGGCAGAGAGACAGGCAGAGAGAGAGGAGGAAGCAGGCTCCCCGCTGAGCAGAAAGCCCGATGTGGGGCTCCATCCCAGGACCCTGGGATCATGACCTGAGCTGAAGGCAGAGGCTTTAACCCACTGAGCCACCCAGGTGCCCCGACAATAAAAATTTCTAAAACTATCAGTGAACTGTAAGAATTATTTTCACTGTGGGGTGCCTGGGTGGCTCAGCCATTAAGCATCTGCCTTTGGCATGGGTCATGATTCCAGGGTCCTGGGATGGAGGCCCACATTGGACTCCCTGCTCAGCAGGAAGTCTGCTTCTCCCTCTTTCTTTGCCTGCCACTCCCCATGCTTGCTCTCTCTCTCTCTCTCTCTCTGTCAAATAAATAAATAAGATATTTTAAAAATAAATAAGTAAATTAGACCTGCCTCAATGGCTCTTAATGTCTTACAGATACCACTTAACAGCATATTTATTCATTCACTTTATACAATGATCCCCCAATACGAACTTTAGAGCTCTCGGGGGTTTTTTTGTTGTTTTTTCTGTTTTTTGTTTGTTTGTTTGTTTTACAAAAAATATGTGGGTTTTTTCCCTTGACATGTGAATATCCCAATTAGGTGTTTGGTATATGTCAACAGCAGGAACAAATCCAGAAAGCCAGCAAGAGAATGAAAGTGTATTTAAAAAAAAAAAACTCTTATAAAGGAAAAGGGAGCATGTTAGATGATTGTTCACCACTCTCTTACTGATTTGCTCAAGACTTCAAGGCTCTATGATTAAAAATCTATGTCATTTTTTTACATGGTATCACAAGGGGTGGGGAGAATTGGAGTTATTCTTTTAATAGTTATATACTGTGTTCCTCTTATATGCCAAGGGCTGCCCGGGCATTAACAAAGCAGTGGTCAACCAATCAACCAAGCTACCTATTCTCACAGACTTATATTCTAGTGAGGGAACATAGACAAATAAAGAAGAAAAATGTTAGATAATGACAGATGCAATGCAAAGAATTTTCACAGGCTAATGTGACAGAGAGTAAGTACCAGAAAGGCCAGTTACACCAGGTGATCAGAAAAATGTCTCTTAGAGTAAGTGATACTAAAATTGGGCTGTAATTTATAAGGAGAAACTTGTTGGAACAACAGCGGGGTGGGGGGGGGAATGCATTTTGGGCAGCGGAAACAACTAATACAAAGGCCTTCTTGGGTAAGAAGGATTTGGTTTATTTGAGAAATGTAAATATTTGCACGGCTAAAGCACAGGGAGTGAAAGTGAGTGGAGATGAATTCAGGTGGGTAGCCAGGTCGTGTAGGGTCAGCCAAGGCAAGAAGTCTGGACTTTATTCTAAGTATGATGGGGGAAGAAGGTAAGGAGGGAAACTGGTGAAGAAGGTATCACAGTAGCCCAGGCCAGAGATGACAGTAGGTCTGACAAGGGTAGGAGTAGCAACAGAGCTGAAGAAAAGTGGGAAAAGGTCAGCCTGCTTTAAAGATAACAGCCATCAGGTCAGTCCATTACAGGGTTAGAAGTGGGAGGTGAGGAAAAGAAGAATCAAGGATGACTCCTCCAATTTTGGTTGTAACAACTAGATGGATAAGGTTGTCATTTGCCAAGAAGGCAAGACAAAGGGGAAGCAGGTTTGGGGTGAGGGACAGATCATGAGTTCTGTTTTGGTCATACTGTATTAGTTTCCTAGGGCTCTTGTAAAAAATTACCACAGATAGGGTGGCTTAATGCAACAGAAATTTATTTCTCAAGATCTGGATGCCTGAAATTCAAAATCAAAGATGGACAGAGTAATAAATTGTAACTGATTGATTCTAATCCTACATCTATTGAAAGCTGAAAAGATCTCTTTGATTAAGAGAAATAATAGAATAATGATTAAGAGTATACATTTTTTTTTTCAGGTAGATAGCCTGGATTTAATTCCTGATGCTGCCACTTAGTAGCTGGGAGACTCTGGACAAACTATCTGACCTCTGCATGCCTCCATTTCTTTATCTGTAAAGTGGGGCTACAATACAATTCTGACACTAGCTACCTAGAGTTAGGCAAAGCTTTATAGGTTAAGGGCTCAGGCTTTCACAAGACTGTTCCCACATCAAACGCTGTCAATAAGCTCAGGGATTCCCAAGCCACCTCCACTTCTGACCAGCTGGCTAAAAATCTGGTAACACAACTTGTAGAACTCAGGAAAGCCCTATACCATTATAATTTTGTTATAGCAAAAGAATGCAACTCAGAATCAGTGAAAAGAAGAGACACACAGGGTACAATCTGTAAGAATGCCAAATGCCAAACTTCCATGTCTTCTCCCTGTGGATTCAGGACACATCACCTGGCTCACCCAAGCTTTAATGGGTAGAATTTTCCTTAGGGTGTCATTATGGAGACATGATTGGCTGAATCATTGGCCATGTGAATTCAATCTCAAGCCCCACCTTCCCTCCCAGGAGGTTGAGCTAATGTTGCATGGCTCAAAGTCTCAACTCTCTAATCACATATTGGTCTTTCTGGCAGTCACCCCTCCAATCCCGATACTATATAGGAACTTGTCATGAGTTGTCTCATTAGCAAAAACTATCAGGGCCTACCATGAATAACAAAACTGAGGAAATTCCAAGGATTTAGAGGCTCTCTCCGAGGAACCAGGAAAAAGGGAAGCCAAAGTCTTCATTATACAACAGGATCTAAAAAAAATCTACCTCAGAGGGTTGTTATAAGGATTAAAAGAGCTAATAAATGTAAAGTACTTAAAACGATGCCTGGCACTACAGAAATGTTAGCTACCTTTGTTCACTAAATATTAGATAGTCCTACATAAAGTCCTATTAAATTTCATATTCCTGCTATATTTTCCTCCCTAAGAGAGATAATCCACCTTGACTTCTTCAAACATAGTAGACCTCATGGGAGATTCTTCCTAAGGCCGAATTATATGCATTTTTCATCTATCTTTTCAAGATCTGTGACAAATTTCTTCTTTTTTTAAGATTTCATTTATTTATTTATTTTAGAGAGAGAACAAGCAAGTTAGCAGGGAGAGGGGGAGAGGGGGAGAGAGAAAATCTCAAGGAGATTCTGCACCAAGGGTGGAGCCCTACATAGGGCTCAATCTCAGGACCCTGAGATCATGACCTGAGCCAAAACCAAGATTTGGATGCTAACTGACTGAGCCACCTAGATTTCTAATATGGTATCATCATGTACCAAATAGAACATGGTTTTTATAAAAAGTCTAAGAACTGCTGAGTGACTGGGATAATTACTAGCAATTAGTACTCCCAATTAAAACTTCCCACCATAATGTAACATAATAATCAACTTACATTTTCTATTTTTTATTTTTGTTTCAACAAATATTTATTTAGTACTATTCTAGGTGCTGAATCTACAGCAGTGAACCAAGCAAAGTTATTGTCTTCACTGAGAGGGAGAGCTTGTATACTACTGGGAAATTCAGATAATAATCACATTTTAAAATATTTATTTATAATATACATTTAATATATTTAGTATATACAGCATGTACTATACACTTAATACATATAACATAAATAATGAAAACTAAAGCAGAATTAGGGACAGAGTGTGATGAACTGTTCTGTATTTAATTGGGTGTTCAGAGAAGTTTTTGCTGACGGGATAATATTTAAAGAGAATCTGGAATGAAGTGGTTCCTGTATATCCTGACCTGTTTCCTGCTCTTTTGTACCTGAGTCTTTTTTCCCTCACCTCTATCTAGACTAAACCAGTTGAACCTGTTTATAGCTGCCCATTTCTTCCACATGCCAAGGTCAGTTTGAAATTCAATGATGTCCTACACCTAGTCATTTTGAGACAGCATCAAATTTAATAAAATTGTAATGCCTATATTGATGTTTTAAGGATTTTAGTCTGAGAGAGTGGTTAAGAGGGTGATTTTGTAGAAAGGACACAGGGGCCAACTTCACCCAGGCAGCTTAGTAATCTTTCCCTTGAGAAAGCAGCAGAGTTATTTTTTATTTCTTTTTTTATATTCTGCAACTGCAGATTTCAGTTAATATTAAATTACTTATCAGAGAGAGTTTGGAATATGGTTTTCTTTATATTCCATTTGACTTAACATCATTTCTCTATAGTGAAGTTTCCGTGCTATAAAAGCTCTTTTTATAGATAATTGAACCTGAGAGCAAAATCTAGGCATTTTGAAGGAAATATAGCTGATTCTCTTTCCAGGGGAAAATAATTCTGGCTTCCTTCCTGGAACCAGTGAAGTATGAGGCAAATGACAGTCCTTGATTTCGATCAAAGATCCAAGACTATTCTCTGACAGTTGGGGGCAGATCATCAAGTGAAAGCCTGCCTCATCTACTCTACTGTCTATTCAAGGCATCCAGCACTCAGATAACAAATGATAGGCTACTGAAGCCATTAACAAGGAAAAAATGCATTGATAAACTTCTCTTCACAAAAAATCAGCAGAAATAGTCATCTAACCTAAATTGTGAAAGATACATGGATGAAAGAGAGAGGGAGAGAGAGAGAGAGAAAGTGAGAGAGAGAGAAAGGAAGAGAGAGGAGAGGGAGGAAAATAAAGAACAAAAGAAAAAGAAAAAAAAGAGTTATCAGCAGAAAGGATATCCTCATTCGTTGTCAGAAAATAGCACTAGAAACAGATAAATTCCTGAGTTAAAATCAGGGAAGGGGTTATGTTCAGCTTTATTACTGATAGCAGGGTTGTACATTACAGACCATTACAAACAGAATGGTATGAACAAAGCACCAGATACATACAATCAAACCGTCTATTGAGGCATGGAACCACAGAGCAGAAGCAATCACCATGGAAAGCAGTGTAGTGACAATACAATTGTAAATCCATTTGATAGGCAAACTATATCAGTTGAAATTTCTCAGGATGAATGAGTTTAAAACTCGTTATCTGTAGAGCAGCCTATCCCATGGTACCACTTTATTTATTCAGATGGAGATTGGAGAATATGGGTAAACATTACAGCTCCAGCCACAACATGTTTTGTAGATAAATCCTGTACAGTATTTGTTCTCTATGCCTTTGCATATGGTTCTTTTCCACTGTAGAAGAAAAGAGTGGGGCATGAGGGGCACAGTGAAAGGGATATCTTTAAAAGACACATGCACAGAACTGTGAAATGGCAACATGTGTTTGCCATGCAGGCCATAACAGCACTGGAAGTCATTCTGTCATTTAATGTTCCCAATTTAGAGTTTTAAATAGCTGGGAAACGCTCTTCTTTGAGCAGTCTATAAGACAGTAAAATTCATTATGTCTAAAGGCACCAGTTAGCCAGAACACACAGCAAGGTAACTTCACAAAGTGCAGGTCATAAAATATAATTTGTTTTATGGTTGAATATTCACATTTCCCCTTTATTCCATTTGGAACCCGAGTTAGTTTCAGCTGAAAGAAATGAAATGTCTAAAATGGAATGAAGGTACAAAATGTTTCTGCAAAAGTACAATAAAAATAATTTTTGAAGGAACTGTGGTTGGAGAAGGCTGGAAACATCTTCCATGGAGAGGGTGAGAGCTGGAATATAAAATTTAAACATTCAGGGGCTCCTGGGTGGCCCAGTTGGTTCTGCATCTAACTTCTGGTTTCGGCTCAGCTCATGATCTCAAGGTTATGAGATGGAGCCCCACATTAGGCTCCGGGCTTAGTTCGGAATCAGCTGGAGACTTTCTCTCCCTCTCCCTCTGCCCCTCCTGCTCATGTGCCCCGCACACATGCTCTCTCTCTCTCTCTCTCAAATAAATCTTAAAAAAAAACACAAAACTTAAACATTCAGTATAAAAATTTCGTCACAACTCTTACGGTCTGCAGATATTCCTTCATTTACTGAAAGACACACACACGTTTACACTAGACAAAGGACTCTGTCTTGATAAATGTCTTAACTCTTCTACTGAAAGCTGCACCTTCCATCTTATTTGTTCATTTCTTTGTTTAGTCATGAAAAAGTTGCTATTTTAAGTAGAAAAAAGAATACGGTGATCAAAAAGATCTCTATTTCCCCCATGTGGAAGAGCTTTTGGTGAGTTCATAGACTGAGGGGTGAAATACCATATTTGGAAATTACTGAAGTGAACAACATATTTGTTGAATGTGCCACATGCACTTAGTGTTACAGAGACGGAGTCAGGTGTGGGGTACTGGTGTGGGATTTGGAGTAGGTCACTTAATCTCCACTTGGTTTTCATTTGTTTTTTTTTTCCCCCATCTGTGAAACAAGGAATTTAGATTAGATCATCTGAGTCCCAGTCAAATGTTTTGATTTGAGTCTTTGTTAATGACCTTACAATGGTACAAAACCTTTTTTTCCATAATTTTTTTTAGAGGAAGAGCATTCTTAGATCATATGAACTATTCTTTACCAAACACATACATTCTCACTTTCAATCCCCACGACAAACCTACAAGGGTATTATTATTAACATTTGAATTATTTTTTAAGTAAGGAAATAAGGAAGCCTAGAAAGATTAAATAAAATTCTCAAGTTTCACAGTTGCGAAGTAGAAGAAGTCTGTAAAATCTAGGTCCATCTGATGGCAAAGTCAGGTTCTTAATCGCTAGTCCATATTACCAACCATAGGGAATGTGATAGATCCCAGGGCCTCATTTTAGATTTTTTTTTAAAAGATTTCATGTATTTATTTTAGACAGAGAGACAGAGAGCACACAGAGAGACAGAGTAAGAGAGAGAGAGACAGGCAGACACTGCACTGGGAGCAGAGCCCAATACAGGGGCTCAATCTCATGATCCTGAGCAGAATCTGAAAGTATGATGCTCAACCAACTGAGCCACACAGGCGCCCCTCATTTTACATTTGCAACTCGTTGCTGAACAAGGTCAAGTAACTTGCTTAAGGTCACAGAGCCAAAAGTGTGAGAGTCAGAACCAGATCTGGCTTGTTTTCCTCCAAGTCAGTATTTATTAATTTATATCACATTATCCATTTTCTGAAGCCACTAAACAGTTCATAAACAATGAGGTTAGCATTCCCTGTGATTGTAATTATCAGATTTAATAAACATAAATTCAAATAACTGGAGAGACCTTAACTGAAGTCCAGGATAGGTGAATTTTCCAAAAGAGCAAACAAAAATAAAAGAGACTTGATGAGAACTGAAGATTAAATTAAAAGGGCTTTAATGCCATCTGCTTCTCTTTCCATCAATTTGCAACCAAATGGTATCTAAATTCTCTTATTCTGCTCCTGGAAATGGTCTAGATCCAAAAATATCCTGAGTCCAAGATCCTCAGAGAGCATCCCTCATTTGCACTAACCTTAACTAAAAACACAAGCCACAGAAAAGCAATTTAAACCGACCAACTCTGTTTCCTGTGGACTGCTCATCATTCCAACCAAGATGAGCATCTTTTGTAATAGAGAACAGCTTGATGCTTAAAACTTTAGTCAATTTTGAGCTGTCATAAAAAAAAAAAAAAAGGGCAGCTCCTTTGCAAGAGGGAATATGTACATATATTTTGTCCCATCAAAGATGACTTGAAAAGTCCTCTTCCAATTTGCTTTGAGAAAAAAATAGCCTTTAAACTGAGATTAAGCAGGGAAAAACTCTCGATAAAAAGGAAAATTTTTCAAAAACTTGCAAGTGACTGCGAAGCCAGTTAACACAGAAAACCTTGTCACCTTAAGTATGCCATTTGTTATCACACATGCCGGAATACATCTATTCATCTTCTTTTAATTGCTTAGCTGTGCTAGAAATACAAAGCAGCTCACTGATGCAGAGACTGTGGAAGAATATTTTGTCATGGAAACTTTGAAAACATTTCAAAGCAGGAGCTCTTCTCTGGTGAAATGAGACCTTCTAGCTGTTTCTTGGGCATTGTATTCAGCTGTTAAGTGTCTAGAGTAAGAGGCCTTCTCCATGAGTGGCTTTTGCATATACCAACCTGTGCTCCAAGATGGCTAAGAAAATTCCAACAATTTCCCAAGCATTGTTTGGGAGAGCAGTAGTTTGTCTCTTCTTCCTCTTTTCCCAAAAATAAGACAACTGAGATTATCCCTGAGTCAGCAGGTAAATACCTGGTTGCCTCTTGAGTGTATCTGAGACCAGTCTGGGGGTATTTTTGAGCTCATCCTTTCTCTAAAGAATTTTGCTGAAATTAAACACTGAGCATGATTATACATTTTTTAAATGTTTACTGAACACTTACTATACGTTTTATGACTCAGGTGCTTTACCTACATTATTTCATTGAATCTTTACAGAAATTCTATAACATCTATCTAAAGATTAACCCAGATTCATGGATTAATGACACAACTGGTGGTTAATGACCAATCTAGTAGTTTGTTAATGAGCAACAAAACCCCAAATCAAAGACAGCCTCCAAAACCCAGAGTTTTTGTTTGCTCCTTGTTAAACAGACCTTCCGCTTGGAATATGACACAGAGCTTGAAGGTTGTTTTCTTTTTAAAACCCTTTCCATTCATCATTGTTCCACCACGAATTATGGGAAAGTTATCATCCAGGTCTTCCAAGAGGCATTGCTGACCCCTGTGGGCTCAAGATTATTCCAAAGGAGAAAATGGGCACAGAAATTTTAAGAAACTGAATTTACCAATCTGATCCTCAGCTTCAACATACAGTACAGTCTTTCCTAAAATGGATCTGATGAAGAAGACATCTGCAGTTCTATCAGCTGGGTTCTCCTTTCCTCATCCCAATCTCCTTCCGCAGCTGCTCTTTTCCCATTTTACAAAAGAAAAGCATACCTCCCACTCATACCTTACCTCCTTATGGCATATTGTCTCAGGGGAGAATTTGAAATATTGCTCCCCATTGAGATACCCTAAGTTCCCCTTCCCATGAGACACACATGGAATCACAGTTCTTCTCATAAAGAAATGAGCTTTTCTTTTATGTTTTGCAATACTAATGTACCAAAAATTTAAGTATGTTTACTTTGGCTTTATAAATTATTAGCTAATAAAAATGTTATAATAGAAACATTTTAACCCACAGAGCTTTACAGAATTAAGAATAAAGTAATTCTCATTTATAAACATATTTTTTAGCAGAGAAATATGATAGGATGATCAATTAAAAAACTGTCAAAAATATATATATTTCACACAACTGATGAATTATTGAACAGTACATCTGAAACTAATGATGCACTATATGTGGGCTAATTGAATTTAAATTATGTGTGTGTGTGTGTGTGTGTGTGTGTGTGTGTGTATTTCAGTAGGATAAAACTGTGGGGGAAGTGAGAAAAGAGAACAACGTAAAAGGACTCAAAAGAAGAGTCTGTTCTGGTAATTTCAAATGGAAGCTGGTGGGTATCAAATCACTTTGGTATCTGCTTCCACCGCATACATTTTAAAATGACTAGTGTAATACTTCTAATTTTAAAGTGACATAGTTAGGCTAGTTCAGGTCTGTACCAAAACACCATATTGATATGCTATTCTTGACAGAAAATGACAGCAGGACCTAGGACTGATGAAGATGTATGAAAGGCCAATATTCAGGCTATAATGAACACAAGTAGGTTAGTATAATTTCTTCTTCTCCAATTCCATTATATTCATTTCATGAAAAATGCTTTTATATTATACTGTTTCCTCTTCTTGTTAATATCTTTGTCATGTGGGAAGATATCAGCATTTTAATGATTTAGTTATTTAAACTTTTTTGATAATTTCTGTCCCTTGATTGACCCTTCCACTTCACCTCTTCTCCTCTAGTTATAAGAACCGAGGATAAGAATTGTCAGCAAATCAAGTTACAGAGTGTGGGAAAGGTTATGGTGCTAGAAACTGCTATTATCCTCCTGACAAAAATTATAACAAGCACAGGAAAAGGTGTAACTAGAATTCATTAATAACCTACCATGCTGCAGATTTTAGAAACACCAGAAATGGTTGCTATTCAAAGAAATGCTGTAATTCATGCTCAGAATTGATTTTCCTAGCCGTTTTGCTGAGACTGTCAATAAATGAAATGGCTATTTAATTCGGCAGTGGTTGAAGTAATATGATGTCTATCAATAAAGAAATTAAAAGATACAAATATTTGCTTGTGCTTTCAACATAAGGCAACCCATTCTATCTTGGAATTCAGTTCAATAAAGGTACATCTCAGCCCTGAAAGATTTTTGTGACATGTTCTCACCTGTGTACTTTTTCCAATGCATGGGCAGAAATATACACACATACCTACACACACAGACTGTATTGCAATGAGATGACATGATCTTTGATGGTAGCACATTTCACTTTCTGGCATGTGTCTATAAATTTATACTTTATGGACAACTAATATGATAAAATGGTTTCAAATATACAAATCAGCATTTATTATAAAATAAGGACTCATATTCTAAGACTAAAAAAATAATTTTTGCCAAAATTTATCAAGTGCTATCTACCACGCAGTGTGCATATTTTACATATCATATCAAATAAGCATCATGGCAATCCTTTGATACAGATATTTTGATTACTTCCATTTTAAATAGAAGGAATTCCGGGCCAAAAAGGCTAATTAAATTGCCCAAGGACATTTGGCAAAAAAAGTTTCCAACCCAACCCAGGACTAAAGGCCCTTGATCTAAATCTGCTCTATCCAATAAGGTGGCCCCACCACTTGAAGTAGTCAGTAGAAATTGAAATGTGCTGTTTGTGTAAAACACCCCAGATTTCAAGGACTTAGAATATAAAAAAGGTAAGATACCTCAAAAATAATTTTTAAGTGATTACACTGAAATGATAATATTCTGAATATATTAGATTAAATAAAAATATTAAAATAATTACCATTTTCTTAAATTTTCAATGTAGCCACTAAAATCTTTTAAAATTTTTTATTTAAATTCAATTTAGTTAATATATAGTGTATTATCAGTTTCAGGGGTAACATTTAGTGATTCATCAGTTGCATATAACAGCCAGTGCTCATCACATCAAATGCCGTCCTTAATGCCCATCACCCAATTACCCCATCCCCCACCTACCTCCCATCTAGCAACCCTCAGTTTGTTTCCTATAGTTAAGAGTCTCTTATGGTTTGCTTTCCTCTCTGTTTTCATCTTATTTTATTTTTTCTTCTCTTCCCATATGTTCATCTGTTTTGTTCCTTAAATTCCACATATGAGTGAAATCATATGGTATTTGTCTTTCTCTAACTGACTTATTTTGTTTAGCATAATACCCTCTAGTTCTATCCACTTTATTGCAAATGGCAAAATTTTTAAATTATGTACATAATTTGCCATATATTTCTATTGACAATGCTGATCTAAACCACTGGGTATAGTGCCATATCTGTATGTATTGTATATGTATGTAAGTGTATATATATATATATATATATATATATATTAGTCTAAGAGAATATTAAAGCATAAAAGGATATAAAATATTAGTCTACATCAGTCTATTTCAGCTTCCATAATAATACCACAGAACAGAAGGCTTAAACAAGAGAAATTTAAGTTCTCACAGTTCTGGAGGCTGGATGAAGGTGCCAGGATGGTTTCTGGTGAGAGCGTTCTTCCTGGCTTTCTAACGACCTCCTTCTTTCTATGTACTCACCTGGCAGAGACAGAGAGACCTCTGGTGTTTCTTCCTCCTCTTACAAAGGCTCTGGTCCTACTGGATTACATTTTTATTACCTTTATTCCCTCCCAAAGGCCCCATCTCCAAATACCCTTACACTGAAATTAGGAGTTTTAACATTTAGGGCTTTAACATTTGAATTTTCACAGAAGGGTCACAGACAATTGATAACAGGTGGTTATTTCTGGATAACAGAATTCTGGGTAATTTTTATTTTCTCTTTTATGTTTTCCTGATAATTTTATACAATATTTTTCTTTTTTAATCAGAAACCACACACAGTTTTCATTTTGAGAAACAAAATTTTACAGTACTATTGTGACTGGAAGCAACAGAATTATTCTTCTAGGTCCTTCCTCATCTTATTATTTTATGATAAAAATAAAGAGTTCATCAATATTAGGTATTTATTGCTTATACAGTATGCTACTGTTTCTGTGAATATATTCATTATTTGTAACTTCTGAGTGGAGAGTTGTCCCTGATACATAAGAGACTCTGGCAGGGCTAGACCACCTGACATAGTATCTAGGTCACTTAGAAGTTCTCCCTCTGCCCCCTGGGAGGCACTGGGCCTCCTCACCATAATTCTGGTGGCTCTGGGAGCATAAAAACCAGGAAGGATAGTTAAAAGTGTAGTATGCCAAAAAAATTCCAGGTAGGAAGCTCAATGCCAATACATGGGCAGGCATAAAAACTGACCTTGCTTAACCTTCATGTATTGGAAACATTTATTTTTGTATATAAAAAAGGGATAATAAAAATACACAAAAGAATAAATAAATTTGTGTGTATAATATAATAATATATTATTATTTATACCAATCCTGATGAAACTTTCAGGCTCATTTGACCAGTTTTCAAATGACCAGAAAAGCAGCCATCAGCTATAGACCAAAATATTTTAGGATAATGGGATGCTGAATGGAAGAGACGGATTAGTTACAAGTATTTGATTCTCAACAGATTGCATACGTCCCTTCCTAGCCCCATTCCAAAAGCCATATCTGCTGCTATTGAATAAGAAAGCTTAAGTTCTCTTGGGCTATTATCATAGCAGCAGCAGCAATCTTTGAACACAGCACTTGCTTATTCAACTCCTATTATAATTTCCAGTGAAATAAAATATCACAAAGTCATTCAAATTCATAGACAAAAGATATATCTGTAGTGACAAAGTAAAGTATAGGATAAAATTCATTATCCTGATAAATTGATGAACATGGACAGTCACTCTGTATAATTTGAACTAAAGGAACTTTTTCTCCCAATGGTTGGATATTTTTGGCCTGATTTATCCACATAATTGCCTCGGCTCCCCATTTCATTTTGCCCGTGTCAACACAACGAAGTCGTAGTACTTGATTTTGAAAGCTTCACTATTTCATGTCACGTTAGCAAGAGAGACGCGCATAGCAAATTCTGGATGGGTTCTTATGACAAATGACTTCTATGGTTTGCACGTGTCTCTTCAATGACAGCTGCTGAGAAGAAACATCACCTCACAGCTGCACAACTTGATCTTTCTCTCCCCTGTGAATTAGGAGGAATTGAATGTTTGGCTTTAAAGAGGCACTTCGCACTCCTCTCATTGAATATCACAATTGTGCCCCGACGAATGGAAACAAAAAACCCCATCATTGGCAACTGATGGGAGAAAAAATAGTCCTCTCATTATAGAGATAATAAGCAGGATGTTCCCCTGCAGCCTTTCTTCTTAATTCTCCTTATTGTATTTTATTAAATGATGCAGTTTGAAATTAAGACTCTGGCAACCTTCATGCACACGCTGCATAAACAAGCAAAACAGAAACACAGTTCAAAGAGCAAGTATAAGCCCCTCCCAAAAGCCATCTGCTTTCTTTTTGTTATGAAACTTCAATTCATCAGCAAAACTCTAAAGAAAATATTTATAGCAGAAATATAAGCTTGCATTCTGATGCTGCTTTGAGATAGCGTTAACAGAACACCAGAAAACTTGGATAGATCACGTCACTTACTAACCCATCTAGAACGTCATTGAATAAGACCCTCCGTGTGCCAGGGCCTGTGGCAGCTGCCTCTGTTTCCATATCCTTAAGTGAAGATAATAGTTATACCAGCCATGCGTACCTCTAAAGGTTGCTTAAAACTATAAAACAAATAAACTGTAAAACAAAAAAACCCTATAAAACAAATAAAAACATCTGTGTTTGTTTTCCATTAGGAAGCCACCAGAAGAAAATGAAACAGCCATTTAGCTACCCTTGCAAAAAATCTGAATATGATTATAACTTAAAGGAGGTTTCATTTTATATGTCCACTAGCACAAAATTTCTGCTAATCTTCACTCTGGTAAATTTGAAAAAATGTAGGGAAATCAATGATTCAAGCACAATAAACTTTCTTAATCACATTGAATGACCACACAAATAAATGTACCTAAACAATAACACTGACATGTAATCCAAGTTTGCTAAGTAAAACATCACCCCGAACTTCCTTTCCTTTCCATTTTCCTCACAATGTATACCCATCTGATGTGATGGTAGCTTATAACCATGGTCTGTAGCAAAGCAAGACAAGATCCTGAAGACTTGGCATGAAGGAGAAATAAAACTTCACTGTGTCCAACAGCTAGGTTGGCATGGGGGTATTTGTTTCCACAGCATATTCTAGCCTAACATATTCTAGCATATTCTAATCTAACAAATTCAGGAATGGTACCAGTGATATATCTAGGCCATAGCAAAGAAACATAAAACGTGCAGCAATGGTTTAGCAGTTAGAATGAAGACAGTAAGGAAACCAATTTTGGAGGCCAGGAAAATGATAATCCATTTTATGCAATGTGAAAGCATTTGGTAAAATTATTTCCCGTGTAATTTGGGAGGTATGCCATGTGCTTCTAAGGCCACTGATTTAGGGGAAGAATGTTAAAAGTAAATCTTGGCTATGTTTGACAAAAGATGACAAGGATAAAATAAGATCAGGAAAACCCTGGCTGGTTTGCGAACAAATGAAAGCGATGGCAACAGTTTAGGAATTCTGAACTTGCAAACTGAAAAAGTGACTACTTCAAGAACCCAAACAATAAAACTTAGGATCTCAGAAGACCAAACAACAAAATCATCATGAAACTCCCTTCCTGGATGAAATGACTCAGGACAAAGATATGATTAAGTATATGAATTTCCCACCTGTTCAAACATCTACAAGGTAGCCACCATAAAACTGACAGAGAAATTCATGGAAGTGAGAAGTAATGCAACAAAGCAGAGTTTAGAATTCTGTCTAGAAAAGAACTTCAGGTGTGATTACTAGCACATGGAACATACTTGAAACAAATACATTAGAAGCCTACTATGTTTGTAGGGGAACTGCATTGCCAAAGAACCCACAAGACTGCACTGAAAAACCATCAACATTTTGAGATTTGCAACTCTTGGGTCCCCATGTTCCATAAGAAAGAAGGTCACTGAGAAAACTGTGTGCCTTTCAAGGAGGCCATGTGCCCTAATACCCACTTCAGAGGTGGCTGAAGAGAGTAACAAAAAAAGAAAGAACGTCTCATTGGATACAGCTTGCAGCCATGGAGTACATTGAATAAAAAACTCCAAGACTCAGAACTAAGGCCTAATTCAGGAACACCCACCACCCTCAGGATAGAGGAGCCTTCACCAGGTCTTCCCAGTGGGATTTCCTCATTGCTGCGTGGCCCCTATCTTCCCCTTTCCAAGTGAGAATATGTACCATAGTTACCCTGCCCTTTTCTACCAATGTATATCCAGGGGAGAAGGGAAGTTCATATGATTTTCTTTTCATTTCATAGGTCATCTGATCAAGAAGAGCTTCGGGTAGACAAGGTAGAGAAGCCCACGTATTCCACAGAGCTTGATGTAGTAACTGGACTGGAATTCTAGATGTCTCCCCTGAGGCTGTCCTATGTATGTGAAAAAGGTAGCAATTGGAAATTTGATGACTAGAAGAACAGATTCTGGAGAAACTGTGAGTACCCACTTAATATTCATGTGTTTCTCTGTATTTCCAAGCCTCTATACACCTATCTAAGTGGGATCATGCAACCAGATTATGCCAGTGGAAGGCAAGCAAAAAGAATATGTAACTTCTCAATGAAACTGTCTCTAGTTCTCCCCCATCCCTGCTCTAGTGACCTTGGAGAGGCCATATGATCCAAGTGCTATAGTTATATGACAGAGGAGTGGTATAGTGATTATCATTAATAATACTCTATACACACTTGAAAGTTGCTAAAAGAGTAAATCTTAAAGGTCTTCACTATAAAAAATAAATGGTAATTACATGACATGGTGAAGGTGTTAGCTATGATGGTAATCATTTTCCAATATGTAAGTATATCAAATTAACACATTGTATACCTTAAACTTACATAATGTTATATGTCAATTATATCCTCAATAATCTGGAAAAAAATGATGAAAGAGGGCATCAGATTCTGCATGAGGGAGAAATATGTATTATTTGTGTAGAATCACTAGGATTCAGGGGTTATTATCATAACATAGCCTAGATTAGATTAACTAACATTATGCAACAGAAACCCCATTCTCATTCTCCCACAACATTTTTAGCGAGGTCTATGCTGATGCTGCTGATAAATTTTTGGTGTTGATGAATAAGAAAGATGGGTTTGAAAAGATTTCTGGGTTAAAGTGAACTGAAAATATTAAGACATTATGTGCAAACACAGATGCACTACAATGAGAAACAGCCAGTATATAGGTTACACAACTACCTCTTGGCTCCCAGTGCTCCTCTCTATGGATACAGGAGGCAAATTTCAAAACAATTGCAGTGGGATATCCCAGCTTCATAATGGTCCAGGATCTGAACCTATCTGGGTATGTCTCATATAATATTGTGGCAAACTTACAGTTTATGGGGAGTACATAGGAGCTTCCCAGGAAGGAACTCATCCTTAGGTAAGGAAGAGTTAGGCATGACAAAGTTCCCCCAACAGCAAAGCCTTCATCATTAATGGGGAGAAGTGTTCTGGGCATAACAGGGCATTTCACTCATTTATTTCTCTGTCCCTAGGTAGATAGAGGGCTGTAAATAAAACCTAAAATATATTTAAACCTCTTCCAGACATTATGTGGATTCAGATATCTTTGATAACTATGTAACAGAGAATAACAAAATGAGGACCGAGGCATTTCCACAACTTCACCACTCTCCCCTCAACAAAGTTCTGGCACCTTAAGCACTTCTTGTTGAAGTCAGAGTACCAGGCAATAGAAGCTAGAAGGGCTGCCACCATTGCGATTTCAACCTGCCCAGTTTGAACAGCAGTATCCAGCAGAAATAGGGTTGGGATCTTGTGCATGCTATTTGGCTGATCACCAGACTTTTTGTGAGCACTTATAAAACATTGCCTAGGGTGCCTATGTGGCTCCATTGTTAAGTGTCTGTCTTTGGCTTGGATCTTGATCTCAGGGTCCTGGGATTGAGTCCTGCATCGGACTCCCTGCTCAGCTGGAGGACTGCTTGTCCCTCTCCCACTCCCCCTGCTTGTGTTCTCTCTCTCGCTTTCTCTCTCTGTCAAATAAATAAATAAAAGATTTAAAAAACAAAACAAAAACAAAAATATTGCCTAAGGATCCCAAGAAATAGGGCCAGAGGAAAGGACTTTACCAGGAACTGAATCCTTGGGTGAATGAGTGAGAGTAGAGCAGGGAATTCTCAGGCATAAGTTAGCCTTTAAGATATTAAAACACCCCAAAACTTATTGACCTAATGTAAAAACCATTTATTATTTCTCACAAGTCTAGGTGGATTGGGCAGCTCTGGTAACCTGGGCTGGGCTTGGTTTATCTCATCTGGGCTCTCATGTGTCTGTGGTCAGCTAACAGGTCATCTGGGGACATGCTAAACTACTCGGCCTTGGCTGGAATGCCTCGGGTTTCCTCCATGTTTCTCACATCCATCCAGTGAATTAACCCAGACTTGTCCTCATCGTGGAGGCAGGGGTCCAAGAGACAGAGAGAGACAGAGAGACAGAGAGAGAGTGCAGCACAAAAGAGCACAGAACTTCCTGAAGCCAACAATTGGACCTGAAACACCATTCACACCAACTCTTTTACATGTCAAAGCAAATCAAAAGGCCAGGTCATATTTAAGGGTACAGATAAAGATTCCACCTCTTACGGGAAAATCTGCAAAATAAATTACAAGGATAGCAAATTCAGAGAGGGAGACGACTGGGATCATTTTGGCAATCAGTCCCTGCGTCTGTGTTACTGCTTTTACCATGATACGGTTTGCGTGAGAGAAACCTGGTTGTGCACTCTCCATAAGTTTCCCAGAATGCTAAAGTTGGAAGGATCTTAGTGACCACTGTCTACTTCAATCTCTGAATTTCAGAGAAAAGAAATCTGAGGTCCAGAGAGGTTATGCATTGGATTAGTTTCTTGTTAGGCATGACAAATTCTCTAGAAATTGTCTCTAGACAATTTCTGTAGAAATTACTTTTCATTCAGCTCAGAGTTCTTTCAACTGTACTATCTTCTCTTCCAAAGACACTATTAAGATAGAAAAAGTTTTGGTTTTGTTCTTCATTTTTTTCACCCACCACATTTGCCATCAAGATTATCTAGAAAAATATCAACAGTAGCCAAGGAAGGCTGTTGGTCTTTCAGCTGTGGTACCTTACCAACCTTGTCCTGCTCTGCTGTGACATACCTTCTGCCCATAAGTATAGTGCCTAAGACCTCTCTCACAGTGAACTTCCATAATTCTCATTATCTGTGCGGTCACACAACTGTCCCTTCCCATGGAACCAACCTGCCCCAGAAAGTCCTAGCACTTGCCCAACAATATCTCTATTTGCCTCAACAGTTTATGGTCTTATCTTAAGAGAACTGCCCTCATAAACAGTTGCTAATAACCTTTATTTTGCAATTTTCCCTTCCTATTTTGCATAAACAGCTATAATTCTGCCTTCCTCAACTGTAGTTTTTCTCCAGGATCTACACTACAAACCAAAAAATTGAAAGTTCCATAACTTATTTCCCACCTCAAAAGATTATACCCATTTAACTGACCCGCTGTTGGAAACACAGCTATTTCTTTTGTTTCCAAATTGAATGTGAGGGAAAGAGGAAGAAGAAAGGTATAGCTTTTTGGCAATGTAATCTTGATCCCCTTTAAGGTGTTGGAGAGTTTAAGGGTAGGGTAGTAGTTCAAGAATATCTGGTGGAATCACTCTCAAGGACAATGTCGAAGTACCTTGTTACTGAAAAGATCTGCTTCATGTACACAGAGCATAACAATAGGAGAAAAAAACCAGATTTTCAGTCATTTATATGATTCATTTCTGTTTTTATGGGCAACCCAGCATAGTTCACCTCATTAGCCATTATAGAGATTTTAATTCTTGAGTTAATCCCATGTTCATTCATCAGAATGAATATTAATATCTTCCTAATGTAATTTTTAATTAAATATAGCATCACCATTTTAACACCCCAAAGATCTAAATAGAGTTTGAAATAGAAGACAGACACTATCAACAATAAAAATCAGAAAATTCTGCTCACATTCTTTTCAAAAGGCTGATCACCTATGAAGTAATGAGAATAAATTATAAGATAATGTAGGACAGATCTAATTAAGATAATGAGCTATGATTATGGACATGATTTTCCAGGGTTAAAGATCTTAACAAAAGGCAATATATGAATATATTTTAAATATCCTCTTTGGTCTACTTACTTATATTAGCAGTATCTCTTTAAAAAGGAAAATATTCATCAAAAGTAATGACACTGAATCTGCGGCAAGTGCAGAGTTTTAACTATTTTGCCATTACTTATACATTTAATACTTTGACAGATTTTGTAAAAAAATTTGCTTTGTATATTTGACTGAAACAGCTTTTTTTTTTCTTTAAATCACGACATTCAAGGGGAAAGAGACATTAAGATCAACATTCTCTCTGTACTTTGAAACTGTATTATGAAGATGCTAGTACAGATTTAGATGGATATTTCTGGGAAGAACTAATTAACAAAAGTGGTAGGCAAAAAAAAAAAAAAAAAGGCAAGAAAAATGTGTAAGTGAACTTTCTAGGCATGCCTGGGTGCCATCTTTGCTCCTCTCCAAAGACAGCACAACAGCTACTTAATCTTTGGTGGATAATGGTTAAGTAGCAGACATAAATATTTCCTGAGAAGTACAGAAGTGCCATAGGAGAGCCCTGGACAAGTCTGATGGCTTCATTATTTGGTAAACATTCAGCCTTGCACTTTGAAAATTGAGACACGTCTACTGAAAAAAGCCGATAGGTGGAAGGAACCGTGATCCAAGGGTGTACTAAAGTCTTGCCTGCTTTCTATGCCCAAAAATGATGGCATTCCAAAGTAAAACTCAGAATCTAATCAGTGACACTCGTCCCAAAGTGGATCCCCAGCCCAGAGTCACCTCAGAGGTATGTCGTTCATGGTTGCTGTCATTTGCATCAAAAAGCACCATTCCCCGGGTCTGTTTTAGACAATGGAGCAAGCAGGCTCAGCTCATTACCAGCAAAAAAACAAAAACAAAACAAAACAAACAAAAACAAACAAAACCTTGTCATTGGCACAGTGCTTGACTACACTGCAGTGGGCTTCTGGGCATTAACTCTCCAACCTCAGGACCCCTCAGTGACAGCTTATACGGCTACATCAAGGGGCACTTCAGTGAAATCTCTCAAGAGCCTAAGGATCTTTGAAAAAAGAACAGAAGGATGGATGTCTGAAAGACATAATGATGTATTTAAAAGCAAAGAAATTATCAGTTCCCTATTTCTTAGATTTTTTATTGAATCTTATTCTGTACTCCTTTGCTCTAGTATACTAGTATACATATTCTCCTTCCCCCTCCTTCTCTCTCTCTGTATAAATTTACACACACACATCTGTGTGACACTGTGGAAAGAACATTGTTAATAAGCCAAAAGACTTGGATTTTCTGGCGCTGGCACCAACTCTTACTAGCTGTACAGATTTGAGTAAGTCACTGAACCTCTCTGATCTTTCATTTCCTCAACTCTGACACTGGGAAAATGAAGTTATCTTGTAGGATTGATTTGAGAATCAAATGAGATCATGAAATTCACGCACATTTAAAATTATAAACCTCTAGTCTACATATTCTCCAAACCACAGTGCTGTCAATATGTTCCCACCATGTTAGATAATTTAGGAAGGAAAGCCACAGGATGGAAAACTTAAAACCAGTGATTAATTGATGCCTCGAGAAAGTAAAATAATGATTTTCAGATTTGGCTTATTTCAAATGCAATCTTCAGGGCCCTACTTAGAGACCTGAAGACCTGGGGAAAGGCTAGAATGTAGGGACTGCAACAAGAAGTCATGGGAACATCTTTTCTGAGGACCTACATTCATCTAACACATTTGGATAATATTACTCATTCTTTCCCTTTAACACCATGCTCATCCTATTAATTTTCTTTCTGCTCTCCTCTCAGGATCCAATAAGATAGAGTAGAAAGAGTATCATGGACTTTTTAGGCAGACAGATCTGGCTCTGCTATTCATCAAGTTATTCAACTCTCCAAGCCTCAGGTTTTTCATCTGTAAAATGGACTCACAGATATGATGACATTTACTTTATGGTGCACCTAAATGGTGCAGTCCGTTGAGCATCTGACTCTTGGTTTTAGTTCAGACGGTGATCATAGGGTCCAGAGATTGAGCCATGCATCAGACTCAGCATGAAGTCTGCTTAAGACTCTTTCCCTCTCCCTCTGCCCCTCCCCACCGCCAAATGCACAAACTCTCTCTCTCTTTCAAATAAATAAATAAACCCTTTTTAAAAAATTAAAAGCACTTGGGACATACATGTTAGGTTCCTTCAATTGTGCTCCAATTGCTGGAGATCGTTAGCAGTAGCACGAGCAGGAAAAACTCCAAAGTGTTATAGCTGGGCTCTCACACCTTCCCTTCTACAGACATGTTCCTCCTGGAAGGTTGCATTTCATCACCCTAAGCTCCTAATTCAGGCGGCATCATATACCCAGCACCCAGCTGCCCAGTGGCCACCATCCATTAACTGCAGTTTCCCCCATATCCCCAAACTAGTCCCTCCCATTTCCTCCAAATCTAAGATCAGCCTAGTTAATTACCAATTATTTACCATGAGGCTGAGAGTGACTGGCAGCCCATTAAACTTCCAAGGGGAAATTTTTCTTTTAAAATCCACATCCAATGTAGTGCTGGGGGAGGAGGTTGGCATGGGCCACAGAGTGGAAAGGGTTTGGATATAGGAGGTGAATGCCTTCCAGAAAAGTACTGTACCAGCCCAGCTGGATGAATATCCCTCTGCCTTTGTGGTCAATGTCAACCCATGCCATTCCCTACTTGTCCTCTATATTATCCTTTACCATAAATACAGTAAGCCCAAAACTCAATTACCTTCTTTCCCAAACCTACATCCCCTGTCCTTGTGAAGCAAATTGCCATAACTCTAGTCTACAATCTGGGAGTTATCTTCACACCTTTCTGTGACACAACTCAGTCCTGGTTTAAAGACTGGTTTCTGGGATGCCTGGGTGGCTCAGTTGGTTAGGCGGCTGCCTTCGGCTCAGGTCATGATCCCAGCGTCCTGGGATCGAGTCCCACATCAGGCTCCTTGCTCGGCGGGGAGCCTGCTTCACCCTCTGCCTCTGCTTGCCACTCTGTCTGCCTGTGTGCTCGCTCTCGCTCTCTCTCTCTCTCTCTCTCTCTCTGACTAATAAATAAATAAAATCTTTTAAAAAATAAAATAAAATAAAGATTGGTTTCTGACAATGGCTCCCAAATCAACATTCCTTCCCCTAGTCTTAATTCCTCCAATCAGCTGTCAATGGGGCAGAGAAAATGGTCTTTCTAAAGAGCAAATGGAAGCATTTTATACTTCTATTCAGAACCCTTCCATGTGCCCCCCAGCCTAACAGGCAACATCCAAATCCTGAGCATTTCATCCTCAGTCTGCATTCTCTCCAGCCCTCTCACCAGGCATTCCTGGTATCACAGTGGGAAGACAGTGCGAAATAATGGAAATACCAGTTCGTTGTTTGAGTGTCTGAAGTAATGGTTTATAATCCTAAAAACTATTGGTACTTACATGAATCTTGAAGCTGTTGTTTCCCTATTTTCCTTACTTAGTGCATGAATGTCCAATCCTTGTCTTCCTCCTTTTTCTTTCCTCCCAAATGGAGCTGATTTAACCATGTGATGAAGAAGCAAGTCTCTATACATTATAGGGGATATAAACCTTAAAAATTTGGTTTCAAGTAAAATGAATGCTATCTTAAAGTACTGCCTCAAGGTATCTCAATGTAGCACAACAGTAATGCCTGTTGTATTTTGACATTGCACATAGCATTATTCCAAAGAAATTGTAATTTAGGATTTTTCACCACCACTTTGTGCCTTATTCAATTTTCTTTAAAGTTTGATTCTCAAGGTGCTATGCCAATGCTTTTTATTGTTTTGGCTGCCATATAAGTCACTTTAATCTGACAATCATCCTTCTGATGACATCAATCAAGTCTTCTTTGCTGAAAACCTGTATTTGGGAATACTCTGCAAGTAGTAATAGCAAACAAAGAGGGCATCCAGGGTTTTTCAACATATACTGAAATATCAAGCCAACAGGATAAAATGTGACTGTAGAATTGTTGCTGCTTTTCAAGACCCCAACATTTTAAACACTTTTAAACCAATTAGAAATATAAGTGCATTCTGTTTTCCTCTGGCCTCCAGTATTATTTATGTGTATTCACCACCACATAAAGCAGAGGGGGTTTTCTAAGGCAACAGTGCTATGCACAAGATCATTCAAGGTTTTGTCCACTTCATTAATTTTTGTGGGGGAAGGGAAGACAATACTTTTACAAGTTATGTGCATGAGTGATTTGTTTGTGGCTCTTTTAGCTGTTGCTATTGCAATCGTTGTTGCTATTATCCCCTTATACACTTGATAGTTTAATTGAACGAAAATTGCTCTTATAGCCCAAAAGGATTTTTCTGCATTCTGGAGGTACTACTTTACATTCTATTGATAACTAGTGATTAATGATTTATGTCTAATATTTGGATGCAAAGGGTAGGTTCTAGGCAAGAGTCCTAAAAGGATGTACAGTCTTCAGCCTGGATCTCACTTTAAAAATATTAGTTATTTTTGGCAGTTCATACAGATATGTTTATCATGTGGGGTCAGTATAACCCAAGCCAGACTGTTTCTAACTTTATAGCAGGTAAATTTTATTGAAAATATTCAGTTTTTCTTAAAATGCTGCCTCCAGGGCGCCTGGGTGGCTCAGTGGGTTAAGCCTCTGCCTTCGGCTCAGGTCGTGATCTCAGAGTCCTGAGATCGAGGCCCGCATCGGGCTCTCTGCTCAGCAGGGAGCCTGCTTCCCCTTCTCTCTCTCTGCCTGCCTCTCTGCCTACTTGTGACCTCTTAAAAAAAAAAAACAAAAAAAAACAAAAAACTGCTGCCTCCAAATAACACTGTAAAACACCACCGTAGGGGAAATGCTTACATAGTTTTAAAAAAACTATGCTTCCATAACAGCTGATGAAGAATATCCCAGACTCTTAAAGAACAGAGAAATAGAAAAAGCTGACTCTCCAGTGCTCCAGTGTCCCTGAATCGACTAAAGCTGGATGAATGTTGGAACTAGAGACTCCCAGAGGCTTTCAGCCATTTTCATGTGAAAATTTAAATTGATCGCTGATCCTTCAGCTCTATAACCAGTGAAGGATAGATTTTATCTTTTTTTTTTAAGACAATGTTTTTTTAAGAGGTAATGTGTCCTAATGAAATAGTATATTGTTCCAACAAGCAAAAAGTGTAAGGCAGAGGGAGGAACAACATTTCAAGAAAGCTCAGTAACCGTGTACATCCAGGTTCAGTCCTCCGCTAGGGCGAGCTCCTTAGCTCACGGGTTTATATCAATTTCCAGACAGAATCTCACTGAAATGCATATTATTCAAGGAAAAGCCAGTCCAGAATTACTATAGTTAAAATTCAGTATAATAAAAACCATTTCAAGTAAGACCTCCACAAAGTACAGATATTTCTATATGCCAAGATTTTGATCTGACTTAGCCAATGCTTTATAACAAATAAACCTACTCAAAAAATGGCATCCCCATCTCCTGAACATGTAAAAGGCTTTCTCTATCATCACCATACCTACTTGTCTGAACTATCCAATTTAGAACTCAATTTACTTCCTTGAACTAATTCCCATGTGCCACTATAGTCCTAGGAGTTGAAAATAAAAATGGATGCTTGGGGGAGAAGCAGCTTTGGATAAAGACCAATTACCATGGTTACCACAAATAAGAAAGAAGTTTCCATGTGCACCCAGGAATATTCCTTACACCTGTCCCCAGTACACAGAGTTCTACAATTTTGTCTTTGTCCATGATCATTGCAATCCCAGAGCACAGCCAAAGCCAGCAGGTCATTCTGACCTGGTTCAGTCAGCCCCCTGCACCCATGACTCATCCTTCTCCACCCAAATGAATATCATAATTTAGTTTTCAGGTTCGGCACCCTTTCTCTCCCAAGGCTGCCTTAGAAAAACATCTAATGAAACTGCTTTTAATAATACCAGACATAGTAATCATAACAATCTTTCCATTGAAGACAAATTGGGAAATGCTGGAGGAAATATTTTTAAAACAGATTCTTAAAAGCATCAAAAAACTAATGAGAGTGAGGAATAACCAGGCCAAAGGAGAGAGAACCCAGAGACAGTGGGCTGCTTTTGCCTGTTAACATTTGTCTAGTGAGCGGTGCTGAGCTGCTGAGCTGCATGATGACGAACAGCTCCCAGAATTAGTGTGGCTAAGGAGACGAAAGTAGAGTCCAAGGACCATCAAGGTCAGGGAACCTGTTAAAACACCCTCTGCTTTAGGCTAGGACCTCAAAAACCTCCACCCTTTGAATAAGGGGAATTTCAAAAAAATAAAGCTGTCAATACTCACAGACAACGTAATTGAGAATGTAGAGAATTCAAAAGAATCTACAAATAATTTATTAGAATTAATAAGTGAACTTTGCAAGGTCCCTGGGTATCAAGCCAGAATCAGTTCTATTTCCCTATGCCAACATCAAACAACTAGAAAATGAAGTTTTTGAAACAATGTTATCTACAATAGCATCTACACGTCAAATAGTTAGAAATAAATCTAGTAAAAGACATAGAAAACTTTTACAGGGGTGCCTGGGTGGCTCAGTGGGTTAAAGCCTCTGCCTTCGGCTCAGGTCATGATTCCAGGGTCCTGGGATTGAGCCCCACATCAGGCTCTCTGCTCAGCAGGAAGCCTGCTTCCTCCGCCTCTCTCTCTCTTTCTCTCTGCCTGCCTCTCTGCCTACTTGTGCTCTCTATCTGTCAAATAAATAAATAAAATCTAAAAAAAAAAAAAGGAAAACTTTTACACAAAAAAGTGATAATATACTATTGAAAGAAATTAAACATGCAAATAAATGAAAGGCTATACTATATTAATTAAACTATATTCAAATTAACTATATAATCAAATTATATAATATAAAAATATTTATAAAATATATATTTTAGGGGCGCCTGGGTGGCTCAGTGGGTTAAAGCCTCTGCCTTCGGCTCGGGTCATGGTCCCGGGGTCCTGGATCGAGCCCCACATTGGGCTCTCTGATCGGCAGGGAGTCTGCTTCCTCCTCTCTCTCTGCCTGCCTCTCTGCCTACTTGTGATCTCTGTCTGTCAAATAAATAAATAAAATCTTTTAAAAAAATAAATAAAATACATATTTTATATAATTATATAAGATAATTATATAAAATATAATATAAACTATATAATCAAATTAAACTATATTTTCAGTGCAATCCCAATCAAAATTCCAAAAGTATGTCTGTGGAGGGGTGGTGTGTGAGAGAGAGAGAGAAAGACAAAGAGAGAGCAGACACCAAGTTCTTATAAAATGCAACAGACCAAGAACAGCCAAGACAAAAAGCATAAAGAAAACAAGGTTGGAGGGTTTACTCTACCAATTATCAAGGTTTACTATAAAGATATTGAAATTAAGCAGGTGTGCTACTGATAAAATAAGAGCTAAATAGATCTATGGAGATATAAAGAGCCTAGAAACAATCATGCATATATGGTCACTTGATTTATGACAAATCTGCCACTGTAGAGCAGTGGGAAAGGGTCATATTTTCAAAAAATGGTGCTGAGTCAATTGGATATCCATATGAAAAACAATGAAACTTGACCCTTACTTCACATCATACAAAAAAAAATCAATTCCAGGTGGACTGTAGATCTAAATGTGAAAGGTGAAACAATCAAGAATCCCAAAGATAACATAGAAAACAATTCTGTAACCTTGAAGTAGGTAAAGATTTATTTAATGACACAAAAAACACTAACCATAGAGTGAACACTGATAGACAAGAATTCAATAAAATTAACCATTTCTGTTTATCGAAAGACTCACTAACAGTAAAAAGGCAAGTCATATAATGAGAGAACATATTTGCAACATCAACAACAAAGGGCCAATATCCTGAATGCATAAGAAATGCCTCCAAGTCAATATACATGCTAGACAAATGGACAAAAGATTCGGATACTTCACAAAACAGAACACCCAAATGGCCAGTACACATATGAAAAGTTGCTCAACTATTTAATAATCAGAGAAATGCAAGTTAAAACCACACTGGAGTATCACTACTCTACAGAATGGATAAAATTTAAAAGACTGACAGTAACTAGTGTTTGGGAAGATTAGAGCAACCATAATTCTCATATACTGGTTGTGGTAATGCAATTTGGCACAAGCGGTTTTGAAAACTCTTTGGCATTATCTATTAAAGTATCACATATGCATGACCCAGAAAAACCACTTCATAAGTTTATACCCAACAGAAATATGAGTATATATACACCAAACAATTTTTACAGGATATTTATAGAAAGATTATTCTTAATTACCAGAAATAGGAAAGCAGCCAAAGTATCCAGCAACAACAGAATAGGTAAATAATTTGTGGTATAGTCATATAATGAAATATGGCTATGGCTATCCTTTACTCAATGACTCATATGCATTCCTGAGAACACTGCCACTATTGACTCTGATCACCAATTCCAATGTGTGGAGGGGAGTTTCCCCACACCGCCAAGCAATTCTCAGACACCAGTTCTACAATTCAACTCAATTCTTATACTACCTATCTGGAGATCACATCAGATTCCACAGGTTAAAGGCTCAATCCTACAAGACTGCACCTACCCACCCACCCCTACCATCAACTTCAGACACTGGCTGCATGTCCAGGTTATATCACTGATGTTTCTGACCCACTGGGTATAGATTGGAGGTTCCAACAACCTTTCCCTGGGTTAGACTGGCTCACAGAACTCAGAGAAACATTTTACTTACCAGATTACCAGATTATTATAAAAGGATAAAATTCAGGATGGAATTCTATCCTGAATTCCAGATAGAAGAGATGCATCGAACAAGGTATGGGAAAAGAGTATGGAGTTTCCAGGCACTCTCCAGGCATGCTTTTCTCTCCCAATCTCCATGTATTCACCAACCTGAAAACTCTCCAAACCTCATCCTTTAGGATTTTTATGGAGGATTCATTACCATAGTCATGATGGATTAAATAATTGGCCTTTGGCCTTCAAGTCAATCTCCAACCCCTCCCCACTCTCCAGAGGCTGGAGGGACAAGAGTGAAAGTTCCAACCCTCTAATCACCTGGTGGATTCTCCTAGTAACCAGCACCCATCCTTAGAATAGGTCCAAAAATCACCTCATTGACATAACAAAAGACACCTTTCTGGCTCCCTTTATTTAGGAAATTTCAAGGGCTTTAGGAGCTAGGTGGCAGGAATGGTGGAAGAAGACCAAATATATATTTCTTATTATAAATCATACTATTACAGCTACTAAATCAAAAGCATTCAAAGAAAAATATTCTTATTAGTGTTAATTTGAAAAACTGATATATTTTATTCCAATCATAAAGGTTCAAATAATATTTACAGATAGAAAATATATTAAATATATATTTACTTATGTATATATTTAATATATATTTAATAATATATCTTATATATTATTTTTATATTTAATAAATATATATTTAATAAACATATTAAATGAAAATATAATATATTATATATAATATATAATAATAAATACATTAAATGAACACAAGTTTATATAAGTAATAACTAATAGTTTAAAAGCAAATTGCATGTAAAATGTAGTGTGATATAAGGCTTATTGTATTAATTCTTTTTCTTCTTTCTGGACCATTTTTTATAACAACTTTTCAAATTTGGGGGTAGTGGTTATGGATTTTGCACTCAAACTGCACCTATAAGCAAAGTAATAGCACAGTAAACAAATGGAAGAAAATAAAGACTAAACATGAGCTCTCTTGAAAGTAAGTGGAAATACAACATTCACGCAGCGGTATGAGTAGTCAAGGAATATACCACTTCTGCCTCTCAGTGTATCAAGCAAAGCAACATATTTTGGGGTCATGCAAATGTAGCACACAATTAGAATATGTTCCATATGATATTCTTTCAGTAGAAACAACTGTTTGAGAGTTTGGATGACTGCATCTGAAATTATACTGTTAAAACATCACTCCCTACAGCATATTCATTTAGTATGTGGAGACTAGAAAAAGTCATTATACGAATAAAAAGGAGCTACTCAAAAACAGTGGAATAAATTTTCATAAGTCTATTATAATGAAACATTGTTAACCAAGCAGCTATTAGGTAGGGTAAATCTGAAATACACATAAAGAAAACAAATTATTGCCAAATGCAAGAACATGGATGGATATCACAAATATATTGTTGAGGCAAAGCCAAATAAAAAAGAACGCATACTGCATATCTTGGTTTATATAAAATTCAAAAACATGCAAAACTAACTCACAGACTCAGAAATCAGAATAGCAGATACCTTTGGGGAAGAGAGATCTAACTAGGAAGGGCATGTGGATGTATTCTGTGGTATGGGTAATGTTCTGTTTCCTGATTCTAGTCATGGTAAGCAGGGTATGTTTTTGTGATAATTCATTCAGTTGCATACTACCCCACTGTGTAACCTTGGAAATGTAAGAAATCTACAACATGATATAACTAACCTGCCACTGGAATGGCTAAAATTTTTTGAAGTTAGTATCAAGTGTTTAGAAGGATGCCAACCTGTGAAAACTGTCAAATATTGCTGATGACAGTGTCAATTAGTACAACTGGAAAATAATTCAGCATCCTAGTTAGTGTTATGACCTAGTTATATGACCTAGGGATAAACCCCCTAGAACACACACAATAAAAGTGTGTGCTCTGGGTTTAAATACACATACAAGACTATTTCATAACATCAAGATTCATAGTAAGTCCAAATTTTTTAAATACCTATCAATAGCAGAATATTATAGAGCAATAATGAACCACAGTGCACATCAACATAGGTGAATCTCAAACATATTGCTGAGAGAAAACAGACACATAAGAGTACCTACTGTGTCCCTTCATTATATAAAGCTCAAAACTGGGTTAAAATAAGTAAATAAGCCACCACAGTATTTTGTAACGCAGTCTTCATAGATAACACTATAAAGCAAAATCAAGTGAGTTGCTGCTAACGACAAAAATCAGGGTAAGGGGGGGCGCCTGCTTGGCTCAGTGGGTTAAAGCCTCTGCCTTCGGCTCAAGTCATGGCTCAGGTCATGATCCCAGAGTCCTGGGATCGAGCCCCGCGTCCGGCTCTCTGCTCAGCAGGGAGCCTGCTTCCCTTCCTCTCTCTCTGCCTGCCTCTCTGCCTACTTGTGATCTCTGTCTGTCAAATGAATAAATTAAAAAAATCTATAAAAAAAAAAAATCAGAGTAAGGATTGCCTCTGGAGCAGCAAAAGGGTTTTGATAAGAAAGAGGTATGTTGTGTGTATTTCTTAACCTGGGTGGGTTTTGCATGACTACTGTTTTACAGCAATTCATTAACCTATATGCTTATGATTTAGTCTCTTTCATTTACTTGCTGTATTTCACAATTTAAAAAACAAGTTAAAAAGAGCAAAAAAGAAAAACAGAGAAAAAGACCGCAGCATCCTATACCATCCCATTTATTTTCCTTTCTTCTCTAGTAACACTTGACATTGCTTTTTATTATTTATTTGTTATAATACCATGTTTCCAAACACACACAAAACAACTTGAGGATGTTCATGTGCATTATCTTAGCATGAAACAGCTTCCATTTGAGGGCAGGGGCCATATCTTGATCTTCCCTACTATCTTCCAGAGTCTCTGCACTATGATCAGCCCAGACCAGGCACTCAACACTCAAACATGAAAGGATCTGGAAAGACTTGATTTACTGGCTGACTGGATGAATCTCTTGCCTGCCTCATCCTTCCTGTAACAAAAATTTGTCACACACACACACACACACACACAGAGAGAGAAACTGATAAATTTTTTTTTAAGATTTTATTTATTTATTCGACAGAGAGAGATCACAAGTAGGCAGAGAGAGAGAGGAGGAAGCAGGCTTCCCGCCAAGCAGAGAGCCCAATGCGGGGATCGATCCCAGGACCCTGGGATCATGACCTAAGCTGAAGGCAGAGGCTTTAACCCTCTGAGCCACCCAGGCACCCCATTTATTAATCAAAACCAAAAAACAAATTCAGGCTCCCAAAGGAGAAAGAAATTGAGAAAAAAAAATGGAAGAAGGTGAATTTCTCCTTATTGTATTCCATCATTTCCTTTTACTTTGTGGGTGATTCGGAAAAAACTAGACATTAGCCCTAATTCCTTTCCGGGTCTGAGAGAGTAGGAAATATGTATAGTTGTGGGTTTTTTTAAAAAAGATGTATTTATTCATTTGAGAGAGAGAGAGAGAGTGCGCTCATGAGAGCAATGGTGGGGGTGGGGGTGGGGGTGGAGATTAAGCAGACTCCAGGCTGAGAGCAGAGCCTGGCACAGGGCCTGATTCACAATCCTGCAATCACGACCTGATCCAAAATCAAGAGTTGGTTGCTCAACCAACTGAGCCACCCAGGCACCCCTGTAGTTCTGTATTTTTTACAGCTTTGGTATTCCCTGAGGTAAGAGGCATCATTGTCTATGAAATATTTGTGAGATTTTAATAAGAAGTGTTGTGAGCTTCAAAGAATTAATTCAACAAAGTTATATTAGGTTAAAATAAAGGCGGTGAGATTTGGGATAAAGAGCTGGACGGTCCCTGGTTCAAACCCCAGTTCCATCTCTTTATAGCTGTCTGACATTAGCCAATTTACTCTCTCTGAGCTCGTTTCCTTAAATTTTAAAATGGAGATTATATTAACCTTCCACCTAGGTTGCTATGAGCAGCAATAAGATCACACATATAACAGGACTTGGTGGATAAAAAGTTCTGAACAAATGTTCTTTTCTTCCCACCCTCTGCATTTATTGAAGATTGTGGTGGGGTCAACCACCAGCTGGTAATCTTTATTCCTTCGTCAAGACACAGGCTGATAGATTTGGTAAATGAGCTAATGGTACAGATGAAAGAAAGAAGCATTTTGAATTCAGCCAAAAAAAAAAAAAAAATTTAAGGGAGTGCCAAGTAACAGTACTGAAATTTCAATGTAAAACCCTAAGAACACAAAATCACACAAAAAAGTAGGGAACTTACTTTACATAAGTAACATGATGTTGATGCTTACAATTGTTTATAAAGATTCATTTAAGTCATACCTTTGAAATACATCACAACTGTTTTCATATCCCTGACTGTAGAGATATTATGAATTCCTATTTTTATTTTACCTGTCAGTATAACTATTTGGTCTCAAGAAGATATCTGAATCAAATTCCTGCAATCATATTAATTTATGTAAATCCAAGAATCTCATTTTTTCAAGATTCTATGTCAGCACCTTCTTGCATTTCGGCAGTTAGAAAAACTAGCAAAAATTACTAGATTCACTAGGTCATGTTTAAAGATTCTATGTTGACCAAGAAAGTCAACATTAGGAACTGTTCTTATTTCTTCCATGATGTTCCTTCCAGATTTTTTAGGGCAACAAATGAAAAAATAAACCTACCTCATTCCCCAGTGACTTGTCCTATGACATTTTTTCCCTAAACTAGATGTGGGATCATATCTGTCTAGCTCCATCTTGCTTACTGGGTAAAAATTTTTCTGGCCCCACATATCTGGACTCCAAATACCATTTTTTTTTGCTTATTCTGGTCACCCAGAATGCTTTCCTTTCTACCCCACCCACCTTCAAAGTACAGCTCCCCTGCACTCTCCCCTCCAAGAAAACGTCCCTCTGTACCAAGTCCTCAACGACATCTGTCTTTGGAAATCCTACCACATGTATAATCATATATCATCTTGATTTGCTCACTATTACAGATGGGTCCTATGTCCCTAACTACATTGTAAGTTCTTCCAAGATAAGGACTGAGTTTGCCCCTTAACCTATCTTCCCCACAGCTTCTAAAATAGGTCTTGGCACCTAGCAGGCTTGTCGAATGGGGATGATGATACAGGAACGAAAATGTCTGAATTAAACAGCCTGCTGCAAGAACTACTGAATGCTAAATGCATCTTAAATGAACATGTGGCTCCTCCACAGAAAATTAAAACAGGTAGAGGGAAAGGGAGTGCAAATACACACACACACACACACACACACACACACACAGAGGGAAGCCATTTTAATCTTCTTTTTCTTTTAAAGATTTTATTTATTTATTTGACAGAGATCACAAATAGGCAGAGCAGCTGGCGGGGTGGGGCGGGGAGGGGGGGAAGTAGGCTCCCTGCTGAGCAGAGAGCCTGATGGGGGACTCCATCCTGGGACCCTGAGACCATGACCCAAGCTGAAGGCAGAGGCTTAACCCACTGAGCCACCCAGGTGCCCCATTTTAATCTTCTTGTCAGAAGTTCTGCTTTGTTTTGTTTGATAAACTGCATATTGTTGATCTTTTCATCCTTCCTCATCTGAAAGATGAAGAAGGATATTGTTGTTTACTCTGTTCCTAGACCCAGAAAGCTAACTAGGCCGCCTTGTCCACTGGCTTGAAGTGGGTTCCAATGGGGAGCATCAGCAGATTAGAGAGAGTGAGGTCAGAGTGGTTATTCCTCCACCCCCTTTCCTGTGGGGTCCCCACAGGCTGGTTGCATCCTTCCATCAAAGGCCTCAGCAGCCCTTTTCACACAGCCTTACCATGTCCAAATCCTGGTTACTCAGTCCCCTCACTTCACTCCTGGATCTCTAGGGCACCAGATCCAGTGCTTTCCCTATACCCTGCTCATATATCTGCAAAACTCTCTTAAATTACCCACTTTGTATGGGCTATTTCCTGTCAGGACCAGAGAACTGTGATATCCAAAGCAGGGGGCGGGGCGGGGGGGGGAGTGATGATTTCTAGACAGAAAGACAGCAAGAACAAAAGCTCTGAGGCAGGAGATGCAGCATTCAAGGAACAGGAAGCAGGCCAGTAGGGTTGGAGAGAGGGAATGTTAGTAAGAGGTGAACATAAAAAGAAAATAAAGACCAGATAATTCAGGGCTTTGATAGCCATTATAAAGACTTGACAATTTACTCTGGGTGACCATTGGAGAGTCTAGAGGAGATAAATTATCTAACTTTCTTTTTAGAAGGATGACTGGAAGTTCTATCAACAATAAACTGAAAGGGGCCACATTAAAATACGGTGGCCAATCTGGAGGCTACTGCATTATTCTCCCCTTGATATATTATTGGTGGGTTGGCCTGAGTGGTGGACGTGGCAAAAGTGGTTGGATTCTGAATATGTTTTAAAAGCAAAACCATCAGAATTTGATGACAGATTAGAAGTAGAATGTTCTCATTTCCTACATTATTTTTTTTCATAGCACTTGTTGCTTTCTGACACACTGTATATTTAACTTCCAGTGTTTCAACTGACCTTCTCACAGAAGTGAGAGCTCCATAAAGGTAGGGAATTTTTGTCCGTTTTGTTCACTGCTATACCTCCCCTGCCAAGACTAATACACAGTAGGCATTCAAATAAATAATTAACTGAATTGGTTCATCTGAAAATTTTTAATAAATCATCAAGATATTTTACTCTTGTCATGTTCCCTTCCTTTTGTGGACATTATTAACTATAGGCTTGATGTTGTTATTCCACGATGAGTCATTTACCATAGCAAATCCACTTTAAATTGATCTATGTTGTTTAAAAAGTGCCACCTACTGGTATAGCTTAGTAGCCCCACTCTGGTAATTGATATAAACAAACAGCTGTTGATGTGCTAGACTTGGAATTAAGTCACCATTGGGTCATAATCGATTCGATTTAATTAGCGTGAATGTCAGGGAGGCACATTCACAAGCGCAGAGGGTATAACAACTAGTCTTGTATGGAGGTAATGTGTCTGCTCTTTATTTTGAGTGTATGACCTATTGATAAAGCTGCTTTGATGCAACCATTCTGATGCCAAAATGTATGATGACACCAATATGAGGGGATGAATTAGAAGCAGGAATGTTGTGACACTACCTAAAAACAAACCATCAGATTTCCACCTTGAATTTTCCAAGCAATAAGCTTCATTGCATCTGTGAGATTCTAGAGACTGAGGTAGAAGACAAGGTAGGGCCAAGAATGAATGGAGAGATGGGCTGAGGTTAGGCTCCATCTTCAAGGATGCATATGCTTGTCAAATGTGCATATCTTAGAAGGGGACTGCATAATTCTAAATGGATTTCTGTCATTATCTGAAAATTCACCTCTATCTCAAATGGTCTGTGCACTGAATAATCCTTTGGTTATATTTAAATTTCTTTAGTTGTTTAATAATGGCAGTTTCGGGGCACCTGGTTGGCTCAGTGGTTTAAGCCTCTGCCTTTGGCTCAGGTCATGATCTCAGGGTCCTGGGATTGAGCCCCACATTGGGCTCTCTGCTCAGCAGGGAGCCTGCTTCTGCCTGCCTCTCTGCCTACTCGTGATCTCTCTCTGTGTGTCAAATAAATAAATAAAATCTTAAAAAAAAAATAATGGCAGTTTGTTGTTTTGCATGTGTGAAAACAGACTGGTTTCCTTTGCCTCTTTGCAATGCTTTCTTCTTGTTAGGCCAGCCTCATTTGCTTAGGTTTCCACCAGACCCCAGGGGTGAGGGAAGAGGGAGGGTTTCGGGATAGAGCTATTTCTTTTTCTTTCTTTTTTTTTTTTTTAAGATTTTATTTATTTATTTGACAGATAGATCACAAGCAGGCAGAGAGGCAGGCAGAGAGAGGAGGAAGCAGGCTCCCTGCCGAGCAGAAAGCCCAATGCGGGGCTCGATCCCAGGACCCTGAGACCATGACCGGAGCCGAAGGCAGAGGCTTTAACCCACTTGAGCCACCCAGGCGCCCCAGGATAGAGCTATTTCTTATGCTCAGTTTCAGACACACAGGAAATCCTCAGTTGGATTTCTAATGGTTTTCTTAGGGCTCTCAATTACATCTAGAACTGTGTGAAGAGAGGTGACATCCACCAAGGGCAAAGAGAAAGGACACTCACCATTTCTCCACCCACGTAGAGCAGCCACAGGCAACCATCAAGCAATTCTTTAATGAAAAGGTAATAATTACCAAGCCAGCTATGCCTATTTGACACCACAAAACTAGGTTATAATGTTGTTTTGTATGTGCATGTGATCAGAACTGATACTTGAATTAGGACCCTGAGCACAGTTTAGCTGGGTTCCCTCCATAAAGTTGCAATCAAGTTGTTAGCTGGGTATGTTCCTTTCTGAAGCTCAGGGTCCTCTACCAAACTCACTTGGTTGTTGGCAGAATTTAGTTCCTTGCAGTTGTAGGATTTTATGTTCCCTACAAGGGAACTCTCTTCAAAATCAGCTCACATGGTAGGAACTTGCTTCCTCTAGTCAAGCAGAAGAGTCTCTCACCCTAGAGAAGGCCCAGGCCCTGATTCAGGGGCTTTCATCTGATTAAGTCTGGCCCAGGCTTGTTGCCATATAATGTAACTTAATCATGAAAGTGACATCCCAACATCTCTGGCTTATTCTGTTGGTTAGAAGCAAATGACAAGTCCCAACACACTCAAAGGGAGGGTATTACACAAGGTATAGATCGAGGAAGTAGAGAACCTTTGTGAGTTACTACCACATCATCTGTCTACCACATCACTTAAGGTTTGTTTGAATTAATTCCATGTTTTGTTGAGTATGAACTCCATCTGTTTTCATTAAAAATCCAACCATTATAACAATAAATAAAATAGGAACACAAAGTTTCTAGCAATGGGCTAGAAGTCAGAGATAGAAGACAGAAATTCTGCATTTTGACAAGCCTGACAAACTGTTTTATATTCTATTTTACATTGCACTTGTTCTAGGTAAATTAAATAACTAACAATGACCAGTTCAATGGACTTAGCAGAGGAAATGTTCTAAACCCAATCTGTCACTGTTTCAAAAACTGGTGGAAAGCACATACAAACCAGGACCGGAAGAATCAAGTTCAATTACATGAAACCAGGAAATATTCTTAGTATGGGCTAGAGCTGAAGGGAGAAGGTTATGTTTATATGATCTCCTTAATGTCCTGATCTATGAAGTCCTTCAGAATGCTCTGGGAAGCTTTTGAGTCACTTTGCTTTATGAATACTTCTGACAGATGCCTGACCAAAGCGACCAACAAAGTGTAGCTATAGAACTAAGGTGCTAGAACCAAACCTAAACCCTAGAAAATTATGACAACTTATAGGCATTGAACTTTTTTCCAGAAACATAGAGTTCACAGCAGATAGCCCTTCTAGAACATTCATGATGTTAATATTGCTGTCTCATACCACCCTACAGATTTTGATGTGGAGGACTTATGATTATCTCATTCATTCTAACTAATCTCACCACCATTATGTCCAAAGCCCTGTCCAGTCAGGATGAATGCCTCTCTCCTCCATATTCCTCCATAATTTTGTATGTAACACTTAAGCGGGCTATCACTATATTCCACTCTTACCAAACTGATAAAATGTAACATGAATCACAATATAAATTCCTCAAAGCATATTAGGCTCTAAGTCTGGAGAGAACATCCCAGCCTTATTTTCTTCCTTCTTTATCTTCTTCAACTATTCCAAGGAGTTTCAATTGCATCTATCAGGGAAGACCAGAGATAGCATTTTTACATAATGATTTAATAAAAATGGTATTGACCAGAAAAAAAATTACACTACAGACCTATTTAATTAACTCAGGGCACTAAAAATACCAAATTAAAGTCCTTAAACATGCAACTATGAGAGGTCAAAACAATTCCCTGGACTTCAATCATGTAAGTTTAGAATTTGCTTAATCCCCACTAAATGCTTATAGTTAATTTAAGGTAAATTTATGCCATAGATTTCATGCATTAGTCAAGAAGAAGGAAATGGCAACAATTCTACCAAATGGAGAAGTACACTTATAAGACTGGCAATTTATTCAACAGATATTGGTGGAGAACCTACCAGATGCCAGGCACTGTTCTATACCCGGGAAAAGCAAAGGTAAACTAGGCAGACAAAGTGCTTGATATCATGGAGATATCTTGGGAGTGTGGGGGATAGAAAGTAAACAGGTAAATAAACCAATTTATAAGATAATTACAGATTTTGGCAACTATTAAGGAAAGAACAATAGAGATAGAGTAATAGAGTACAATTAAGTGTGTGTGACAGATAAGGTGGTCAGGAAATGTTTCTCAGAAGGGGCAATGTGTGTTTGTTTGTTTTTTAAGATTTTACTTATTTATTTGACACAGAGAGAGAGAGAGAGAGATCACAAGTAGGCAGAGCAGCAGGCAGAGAGAGAGGGGGAAGCAGGCTACCTGTTGAGCAGAGAGCCCAATGCGGGGCTTGATCCCAGGACCCTGAGATCATGACCTGAGCCAAAGGCAGAGGCTTAACCCACTGAGCCACCCAAGTGCTCCAGAAGAGGCAATGTTTTAACAGAGACCTCAGTTGGAAAGGACAGAATACAGATCTGGAGGAAGAATGTACCAGGCTTTCATAAAAGCAGGTTTTAAAACTGGAAGGCAAAAGAAAGGCCCATGTGGCTGAATAGTGAGCAAGGAGGAGTGGTAAGCAACCAGTGGGAAGAGAGAGACAGGAAACAAGATAACATAGAGCCTTAGAAACTCATGGTAAAGAGTCTGGATTTTACTTAAGTGTAATGAGAAACAATGGGAGTTTTAGTTACTATATTTTAGAAGTTCAAATAATGGCGCTATATACTTAGACTACTCTAATGAACTCATTTAATCATTTATACAAGCCTATAAGATAAATGCTTTTTCTATCCCTATGTTTTGGAATAGGAAACTGAGACCCAAAGAAATTTCACAACATATCATCACACATGCCTGTATATAATAGAGCCAGAACTGTAACTAGGACAGACTATAGAACTGATTTATTTTTCAAGTTCCCTCTGGTTTGCAATGTGGAGCAGCAAATTTAGGAGGACAAGAACAGTCCTGGCTAGAGGTAATGGGAGCTTAGATTTAGAGATGACAGGGCAGCACCTGAGCACATGCTGTCTTAGTCTATCCAGATTGGCCACAACAAAGTAACAGTATGCTGGCTTCTATAAAGTGAAGCCTGTAATAGCAGAGAGATTATCTACAAAATAGGAAACCAGAATTATGTGACCCACAGACCAAGAAAATGTTGTTAAGCTATTGGAAGATTAGAGAACACTTAACCCCAAAAGATTAGAGAAAATCTGAGGTTTACACTGGAGGGAAAAAAAAATTGTTTTACCCAATATTCTTTCCAACCATTTGAGAAAGGCACATAGTAATCTTACTTCATGGTGACTTGTGCATTGCCCTATCCCTGTATTGCTATCTCTGTGGTATCTACCATAGGCAGGCCCTGAGCTAGCTGTCTGGGGAAACAAAAGCAAATGGGATTAAAAAAAAATACATTAAATATTAAATTATTGAAAATTGAGATAAATGCTATACTAGCAACAAATAAGGTGCTAAAATGGAGAATAGCAGGGCATCTACTTAAATAGGGACTTTCTGAGAATGGGACATTTGAACTGGGACCTGAGGGAGGACAGGGAAAAGAGTACTCTGGGCAGAGGGAAACTATGTGCAAAAGTTCTCAGACAGGCGAGACTTTAAAACACCAGTGCAGATGGGGCTGCGTGAGTGAGGTTAGAAAGGTAAGCAGTACTTGAAGGTCAAAGAGGGGACTCTATTGTTTGTACAACAGGAGGCCCTTAGAAGATTTTAAGCAGGAAGATGGCATCATCATATTCACCCAAGGAGTCAGTTAACAGTTACATAGTGAACATCTACAAGGTGACAGGCACTACTAGGTGTTGGCACATGCAAGCCCTAGAAAGTGGGAAGCAGTAACAGGCCATCCCCCATGGCACTGTTTATGCTCTAAATTCATCCTCTCCCTAGACTACATAGAGGAACATAAATGAGGGAGCAATATTTTAAAAGTACCACTGTTAAGTCTATCGAATTTACTCTAACTTCTAAATGCTTAAGAAAATAACCTAAGGGGCGCCTGGGTGGCTCAGTGGGTTAAGCCTCTGCCTTCGGCTCAGGTCATGATCACAGGGTACTGGGATCGAGCCCCACATTAGGCTCTCTGCTCAGCGGGGAGCCTGCTTCCCCCTCTCTCTCTGCCTGCATGTGATCTCTCTCTATCTGTCAAATAAATAAATAAAATCTTTAAAAAAAAAAAAAAAGAAAAGAAAAGAACCTAATCTGGGGGCACCTGGGTGGCTCAGTCGTTTGAACGTCTGACTCCTGGTTTCTGCTCAGGTGATGATCTCAGGGTCATAGGATGAAGCTCCGAGTTGGGCTCTGCACTCAGTGGGGAGTCTTCTTGAGATTCTGCCCCTTCTTTCCCATGCTCTCTCTCTCTCTCTCTCTCTCAAATAATAAATAAATTTTTTAAAAAAGAAAGAAAGAAAGAACCTAACCTGGTACATTCCCATAATATCTGGTGGATTAAGGCTCACTGACTCAATTTTACAATTGAATAAATAATAGTAAGGTCAACTGCGACTCTAAATCATAGACTACAAATGCTTCCAACCTAAAATGGTAAGAGTTCCTAAAGTTGGTATTTTCCTACAGTCTCATAAATAATTCAGATTTCTGTTTGAACCACCTGGCAGTGTTCCTAGGGAAACTAAACTGAATACACACCTGCCTCTAACTCTACTTTCTCTATCATACGCCGCAGTGGACAAGGATACCCAGGAGAGAGAGGTTCTCTCCACATATTCTCTTTTTGGATCCACTTTCTTGTCCACAAACAACCCAGAAACTACATAGACAGTAGTTAAAGGAGAAGGCACTGAAGAGGAGGAATTGGATGGGGAGGGTCTCACCTTTCCAGACTTAAGACAGTTTGAGCATGTTGTAGAGACCCACATTTCAGGGATATTCTTTATTTTTTTTAAGATTTTTATTTATTTATTTGAGAGAGAGAGAGATCACAAGTAGGCAGAGAAGCAGGCAGAGAGAAAGAGGGAAGCAGGCTCCCTGCTGAGCAGAGAGCCTGATGCGGGGCTGGATCCCAGGACCCTGAGATCATGACCTGAGCCCAAGGCAGAGGCTTAACCCACTGCGCCACCCAGGCGCCCCTCAGGGATATTCTTTAAAATGTGCTGAGATTTAGGTTTCTCATTTTACATCATGGGGGAAACACAGCAATAGACAGATTAATAAAGATGATTATTGCAAATAATGTTAAATGCATGAAAAAGATAAAAATAGAGCACTATGACACAGACTGGGAAAGGAGGGAATTCTGAGTAAGCCAGATGTCTGAAGAAGGACTTAGGCGGACTGAGGGAATATCAAGATTCTACACATCATAAGTTGTGGCTATTAAATGGGTAGGAGTGGGGGAATAGTAAGCATCCCATAGAAGTGCACTTGCTCATTCATTCATTCCTGTGTAGAAACTAGGAGTTCTCTCGGAGAAAGAGAGCTAGGATTCAGAAGGCAGAAGAGAGGCCCTCACCCCCATGAGGCAAACCAGGAAATAGTAACAAAACGAAAATCAAACTTGCCCTGCCACCGTCCATACTTACAAAAAGGAGCCCAAGCCCAGGCCAGTGTGTTTTTAGGCTCTATGCCAGAAACTTAAGTAGCTGAAGGGTGTGGTTTTCTTTCTGTATCCCCGCTGCTCCCGTGCAGAGGTTGACACAAGAATAAGGGGATAAACAAGTTAATTTTAAATTTAAGCCTCACTAAAAACAAGACAACAGGACCTAAATGGAGTTGTTTATGCTAAACTCCACGTCACCAAACCAAGATTGAACTTACTTAGTTTAGGCTCTCCCAGAAATGCATTTTCAGACCAGTCAATCAGGAATCACCTGATCGGCACCCGTCAAACAATCTAATGGGCCTCTGCCATTCCCCAAAGGAAAAGTGACCTTGCAAGAGCCAAAGGCTTGTGTGCCTCGCAGAATCCTTGTTCCCATTCCCTCTGCCTGTAAGAGCCTTTCATTTTGTACAGCTCCTTGGAGCTCCTTCCTATCTGCTACATTGGAGTCTGCCTGATTTGAATCAATTTTTGCTCAAAGAAACTCTTAAAATTTGTAATACGCTTCAGTTTGTCTTTTCAACAGTTCTAGGGTCCTAAGAGGAAGAGGAAGGAGACCCCGAGGGGCCCCTGGAGCAACCAGACAGAGGTACCTGTTGAGCTCCTGGAATGCGGGGCCTTCTTGTAGCCTCTGGAGGTCACAGCTCAGTCCCTCTAGGACATTCCCCAGCAGCTTCGGTGTCCGGAGCTCTCAGACTTCAGCCTTTCTTTTCCCAGACTGGTTCCGAAGCCCAGCCGGCCTGGGTCTGTACTAAACCTGGAACCCGGACATACCCCGGGATTTACCTAAACTTGGAAACCGGGCCAGATCCGGGGACAGACCGGGTCCCACTTGGAAACCGGACCGGGTCAAGTCTGGGGCCTCAGGTGAATAAAATTTTAAGGCTGAACAAGCAGGATAAACTTACCAAAGATAATCTTGAAATTCAGCGGCCACATGGAGAACTTTAAACCTAGACACACTTACCCATTTTGAGATGCTGTAGAGCTAAAAGGGTCTCAACCAAGCACTCACGGTAACAGGTAGAGGAAAAATTATTTTTCCTCTAGTTTCCGGTGACCAGGCCGAGACCCGCTGGGACACCTCGCTGGCTCCCAAGCCTTCAGGCAGGATCCTTGGAGAAGGGGCAGAAGCCGCAGAGTAAGAACTCTGAGCGCTCCACTCTCCCACATCTCTTCTCTGTAGCGCCCGAGCAGGAGAGGAAGGTAAAATTTCATGTCCTTCTTTAACAAATTTAGATTGGCAGGCGAAAAATAAATAAATAAATCAGAATTAGAACTTTGAATTGTGGCTTGTGAATTTGCTCTCAAGTGCATTGGCCTGTCTATAACCATGTTTGCCTCATCTTGTGTCCTAAGAGCTTGGCCTGTTCAAACCATCAAGTCGGAATCTCCAAAAATAGGGCCAGACAGAATGGGTGCACCCGGTTTGCAACAACACACAGCTGACAGGAATGTGGGTCAAGCTCCACGTGCTTCTGGGGTCCTACTAACTGTTGTAGCTCTCAGGGGAATTGAATTCTGGGTATTTTTCTTGGTTGGTTTTGGTTTTTTGCCTTGGCTATCTTTGGTAGTGGCTTTGGATCTTGAGATATTCTCTTTTGTACCTTTAGGGACACCTTTGCATCCCTGGGAGTTAACTAAGTGTCTTGGCTAAAACCTGGCCAATCAATCAAAATTGATTTTTGCACAAATAAACTGTTAAAATTTTTAATATGCCTCAGTTTGTTTTTTTTTTATTTTTTTTATTTTTTTTAATTAAATTTTTTATTTATTTTCAGAAAACAGTATTCATTGTTTTTTCACCACACCCAGTGCTCCATGCAATCTGTGCCCTCCCTAATACCCACCACCTGGTTCCCCCACCCTCGCACCCCGCCCCTTCAAAACCCTCAGGTTGTTTTTCAGAGTCCGTAGTCTCTCATGGTTCACCTCCCCTTCCAATTACCCTCAACTCCCTTCTCCTCTCCATCTACCCTTGTCCTCTATATTATTTGTTATGCTCCACCAATAAGTGAAACCATATGATACTTGACTTTCTCTGTTTGACTTATTTCACTCAGCATAATCTCTTCCAGTCCTCAGTTTGTTTTTTAACAGCCCTCACTAATACAGACAACTGTGATGGCAGCAGCACCACCTGCTTCGGAGAGGTAGCTCTGGAGCCTGAGGGAATTCGTGCTTTGTTTATATTATTGCGTTTAAAAAGAAAAAGATTATCAAATCATTTGCTAAAAATCATGTTGTTTATTCACCTACTTAATCATATATATATATATATATATTTTTTTTTTTTTTAAGAAACTCGTAATATAAAAAACGGAGAGACCAAATCTGAACAATAAGGCCCTCGGAACGTTATCTCGTGAAACAGGCGGCCCTTTTAAAAACCAGCCTCCCGCGGCCGTGGGAAAGCTCGACGGCATCGAAAGCCGTCATTGGCATATCCGGCCACCAGGTGTCACCATTGGTTTAAGCAAATGCGCTCGCCCTAGCTCCAGGCTAATTCATCGCTTTGGATCTGAGACATTCGATGGCATCTCAGCGGGGCAGTTGAAACCAAGGGGAACCAGTTAGTTCCTAGCTATTAATGGAGAAATTAGAACTCAGTCTAAAATCTTTAGACTCCCTTTCTAGTGTTTTCTCTGTTCCATGTATTTTTATTAAAAAAAAAAAAAATGAAACCAGCTCGATGATGCCCTTTAAAAGACGAGTAAACTATAGCTAGGAAGAATGGTACCAAAACAGTCGTCTGTGTACCGGGCTCAGTTATGGGTTAGAGGGTCTGCTCATTTTTCCTTTTTTAAAACTCTAAACTCTTGAGGATTGTCAGTTGAAACAGATCTTCACAAAGGGAAAAAACGTAGTGAATAACTTGATAAAGTCCAATTAAAACGTATTCTTTTTAGGCAGATGATATTTAAACAGTAGTCCCTAAGAAGGCAGTTCATATTTCTGAAATTTACAAATGGTTTTTCAATGCATGGGTGTACCTAAGATTACTTTATTCTTTAGTTTCTCTATTTTTTTAATTAATATAAAGATTACATGTTCATATCTTTTGGCTTCATATCCTCTGGCTTCTCTACAGATTGCAGAGAGTCTTCCATTTACACAAATCCATTTTCTCTTCAACAAGACTCCTTCTGCATCCTCACCCTCATTCAAACATTCCAACAAGCAATTCTTTTAAATTCCTCCCTCCTTCCATTCTCACAAGTTACACTGCCTTCTCAGGGAGAAAACATCTGATAGATTTCTATTTCCAAAAGATACTGTAAGGATATCTTGGAAGTTCCTCACTACATAGACTTTTCCCACTACAAATGTAAATCTCAAACCAAGAAACAATACATGATAAGAGCAAAGGCCAAAGGGGAAAGCAAGGAGAGGTGTGCGCCCAAGATTGGAAGGAAGAAAATCCCAAGTAGGAATTTACACCTGGCTTGTTCTTATTAAATCACATGATTCTGGTATTGTGTTTTATAGCTCCATGGTTTTGTTTTTTCTTTATTTGGCAAACAGAATTAAAATCACTATTCAAACAAAATGACATGAAATTGTGTGAGCCAAGATGAACAAAATGCACAGTTGATTTATTTAAGTTCCAGGAATAATAGTCAATGAGTTTGAATAAAATGTGCTGCTAAAAACAGGACATTAAAGATAATTTAAATATATTCAGTGCATTCATTCATTCCAGTTTCATGCACATTAAGTAGCTTTTTATCTCTAAGGTGCCATCAGCAGGACTCTCAGACACTCAGAATACCAGCATTATATCATTAACACATTTCTGGTCAATGAGTTGAGTAATGTCGAACTTATGAAAATATGTGTTGCCATTCTCTTTCAAATGAACTGCATATTACATTCATTAACATAACTATATTGATCTAATTTCGTTATTTTCAGTAGAGTGCAGTTTGGAAATATAAAATTGACAAATGAGAGCAAATGAGGAGAGGGGGCTTACACCGAAGATCATAAATTATAAAACCTCAATAAGGAATATCCTAGATAATTGCCATGTGGAAGTGTTAAGTAGTATGCATTTCGTTTTTTAAGAAAAGAGAAAATCTTACATGTTTTAACCATTTTATTTCAGCCAGACTACATCTGTTGATTGTAGACTATTTAACCTCCTTTTCAGAGAACGAGTTTGAATTCACCTAAGGATCTAGGTTATTTATCATATGGACTGTGGGGGTCAAATCAGAGCCTAGATGATTATTTGGATCCTTTTCCCAGAGATGCTTGCTGTAACTGGCCTGAGGTGTGGCCCAATCAGATATATAAAATCTTCCCAGGTGATTCTAATGTGCAAACAAGGTTGACAATCACTGTACCAAATTTCACATTTTGTGCAAATGGATGTTAACCCGTTTACTGTTATTTAATAAAAAGGTTTATTTGCAAGTTAGATTTAAAATGTGCTCAGGGTAATCTTTCAAATTACTGCAAAAGGTGACTGTAAACTAAACATTCTTTACAACCAAAGGAAGAAGAATATGGTATGAGTAGATGCACCTTCATGCATCTCTTAATCAATGGATCCATTACAAAATTCCCCAAAGCCAATTCTTTGGAACGTCTAAAGAACGTTTTTGGTGTTACTGAAAAAGTCAAATCCAAAAAATCTAATATCAAATAATGTGGGGTTAAATATACTTTTATTTCCTACAGGAGTTCCTAGAATTGCTAATGGTAATAGACTGTAAGTCTTCCAGAGGGAAGAATTTCCTGTCCTGTGTAGCATGCAGTGTGTTGATTGATTGAAGGAATCATGGACATCATGGTTCATGCAATACACTTTAGGAAATGCAATCCAGGAACGTCTTCTAACACAGTAATAATTAAGACCTAGAACCAAAAACATTATCCAAAGATCTCACTCTGCAGGTTTGACATACCACTTGCTTTTTAACATTCTCCTTCAGATATATAATTATATTGCCTTCATATATTTGGAAGTGTTCTACCAGACTGCCAGCATTCCTTACTAGGGATTAAGACTACAAACTCAGGAGTAAAATTTGTGTATGATCTCCCTATGGCTCAGTTATCTTCACCTGTAAAACAAGGAAATGTTATCTTCCTTACTTCAGGGTGTGTAGTGCTTGAGAAACTTAGGTCATTGACATTCTGTTACAATAACAAGAGTGACATTTAAAAGTAAGGAGGCAGGGGTGCCTGGGTGGCTCAGTGAGTTAGGCATTGGATTCTTGACCTCAGCTCTGGTCTTAATCTCAGGATTGTGAGTTCAAGCTCTGCAATGGGCTCCATACTGGGTGTAGAGGCTACTTTAAAAAAATAAATAAAATAAAAGGGGTCAAACTACCATATAAAGAATTTCAAAGGAAATTTCTGAGAATCCATCCTATGACTTCTGAACCCTCTGACCTACTTTGAGAATATGAAAGAATTGAAAACAAAAAGGAGAAGGAATATTTGTGAAGGGAATGCTCTAAAAACATCTGCTGCCTTGTTAACAGTGTCCACCACCCCACTCTTGAGGATTCAGATGGGTCCAGTTGGCCATCTAGAGTGGTGCATCCCTGCACTTTGAGGACCCCAGGACTGCCGTCTGGTTTCTGCTCAGAGGATCTAGAGGATCAGAGGCAGATCCATCTGCAGTCCCAGAGTTCAGGGCACAGGACACTAGGGTGTTTCCTGTGGACCAGAGGCAGCTGATGAGGGTCTGGCCCAGTGAGGGTCCTTGGGGGGGCAGCAGAAAGAACCTAGAGGTGAGGCCAAATTCCCAGGATACAAAAAGGTGGAGGAGCAAGTGGCCACCAGAATTCCAAATGGCTCTGCCAGCCAGCAATAGGGGAACTGCAGGAGAGAGATCCCCAGCACCTAGAAAGACTTCACAAAAGTACCCATGAGGAAGAAATCTGCTTTAAACCAAAAGGCCCAACATGGCTGAATAGGAAAAGACTAATGAGGGTCTCTTTCCAGGGCAGACCTGCAGGGAAAACAGGACCAGACTGAGCCAAAGGACATTTGCCTGTTAAATCAAGGACTGAGCTTGGTTAATATCCTGGGCCCCAAAATCTAATTACTGAATTAAGCCTGGTTTGTGATCTTAATTGACAGTAGGGTGATCTATTACCTAAGCATGAGCAGAAAGGTCATAGGGTCTGGAGAAATTTTCATCCAAGGGACCCAGTGATTACTGAATGAATTTTAAAGGGGCAGAAAAGAAAAAAATAAAGATGATTTGATGAGATACCATGATTCCTCAACACAGACATAATATGTATGTGTTTTTGAATAGAATGTTTTAAATAGAATGTTTTAATGCTTCAGGGGCACCTGGTTGGCTCAGTTGACAGAGCGTACAGCTCTTGATCTCAGGGTTGTGAATTTGGGCTCCACACTGGATGTGGAGATTGCTCAAAAATAAAAAATTTTTAGGGTGCCTGGGTGGCTCAGTTGGTTAAGCAACTGCCTTTGGCTCAGGTTATGATCCTGGAGTCCCAGGATCAGGTCCTGCATCGGGCTCCCTGCTCGGCAGGGAGTCTGCCTCTCCCTCTGACCCTCCCTCTTCTCATGCTCTCTCTCTCTCCCAAATAAATAAATAAAATCTTTTTAAATTTTTTTAAATAAACAAATAAATAATGTTTCGTAAATTCCCACAAACTGAAGGATGATAATGCTCTCAATTTTACATCTATACTACTCAAAGTGTGGTCCAGGAACCAGCAACACTGGGATCTTTTTAGAAATGCAGAATTTCAGGCTTCAGCCCAGACCTGCTGAATCAGAACCTGCATTTCAACAAGGTCCCCAGGGGATTCATATGCCTATTAAATTTATAAAAGCATTGCCTTATGCCACTCAGCCATCCATAAGAATGTCTTTGTGATATCTGAATATCTACTAACTGTGACATAACCATTCCATTGAAGCTATAATAAAGGACTCAAAATAGCAACAAATATGTTCTAGCACTTTGGCATTTTCAAAGCTCATATTATTTCTGTTATTCTCACTGCTAACTGGTTAACTTTTACTCTGATTTAGGTAATTCACCTGTTACCTCATGCACTTAGTGCACATGCAAGTGATTGCACAAGTCAGGAGAAAAACCGTGTTCTAACACCTGGTGTTCCTAGGCGGCCTTCCAATATCAAAGATTAAACAGCTTAGCATCTGTTATTGAGTAATACGCTCTCATTAGCTTATCCTAGCATTATGGCCACAGACCTTCTCCATTCTGTAGATAAGTGAGAGGCAGCCCTTTCCAGATTACCACAGCCTTAGGAAAACTTGCTTGGGGGCCTTATCAGCAGAAATGGAGACACATTACCTCCTTTGGCTCCTCATACCCCTTTATATCAGCCTCTCTCACTAACTGTGATACCCCTGGCTGCAAATCAAGAGGCAGAGTGTCATCTGAGTGTCAGTGGATGGATTCAAGGATAAAACCAGAAAACCAAGTTTCACTTTGGAGAGCCAAAGAAAATGCAACATGGTACAAGAAAGGCACCCACGACACAGGCCAGGTGTAGGCAGGATGGGCTCTTGGTACTTGGAGCATACCAAATCAATAATTATTGAATGAATAAACATATCATAAATGAATAAATGAAATGAGTTGGTCTGGAATGCGTATGTTTTAGGCTACTTTGTATTTCTAAATCCCTATAGTTCCCTGATGAATGAAATCTATGCAATATTTCTTTTTGATTCTTTCTCATGTTTGAATTCACCTTATAGCTAGGGAGATTACATTGTGTTTCAGCAGAACAGCATTGAAATTCAGACAAAGCCATTTTCATATGATCACTAGCCATGGTTGTAAAAGTTTAAATCTGGGTTCCACCACTTGTAGGCTGTGTAATCTTGGGTAGTTACCTAACTTGTGGAGCCCCTATCTCTTCTCTTATAAAATAAGACTAGTAATCCCTCATCTATAGGGTTAGTGTGTGAATTCAACAGGGTAACAACTGTGGAAGTTTGTGGCATGATGTGGGTACGGAGTAAGTCCTCGGTTACTCAGTGTACATTTTTCATGACCTCACCCCCACCCTGGATGTATTCTCCTAGCTTTGCTTAAACCTTATCCCTGTCCTTACTAGATTCAACCTCTGAGGCTACATTGTCTAGTTCCATAAATTATTCACAGAGGCAAAGCATGGAATTAGTTTTATTGTTCTACTTTCATTTGTACATTCATTCATACATTCATCAAATAATCTATTTAGTGAGCATTTAGCAAGCATCAGATATAATCCCAATAAGTCCAACTAGAAAGAAGCCTTATGAAGAAACAATTTTATAGGGGTGCCTGGGCGGCTCATTTGGTTAAGCCTCTGCCTTCAGCTCAGGTCATGATCCCGGGGTCCTGGGATCAAGCCCCACATCAGGCTCCCTGCTCAGTGGAGAGCTGGCTTCTCCCTCTCCCTGTGACTTCCCCTGCTTGTATTCTCTCTCTCTCTGTCAAATAAATTTAAAAAAAAATCTTTAAAAAAATAAAAGAAACAATTCTATAATCAGTGCTAACAAGTCAAAATCCTTGCTGTTTCTGTCACTCTGCATCAAGGTCCATCTGCATAAAAGTTCATCCATTCACAGTGTCAGTGGAAATAGATCAATATTGAGTATTTAGTAAGCTAAATGTCTAAAAATTCTCATATACAGTTCTCTTCATAACAAAACATATTTGAGTAGAAAATGACATACATACATGCGGTCATATTTATGTTCAGTATTTTCTCACTTCCTGGGGAAAAAAAAGCTCCAATATCAGACCAATTCAGAATAGGATGCCCATTAATGTTTTTAAGCTCCAGTTGGGGAGAAGTGGCCTTTCCTAATTACCTTTGAATCTCCAAAATGTTGAGCTATGGATGTCATGATTCTTCCTGTGCAAGACCATTAAACATAGCTCTGGTAACCACAAAGGGCCATTCTGTTTAATCCTGTTTGAGGATGAGTTGCTCATATTAGGTACTTTTGTATTCACACGTACATCAAATTCTTACCAAATCGCAGCCACATGGAGGGAACAAAGAAAGCTAGTACTAATAGTCAGTAGGGTGCTAGAACATGATTTTAGTCATTGGATTAGAAATAACAATGATTGAGCCTCAGCTACAAGTGACTTTATAATCTGTATCTATAAGGAGGTAAAAACTAACTAACTTAAAAAAAAGATATAGCCTGTAAATTTTACAGATGCTTTTAACAATAAAGGTAGGAAATGCAAGTGAAAAAGGAATCTCTGAAAGGAGGTACTCTTTGAAAGATAAAATTCCTGGGAACACTGGTGGCCACAGAGATGAATAAACCTAGTTTAGACAAGAGTTGTAGACTAGAGAGAAGATGGATCTTTCTATCGAAACAGTGATTGGCAAGAGATCTGACCAAGCAGAAAAGTGAGGAGACCCTCAGGTAGGATGCAGAACCAGAGTCTGGGTCTGCTTTTGAATTATCTCTCCTCTCTGGGTTTTAGGAAATAAGCATGCTGAAACAGACTATCAAATGTTTAAATAATGCTCAGAATTGTATTTCATCCCATTTAACTGGCAATAGGGACTTGAAGTGAGTCTATAAAGCACTGCAAACCTTCAGTCTAGCTTAAATAAGGTCACATCCTTGCTCATGATTCAGGTGAGTCATCCTTCCTCCCCAGCATTCTGCAGGGCTCAGAGCAGAGATTCTGTAAATACTTGCTTAATGAAGGAGACTAAACTGGCCTAGAATTTGTTTAGACACTTCTATGTTCCAAGATTTTGGAATTAATTGTAATGTTGTGTGTGTGGGTGTGTGTGTTTGTGTTGTGTTGTGTTTCCCCTCTAACAGAAATTAAACTAATAAAATAGACTTTATAAAAGGGGCTTGGTAAAAGTTAAAGATAGTTTTTTACATTATTAAAACAAAAGATCCAACATTTAAAAGATTAAATAATTATTAATATCACTTAAATTTAAATTTGACTTGAAATAACGAAATGAAAGCTCACTGTGAGGCCCAGGAACCACTCTTCTGCCCCTTACTTTGGTATTTTCTATCCAGACAATAAACAGACAAATGCAGCCTGGTAAATCCTGGCAAACAGCCGGTACTCTGCACTACAACTCTTAAGAAAACTAGATTGGAGGACACAGCTTAGGCCAGAAGCTCTAAGTAATTTTCTTCCACATGAAACTGCCATCTGTTTGACTTCTGATATCAGAGGAGGGTTATTACAGTGGGATGAGAGAAGAGAGCAGTACAAACCCTTCTGCAGGACCCGGGTTAAGGAAGTCCCAGGTCTAACAAGGAAGCACACACCCTCCCCTTGCCCTGTGTTAAGCTGTCTTGTTCCTTGCTAGCTTATGGGCCAGCAGCCTGTTAGGCTGCCATTCTGAATAACAAGAATGCAGCGGGAACATGGCTGGGCTATTTCTCACATTGGGAAAAAGGCTCTAACTCTCTTACCGTGCCAGAACGGGGACTGAGAAAGCAGACCAGAGAGCAAAACACACACCAAATATGACTGTGGCCTTCCACATAGAGACACTGCGCAGTAGTAAAAATGGGGCTTAATCAATAAGAAAGCCTAACCAATCAGAGTAGCCATTTGACCCTCAAGGATAGAAAACGGAGCAAGTGTTTAGAAGCCAGAAAAGCTCTCTCCCCAGTTTCTCCTCTCATGAAGAAAACGTGCTAGAATCCTCTTCTCTGTTGGTTGAGGCTGGTGTGTAAGAAGGACAGATTAAATTTCCCCTTATGTAGTGTCAGAAGTAATGATCAAGTTTAGGGCCTCCTGAATTCATGAAAGTCACTAAAATTAAAATGGGGAAATGGGAGGTTCTGAGGAGGAAAGCTAAATAACAAGCCCTCAGGAAGGGCAAAAACCAAGTTAGCTACCATAAGCTATCAACATTCCCTCTTGCCCTTGTCTCTGTCTTTGTCTCTTACACCCCCAACACACACCCCTTTCCTATTGTCTTGCTAACCACCTCCATTCTTTAACTCACAACCCACCCCCAGTCTCCCCTTCCCACCTCACTGGGCTTCCTCTGCTGAGTCAAGCAGACACTCCTCTAACACAGACTTACAGTAGTCTAAATGGAGACTTCATTTCTCAGCTCCATTTGATCTATTAGGTCCAGCATCTACCATTAACTGGCAACTTTTCTCTGTGACATTTAGTTCATCTCTCATCAAACCAGTTCATCTTTAGGTCACTGGAGGAGTTATCTCGCACCTGCATATACTAACTTCTCAGGAATACCTATAAATGAGGCTCTTAAATATATATGAGTCTAATCTGGTTCCGAGACCAATTCTGACCACCAAGCAATGCTCAGCACACCAGCTGGATGTCCTACAACTTAACGCAACTCTGATACTCCCTGGAGATAGCATCAGATCCCACAGGTTAAGGGCTCAGTTCCACAAGGTTGCCCTGCCCCTCAAGCTCCGATGCCAGTCACCAAGTCCAGGCTCTAACCTATGTTTCTGACCACACTGCCTATAAACCAGAGGTCCCCACAGCCCAGTCCTTGGTTTCAATTCATTTGCTGGAGCGGTTCACAGAACTCAGAGAAACATTTTACCTACCAGATTACTGGCTTATTATAAAAGGATATAACTCAGGAATGGCCAGATGGAGAAGTGCATAGCACAAGGTAAGGGAAAAGGGCATGGAGCTTCCAAGCTCTCTTCCAAGGCAGTGCCTGCCCTAAATCTTCATGTGTTCACCAGCCCAGATGTTCTCCCAACCCTACTGTGTGTGTGTGTGTGTGTGTGTGTTTTATTTTTTATAAACATATAATGTATTATTAGCCCTAGGGGTACAGGTCTATGAATCACCAGGTTTACACACTTCACATCACTCAACAGAGCACATACTCTCCCCAATGTCCATAACCCTACCACCCTCTCCCTACCTCCCTCCCCCTGGCCACCCTCAGTTTCTTTTGTGACATTAAGAGTCTCTTATGGTTTGTCTCCCTCCTGATCCCATCTTGTTTCATTTGTTCTTTTCCTACCCCCCAAACCTTGCATCTCTACTTCCTTGTATCAGGGAGATCATATGATAGTTGTCTTTCTCTGACTGACTTATTTCACTAAGCATGATACCCTCTAGTTCCATCCATGTCATTGCAAATGGCAAGATTTCATTTCTTTTGATGGCTGCATAGTATTCCATTGTGTATATATACCACATCTTCTTTATCCATTCATCTGTTGATGGACATCTAGGTTCTTTCCATAGTTTGGCTATTGTAGACATTGCTACTATAAACATTCGGGTATATGTGCCCCTTCGGATCACTACGTTTGTATCTTTAGGGTAAATACCCAGTAGTGCAATTCCTAGGTCATAGGATATAGCTCTATATTCAACTTTTTGAGGAACCTCCATGCTGTTTTCCAGAGTGGTTGCACCAGCTTGCATTCCCACCAACAGTGTAGGAAGGTTCCCCTTTCTCCGCATCCTCGCCAGCATCTGTCATTTCCTGGCTTGTTAATTTTAGCCATTCTGACTGGTGTGAGGTGGTATCTCATTGTGGTTTTGATTTGTATTTCCCTGATACCGAGTAATGTGGAGCACTTTTTCATGTGTCTGTTGGCCATCTGGATGTCTTCTTTGCAGAAATGTCTTTTCATATCTTCTGCCCATTTCTTGATTGGATTATTTGTTCTTTGGGTGTTGAGTTTGCTAAGCTCTTTATAGATTTTGGACACTAGCCCTTTATCTGATATGTCACTTGCAAATATCTTCTCCCATTCTGTCAGTTGTCTTTTGGTTTTGTTAACTGTTTCCTTTGCTGTGCAAAAACTTTTGATCTTGATGAAGTCCCAATAGTTCATTTTTGCCCTTGCTTCCCTTGCCTTTGGCGATGTTCCTAGGAAGAAGTTGCTGCGGCTGAGGTCGAAGAGGTTGCTGCCTGTGTTCTCCTCAAGGATTTTGATGATTCCTTTCTCACATTGAGGTCCTTCATCCATTTGGAGTCTATTTTCATGTGTGGTGTAAGGAAATGGTCCAATTGTTTTTATATATATACACACACACACACACACACACACACGTATTAATAGAGGCTTCCTTACACAGAAATGATTTATGTAATCATTAGCCATTGATGATTGATCGAACCCCAATCCCTCTCCCCTCCCTGGAGGTTGGGGATGAGACTAAATGTTCCAACTCTCTAATCACAGAGTTGGTTTCTGGGCAACCAGCCCCACCCTCAGGTACTTTGAAAATTTACCTCATTCATATAACAAAAGACACCTCTATCGTTACCATTTAGGAAATCACAATGGTTTTAGGAGCTCTGTGCCAGAAATGGGGACAAAGACCAAATACATATTTATTAGAAATCACAATATCATGGGAGGAGGAGTCAAAATGGCGGAAAAGTAGCAGGCTGAGACTACATCAGGTAGCAGGAGATCAGCTAGAGAGCTTATCAAACCATTGCAAACACCTACAAATCCAACAGGAGATCAAAGAGAAGAATAGCAGCAATTCTAGAAATAGAAAATCAACCATTTCTGAAAGGTAGGACCGGTGGAGAAGTGAATCCAAAGCAACGGGAAGATAGACCGTGGGGGGAGGGGCCCGCTCCAGCAAGTGGCGGAGCAACGGAGCACAAAATCAGGACTTTTAAAAGTCTGCTCCACTGAGGGACATCGCTCCAGAGGCTAAACCAGGGTGAAGCCCACGTGGGGTCAGCATGGCCCCAGGTTCCATGGGGGCACGAAAGGATCGGGGATGTCTGAGTGTTGCAGAGCTCACAGGTATTAGACCAGGGAAGCTGGCTACAGAGACAGAGCCGAGGAGTGAGCTCTCAGCTCGGGGTTACCTTGAACCAGTCGCAGGCTGGGTGACCTCAGAGCACGGCCAGAGGCCAGGGAATGGGAGTGATTGGGCTCTTTTCTCTGAGGGCACACTGAGGAGTGGGGCCCCGAGCTCTCAGCTCCTCTGGGCTGGAGACTGGGAGGCCACCATTTTCATTCCCGTCCTCCAGAACTCTACAGAAAGCATTCAGGGGAAAAAAGATCCCGAAAGCGAACCCGACCGGATTACTTAGCCCGGCCCCTGGTAAGGGCGGTGCAATTCCGCCTTGGACAAAGACACTTGAGAATCACTACAACAGGCCCCTCCCCCAGAAGATCAACAAGAAATCCAGCCAAGACCAAGTTCACCTACCAAGGACAGCAGCAGAATTCCAGAGGAGGAGAAAGCAAAGCACGGAACTCATGGCTTTCTCCCCATGATTCTTTAGTCTTGCGGTTAATTTAATTTTTTTTTAATTTTATATTTTTTTCTTCTGCTAAATTTATTTTTAACCTTTACCCTTTTCTTTTTTAACGTTTTTTAACTAGTTTATCTAATATATATATATATATGTCTTTTTTATATTTTTTCTTTATTTGTTTTCTTTTTTTGATTTTTTTTTCCCTGAACTTCTTTTTATCCCCTTTCTCCCCGCCCCCACGTTTTGGGGTCTCTTCTGATTTGGTTAAAGTGCATTTTCCTGGGGTCTTTGCCACCCTTTCAGTATTTTATTTGCTCCTTCATATACTCTTATCTGGACAAAATGACAAGGTGGAAAAACTCACCACAAAAAAAAAGAACCAGAGGCAGTACCGAAGGCTAGGGACCTAATCAATACAGACATTGGTAATATGTTAGATCTAGAGTTCAGAATGATGATTCTCAAGGTTCTAGCTGGGCTCGAAAAAGGCATGGAAGATATTAGAGAAACCCTCTCTGGAGAGATAAAAGCCCTTTCTGGAGAAATCTAAGAACTAAAATCTAACCAAGTTGAGATCAAAAAAGTGACTAATGAGGTGCAATCAAAAATGGAGGCTCTTACTGCTAGGATAAATGAGGCAGAAGAAAGAATTAGTGATATAGAAGACCAAATGACAGAGAATAAAGAAGCTGAGCAAAAGAGGGACAAACAGCTACTGGACCATGAGGGGAGAATTCGAGAGATAAGTGACACCATAAGACGAAACAACATTAGAATAATTGGGATTCCAGAAGAAGAAGAAAGAGAGAGGGGAGCAGAAGGTATATTGGAGAGAATTATTGGAGAGAATTTCCCTAATATGGCAAAGGGAACAAGCATCAAAATCCAGGAGGTGCAGAGAACCCCCTCAAAATCAACCTAATAGTAAAACTTACAAGTCTTAGCGACAAAGAGAAAATCCTGAAAGCAGCCCGGGAAAAGAAGTCTGTAACATACAATGGTAAAAATATTAGATTGGCAGCAGACTTATCGACAGAGACCTGGCAGGCCAGAAAGAACTGGCATGAGATATTCAGAGCACTAAACAAGAAAAACATGCAGCCAAGAATACTATATCCAGCTAGGCTATCATTGAAAATAGAAGGAGAGATAAAAAGCTTCCAGGACAAACAAAAACTGAAAGAATTTGCAAACACCAAACCAGCTCTACAGGAAATATTGAAAATGGTCCTCTAAGCAAAGAGAGAGCCTAAAAGTAGTAGATCAGAAAGGAACAGAGACAATATACAGTAACAGTCACCTTACAGGCAATACAATGGTAATAAATTCATATCTCTCAATAGCTGCCCTGAATGTTAATGGGCTAAATGCCCCAATCAAAAGACACAGGGTATCAGAATGGATAAAAAAAAATAAAACCCATCAATATGTTGCCGACAAGAAACTCATTTTAGACCCAAAGACACCTCCAGATTTAAAGTGGGGGGGTGGAAAACAATGTACCATGCTAATGGACATCAGAAGAAAGCTGGGGTGGCAATCCTTATATCAGATCAATTAGATTTTAAGCCAAAGACTATAATAAGAGATGAGGAAGGACACTATATCATACTCAAAGGGTCTGTCCAACAAGAAGATCTAACAATTTTAAATATCTATGCCCCTAACGTGGGAGCAGCCAACTATATAAACCAATTAATAATAAAATCAAAGAGACACATCGACAATAATACAATAATAGTAGGGGACTTTAACACTCCCCTCACTGAAATGGACAGATCATCCAAGCAAAAGATCACAAGGAAATAAAGGTCTTAAATGACACACTGAACCAGATGGACATCACAGATATATTCAGAACATTTCATCCCAAAGCAACAGAATACACATTCTTCTCTAGTGCACATGGAACATTCTCCAGAATAGATCACATCCTGGGTCATGAATCAGGTCTCAACCGGTATCAAAAGATTGGGATCATTCCCTGCATATTTTCAGACCACAATGCTCTGAAGCTAGAACTCAATCACAAGAGGAAATTTGGAAAGAACACAAATACATGGAGACTAAACAGCATCCTTCTAAAGAATGAATGGGTCAACCAGGAAATTAAAGAAGAACTGAAAAAATTCATGGAAACAAATGATAATGAAAACACAACGGTTCAAAATCTGTGGGACACAGCAAAGGCAGTCCTGAGAGGAAAATATATAGTGGTACAAGTCTTTCTCAAGAAACAAGAAAGGTCTCAAATACACAACCTAACTCTACACCTAAAGGAGCTGGAGAAAGAACAAGAAAGAAAGCCTAAACCCAGCAGGAGAAGAGAAATCATAAAGATCAGAGCAGAAATCAATGAAATAGAAACCAAAAAAACAATAGAACAAATCAACGAAACTAGGAGCTGGTTCTTTGAAAGAATTAATAAGATTGATAAACCCCTAGCCAGACTTATCCAAAAGAAAAGAGAAAGGACCCAAATAAATAAAATCATGAATGAAAGAGGAGAGATCACAACTAACACCAAAGAAATAAAAACAATTATCACAACATACTATGAGCAACTCTACGCCAACAAATTTGACAATCTGGAAGAAATGGATGCATTCCTAGAGACATATAAACTGCCACAACTGAACCAGGAAGAAATAGAAAGCCTGAACAGACCCATAACCAGTAAGGAGATTGAAACAGTCATCAAAAATCTCCAAACAAACAAAAGCCCAGGGCCAGATGGCTTCCCAGGGGAATTCTACCAAACATTTAAAGAAGAACTAATTCCTATTCTCCTGAAACTGTTCCAAAAAATAGAAATGGAAGGAAAACTTCCAAACTCATTTTATGAGGCCAGCATCACCTTGATCCCAAAACCAGAAAAGGATCCCATCAAAAAAGAGAATTACAGACCAATATCGTTGATGAACACAGATGCGAAAATTCTCACCAAAATACTAGCCAATAGGATTCAACAGTACATTAAAAGGATTATTCACCACGACCAAGTAGGATTTATTCCAGGGCTGCAAGGTTGGTTCAACATCCACAAATCCATCAATGTGATACAACACATTAATAAAAGAAAGAACAAGAACCATATGATACTCTCAATAGATGCTGAAAAAGCATTTGACAAAGTACAGCATCCCTTCCTGATCAAAACTCTTCAAAGTATAGGGATAGAGGGCACATACCTCAATATTATCAAAGCCATCTATGAAAAACCCACCGCAAATATCATTCTCAATGGAGAAAAACTGAAAGCTTTTCCGCTAAGGTCAGGAACACAGCAGCGATGTCCATTGTCACCACTGCTATTCAACATAGTACTAGAAGTCCTAGCCTCAGCAATCAGACCACAAAAAGAAATTAAAGGCATCCAAATCGGCAAAGAAGAAGTCAAACTATCACTCTTCGCAGATGATATGATACTATATGTGGAAAACCCAAAAGACTCCACTCCAAAACTGCTAGAACTTGTACAGGAATTTAGTAAAGTGTCAGGATATGAAATCAATGCACAGAAATCCATTGCATTTCTCTACACCAACAATAAGACAGAAGAAAGAGAAATTAAGGAGTCAATCCCATTTACCATTGCACCCAAAATTATAAGATACCTAGAAATAAACCTAACCAAAGAGGCTAAGAATCTATACTCAGAAAACTATAAAGTACTCATGAAAGAAATTGAGGAAGACACAAAGAAATGGGAAAAGGTTCCATGCTCCTGGATTGGAAGAACAAATATTGTGAAAATGTCTATGCTACCAAAAGCAATCTACACATTTAATGCAATCCCTATCAAAATCCCACCCATTTTTTTCAAAGAAATGGAACAAATAATCCTAAAATTTATATGGAACCAGAAAAGACCTCAAATAGCCAAAGGAATATTGAAAAAGAAAGCCAAAATTGGTGGCATCAGAATTCCGGACCTCAAGCTCTATTACAAAGCTGTCATCATCAAGACAGCATGGTACTGGCACAAAAACAGACACATAGATCAATGGAACAGAATAGAGAGCCCAGATATAGATCCTCAACTCTATGGTCAACTAATCTTCGACAAAGCAGGAAAGAATATCCAATGGAAAAAAGACAGCCTCTTCAATAAATGGTGTTGGGAAAATTGGACGGTCACATGCAGAAAAATGAAATTGGACCATTTCCTTACACCACACATGAAAATAGACTCCAAATGGATGAAGGACCTCAATGTGAGAAAGGAATCATCAAAATCCTTGAGGAGAACACAGGCAGCAACCTCTTCGACCTCAGCCGCAGCAACTTCTTCCTAGGAACATCGCCAAAGGCAAGGGAAGCAAGGGCAAAAATGAACTATTGGGACTTCATCAAGATCAAAAGCTTTTGCACAGCAAAGGAAACAGTTAACAAAACCAAAAGACAACTGACAGAATGGGAGAAGATATTTGCAAGTGACATATCAGATAAAGGGCTAGTGTCCAAAATCTATAAAGAGCTTAGCAAACTCAACACCCAAAGAACAAATAATCCAATCAAGAAATGGGCAGAAGATATGAAAAGACATTTCTGCAAAGAAGACATCCAGATGGCCAACAGACACATGAAAAAGTGCTCCACATTACTCGGTATCAGGGAAATACAAATCAAAACCACAATGAGATACCACCTCACACCAGTCAGAATGGCTAAAATTAACAAGCCAGGAAATGACAGATGCTGGCGAGGATGCGGAGAAAGGGGAACCTTCCTACACTGTTGGTGGGAATGCAAGCTGATGCAACCACTCTGGAAAACAGCATGAAGGTTCCTCAAAAAGTTGAATATAGAGCTATATCCTATGACCTAGGAATTGCACTACTGGGTATTTACCCTAAAGATACAAACGTAGTGATCCGAAGGGGCACATATACCCGAATGTTTATAGTAGCAATGTCTACAATAGCCAAACTATGGAAAGAACCTAGATGTCCATCAACAGATGAATGGATAAAGAAGATGTGGTATATATACACAATGGAATACTATGCAGCCATCAAAAGAAATGAAATCTTGCCATTTGCAATGACATGGATGGAACTAGAGGGTATCATGCTTAGTGAAATAAGTCAGTCAGAGAAAGACAACTATCATATGATCTCCCTGATATGAGGAAGTAGAGATGCAAGGTTTGGGGGGTAGGTTAGGGGGGTTGGAAAAGAATAAATGAAAATAGATGGGATCGGGAGGGGAGGGGGGTCGGGAGAGGGGGGTGGGGTTATGGACATTGGGGAGGGCATGTGCTATGGTGAGTGCTGTGAAGTGTGTAAACCTGGCGATTCACAGACCTGTACCCCTAGGGATAAAAATACATTATATGTTTATTAAAAAAGAAAAAAGAAAGAAATCACAACATCACAATTCACAAAATGCTAGTCAGGCCTGGGTCCAGTCAGGCAAATGCGGACACTGAAGGCAGCAGGGGCCAAAGTCAAGGATTCCTCTCATAGTTGTTCTAGGATGCTAGTGTTTTTAGTGGCTCTATCCAGGATCTTCTGTTTAACTGATCCTAGCTGAACAAAGCTGGCTAATAGCAGTAGCTTCCAGTTAATTAAATAATCCAAGCAAAATGCCCATTTTAAATTTATTTCCTATTTCTCCTGATTCTTTTCTCATAGACAAATCTATAAAGATCCAGAAATAAAGCTTTATTTGCAAAAGGTGAACTTTGAGTTAATGGAATAATTTTAACATGACTGCCAGAAATTTTTCATGTATCTAGCTTTCTTATGCTAGCTAAAATTATTGATCTGACCAAGTTGGCACATGGTAAATGATATTAGGTTATAGCTTATATTCACCTATATTTAATTTGCCATCTTAAATAAAATTATTGCCAATAAAATTCATCAAGTTTTCTGTAAATTTTTTGCAGCTCTCAATAAAATTTTATACATTCATAAGACTATACAGATAGATGATTTCACTGGGAAGTTTTAGAATTATCAGAATTACTAGTGCATTTATTCAGTAGTTCTGTCCTTAGATCTATAAATACACTACAGTCAACTATATAAGAGAGTAAGGTTTAAAGTAGAGTAAAAGAATTTGCTTTAAGCATACTTTTTGTATGCAACATTAGAGTTATAAAATCAAAAAATTGCAATTGGAAAGAAACAATACAAATAAACACAACCTAACACAATGTCTGACCCATAATAGGTGCTCAGTAAATGTGTGGCTGAATGAATGGAAATGGAAAAGACAACACAAAAGTGGGATATATAACTACATATTCAAAGAATTATAGAATAATTTTCTTTACATACAGGAGATAGAAGAACATGTTTTACACTTAGGGATCTGGAAGATGGTAAGATAATAATGTTCAAGGAGCTGCTGGAAAGATAGAAAAGTAGAGGAAAATCATTTAGACCAATGTGTGAATATTTACATTCTCCATTATTGTCTTGAATAGAAATATTAAAATCTAAGAACAATTACAGATTTGAGAAAGGAGGAAATTTTAATTAAATTTTGCAAACAGAATTAACTCACTTAAGTATGAATACCTCTTGAAAGGAAAGGTATTAATAATAAAAATGCTTATATATGTTGAAAAAATCAAGAACATGGAAAATTTTAAGAAGAAAAAGAAAATTAATTTATAAAGAGAAATTATTCTAACAATAAATGTCAATAATGCAATAACAGAGGAACATAACGAGAAGTCAGGAAGGAACTAGTTTCATAGTAACAGGTTTACAGAGAGAGAAAATGTCTACAAGAACCATTAGGAAATTTCCTGGCACGATGTGGGTTAACAGAAGCTGAAATTAACATTTATTTTATAGAAAGCATACACACCACAGTACAGCCAATGCATCAGAAAGATTTATTTAAAGTTGACATTTGCTTCTTGTTGAATTCCTTACGGAGAACTAAATCTAAATGAAGAATTTCAACTTACAATTTTTAAATTGTGTTTACAGTAATTAGTATATGAAAAATGAAAGGTCAAGGAAAAAAATGACTTATTTAAAAAATACGTGTCTCTCCATCAAAGTGCTTCATGTTGTTCCAAGTCTTTAAAACCATTTATAAGATGATATACCATCAACAAAGATCAAAGAATGATGATATTATCTATGTAAATCTCTTTTCTTTCTGATAAAAGAGAGAAAAAGTAAATATTATAAACCTCTTCCAATCTCCCTAGAACCCCTAGCTCTAAAAATTGGGGCAAGGCTTCATTTTCTATGAGGCAAATAATTCAAAAGTTCGGGATCTTAAAAGGTACATTAATTTGTCCATGTCACCACAAGTGTAATTTGCTAGTTTACTTCTGAAGCAAATATCATTTCCTATTACTCACATGAAATAGTTAATGCCTTCTTCCACTCCAGTATGTAGCTTCTTTTCTAACACACTTGATGTGTTCCCTACAATGCAAACCCAAAATTAAATGGAAAAGAACAAAGTGAAACCTTATCTTCACCTACAAGAGTAACTCTAAACACAGTGACAATCATGCCGGACAAGAGAGACATAATTTCATATTTACAGTGTAACATCACTTAAAAGACTTTGAAGTAACTAGTCCTTTAAACATTCAAGGTTAAAGTGTTTCTGGTTGAATTGCTAAACTAGCATTAAAATAAAATACATTGTTTCTTATTGGTTCTGTTTTATTTTTAGTGATGTTGGACTCAACACCTATCTAGAACAGTAGCAAATCAGACCAGTTCCAGGACCGGGGCTATATCTGTGTTTTATAAAGAGTAAGAGAAGGAAGGGTCATGGTTGTGTTCTCCTAGCCTCTGACTTTCTCAGTCTTCTGGATTACTCAATGAATATTTAATACATGGGTGAAGGAAGGAAGGAAGGTAGAGAGGGAAAGGAGGGACAGATAAAAGGGGAAGGAGGAAGAGAAAACAAAAAGAATTTTTGTGATTTAAAACTACTTGAACTATCTCAAAAACTATTGGGCAAAACAGGCCTACCAAAGGTTATATGAATTTTCGGAGGTTACAGCGGGCAGGTAGTCCCCTATCTGAATAATAAATGGACTTTCATCTATTTTTTTCTCAAGGCTTAAAATGTGTTGTATATAACAAAGACATTTATACCACAATCAGTTTTAGTGTGATGTTTGGGTTTTTATAACAGAAGTTTAATTTCAGTTAGCAGTGTTTCTCCAATGAGATCGACAAGTGGTCATGCATGGATTGCCTGGGAATGTGCTCATTTGCACCAGTCCTTCCAGAGTAATTATTGGTGGCAACTCACTTCACTAGAGTGTCCTGGTTTAGAAAATAATTTTTATGGTCACTCAACCAATGACCAAATGCACTTGAAAATTCTGGTTCTTATTAAAAGTAGAGCTTCCTGGGTCCTACCTTAAACCTAATAACTTCAAATCTCCGAGGGGCAGGCCCAGAATCTGCATTTTAACAAACACCTCTTAGGTAATTGTTAGGGTTACTAAAGTTTGAGAACTCCTGCATTAATATATAATACAGAGTATTAGATTTCAATGAGGAAAAAGATTTCAGTGAGGTCAGTAAATGAAAATAAGCAGGAAGAGGTGACATTATTGAATAATATACTTAAAGCCACCAATATATAATTGTGTTTGTTTAGCAAGTTTCTTTATGGCCTGCATCCACTACCACATCTATCTTTGTCCCAGTGGCAGGAAGATCAGTAAAATGGCACAAACAAGAGGAAGCCAGCACTGCAGGGCTTCGTCAGCTTCTATATTCCCATTTGTTTTGCCATCACTCCAGGTCCCTGTACAGTAGCCCCCTTATCCACAGGGGATACATTCCAAGACCCCCAATGGATGCCTGACACTGTGGACAGTACCAAACCCTAACTCTACTGTGTTTTTTCCTATACAGACTTACCTATGATAAAGTGTAATTTATGTTATTAGGCACAGTAAGAGATTAATAATAATAACTAATAATAAAATAGAACCACTGTAACAATATACTATAATAAAAGTTATTAGAATGTGGTCTTTCTCTCTCAATGTATCTTATTGTACTGTACTCACCCTTCCTGTGATGACATGAGAGGATAAAACGCCTGCATGAAAAGAAGTGAGGTGAATGATGTGGGCATCATGACACAGTAGTGCTGGGGCACTAATGACCTTCTGACCATATGTCAGAAGGAGGATCATCTGCTTCCAAGGCCACACGGTTGACCTTGGGAACTGAAACCATGGAAAGGGAAAACACAGATAAGGGGAAACTACTGTATATTTATTTCCTGCCCATTCGACCTCATTCTCTCTCTAGACTAACTACACTCAGCTCCCTATAAAGAACTGGTTAATCCAGGTGGTTGTTTTTCATCCTTCTGCATGCTATGTCTTCTGCAGATGCAAATTTGGGCTTTAGAAAAATAAATACAATTTTCCAGTAATTAATGCTGAGGATTCTCCCACCCTCCCCCTCCAGAAACGTAAGAAAAGAGAGAGAGCAGTATAACCCCTTGAAGGAGGAGATTAGCTTGGAAGTTGTCTTTTCTTCTTGTAGCTCTCTTCTTCACAAATAGTTGGATGATTTTTCCGTTAAAATTAAACACCTCCAAGTGGAAATGCAACATTGGGGGTTCGGGGGGTAGGAAGAGAATAAATGAAACAAGATGGGATCAGGAGGGAGACAAACCATAAGAGACTCTTAATCTCACAAAACCAACTGAGGGTTGCCGGGGAGAGGGTGGTAGGGAGAGGGTGTGGGGTTATGGACATTGGGGAGGGTATGTGCTATGGTGAGTATTGTGAAGTGTGTAAACCTGGCGATTCACAGACCCGTACCCCTGGGGCTAACAATACATTATATGTTTATAAAAAAATAAAAAATAAATTAAAAAAATTAAACACCTCCATGTAGGATCACTGTATTCATAGGTTGCCCTTGATATCTATATTAGTTAACTAATGTTTTCTGATTACAAGGAACATAAAACAACTCTGGCTAACTTAGCCAAAAAAGGAAGATTATGTGAAGCATTCTAGAGTATTTCATGAAATTTAAGGAAGGAGTGAAGAACAAAACCTCAAAAGGACAAGAAGTGGGGAGGTTCTAGGGCCTCAAAGAGTTTACAGATCTCTCCCTAGAATTTGCCACTAATGTGACTTGAATCAAATGTCTTCCCGTCTCTCTGTCTCTCCATTTCAAATTTTAATAACTGGGTTACAGAACATAGTCAGGGGGTAGCTCCCAGACAAGTATTCATGGCCAGGTAGTCAGAATCACATAACACTAATGTCATCTAGGGCCTATGTCTGTGTGGAAAGGAATAATCTCTCTGGGAGAGGAGAAACTCACTGTCGACCATACAACTACCCTAAAGCCATGTGCTCCAATCCACCTTCTGGCTGCCTAATAGTCACTGCACATGTGAGCGTACACACACACACACACACACACACACAAAATTGTTTCCCCTATATCCAAAAAAAAACCCAACAACTCAAAACACATGATCCAACCAAATCTCACACAACCGCAATGGGGAACAACTACAGTTATTTCCAGCCACTGCACACAGAAGGGAGATGTTGGCCTTCAAGCCCAAGACCTCTGGCTTGTATCCATACCTCTTCAATTCTGTCAGAATACTATTTCAGTATTCTATAGCCTATGAACTACATGATAAATTGAACCATTACCTGGATAATATTATATGTCCCTGGAAAAAAAGAAAGAGACAAGAAAAGAAAAAATGATTATAATTCTCATTTTAAAAGGAAACCTGAGAATAAATACTTAGCAAGGAAAATACTGGTGCAAGCTACAGTCTTCCATTCTGCAGCATTCACAAGACTGCTGCTGACATATGAGATAGATTCCTCCTCTGCTTGTTCCAAGTTCTCCTGGCTTTCAGCCAACACTAGAGCTTGCCAAGGATCTTTGCCCTGATTGCACAAAGAATCCAACATGCCCAGGTGGTAGTCTCAGCTCCCAATTCAACAAAACCTACATTTTTTTTAACCCTTGAATGAAACATTCTCCCAACGAGTACTGAAATACTTAGGCTAAAAGATTTAAAGAAATAATTTTGAAGAGTTAAAGCAAAACTTCTGAAAGTGAAAGAGTAAGTGTACTTATTAGAAATGTCTTCACCCCAGAGTCCTAGATTTCATTCCAGCTGTGAAAACAATATCAAATGTATTGGACACTGGTTCCATTCCTGTTCTATATCCTACAACTTAGCATACCAATATCACAAGGTATTACTTCTTAGGTATTGTCATGGTTACATTTCCAATAGATCCACCCAATGAAGCATAGCTTTATCAGGATGACAGGGTATTTATATAGTATTTATAAGGCTAGGCAGTCAGTAGCCTATTGCCTTGTTTGGCAGGGCCATGAGTTCACCAATTAAAAACGATGTATGGAATTCTATGATGTTTTTAAGGCATGTAAGCAGGGAAAGCAAATCCAAATCCAGAAAGATTATTCCAGTGATGATAAATTGTTGCACCTCCATGATGAAGAAGCATTTCCAACTCAAAAGAATTTATCTTTCCGGGTCCCCTAGAAGTATATGGCGAGTCATCATTGCTAACAGTATATGATCAGTCTTGGTGGAAGGAAATTTATGTTACTGAGTCCAAACATCACCTCCAATCTGGCCATCACAGCTGTTATGCCATGAACTAACAGACTGGTTTGAGGAGGAGGATGACTGACTCCCCCAGAAGGATTCATTTTGTACTCCTAATATTAAGAACCTCTTCTACAATGGTGCCTCTCAGTGAGCATTCACACAGACACATATTCTTTCTCATGGCCCGTTCTGAATAGTCCATTCACCCTTCCCTAAAACCTTATTGCTATCAGTTCTCCCGTCTTGATCCTTCCAAGTGCTTAACCATTTAGTCAGACTAAAATTGACCCAGCATGTACTCACTCAGCCTAAAATACCAGCTCTGTCCAAAGCCTCCTGCCCTGTATATCCATCATTGCCCAAGTCACTCTGGCCTTCCTTCAGAGACCTCTCTGACCCCTCCACAATCTAGCAATGAAAGGGTAAATGTCTGGCACAACAGGGTGTCTTTAGTCCCAGTTTCAGGGCTAGATCCCAGTTGCCTTACTTGTTACAGATTTTGAAGTTACCTTTGGCCAAATAGTTAGCTTAAGAATTAGTATAATCCTGCCTTTTCTGTCTGGGCTGCTGACATGCCTTACAGACTGAGGAAGACCCGGAAACTTCAGGGCCACATGAGCCACGGCCACGGCCACATGGGCAAGCACCATAAGCACCCAGGAGGCCGGGGTAATGCTGGTGGCATGCATCACCACAGGATCAACTTCGACAAATATCACCCAGGTTACTTTGGAAAAGTTGGTATGAGACATTACCACTTAAAGAGGAACCAGAGCTTCTGCCCAACTGTCAACCTTGATAAACTGTGGACCTTAGTCAGTAAGCAGACATGGGTAAATGCCGCCAAAAACAAGACTGGAGCTGCTCCTATCATTGATGTGGTGCGATCGGGCTACTACAAAGTTTTGGGAAAGGGGAAACTCCCAAAACAGCCTGTCATCGTGAAGGCCAAATTCTTCAGGAGAAGAGCAGAGGAGAAGATTAAGGGTGTTGGGGGCGCCTGTGTTCTAGTAGCTTGAAGCCCCATGGGGAGAGGTTCATTAAATGCTAACAAGTGCTTTTCTAAAAAAAAGAAAAAAAAGAATTAGTATAATCCTGACCTCAGATAAAGTAGACAATAAAATGTTTCCTTCAAAGCTAAGGGAACGATAACATTTTTTGCTCAAAATTTAAGGATTATAAGCATTTTCCCTCTCACTTGTAGGGCAGGGCCACCCAGAAGAACAGAAGCACTTTCTCTCATCTGTCTGGTGCTAGCATATCATGCAAAATCACCTGTACAGCAGGTTCAAGCTACTCTGTCCCTGACCCACCAGGCCAAGGAAGCTCCCCATGAGACTTATGGAAGAAAACAACATAGGAGTACAACTGCCTGTCTGTGTCTTCAGGCATCTCACAGGCTTGGCCTCACAGGGCTCTCTTCTTTCTCAGTCCACCTGTGTTGGAGTACTGCGGGGAATGGCTTACTTTATGGCTAAGTGTCTGAGACAACACCATTTCGTGTCAGACATCAAGGTACCATGCCAGATGGTGGAAGCATTCAGTCTCTACATGAGCCTAGCCACAAGTCAGGAGTCATCTGCTGAAGAAGCCTTTGCATTTTCCCAAAGACAAAGGGTCTCCTTTCTGATGGTCTTGTTGGTGCTTGTCACAAACTCCATACAGCTTCTGGCTGGGCCACAGACCTTTCCAGCAGCACTAAATCAATTAATACATATGCTTGCAGCCTGGGCTGACTGGAAGGCTCCTCACATGCTGGGCCTCACTCCAAACTGGCAGATTTTGGGGGGCTACCCAAAAGGAAAAGGCCAGTGTGACACCCAAAAGTGGCCACATTATGTCTAAAATCCAAAGAGGACCGAAGTCACTATGCCTAGCAAATTCTCTTCAGAATTTGTAAATGAATATTTCATCACCTCACATGAATTACAAACTCAATGTTTAACTTCAAAGTGCTAAAATTTCAAAGTGCTGCTTGGTTATATTAATCAAACGTGACTATTTTTCTCTTCATTTAATTCCTTCCTTCCTTAAACTTCATCTACTTACAAAAAGGATTGGAAAGTCATGTCACATTGCTTTTTCATAATAAAGTGGTAGCAAGAAGTCGCTGAGTAAAGTAGCACTTTATGAAATTTAACTAAGGAAGTAAGTTCATCACTTAGCTACATTTAATTTCTTTTTTTTTTTTTTACATTTAGTTTCTATGTTGTGAATTCATATGCAGAAATCTGCCCATTTGGAAAACTATGTAAGGACCGTTAAAAAGCTCTTAGAATCTTTAGCCCTTAAGTGAGAAAAACAGAATGAATATTGCCCTGCCTAAGTGGGAAATCATCCTTTGCCATACTCTTTGGAAGCCATCACAGTCAAGACTTGTAAATGTAAATGTCTATTAGGAATTTTTTTTAACAAATCACTCTTTTGTCTATTCCCTTTAATAAAAATTGTAAGTAAATTAATACCGAGGTTCTTAGGAGTCTTTTAAAAGCAATTTTAACACAAACTGGTTTTGAGTATGCTCAAAAAATTCTCCACTTCTTTTACTTTTACAAGTATTTAGTGATCATCTACTATGTGCAGGCTCTATGTGAGGCCACAGAGAAATAAGCCCTAGTCAATAAGCTATCAGAGAGTTATTATGGTTTAGGGGCGCCTGGATGGCTCAGTCGGTTAAGCACTTGAATCTTGATTTTGGCTCAGGTCATGATCTCAGAGACGAGAGATCAAGTTTGCTTGCTTCAGATTCGCTCTCTCCCTCTCCTTCCCCTGCTCATGAGTGCTCTCTCTCTCTCTAAAAAGAAAGGAAGGAAGGAAGGAAGGAAGGAAGGACAGAAGGAGTTTATAGTCTAGTAGAAGATATAAATAAGTAGAAAATTATCAGATAGTCTAAAAGGTCCTAAGACAGGACTAATAAGAGGGTGCTGTGAAATCGGGTTTCAGGGAAGACTTTCCACAGGAAGGGAAATCTAAGCCAAGGCCTAGAGGTTCGGAAAAGAAGCCACAAAAGACCAAGATGCTACTAACTGAAGGAAGAAGAGTGTGTTCTGAGCAGAGCAAAAGTTAGGAGTGAAGGCCCCCAGAGACCAAAGAAACCACAGAAAGCACAACATGTTTGGGTCCTTGAAGGCAGTTTGGTAAGACCAGCTCTTAGAATTGGGAGGTGGTAGTAATGGTGGTAGTGGAAGGACAGGGAGGGTGATGGAAACATATGTGTGGGAGACACAGTTCCTTGGCTCCACTACAGCTCCAGTTTCTCTGCTATCTGAATCTCAGATGACCGGCACACATCCATTGAATTCAGGACAGCTAGGGAATGAGTCAAGAGTTGGGCATGTGACCCAGTTCTGGCCAGTCATATCTAAGGAGAAATCAGCTAAAGCTTCCCTTCCAGGCTAAAGACAGATCCTCCTGAGGAGAAGGCTCGTGACCTCTTCCGCTCTATCTGGAAGGCTCACATAGGTCTTAAAGACTCTCTGGAGCTGCTTCCCTCCTTGACCAAGGAAAAGACCCAAAGAACTGTAGAGCTGACTAAGGCATTATCATGTAGTGGAACTGATAAACCATCACTGGAACCATCTCTGTCTTTGTCCGTACTTCTTGGTACGTGAGAGAATGAAATGCCTCTATTATTTAAATCTGCTTGTCTGTATTCTGTTACCTGTTACTCTTCCTAAGGGTCATGTGAAGATGGACTTGAGAAGCCTCAGGCCATATCAGGAAGGGCTGTTCTCAGACCCCTTGTTTGCAGGTGACAAAAGCCTATTTCTAACTGGCTCGGGTTAAAGTGGGGGCTTCATAGGAATGTCCTGGGGTATTTTGTGTGATGTAAGGAAGGGTAGAACAACCAGCTTCTGGAAGGACAGGGATACAGCCGAGGATTAGGAACAACTTGAGTCAGGGCTTTAAATACCCCCAGCAGATTGCTCCCTATCTCTCATCGCTTCTTCTCCCCATAGGCAGGCTTCATTCTTTCTCGCTGTTGACTGGTTTCCTGCACCTGGTGAAAAAAAGACAGCTCTTGACTTTCTCTTTTGGCTGCCACTCCCCAAGAAGAACTAGCACTTTCTCCCTCTAATACTAAATTTAAGAAGCCCACTTAATTTTCATGAATAAAGAAGTAGTTCTGGATGGGCAGAATAAGAGGTAACCATTGTACAAGGGACCATCAGAAAGTTTAAGCTAAAGAGAGAAATAATTAAATTTGTACTTTAGAAAGATGACCTTGGGCTCAGGCTAGAGAATGAATTAGGTGGGTAGTTCCAGGAGAAAGGGCAATTTCCATAACAACCGCAAGAAGGAATACTGCTTAAACAGAGGTAGACATGATGCAGATAAGATGTAGCTCTTATTTAAACAGCACTGATCTAGCCATTGTGTTTAGTTCTTTTCAAATCATAATAAAGAATATAATTTGTCTATGGGAGCAGGGAGTGGATGGGAAGTGGACAGAGGGCTGCAAAGGTTTTGGAAAAAGATTAATCAATTTGCATGCTTTTGTTATGATCTAACTTTTTTAAAAGTCATCTTAAGATTCCATTGGCTTCAAGTTCTACTGAGATTAATGCTTATCCAATAATGGTTTAACATAAAAATTGATTAAAAATTCACAAGTTTCTTTAAGACATAAAATAACAAATATGAAAATTCAGTGACCCACCCTCATTATGTGTTCCTACCAATCCAACATATTTTAGTAGAAAATCATTTACTGCTTATTCTGCAGAAAATACACATTTTATCTGAAATCAAAGGCAAATGAAGTCTTAAGATATATAAAATGCTAGTAAATGAAAGCAAACAGTTGGAAATAAAAGCATAGTCATGAAACTAAAGACATGTCAAATACAATTATACATAACAATAAAAATACTTAGCCCAAGTAAATGATCAAATATGTTATTAGTGCAATTTAGAGATGAATTGGGTGATTTCAGATATAGGTTTTCTTTTTGTTCTTATTTTTTTGGTGCCTAGATCTGTTCTAGATGGGTGTTTCTTTAAGAGAGGACCACAACCAACAAACCAAGGGGAGAAGACAGTAGATGGAGAAAAGTCAGGTTGAGCAGAGAAAAGAAAATAGAGAAAGAGAACATCTGAGGTATCTTACAGTAATTCCAAGGAGAAAATGGGACTTTCCTCTGCATTACCCCTCCTTTCTACCACATCACCTTTCCAATAAGGACCATGTCGCCTCCTTCAAAAAAACAAAAATAAAAACAAACAAACAAAAAAACTCCACAGGGATAAAGAAAGGGAGTATTTCCTCAACACAAAACTATTATTTGCTGTAACTTTCCTGATGCAGGCTCCATGCTTGGATTGGCAACAAAAATCAATAGGACTTGGTGCTGCAAATTTACCAATTATTGGAGGAAGTCATTAAGAGGACATGACCACCGATTGACCTGGGAGCTGGACCCAGGCAATCTGAAACCCTTTACCCCTTTCCATCTCTGAAATGCAAGTTTTTCCTACTGCGGGAGCCATTTCAAGGACATAGCTTTGAGAGAGCAATGTGTTGTTGAGCCTACCGGGGTGGTACATGTGACCGAATCCAGTGAAAACCTCTATATAAATTCTTAAGATTCTGGCTTGCAGCCATCGAAGACAAGTCTCATTTAAGTTCCCTTGCTTATTAAAACTGTCACCTACCAATCTGGAATAGCCTGCCACTTTTCTCAGTCTGTCCTTGCCCTCTGTGTATGAAGGCCAGTTTCAGATTTCACCTGGGGGAACTCCAGAGGTTGTGTACCATCACCAACCGATGCTTGGTGTCTCTCCTTAGGGTCGCTGAATAACAACGTAGTCATGTATCACTACTTGTTCTAAGATGAGGCCCAGGAAGGGGAAAGAAGGAAACAGAATTCCTCACCGAATTTTGCATCTGGTTCCTGTGAGGCCTCCCTTAGTGTTCTCTACCTTACCAAAGCTACCTCAGCCTCTGATTCCATAGAGTCAATGGTTCTCAAAATTTAGTGTGCATCACAATAACTGAGGGAGATAGCTTAAAATTCAGAATTCTGGAACTCAACCCAAAGGTTAATTCATGGGGTCTGGAAAGAGTGTGCACTGTTCATGAGACCCGCAGGTATTCCACATGCCCACTCAAGTTTAATAACTGCTGCCCTGGGGCGCCTGGGGGGCTCAGTGGGTTAAAGCCTCTGCCTTCGGCTCAGGTCATGATCCCAGGGTCCTGGGATCGAGCCCCACATCGGGCTCTCTGCTCAGCGGGGAGCCTGCTTCTCCCTCTCTCTCTGCCTGCCTCTCTGCCTGCTTGTGATCTCTGTCTGTCAAATAAATAAATAAAATCTTTAAAAAAAAAACTGCTGCCCTGGAGAGACAGGCTCCAGATCAGCAGGGGAAATACACATTCTTCAACTTTTTCTTTTTCTTGTTAAGATTTGTTTATTTATTTATTTATTTATTTATTTATTTATTTGAATGAGAGAGAGAGAGAGAGAGAGCACGGGGTGCGGCAGAGGGAGAGGGAGAATCCTGAAGCAGACTCTGGGCAGAGGGCAGAGCCTGACAAGAGGCTCGATCCCAGGAACCTAAGATCATGACTTGAGCTGAAGTCAAGAGTTGGCAGCTTAACCGACTGAGCCGCCAAGGTGCTCCTCTCTGGCTTTTTAAAAAGGCAAATAGTAATCACAGACATTGGGAAGGTTTGCTTACCTATCAAAAAGGCCAAGACACATTTTGAAATAAAAATTTTAAGATTGTATAATAAAGACTGAATGGTAGTAGTAATAAGGAGTATGGTATCCATATGGATTCAAATATTTTTAAAACTATTCTAAAATGATCTTCTGCTTTACATGATGAAGAGATATTTCTGACATTAAAAAAGTAGAACATTTATGACTAAATCTGGTAGATAGAACAGAAGGTCTAAACAGAAATAACAAACTCATCATGGTTAGCAACAGGGCATCAGAATGACATGCTGATCTTGATAAACTTCCAGATGCTAGGGTCCAACTCCAGACCTTCTGAATCAAAATCTTTGCGGTTAAACCCAAGCCAAAGAAGATTTTTATTTGCATGAGAGCCGAGAACCACGGCTTTAAACCAGGACTACACACATACGCTACTGCCACCTGATGGAAATGCACCTAAATTGTAAGGACAGCCTTCAGAACTCTGGTTTATTTTGCAAGCTGAATCTACCATGTTAAACTGTTGAATGGACTATGGCAATTATAAGCATTAAAAAAAAAGTAAATACATAGAATATATAAAAATTCTTATTTGCAAATTTTTCAACCTTTACTCAAAATCCTTTGAAACCTTAAATAGGATGCATTAGGTTTACACAGGGTTTTATCACTTATAAGGTATATTAACATGCATTAATTAGATTAATTCCTAAGAACAGCTTAGAGAGGGTTAATGATTAGTCTAGTGGTTCCTAAACATGGGTGCATGTTGGGGAATAAATGCTAATTTATTAGTATATATGAGTCAAAAAATACTAATGCCTGTGTCACAGCCTTAGAGAATGAGATTTAATTTGTCTTGGGTATGACCCGAGTTTTGGCATTTTTTAAAGAGCCCTCTGCATCCCCTCCGCCCCCACCATGAATCTAATTTGCAGACAAATTTGGGAAACACTGGACTAACCCCAAAACACTGAGATGGTAGTTAATGAGATTGGCGTTCAGGGATTTTGGTGTTAAGTTAATGCTTATATTTGAAATGAAATATATTTGGCATAAAGATCAAAGACAATAATTAACCTCAATTAAGACTTATTGAGTTTGTCAGTAAAGCAGGGTTTCCAAACTCTCTGGCCCTAAGAATTATTAAGTTGGATCTAAAAATACAGATTCTTAGGACCTTCCACAGAATTTTCTGATGCTGTAGATTTGGAAATGTCCTGGCCAATGTGTATGTTTCCCAAGTTGTCTTAGTCTGTTTGGGCTGCCATCACAGAATACCATAGATAGGGTGGCTTATAAACAACAGAGATCTATTTCTCACAGTTTCGGAGCATGCGAAGTCCAAATTCAAGGCAGGTTCAGCATCTAGTCAGAGCCCACTTTCTGGTTCGTAGACAGCTGTCTTCTGTGTCTTCACATGGATGGGGAGCTCTCTGGGATCTTTTTTATAAGGGCTCTGAATTATCAGTCAAAGACTTCACCTTGAAATATCATCACGTTAAGGACTAGGCTTCAACATATGAATTTGGGGGGACACAAACATTTACAGTTTATAGCACAAATGCTTGCATGATTTTTAGAACAAAATAAGAGTGGAAAAAAACTATAATAAAGAATACCATACCATATCAATATCATAAAATATTAGTATTGAATGTCAAAGTTAGGTTTCAATAATGACTAAGAATTAATGGAGAGACTTTAATAAAACAAAGCCAAGAGAAATAACTGGTTGAATAGTTGTATACCAACTATTCATTCATTCATTCATTCATTCAACAAATTTTCACTGATTAATTCAATGATGAATATCTAAGAGTACATCTAGAGCATGCTGGTAGATGTGCTAAGGGATACACAAATGAAGAAGGCAGAGTCCTTGCCATCAAAGACATGATGGCCTGTGTGCATCTCCTATGAAAAGATGCAAACTGCTTGAGCTGGCTGTGGGTTTTAAGTCCAATAGTCTTTAGCTTCCTACTTGAGAAAGTTTTTGTTTCAGATTGCTTCAGGGAACATTTAATGAGAACTCTAAGGATTGAGGAGATATAAAAAGTGTTGTGGTAGCAGTGGTGGTAGTAAGAACAGGAGGGCCAGGAATTACTGGGCCCTCTGAACTGGGAGCTGAGGAACACTTTCAGGGAAAGTCTGGCCTTGGCACCTGGAGACAGTGATCATTCTTGTGTGAATGAATGTGGGGGGGGGGGGGAGGGTGGTTTAGTGAATGTGGGGGGTAGTGAACAAGAGAGGGCAAGTGGAAATCATGTTGGCAGTTGAGCAAGGCAAATTAGGACTGATAAAAATGTTGAATTTCTTCACCAGGCACTTGATTTTGATGTAACCTTTGGAAGATTTTATAGTTGGGACTGAATCCAGACTATCATAATAGAATTTAAATAACTTCATACTTAAAGAGTAATTCTGGGCGTTTGGGTGGCTCAGTGGGTTAGGACCTCTGCCTTCGGCTCAGGTCATGATCTAAGGGTCCTGGGATAGAGCCCCATAGCAGGGAGCCTGCTTCCCTCTATCTCTCTCTGCCTGCCTACTTGTGATCTTTCTCTCTGTCAAATAAATAAATAATCTTTAAAAAGAAAAAAAAGAGTAATTCTAAGGCATGGGTTCTATCTTTTATTCCTTTACACATCACTTTCCCCACTCCAACCCACCATAACCCACCATGCCTACACAATCACACACCCACGCCCACCCAATTCTCAGCTTAAAGTAGATACAAAAATAAGTACTTAAAATACTTATATGGGGGCGCTTGGGTGGCTCAGTGGGTTAAAGCCCCTGCCTTCGGCTCGGGTTGTGATCCCAGAGTCCTGAGATCGAGCCCCACGTCGGGCTCTCTGCTCAGCGGGGAGCCTGCTTCCTCCTGTATCTCTGCCTTCCTGTCTGCCTACTTGTGGTCTCTTGTCTGTTGAATAAATAAATAAAATCTTTTAAAAAAAAAAAAAGAATAGATAAATAGATCAGTGGAACAGAATAGAGAACCCAAAAGTAGACACCTGCAGATATAATCATCTAAACTTTGATAAAGAAATAAAAGCAATTCAATGGAGAAAAAGATAGTCTTTTTAACAAATGGTACTGGAACAACTGGACATCGACATGCCAAAAAGAAATGCATCTAGACACAGACCTCGTATCTTTCACAACCATTAACTCAAAGTGGACCATAGACCTAAATGTAAAACACAAAACAATGAAATTTCTAGAGGATAACATAGAAATTTTAGATAACCTTAGGTATGGCAATAAATTCTTAGATACAACACAAAAGCATACTCCATAAACGAAAATATGGGTAAATTGGACCTCATTAAAATTAAATACTATACTCCACAAAATATACTGTTAAGCAAACGAGAAGACAAGTCACAGACTGGAAGAAAATATTTTCAGAAGGCATCTGATAAAAGATTATCCAAAATATATAAAGAAATCTTAAAACGCAACAAAAATAATATGAATAACTCTATAAATGGGCAAAAATTCTGAACAGACCCCTCACCAAAGATGATATACAGATGGCAAATAAACATTTAAAAAAGAGGTTGAATATCATATGTCATTTTAAAAATTGCAAATTAAAACAATGAGATACCACTGCACACCTATAAAAATGGCTAAAATCCCAAACTCTGAAAACATCAAGTACTGGAGAGGATGGGGAGCAAACAGAATTCTCATTTATTGTTAGTGGGAATGCAAAATGGTACAGCCAGTGTGGAAGACAGTCTGGCAGTTCCTTACAAAACTAAACATGTTCTTACCATACGATCCTGCAATTGCTCTTCTTGGTATTTACCCAAATGAGTTGAAAACGTGTCCACACAAAAACCTGCATATGAATGTTTATAGCAGCTTTATTCACAATTGCCCATAATTGAGAACAACCAAGATGTCCTTCAATAGGTGAGTGGATAAGCCAACTGCGGTACATCCACACAGTAGAATATTAATCAGTGTTAAAAAGAAATTTGCTATCAAGCATGAGAAGACATGGAAGAACCTTAAAAGCATATTGCCAAGTATGACTCCAACTATATGACATTCTGGAAAAGGCAAAACTATAGGGACAGGTAAAAAATAAATCAGTTGCCAGGGGCTTAGGTGGAAGGAGGGAGAAAAATATTTTTTCCTAATATCTAATATTTTGAATGGCATTTTGTCTGTTTTAGCGTTTTTAGGGAGGAGTATAAATCTGGTCTCTATTATTCCATCTTGATCAGAAGTCCCTCTATTAATGAATTAATAATAACCTTGCATCATGTATTTTCTTGATCAGTATGTATTACTGCCTTTTTCATTGGGGAGAGTCTAGGAATTTTTGTATATTGAATAAGGGTCCTTATGAACAATCCCACTGAAAGGCCAGGGACAAACAACTCATAGAAGAAGAAATTGAAATAGTAAAAAATGAAAAATAGATATTTTTCAATACATATTTTTCAACTTAAAACATTTTCATCTATCATATTGGCAGACATGAAAAACAATGCTTGGGCTTAATAAGAATATGGAAAACACACTCACAGACTCTCATAAATGGAGGATAGAAGCAAAAATTTTACATACTTTTATGGAGGGAAATTTGGCAATACATACAAAATGTTAACTGAGCATACCTGTGACCCTGCATTTCTGCTTTTAGGATATTTTTCTTGAAGAAATAATTAGTTGAGTGTACGAAAGTAAACATACGAAGATGAGCATCAGAACACGTTTTATAACATTAGACTTTGAAAACAGTGAATTGTCCATCTAAAGGAAGGATTAGTTAAATTATATATTTAGTACATTTACATATTGGAATGCTGACAGCTGTTAAAGAGAATGAGGTCAAGATATTTTTTAAATGAAAATAGCTGCTTGCACAACACTATGTGAAATATGATTCTATTTAAGTAAACCTTTTATGTTTATAATATGTTTATATTCACTAAAATGTTAACAGAGACTGTCTCCAGGGAGTGATCTCTTTTTGGCTGTGGTTGGAAGTGGGGGTTTTCATTTATATTCTTTAGTAAATGTTTGGATTTTTGCAGTGTACATATAGTATTTTATAATTTGCAAAAATGAGGATGATTTAAATTTTGAAACTAGGAGAAAATAACAAGTTCTCACACTTGAAAATGTTTGAAAATACTGGTTTATCTAATACTGGTTTGTATTCTAAAATTCCTTAATGATTTTATATTCAATTCTTCTAATCTCTAGATTAACCTTTAAGATTTCTGTGGGTGCTAGAAGTTCATGGTTTCCTTTCCCTTGCTGTTGTCATCATAACAAATGTGAATTCTTAGGAAAGCTGGGATGCTCCCTAACTGGGGGGGGACCCATACATTGGTGCAAGCTCCTCTTTTTTCCCTTATCATTCAAGTGACTTTATTCCTGGGTGTCAAGCTTGAGCTGGTTATAATAAACATGCATAATGGCAGTTGGCATTGGAAAAGCTAGAAGTGGTTCTCGGAATCTCTGTACCTCTTTGGAGGATCAGAGGTTGTCCAGATTTGAGTGGGAAGAGAGGACCATGAGTTGACTTTACATTCAAGATATTTTCCTCCCAGAGCTCTTTTTCTTACTCATCTTGATATGCTTAAAAACCTCAAAGTTATTTTGAATTCCTTTCTGTAATTTACCTCATATACTCAAGTAATTGTTAAATCCCCATTCATTACAAGTTTATGATTCACTATAAGAAACTACATTTCTTTTCTAGTGTCTCTCAGCTCTTCTATTTTTCTCAGTCTTATCTCCATTGCTTTTCCAACTCTAGCTGTTTCTTGTCTGGAATTTAAAAATTTATTTCCCTCTGGGATTGTGTATTTAGATCAATATAAGTCAGTTAAGATTGTCACAATGTGGAAAAAAAAAGATTGTCACAATATATGTATTTTATTTTATTTTATTTATTTTTTAAAAGATTTTATTTATTTATTTGACAGAGATCACAAGTAGGCAGAGAGGCAGGCAGAGAGAGAGAGGGAAGCAGGCTCCCCACTGAGCAGAGAGCCTGATGCGGCTAAATGATTCTTTACCAACACACCTGCATTCCAAGAAATTCATTAACAATTTTGTTTTATAATCACATCATGTGTATTTCAAAAATTGCTATCTTTATTTCTCAAGGAGGGGTTTTGTCTACAGACATTACTTGTTAGAGATTTGTATCCCAAGAGCCTTCAAATTAACACCAAATGCCCTCCTGTGACCCATAGATTAAGAATCGTTGTTTTAGAATATGAACCATGAAAATGAAGATCTAATCCAACATCATGGAGTAGATTAATTAATTAGGATAAAGGCTGGGTTGTAATAATATCCAAAAACATGGTGGCTTAAACAATACTAAACTTAATTTCCTTGTCATAAAACAAGCCAAGCAGGAGGACCAGAGGAGTATGGCAGATCAGGTGGCAAGTTTCTTGCCATCCCCAATATATTGCCCTCCCCTTCATGGCCAAAGGTGATCCAACCAGTGGGAAAGGGGCAAGACAAAGGTGAGGGTGTGTTTCTTTCAAAAGTATGACCCAAAAGTTACAAATGTGTCCTTCAGTCATATGCTATTGGCTAGAGCCTGGTCACCTGACCATACCCTGAAGCCTTGGAAGCTAGAAAATATAGTCTTCAGCTGGGTAACAATGTATACTCAGCTGAAATTTATATTACTGTGGGGAAAGAAGGAGAATAAATATTGGGAAATGATAAATGGTCTCTGCCAAAGCAAGCTAGTGACAGAGTTAAAACTAGAAGAGGAAAAGTGCATCTGATTGGTAGTTAGGAAATATGGTTTGTAGTCCTAATTCAGCATCTTACCCCATGATTAAACCAAACATTGAGCTGATGCTTCACCTGAATTACCTTAACTATCTGCCCCAGGGTTTGTAGTCATTTTTTTAAACTGTCCCTCTGGAGTGGGGGAGAGGAAGACCAAAGACCTAAAAAGTTCCATCCTAAATTTTCAGTTACGTCCGTTACTTACCATACAGTGACCCTTTCAGGGATCATTAGCTCTATGTCTGCTGTAGGGGGCATAGTCTCAAATATGACACCAGAGGCACAGCTCTGAACTCTGGGCTGAGGTTTGCCCAAATGCCAGTACAGTTCCTACTCAAAAGCAGGATTATACCAGATGGCACATGACAGACAAAGTTCTGTACCTACAGTGAATAAGATGTCCCATTTTGATGCTATCACCAACACTTTTCTTGTAGAAGTTCCAATGGATGATACTGGGGGTAAAGAGGTGGGGTGTTATTTACCCAGAAATCTAACCTAGTATACTGGTTTTATTCTTCAGTGTAAAATAAACCTCCTATCTTCATTGAAGCCTTAATTTTGAAGGGAAAGGAAGTTAATTTTAATTAACAAAAGTTAATGCTATTAATTAAACATTTGTTCTATTTTCACATGCACACACAAACTTGCTTAGAGATGTAACTATCACTGCTGAGAGTATAAGAGAAGCTTTGTTTTGTTCTAAGAGAGCACAACTGATGACAGGAATTAAACCAAAATGGGTCAAGATACTTAGTAGGGTACATCTCATTCCTCTTTAAGTATTACACTATACAGGGAATAACTGATTTCATTTTGCCAATAAAATTTAGTTTAAGCTTTCTTTAAATTTCTATCACCAATAAAAATAAGACAAGTTTAATAATAATTTTTAAAACATCATTTTTTTCAAAGTTTATTCATACAGATTATCTAATCTGAATTTCCCAGCAACTCCAGGAAAGGTGATTTTTGTCGTATTAATGAGCTGAGCTTTGAAGAGATTTATATGTATATTCTTATAAATACATTGATAATAATAATAGCTTCAGCTCTATCTTAGCATCTTACTCTAGAACATATATCATAAGTATATATGATGCTGTCAAAGATGAATCAGAAAATAAAAGGATTTCAGAGCAGGAGGAAACCATAATTATTGGTCTGGATGAATGGTAAAGCACTCACTTGCATTATGGTTCCCATTCACCAAAAGGAAAAAAGGTATTCTGCCTCACTTGCTCATGTTGGCTAAGAGCATAAGGAGCACTCAGAACACTAAAAATACATATTAAAAATATATATCAAGGGGAGATGGGTGGGAGGTTGGGTGAGCCTGGTGGTTGGTGGGTATTGTGGAGGGCACGTATTTCATGGAGCACTGGGTGTGGTGCATAAACAATGAATTCTGGAACACTGAAAAGAAATTAAAAGATAAAAATATATATATGTAAATACATATATCTTATATATATAGTTGATATATATGTATCAACAGTCCACTATAGTATTATATTACATATTTATTATTGCATTATATATAGAGTAAATTTGTATAAGTATTCTCATACATTAATACAATTTATTGATATATGTGTGTGTGTGTGTGTGTATATATATATATATATATGTCCTAAATGATCATTAATCTGCTTTCTATCTCTGTATATTTCCCTATCCTAGACTTTTACATATGGACTTACAGTGGCTGGCTCTTTTTAATTTGCACATTTTCAAGGTTCATCCAAGTTATGGTATGTACCAGTATTTCATTCCTTTTCACAGCCCAATAATATTCCATTATACAGATATAATACATTTTATTTACTCATCCATCCACTGATGACTGATGAACAGTTGGATTATTTCCACCGTTTGACTATTTTGAATAATACTTCCATCGCTATTTGCGTGCAAGTTTTTATGTGGATGTAGGTCTTCACTTCTGTTGGATATATACCTTGGGATGGAATTCCTGGGCCATCTGGTAACTCTATGCTTAATCATTTGAGGAACTGCTAGATTGTTTTTCAAAGCTGCTGCATCATTTTACATTCCCATCAGTATTGTATGAAGGTTTCTACTTCTCTACATCCTTGCCTGGATTTTAACTTTAAGCAATACTGCTTTGCTTAGAATAGTGAAAGAGAAGGGGGCAGAGCAACACCCTGATGAGTTATCAGAAGCCCTATCAGCTCTGGACTATTTTCCAATTTCCTTAATGTGAGAAAAAATAAAACCTTTACTTCATTTACCCCACTGCTATTCTGGGTCTCTGTTAATGACAGCCTAACACAATTCCTAATTCTTGTGGTTTTATTAGCACATCTTGAATGTTGAAACCCCTCAAAAAACAATCATTAAGTTGAATATGTAACGTTTTTTTCTGTGGAAAAGTTTTCTTCTCATCCTGTTACATTCTGGAAAATGTACATTACTGTATAACTTCGCTAATTTCAGATCCTATCATTCAATAACCATTCTCTTCTTAGAAATTGTTTCAGGTTCTCAGGGCACCTGGGTGGCTCAGTCTGTTAAGTGTCTGCCTTCAGCTCAGGTCATGATCCCGGGGTCCTGGGATTAAGCCCCGCATCAGGTTCTCTGTTCAGCAGGGAGTCTGCTTCTCTCTCTCCCTCTAATAAATAAAATATTTTTAAAAAGAAATTGTTTCAGGTTATCAACATCCTGTGGGTGCTCTGTAGGAAACAATCTGAAATTCCAGAAAAACAGAAGTTTGTAGATGAAGCAATTTTTCAAATGGGAAGGAAAAGCCTTCATTGTGTGATGTAGAATGAGCATGAGTTTATTATTTTCTTTCTGAAATATTCTAATGTTAGGACAACACTAATAATGATAAAAAGTCATTTAAAGATTTATCTTAAATTCTCTGGGAGCCCAAGGAATTTCAGTGCCATGTTGACCAGATAGGGACTGTATTACATATCTTCACTTTTAAACATTGTCTTCAAATTCACTTACAGCGTCCATGATAGATTGTTTGACTTGTGGCTCAAGTTTTCACCTTGGCCTTTAGAAAAGTAAAAGGAAACCTGAGTAATTAATGACATAAATCAGTTTTCTTGCTCACTTCCCCTAGTGCTTGTGTTCTAATTATCTGCATTTTGTGGAGATATTGTGAACATACCATCAACCTGCCATTCTACTGGCTCTCTTGTAATGAATTTAAGTATCTTCCACAAAGCCAGCCTTTGAAAAATAGGGTTCTTAGCACATTTTCATGTAACTAGTAAATCACTACTGGTGGAAAGGAGAACATTACAGAGTCAGGAAATTTTGTGACCCATTTTTTTGAGTTTCAAACAACTGATTGATACATTCGCCCAGCATTCATGGAGGACCACTATGTTAGAAATAGCACTTCATTCTGTTAAAAAATAATTTTGCTTTTTAAATCCCAATGGTATATTTTTTCTACACATTAATGGTTCTTGGAATCAAGTATTTTAAAACAAAATATTTTAATTGTCTTTCTTTTGCAAAGAAGTCTTTGTTGCTCATCTTAAAGCATTTTGTATTTTCCTTTTTTCCTTCTTACAAAGAGCAAAAGTAATTTGGCTTGTGTTAACACGTCACCTTGAATGCTTCTTATAAAAGACAAATATATAGAAGCAATGTTTTTCTCTTCCAGACTTTGTCTTGATCTCAGCTTTTCAACAAATTTCTATTTTGTAGACCATATTAATTCATTATATGTTTATTTGTAAACATTTATTAGGACTTAATGTTTGCTCAGCTTTATATTTTGTGCCATACTAAGATAGGCTCAAATCCATCTATGACAAACAAAATCCCCAAAGAATATACCCCAAAAATAATGTCAACTTTTAAGGTTATATAAATTTCTGGAGCTGTACCATCTACAAATTTTCTATTAAAATGTCAGTAACAGGGGCGCCTGGGTGGCTCAGTGGGTTAAAGCCTCTGCCTTCGGCTCAGGTCATGATCCCAGTGTCCTGGGATCGAGCCCTGCATCAGGCTCTTTGCTCAGCGGGGAGCCTGCTTCCCCCCTCTCTCTGCCTACCTGTGATCTCTGTCTGTCAAATAAATAAATAAAATCTATTTTTAAAAAAATGTCAGTAACAGGGGCGCCTGGGTGGCTCAGTTGGTTGAGCAACAGCCTTCGGCTCAGGTCATGATCCTGGAGTCCTGGGATTGAGTCCCACACCAGGCTCCGGGCTCCATGGGGAGTCTGCTTCTCCCTCTGACCTCCCCTCTCATGCTCTCTCTCTCTAATAAGTAAATAAATGAAATGTCAGTAACACCTATATTTTTTTCTATCCATCTTGAGATTAAGCTAAACCTCTCGTGACTCAGACAACCCTGGAATCAACACCTGATCATATCCTATGAGCTAAATGCCTTAGAGGCACTCTGGGCAGTGTCTTCATCTGTAAAATAGGGATAATAACTTTACCTACAGCACTGGGTTACAGTAAGAATTAAATGTAAAATATACAACATATGCCTGGCACATAGCAAGCATCCCATTCATGTTAGCTGTGGATTTCAGATTTGTTTGCATCATTGCTCAATAACCATCTTTCATTCCACCCTTAAATTGTTTCAACCAGTGACTGATCTATGAACTTATTTATAAACATATAACATGATCAGGGATTGAGTCATAGCACACTGGGATTGCTTTTTAGCATATATAATTTTAAGAAGCACCTGTTCCAACACCTTTTCTTTGTGGGATCACCATAAGGTGCTCTAAAAGCAAGAGTCTGGGGGCCCCTGGGTGGCTCAGTGGGTTAAAGCCTCTGCCTTCGGGTCAGGTCATGATCCCAGGGTCCTGGATCAACCCCACAATGGACTCTCTGCTCAGCGGGAAGCCTGCTCTGCCTGCTTGTGATCTCTGTCTGTCAAATAAATAAATAAAATCTTTTAAAAAAATAAATAAAAGCACGAGTCTGGTTTTTTTTCTTGATGGTAAGATAAAATTACTATAAGCGTCAATAATTTGAGTTTAAAAGATATATGACTGGGAATAAAAATATATATAGCGTACCTACACAGTTTGTTCGTTTGTTTTTTCACACAGCCTTTTTCCGTTAAGCCCAAAGTTGATTTCCAGATACAGGCCTCTGTAACTTTTAGCACTTAAGTCATGAAGTCTTCTGTCTCCTAAAGCCTCAGAAATCTCACGTGGAAGCAAGGAGGACGCACCACGCACAGCACGGAGGGAACCCTGGAGCGCTCGTTCCGGCTCCCACCTGTCGGCCAGGTCATTGTGACGTAAACGCTATGGACACGTGGAACACCTGCGGGAGAGCAGGGGCGGGGTCACCCCGGGCGGCAGATCGAAGCGGGAGATACCCCAGGAGATGGGGGTCGAGGAAAGTCCCCAGGGAAGAGAGAGAGGGAGGCTCACTCCCCCCATCCTGGACCCGCCCCCCAAAAGGTGAGGCCTTCGCTCCCTCGCTCCTCCGGGTGCCCGGGTCCTGCTGGGAGGGGTCGCCCCGCCGGGCGTCTCCTGAGGAGAGAGGAAGGGAGGGGAGGCGGCGGCGCCCCGGCCGCGGGCGTTTGCAGCGGGGAGAGGCCGCCCGCTCCCCCCCGGCCGCTGCGCTGCGCTGCGGCGCGCACGGGCTCAGCCGGCTGCTATTCCGGCTGGCGGCGACCGCCGCAGGAAGAGCCGGTTCCTGAGCTCCCCCCGCCCCCTTCCCTCGCCTTCTGCTGACGCTGACGTCGGATGAGGGAGCTGGAGGGACGCTTCGACCGCTGCCAGGAGGCTCCCGTGAGGGCCGGGGCTCCGAGGTACCTGCCCTCCGGGGTCGGGGCGGGGGCGAGCCGGGCGGGCTGCAGGCTGCAGCGGGAGACGCCCGGCAACTGCGGCGGTCGGGGCGCCAGCCTGGGGCCGCCAACTGTGCCCTCCGCGGGCGGCGGGTGACAGGCGGGTCGCTTTCTCCGGTCCCTGGTTCCCGTTTGGGAACCGCCACGACCCCTTCCCCTCCCCCGCCTCCTCCCTCGGGCCTGGGCAGGTCTGGAGGATGCGCGCGCCATGAGAGCGTGCGTCAGCCCCGGGGGAGCCGCAGGGAAGCGTTCCGGGCGCCGGCCGCATCTCTTGCCCCGGCGCCCGCGGCACCCCCACCCACAACAGCCCACTCCACCCACGCCGCGCCTCGCCTTCTCAGTTGTTCCGGCCCCGGGACCCCGAGGTCCCTTCTGGGCGGGGACTGACTTGTTGACAAGTTCACCTGCCGCGGCGCCTGGTGTGTTTGCCTTTTCTCTTCGCCCCATTGCCCATCTTTGGCGGAGGTGACAGGGAGCAGATGGGTGTCTCTTTATAACCACTAGTGCCAGGAGGCCTGCGCTTGGTCTCCCGCAGGCGAGGTGCTCACCAGCCTTGGACCCGACTGGAGCAGGAGTCCCTAAGCGGGCCAGGTCCCTGCACACCCTGACTCGTTTCCTTAGGGTGCTGCTGACTCCGCCTTTCCTGCCCTCGGACTATTGCAGCTCCTGCTTCCTTTAGAAACGAACATATCCTGTTATTATGTCTGCCTTTGCCCAGAGGCCCCCTCCACTTCCACACTTTCGCACTGGTTTTTTTTTTGTTTTGTTTTGTTTTGTTTTATTTGGAGTGTCCCCAAGGCCCCTCATCTTCTCTTTGGGTTTCTTAAAAGTACTGTTCCCTTTTGCTGGGAAAACGTATTAACTGCCTGGTTGGGGAGATTTACAATTTAGAAAAAGAATCAGTTTCTCTTCTGTTAAGATAGCATTTAAAAAATAGCACGAAAAAAGGTGCTGGGTAGCAGCCTTAGAGACTGAGATCTGGTAACTTCATAAAAATTGTTAGGGCCTGGAAAATATATCACTAGCTGGCTTGAGAATGATATTGAATGTAGGAAGAAAGGCACATAAGGTGCTGGCCATCAAGGGCCTATAAATTATGACTCATTGCAAACATGTTCATGTACAAACATTTCAGTAAAGTCTCTCCAGAAAAATCTCGAATTGGTTTCTCTGGGCCTTTAGTTTAGATTTTCTAAGATCTGTTCCTGGGAGTTAAGGAGTGAAATAGGAAATGCTTATTAGTTTGAGAACAATGCTCCAGACTCTGTTTCTTACTGTCTATTTAAATCACATATACAGTATAAAAATACTTTTAAGTGGGCTTTCAAACCAGTTTCTTTTTAGGTTTCTTTCTTTATTCTCGAAATATCCTGTGTAGAGAATACCATAGGGGCAAAATCAGTTTATAATTCTTAGTGGTTCAAACATCATTGTTTGGTTTTAACTGCTATGTATATATTTAGTTGCTGGAGATGTGGCTTTCTAATTGTACCATTTTGTGTAATATAGGTAGACAATTCTATTGTTAAAGATGAGTATCTAGAAAACAACAGTTAAGCAACCGGAGGTTAAAAAACTGACTGTGGATACTCCATCCATGGATCATTAAATGGTAAAGGCACTAGATGGTAAATGCCTAGATGGCTTGTTTCATAGCTGTCTTTCCTCCATTTGGTACACTTGGGTATCTGGTTGATTTCTGTGAGCATGTTTACTATCATGCATTTCTCTCGATGTCAACCTTGTGACAGATACAGAAAATTTTGTTGGGCAAAAGAAAATCTTCAAAACTGCCACACTTTCAATGTATTTGACTAAACAATTTTTTTTTTTCTTCAGGTGCAAGCAATTTTATTAGAGGCAGGGAAGTGTGGTAACTGAAATCACATGGTAGGGTCAACCTGAGTTGGTGTAAAATTTAGAATTACAGAAACCTCATATAAGAGAAGGTGGGAAAGTTGATAGACCACAAGGATCAGAAAGAACTTTTCCTTTTTAGTTGTTGAGTTCCATGGCTAAAAGCCTGAGGGTAGGTGACAACATTTAGGATCAGTGCCCTGGTCACAGATGTCCTTTTTATTACATTTGTATTATCAGATTAATGGGAACCATAGACAAAGATGCTATCTGCATGTTTTTGTTCATGAGGCATTACAGATTACTAATTAACCTTATCCCCATCCTCACCCCCATCTAGAATCTGCCTTAGCAAACCCTTGAACTCGAAGACTGATACAGGAGAAAATATTTTTTCCCTAAGCTATCACATTTTGTACCAAAATTGCACCTAGCATTGCGGAGGACGTATAGAGGGCACATATAGGCTTTGGATCCCAAAAGATCAGGATTGGAACCCTAGCTGCAACACCTAGCTAGCCATGTGACTTTGAACAAGTAATTTATGCTCTCTGTGTCATCCTTTTTTTTATCTATAGAGCAAGAATATCCACCTTGTCGGGTTGTAGTCGGCATTAGAAAAAATATATATATATATATATATATTTTTAAAGATTTATTTATTTATTTGACAGAGTTCACAAGTAGGCAGAGAGGCAGGCACAGAGAGAGGGGGAAAGCAGGCTCCCCGCTGAGCAGAGAGCCCGATGTGGGGCTCGATCCCCGGAGCCTGGGACCATGACCTGAGCCGAAGGCAGAGGCCTTAACCCACTGAGCCACCCAGGTGCCCCTAGAAAAAAATATATTTTAATGCTTTGTGCAGTAAGTGGAACTCAAGTAATAGTCGTAAATTATTCTTTTACATGCTAAACATATGTGCTGTCTGTATCTGAAAAGGATGCTACTGCTGAAAAAAATAGGGAATGTGTTCCAATTTGGTTTTGAGTAGTTCAAGTGTTTTGTAGCAATACTAAGATCTTGGGCTTTCTGGAATACTCCCTGAGGCTGGGAGATTCAATCTGTGGTCCAGGAAAAAAGCAAAGCTAATTTGTTCCAGTGGGATAGATCTTCCAACCCCCTGCCACTCAGAGGTGATCCATAGACCAGCAACATTGGCTTCCCCTGGGAGCTTGTTAGACATGCAGTATTTCAACCTGCCCTCACCTGCCCCCACCCCCAGACCCACTGAATTCAAATCTGTATTTTAACAAGATCTGCAAGTGAGTCATATGTATATTAAAGCATTGTCCTGGGACGCCTGGGTGGCTCAGTGGGTTAAGCGGCTGCCTTCAGCTCAGGCCATGATCCCAGAGTCTTAGGATCGAGTCCCGCATCGGACTCCTTGCTCAGTGGGGAGCCTGCTTCTTTCTCTGCCTCTGCCTGCCTCTCTGCCTGCTTTGCTCTCTCTCTGACAAATAAATAAACAAAATCTTAAAAAAAAAAAAAAAGGCATTGTCCTAACCTGGCATTTATCAAAGTTCTATGTGTAGTAGAATCATTTGGGAACTTGTTAAATGTGGACTTCCAGCCTGGCTTCTCTCATCTGCTCTTAACACCTCAGGTGGCTCTGATGCCACCAGTCTGAGAAACACAGCACTAAACTCTATCCAGGATAGTGCTCTGAGGTGGGACTCTGCCCACTTCTTTAACAAAGCATTTTGGTAAACATGATTTTTTTTTTTTAAATAATCAACCCCCTTTAAAGAAAGTAGGTATTATAATCCCTGCTTTTAAGAAAATTAAGAATACAGGCATAATTTACTTTAGATAATACATATGGTGGAATTGTCTTGTACCTCTATAAATGCTAGTAAACCAAGATTTCACTACTCCAGCATCTAAATTAATGTACTCTGTGTGTGTGTGTGTGTGTAAGCAATTTCAAATACTAGTCAATCTCTCCAGGACAGGGATGACTATACATAACAGAGGATTTTATAATGCTTTTAAAACAAAACCTTTCTTCTCTATGACTGCAGGCCAGTTACTTTGGGTAACTGATTTTGAGCTTGATCCATAACATGAGGATGATGTCAACTTGGCAGTATTCTTAGGATAAGCATAATCTGCACAAAGCATACATCTCAGCATCTGAGAAGTGATAGTTCCTCAACTAATAGCAACTACTTATCCCCGTATAAACCTGTGAGATAATGAGTTCATGAAAAGCTAAGAAAATGGCATTGCTCCTGATGAGAAATCTTTCCTACTAAGTCAGATGACATCATTCACTAGGCTTTTAGTCCAAGCAGAGAAGTGAGGTCATTACACAGTACTCAGCAAGCCTTTGTTCTGTTTTTGCTGTGTGTTATATACTGTGCTAATGCTAGGAATTCCAAGACGAGACCCACACCCTGCCCTGCTGTGGAGGAATCTGCAGCCTAGTAAGGGAGATGAAAGAGGTTGCTGACAATTACATTTCAGTGAAAGCAAGGAGGGGATGAAACCCAGGACCAAGGCACTGCACACAGATGATAGAGCACAACCAGAAAACCTGAGAAGATTCATGAAAGAGGTGACCCCTGAGATAAGCCTTAAAAGACCCTGAAACAAATAATACATTATTACTTAATTTAAAAAAATAAATTAATTTTTAAAAATTAATTAATTTAATTTAAAAAAAGACCAATAGGAATTTGGCAGGTGATAAAGGGTTGAGAGTACAGAGTGTTCCCAACACGGTATCCAGGATATGAAGAAAATACTGGCCAATAGTCCTTATGTCTGGAGCCCAACATACATGTATGTCCTTATTAGCTGAGTAACCTAGGGCAAGTTTGATCATCTTTGAGTTGAGAGAATTAAATGTACTCATTAGGGCAAGCACAAGACTGGTTTCAATTATGTGCTGGATAGTAGTGGAGATGGTGGAGGTATTAGAAAACAGAAGACTGATGTAAAAAGTGATTAGAATTAGAGAAAATTAAAGAGGTCAGTTTTAGAATACATTTAACAGAAAATATGTAGAATTAGAAGAGGATGCCTGAGAAAGGATAACTGAATGCAGTTCAGTACTGTGGGGTGGGAAGCACAAGGTACATGTGTTCCGGATTGGATCACTGAACACATAGGTTATGGTATATTGTTAACCCTGAGAGTCTAGATTTGGGAATAGAAAGGTCCTGTCATTCTGATGGTGAGAGTATTTTTACAAGGAGAGATTTACAGAGCGTTGCAGCTACTTCCCCAGAGCACACATTAAAATCCATTCCATTACTCGCCACCATCACAATCTCTCACACGCACTTCTCCATTCCCAGAATAGGGCATGGACACCAATGTCAGAAACCTAATGGTACTTGGGAGAAATCTAGCCTTCTCTGCCTGTTTCTGGAGAAGTACATCCTAAGCCAGAGACCAAGGAGATAATTGTAATAAATGGTGCTCCCTCTCCTTATAGCTGGGAACCCTGATAGCTACCAGAATTCCATCATCATCAAAGTTTTGTTGTGCACAAGAACCATGTTGGTAATGGATTTAGGATTAGTCCTTAATTGCCACAGCACCTGAGCCTGGGACTAGGAGAGACTGTTTTTTAGAAGCAATTTATAGAAACGGAGCCCATTATCCAATCTCTCTCATTCAGGAGTAGAGTGGAGTGGTTAAAAACAGGAGCTCAGGAGACAAAAGCAGACCTAAAATTACCAGTTGTTGACTTTGGGCAAATCATTTAACCTTTCTAAACTTTTTTTTCTTGCTTCCAAAATGGGGTGGTATCCCTTTTGTGGTGGCTGTGTCCACACATGAGGTAATGGACACATGCTTCACACCTGTAAAGTGCTCAGTGAATGGTAGCACATCATTACTGCCTTTTGTCCAGAACATATTTACTAAAGGCCTACTGTGTTTCAGGTACTGTGCTTGGTTGGCATAAGGAGCCAAAGATGAACCAGTTAGGGTCCCTGCCCTCAAGGGACTTGCAGCGTAGTGCAGGAGATACAGATGTAATTAGCTCAATGCAGGATAGCAATGGGAGTGCAGGGGACCACCTGCATGAGGCAGTTAAGGACTGTAGTTGAGAACAGGAGTGGGAGGTCCCTGGGTGTGGAAGGGTAGGTGTTCCGTTAGGAAAATCCTCACTGAGGTGGTAACATTTGAGGAGAGGCTTGAAGTAAGCTGTAAGTTGGCCAATTAGACAAAGGAGGGGAGGGCATTTGAAGGGAAGGAAACTTTGCAGAGCCTTGGCATAGCATATTCAGGAAAGCTCTAGCGTTCTGAAATGCCCAGAAGGAATAGTTCTGTGTGCAGTATTGTAAAATTTTGAATTTTGCATTTGGGTTTTTGCCAAGAAGTTTGGAACTTCTCTAGTGGGCAAGAGAATGCGATTAAAACATTTGGAGTGGGAGGTCAGCATGATTAGATCTGCCTATTATAGTAATAGTTCAGACCATGATATGAAAGATTAGAGTGGGCAGATCTAGGCATAGTGTTGTCTCTGAAGGCCTAGACTAAGTCCTGGCTGTCAACATAGAAAAGAGAAGATGTATTTAATAGCTCTTTAGGAGGTAGAATGGAGAGAACTTGGAGACTGGCTGTAAAAAGGTGAGAGAGAAGTCAAGTTTCCAGTTAGGACCATTCAGTGGATTTTGTGCTGGTGACTAACATAGGAGCCACAGAGGGGGAAAAATGATTTGGGGATGCACATGGTAAGAGATAGGTTCCATTCTAGAGGTGCTGAATCTGAAATGCCTGTGGGACATCCAGATGAAGATTACAATAAAGAGATGGGAATTTAAACATTCCTCCAGAGCCCTGGAGATCTGTATTTCCCTCTCCCTACTGTGATCTCTGGAGAGCTGTTTAATTCTGGCCCTCATTGGCACACAGCTGTTGGTTGAAGCAACAGAGGGAATTAAATCACCTAGAGAGGCAAGTGAAGTGCAGTAGAAGACAACCAAGGTCCGAACCTTGTAGATCACTGATGTGTGAGATGTAGGCACAGAGAAAGAGGAGCTAACAATGAAATGAGAAAAGTTTCAAAAGTGCAGAGTGTTTGCTGAGGAGTTAAGGAAGGGGAGCTTAGTCAAAGTTAAAACAAGTTGGGGACTTGAGTAGGGTTCATAGTGAAAACCTTTCTCTGGCGTGGTGGAGAAGGGAACCAGACTGTATGGGCTTAGAAGAACTCAGTGAAGAGAAGGACGAGTTGGTAACTGGAGGGAAGAAGGAGGTAGAAGAACATGGGCTGAGGGCAGAAAGGGAGGTCGATTAACTTGAAGAACAAATGATTGGGCCGGTACAGCAAAGACTGCTGGTTGTTGACTACTGCTGAAATGTCTCTATATGGCCTCTCTAGCATGGCATATCAGGACTCTCAGAGGGAGTATTCCTAGAGAAAGTGCTCCAGCAAGCACTGTAAAGGCTGTGGAGTGAAGCTGTCATACAAACTCTTTAGCTTCCATATTGTTTTCTGGAACAAGAGTGATTCTGTCTTCAGCCATTCCAGCAGGATGAGAAGGGGAAACGGATGAGACCTGTCCCTTCCGGATAAAAAGAAAGGAACAGCAGTAGTTATAGTCATGGTGCTGGATAGTTCCAAAGAAGTCAGCAGTGGTGCATGAAGAGTGGAAGCTGTGAGAGAAGGTGCCTAGCACAATGCCAGGAGCCATGATTCCCTGCAGTGAATGAGGAGGAAGACTGGTCATCATCCTGGGGAGTTTGCTTCCACCTACTGCTCCCTGAAGGCCAGGATCAGTGTCCTTGTGTCTAATGCTCTCTCTTCAGTGTTGCCATAGGCAGCATGGGCATCATTGTGAAGTAGGTAAACTTTGCACTGGTGCCAAACCACTCCCTCCTTTCTGCTTCCTGCTTTTCTCTTCCCTGCACTCCTGACTTGGACCTGTACCCCTTTGGATTACTTCCTGATTATTCTACCTGCCCTGCCAGGTATATGCCCATGGTGCTGTCTTTTCTGATCCCCATCAAAAAAAAAAAACAACAACAACAACAAAAAAAAAACAGTCTTGTGCCTTATTTACTCTTGGTGTTGCTGCTATTTAATCCTATAAGCTTCTTCCCTAAGAGAGTGAAGAGGGTCTGGGAAATAGGTCTTTTACTAGTTCTCAAATAACACCAACTAGATGACCCAGTGTAGGCAAGGGTGGCTCTGTTAGTTGGGGTACATGAAAATATCGAATTTTCTTTCTGTCTGCTTCCCTTTGCTGCTTGACTTGTATTTTAAGGTCCCCTTTTTGCTTCTCCTTCCCCTGCCAGGCTGTCTTCATCCCTTGCTAAGCCAGCCCAAACTCAAACATGAGTTAGTTGCTACAACTTTACCAAGGAAAGTCCTTGACTACATGCCTTTTCCAGGGAAAGGAGTTGTGGTGGTTTGTTTACAGGACCTGTGCAGAATATAGATATTTTATAAACTACCTATTGGTATGTGTGTATTTGAGTAATTTAAGACTGATGAAAAAGGCTGACTCGTGCCTTGGGACATTTTCTTCAGTCCTGGGTCTCAGTTCTTTCCCTGTGGAAAGAGGAGATTGGACTAAATGATCTATAAATTCTCTCCTGGCTCTGAATGATCCTGTGGAGGCATAAGAAATTACTTGATCATCTCTATAATGTGCTTCAACTTACAAATTTAATGTTAAAGAAAGAATCTTGTAAAGATTAGTGTCTCCCTAATTATTCTGATTGATGACATTGTGCTTATGTGTAATTTTATATGTTCATGCACTTCCATTGTACCCATAATACTATTAACCATTCATGTATTTGTGTGTGAATTACATATAATTCACACACAAATGGATATAATTATATGTAATTATATATAATGTATTTAATTTGTAAATATGTGTATATACTTTGTGTGTATGTATGTGTCTGTGTGTGTACATATATATATATATATATATTTGTAGAAAGAGACACATAGTCTTTATCTTTTTACTTTTGGTGGGTTTTTTCTTTTTTTTTTTTTTTGATGGTCTTATAATAGTGTATTAACTTCTTATTTCCATGAATCTTATTTGAAGCTACTGGTGCATTTTGCACATAGATTTGGACCTTCTTAAAGCAGCTTATAATGAAAATGTGGATTTAATCATGTAGGTCATTTTAAAAAACTATAAACGTGTGTCTGTGTATATATCTATACACACATATACAGTTTGTATATATACATATATATGTATGTATATGGAATTTTATTTTTGTAATGACATTTCTGACAGAATAATTATCAGAGATCCTAGGGAGAACTATTTAATGGTATTTAATCTGTGCAGAATATTGGTGACCTGAGTTATAAAATTAATTTCTAGCTCTTTGCTGATTTGCCTAATGCCTTAGACCAAGACTGTCTGTGAAAATAAAATGGCAGACACATATGTAATTTAAAGCATACTAGTAGGCACATTTAAAAACCTGAAAGGGAATAAGTAACATTAGATAATATATTTTATTTAACCCAATACATCCAAAATATTATTTTAATGTAAAATACAAAAACAAATATATAAATATAAAATAGAATGTATAAATATGTGTATGTATATAATATAGTGATATATCAAAAATAGGAATATAGGGTCGCCTGGGTGGCTCAGTGGGTTAAAAATAGGAATATAAACAAATATGTCGATATACATATGCTTTTTATAAATATAAAATATAAATCTAAAATGTAGATATATCAATGAGATGTTTTATTTTGGGGGAGGGTATACAAAGTCTTCAAAATCCAGTATATGCTAAAAGCATATCTAAATTCAGACTAACCATATTTCAAGTGCTCAATAGCCAAAAATGGCTAGGGGCTATTGCATTTGGACAACATGATGTTAGATGATAAAGTTAACATATTTCAGATTTTTCTTCCATAAAAAAATTTTAAGGTTAGTAAGAGCTTTCCAATTATAAAATGCAGTTTTGAAATATAATTTAAGGAAAACATTTATTCCTATCATTTAATAATGTTCTGTGCTGGCAGTTGAGAGGTGTGTAGTATTTCTTTACAGGTGATTAGGACCGTTGTCTGACTAGGGTGTTCCTTCTTCATCTTTTGAAGTCAAGCTTTTAGAGAAGAAGCCACCATAAGTACTTGAGATTAAAACCCATATACTAAATTTGAATTGACATTTGAAAATCATATAAACCAACCTAAATACAAGCAAAGGTGAATACAATTTATAAGCAAGGTTTATTTTTTAAAAATCTTTTCTTTAGCAAAGACAACCTATTTAGTCTTTTTTTTTTTTTAAGATTTTATTTATTTATTTTGACAGACAGAGATCACAAGTAGGCAGAGAGGCAGGCAGAGAGAGAGAGGAGGAAGCAGGCTCCCTGCTGAGCAGAGAGCCTGATGCGGGCCTCGATCCCAGAACCCTGGGACCATGACCTGAGCTGAAGGCAGAGGCTTTAACCCACTGAACCACCCAGGCGCCCTATTTAGTCTTTTTCTATTCCCAGTTTTTAATCCATTTTATGTTATTTGCTCTTGCGGATTTCTTTGAGGTGTTTTGTTTTCAAATGCCAGTCTCTTTGTTATTGCTGCTATGACTTTTGTTGTAGCACAAAATTCACCACCAATTGTCCTATGCAAGCAGGGCTTTAAGAGGAGGAAGACTAAGACCTATTCCATGGTTCTTCTGAGCCATTTGAATTTTTTGTTCTTTATTTTGTTTTTAGTTTGTTTTTGTGGGGACGTAATATTTTTAACTAGTATTAATGGTGAGGATGATAACCTTTGAGGGAATATCTTGACTTTTTTTTCCCATTGTTAGAATATGAAATGCTGTGTTGAATATTTTCCTTTGAGAAATAGCTCTTGAGATAGAGGGAGAGGCCCAGGGGAGTACCAGGTTGCTAATTGAAAATATTAGTGTTTCAATCCAGCTTTCCTTGTTGAGAACTTGATCTTTAGTCTGCTCTTGGACAAGTAGTTCATTTTCAGAACCCCAGATTCCTCATCTTTTTTTTTTTTTTAAAGATTTTATTTGTTTATTTGACAGACAGAGATCGTAAGTAGGCAGCAAGGCAGGCAGAGAGAGAGAGGGGGAAGCAGGCTCCCCACTGAGCAGAGAGCCCGATGCGGGGCTCGATCCCAGGACCCCAGGATCATGACCTGAGCCTAAGGCAGAGGCTTAACCCACTGAGCCACCCAGGCGCCCCCAGATTCCTCATCTTTAAAAAGGAAGATGGGTTCATTATGTCAAAGTTTTCTCTTAGATATAAATGTCTCTAAAATTAATAAAAATTGGCTTTACAGTTTTTGTGATCGAGGGCATCCTAGATGTCAGCCAGCCTGGTCTACCGTTTCACAGGCAAACAAAGTGAGGCCAAATGGGGAAGTGACATGAAGGAGGCACGAGACTGTAACATAATCATGGGTTTACTGGCTTTTATTTTAAATTGGGATATAAGTTATATTGATATTAAAAATACTTAGTTTAGAAATGTGATTTTAATAGGTTTAGGGAAGCATTAACCTTAATTAATGCCTATATGTAGTACCTGGGCTGTTCTGAAATCTAAACGAAATGATCATATAAAAATATCCTAGGACTCCAATTCATTAACAGAAAATGCAGATTTTAAACAATGATTTGTGCATGTAGGGTTTAAACAAAAACTCGTCTTTTAATTGCCTTGAGTAAAGTTAAAGTTCTGTTTTCCTCTTATATGCTGACTCACAAAATTGAGGGATAAGATTGTGTTTTACTTGTGAAATTTATGAAATGTCAAAAATCATTTGGTTGCTTGCAGGAGAAACAAAACTCAGCTAGAAATAAAATCCATATAAAGTTACATGGACTGCTCGAGTAATCCTAACTTTTTCAAAATCTAAATAGAAAAGCTATTTGATATCTGAGAGATAGGGGAAACACCCATAAACGCTAGTTAAAATCACATTACTTTTTAAATATTTTTTTATTAAGTAAACTACACCCAGTGTGGGGCTCAGACTCACAACCCTGAGATCAAGAGTTGCATGTTTTACTGACCGAGCCAGCCAGGTGCCCCCAAATGATACTACTTTAACCAATATTTAGCTTTTGAAAGGGTGGAAGACTATGTCAACTTCCCACCATCTGTAGGAATTTTTCAATTATGTAATTTGAAGAATTAAAAAATATATATATTTTAAAATTATATATGTATAGTTTTAACACACACACACACATAGTTAATTACATGTGGAGGAATTGTTTTTCACCATTTCTACTAAAATTATTTTAACATTTATACTTAAAACACACTTCCTTCTCTTCACAGAAAATCATAAAAATCATTATTGACATAAGAGAAAGTGACCAAAGATAAACCCATAGGGAAAAAAAGATGAAAAATGATTTGGAGCAAAAGAAATATACAAACATTAAGTTATTTTTTAATTCAGTACCTAGAACCTCTGACAGATTTGTATTTTTGCTGTTCACTAGGCAAGCCATCAGGAGCCTGCATTGATGCCCTGGCTCTGAAGCTACTTGGCTTTGTTCTCTCAGACCCGTTAGTCACCTCCCTGGATCACAGGTCCCTGTGTTATTTAACTTATTTTATTTTTTATTTCCTTAATAATCTGTTTGAATTTTATTGAAGTGTAATTGTTGTAGTGTTGTTATTTTCAGATGTGTAACATAGTGATCTGATAATTCTGTATGTTTTGTAAGAAAGGGGCTCTATTCGATTGTTTCTCAACTCCCTCTAGGCCCTAAATTTTGTGACTTACCCTAGTTCTAAGACTGCACCAGAGAAATAAACCCAAAGACAAAACAAGATATTGGACCCTGATAGTATTTCTAGATGAAGTTAATCTCTGAAAAAACGGGAAGATGGAACTGGCAGAAAATTATGTACTTCAGATTGTGTAGTTGGAAGCTAAATTCAGGAGCTAAGCCACAGGCTTCCAACATCTGCTGTGGATAACCAAAGATGAACTCTCTAGCAAAGAGAGGACATAGAAGGTGCTCAGTAAATGTGAAATAAACAGCATTAAGTGTCTACCCTCCAGTGGCTACAGAATATATCTAAATGCTGAAAGGGACAGAAGGTGGCTTCAGAGATTCGTCCTTATGTCTCCTCAGTCACATCTCCTTTTTCTTTAAGTTTTAGGAATGTACAACTGCTTATGGTTGGTGGCATGCACCACCAACTTGCTGTGCAAGAATGTGTTCATTGCTTTCAATCTGTCTGGAATAATTACCAGCAGTCAGCTCACAGCCCCCCTCCACTGCCCCCACTCGTACCCTTCACCTGGCCAGCCTCTACTGATTCTTAGAAACTCACCCCAGAGGCCACATAGGAAGGCAACTCTGTATCTTCCCCTCTTTTCCTCCAGCCCTGGGCTCCTTCTTGTGTCATGGCACTCATTCCACATCACAGAAAACACCTGCCATTCCCTGACTTCAGAGTCTCCTTTTTGGTTATACAAAAAGAGCCCCCAAAGTTTGTAGCATGTAGTGATATGTTTTCACTGAGGTTTAATTTTAAACAATGATTCTTTATGTCATCAAAAGTAAGAAACCATCGCTCATGAGACCTTTTACCATTTTATGTTCTGTGAAGAAACAAAAATGACTGCCAGACAGTTAATAAGGTTATCAATTATAGGACACATCTCAGCTTCAGGAATGTTGGGATGTGAACAGATTTGCGTTTGTTCAGTGATGTGTGGAGCTATCAAGCCGGTGTTTGGGAATGAGTGATTTTACTCTGGAATGATCCAAATGTACCACTTTGCACCCACATCACTTGAAAAGTGTGTTTCTTATGGGGGGGGGGGAATGACACACTTCGCAAAGAAAGCTAAATGCTGGTATGCACAGCAGTGCTGAAGAGCTTTAAGATAGTGACAATTTTTGGTTGGAAAATAGGAATTTTGAATAAGTTAGAAAAATGACAAATTTGGCAGTGGCTCAGATCTGCAATTCAAGAGAATCCACCATATGTTCAGTGCAGATACATGGAAAAGGGATTCTGGACTCAGTTTTAGATAGTACTCCATCTAATAGAGAAACTGCTCACTGATGGAAGAGAAAAATCAGCTAAAGTTGGAAAGGTGATGAATTTGAGACCTAAAACTGCACAAGATACACAACAGACTTGGAAAATGTGATTCAAGAGAAAGTTTATTGAAATATTCTTGTGGATTGAGAGTACTGATACAGTAAATGTAACTATCTTACCTTTACTCTGAGTAAGGGTTGGCTCAAGAATTTTAAATTCTTTGCATAATTCAGATGTAATTGGAGGTATCATCAGCTAACTCCGTAAGCTCATAGAAAAGGATTCTGGGCCAAAACAAATGTTCAGTGCAGCTGAAGCCAACCTATGTGGAATGAAAATACTTCCCCATGTTATATTTCCAAGGAGGAGAATCTAGTATCGAGGTTTAAGGCATCTGAGGACAGACCAGCTCTTCTTCTTTGCAGCAAAGCATCAAACTTTGTTTAAATCAGACTTGCTTTAGCATTTTGGGAACATCAGAGTATTTAGAAAAAATTTTTGGCTTATATATTGACCATCTAGTGTTTTCCAAATGGCTTTTTCAGTGGCTATAGGAAATGAAAAACAAGCTGTAGTCTGTCCACAGGGGTAGATAAAATTGAAGATACAGCATAGCAAGCTGTAACAAAAGCAAAGAAGAAAAATAAGTGCAATTATTTCACAGAACCCCAGTACAAATGCTGAATGAAGTACCCCTCATCCCTATTCCCCCAGTCCTCCCCCCAAGACAATGGCCTCTCAGCCACATGGGTGTGGCTGAGAACAGATGTGCTGCCTAATACCTGGCCTTGGTGGATGAGGTCAGTGTACTGTGTCCCCTTCAAGGTGCAGCCTGGCAAAGTCTGGGAAGATTAGGTAGTCTTTGTGTCACTTCAGAAGGTGCTAGCTTCAGCAACATTTCCACCTCTGAACAGACATCTTTCCCCTCTAGTACTTGTCTTAGACACAGAGGCCACTTCTTACCAACCCATCCCCTTACCCTCAGTTTTGTTACAGCAAAATTAGGAATATGTGTGTGTGTGTGTGTGTGTGTTTTAAAATAAGTTCTGCACCCAACGTGGGGCTTGAACTCATGACCCCAAGATCAAGAGTCATATGCTCTTCCAACTGAGCCAGCCAGGCACTTTAGAACTTGCTTTCTATTGATCTGTTAACTCTTGGGGCCCTACTTCTTTGAGAAGATCTTAATTCTTATTGGCTCATCTGCTTTGTCTTCCTTGGAGAGACAGAATTTAATGAAACACAGATATTCATGTGGTCATGTTGTGCTGAATTTAGCTGTATTTTTTTTTCTTTCATGGCACTCATGCCATGGCAAGTCCGTAAGCAGCTTGATGCTTGCTCTTCTTTGCTTATCTCCCAAAGTAATGTGGCCACAAACAGAACTTTAGGAAGTCTTCTCTGTGCTATTAAAATGCTCGAGACATGATAGCATTCATTTGGGGCTTATTTCCTAAGTGTCTTGTGGCAGAAATGGAGATATAGCCTTCTTTGCAGATCAGTGCATTGAAGTATTAGCTAATTATAGATTTTATTGTATTTTATAGGGGAAATGACTTTTCTAACAACAGATTTTACAAATTTGGGGAGTCACAAAGATCTTTTTTATATGTCCCTTGCAAATATCAACAGTCTCTTGGATCCAAAAATTATGTTTATATCCCTGCTTAACCGGCATTGTCCAAAACTGTAGCCACTAACCACACGTGGCCATTGAGCACTTAATGTGGCTAATCTCAATTGAGATGTTCTGTAAGCATAAAATATACACCAGATTTTAGACTTGGTGCAAAAACATGAATGCAAAATAAAACATTAGTAATTTTTTTATTATATGTTGAAATAACATTTTAGATATATTGGGTTAAATAAAATATTTTACAATTTTCTGGTATATATTAACTAGATGCTCAGGGCATGCCCAGTGCAACCAAACCGATGAACTGAAATGAGTGAATAGATGAGAATTATAATGATTTTTTTAAAAGATTTTATTTATTTGACAGAGATCACAAACAGGCATAGAGGCAGGCAGAGAGAGAGGGAAGCAGGCTCCCTGCTGAGCAGAGAGCCCGACATGGGGCTCGATCCCAGGACTCTGAGACCATGACCCGAGCTGAAGGCAGAGGCTTAACCCACTGAGCCACCCAGGGGCCCCATAATGATTTTTTTTAAGGAGTGATTTTGACACTGTGAATTAGGATGGCTGCTTTCAGGAAAAAAAAAAAAAAAAAAAAAAAAACCTAGAAGAAAAATAACAAGTGCTGGGGAGAATGTGGAAAAAATGAAACCCTTGGAACACTGTTGGTGGGATTTTAAAATGGTGCAGTTACTGTGGAAAAAAATATGGAGGTTCCTAAAATCAAAACTAGAACTACCCTATGATCCAATGATCTTACTTCTAGGTACATATGTAATAAAAAACCCTGGATCTCAAAAGATATTTGTACACCCGGGTTCATTGCAACATTATTCATAACCAGGGTGTGGAAGCAAGCTAAATGTCTATCAGTGGCTGGATAAAGAAAATATGCTTTATATATAAAATAGAATGTTATTCTACCTTTAAAAAGAAGGAAAACCTATCATAGGTTATAGAACTTTGACGACATTATGCTAAGTAAAATAAACCAATCATAATAAAGATAAATGCTGCATAATTTCACTTATGAAGTATCCAAAATAGTCAAACTCACAGAAACCAGAAGAATGGTGGTTGCCAGAGGTTAGGGGGTAGAGGAAATGAGCTATTCGATGGATACAGAGTTTCATCCATGCAAGATGAAAAAGTTCTGGAAATCTGTTATATGACAGTGTGCATATAGTTTACAATTCTGTAAGGTACACTTACTCATTATTAAAGGATATATTTATGTGGTTTTTACCACAACTAGAAATTATTCAGAAAGTATCAACTATACTAATAGATCATGGTGAAATTGGACTCAAGGAAAGAATATAATTTGTTTCCTTGCACAATATTTTTTCCTAAGAAATTTTGTTAGAAGCTTTGAGCTAAGTAAAGTGTGTACTTGCAGGGAACCTGTGTGGGTGTTGAGAAGACCAGAAGACCATAGCTGGTCTAGCTATGATGTACGGAGTAGAGGGCAGGGCTTACTCATCACGAATGTCATTCCCAAGGCAACTTGTCCACAAACGTGGAAGCTCTCTGGGAGGCAGAGAGATGCTGATGACTGGCTGTCCTCATTTCAGAGTCATGCGGACACCCCGGGAAAATATCTTCCTTCCTCCCTCCTGCCTCCACACCTGAGACCTAGAGTTTTAGCTCTTTCATTTAGTTCCTTTAAAGCATTTTTTAAAATGGCAAAAATAAAACTCTAAGAAATCATTGGTCATTTTAGGGTACTGATTGCCAGGACCCTTTCTGGGGTAGAGGAAGAACAACTGAATTGGTTTTGTAGAATAGCCAGAAGCATTCACTCTGTGTGTTGAGCATTCACTCTGGAACCAGCATTCTGTGTCTGGCCAGAGGCCATTCCTTTAGGCAGCAAGCTCTCCAGTCTCTACAGAAACTGGTAGGCAAGTATGTTTGGGTTGGTTTGCTCTACCAGTAAGGCTGGCTAGCTTTCCTGAGTAGGGCAAAGGGAGTGAAAGACAGTGGCACAGAGTTACTCCCATGTTTACTGATGAGGTGAAAATACAATGCTAGGCTGGTAAAAACAGAAATAATCACATTTTCCTCCTTTTAACCCTTCCTAATATCTCGTTTTAGCCTTTTGTATTGTGTGTATGTTTTGATTTCAATGTGGTGGCTCACTGGCTCATTTTTTAGAAATATTGTTGTGAAATACTTATTTTGGTTTTTTTTTTTCTGGCTAACTAAGGACTTTATTTCAAAAAAAAAAGTTAGAAATAAAAAATTGAAAGTGATTTTCCTGGGTGTCAGGAAGGGATTAGGACAAGGATTACCTATGGCTAGGCCAGTACCCTCATATACTGAACAAGTTGTGTTAATTCCCAGTTTCCTTCCTGGTCACTGATAAGGAACCTCAGCAAGTACAGTATTCTGTGCCAGAGCCCACTTACCAAGGCCAGCTTGGGCTGAGGGTCAGTCCCTGGGAGGGAACATGCAGTCAGGCAGCAGCATGGCCAAAGGCCAAACACAGGATCCAGTCTTAATCTTCAAGAAACTACTTTTCTCCCCTTCCTGGAACCCGAAACAGATTAAGAAGCACCAGCAAAGGATGTCTGGGTGGCTCAGTTGATTAAGCGGCTGCCTTCAGCTCAGGTCATGATCCCAGCGTCCTGGGATCGAGTCCCACGTCAGGCTCCTTGCTCAGCGGGGAGTCTGCTTCTCCCTCTGCCTCTGCCTGCCACTCTGTCTGCCTGTGCTCACTCTCTCTGACAAAAAAATAAAATCTTTAAAAAAAAAAAAAGCACCAGCAAGTCTGTACCCCCACAGCTGCCCCACTCCATCCCCGCCAAGTCTACAGTTAACACGTGGTCCTTTGTATTTCTTGCCTTCCATTTCCCTTGGGTGGACAGTTGGGTGGGTGGGGTTTCCTGGTTTGGACTTTCTCATGCTAATCTTCCCTGCATTGTTCCAATTTTAGTATATATGTTGCCAGAGTGAGCACATTTATAAAATATTTCGAATCTGTAAAGAGGCAGACAGATGCAGTCTACTCACCACCAAGCTTAACAAAGAGAACATTATGAGTCCAGTTGAAGCCCCTGTGTACCACTCTCGAATCATATCCCCCATCCCTTTCTGCAGTAGTAACTGCTATCTGGAATTTAGTATTTACCATTCCTAGGGAATTTTTATACCTTTACTATGTGATATTTGATTGCTTTAGTAATATATAGTATTATTTTGCATTTTGTGATCTCATATTTTATGTAGTCTTCTGCAACCTATTGTTCTCATTCATTCTACCTGTTTATTTCTTACACTTCATTTGGGATATTTCTTCTAGTGTTAAATTATTCTCGACACCAGGGTACAGTGGTACTGTATAATAGTGTTTGGCCCCTAAAACCCAATTAGAAATGGCTCAGATTGAAAATTTTTATATGTCAAATTAACATATAATATAGTGTGTTAACTGTTAAACATATTTGTTTTATTTCAGGTCATAATATAACTTACCCTCTCATGCTTTTTCCCTGCCCCTTCTCCCCAAATCATCAACAGTAGAAAAAGAAGAAGAAGAAAACATGTCAGGACACAAATGGTAAGTAATGTGTTGTCTTTTCTAAAGTGGGAGAGGCAGTGGGAGAGGAAAGCACGTAATATATGCTCAATAAATGTCTGTTGACTAGAAAAATCAAGAGTCACATCAGCAGCAAATAATCTGTTAACCTCTATCCAATATGGGGCATAGTCAAGTTCAACATCCCTTCTAAATGAAACATGGAAACCAAATAACCAAATATACTATAAGTTCTTATGTAAAAAATATTCTCTAAGAAATTAATTTATATATAGTTTTTCTCCTGAGAATCCAATGGATTTTCTTACTACCAGTTTTTCAAATCTAATAAGCCAATATTTTTTTAGCGCTATTTTATTTACAACTTATTAGTGTTATCAGGGAACTAGATGTACAGAAGCTTTAAAATAGTGAGTGAACACAGACTCAGACTCATTAATGTGACTTTAGTTGAACACTGGGGAGGCAGTCATAGTTGGAAGGTGCTGCTGTTAAGTAAAGTGTGGTGATCATGGCAATGTTCAGCACTGTCACTTACATGCCTGTAGCGCATGTCAGCGGCATGTTAAACTTCTCATAGGTTCCGGGTCTGCCTCACGTAGTGTTTTTGAACCCTTTTGAACCCATGCCCCCCCAGGCAATCAGATCTTTGTCATGCTTTATCTCTAATCCATAGCATGAAAAAATGTGATGTATATTTTCATGTTTCAAGTGTACAGTTAATTATAATAAGGAATATACTTTAAATCTGTCCTCTCAGCAAAGAAGTAATCAGACCCAAGACCTCTGTAATATCAAATGTCAAACTTTAAGAGAATTTTTGCATGTCTTAAAACATAATGAATTTTAAAAGATAATTAGTAAATGGCTGAGGGATTTAGTTTCCCTGAGTATCCCCATTTGACAGCCCTCTAACTCACAGTTGTCATACTCTTTTCATAATTATTCCATCTTGCCTCATTAAGACAAAGGGGTGCCTCCATCCTGTGACCCTCAAAATGGCTGTCATATCCTGGCAGCAGGCCAGGGAAGTAGGCAGTCACCCACATAAGAGAAACGGGAGTGCCCCGAGAAATGGGCCCTTCACCAAAGTCGTTCTCTTACTTACTGTGCCACTTCATTGCTTGCTGCTGAAATGCAAGGGCTGTAGAGAACATTGAAATGAACACTGGACTGGGATTAAGAGGGCTGGATTTTAATCCTGTGAGATTTCTGGCAGAATTCGTAAACTTTTGAAACCTAAGATACCTCATCTATTAAATGACAAAGGTGAGGGGTGTTCACCAGGTCTCTGAAGTCCCTTTGCTTTTTGTTGCTTTTTTTTTTTTTTTCCAAAATGGAATTTTTTTCTGTTCATCCGTGACCTCTCACCAAAAATAAGTAAATAAAATAAAAGATACAATACAAAGAAGTCCACCCTATTCCCCACTTCTAGGAAACATTCAACTTCAAGGAAACATTCTGTTTCCTTGAAATAACCAGTTTTGGAGGGTATTTCCTTCCAGTCTTTTAATGTACATATTATGTAGAGAGATTCTCTCTTTTACATAAAAGTTACATGTTTTTTCCACTTATTTTCTCTGAGGTGAGCTCATAGCAAAACTTTTGTAGTTAAAGGATAGCAGATACACAATGTTACATTGGTTTCAGATGTATAACACAGTGATTTGACAAGTTAATACACATAAAAGTTTTTTAAAAATGCAGAAACTATGAAAGTCCCCCAAATCTTACTTCTGTAATGATAACCTTTATAAAGAAGTTATTTGCAACTCCTTCTGACTTTTTAAGAATTAATGTGTGGGTTGAAAATTGTAAATGTTATCTGGGAGGAGAGTATAAATCATCAAGTTTCAAGGTAGAGGCATTTTTGCATAGTGGTATAAAGCAGTTTGTGTTTTAGGACTCAGATCTGGCACATTTTGAGTGGTGATAGTGTGGAGTGGAAGAAGGTACATGTCTGCAGTGAAGAAAAACCAGGGGTCCTGTGTAGACAAATGAAACAGGAACTTTAGGGGCACCTGGGTGGCTCAGTGGGTTAAGCGTCTGCCTTCGGCTCTGGTCATGATCTCAGGGTCCTGGGATCGAGTCCCACATTAGGCTCCCTGCTCAGCAAGGAGCCTGCTTCTTCCTCTGCCCCTCCCCCTGCTCATGTTCTCTCTCTCCCTCTCTCTCTCAAATAAATAAATAAAATCTTAAAAAAGAAAGAAAGAAACAGGAACTCTAGACCAGAGGAGGGTGTAAACAACATGAGAGGGGCGGGGAGCACTAATGGCGACGTTTCTGTCAGTATCTGAGATGTTCTGGTCTTTTATAGAATTCTATTTCATTCTCAATTTTTTTCTAATTTCTTTCTTACATACTTTTTTTAAACAATTATTTATTTATTTGATAGAGAGCATGTGCAGAGGCAGAGGGAGAAAAAAAGGGAGTAGCAGGCCCCCCGCTGAGCAGGGAGCCCAATATGGGGCTCCATCCCAGTACCTCGGGATCATGACCTGAGCTGAAGGCAGATGTTTAATCAACTGAGCCACCCAGGCGCCCCGTCTTCCTTACATACTTTTTAATTTGATCTGTAGTATGTCTTCCTGAAGAATGGCTTCTTCCTATCTGTATTTTAAACACTTAGGTTTAAGAATTTAAGGTCTTAATATTAGAAATCAGTAACAGAGTTTTCAAAAAAAATTTTTTTTAATTTCCTTTGACTATGGTAAGACTATTTAACATGAGTTCTGCTCTGTAAGTGTCTACTACAGTATTATTAACTGCAGGTGCAGTGTCCTACAGCAGATCTCTAGAATTTACTCATTGTGCATCACTGAAACCTTAGACACCCTTCATTAAGAGTTTCCCATTTTCCTCTCACCCCACCCAGCCTCTGGTAACCAATCTTCCACTCTCTGATTCTGAGTTTGACTGTTTTAGGTACCTCTAGGTCAGATTTCAAACGTACTTTCTTTTACCCCCTTACCTCTACTTTTCTGTTGTCACTTCACTGTTGGCCATAATGCTGGAGTGGAGGGAATGCTGGTGTCTGGCTTTATCGCTTCCTCACACCCTGCCTGGTTGGGCCTCACTTTCTCTACTTGGAAAGGGAGTATGTCCAGCCTGCTGAGAGCTAAACTCTTCAAGGTTTAGTTTCTTGATTTCCTGCGAAAGCTGCTTGGTTTCCTCACTAACTTTTAAGGTTTCAGAGTACATTAGCATTGGTTAACTTTTTTGGTGTAATAATAACACAGGAAAATATCTTTATGAATGTTGTATGATACAATGTTGAGATAGCTTTGTTCACACTGAAATAGCTTTGTCTTTATGAAAGTCATGAATAAAATACTTCTTTAAATGTGTTTTTTAGCAGTTATCCTTGGGACTTACAGGATCGATATACTCAAGATAAGTCAGTAGTAAATAAGATGCAGCAGAAGTATTGGGAAACGAAGCAGGCCTTTATTAAAGCCACAGGGAAGAAGGAAGATGAGCACGTCGTTGCCTCTGATGCAGACCTGGATGCCAAGCTGGAGGTGAGCTGTTCTTGCTGTCAGTCTCAGCGCAGCCCCCTCACTGGGGTCACAGTCCTAGAGTGCATGAACCTGGACAAGTGTAGGTGTGCTTTATATTTGAAAACAAGCAGACAACTCGTTCATGAGGAGAAAATCTAAGATGAGTTAAATTCAATCCCAGCACGTTTTTTAAAAACCTACAAATTCTTGTGTAACCACCAGCATGCCTGAGTTAATTTGTTTTTTAAGCACTTTAATGCATTGCATGTGATAAGCTCACCATAAATGTTTGTTGTTTGTTGTTTGTTTGTTGAAAAAAATTAATTCAACCAAAGATTAATGCAGCACTAGGGTCAAGCAAATGCTTACATTTAAAAAAAGAGGAAAGGATGACAGCACAAGATCCTGGAAAGTAGGGTCTAATAACCTTGGTATTGAACCCTGGAAAATTCTAGAATGAATTAGTTAAGCAGATATTTAGTTAGACTGGTTATTAATACAGTAAGCTGAATTCCTATCTGGTTGATTCCCAAATACTAACATAACTGGTAAAAGGCCACTAATCACCTGTCTTGCAGGACATTCTGCCAGTAGTTTAGATTAAAATTTAAAAAGCATACTCATCGCTTCCACAAGAAATACTATGTTACATGACCTGATAAGAATTCAAAATGATCTCTAAGCTTAACATCAGCTAAAATTAATGAACTTGAACATTTTATGTATTAAAGTAAAAAGCTCAGGGTTTGAAAAAACTTTTCTGAGAAGGGTGGCCAGGATGGTAAAAACCATGGTTATGCTAGAACAGAGAGGTTTAAGGGGAGCTATATTAGCTGTTGACGGCATAGAAAGGTCTGTCATTTGGATGAAGGATAATTCATTCTCTGCATCCGAGGGGAGAACAAGACCCAGGGCCCCTATTCATAGTATGTATCTCTCATGGAATTATCTCACATGTTTATGTGTTTGTCTGCTCTCCTTCCACTGAGAGATCCATATCAGCCTTACTCACCATGGTACCCTCAACCAGATACACAGTACAGTGCCCATTCAGTAAATAGTAACTGAATCAGTGTACAAGTTAGTGCAATTAATATTCATTCCCAACCCTTTCCCCTGTCAATGGAATTGTTCAAATTGAAGCTGGGTTTCATAGGGACGTCCTAATGGAGATGGCTACACAGGAGAAGTATGGCACCAGGAGGTATCTGTTCTGATTTTAGTGTTCTTCATACAGTTGAAATGATTATATGGTGCATATGCTTTTTATATTTTGTAACTTTATTTTTTCCTTTTTAACAGCGTAGCAAATATAGGCATTATTCAGAAAGGAATTTAACACGTAATTATTACTTCATTACACACAATACAGTAATTTTTACTTATACTTGGGCTCTTGCAGCATTTTTACTGAGCCAACTGTACTTTAATCAAAGTACCCACTGTCCTAGGCACATAACATCTAAAGCACTTAGCTGTGACTCAGAATGTTACATGAATGAGGTTTCTGTCACAGAAATGTTTAAACTCGTGTTGTTGTTTATAAAGAGGACATACGTAAATGACATGCAAACCATTTTGATGTGTTCTTACCCGAAGTCATCCACAAAAGGCTAGCAAAACGAGCTTTTGTTTTGCTAGCACAGGGCAAGTTTCTGTGCCAAGTTACGATGGTCAGATTCTACTATAATCTGTTGGGAAGTTAATATAGAAACATTGTACTGGGGCGCCTGGGTGGCTCAGTGGGTTAAGGCCTCTGCCTTCGGCTCAGGTCATGATCCCAGGGTCCTGGGATCGAGCCCCGCATCGGGCTCTCTGCTCAGCAGGGAGCCTGCTTCCCTTCCTCTCTCTCTCTCTGCCTACTTGTGATCTCTGTCAAATAAATAAATAAAATCTTTTTAAAAAAAAAACAAAAAAAAATTGCACTAATTTAACTCTATGTCAAAACCTGTTAATAAAATCATTTTCTCAAAAACAACTCTTTAAGTGCAAGAAGAGACAAAACTAATTAGTGATGATAGGCATGTCTTTTAGGAGGGATCTTTTGGGAGTCGCTGGTCTGTGGTTTCTTAGTTTGGGTGTAGTTGCTAGAGTGTATGCAGTTACAAACCTGCAGAACAGAACATTCCAGAGGTGTGCATTTTATTGCCTTTCATTTACCCCTCAGTTTTTAAAACAGAACAGTGGCAACAGAACAGCTCTTTAAAAAAAAAAAATTTTTTTTTCTTTATTTATTTGAGAGAGAGAGAGCGAGCATGAGGGAGGGAAGGTTAGAAGAAGAAGCAGATTTCCCACTGAGCAGGGAGCCCGATGCAGTACTCGATCCTGGGACTCCAGGATCATGACCTGAGCCAAAGGTGGTTGCTTAACCAACTGAGCCACCCAGGCGCCCAATAGAACAACTCTTGAACATAATTGTTGAACTCCCTCGCTTCTATCTTCAGGAATTACTATGTGTTGGTGGTTTGTGAGCGAGAATCCTGATAAAAACATTTTGCTAAGGAAGAAATTCAAACTGCTGATTTGTTGTTTTGTTTTATGGTAAAGGTTTTTTATTTGTTTGTTTGTTTCTGTAGGGAATACAGAGTAATGAAATGAGATTTAGCAAAATTTATATTTTTACTGACCAAGTTTTATCATATTAAGCATTTCTGGGAATGGTTTTTAATATTTTAAGTATATATGCGTGCATCTATTTTTTTAGATAATTGGTCATATTTATTATGAAGCAGATCATCTGTTTTAACTCAAACAGAGAAGTGCTTCATAATACCAAGACACAACTATTACACCACCATGACTGCCATAAGCTAAGAGAGAGAGGGAAAGGAGGGAAAGGAAAGCCTTACTCTGCCTCATTAGGTGGCTCTTCAGAGACAGAATGTCTGCCAGGTTTTCTAACTGATACCAGCTGTGGTCTCTAGGCTCGTGGACAGAAGGTGGAGAAAGTGTGAAGTAGCTATTTGATCTTCTCCTGAGCTTGTCTGGGTTTTGAAGCAAAGACCAGGACCACTGTTAGTTAAAATCTAGTTTGATTCTTCTCAGTCTAGCCCACCTGCTTTTCCCTTACTTTCTTCTGTTATAGTCTCGGCATTATATTAGGTGTCTTCTCTGTGTATCTTAAGAAGTCATTGGGAAAATAAGGAGTGATAAGGGCTGCTAGCTAAACTTCATTTTACCAGATGTCTTCTAAATGGAACACTCAACTGATTGATTTTTGTTTGCTCTTTATAGAGTCGTTTTAAAATTTAAAAAAAAATTTTAAGATTTTATATTTATTTGACAGATATATAGAGAGAGAGAACACAAGCACGGGGGTGAGAGAGGGAGAAACAGGCTCCCCACTGAGCATGGAGCACGATGTGGGACTCGATCCCAGGACCCCGGGATCATGACCTGAGCCAAAGGCAGACCCTTAATAACTGAGCCACCCAGTTCTATAGGGATAACAATCCCTATAGAATTGTTTAAGCATGCCATAAAATGCATTAGGATCACAAAGTAGCAATGTCATGTTTTAAACATGATTCTTAATTGAGGGATCCTACATTTTAAAAAAAGACAGCAAAATGGTAAAAGAAATTATGAATGAATATTGAGTTTCTGGTTTACCAAGTCTTCTAATTGGGCCCTTCATTCAGGATTTCTGTTTTTCAGCTATTATTTTAATAACCTGGAGGAAATAAGTGTTCTGCATATCTTAATTTAGATCACAGAAATGATCAATTCCAGTAAATATAGATTAATAGGAATGTATTTAAAGACTTTGGTCACAGTTCCTGCACCGTACACCATATAACACCAAGCATACTTGGGCTCATGATCAAACACTGTGGTTATGTTCAGATAATAATTTTTATTTCACTACTGTTTTAACTTAGCATTTTGTTTGTATTTTTATTATAGCTATTTCACTCAATTCAGAGAACCTGTTTGGACTTGTCTAAAGCAATCGTACTCTATCAAAAGAGAATATGTTGTAAGTATGCCCTCAGTATGAATATTGATCAAATAAACAGTAAGAAACAGGATATTTTGCCTTAATGTATCATTTTTATGTTTAGGAAGTAAGACAAGGAAATTACTATTTAAGAGTGCCTATCTTGTGCTCGCTTCGGCAGCACATATACTAAGAGTGCCTATCTTTTCTCTTTAATTGGTGGGAAGGAGGATCTCTAATAATTTTATCAGAAATCCTTTACATGGGTTGTTATCATTAAATGCAAGTTACTGTAACAAGAACTTTATATTGGGCTTCCTGTGGGTAAGTACATGCAATTTATTTTTCCTAATTATAGAAAAGTTTTCTCGATTTAATGTGTGGATTTTCTAAAACTTGGGGTTGTTTTTATTTGATTGCCCTGGCTCTCATATCCAGTTTTGTTCCTCCTAAAATGGAGAGAGAAAGCACATACAGGTAATTTGTTAACTGTATTTTGTTGGCAGCTCTTCTTCATGAGCTTTTTTAAGTTGAAGATTCGGTTATTGGGGAACAAGATTTTGCCTAAATTTATTAACAACAGTTATCTCTGAAATACCAAATTGTGTGTTACTATGTTTTAAAATTTCCTTTTATAGGTGATTTAATAGTGTAATTTCTATATTTCTGAAACTAGAACATAAATTTTCCTGTTTCTGACCACTGTGGACCTCTTTCCAATAATCACAAAGTAACAATTGGTAATCTGCCTTCATTAGTCTTTGTTAAGACTATTGTGGGGGAAGTACAAAGTCCTAGGGCTTAAGGGCAGAATTTCATAAATTTTCTATGTTACTTATCACTAAGTGTTGGAGCTAAGACTTCTCCAGGGCTATAACACCACAGTCTTGAGTTCTGAGGAAATTAAGACACATGACGCATATCCCCCACCATTTCTCTGACCCATATCTAGTCAGTCTTAAATGCTGGTCCATTTTGTCTCCTGAATAGCTTTCAGAGTCTCCATCCTCTCTCCATGTCTACTGTCACTACCATCACTCTTCTTCTCGATTTGCTGTATCAGCTTCCTAAATTATCTCCCTGCCACCCCCAGCCCACTGTCTACACCACAAAGAGCTCCCAATGATCTAAACTAGGACAAGTTAAGCAACAAAATAAGTAACAATAGTATCAGATTATAACCCATAAAGTAAAGTAAGCATCCATTAAGTCAGTGTGGAAATAGACAAACAGGGGAGAAGAAACTCTTTCTTATAAAATAATTCTGGTTAATAAATATTGAAAGAATGAGGAAACCATAAAATCTCCATTAGGCAAATACCACAGTGAGATCTGTGGCAGGCAAGGTTCACGGGAAGATGGCACAGCCAGTGAGCAAAAGTTTGAGGAGAAACTGGGTATTGGCATAGCGTCATGTATTTTTCTCCAAGATTTTTAATAATTACAAAAGGAACAAATCATAGTTTTACCACGGAGTAACTCAGTAGACAGACCTCAATCAAGTGATCGAGACTGACCTCACTAGTGATAATGTGTGTTGGTATCATGTGGTCCTGATACCATGCACTAAGAGGCTACTTCACCTCTGTGGTTTCCTTCCCCAAAATACGTAACCATAGTCTAATTATGAGAAATACGACAAACCCAAATTGAGGGACATTCTGCACAATACCCAACCAGTACTCTTAAAAGGCATGAAGGTCATGAAAGTCAAGATAGGTTGAGAAACTGTCACAGATCGAAGGAGACAAGGAATTTTGACAACTTAACATCAGATCCTGGATTCGATCTTAGAAGAAAAGTAGCATGAGTGAGAAAACTGACAAAATTCAAATAAGGTTATGGTTAAGAGTACTATACTAATGTTAATTTCCTAGTTTTGATAATTGGACCATGGTTATGTAAGATGCTAATATTAGGGGAAGCTGAAGAAGGGTATACAGGAACTCTATTCTATTTACAGTTTTTCTATAAGCTTAAAATTATTGCAGAATGAGAAGCTTTAAAAATGTACATTGGGGGTGCCTGGGTGGCTCAGTGGGTTAAGCCTCTGCCTTCAGCTCAGGTCATGATCTCAGTGTCCTGGGACCGAGCCCCGCATCAGGCTTTCTGCTCAGCAGGGAGCCTGCTTCCCCCTCTCTCTTCCTGCCTCTCTGCCTTGTGATCTCTCTCTCTCCGTCAAATAAATAAATAAGATCTTTAAAAAAAATGTACATTGGATCATGTTGCTTCTCTGCTGTAAACCTTCCAGTGGAACCTAAGGTGAGATCCAGACTTCCATACCATAGTGTATAAATTCCTACATGATCTGGCCCAGCTCGTGTCTCCAGCCACTTTTGCCCTTACCCACCATGTCACCTGAGGCCTTTTGCACCCACTGTTTCCTCTGTCTGGAATGTCATTGGCCTAATCATCTCATAAGTGGCCCCTTCTTGCCATTCAGAGCCCAGCTTAATGGTCACCTGCTCAGAGAGGCTTTTCCTGACCACTCGGCCCACTCAGCAGCTTCCCTTACTCCCCTTCTCTTATTACTCTATCTGGTATTTTTCATTTTGCGTTTTGTGTTTGTGATTATGGATTTTTTTTCTGCCTTCTGTTGCACAAACAAAAGCTCCATAAAAGCAGGGACTTTGTGTGTCTTGTCCATCTCTATATTCCCAGTGGCAAGTATAGTGCCCAGTATATATTAGATCATCCATAAATCTGTGCTGAGTGAATTAGTGCTGCCGAACTAATTGGTTTTATAGTTCTTTGGTTCCCTTTCTAGGATACATCTGATAATCGAATCAGCAGCTAAAAACGAATAGGGTTTTTTTGTGTGTCTGAATTCTTAAGTCCCAGTTAAGTTAGACCTTTTAAGTGGAAACTGGCAAATCATCTGATATGTGTGCTGCACCTGAATTTAAACTTCTATAAATTAATTTCAGTATTTGAATTTTAAAGTTAACATTAAGGAATGAACCTCCCTTCTTGGAAAGTGACAGTCATCACTTAATAACCCAAGCTCCTCTGAGCAACATTGCCAATTAATTAGAGTCCAGCTCTTAAAAGGAAACCTGTTTCCCACCCCAAGCTTAATCCTCGAGTGCATAAAATAACAAAAAATAAATTTTCAAATGCTTCAACCTACTTAGGCTTATTAAGAGAAGAGTACCTTTCACCAGCTCTATAATCATGAATTGGTTTCTTCCTAGTCTTAAGCTAAATGTGTTCATTTGTATGTGACTTGAGACTTCAAGTTAAAAAATGTGACAGTAGCCTCATGCTATTATGAACAAAAATGTGAAACTGCTCTCCGTAGGGACATACTTATTGTGGAATTGAGTGAGTCCCATATTAGTCAATAGAAGTTACAGAAGGTATTAAAAAACAACAAAACTTCTTATAATTATAGGAGTTTTTTTTTAATCTATGTAGAATCATGGCATAAATATCAAATAAGCATTTAAAGTAAAAGTGGGATAGGAGGTGGTGGGGAAAAAGAAAGTATATGAGGATAATAAGGCAAAAATTATAGTTAATTTAATTTTACAAGCACTTTACAGTGCCCTGAATAAGATTTTATGGTCAGCTTGGGGAACCCATAGTTGAATGAGGTCCCTGTCCTGAGAAAGTTAGAGTCTCATGGGATAGACAGACACATGCCCAACAACAAACACCCACTAATACCAGATGCCGAGAGGGCGCTACTGTCCCAGAGAAACGGATCAACTACTTCACAGCCTTGGAGCTTTGACTAGTGAATTTGATTCTTGAGGGACGGAAAGAAAGGAGGGCAGTCATTTATTTCTCAGGATGAATGAATTCCAAAAGGCTCATCCTCCGGAAAGTTTAGTGTGAACTATAGTCACAAATTAATAAGGAAGCAGTAGCAATTATAACTTTCACCTTTGGATTTGTGGTTCTTGGCTAATGCTCTCATTGGAGAGGTTATGGCAGGAATGGAATGCATTCTGAAGGAATTCTGGATTGTTTATGAACAGGGACAAGAATCCTAGTAGCATTTAAAAAGCATTTTTAGAGACACATGATATATAAATGCATAAATACAGAAATGTGAAATAAGAATAGTTCAGAGTAAGTCCCTAGAAATGCTGTACTTGGAAAAGAAAGCATTTAGGAAGCTCAGTGTCACTCTTTGCTCAGCTGTTGGTAAATGTGGATTGGGGACCAGTGGCCGAGTAACAGCCCACTGTTCCATTGTTTGGAGACACACATTTTTATAAATCAGCCCCAAGTGTAGAGAGAGTGTTTTGCTATTATAAATATTGATGCTATGATTATCTTTCCATATGCAGCTCTGTGTCCATTTTACTAATTTCTTAGAATATACTCCTAACAGTAGAATTGCACTGTCAAAAGATACGTAGACTTCTGTAACGTTTTAAGTTTATGGCCAAAGGACTCTGCAGAAAGCATGTACCTACCAGTCATTAGCTCACCAGCAGTGCCATCTCAGGTTGTCTTTAAAAATAAGGCCAAGATTAGGCATGACCAATTCACTGTTCCAGCTCTGCACTTAAAAAAAAACCATAAACCATGAGGTACCTGGGAGGCTCGGTCAGTTAAGTATCCAACTCTTGATCTCAGCTCAGGTCTTGATCTGAGGGTCATGAGTTCAAGCTCCATGTTGGGCTCCATGCTGGGTGTGATGCCTATTTAAAAAAAAAAAAAAGACCCACGAATACATCAAGCTGATTACCCCCACCCTCAATCCCCACTCCCACTTCCAACCAAAAACCCACCTCATGAATAAGGTATTGGAATTGCTTTATTGTCATGTGGAATGTAACTCAGAAAGCAGAGATCAAAAAGTGAGAGAGAGAGAATAAGCAGAGGAGACTGCCTCTATGTCATAGGCAGCACAAAAGATTCCCACAGTTACACTTGACAAACCCAACTTTTTTATTTCAGCTTGAAACAGCACATCGTCGACTTGCTTTTCAGTGCAGAGGTCATTTTCTGGTTCTGATTACAGGGCACCAAATGCACTGACAGATGTGCTCAAGTGAATTTGATCTCTCCTTTTGTAAATGGAGGGGCAGCATGAAAGTTAAATGGTGGGAGGGGGGAGCTTACCTTGTAGCTTGCCACGTGGATTTAATTTCATCCCGTCTTGGCCTCTGAAAGAGTGAGGACCTTGGGGTGTTTCTCTCTGCTCTGTAATAAAAATGCTCATTGTTCATGGCTCCTTTTGGTCTTTTCTTCATCAGTCTTGTCTCAAGAAGAAAACGAACTGGGAAAATTTCTCCGATCCCAAGGCTTCCAAGATAAAACCAGAGCAGGAAAGATGATGCAAGCAACAGGAAAGGCTCTCTGCTTTTCTTCCCAGCAAAGGTGTGTGGCCTTCAGTGGGGCTCCCATTTGGGGGGAGGAGAGGTCAGCAGAGAATCTGGAATCCACCCAGCGATGGAGGGGACACTCCAGTTGTTTACTAGAAGGCTCTGTCCTGAGACTGAGAAGCTGCTCTAAGAACTGTTCTCAGTTCTTAGCCTGTTCTTAACTCTTTGATTAAGATAACATGTATGATTTTTTTTTCCTCCCAATAATTTGTGTTTTTTTTCCATATTTCTCCTGGTCTTTAGGGAGCATGTTATATGCCAATCACTGTGAGTGCTGCCTAGGCTTATGTTTGACCTTGAGCATTGCTCATAGCAGTAAGTCTGGTTCCCTTCCAGCAGCTGATTAAAGCAGGAGCCTAATGAACCCAGCTGGAAGGGTTCCTTCTCTGCTCTCCGTGGGCCAATTAACTTTGGAGAGGTGGTGTTCGTGATGTCCTGAACCATTCCACTCAGACACTGGGCCAGCAACATCAGCAGCATCCCCTAGAAGCTTGTTAGAAATGCAGAATCTAGGCCCCATCCCACAACTGCTGAATCCAAATCTGCATCTTAATGAGATCCCCAGATGATTTCGATGCACATTTAAGTTTGAGAAGCTCTGGGAGAAAGGAAATTGTGGCAGATGAGTGACTTTTTTTTTTTTTAAACACTCTCATGACTCATTTTTTATGGTTGGTGTAGAATAAGCAAGAGCCCCTGCATATAGTTGCATTTTGAGCCTGAGAAAAGTGACACTCCTCTATTCCTCCTCCCCCAATAACTAACAAGCCCAAAAATGTCACTCAGTCATATTGGGCAAGATTATACCTAAATACGGCATTGTAGGTAGTTTCCAAAAATGTTCAGGCTATGAAAATTTCACTTACTCAAATTACTCAACATTTTCTTCTCGTAATTTCTCCTTCTTTCCTTCCCTGTGGGCCAAGAGTAGGCCATCAGCCTGTTACACACACGTTCCTATGAAATCCTGAGAAATGTGGAGTAGCAGGAAGATACCGGCTGTGTCAGTTTCCCATGGTCCCACTCCTGGTGTGTTGGTTCTCCTAATAACATTTGGACCCCACTTTGTGGGCAGTGCCCACTTTCGTATTTGAATAAAACCATTTCCAATAGTTCTATATCTATTTCCCAAGAAAAGTGTTTATAATTTTATTTGTACCTTTTTATCTGTAGTCGTTTTTCCTTGTAAAAATAATACTCACTGAAGAAAAAAATTAGAATAGACAAATCAAAAGAAAATTAAAAAGCAATTAAAATTTTACTGATAGAAATGACCCACTTTTAACCCCTTGGTAGATATTTTCTATGCATATGTACTTACCCCACCCTTGCCAAGATAACTGGTTCTCAGTCTTTCAAAGAGTCAATTCTCATATGTTAAAACATCTAATTACCACTAATTTTAGTGGGAAAAATTCTTACACATACTCATATGCCAAAATGTATATCCGTTTGTGGGAAACAGAGCCAAATCCCTGGAAATCACTGCTAGAGTCACCATTACTGATCACATATGTTTTATCCTATGTCTCTCTAGTTACCCCCTTTCAGAGTTGTATGCCAAATTATCTCCCAGAGAATACATAGGGTACCTTAAGTTTATAGAACCTAACCTTTAGTTACTAACAAAAACAGTAAAAGAAATTTACAAAAACAATGCACGTGATACTCCAAAGTATCACCACTATAAACTAGCAAAGTGCATCGTATCCTTAATTTTTTTTAATTTTATTTATTTATTTGACAGAGAGAGGGAGAGAGATCACAAGCAGGCAGAGAGGCAGGCGGGGGGCGGGGGGAAGCAGGCTCCCTGCTGAGCAGAGAACCCGATGCGGGGCTCAATCCCAGGACCCTGAGATCATGACCCGAGCTGAAGGCAGAGGCTTAGCTGCAACTGAGCAACCCAGGCGTCCCTCTTATCCATAATTTAATGCAGCTTGGACAACTTTAAAATTTGGAAGGTGACCTCCTGCAAAATAGCTCTGGTTTCACAACACTCAGCTGCTGACCAAGCACATGACATCCCAACCAGTCCTTCTAAACATAAAGAAAGTAGAGGATGACATAAAGCTCTCACGAATTTCAATTTTCAGATCTTGAATGGTTGTGACTTGGGAAATGCCAGAATATATTTTTAATATATATAGCGTATAGCAAATATATATGTATATATACTTTATATATATATAATAAAAATATATGTTTAATATAAATAGCATCATGCCATGCAGTTTCTGTATAGCAGTGCTTACTCATCATTTAGCAAATTGATTTTTTGATCAAATAACCATAACACTTGCTATCTATGTACACTTTTTTTTTTAAGATTTTATTTATTTATTTATTTGACACACACAGAGAGAGAGAGAGAGAGAGAGAGAAATCATAAGTAGGCAGAGAAGCTGGCAGGGGCTGGGGCAGGCTCCCCGCTGAGCATAGAGCCCCATGCAGGGCTTGATCCTAGACCCTGAGACCATGACCTGAGCCAAAGGCAGAGGCTCAACTGAGCCACCCAGGCACTCCCTATGAATACATGTTTTAAAACATCTGTACCATAGTATTTCAGGGCATGCCACAGTGCATTTAACTTGAGCCCTTCTATTACTTAGGTCGCTTTCGCATTTTCCTACTAAAGGACAAATGTCTTTGGAGTAGACCTGCAGATACTTTATTAATTTTCCCCTCTGGGTAGATCTTCATCCATGAAAATGTGCACCAGTCTTTCACTGAAGCTTGGTATTTCTGGTTATGCAGTTTTTCCTTGGTCTAGATGTTCTCCCTGGTAGCAGCAGAGAACAGGTTTTCACCTTTCTTTCTTTTTTTTTTTTTTTTTTAGATTTTATTTATTTATTTATTTGACAGACAGAGATCACAGGTAGGCAGAGAGGCAGGCAGAGAGAGGAGAAAGCAGGCTCTCCACAGAGCAGAGAGCCTGATGCGGGGCTCGATCCCAGGACCCTGGGATCATGACCCGAGCCGAAGGCAGAGGCTTTAACCCACTGAGCCACCCGGGCGCCCCCACCTTTCTAATCTTATATGAAGCAAGGTACAGAAAAAAATGAGGTGATTTTATATGCTTTTTTCTTTTCTTCAAGATCTTAACATCTATCATCATGTCATTACTTCTTCAAAGGTTTCTAACTTTACAACAGTCAAAGAAATCGAGAGTATTCTATTCACAAGACTCTTATTCAACCAGTTTAGGGAAATTGGTAAGATCCAAGGTAAAAGAAAAGAGGAGTCCAGAAATGAACAGGATCCTTAGGGGGACAGCTGAGGCCTCTTTCTCTCTTTAAATAGAAGGTCCCCAGTTTTATAAACCTTCACACTGGCATTTGTTTTACTGACTTATTTGATAGTCATTGCTACAACTGTGCATTCAGTTTGATGAAAGGTGAGTATTAAATTTAATCCAATGGTGATAAAGCACAAGCTTAATTTATGGCACCATAATGTGTCCAAAAACCACCTGCAGCACTTAGGTAGGATGATGTGATCAAACTGTTTTTAGAGAAATGCCGAGTGTTTAAAAGCAGTGCTTTACAGAAAAGAGGAAAATGGGAGAAAATAGTAAAAGGGTTTTTTTTTTTTTCCTTAAACAGTTTATTGCCCCCGTCTATAATCTGACAGTGCTGCTGGAACTGCCAAGCACTGACCTCAGCTCACTAACATTACTAGTCTCTTCAGCTTCATAAGTTTGCCTTTAAATTAAAATGTAATTACTCATCTTATTTTCATTTTTTGAATCTATGTCCTGCAACCTCATGGAAACAACTGTATTTTAAGAGTGTATGTCATATGACATTACTCATTTTGGGTAGGAAGAGGCAGTATTTCCATCCCCTGCAAAATGAGTATTTCATCCAAAGTTTGATATGCCTCAAACTTTTTTTTTTTTGCTAAATAAATAATGGCATTTTACAGCTAACATTATAATTATTTTATATCTACCTCTGCATAATACACATTCATTTATGGTGTAGGATCCTCAGTTTTTGTTTCTCTGTAAAGATCAATCATCTAACCTATCTGAATGTGCCTAACATGTAGGTCTACAGTGCTTCTCTTCCTTCCTAGACCATTTAAACATGTTTCTGTTTGGGTCACCTGGGTGGCCTCGTCAGTTAAGGGTCTGACTGTTGATTTTGGCTTAGGTCATGGCTCAGGGTCATGAGATTGAGCTCCATATCGGGTTCCACATTCAGCACAGAATCTGTTTAATTGCTCTACCTCTCCCTCTGCCCCTCCCCCTGCTCACGTACTCTCTCTCTCCCTCTATCTCTAAAATAAAAGATTTTTTAAAAAATTGCTTCTGTTTGTGCTGCATTCTCACTGACTGTTGGAGCAAGCAGCAGGTTGCCCTAGCATTTGGAGAGTAATCTAAAATGACCTAGTAGGGGAGATCCTAATCGTGCACCAGTCCATCCCTCCTCAAAGGGCAAAGCTTCAGAGGAGCAGAGACAGGGATGCCAAGAACAGAAATGGGAAATTGTTATGCCTTGACCTTTCTCCTTTAACACGGGGTTGGTTCCAACTCCAGACACTCTTTGCTCAGGCATGAGACTACCCCCAACAGTCCTGTTGGAAATACTTCCCAGTGGTCCAGTTAAATAACAGTAATCTAAGGGATCAGTACATGGGTAATCCGTGACCCATCAGTTCATCCATTTCAATCAAATATTTCTACAGCATTGTCTATATTTCAGGCACTGTTCTAGGCTCATGAATTTAAGATAGGTAAACTGTCAAGAATGCACACTTATGGCCTGCTTGGTTTCAAGATTATGGCTTTATCCTCTTGTCTAGGTTGGCTTTGAGAAATCCTTTGTGTCGATTTCACCAAGAAGTGGAGACTTTTCGGCACCGGGCCATCTCAGACACTTGGCTGACGGTGAATCGCATGGAGCAGTGCCGGACTGAATACAGAGGAGCATTACTATGGATGAAGGATGTGTCACAGGAGCTTGATCCAGACCTCTACAAGCAAATGGAGAAGTTCAGGAAGGTAGGAGATTTTATGAAGGTTACCAAGAGGGGTACCTGCTGGAAGGTAATGAGGTGTGATTTGAATCACTCTAGTGAAGAAGACATAACTCAAAAGCACCAAGGATGCAATTAATCATTGCCAGTGTCTTTTTATGTGACAGAATACCAACTAATGTGATCTATAATTCTCTAAGGGTAAGATAGAAGAGACAGCTGGAAATTGCTGGGATTTAGTAACTGGTTCTAATTGAAGTTGGATTTTCATATAATGTACACTTTTTTGTAACGTTGTCACTTCAAAATGCTTTTTCATGCATAACTAAAAATCAAGATTAGATCAAATGAAGCTGGAAAGTGAGGACATGCTATTGGAGAAATCTTTTTTAATTGCTAATGAATTTTAAAATTAATAGAATAATACTCCTTTGTGTTGAGAAGTGGCAGGCATTGGTTGTGGGATTAACTAATGTTCCATCTGCAATGGACCTCTTCAGAAATTTGTCTGAAGAGAATAGTTAGCTGAGAAGGTGATATGCTCTTAAATTTCCTTGAAATAACTGGTGAGCAGCGGAGGAACAATGTTTCCTTGGTGTTTTAATTATCCTGTATCTTCAGCCGTTTGGCTCCTTGGCCAAGGATATATCACACCACTAGGTGGCAGTCATACACTGAGTATTTATGAAAATGCAGCGGCTGTTGTATACAATCTTGGTAGTTCTTTGTTTGGTTGATTTGGATGTATTTCAGGGTGTGAAAGAAAAAAAAAAACAAGCAGATGTCAGGTTTGACATAATATTATGTCAATTACCTTACTCATTTCAAATGACCCATTTGTAATTAGTGATGTTGCTTAAAATCCCTAGATTTCTTTGTAGGTACATCATGTGGAATTATGAGTGGGAAACCCTACTAGTGATAGATGAAGCGTGTGGGATGGGGGGAAGGAGGGACCTTCTGTTGCTTGAGAATTGGGTCACCAATTCCTGGTGTACTATTAGATTGATACAAATACTTTTAAAAGCCAAATCTTAACTTCATTTGTGATTTGGAGTCCCTCTCTATGAAATCAGAGTTTATTTTATTTCTAATTATAAATAAACTTAAGGTGGTAGCAGCATCTAACTACTTGGCAAGGCAGATTTCTGAATTCATGGAAAATTTGAACTGAAAAGTAAAGCTCACTCATTTTATAAAAGAGAAAATTAAGGCCCAGGCTACATTAGAAATTTTCTGACTTTCTAATCAGGCCAGTAATTTGGTTTGTCTTTGACACTTTTTCTTTTTTTTTTTTTTTTGACAGAAATCACAAGTAGGCAGAGAGGCAGGCAGAGAGAGAGGGGGAGGCAGGCTCCCTGCTGAGCAGAGAGCCCGATGTGATGCAGGGCTCCATCCCAGGACCCTGAGATCACGACCCAAGCTGAAGGCAGAGGCTTAACCCACTGAGCCACTCAGGCGCCCCTGTCTTTGACACTTTATTTGTGGGTTAGAGGAGGATGGAGTAGAGAAGTTAAAACAAAACAAAAAACCTTATCTGCAGAGAATAGTGCCCATCATTTTATATCTACTACCTCCTTTAAGCTTTGCAATAATCAAGACACAGATTTAATTTTTTAGGTGGAGAAAATGATACCTATGTTAACTAGCCCAAGGTCAGACAAGGAAATGAAGGTTAGAATCCTAGAAAATATGTATGATTTTTTCCTTAAGAGAAAAAGACTGACCTAAAATTGACATTTTCCTTGTAATACCTGTCCTTTGATTTATTCATTTAACAAACATTTATTTGAGCACATTTTATGTACCATGTAATAAAAATAAAAATACAGGGCACCTGGGTGGCAGTCAGTTAAGCCGCCGACTGGGTTTTGGTTCAGGTCATGATATCATGGGCCGTGAGATGGAGCCCCAGGTTGTCGTTGGGTTCTGCACTCAGCGGGGAGAGTCGGCTTGAAGATTCTCTCCCTCTTCCACTCCCCCTGCCCTGTTTATGCTCTCTCTCTCTCTGAAATAAGTAACTCTTTAAAAAATTTGAAAATACGATTATTCTGGAAGGCAGGACAATTTCACGTAGAATTGTGTTTATTTGGTTTTATTTCAGAGCATGGTTACTAGCTGTATAACGATGAATAAAAACCAAGCCCTTCGTCATTTGGTTTGAATGTTGAAATATTACCCACTCTTTAGTGTCATCAATCTGTTGATTTTGGAAAATATGGTTTAAAGGAATCCTTTGCCATGCAGAAGGAGCTGAGAGATGCCTTACTCTACAATCCCTTGTGTGCTGGATTTAATTTAATAGCTGAACATGGTGTACTCTGAATTTAGGGAAAGAATTTGTTTTTAAGAAGTCTATATTCAGGGCTCCATCCTCCTCTATATTAGGCAGGACTGTCTATGAGGATAGGGACCGGATTCATCTCTTCACCTTCACACCCCAGGGTCAGACTAGCACCTGGCCCGGGTTAGCATTCGTAGAGCATGCTCCGATTCCAGCCATTCAGTCTGAGGTCCCAGACCCGTTGTTTCTCCAATCAATAGGGCATCCTGACCCCACGCAACTCACCTTGTGACGTTTTGGGATTGACCTAGGGTTTTGCAGTTAAGAAATATCATTATCAATTTGTGACTTGCTGCTTTCTTTGGAATGAATTTAAATTGTGGAGTTTGCTGTTTGCTTGGAGCTTATAACATGAAATTTAACTGTGAGCAAGCTTGAGTGTTTTGTCCCAGCAGGATTCCATTTTGAACAGAGTCTCCATTCATCTCTCAGAAACATGTTACCAGAAGGAATTTCTGTGTCCTCTGGGAGAGGGGTCCGGCTGTGGGTGGCTTCTTAGGAGTCACTGTGGGAGCGAGAATCTCAGTCTCTGCAGAGCCAGCTGCCACCTTCACGCTTCAACTGATGAATCTGGAACTAAAGTAGTATTTTGCCATAAATTCAGTTCTTTGGGTTCACACTTTCTGAGGAGATAGAACTCTAATTCATCCTTACAGATGTGATCCCGTGGTTGCAGTCTTAGTATGCCTTCATGCATTTATTCATCCTCCCAACAAACGATATGGAAGCCCTGCTGCGTGCTGGGCCACACGCACAAAGATACAGTAGCAAATAAGCAGGCATGATCCCTGCCCTCCTGTCGTGTGTCCTCAGTTGGGGATGGAGCAAGTAAACGTGATGCAGCAGGATGGATCGTTGTCTGAGGTGACACATGGTGCCACAGGAGCACCTGGAGAGGCTTCCTGAGGAAGTCGCGTCTAAACAAGACAGGAACAGATGAGTGGGAAGGACTTGGGTGGAGGGAGAACGGACAGCGGAGCAGAGTTCCAGGCTGAGGGAGAAACTTAGGCAGTGGCCTTTAGATGAAAGGACCTGAAAGATTTTTAAAACCAGAGTACAAAAGGCAGAGCAGGTGTGGGAAGGGGGGTGCCTGTACTATGGCAGCTGGACAGGTAAGCAGGGCCACACTAGAAGAGGCATCTCCGGGGGCAGGGGGTGGGGGGGTGGATGGAGGGTGTTGATGTGGGGAGGAGCACCATCACCTTTGTGCTCTCACTAGCTCACCCAGAATGTAAGGTGGAGAAGGGACTGGGAGGACCCAAGCTGCTCGAAGGCATGGGGAGACATGGGTGCCCCTGATCGAAGGGGCAAGCAGACCAGGGAAGGGTATGTTCTGCCCTCTCCCACGCTCTGTAATCACACCATTTAACTACACAGCTCTTCATTCTTCTTAGAAATGAGCAGAATAGTATAAATAAATAGCACGATCAAGTGTACTTTCCCTTCCAACCATTGCTTTTCTCATCATGTTTTCAAAGGGCTAAAAACTTTTTAAATAACACGCAGTGAGCATGACCAAAATGATGAATGAAAAACTTAAAATTAAACAAAGCAAATAATCTGTTTTCATTCTGGCGCCCTTTGAAGCACATGGGCCTGATGACAGATCTCTCATCAGCAACACTAATAAGCATTTATTAAGTGCCTATATTTGGTGATGGAAATACAAAGAGGTGGAAAAGCTTGATCCCAGCCTTCAAGAAGGACCCTGCTAGTCATCTGTTCCTTGTCAAAATTACCGTGATAAACAAGACACCTGGAGAGTGTGGCCATATGTAGCTATTCTCCTAAAGACCAAATAATAGGAAATAGATGAATTTCAATGCGCAGAGCTGGATGTCGTAGGAGCGGTTGGAAGCCCCCTCCTGACAGTGTGATTCACCCTAGGAGGGAAATGGACAGGAGACGACACCATGAAGTATTTTACGAGCAGTTACAACGTGTGATATATGTGCCCTTTGAAGGCAGAGTAAAAGCGTATGATTTAAAAATAGAAGTCAGCTTCTTGTAGCAGATTACATCAGCTTAAGTTGTGAGCTCACAGAAGAGCTTTTGCAGCCTGATGCCCTTGAGAGAGTCCTCCTGTGGTCAATTAAATGTCTTGTTTTTCTTGAAAGTCAGAAATGGGATGGAAGGTAATTATTCTAAATGGAATAAAAGCTGCGTTAGGTGTAAGAAAATAGTTCTGAATCCTCTGAAGAGATAATATGGAAATGTATACGTGGGCATTTGTTATGAGTCGGAATCCTCATAGACAAGGACAAGGGAACCAGCGTTTTAATGAGGGCCATTTATTAAATGGCTTAATCAAATCCTACAGCATTTGTCTAGGGTTTCATCACCATAATTCAAAAGGGTATCTAAAAGGTATTGTAGGAAACGTGAATGATACACACTGGTATTCTTGGGCTTGTGTCTATTTAAAATAGTGTTAGATTTTGGAGAGCTGTTAATTCACTCTAAGTCCTGTTAGCAAGGAATATGTTAGTGTGAGACAGTTTGTTAATAAATGGTGGTGGCTTAATATGTGGGGCCTTATTCGGGTCATCAGCCAGGGGTGTTCCTGTGTCCCACTGAAGGTTTGGGTCTATAGAGCTTGGTCAAGGACTAGTAAACAGCAGTATTGACGTTAGCGGCTTTTTTTTTTCCTGTGGACAAAGACTTGGGTTAATTAATTTGACAGTATCATTAATTACTGCTGAAATCATTGGTCTTTGTCAGAGGTCGGGCTCTTTTAGCAATTGAGGGCAGGTCCCATGGGAGCTGGAGATGCCAAGTAATGCAGGAATATCACTGCTCAGCCATCTCCTCATTCTGTGTTAAAAGCCTTTCCTTTTTTGCCTGAGCTATCCAGCTTTCTGGCTTGCACGGGTGTTCTGCTTCAGTTCAGTGCCAAGGGCAGAGCTGCGACCCCCCAGTGAGTTGTGATGAGTGAGCGTGGAGAATTTCAGGTTTGGGTCCACACAATAGACCAACCCTATGAGCCTGTTTAATCAGTGCCTTGACTCCAGGGCTCTGCTTTAATTCATACATAAAAGGGGAGGGTGTTTGACCCATTATCTTTTCTGTCTCTTCCAGGGCTGAAATCCTACACACTGGCTTGAGTTCTTTGATAAGTAAAAATTCCTTTTGTAAAGCTAACATACTCTTGAACGTATCTGTTTCATGACCCTCCATCTTCGTTTCCTGGGTTTTTTTGGTGTGTTTGTTGTTTGTTTTGGTCATTTAACTAGGGAGCCTATTTTTTTGTCGTCTCCAAGAAGATCAAATCAGGTTGTTAACCCTCCCGCTGGGTGGCTGTTTCTTTACCTAAATGCTATAGGAAAAACATGCCATTCTCATATGGCACAAGTGGGAAGGGAACAAATAATTATATCCTTGCTTTCGTTTTTGAATTTCATGAGATGAGGATTTGGGGGGTCTATGTGTCTTTATTGATTTCCCCCTTGGACTCAGTGAATGGCAAAAGTTAGTTTTAGGTTTAAGTCAAGACCATTTGGAAGAGCAGGCATGAAACAGATAACTTGCAGACCTGGTAACCAGCAGGCTACTGCTCCTGTTTGGAAACAGAAAGGAGCATGACTTCAGGGTTAGGATGGTTCTACCCTCTGTCCCCAGCCCTACCTACACCAGCTGTGACAGCTGGGATAGGTCTAGTGAGCCTATGGCAATTTTCTCATTCGCTGAAGGAGAAATAGGTACTAGCTGGTCACCAAGCTCTTTTCCAGTTATAACATCCTTAATATTCTTTCTCTAAATTGTTAAACTCTGGAATTCTTAAGCTTATCTGTAGAGAAGAGTAGACGCTGGAACAGAGCTAACCTGTCCTTTGTCACTGTAGGGTTTTCCTCCTCCTACAGCTAAGTACTGGTCTTGTTGAGTCTGCTTGATCCTGTCGTTGTTGATGTAATCTCAGACTCTGGAAAAGAAGAATACTTCACTCATAATTCTTGGGTAGAGGAGAGTGATATTTTTACAAAACGATTCTAATTATCTTTTTTTTTTTTAAGATTTTATTTATTTGACAGACTGATCACAAGTAGGCAGAGAGGCAGGCAGAAGGGGGAGGGGAAGCAGGCTCCCCGCTGAGCAGAGAGCCCAATGCGGGTCTGCACCCCAGGACCCTGAGATCATGACCCAAGACGAAAGCAGAGGCTTAACCCACTGAGCCACCCAAGTGCCCCCTAATTATCTTTTATTTAGATAATACTTTTGCAAGGGTTAGAAACCTAATGCCCATGGGCCAGCCACCTGTTTTGGTAAGTGACGTTTTTATTGTAACATGACCACATGCATTCACTTATGTATTATATCTGTCTGTCTCCATGATACTGTGGGGAGTTGTGTAGTTACAACAGAGACTGTGATCTGCAAAGCCAAAATATTTACTTTCTGCCCCTTTACAGAAAAGAGTTTGCTGGCCTCTGATTTATAGGCACCTCTAGTGTGTGCTAAAGTGAGGAAGTTTTAAGAATTTAAAAATGTTTCATTATGATAAAACGTATACCAATTAATTTGCCATCTAGCCATTTTAAAGTATCCAGTTTAGTAGTGTTAAGTATATGCACATTGTTGTACAACAGATCTCCTAAACTTTTTCATCTTGCAAAACTGAAACTCTATACCAATTAATCATCCATTCCCCATTTCCCTCTACTCAGCCTCTGGTAACTATTATTCTACTCTCTGTTTTTATGAATTTGACTACTTTAGCTACCTCATATATGTGGAATCATGCAGTATATGTCTTTTATATGCAGTATAATGTCTTCACTTAGCATAATGTCTTCAAGGTTCATCCATGTTGTCTCATATGGCAGGATGTCCTTCCTTTTCAAGGAATAATAATAATTTTAAGGAATAATAATTTAAGGAATAATATCTCATTGTATGCATATACCACCACATTTTATTTATTCATTCACCAACAGACACATTTAGGTTACTTCCATCACTTGGCTAGTGTGAATGTGCTACTTATGAACATGGGTGTGCAAAGAACTCTGTAAGACCTTCCTTTGAACCCCGAATCCATAATGAACAAACATAATAGGCATCTTATAAATGTTTGTATTACTGAATAATATTTAATCCTGCCATTGAATAAAAACAACACTTACACTATGCAAGTAAGGAGTCATTTGATTTTATCATCCTAGAAGATATTGTGTACACATACTAATTCGTAATTTATATTATCTAATTTCTGTTAGAATAGTAAATATTGCTATACTTTTAAAAAATCTGTATAATACCATAAAAGCAAATGTTTTGGTTTAAAATAGATTTTTCCATGGGGGAGTGGAGAGAACTATTTCTCTCTTGAAAGAGGTATCAAATCTTTGCATATGGCCCTTCTCCAGTTGTTTGAGGGAAAAGCTTACTTAACTCTCAAGTTTCAGAGTAGACTCTGGACAAAAGTGTGTTACCGAAGTGTGAACTGATCCCGTCCAAGATAGTTTTCCTTTTGCCAAATTGTCTGGCTTTTCTTCCTAAGACTTATATGTATTGGATGACATATGCAAACCTGGTTTCTAGAATTTCGTGGATGATAATATACAAAACATAAGATTTTACTGAGTGGAACCATCAGGTTCCAGATCAAAAATGCTGCCATATAATGAGCCCAATTTATAACAAGGGCTTCTCGGTGTGTTTGCAGCTAGAATGTCTTAGATGGATTCATTATTTCCATGTTTCCCCATGTTGTGCTTTTGGCTGCAGGGTCAGAGGAGTAGCTGGTGCCCATGACACCCTCCCTCCCTTCCCCCCAGCCCAACCGCAGACTGTTCTATCTGCCTCTGTCTCCTTTTGGTAGCTTCTAAAGAAGGTGTCATTTTAGATTATGCTTAAATGGAAAATCACTGTATTCAAGTAGTATGATATACTAGTTACTGTCTCTCTAATTTCCGTTTCCAAGTCTGCCCTATCTGTCTACCCCTCCAGATTACCCTCTTCCTTTTGGTTAACGGCTCAAATATCCTCTTTCAGCTAGTCCTCTTATTCTGTCTTGGCAAACTGGTTGCAATTCTTACCATCTTCAAGAATTTAGTATAAAAGAAGACAGTCGTGCCCTCGTGGGTTAGCTAAGCACTTTGGTTTTGAATGTTTATGCTTTAGGGATCCATCCCACTATGCTATTATTCTTATTTTATAAAATGGTGGTTTTACTTAGGTACACAAAATAGAGTGCGATTTTATTTAATTTCAAACAGAGGCAATATATCTACTATCTCTTGAATGCCAATAACTTTACAGTACTGTAAGTTACTTTTATTAGAGTTAAAAATAATTTCCTTCAGATACACTCTTCTTTATAACCAGACTTTTCAGTGCTGGGGGAAAAAATGATTTGATGATTGTCTGAATTGTCACTTTTACATCAGACTGGATTTTTTTAATTGGCTATGGAGAATTAGTATTTCAGAAAGAAAACTACTAAATCACAATTGCTTTGGGAAAAACATGTGTTCTGTGTTGTTTTGTCACCAAGGGATATTGAAAGGTTTTGAGTGGTACTTTTTAAATTATTGGGTTATTTTTTGAGAACCCCCCCCCCAACAAAGTGTTTCTAACAAAATTTATCCAAGTAATACTGACTATGTGATGGAGTCACAGACTGTTAGTGTTTTACAGGTTCTCTTGTCGCTCAGTAAAACTCAGAATCTTCTTGCATCCAAGTCCTAAGCCCGTCTGTACTTAGTATTTGAACTATCACAAGAATGAGTCCATAGAAAACTAGTATTTCCATTCACAGTTCTGAGGTTAAAAAAAAAAAAAAAAAAAGACGACGACATTTGATGATTATACTTGATCTTCAGAAAACTGACATAATAGTAATCTCAGAGGGTGATTAGCCACGGAGGCCCACATGTTATCCAGCGTATGACCTGGTCCATAGTAGCTCTCTTCACTAAAGCATGCAGTTTCTCCACCAGTTTCAACTCTCATGTCTCACAGTGACTTCACTTTGCCTCCTTTAGTGAGTTTTTAGTGAACAGAAAACCTTGAACAAAAAGCAGCTTTAACGTGTATGTGCTTCCTCTTCTAGCGTAACATTTTCAGGACAATCCCAGGTATAATAGAAATATCCCAAGGGAAAAAATTCTGTTTCATATTCAACAGTTATCCCACACTTAATCATTACACAGGATGAATGAAATTCATATATGGGAGTCCTAAAATCTTACACTGGCCAATTTCACATGGACTCAGGGAGTCCTAAGAAGAAGCAGGCCCTTGAAAGGCCATTGGTATAACTTTGACATGAGATTCCCACATGCATTAATCAGGCTTCTGTTGTTCCCATCAAATGAAATATGATTTTAGGGCTTGGTAACACTTCACAGTTGATTGGCTCTTTCTATCCAACTACCCATCTATCTGTCCATCCATCTATTTAAATTCACTCCCCAGCTGTGATCCTGAGACAACCATTGTCATTTAGATGCTGATTCCTTACTGTGGTTCTTCTGGTGACCGCTGACATTGGAATAAGGGATACTTCTCAAGGTAGATTAATTACATAAACAAATTGAGGGATGGGTTTTTTTTTCCTGCTTTGTTCTTTTAAATAGCGACCCCTTCTCCCCCAGGCCTTCAGAGGTAGGACTCTGCATTCTTATAAGCAAACATAGTTCATGGGTATTAGTTCATGTTCTGAGAGAGGTCCAGGCTGAGAGACTTGGAAAATAACCCACAGATAGGGAAGAAGGGCCATATGAAAAGCCCATACATTAAAGCATGGGAAATAAATAAATTTATCAAATAGACAGGGAAGCAGAAAAGAAGCTAACAGAGTAAAATTTATTACATTTAGGGCCTTGTTCCCTTTCACTTTTTTTTGTCTTAAGGGGAAAAAGATACACGAGAACCTGGCAATAGTGATTGCTTCTTTGGCAGGGGACTAGGTTGGGGGATGGGAGGCGGGGGATGAGAATGAGGTTGGAGTTGTACTGTATGCCCTTTTTGTGCTTTTAAAGCTTGTGTCCTATGCCTGTATTACCTTTCCAATTACATGTATAAAAATAATGAAAATTAATGATATTTGAGTGAGAATAGGTAAGATTTGATAGAAGGAAAGAATACGGATAGAAAACTCATAAGTTAATGAAAACAGATGAGAAACCAGGTTTCAAAAGTGATGTCACATGAGCAGCTGAATGAGGAGTTTGGAGGATGAAGTCATTTTCAGGAACCATCTTCAGGGAAGAGCCATGCGAGGTGGTTACGTCACTGAAGAGAAGAAGGATCAAAGGCAAATGCCTGAGGGAAACCCACCAAAATCAGAAAGAGAAGAATGTTTCTTTTGAAAGCCTTTACTGTGAGTTATGCTTATCCTGAAGGGTTTGGGGGAAAGGTGAGAAAGTAAACAGATAGCTTTTCCCATGTCTTCTCAATTGCATCCCAGAAGGAAAAAGTTCTCTGATATGCATCAGTGAGAATGTAGAGAAAAATCCTTTCCCAAAAAAGAAAGGGGGAGCTGGGAGCTGTTTCAGAGGGAACAGTCTCCAGGGTTTGGACTCTGCATTAGGTCCTTGGAGTTGGGTTGGAGCATCGTATAGGCTGGTATTAGGTCTCTCAACTTGGAGGTTTTCTGCTGGCTTGAATGATGTGTTCTGTGTTCACTGTCCACATCTAACTCTCACGCATGCTCATTAATATACTCAGACGACATCTTGCTGGCACTACGGTATCTCTCTCAACCCTTTTCTCTAAATCTAGCAGTTTCATCAGTTCCTTTTTATAGGTCACCTTCCAGGTTTTACAGATAAAACGAAGCATACTTATGTGCCCATGAGCACCAATTTTGTCATTAAAATTTCTGGAGAAGTAATATCCCTTGTCCTAAATTGATCTCTATCCGCTTTAGCTTCCCAGTTTTTATTTTTTACTAGTTTATTTTTAATGCTCTTACCAGGGCCTCCTAATGCTCAGGTTTCAAAGGAAACTGAAATACACACAGATTCTAAACCACGCTTCTTTCTGTGCACACATTATGGATTGGGGGCCCCCTAACCAAGTGTATGTACATACATGTCAAAATCAAGTATGACTAGGAAGGCATAAGGGCTTCGTAGCCACCAGGGCTCCGAGAGACTGGAGACTGTACTCGGGTTCCACCAAGATTTTATCATGGTCACCATAAATCAGTGTTTTAAAAAGTTGAAAGCATCTTTAATCTTAAAGATTTCCATATCTTCCCCATCCAGACAGTGTAGGCAATGCTTCCTTACCCTCCTTCCCCAAGTCCTGCCAGGAAAAGCCAATGATTTGTAAATTGAAGCTATGTCAGCTCAAGCTTTTATTGGTACTTATTATCTGGGCCTCCGTCTGCTTTTAATTTTAATTCTTTGCTGAAAGAACTAGCTTGGCCTTTTTTTTTTTTTTTTAATTTTTGCACATCTTTCCACTTTAAAAAGCAATAGCTAAAAGTAGTGATGTGAGCCAGACAATGGTTTCCAAAGTTAGCCTCCCTCTTTCCTATCTTTAGTGTATTTTAGGTTTGGGGCAAACCTCTTGTTTTCAGTATTGACCTACTTGCCTCTCTCCTCTCCTGTCACGTCCCCATTTCTCCCACCATCCTGCAGTTTCAGCAAGTAAATCATGTAAGGAAAATAGACATTAAGAAATTGATGTTAGGAAAGAGGGTTTTGAAAACAAAATGAAGATTTGATCAAGTTTTTCACCTATCCTTTGACTGAGAAATGAAGAACATATTTTCATAGAATGTTAAACATGAGTTGTGCAAAAGTCAAAATACTGCTCATTTTAAAGATATCTTTTTCTAGTACAAAAGCACAGCAGATATTTAAGTTCTATGCTGAACAATATGATCAGTTTATTTATATGAGATAATTAACATATTTGAATTTTTTCCCAGCCGAGGGTTTTTCTTAGCATTCTGCCATATAGATAGATGTAGCAGCTACTTAAATATGTACACAATGCAGGGTATTTCTGATTAAATATTTGTAAAATGTTCTTCAGTTTAAAAAGCTGTTTCATATTCATCACTTCATTAAAGCTACACAGCAGTCAGCGAGGGCATGAATTCTTCGTCCTGTTTCACAGCTAAGACTGAAAAGGCAAAGTCTGACTGACTTGCCTAAAGCCACATACATGAATCAGGATTTGAACCTGAGTCCTCTGAATCCAAACTCAATGCTCCTCCTACCATTTCTGCCTCAAGATCTACCTAATGCAATAAATGGATTCCTTTGTGTAGTGAAGTTGCTGTGGGAGAAAATGTTTTTTTGTGGTCGAAGAGACCCAGCCACAATCTTCCAGGACATTCCACACCTTCTGTTCTCATTTTCTCTGGCCTCAAAGGCCCATTTTACTAGTACTCTTCAAGAGTACTGGGATTTTTTTTTCTTCTCTCTAGGCCAGTTCATCAATCTGTCTTCTGAACATCTAGTCACATTTCTACATTCAGCATTTTGCACTTTTCTTCTGTCTTGCTCTCCGAGTGCCCTTTTGAGGTGGAATGGCTGGTGTTCAGTGTGGGTTCCTTGGGGTCAGTTACCCGAGTCCTGAAGCAGCGTACTTCAAGCTCAGAGCCCCCACGTGTGAACAAATGGGTGGATGGAAAGTAGACATCACAAAGGCCAGCACTCTGTCCAAGGGTCCTATGCATATTGGCTTGTAGGTTTAAAGCCAGGACACTATGGAAAGACTTTGACTCCTGAGAAGAAAGGAACAGACAGAGGCCCTACAGGAAATAGGGACAGATAGAGAACACACCTTCGTGATGTTTCCCCTGAAAGACACACATACAACCAACCTTGAATTAGGGCCTCCATGGTCTGTGTTGAGTATGAGAATTGTCTAAGAAGCAAGTTGGACATGGAGAATCCTGGATTCCACCTGAAGATCCTGATTTAGGAGGCCTGGGGTGGACGCTAGGCATCTGATTTTCAGCGAGCTCCCGAGGCGATTCCCTTGCTGGGGAATCTCTTGACCACATCTTAAGACATACTTTCCCAGAGCACCACTGTGGGATAGCTGATGCTCACAATGATGACTAATCCATCAAAAAGCAATTTTTCTCTAACAAGATAGACATTCAAAAGGACAGGTGTTTAGTGGACAAAGATATCTCCTTTTTTAAGTTTTAAAAAATAGAGTAGACTTGAATTATATGGAAAAGCCAGTTAAATGAAGCCACTTGAATCTCCCAGAGGTCCTACTATATTAAGCATTATTGTGCTTTTTGGTAATCGCCATATATTTAAACCCTAGAGCCTGGAGATTTGTATACCACAGACACTCAAATATACTTACTTTGCTCATCAACAATCTGTATTAATCTTGCTAATTAAATATTTTTTCCTGTTTCCACTAAACCCTCCTTAGTGTTCTCCACGCTTACTCAGAAAACTTGAAAAAGCTAGAATGGAGCCTCAGGTTGGTTAATATATAGAACTGAATACTCAAGATCATGCTGCTTTGTGGGTGCACAGCAAACAATTCTGAGAATTAATTTATACATGTTCAACACAGGGAATTTTCCAGGCAATCTGGCACTAACATGCATATATCCTGATACGCATGTTAAAAATGACTGCAGCATTACAAATAAATCCTCCCCCCTCACTCCCCTGCATCCTTCCTAGTTCCTGTGGTTTGTCTACTGCCTGTCACTGGTTCATCCACTTAGGACTAGATCAGTCTAAGACTGAGAAGGCTTCACCACCAGGTCCTGCAAAACTGCCCTCATTGTACTCTGTGGCTTGTTATGGCTAATGTTATTCAAAAGAAATAATGTCCTGGCTTTGAGGTACTTTCTGTAGAGAGTACCAAGGTTGAGGAAGAGTCAGGGATAGTATGAAAACAGTACTGCTCATTTGTTGCAGAATGACATTTCTGTTCTTGCGGGGATAGATGAGAGGCTGTGAAATCATAAATGAAGAATGCCAAGAATATAGTACTTTGACAATTCTTGACAAATGTCAGCCATTCTTGAGTAAGACAAATAAGACTTTGAAGTTGAACGTAATAGTAGAAATGATAACAGAATTAGTAAACACATTACTAAATATTTCTCTTGTGCCAGCAGTTTACATAAATAAGCTCATTAAAATTCTTCAAAGGATAGATATCATTATCCCTCTTGACAGATGAGGATTTTGAAGCTTGAAGAGGTTAAATAACTTTCTTATTGTCACACAGAACATGGACCAGATGGGAAGGGGTTGTAAATTTACTCAGGTCACCTCTACATACATAAGTCCTTATTTTCTAGACCAGAAGCGTTTTCTTTGTGAGAATGCATGGTGGGGACTTAAAGATTTATCAGTTAAAGGAGGGTAAATATTCTCCCTTGTTTCAGTTTAAATACTGAATCTACTCAAAATGTGTCTTCCTACTAGCAGTAGTTTTAGTCTCTGGAATGCTCTTTCACAATTCCATCCTACTTCTCCTCCCCAGGAGGGCATTGGGCTGACTACGTCCTAGAACTGGGCAGGGAGGATGGTGTTCTTGAAACCACCCTAAATCCCCTGGCTCTCCTTGTCTTTGCTGCAATATGGCTAGTCTGTGCTTGCATGGTATGCCCCTGAAGCCTATGGCTAGGATAAGCCCTGGTCTCTTCCTTGGCTCTGGTAATGTTCTAGGAGCTTCAGCCACCTTCCCTTGACAAATCACCCTAATGGCAACTCAGACTACCTTAGACTCCAGTTTGGCCTTCAACCCAGGGCCCTCCCTATCAAGTTCACCACCTGCACCCTCAGCCACCTTCCACTTCCTTTTGCAGGTCAGGTGAAATCCTCTGGATTTCTTCCTCTCCATACCCAAGAGCCCAAGGAGATCCTGGGGAGCTAAATTATGCCCTCCGTCATCAGCTGCACTGCTCTACTTGGATGCCTCTGATCCTGTTTGGAGCCGAGACAGGCTTGAGAGGCAATCCCCTTGCAAACTCCCAGCGAGATAGTGAGGCAGACTACATTCTGCCTTTAGTGTTTCCCTCCGTGCTGGAAGAGAGGCAGACACGTACATGATAACACCAGTGCCATGAGCTATTCCCAAAGTCCTGGGAGTAGAGAGGAAGTGATTTCTCAGCTATTCACTATTCTGCTTCTTCTGGAAAATTTCCTTTCTCCGTCCTTTCATTTCACCAACAGGTTCCTTTTCTTTCTCAAGCTGACTAGAAGGCATCCCTCAAAAATTGTCATCAGATCCTCTGTCTAGCCTCTGTCTTTCACTATCCTCAAACTCTGTAAGTGACCTAGTACATAGACACAGGTACAACTGTGTTCTCGGTATTGATCACTGGATCTCATCCATTAAGCCTAATCTTTGACTTAAGATAATGGAACCCCATAGGAAACACTAGTCTCTTCACAATCTGCAATCCACTAGACATGATACTGTCCTCTCCCCATGTTTGGTCTCCTCCTCAGATAAGCCTTTTGTTCTTACAATTTACCTGGCTTTGTTGATGATCCTACCAGTCTCGAGACGCCAGACTCAAACCTGACACATTCCTTATCTTCTCCTCCTTTATCCAGTCAGCCATCATATAGCCCATTGAGACTTCCTTCAGAATACCCCTTGTCCTGGTCCCTTCCTCTTGAGTCTCATGCAGTGACACTAGTCTTGGATTTTTATCACCTGGGGCTTTAATAAAAGACCTCTAACAGGGGTGTCTGGGTGGCTCAGTGGGTTAAAGCCTCTGCCTTCGGCTCAGGTCATGATCCCAGGGTCCTGGGATCGAGCCCCTCATCGGGCTCTCTGCTCGGCAGGGAGCCTGCTTCTTCCTCTCTCTCTGCCTGCCTCTCTGCCTACTTGTGATCTCTGTCAAATAAATAAATAAAATCTTTAAAAATATATAAATAAATAAAAGACCTCTAACAGATATGAGCCCCCTGTCTTTCTTGCCCCTTTCATAGTCTTCTCCTTCCCCCCTAACCACCATATACAGACTCATATGAAATAGTACCTTCTCTAATGGTCTTGATGGTCTTGTCATGCTGCATCTCTGCTCAGAGATCTACTGTGCTTATCTGTTAACCATGTTCCCTGTGACCTTGCCCACTTTGTCCATCCAGTGCTGGCCCACACTCCAGTTTAACTGGACCGCTTTATCATCAGAACAGGTTGCAGCACTACTTGGCAGTAGAGATACTAAAGGAATAACTATTAATGTTGGGAGAGTCCTAAGGGAGCTGAAAACATCCTCTGTTTTCTATAGATTTTATAGCAGTAGGAGGTAGACTCATTTGGATGTTTTAGATGCGGGAGCCAGTGGATGATCTTGTGTCCTCTTCAGATGTGTATATCAGTCCACATGACAGTTGCATCTGGTGAAGGGATCTGGGAAGACTTTCGCTTTTAACCAAAGAGGGAAGTATACTATCAACCTTACCTGACTGTTGTTTCTACCTTACTAATGAACTGTGCAAGCTTCCTCTAGGTAGAGACCTCATATACCTTTTGAGGAACTTTAAGACTATGCTTTGTGACTCCCTTTGGTACCTTTTATTATTTTTTCCCCTCTGCTTCAGTCAGAAATCTTGTTTCTTTTATATTTGCTCTGTCAAGCATTTTTATATGCCTGTGCATTTTATATGCCTTGTGCATTAATTGAGAATCCCTTATCACTTAGAGAATGATTCTTGTTTTCAAAAGCACTTTACAACACTGTTGTTCGTCATCATCTTCCTGCGAATTGAATAAGAAAGACCTGCCTTGTCCTTTTTCATCTTATGTTGTGCCTTCTGTAAAGGCAGAGTTTTTCCTTAAAGCATGGGTCAGGATTCTGGCTTCCCTGAGTCTCCTAGAAAGAGGTTCCCAGGGGCCCCTGGGTGGCTCAGTGGGTTAAAGCCTCTGCCTTCGGCTTAGGTCACGATCCCAGAGTCCTGGGATCAGGCCCTGTATCAGGCTCTCTGCTCAGCAGGGAGTCTGCTCCCCACCCCCCCCCCCACCCTGCCTGCCTCTCTGCCTACTTGTGATCTCTCTCTGTCAAATAAATAAAATCTTTAAAAAAAAAGAAAAAAGAAAGAGGTTCCCAGAGAGGCAGATTAACCCTTCTGTGAGAGACAGAAGCTTGGAAAGTTAGTGGGAATGTTGATCAAGGAGAGAATTGGATTTTTAAAAAGGAGATGTGAATTCCTAAGTGTTTACCTTCTCTATGGCAATATTTGTGGGTTTTGTTTTGTTTCTTTTGTTTTTGTTTTTGTTTTTGTTTTTTAGCATTTTGCTTTGATTTAGGAGCAAAAATTTACATTTGCAAAAAGAGCATTCACTTCAAAGATAAATCGATTGTCCACAGAAACTCTAGGCTTCTTTTCCATGCTTTGATCTTCCCTCAGTGGCTTCAGTGACCAGTTATTGAATGTGCCCGCTGTGTTGGATACCATGGAAAATAAAACATATATAAAATAGTTCCCTCCTCAATTTTACAGTTTGGTTGGGTGGATAAGACATGCATCTTTAAGAGAGACTGCTTGGTTGCTCGGTATTCAAATGAATACTATGGTCCATGTATGGCATTTCCTTAGATTCCTGTCCCTTTAGAACTTCGGGAGGGGACATGAAGCCCCACCTAAATTGGGTGAACTTGCCACTTTAAACTAAATGTATTTCTATTCAAATTAAAATTCACAATGCAGAGGAGGGAATAATCTCTAATAATAACTACTCACACTCAGAGCGTTCCATTTTTTTCATCTTTCATTTTATAAGTCATAGTTCCTGTGCCATGACAGCAACATCATAAGGAGCAAAGTAGAGGCTCCCAGAATGTGATTTACACATGGTCATGTTGGAGAACCGGATAGAACTGGCACAGACACTTTCCTGGCTGTATGCAAATGGAGTGCCCCTTTCAGCCAGAGCATGACTTGGTTGAGAGCTGGTTATGAGACTGCATTTACCAGTCAGGCTTTCTGCCTGGGAAGTAGCAGGAAAGAAGCTTAAAGTTACTTCTGGATTCTAAGGCTCTGCTTATTTGGTGGAAAGAGAACAAGGAAAAAAAGAATTATGATGACTACCTTTATATGGGACTCCTGGAGGCAGTACCAGGTTTTGGAGAAGTGTGCGTGTGTGTGTGAGAGAGAGGGAGAGAGTGAGAGAGAGAGCAAGCCCTAGAGAATGAGGGTGCACAAGCACGGGGTGTGAGAACACACATGCACCCTGAGAATCAGCAATGTAGCTGCTTCCAGCATTTTTCCTGCCTGTCTTTACATGATTAAACCACAGTTGGAAGTGGGGAGCTATGTTTGTAGTAGATATTTTAATCCAGCAACTCTCCTCACCAGTCAGCACCTCTGTATCCCATGGCATTTGGCCTGTTTCCTGCATTTTCTTCATTTTTCCAAAACAATCCTGGGGTTTCTCTGTGCTCTGCTTTTGGTGCTTTGGCAGTTTCCATCCTCAGCTTGGTGTAACTCATTCTCCAAACATGTGTCAGTTTCCTCCCATTGAGCAAACATGTTGTTAGGCAAACTTGAGGGCACACAGCTTAATGGGAGACAGCAATTTAAGGAAAACAAATCCTATATGAATATAAGTGATAGATGTAAATGCCCCAAGGCATTTCCTGGCTATCTGACCATCTCATTACTAGGTGCTATTTTATATAAATTGGACAAGCTAGCTACCTTATTCTTAACAAACTCCCATTAATATAGTTTTCAACCCATTGTAATAATGAAAGAAGAAGAGCAGTACTAAGTTCGCAGGTGCCATTAAGTGTTAGCATTCAATCATTTAACACATGTTTTGTGCCCCTACTATGCACAGCACCAGGGATACAGTGCTCAGCAGAACAGGCATGATCTCTGCCCTCATGGAACTAATAGGGAGATAGAGATAGACATACAATAAATATTTCATACTGAGGAAAACATAACTCAAAAGAAAATTATACTGTGCTCTGGAAGTGTATGACTAGAACCTTGTTTAGACAGGAAAAGCAGAGTTCTGTTTGGTCACTGATTTTAGCTTAGAGCTTGAAGATGCAATGGTGACAGCCAAGTTTCAAGGGTGAGCTCTATGTGGAAGTTACAGAATATGTGAAAGTCCTGGGGTGGGAAAGGGCTGGGAGGAAAGAGACCTAGCTTGTGGGAGCAGAGTCAGTGAAAAGCAAGAGCCAGGTCATGGAGGACTTTGTAGAATGGGTAAAGGTCTTAGAATTTAGGTCCAGGTATCCTGAGAAGCTATTAAGAAAAGGAGTGAAATGATCAGATTTGTGTTTTTAAATGGTTATTCTATCATATTTTGGGATGTATACTAAGAAATGGGTGAGGAAGGGAGTGGAGGACAGGCATGGATTGTGGGAAAATATTAATGTAGCATTAAGGTGACTAATGATGGTGGCTTGGACAAGAGTAGCAGTAATCAGTGTGAAGAAAGGTTGAGGCACCTGAGATCTGCTCTGGGGTTAACATGTATGGAAATTGGCGAAGGCTTGCCAATGGGGAGAGAAAGAAGAGTTGAGGTTGGGCCCCAGGTATCTGGCATAGTGGAGAGAGGTAGCATTTACTGAGCCATGGAAGACAGGGTAAAAGGCAAATTGGAGCATAAGAACACTAATTCATTCTTCGAGTACATTATGTAGGAGTTGAGTATGAGATACTCCCAAGTGGGTTTGTATATTTCATTTTGGAGCTCCACAAAGAGGACTAGATAAGATATTTACATTTAGGATTTGTTGGTATCTGTGACTGATAATGCATGAGAAAAAATGAGATCCCCTAGGAGAGGGTTTGGAATACAAAGACAAAAAGGACCGGAATTTCAGCATTTAAGGGTTAGGTATGGGAGAAACCAATGAAATGAAGAGAAAGCAAGATTATTTGGTGTCATGGCAACCCCCAAAAAAAGTTATTTCAAAGGAAGAATCTGTCTACTCTGAATTTCCCCCACTGTTATGTAAAGTATGAATACGAATAAAAGGTCTTTCTGGATTTAGCATTAGACAAATCCACTTTACAGAATTATTGAATAAATGCGCATATGTGGAAAGAAAAATGGGAAGATATGAGGAAAAGGATATATGGATGTGGGAACATCTCTTTTTGAGCAGCTTGAATGGGAAGTAGAGTACATGGAAGACAGAAGCCTGAGCCTGACTTTTCCTGATAGGAGACACTAAAGCATGTTTGACTGCAGATGGGAAGTGGGAGGGAGACAGAGTACAAAGTTAATGAAGAGAAAGGGCTGTCATGGTGCTAGTGGGTCCTCGTGTAGAAGACTAGAAGGACTCGAATACAGAGCCCACACAAAGAGAGTAGTCTTTAGTAGGAAGAGGAAAGAACGGGAGGGTGAGGGGAGCAGGCAATGAAGAAATGGTGGAAAGATTGTGGATCTGGTGGTAGGAAAATTAGGGAATTCTCATACGATGGCTACAGTTTTTTCCTTGAAGAATCAGAAATAGACATCCCCTGAGAATAAAGGGGGGGGGGAAGAGTTGGGTTTAAGAAAGTAGGACAAAGCATGACATATTTGACTAAAGGAACATTTAGTGGCTTGAGGCCCTAGTTGAAGGTAGTCATTAGGGCCAATGTGTACAGCTGTGCCGGTTGTGTATTGCACAAGCTTGACATACATTAAAGGGGTGCTGTTCACATCATAAGCATAGATTTGTATATGTTTTATGACAGGTTAGTGGCAGAGGGCAATAAAGTATCTTGCTCTTACAGAACCAGAACACACACACAGGCAGGCACCATATGAGATTCTAATATTAGCACTCATGCAGTTATAGATAACTGCACTCTGTCCATGGGTGACTTTTCTTCAGCAGCATGCAAGTTACTGCAGGCATAGACATGAGAAGGTGGGTGATTCGATCCAGCCATCCTAGAGTTTTCTAGGCAGTTATGACATGAGTAGAAATGAGAAATGCTGTGATAGGAGCCAAAGAGATGATGCTCATGTAATATGAGGAGGAAAAAGGCAGGAGATCAGTGGATCTGAAGGATCAATGAGAATGAAGCTCTGGCTACGACACTGGGGATTCCTGAGAAAGTGAGTCCCAAGGATAAGAAGCTATAATCAGAGAGTATGCTATTTAATGGGTGATTTTGGAGGTAGGAGGTTTCTGGGGAAGTCAAGGTCATTGTAAAGGAGGAGAAATTATGCTGATATTCTTAGTATTTAGTCAGTAGTATAAAAAATTACCTTGTATATTTTCCTTTAACTGACAGTGTACTCAGTCTAAAGTAGAAAATAATGTACCCCAAACTAAAAACATATGATTATCTCAATTTTCTGCATGTAAGCTCCAGAATATTAAAATAGAAATTAAGTAGAAACCATGGTCAGTGTTTTAAAATACAGTTTTATGTACATGTGCTTTCTCAGATGTTGCTTAACCGTTTCTTGGAAATTACTAAGATGATTTTAATTATTTTGCTCTTTAATGATCTGAAAAATATTTCACCTCTGTTATTTTGACATATTGGTAAGGCTTGTTTTAAAAATAAGACCTGTATGAGTATGTCTAAATTAATGCCCAAGGATAGGAAAAGGTAGTATACAGACTCAATAAATTATTTTTGAAAGTAAACTAGCACACTGGAAAGCTACTTAGATGGAATAAAATGCCAATTACCATGAATACAAAAATAGCAAAATAAAAACAAACAAAAAACAAAGCCTTCAGAGTTCACAAAGTATTTTAAATAAAGGCCACTTTAACGATTAAGTTATGGCTTAGAATAGACATTTAGGGTACATTCAAGCTGAAGTCTGGGAAGTGTGTAAAAATATTGTCCTGTATTTAAGAGAGATCAGAATAGTAACCTCCAATATGTCTTGTGACTGTATCTGGGATACAGACATATCTTGTTTCTCCCTAATATTCATGTTCACTTGAATGGATATTTGGATGCTGTTTCAGTTACTATGGCTGAGTAAATTACTCCAAAACTTAGTAGCATGAAACAGCCATTTATCATGCTCACAGATTCTGTGGGTCAGGAATTCAGACAGGGCACAGAAATGACCCTTGTGACTTCCAAAGCAAAGGACAATACAGCTTCAGACTGGCTCCTTTTTTGGGGGGATGCTTGCCCTTAGAACCTAGCCAACAACCAGCATCAGCCACTAGACATGTGGGCAGTTTGGGCTTCCACACAGCATGGTAGCATCCTCACATAAAGAACAAGTTGGAAGCTACATTGCCTTTTGCCTTGGAAGTCACACAGCATCCTTTCTGCATTCTATTCATTAAGGCAGTTAGTTACAAAGTCCCTCCCATGTGGGCTTGGAAATACTGCTGTGGCCGTTTTTACAAAATACATTCTGCCATGTATACCTATCTGTTCCTTTAGGAGATTTTCAAAGATATTTCCTGACATCCATTGGCATGCCCCTTTAAAAATATATCATTTGCTGAATTTGGGGTTGCAAAAGCTCTGCAAAATGAAAGAACCTCAGGTACAGACAGGGTCAACCCTCTGAGAACACCTAAAGAACAGTTACCTCTCCTGACTAATCCCACACCTTCATAACCCCTCTCAACTTAATCCTTTACTCTCACTCTGAGCTCATAACCTTGCCCTCTCCCTCAGTGAGTACTAGCTGCTTTCTTTCCATGCCCTTCTCATCAAAACTTAAAAAAAAAAGTCACTTACCTCTTATAGTTCAGCTCAGATGCCCAGATACTCCCCTGGAATGTTTATGCCTTCCCAAAGTCCAAATGCTGTCAAGTTGTTCCCCCCACCCCCCAAGTTTTATCTTAAGGAACTTCTTCTGTACAATATTTATGATGTTGCTTCAAACTCTGTGACCTTGAACCTGATAATCTATACCCTAGTCTTCTTCCTACCTTTGCTGTCTTTGACTGCCAACTCCTCCTTTACCTGCCATATTAATATTGGACTTTCCCAGGGCCCCATCCTTAGCTAAAAGCCTTTGTACCTTTCATGCTTTTCCTGAGTGATCTATTCGTGTTCCTGATTTAACTATTGTTGACTCCAAAATCTCTCTTTATTGCTAGTGTAGCCTCTTCCTCAAACCTACCAAATATGCCTGACTTTCATGTACAGAGGGACCAGCACTTTAAATACAGGGCATTGAAAATTGATTTCATCTCCCTGTGTCCCTGTATTACCATCCATCACCACACCCATAATAGCTCACTTCTTTATTCTCACTGAAAGTAAAAACTTCAGAAATATCTGGATACCTTGCTTTCTTATAACTTCTACATCTAACAGATAATCAGATTTGTAGATTTTGACCTTCTGAATATTTCTCAGGCCTCTATCTTCTGTAAGCCCACTATCTCAGCTCTCCTTCAGGCCTTGTGACACTTGTCTGGACTACCAGTCTCTGTGGGCCTCCCTGTTTCAAGTCTGCCTTCCACACAACCAGTGTGATCTAAATGAAACCAAAATCTAACCACATCATGTCTCTGCACAGTGGCTGCTAAGGCCACAGGACTGAGTTCAAGCTCCTCAACATCCCACAAAGCCCTCTGTGGTTTTGCTCTTGTCCAAATCTAGGGCCTTACTTTACACCACTTCCAGCCTCATATTTTATGCTGCAAAAACATCAAGCTGCTTGGCTTAGTTTCCTCCAAACAATGAGCTGTTTCTTACACCCCTATTGTCTCCTCTGCCAAGAGACAGGGCTGAGGTCAATACCACTTCAGCAGGTAGGCGGTTGAAACTGCCTCGGCCTTGAAACAGAGAATAGAAATATGCAAAGGAAGGGGTGTGGAGTAGCACAGTGTGTAGGGCAGGATGGGTGGATGTTTGTGACAATGGGTGACATTTACTCAAACCACATTTTCTGCCCTAGGCCATTAGCTTGTATTCTACTTCCATAATTTGGCTTGCGGTATACCACAATCAGTATTGTTTGTCACATGCACAACTTACAGAAACTTTAAATTTCAAAAAGAAAATTCATAGAAATATGTCATTCCAGAACAGTCCTCTCCTGATAAAGTTACATCTTACAGCAGACATTTTTGGTGACTGCTCCAGCTACCCCTATTGCTTAGTCTAAGATGGTAGTTCTCCAGCTGCGATACCCAGCCAGCTGCATTAGCATCACCTAGGAACTTGTTAGAAATGCAAATTCTTGAGCCCCATCTTATACCTATTGAACCAGAAATTGGGGGAGTGGGATTCAGCAATCTGTGTTTTAGGTACTTTAGTAAGAGCCTCCAGGTGACTCTGGTCTACTTACAAGTTGGAGAACCCATCGGTCTAAGACAGTCTTGATTATTCCATCCTCTCTGTCACTAACTAGTTCTAGAATGTATATAGGTAACCACATTCAGGCTTGTGAGAGGTACAAGGAAGTCAGTTAGGTAGCTGGGAGTCTTCTGGGAACGTGTCCTTGCTCCTGAGAAGGATACTCAGAAAAAGATCACTTCTGTACTTACCTGGATATTATCACATCTGGACGTGACCCTTGGAAGTGCCTCAGCCTTCTTGGGAGCATGAAGGGTGCCAACTAATGTTAAAGCCAGCATGCTAAGAATAGCCAAACAGGAAATTGGAAAGAACTTCAAAGAACCATTGAATTAACTGACTTTCTTAATTATTTTGTTCAGTTTGAATCAGTTGTCTGATGCTTATTTAAAACAATAATAAAGGGACACCTGAGTGGCTCAGTGGGTTAAGCCGCTGCCTTTGGCTCAGGTCATGATCCTAGGGTCCTGGGATGAGTCCCCCATCTGGCTCCTTGCTCAGCTGGAAGCCTGCTTCTCTCTCTGCCTCAGCCTGCCACTCTGCCTGCTTATGTGCGCGCTGTCTCTCCCTGACAAATAAATAAATAAAATCTTAAAGAATAAAACAGTAATAAAAAAAATTTATGCAGATAATCTTTATTTATGTGTCTGATATGTTCACTGTAAGCGTCTTTGCCATAGACATCATCTCTGCTACAGGCATTTTAGCCACAAACATTTTTACCACATAACTAACTGGCCACAAGGCAATTTTGCCATAAAAGATAAAATCATGAAAAATAAAAGAGGGGCATTTTGAAAATGTATATATAAAAGGTTCTAGGCATGTTTGCTCTAAGCATCTTGGCAGTAGACATCTTTACCATAAACATTAATCTTTATATATATTACTTAAAAGGATATTCATTAATAAGATGTAATGAAACATGAAAATAATAAAAAGATTTCATCATGAAACAAGATATTTGAATACATTCAAAATGTATAGTGTAGATTCATGGCAATACTGCACAAATGTCTGATTTTATTTTGTGGATTGTACCTAAGCATTTATCTTCAGTCTTTTATTCATAGTATTTTACATATTTTTTTCTTTATTTGTTTATTGATTTGCCTCCTCACTCAGCATCTCACTTTTTTTTTTTCCTAAAATCTCTTTCTTCATTAAAAGAGGTATCAGTTTCCAAATACTAGGATGTGTGCTTTGTATTGTGTTGTGAAAGCCTTCTACACCACTCTTCTTGGCATCTTGTCATATGCCCATTGATAGACATTCCAAAGTTTGTGGGAAATGTGGGTTCAAAACTCTGCTCCGCTTTACAGACCATCATGAGGGGTAAGATTTATATAATACAAAAATGGGAGTACTGCATCAATGGAGAGGTAAATCAAACTGTCAATCAGTTATTTTTTATCTTTTGTGGCAAATTACCTTTAGCCAATTAGCTGTGCAGTGAACAAGGTTTTAGCAAAAATGTTTACAGCAAAGATGTCTACGGCAAAGATGATTATGGCAGAAGTACCTAGAACCCTTTATATATACATGCATTTATTCACACCTAAAGTTCTTCCTTTGTTTCTGTAGGTGACAAGAGATGATAATTATAATTACTTACTGTGCTAATGAGGTTCTTTGAAATTAATGAAACCTGGGTGTCCCACTCACTTCCAGAATACAGTGGTTATGCTTCAATGTAACAATCAAATAATCATGTTCCAAGCCCTTTCCTATTTTTTCTAGAGATAGAGGACACTCTCAGGAGACCCTGCTCAGGCGTTCAACAATCCCTCAAGAGTGCTGTGTTTCTCAGTTCTCTTGTGACTATTACTGGTGTCCTCAGTCAGCTGTCAGCCCCCAGTCTGCCAGGCCGCTTTCTGCAGCTCATCCTTTATCATCCTGTAATGGAAGAAAATTACAGTGCAGATGCATGAATCCTTGAATCTTTCAGTATTTCATTAGCTGAGTACTTTCAGAGTCCACTTCTGGAGGATGACTCTCTCCTCCATACTCAGCAGGTCCCCATGTCACAGGAGACAGCTTCACTCTGTCACCCAGGAGTGCCAGTGGCCCTGTCTTGTCCTGAAGTAAGGTTCACAGAAAAGATGAAAGTCTTCCTGGTCTACAAGGGAACAGCTTTAGAGAGGCAGTTCAGGCACTAGGAATTCACTGCACGGGCTTGCCAGCTGGGGAGCCGCGGAAGAGATGGCTCTGCTGTTTCTCCATGAAAGCTGAAGCCAGACATGGTTGATAATGGTACTCACTTTAGCAGACAGCATCCACAATGTGAAATTCCTGCAGTTTCTAGGTGAGGCCCTTTCTTGAGTTTGCCCACAATTGGAAGAGGTACTTTTGCCTCCAAGACGACTGAATTTTGCCAGTTACTGAAATCCAAATAAACATCCAGCTTTCTAAACAACTGAAAAAAATTGTTACTTTTTTATACTTTATAAGTTGTGTACTTTATAAGGCAGGGTTTTTTGGCTCCACCTTCTCTCTCACTTTTGCCTCCTTTCCAGAATATGTTCTTGCTTTGCTTCTGTATAATCAAAGACCTATTAAAGTTCTTTTCCTGAAAACAAAGAAGCAATGTCTCCTCAAAGATGAAATCAGACCTTACTTTCAATGTTGTTTCCCTTCGTTTTGCTATCAAGGCTTTCAAAAACATGGAGTTGAGTTCTTGCTGATAAGTACTTTATGAGAGGACAGAACGCCGTCTGAGTGGTAGTCATGGGGATAGGAATACAGAGGAACTTGGAAATGAGACAGCTATTGGAGCTACCATGCCAGGCCTTTCAGGGTGAATAATGCAACTAGACCTCAGAGATTCTAGAGCTACAGGGTACCTCAGGGTTTGAAAACTGGCTAATCTTATCTCTTCCTCAGCAGACAGAACTCATAGATTCCTAGCTGAATGCACCTCCGTTCTCTGAGTCGGTGTCTTACTTAGTTCGCCACTGCTTAATTATTTCTTTCCATGTTCCCCAGTTCACATTTCCAGGAGAGAGAATTTGATTGGGCTAGTTCATCAATGTCTTTTGTGTTTGAGCAGAGCTCTTTATACAAGATGACCTCACAGGTCATTGACCCAGATGGAATGACTCCCTTGGGTCAGGTGACAACCCAGGGTCTAATCAGCTGTGTTGACGGAATGGAGGTGGGGGTGAGGGACAGGGTCACAGGGTAAACTACAAAGCTACTCCTCAGGGAATAGGCGAGGGCTGCTCCTTTAGCAGAGGCTGTGGGTGGGGCACAAGGCCTCAGAAGAAGACTGTGAGCCTGCCAAGGGCGGTGATTGCAGGATAATCAAGTAGTACAATGCAGTCTTTCCTACAGGGAACACAAGGGAAGTCTGACTTTTTTTTTTTTTTTTTAAGATTTTATTTATTTATTTATTTGTCAGAGAGCTTGAGAGAGAGCATGGCAGAGGGAGAGGGAGAAGCAGACTCCCTGCTAAACAAGGAGCCCTATGTGGGACTTGATCCCAGGACCCTGGGATCATGACCTAAACCAAAGGCAGACGCTTACCATCTGAGCGACCCAGGCATCCTGGGAAGTCTGACTTCTAATTCATAATAAACACCCACATTTTGACCTCAGCGCGTTGTTCTTTCAGGATCTCAGTTTCTTCATCTGTAAAATCAGGCAGTCCATCTTCATAATTTCTAAGGACCTTCTATTCAGAGCAGATACAAGTTTTACAAGCTTAGGATTACATGTTTGGAACTCTCTTTAGGAAAAAAAATCACAAAATAGGTACAAGGTCTTAGAAGGGGCCATAAAACTCAAGCTTTCTTAGTTTCATATATAAATCCACCTTTGCTTTTATTCTTAAGTTCTGTGGTTTCTTTCTGGTCATTGTTTTGAATTCTGCCTACCTCTTGTGCTCACAGCCTGAGGCCCTACTGATGAACCACACACAGGCTGGTTTTTAGCTTCATTCCCAAAGAACATGTGTTCCCCAGAGTCCCTTAAATAGACTATAGGCAATTTGGTAGTTTAAGAGGGCAAAAAAAAATTGGTCCACAAACATTTTATAAATATGAAGTATAGTGGTATTATGAAACTGAAATTAATTTGCATGATTTTTATAGAAATCTAGTTACTTTCCAAATATTCATTCTTCAAGGTGCATCCATGCCTTAAAGATAGAGGTGGTTTATCTCAGCTAATGTACCTTCAGGCTCTGGAATTGTTGCTTTATGTAATATTGAATTTGCATGGATTGTTATCATTGTGTACACTATAATTGCCTGTTCACACATAGGGCTTAATTACTCCTGAGAGATTGCAGGGTAATGTAAAATTTGAGGTGAAAATATTGATGTATTAACTCAGAATAACTTTATAAATGTTAACAGTAAACAATACTCCAGTGGCGGGTGGGGGTGGGGTTTATAAATGTATATTTGCTGAGCTTGGATTTCACACAAGTAACCAAAAAGGAAAAGTTCTAAAAAGAAGTATGGCATTATTGAAAAGCTGTGTTTCGTTGACTCATTAATGCCTTGTTACTAATGACAAAAATGAAACCTTGTCAGGTGGGGGCAAGAAAAGTTGGTTTTCTTTCATGACATTTTCCACAAAATGTCCAATGACATCATGAAACACAATGATGCTTTCTCTCTAGTATACGGTTAATTGATTTTATTAGAAAAAAAAAAAAAAAAAAAAAAACAGAAGAAGAAAGAAACGAGAGAGGTAGCATTGTGAGTGGCTCTCTGAATATTAGTTCCCGAAAGAGTACAGCTTCTCATTTCTGGACCGACAAGGTAGGGACCAGGTTTGCTCAAGAAGCCTGGACAGTGGTGCAAATGCCTTTGTTATTTGGGCTTACTCTTTCCCAACACCTGATGATCCATTATTTGGAACAACTTAAAACTATATGTAAATACTTCATTTGACTATAAAGGAATGTTTTCCAGAGTCCAGTGTAGCAAAAGACCGTATTAGAATTCACTTGCCATCATCCCCCAAGTAGGCACAGCTTTCCAGGTTTTCAGTGGAAATGCCAGTCAGTCAGCCGGTCAGCTAACCATGGTCTTCAGTCACAAATTTTCATAGTGTTGGTTTATACTCAGTCTGAATAGGAAGACTCCATTGTCTTAGCTCCTCCTTCTGTTCCTCCTACTCATTCTTTTTTACTGTGGTTATAAAATAGCAGACATAATTTTTTAAAGAATCTGAAACATAGTTTGTATCATTCTTTCTTCTTTATCATCTCTACTTTTTCTACCCTTCCCACAAGTACCCATACTATAGGTTCATAGCAAAATTGAGCCAAAGTACAGAGTGGTCCCACATGCCTCCTCCCTCTACCACACACACACTTCCCCACCATCAGTATACCATATCAGTGTGGTACATTTGCTATAGTTGGTGAGCCACCCTAGATGCATTATTAACTGAAGTCTATAGTTTACATTAGGGTTCATTCTTTGTGTTACTGATTCTGTGGGTTTTAACAAATGTATAATATCATGGATATACCATTACAGTATCATGTAGTTTCACTAAGCTAAAAAAAATCAAACTAAAGAACTAATACACAATAGAAAAAATAAAGCATAAAATATAACATAATTTTCATACTGATCATGAGCCAAAATATGACAGAGTTGAGACCCAAATATGTCAGTCTTATCAATAAATGTAAATGAGCTTAGCCCCTACTTTTATTTATTTATTTCTTTATTTTTTAACTTATAATGTATTATTTGTTTCAGGGGTACAGGTCTGTGATCCATCACTTACACAATTCACAGCACTCTCCATAGCACATACCCTCCCTAATGTCCATCACCAGGCCACTCCATCCCCTCCACCCCCCTCCACTCCACCAACCCTCAGTTTGTTTCCTGAGATTAAGAGTCTATTATAGTTTGTCTCCCTCTCTGGTTTCATCTTGTTTCATTTTTTCCCTCCCTTCCCCTATAATCCTCTGTCTTGTTTCTCAAATTCCTCATATCAGTGAGATCATATGATAATTGTCTTTATCTGATTGACTTATTTCTCTTAACGTAATAGTTCTGTCCACATCACTGCAAATGGCAAGATTTCTTTTTTGATGGCTACATAATATTTCTGTGTGTGTGTGTGTTTACCACACCTTCTTTATCCATTCATCTGTTGATGGCCCATCTAGGCTTTTTCCATAGTTTGGCTATTCTGGACATTGCTGTCATAAACATTGGGGTGCGCGTGTCCCTTCGGATCACTACATTTGTATCTTTGGGGTAAATACCCAGTAGTACAATTGCTGGGTTGTAGGGTAGTTCTATTTTAACTTTTTGAGGAACCTCCGTACTGTTTTTCAGAGTGGCTACACTAGCTTGCATTCCCACCAACAGTGTGTAGGAGTTAACCTCCCCTTTTAAAAGGAGAAATTTTCAGCTGGACTCAACAAGCAAGATTCAACTATAGGATGTATCCAAAATAAAATTAAGAAAGGCTAAAAATAAAGGGATAAACAAAGATGGACCAAGCAAATGGAAATAATAAAAAACAGATGTAGCAATATTGATACCAGAGAAATAGGATTCTTAAAAGCATTAAAGATGACAAAAACACTTTTCAGTGCTAAAATCCACAATTTAAAATGAAGATATAACATTTATGGATCCTATGCCTACATTATACCATAGCAACTTTCATAAAGTGAAAAGTACAAGAGATGCAAGAGAGACACAGAAATACCTACAAATAGAAGAATTTAATGCACTACTCTCAATGTAAAATGAGTCACATAGACATAACTAAATATATTGAAGATCTAGATAGCATAATCATCTTTATACCCAGATAATAGGAAATATACCTTCTTTTTAAGTGCACATGAAGGATTCACTAAAAAATGATCCTATGTAAATTGAAATTAGAGAATTTCTTAAAAAAAATAATGAAAAATAACACGTACTAGAATCAGGAATATATATAAAGCAATGATCAAAGAAATATTCAGAGTCTTAAAGACTTAATAAAAATTAAAGATAGCAATAAATGAATTAAAATCTCAACTTTAATTTCTAGAAAAAGAATAAGAAATAAGCCAGAATAAAACAAAAAGAATAAAGATAACATATAAATTGAGGGAGAAAAAAAATAGTAAGTATAATGAATTAATTAATTAGCTAACTCAGGGAAGAAGGGGGGAAAGAACACAAATGACAAGGGAAACAACTATTGAATCAGAATAATTTGGAAATATCATAAAAATCTAATTGTAGATCTTTGCAAGTTTGAAAACCTAAATAAAATAGATAATTTCTGAGGAAAATAGTTCATCAAAGTTCATCTCAATAAGAATGGAAAACTGACACAGAAAAATTCCTTGGAAAAAATAAAGTTATTCAGGAACTACTTCACAAGAAAAGCACCAGACCCATAATGTTATACAGGGAAATCCTGCCACACCTTCAAAGACCAAATAAGTCCCAGTGCTCCATAAGTTGTTCAACAGTATTATGAGTGAAGGAAATTTCCTGAATTGTTTTTATTAGGCAACTGTATATCCATACCTAAACCTGATGGAATTAGTACCAAAACTTATAGACCAGTATCACTTTTGATTATTGGTGTAAATTTTCTAAGTAAAATATTAGAGAATAAAACCTGATACTACATGAAGAAAATAATACTCCATGACCAGATGGGATTTATCTCAGGGATGCAAGGATGGCTCAATATGAGAAAATCCAGTAATTTAAAATATCTTATTAATCTGAAGAAGAAAATAATGTTATTATCTTCATAGATTCCAAAAACCTTTTATAATACTCATCACTCATCTCTGATAAAGTTACTCAAAGAAAAGGAATTGATGAATATTTTCTTTTTTTAAAAAGATTTTATTTACTTATTTGTCAGAGAGAGAGAGTATACAAGCAGGGAGAGTGGCAGGCAGAGGGAGAAGTAGGCTCCATGCCAAGCAAGGAGCTCGATGTGGGACTTGATCCCAGGACCCTGAGACCATGACCTGAGCCAAAGGCAGACACTTAACCAACTGAGCCAACCAGGTGTCCCAGTTGATGAATATTTTCTGAAAATATATAGATATATGGTCAAATATAAAATGTAGCTTAGTCTTAAAGCCAGCTTAATAGAGAAACACTAGTAAATACTACTAAGCAAAATGAGATTACCCACTATCTCACTAACATTCAATATTGGACTAGAGGTATTAGCCAATGTAAGTAGACAACATAAACAAATTAAAGGCATAAAATTGGAGAAGAAGTAGAACTGTCTCTATTTGTAGGTGATATCCTCATGGACTTAGAGAGCTCTAAAGAGTCAATGGCAAAATCAAGTCAAATAATGAGTAAAGTAGCAGGAGGCTATAAAAGACATACAAAGATAAGGAAAACTCTTTTTATAGTAACAAAGAAGATGAAATACTTAAGAATAAATGTAACATGAAATATTATAAAATTGTTGTAAGGAGAATTGTAACATATCCCCGAAAGACATGAAAGTAGACTTGACCAAACAGAGGTTACCCTTTAATTTTGGATAAGAATACTCATATAATAAAGATCTCAATTATCCACAAGTTAATTTATCATTTAAAACAACCCAATGGAAATACTAAGTTCATAGTAAATTTCATATGGGAAAAGTAAACATGTAAGAATAGCCACGCAAATACTAAAAAAGAAATGCTACAAGGAGGGGGCACAGAACTAGCCTACCAGACGTGTTTACTAAAGTTTCTTTTTAAAAAGTGTGGTACTGGCACATGAATGGGCAGACAGACCAGTGGAATAGAATAGAAAATAAGAATAAAATAAACCCAAGTACATATGGGACTTTAGCATTATGATAAAGATAGTATCTCAAATCACTGGTGCAAAAATGAACTTCTTAACAAATGATACTGGGACAACTGAATAGCCATTTGGCAAAGATAAAATTAGTTCCATATCTCACACCATGCACAAGAATAAATTTCAAATAAATTAGGGCTCTAAAGTAAAAAATGAAACTGCAAATTTCTCTTTAATTTGGGTGTATACAAATACTTTCAAATTCTGTCTCAAAATCCAGATGTAATTAAAGAAATGATTGATAAATCCATTTAAATAAAAATAAAAACTTCTATACAGCAAAACAACACAAAGTCCAATGGTAACTGAAAAACAGAAAATGTTTGCAACATATATTGCAGATAAAGGGATAGTACCGCTAATATGTGAACTTCTTAAATTAATGGAATAAGGTGGGGCGCCTCGGTGGCTCAGTGGGTTGGGGCCTCTGCCTTCGGCTCGGGTCATGGTCCCGGGGGCCTGGGATCGAGCCCCGCATGGGACTCTCTGCTCGGCGGGGAGCCTGCTTCCCCCTCTCTCTCTGCCTAGTTGTGATCTCTCTCTCTCTGTGTGTCAAATAAATAAATAATAAAATCTTTTAAAAAAAATTAATGGAATAAGGTTAAAAAAAAGTCATAGAATAGTGGGAAAAGACATGTACAGATAATTTATAGGAAGGTATAAAAATGGCCTTTAACATATGAAAAAAGTATTTAATCTCACTCATAACAAAAGAGTTGCAAATTAAAACCACTTTAAGATACCATTATTCACCTGTTTTACTAGAAAATTTTAAAAGCATAACATATGATCTCTAGACAAGACTGTAAGGAAACGGTAACTCCCAGAGATAGCTGGTGGGGATGCAACTGATACAGCTCTAGTGGAGGGGAATTTAGCCATGTCTAACAAAAATACCTATGTTTTTACCTTTTGACCCATCAATCCCACTTCTAGAATTTACCTCGAAGATATATTCCCAAATATACACAAATATTACACATAAGGTTATCTAGTACAACACTGCATTGTTTATAATTGCAAATTATTGGAACTAACCTGACTGTCCATTCAGAGGAAAATAATTGACCAAATTGCTCCGTAGCACTCAGTGGAGTAGTATATGGCTGTGAAAGAGAACGAGGACACCTCTGTGATATGAAGCGATTTCCAGGATTTATAAAATGAATAAAGGCCAAGTGCAAAGAGTATGTTACCTTCTGTGTAACGAAAAAGGAGAAATGAGAAGATATACATTTACCCCCTCATTTAAGGAAAAAAACAACACAGAAATGAAAAAAACAAAGACCAATAAGATCACTTACCTACAAGATATGTTTGGGTGGCAATAGGGTGGAAAGGAGCGGGAACAGGGGAGGGATAACACTTCTCATTATACCAGTTTATACAGATCTACCTTGTAGAATTATGTTGGTATTTCACGTATTTTTTAAATGAATGACTGAATAGAAAAATAAGACCTATACGTTGGTAAGAGACTCTCAAATTGGATACAAACAAATGAAAACAAATTATGTTTCAAATAAGTAATATAACCCTAAGAAGATGGTGATCCAGGCAGGGAGGGAGTGAACCCCAAAAGCTTTGGAAGGCAGTAGTACTATGACTATATGCTCTCAGGCTAAAAATGAAAATAACTCTGAAGGAATACTGAACTCTTGTTAGTAGACCTTCCTTTCTGTAGAACCATTTTTTGGTATGTTCTTGGATTGAACAAATAAGTTGTGGATAATGCAAGTCAGGTTTTGAACTTTAGGAGAAAGAGGTTGCAATTATGGTAAAAGGAAAAAATAGAATGAACCCTGCAGTACTGGATTACATTGGAGATAAAGGTGTAAATTCATGGGTTCTACTACACACATACACACGCACATGTACTCATGTATGCACTTGTATACATATATATGTAAATGGATATAAATGTACATAGATATATGTATTTGTGTTTTGTGTGTGTGAATACATGTGCACACATTTGTTTATGTGTATGGATAAGTATTTCCCAGCACTGTCCTCTAAGAGGGTCTTGAAGCAAACTGCCAAGATCTTTGTTTCTATATACCCCACCCACTGAAAGGAACTAGGGCCCATGGAGAAGTTCTTGAATTCAAGATTAGGGCAAGGAAAGAATTGAATACAGCTCGTCATGCCAAAAAGTAAGAAAGTGCTTAAAGAATGATAAGGACATGTCAAAACAACACAAGAGCCAGCTTGAAGGGATTCCATTGATGAAACCTGGGATAATGTAATCATTAAAAGAAATTACTAATATAAGTAAATAATGATAGTAAATTTAATACTACTGAATAAGGAGCCATGGGCTACACTGATTTAAACAAAGTAAACAAAAAAATAAGGGAAAAGGGAAAACTTCAGTACAGAGTCCACTAATAAATGTAGGACAGGGGAATTTGAAAATCACCTCTTATAAGCCTTCATAAAAATAAATGATACAGGCAAGTATTATACATGAATGCTGAAAATAATTAAAGTTTGAGAAGAAATAGGATATTTACATTTTCTCAGATATATCCATATATCTTTTTATTTAGCTACTTTTTATTTACAAAGGGTAAAATAGTGCCTGTAAGTGAAGAAACCTAGCAAACACCTTCACCAAAAGATTAAAGTTAACATTGCTACTAATGGGACTAATCAACAGTATTTGCTTCCTAATATGTTGCACAGAGAAAAAGCCAGAATCACTTTTTCCATATGCTGCCAGAGGCATCCAACATTAACCTAATTATGAGGACACGTAGGATAATTCAAGATGTGAGCATTCTGTAAAATACCTGGCCTGTACAAAAACCCAGGAACTGTCCCAGATTAAAGGAGACTGAAAAAACACAACTAAATACAATGAATGCTTTTAGAATTTCTTTTGCTATAAAAGGTGTTATTGAGACAATTGATAACATCTCAGTAAGGTTTTATAGATTAGATAATATTTCAATATTAATTTTCTATAATTGTAAAAAGATTCCTTGTTTTTAGGAAATATACATTGAAATATTTAAGAATAAAGCAGCATCATATCCACAACTTACTTGTAAAAAGATCAGAAAAGAGGCACCAGAGTGGCTCAGGGGTTTAGCATCCAGCACTTGGTTTCAGCTTAGGTCATAATCTCATGGGTCATGAGATTGAGCCCCACTTTGTGGAGCCCTGCGGCAGGTTCTGTGCTCAGCAGAGAGTCTACTTGAAGATTCTCCCCATTTGCTCCTCCCCCTGCTCACTCACTTGTGCGTTTTCACTCTCAAATAAATAAATAAATAAAAATCAGGAAAAAAATAAATGTGCATATTTAGAAAAAGAAAAGACAAGAGTAGTAAATGTTGAAACTTTGGGAATCTGGGTGAAGGGTGTCCAGGAATATGAAGAATTCTTACACCTTTTTGCAAAGTCTGAAGTTATGTTTGATAACTTCATGGTTTAAACTTTAGTATGCTCTTTTATAATAATAATGGTATCCAAGTTAAGAAATTCAGCATTCAGTATATGATGGAATGGCTTTGAAAAAAACTTGGCAGCAGTTGAAGTTTTATTAATTCTACATGTAATGTTATATATATTATAACTATTATAAGAATAGTTGCAACAATGTAACAATAATTACAATAGTTAAATAATAAGTTATAATAATAATATACAATAGTTACAATAATAACAATAGTTACAGTAATAATAGTTACAATAATAGTTATAATAGTTACAATAATAAACCAATATGAGTCTTTACAAATTTAGTGAAACTTGGTGTGTGTCTTTTAGATGTGGTGATCTAAGGCTGGAATGATATCAGTCATGTTATGCACCAAGAAAGTGATTTCAGTCATTCTCATATAAATTGGGGGGTGAGAGGCGGGGCATTTGGAAAACTATAATCCTATGACATTATTAAAGTTTATTATGATTGGAGTTTGCTGGTCAAACAATTGTTCCTCACAGCTGCTAACTGTTCTGTGACTATGGAATAAACAATTCTGATGGCCATTTAGTCATCATACTGGAGTCAGGTCTCTGAGGAATGTCAGGGCAGTAAAATTTTAGAAGCTAAATGTTTAACTTCCCAGAATGTCTGTGCAAGACAAAGCGAGGTTCACAGAAGCAAACTTCCTTGTTCATTAAACAATCAGCCCAGAAAAACTGAGAGATTGTGCATGTAACTGTGAACTTTGCACTGCTGGGTTTATAAACTTTATAAACCAAAAATAGATTCTGTCAGTGATCCAAAAACTTACATTCTAACAATAAACTTATGGTGGGTAAAACATTTTAAGTATTAGATTTAGTTCCTGCTCTTTGCCTCTGCATGTGATTGAGTCAGGTTAAGTTGATTTGAGCTTTGAAGAAGAAACACATTACTTCTGTAGGGTTTTCTGACATCTAAAGAAAGGTACTAAATAACCTGTTCTATTAGGTTTTTAGAATCCTCCAGGGGGCACCAGAACATTCCAGAGTAGTTGACCATATTTCATTAAGTCCAGAAAGACTAACTGTATTACTTTGTTATAATTGATTCACCTACTGTAATTTTTTTCATTTCCATTAACACTGGGGTTTTTTTGGTACACTTGGGCCTTATTTTTGTACATTTGGTTTTACAACATTTGTGAGTTTATGGAATATTTCTGCCTCTGAGGAGGTGGAGGAAGGAAAGAGATCATCTCTTGGATGAGCCCTTAAGAACTGGAGCCATGTCTCCTCAGGGTAAATATGAAAGCTTTCAGCCCACTCTGAAAGTAAGGACTTTCCAAATGTTCCTAATCTGGCTGAGGAAAAAATTTTTTTGATGAAACTGAGAATTCATTCACTTTCTCAGCTTAGGGCTGTGTATAAGCCACTCTGTTATTATCATTATTAATAATAAACACAGTGAATGTCAGACAGGCACTTCATGGTAGATTTTTATATGAATTTTATGCAGAAGTAAGGGGTTGCCAGGCTACTGCATAATATTACTCAGTTCTGGTCCAGGAGTACAAAATTCCAACAGGCCTCCTGAGCCCGTCCCTCCAATTAGTGGCTACTTCATTACGAATAAAGAACCCTCATTACCGTGGGCCTTCAAGTGAAATAGGATCCCCTACCTCTTGAAATCCGCCTTTCTAAGTACAGACAGTTCCCAACTTACAAACAATCCACTTAAGAACCACCAAGGCATTCAGAGGCTGCCTAGCCTCCTGCAGCTGCTGCCCGGGCCCCCTGCCCAGCCCCCCTGCCCAGCCCCCGCCCCACGCTCCTGGTCTGCTCAAGGGAGCTCTGCCCTCCCCCCTGCAGAGCCAGCTGCCCACCTGCCCCCCAGACTGCCGGCTCTGAGCTAGGGGTTCAGTGAGGCCTCAGAGCTACCGCTGGTTTTATAGTTGAGCTCAGCTATGGGGTAAATAGGCTTTTGTGGCCTGGCCTGGGAACCGAACCACCATTTAAAAAAAAAAAAAAAGAAGAAAAAACCTGTCTCCATGGGAAAATGTATTCTGCATTCCCAACAACCAGCCAACAAACATTAGAATGATTGTGGGAGCTGTCTTCATGCTCCTAGCAGGGTGAGGACGAGAAAGGATGGCCCGTGTGTTCTGGGTTCCCAGTCCAACTCTAGCACTAACCGCCCCCCGCCACCCCCATGGGGCCATTAACCTCTTTGGGTCTCTCATCATCTGTCAAAGAGTAGGACTGGACTAAATTGAGTTATAAGCTGCCTCCCGGTATAATAACTCCAGTTAATCAAAGCTCTACCTCATCTCATTCATTCTTCATTCTTCTTTCATTTGTTCATTTATTCATTCATTCATTCACAGGCATTTTACTCAGGGCATCTGCCTTGTGTAATACTCTGGGCTAAGTGTCGGAGATATAGTCAAATAATACAGACCCCAGTTTTCCATGGGCTCCGTGATTTGTGGTGGAGGAAAATATGTAAGCAATTGCTTATAATCTAAGCAGGTGCTGTGATTGAGGTGAGCACTGGGTATGGTCAAAGTTCAGGAGGGTGGTATCTCAGTCAGATGAAGGCTTCCTCAGAGAGAGGATACCTCCCTGGTTTGCTCCTGTCTTGGTTTCTTTTCATTCTCCCTTATTCTCCAGTATCAAGATTGGTTTACGAGGAAGCATGGCTCTGCCTCTGCTGTTCTAACAATTCAGCTTAGTCCCTTGGACTCTCTGGGGGGAATCTTGCCCTCTTCTTGCATCACTGAGTGATGGAATGCAGTGGATGCTCCTGCCAAAACTATAGGCTTCATTCCCATGAGTGCTGCCCTGAATGCTGCCTTCTTTCCTGCACTGTGATCCACAGCGTAAAAGACTCTTCTTTCCTCTTGCTGGGCCTCCCCTGCTTTTACCCCTCTTGGATTGCCAACAACTGGTATTCCCAGATTTAAAAAAAAATTCCTCACCCCCCCAAATTTTCTTAAAGGTCTAGCCACCAATTTCTCACCTTTATTTGTAATACCTGAACTTTCACCAAAACTGCCTGCCAGGCTACCACACTTACTATTAAAAATAGTAACAATAAAGGTGTTTCTGAAAGGTCATCTTTTATTTGGAAGATGATATAGCATAGTGGTTCACGTTTGAAGCTAGACTCTGACTTGGTATCTGACAGTATGAAATTTTGCCATTATGAAGATTCCCAAGTGACACTGGAAGAGTAGTGTTGGGGAAGTTCAGTTGCTGCTACAAGAGTGGAAAGAAGGGAATAGATGAGAGATTTCTGGAGTAGAAATGATGAGGCTTAAACCAAATAAATGTGTCATTATGTGTCATGAAATTGTGACAGTGTTTTTAAAATAATCTTTTATATGTGTATTCCTCAAAAGTACTGTAAAAATTAAGTGTTCTATTTATTTCACATGTGTGAAAGCAGTTTGATAATTATAACTAGAAATATTACCTCAAAAGCATACCAAGAAAGTTTTAGATAATAGTTTCCAATCCCAATTCCATCAGGTTCCTTTAGGATGTCTGTAGTATAAGGAACCTCCTGGTGTCACGGTAAGGAATCCAGTCTCTACAACGAGATGTTCCTTGGTTCAGTTTAGAGATCCACCACTTTATAGTATTATAATCTTGGGCAGGACTCTCAACTTCTTTGTGCCTCGCTGTCTTCATCTGAACAATGGAAATGATAATATTAATCATATAGTGGCACGTGGGTGGCTCAGTCGGTTAAGCGTCTGCCTATAGCTCCGGTCATGATCCCAGGGTCCTAGAATCAAGCCAGCATCAAGCTCCCTGCTCAGGGGGGAGTCTGCTTCTCTGTCCTCCTCTGCCCTTCCCCCCACTTGTGCATGCCTATTCTCTTTTTCTCAAATAAAATCTTTAAAAAATATTAATCATATTACCTCATGAGGTTCTTATGAAGAGTAAATCTGTATATTTGTAAAACACTTAGAACAGAGGGTGATCCATACTAAGCATAATAGAAACATTCACTGTTGCCCAATTTTAAGTGTTCATTAAATAAATAAAATAAAGAGCCTAGAATAGCTATATCAAGATACTGAACGGCTTGTCTTTTGAGAGATGGAGAGAACATTAGTGAAGTAAGAACTCAGTTCTAACTAGTTGTCGTATTCCCCCTCAGTGGCACTTTAGAGGCCAGTCACGTATTGACAGAACAGAGCCCGTCAAACTGAACACATCTGTATCTGAAAGAGAATACTTCCTCCCTGACCTGCCTTTTCTCCTGACCTCCTTGTTTTTGTTGACATGGGCTTGAAATACTAACTCCAGATTCGACTTTTCCCTCTCCTTGTCTGATAACATTTATTTGGTTTCAAAATCTCATCCTTTCTGGAAATCTCCCTCTTATCTATTCCCTCCTCTCCATTTTAGTAGCAATCTATACAGTGCTGCCAAACTAATATTCTCAAGTACCTACCACCCCAAGTGAGGTCACTTCCCTGCTCAGGACCTGTAATAACTCCCATGACTCAAAAAACAGCCCCTCAGCCTGTCGTTAGGGTTGCTGTGCTGCACAATCCATCCTACTCTCTGCCCCCTTTTTAGGTACTCATTCCCAACAGCCTGTTTTCAGGGTGACCACATGCATGGTCCCCTTTAAATCTGTTGTCCTGACTTAACTGTTAATGATGCTCCTTTCACTTGCAGAGTGCCCCTGTGTGGACAATAAATTATATGGTCACCCTTCTGTTACCCCTTTGGCCAAATTGTGTATCCCGTGATTCCCTGCCCTTTCCCTTCATCTGTGTTTATCCAAAAACTTCCTCTTTAAAAACAAAAACAAAAAAAACCATTCATATGTTGCTTCTTCCACTCTTTCGATTTCTCAGGGCACTTTATACACCACTCTCTTGCCATCTAACACTTTTTACTTTGTATAGTGATTATTTATATGCTAGCGTAGCTCCTCTTCAGACTGAGGTCCCTAAAGAAAGAAACCATGTCTGATGAACACAGTGTTTCTTGCAGCGTAGAACACAGGATCTTCCATGCCTGGAAAAATGACAGACATCAATTACTGAGTGCTTATTAGGGACTAAGCACTGTGGGTACAGTGTATAGACATTATAGACCATGTCAAAATATATTTCTTTATTTAATCCCAACAATTGCCCTGAAAAGTGCAGTGTCTCTGTTTACTAATTTTGAAACTAAGGCTTGGGTTAAATGACTTGTTTCAGGTCACAGAGACAGTACATTTGGCTGCAAATATTTGAACCCAAATTTCTCTGACTTCAAAGAGCATTCTCTTAACCTTTTCACTCCAGGACGCTGGTTCTCAGACCTTAGCATGCACTGAAATCACCTGGGGGGCTTGTTAAAACTTGTGCTGAGCCCCATCCTGCTTTCTGACTTAGTAGGCTGGGGTGGGGCCTGAGAATTACACTTCTAACAAGCTCCCAGGTGATGTTGATGTTGCTGGTCCAGGAAGTACCTTTTGAGAACCACTACATAAGCATAGTCTTTGTCAGTGAGTAAATGGACGGATGATAGATCATTGGATTTAAAGTTCTGTAAGTCTGCTCCGTACTTTATACACCAGGCACATTCATCTATTCAGTTATTCTTAAAAGGTCAGGGTTAAAATTGAGTTTTATTTTAAGTACCACTTTAATCTGTCTCATAATATTGTCTAAAATTTTTTAACCAAAAGATAGAACTCTTTTCATTTATCTTTTTCATTTTCTTCTGTATCTTAAAAATGATTAGTTCTAAGTAATGTTAAAGATGGTTTATAGATCTTTCCCCTCCCTCTCTGGGGTAACTTTATCTTCTCTGTACTCCAGGGTATATGTTTAACACACAACATGTTTTTAACCCACAGTAGATTATTAGGTATGTATGAATTATTTCTCCAAACGAATGTGTATTCTGAAGGAATTATTTGTAAGTAGCCTGGGAAGAAAGCTATCTTGTGATTTTGTGATATATTCCCCAAGGATCATGATTAAAGCAAATTTCTGCTCTGTACCACCTCTTAACAAAGCAAACCATGATATGAATTCAGCTATTATTTCAGAGTAAAGAGCGGAGCCCTTTCAATGTTGAGCATCCTGCATCTTATTGATAAAAGGTACAACTGGAGTAGAGGCAGTATACTTACCCTTCTTGCTCATATTGTATTTTCCCAGCCATTGGAAATTTCCTTGCGTGGGGCTCATGCCTTATGCATCATTTAGAACTGTTTATATCTAATTTTACCCTCACAAACACCCTTTCATGGAGGCATAATTGTGCTAACCATAGGACCTTGCATGTAACTCCTAATAATAGCCTTAAGCATTACAATTTTTTCAAAGATTTTATTTTTTTTTTTGACAGAGAGAGACACAGCAAGAGAGGGAACACAAGCAGGGAGAGTGGGAGAGGGAAAGCAAGCTTCCTGTGGAGCAGGGAGCTTGACTTGGGGCTCGATCCCAGGACCCTGGGATCATGACCTGAGTCAAAGGCAAACACTTAATGACTGAGCCATCCAGTCACCCCAAGCATTACGAATTTTTAAAAAGCTTCTGATATACATTCTCTCTCCTGTTTATCTCATGCTTATTTTCTAAATCTAATGGCAGAAAACTCAGAGAAGTTAAATAACTTGCTCAGTATAACAAAGCTAAGAAGTTTCTGATCCATGCCTAGAACTCAGGCCTTCTAGCCCTGGACTGGATGCCCTCTCCACTCCGCCACACTGCTAGAGGTTTTAATAACTGCTTGTTGACTGATGACATGAAATTGTACCAAAACTGCCACCCTTTACAAACCCCACCCCCCAACACTCACACCATCAGTATGTGCCTATGTCTTTTTGGATTAGATTGGCTTCTGCTATGGCTGCACTGTTCAAGTTGTAGGCCAGGACCACAGATGACATAGGAGTAAAAATAGCCTTTACAGGAACAAAGATTTGGGGAAGATACAGCCTTCACTTTCATAGATAAAGATTTTTAGAAATGTAGGGAAATTCTGGTCAGTCTCTGCTTGATGGTTGCTAAGCTGATCTCCTCCGTCCCCCATAGGAGACCAAGAGCTGAAAAATGCAAACTCAGTCTTTTAAGTTAGTCTCTTTAATTGTAAGTTCCTTCTCTTATCTCTGTTTCACCTTTATTATTCTCAAGTCTTTAAGAAAGTTGTGGTTAGAGGGTCTAGTCTGATCTCCAATTATGCAGTGAAAAATTAGGGAAATGTCATTGCAAGTCCCTGCATATCCAGTGTGGTTAGTAGGGAGCTGTTTCCTGACAGCTCTGGTGATGGAGGCAGCAAGTTCAGAAATATAGAGGCAGCAAGTTCAGGAATATGCCACCTAGGCATCTAATTTCCTCATGTGATTCTCATACATTGGGGTGACAGTGGGTTTCCTTTCCAAAAGAACTATGTAACTCAAAAGTGAAATAGAAAGCTGTAATATATCATACAAAAATAAAATTTTTAAAAATGAAACATTTTTAAAAATAGGATAAATCCTGAAGGTTAGATCTGATGGCTATTCAAGAAGAATGGTCTTCATTCAAACATAATGTTTTAATTCATTTTTCTTTATTTTTTATCAACAATAAAAATTAGTAAGAAATATAGCACAGCACCCTTAAGACAACCACCAGGATTCCAGAAATAATGGACATCCTTTTAATTGATTCCACTTTGGGACAGCCCAGTGGTTGATCTCTACTGACTCTGGTTTTCATGGGGGAAAAGAAAAGAATCCCTTCTTCTGCTCTGCTCAAATTTCATAGTAAATCCATCAAGTATTTATTGAGTAATTAAAATGTGCTGGATACTGTGCAAGGCTCTGGAGATAAAATTGTGAATAAGGCCATCACTGCCCCTGCTATCTTAGAACTCATAGTGTAGTAGGGGAGACACACATTAATCAAACCATCAAAAGTCGAGTGCGAGGATAGAGGGTCTAAAGGATTTTGTTGAGGCACATAGTACAAATGGTTAATTCTGACCTGTGGATCAGGATTGGCTTTTCAGAGATAATAAGTTTTAAGCTGAAGAGTGTGAGTGCTTAGTTAGTAGCCTAGTAAAAGGGAAAGGGGAGGGCAGGAGTTTTTCCAGCCCAGAAAGGGGTGACGGAGAGAAGGATACAAAGAAATGAAATTAACTGGAACATTATGTTTTACTACCATAAGCTGTGAAAATAACTAGTCATAACTTTAATTGCATAATAGAGAAATAGGTTCAAAGAACATTGTTTCAGTAATAATACATGCTCAGGTATGTTCAACTCTTAGTAAGAAGACTTTACGATTCAGATAATCTTCTAGATAGTTTTCACTGTATCTATATTATATACTTATTTTGTTTGTGGGTTGTGTTGCTTTTATCTTTTAAGGAAGATGATGCAAATACTAGTCATGTCTCACGTTTTTAAATTAAGCATTGGCTTATTTTCTTAACCACATTTAAAAACTGAAAATGACAGGTACTTAAGAATACATCTAACCAATGACATGCAAGACATCTATACCAAAACTACAAAACATTGCTTAGAAAAATTAAAGCAGATTTAAGGAGTGATATACCATGTTTATGGATTAGAAGACTCCATTTTGTTAAGATGTCATTACCCTCCAAATTGCTCTGTAGGTTAATTGAAATATCAATCCCCGTCCCAATGGGAAATTCACAGGATAATTTTGATCTTATATTTCCAAAGGACATGGAATACCCAAGGTTATCATTAAAAAACAAGAACAAAGTAGAAGACTTACATTCCTGGATATTAAGACTTACTAGAAAACTACAGTAATTAAGATAGTGTGGAACTGACTAATGAATAATCTAGTAGACCAATGGAACAGACTAGTAGTCCATAAACAAACACAAAAACACAGAGTTACCTGGAGTGTGTCAAAAGCATTACTGTGATTCATTGGAAGAAATAATAGTCTTTTTAATAAATGATGCTGAGTCAATTGGATATCCATATAGAAAACAATGAACTTGACCTTTATTTCATACTATACACAAAAATTAATGAGAGATAGATCATAGACTTGAAGTCCAAAGGTAAAACAATAAATCTTTTAGAACAAAACATAGGTGAATATCTGAATGACCTTGGGACAAAGAATTCTTAAATAGGACACAAAAAACACTAACCATAAAAGGAAATAATCAATTGTACCTTATCAAAATTAAGAAAGTCCGTTCATTAAAAGAATACTGAGGAAAGAGAAAGAAAAATTATAGTGGAAGACGTTTGCCGTATATATATTCAGTAAGGAACTTGTATTCAGAACATCCAAAGAAGTCCTACAAAAGAAAAATACTGACCACCTAGTTAAAAAATGGGGAAAATATATGAACAGACACTTGACAAAAGATCTCAAAATTGTCAATATGAATATGCAAAGGTATTTATTAGCCATAAGGGAATGATGATTAAAACCTACCAAAATGGTTAAAATTAAGTAAGACTGACAATCATAAATGTTTGTGAGGTATGGAACATCTAAAACTATTATATGTTGCTGGTGGGAGTAAAAACTGAACTACTGTGGAAAACTGTTTGGCATTATCTACTAAAAATATATACTTCTAGGGATATATCCAAGGAAAAGAGTGTTCATGTAAAATGCATGTACAAAAATATTCATAATGGCATTACTTTTAATAGCCCCAAAGTCAGAGCTAACTAGATGTCCATCAACAATAGCATGGATAAATTAATCCAATAGGATACTATATAACAATGAAAAATAATTAACTGTTAACATAGGGCAGTAATATGGATGAACCTTGTGAACATGGTTTTGGGTGAAAGAAACCAGACATCACAGAATATGTAGTGTATAATTTCATTGATATGAAGTTCAGAATCGGGCAAAATGAATCAATGGTGATAGAGGTCAGAATATTTAGAATAGTGGTTCTGTTTTTGAGGAGATATTGATGGAGTGGAACACAAAGGAGTCTACTGGAATGCTGAAAATGTTCTATATATTGATCCAGGTAGTGGTTAGGTATACAGTATAAACATATTTTAAAGCATATTGAGCTATACTTTAATGTACTTTAATATAAGCTGTACCTTAATAGAACAGTAACAAAAATACAAAATAGTGAGGAGAGAAAGGGAGGAATATAGGTACAGAGCATATATGAAAAAAGGCACAGACTAAAATGAGTTTTAGTGGTATAATTATTTAGAAGCACTTTAAGAAGAATAGGACTGTTGTACTAATGGTGTCTTGTTTGTTTACATCTTCAACTTTCTGATTACGTCAACATTTCAAGCATATATCTTCTAGCCCCGAATATCAAGAGATCTCTTCTATGCAAAAATATAAAAAATGACTTTCTCCTTTTCCAAGAAAAGTATAACTAGCATTTGGAAGTGCAGGGAACTTGGGCTAAGAACAGAAGTTCACCAGAGAGTTATCTAGGACTTCTCCATTCTAATGGTTTAAAAACAAACAAACAACAACAAAAAAACAAAGAGTTTTTCACCCATTTCACTCTTTTCAGATTCACCCACCACACTTATCTTCTCCACTCTTGCTGTACAGCATTTCTTTTAAAATTCAGTAGCACTATAGTGAATTTTTGAACACCATATTAATCACCTGATATTATTAACAACTTTCTTGTTGGAGATCAAAATCATAATGGGGTGGGAGGGTGGGTGGGTTATGGACATTGGGGAGGGTATGTGCTATGGTGAGTGCTGTGAAGTGTGTAAACCTGGCGATTCACAGACCTGTACCCCTGGGGCTAATAATACATTATATGTTAATAAAAAATAAAAAATTTTTAAAAATCATAATGGAAATATCAAATCTTTGAATAGCTGACAATTATCTGTGGAAATGTTAGACTTGAACCTACTTCCAACATTATGTCTAGCATCTTGTCATTTAACTCTTCTTAATCCCTATATTAGGTAGAATAGTCTTAGGTTAGGCTGTGTTACAGGAAGGCACCCAAAATTCCATAATCCCATGGCTTAAACCTACAGACGTGTTGTTTTGTTTTGTTGTTTTTGCTCACCAAATAGTCCTGGGCAGATGTCCAGGTTGATGAAATGGCTCTCTTCCAAGAAATTATTCAGAGACCCAGACTGACAACAGCTTTGTAATCTTTAAAACATGCTTCCCAGTGTTCCCTCGATGTGGACATCCCAGTTATCCTGAAAGGAAACAGAGCATGCAGGAACATGTGTAGAAAGGCTTTATGGGCCAAGCCTGGAAATGGTGTATGTTACTCTTGCTCACATTACATAGGAAAGAACTTTGTCTCAGGGCCACACCTATTTTCAAGGGAGTCTGGAAAATACAGAAGGGCAAGTGGATTTTGGTAGATAGATAGCACAGCCTCAGTTACAACAGCACTTGGTCGTCATACTGAAAATTTGAAATGTTCTCAGACCCATAATGACAAAAGGAATTATCACTGACACAAAACGTTAATGGATTGGGTGTGTACAAAGAACACAAAACCCACATTTTCCAGAACAGCAGATACAGAGCAAATTGGAATGAGTTGATTTCCAGCAGGAAGGAAGACAGAAATGTTACAGAAATATGTTGAATCTGTACACAGAAAAATGTTTTAAGGATTTAGACTAATGGGAAACCGAGGAGTTGGAACAGCTTCCTTATTGGCATACAATTACTGTGAGTGTCTTCTTAAAAAAAAGATACCAAGTGACAGAATGTCCATCTATAAAAGTAAACTATAAAAATAGAAGCTATGGACCCAAAGTGATGGTGTGTATTCCTAGGCACCAGGTTAAAAACTAGCATTTTTAGCTCTCACTGTCAGTATTGGGATGATGAATAAGCTATGGCCCGTGCCACAAGCTCCCTGGAGAATTTAACAGAAGACAGTCAATTAAAGTAACAGTAACTAGGAGTTCCTGGGTAGCTCAGTTGGTTAAGCATCTGACTCTTGATTTCAGCTCAGGTCATGATTTCAGAGTCGTGAGATTGAGCCCTGTGTTGAGACCTGCAGTGGGTTCTGCATTGGCATGGAGCCTGTGAGATTCTCTCTCTCCCTCTCCCTCTGCCCCTTTTGTGCTCTCTCTCTCTCATTAAAAAAAAAAAATAGTAATAATAATAAAGTAACAATGACTGTGCAACGTGATAAGTGTGAGATAATAGAGGTGTGTAACAAAGTGATGGAGGGATCCAGAGGAGGAGCATCTAAAGTCAGACCTGGGGATTGAAGTGTGCTTCCTGGAAGAGGTAATACAAGCTGAGGGGTTTTTTGTTTTTTGTTTTTTGTTTTTGTTTTTATTTGACAGAGATCACAAGTAGGCAGAGAGGCAGGCAGAGAGAGAGGAGGAAGCAGGCTCCCTGCGGAGCAAAGAGCCCAACGCAGGGCTCCATCCCAAGACCCTGAGATCATGACCTGAGCCGAAGACAGAGGCTTTAACCCACTGAGCCACCCAGGCACCCCACAAGCTGAGTTTTGAAGGGACAACAAAGGAGGAGAAATACAGTATCAATGGGAATAACATGTACAAAGGAAGAAGATGGAACCCCTTTATGATTTGGGAGATTGCACTGGGAGAAAAGAATGAAAGAGAAGCAGAGAGAGGCCAAAAATGAAAGTGAAGTGGTCCAGGGCCAGATCATGGGGGGAGTGTGTGCAGGTTACAGAGTCTGCACAGTGTGTGCAGGTTACAGAGTATTGCTCAGTGTTTTGGGGAACCAGGGAAGACATTGTTGATGCTTCAGTCTTTTTAGATATTCTTGAATATCCAGATCCCACCACACTTTGGAAGTCAAGGATAGCAAAATGTATCCATAAAGGGAGAGGCCTGAACTTTTCCTTTTGCTCTATTCAGGACCCACTGCCAAGTAAATAAATATAACACTTCAACAAGATAATTTTTAGCCAATCAGTTCACCTGTTAATTTATCAGTTGATTTGTATTTGTGAGTTATGATTATTTACAGTGAATGACCATCAATCGGTAAGCATAATAAAAATATATTGTAATATAAAGGATAAACAGGTGTAGCTTGGGCAGCCAAGAGACAAGCAAATTCCCCAGCCTTTCACATGGTGCATAAACATGAATAAGTGTTCAAAAAAGAACAAAAAGAAAAGGAATAATGGCGTATTTTTTAAACCACAATAAAGTACAAGAAAATACCAATGGATTAAAAAGGACAGTATTGTAGCCTTTTGCTATCCTGAAATGTGTGCTTCTCAGATAAGAAATTGATAAAGTGGGTACCCTGGGCTCAGTCTTGTGACCTGAGTTAATACTTCCACTAATGACCTGAAAGAGGAAGCGAAACCAGTCAGTTACATTTTCTGATGACAGCATTGCTTTCTTAAGTTAAAAACAGAAAGCAGGAAAAAAAAAAAAAAAAGAAAAACCACCAGCTGAGCAAACATTAAGGATGTTGGGACAGTGTGATAGCTAGCTAAATTAATCTGGAATATATCTACATATTATAAACTACATGGTTATGAATAATTTTAACTATGTTTCAACCAAGGGCTTGAAAACAGATGACCTTTTACTCTTTGATGCTACATCAGTAGATATATTATTATTGTGAGTAATGGTTTGACTTTTAAAATAAGAAGCCAGGATCATAAACTTTTAACGTATTAGAATGTTTTAATGTAATGAGTGACAGGTCACAAAGAGAAAGCCCAATAGAGGAAGTGCCAACACCTCCATTTTGGGTAATGTACGGCTGCTGGGCGGGTTTGAGATTTGTTACAATTGGGAAAGCAAAGTAATTGAGTGAAATGAACTTGGACTTTCACATCCTGCCCTCCCCTGCTGGTCAGGTTGGCTTGGGTAAGTTACCTAATGGCTCTGAAACCCCGTTTCCTTCTCTGTGAAATAGAAACAGAATTATGGTTTAGGAGTATTGCAAAAATCAATTGAGAGTATGTGCATGTATGTAGTTCATCTACTCAGGAAATGGTGCGGTACTGGTGAGGACGAAGGATAGTGTCTGTGTAAGTCTAACAGTAATTCAGCAAACAGCACGCTGTGCTTTCTTGAAGAGCACTATTAGGTAGTAGGAAAGTAGAGTCTGATTTGTTCACTCCTGGTATCCTCTCTACATTCAGTGTTTTGCATACTGGCTACCTGGAGGCATATAGCCATAGCCACATGAAATTAAATAGTGAGTAGCTTTCACCCTTCTGAACCTGAATAGTCCAGAGGGTGACTGGGCGTACTTGGGAGCAGTAGCACACACCACAGTTCTCTGACATAAGGGTGTTTGCAAAGAGACTGACTGCAGAGAGGAAAAACTGCTAACTTAGCTGAGGAGCCTTACAGGAAAAGTTTCTCAGAGGAGAAAACATTGAGCAGAAGTTGAAAAGGTTGAGTAAGAGTTAGCGTGTGGACCGTGAGGGGAGGGCTCTCCAGACAAAGGAATTGTGCAGAAGTGTGGAAGGTTTGGCATGGTATGGCTGGAGAAGGAAAACTCAGTAGGCCTAGAACATATGGTGCCTGGGAGGTGATGTGGGATGGGTCAAAGGCAGGCTGCAGAGTATGGGTGCAGAGTTTGTATGTCACCCAAGAGGAGAGAGCATCCAGCTCAGGCCAGGTGCTGGCCTTTCTACTTACCTACTGGTTGGTTTTAGGCAAATTGTTTTGTATCTCCGTTTTTTCTTCTCTTCCAAGGTGGATAATTTACCTACCTTGAAGAACTGTGGTATGAAACAGTTGTTTAAAAAACACTGGCCTCTAAGAGGGTGCACTTTTTCCCTCTCCTCACCCCAGTGTGGAACACACAATTAAGTGTAATAAAGGAGAGTTAAAACTCTCTTACCTGGAAACTCAAAAGAGAGTGGACTATAGGATGGACCCCCACTTCCTCTGAATCATCATTGAACTCATTATCTTAAGGTATTCATCTGATATAATATTTTATACATTCCTAAAACATTACCCTGACACTTTCTTTGGTATGTTCCACTCTCCTAGTTGACTTTTCCACTCAGGATCAGAACATGTTATAAAGCTGAACTTCTAAAGCACAGAGTAGGGAAGAAATTTGAAGTGATTTCCATTAGTATCTGAAAATGAGCATCTGAATGAAGGTTGCCTACCATGCTTGTGTAATTGAATTGAGATCATGTCAGCTGTATGTGTGCCTTGTCCTGATTACACAGATGGATCCAAAACTCTTGTCTTAAATAAACAGTTTTCATTCATCTAAAGGGAATGCTAGCTGAAAGATTCAATTCAGTCTATAAATTCAGCAGTGACATAGCTGGAAAACCCTCAGAATTAACATTGTGTATTTTCTATTGCTGAATTGTTAAAGTTCAAAATGCTTGTTTAGGAGGAAATGAAGTAAAATGACACACATTTTCCTTGTTTTTGGCAAAATCCTGGCAAGTAGCCATCATAGCCACAGCATTAAACCTGTATAAATTCTTCTTTCTTTTTCCTCTCCTTTTTCTTCTGTTTCTTTGACTGCAACTTGCCTTTCTCTCAAATTGACCTACTCCCCCACCCTCCTTGAAATAGGTTGAAAAGTTTGAACAGCCCATTCCATTCCCCTCCCTAGTTTGCCACCACACCCCACACATTTTTTCTAGCCTCTTACTCCTGCCCCACCTGGTTCATTAGCTGTGGTGCTGAGTCTGGCAAGACCAGGAGTTGATCCCTTCCTTCTTTTGTCTTCCAGACTGTGGAAGTGCTTTCTCCAACGCCATGTTGAACTACCTTGTCCCTCTGTTTCCTCATATCAGTGGAACATGCCTCTTTCTCTGGACTTATTCAAAAATCAATCTCTCTCTCTCTCTATTTACTATCTTTCTCCTGGCATTTAGAGGTAATTCTCTGAAGCGTAGTGCTAGAATGATGCCGTTAAGTGTGAAAGTGTTTGTTTCCTGCACTATAGAGTGTAAATTTTTTTTTCTTGCTGTCTTGAGAGAAAATCGCAAACTACTATGTGTGTGCGTCCATGTGTGTATATGTTTGTGTATGTACTGGGGTAGTAGGAATGTGTGAACTTTATATGTACATCTAAATATTCAATTCCAGTGGAATAGATTCATTACGAAAGCATAAAGGAAAAAATGCACATAAAATGAATTTTCTCCAGAAAGTATAGAAACATAATTATTAAAACTATTCATACTATCATATGTTGATTTTTAAAATACAGAACTTTCAAAATCACCCACCAGTTGATTAAGAACATCATTTTATCTATTTGTTAATAAACTTACATTTTAATAGGGCATGAACCAGATGTGAAAAGCATATAACTGAAGACAATGATTATAGTTCCTTGCATAAGCCAAGCATGCTCCAGCCTCAGGGCTTTTCGACTCTTCATTCTTTTTGCTCAGAGTGCTCTTCTCCCTGCTATCTGCATGATTTGCTTCCCCTAGGTCTCTGTTCCAAGATCACCTTCTCAGAAAGCTTTTACGAGACCATTCCACATTAAACAGAATCCTCAACCATTCCTCCCAAACCCTGCAAATCTGTCTTTCCTATGCTGCTTTATTTTCATCATCTAAAAAAACATAGATTTACTTTAGCTGTTTATTGTTCCTCTTCACCCACTAGAATGTAACCATCATGAAAACAGAGATGTTGCTTTATTCCTGTTTCTCTGCAGTACGTAGAACTCTAGTTGCTCAATAACATTTCTTGAGAGAAGAGAAGGAATTCAAGAAGCAAGAATGACACCAAGTAGAGCTAAAATCTGGAATGCTCTGAGGTTTATGAAACATTCTAGTAACAACAGTACTGCTGTGAGTGTGGAAATAGGCCTACTATTAGGAACAGATGGCTTAATAAATTACATATTCCTTCTCTGTTAATAAATTTGAATGGCTCAATAATGAGTAACTTTTCCCTCATCAACTATCAGGTCATCCTGCTACAGCACATATGGACAGGGAAGTCAGCATAAATGTTTGGTCCTTTGTCAAAATACTGAGTTGGTTCACTTGACATTTTCAACAGGTGCCCAATGAGGTCTTTTGGTTTTCAGTTAGTTCATTTCCTTCTTTTTAAGGATCATTATGAATTCATAGACTTGAATATGTTTGATGGGTCTTCACTGTTGCCTATAACACTTTTTTGATGCTCAAATTGTCTTAACTTTGGCTAGTGAGAGCCTCTTCAGGTTGACTCTTGGGTCCTTTTGGCATAATCCTGGTAGTGGTCTAACTTGCTCTCTTATACAACAAAATATTTCAGGATCATCTTATATATCCTGCACTAGCCCTAGAATCAGCCATTTTGACAAGGATCCCTTTTAAGAGAGACATGGTAGGGGCACCTGGGTGGCTTAATTGGTGAAGTGTCTTCCTTTGGCTCAGGTCATGATCCCAGGGTCCGGGGATTGAGCGCCTCATCGAGCTCCCTGCTTTGCAGGAAACCTGCTTCTTCTCTCCCTCTGCCTGCCGCTCCCCCTGCTTGTGCGCCCTCTCTCTCTCTCTCTCTCTCTCTCTCTCTCTCTCTCTCTCTGTGTCAAATAAATAAAATCTTAGAGAGAGAGAAAGAGAGAGAGAGACATGGTAGTTAGAGACCATAGTCTGGGTGCTAAGGATCTTCATTACTTCTAATTTAGCCATCACTTTTGACCTTTACTGTGGACAGAACTAGAAAATATATTTTTGGATAGTCTAATGTTAATGATGAAGGCAAAGAAAGCAGAACTACTAAACTTCTGTTGTATTTTCATTGCCATTAAGGGAAGTGATGTTAAAACTGGAAAGGATAGAAAGTCACTCTTAAGGAAAACTTGAAGCCCAGTCTATAAAAGTGGCTAATACATATTAAATGTATTTAAATACACTTAGATGGATTATGTCACAGAAAGAACTTATGTATCCAAGTCTAGTAAGCTTTGGGAAATCAGAGATGGCAGAAATTACACAATAAGAAAGAATATCCTATTCATAAAAGAGAATACTAAAAACTCAAAAATTTACTACAGTAAATTTCACTCTGATTCTTCATCAAATTTAGATCTGATTACACTATAAATGGATTTAAGGACTTAGAAAAAATTGGAATTGTTCTGAAGCTGAATGGATTCACTTGAACAGACTAACACCATTTTGTCTTATTTATAATAATTTGTAAGTCTCATATCATGCTCTATTAGATAAAATGGATAAAAATGAGTTAGATATTGGATTTTAAAAAACAAAATTAAGCTAGATCTAGTCTCAGTACTTTTTTTTTAATATTTTATTTATTTGACAGAGAGAGAGATCACAAATAGGCAGAGAGGCAGGCAGAGAGAGAAGGAAACAGGCTCCCTGCTGAGCAGAGAGCCCGATGCAGGACTCAATCCCGGGACCCTGAGATCATGACCTGAGCCAAAGGCTTTAACCCACTGAGCCACCCAGGCACCCAAAGGACTCACTTTAAATATAAAGATACAGATACATTAAGAGTAAAAAAGATTTTTTTTTAAGTAAAAAGATTAATATATCACCTGCAAATCCTAATCAAAAGAATTCTGAAATGGCTATATTAATTTAGACAAAATAGACTTCAGAATAAGGACTTTTACCAGAAAGTAATATAATCTTGACGAAATATGGTAATCCAAGGAATGGAGATCAATTTAAAATCAGTAAACGTAATTTGCTATGTGAAAAGACCAAAACCACACTATATGATTATTACAGTGGGACTAGAAAAAGCATTTGATAAAATCCAATATCTATTTCTTATAAAAATTTTCAACAAACTAAAATTAGAAGAGAACATCTTCAATCTGTCATTGGGCATGTATGAAAAATGTACAGCTAATATCATACTTAATTATGAAAGACTGAAACCTCCCCCCGACCCCAACCCAAAATCAGGAGCAAGGCAAGTATGCTTGCTCACACCAGCTTCTTTTCGGCATTATCAAAACTGTACAGGGGCGCCTGGGTGGCTCAGTGGGTTAAGCCTCTGCCTTCGGCTCAGGTCATGATCTCAGGGTCCTGGGATCGAGCCTCACATCGGGCTCTCTGCTCAGCAGGGAGCCTGCTTCCTCCTCTCTCTCCACTTGCCTCTTTGCCTACTTGTGATCTCTGTCTGTCAAATAAATAAAATCTTAAAAAAAAAAAAACAAAACTGTACAATAAGGCAAGAAAAGTAAATAAAGACATATAAATTAGAAAGGAAGAAGGAAAACTGCCTATAATCTTAGATAACGTGATATATTACACAGATCCATAATTCCATCAATCAATCCATCCATCTATTTATCTAGAGACGATATCCTAAGGGACCTCCAAAAACAAAACAAAAAAAAAAGCTTTTAAAACTAATAATTGAATTTAAAAAGATCATAGAATGCAAGATTAGGTTATAAAAATTAATTATGTATATATATTTAAAGATTTTATTTATTTATTTGACAGACAGAGATCACTAGCAGGCAGAGAGGCAGGCAGAGAGAGAGGAGGAAGCAGGCTCCCTGCTGAGCAGAGAGCCCCATGCAGGGCTCCATCCCAGGACCCTGGGATCATGACCTGAGCCAAAGGCAGAAGCTTTAACCCACTGAGCCACCCAGGTGCCCAAAAATTAATTATATTTTTAGTGAGCAATTGGAACTCTAAATTTATGTTTTTATAGCATCAAAAATATGAAATATTTTAGAATAAATGTAATAAAATGTCAAGGCCTGTGCACATCTACCAAACAAAATGCTAGGAGAATTTTAAAAGACTCAGTAAACAGAAAGATAAACCATTTCCTCAGTCTAAAGATATTGTTAATATGTCAATTCCAAGTAAATCTGTAGCTTCAGTGTAATCCTATCAATAGCGTAAAGGCTTTTTTGAAGAAATGGAGAAGCTGTCCCAAAGATATGTATAGAAATATGAAGAACTTGGAACAACCGGAACAAAAAGAAAAAAGAAAATGTCATTGGGTTTATACTACTTGACTTAAAGACTCATTATAAAACTACAGTAATCAAGACAGTGTGGTGTTGGTATAAGGATAGACATATAGATCAAATAATACAAGAAGAAGCCCAGAAATGGATCCACACTTTAATAAAGTCTTGTTGATTTTTGCCAAAAATGTAGAGACAATGTAATGGACAATTGGATAATTTTTCAACAAATGGTCCTGAAACAACTGGATATCCACTTTTGGGGAAAACAAAATGAACCAATATCCCTGCCTCACACCATCTACAGAGGTTAACTTGAACTGGATCATAGAACTAAATGTAATAGCTAAAAATATTAAATTTCCAGGAGAAAAAGCACAGGAAAAAATATCTTTATGATGTTAGGTTAGAGAATGGTTTGATAAGACACAAAAACCGGAAAATATAAAACCAATTAGATATAATCAAAATTTAAAACTTTTCTCTTCAAATGGCACTATTAAGCTAATGAAAGGGTTATTGTAGGAATCAGTTTATAATGTACAAAAATATTGAATCACTCTGATGTACACCTCAAACTAATAAGATATTGTGTATCTATTATACTTCAATAAAAAAAATTTTAAAAAAAAACTTGAGAATACAAAAAAGAAAGAAAAGGTGAAAAGCAAGTTAAAGATTTAAAGAAAATATTTTTGAGTTTATGCCTGATAATGGATTTATATTTAGAACATGAGGAACTCATAACTCAGTAATAAAAAGGCAAACCTAATTTTTAAAGAAGTGGAAAGATTTGAATAAGCACATTACTAAAGATATGCAAGTGGCAAATAAGACATAAAAAGAATTTCAACATCTTTAGTCATTAGAGAAATGCAAATTAAAATCATAATGACTATGACTACACATTCATTAGAATGGCTAGAACTTAAAAGACTGAAAATACCAAGTGTTAATGAGGATGTGGAACAAATGGAACTTGGGATTCATTATTGGCGGGAATGCAAAATGATAGTTACTTTGGAAAACAGTTTGGCAATTTTTTATAAAATTAAATACACAGTTACTAAAAGACCTAACATTCCTACTCCTAGATATTTGCCCAAGAGAAATGAAAAACATGTCCATACAAAGACTTGTGCTCAAATGTTTACAGCAACTTTATTCAAAATAGCCAAACCCAAATGAATATACAAATTACACTGTATCCATGCAATTAAATACTAGTCAGAAATAAGAAAGAACACAATGCTAACATATGCAACAACACTGATCTCAAAGGGATTATGCTGAGTGAAAGAATCCAGCCACAAAAAGACTAGACTAAATTGTATTATTCCATTGATATGAAACTCTTGTTCCAAGTTCAAAAATCCTTTAAAAAGGGCTCTGATTCATCCAGCTGGAATCAGACGCCTTTCCCTGAATCAGGCAACCATGATGCGCTATGATTGACTCAACTTGGGTTAAGATGGCCTTCTCTGGGCCAGTCAGTGGGAGTGGAGAAATGCCCTATAAAAGAATATACCAGCTCCCATTTAAACCACATGATTAGAATAAAGGGAAGGAATATTTTTTCAAAACGGAGGGAGGATTTTGTTGAGGGAAGACCAAAAAACAGATTGCTCCTAAGTCAACAGTTGGCTGCCTACACACATGCATGGTGCACACAGTCTCTTAGACATACTTCCATGCATAATACAGTGTCAAAATTGCTCCTCTCACCAATGGCTAAGTGTATGATGCAATCAAGTGATACAGTAAAGTGATTCAGGAAGGTGTTTGGTTCTCTTACCCTCAAGAGGTCTTGGTTCATTGGCCAGAAAAAAGATCTTTTAATGAAGCCAAATATCTGACCTTTTGTTCTCTAAGTGACTTCAGATGGGCTAGACTTTCTCTTGTGGCATCTTATAACCAGAAGCCAAAAGAAATAATTGGTATATTCTCTGATCTTAAAAATTTTCTCTGGATGTAGGATCACTGCCTCAGTGGAAAATATGGTGAACAAATCCATTTTAATGAGGGAGGAGTATTGAGAGCTGGTTGGGAAAGAAACCAAGAATTTTGATGTGGTGTGAAGTGTCTGTGAGAAGTTGATATGAGTAGAAACATCTGGTGGAAGAGCAAGTTAGATGATGATACTGGATTTGGAGTGGTTAGATCCATAGGAGTCATCCTCCACACCCTCAACATCTAATCCCTCACTAGGTCCTGCCTGTTTTACCCCCTAATTATCTCTGGAATCAGAGCACTTTTTTTCTGTATATCAGTATCACTACCCAAGTCTAAACTCACCATCATCTCTCCCCTTGACTCCATCCTCATCTACACTCATCTCCCTCCTCCAATCCATCTTCATACTATAATGAGTAGACTTTTTAAACTGAAAATAAAATTCTGTCTCTCCCATGCTTAAAGGCCTCCTTTGCCTTTCTGCCGCTTTTAGGATAAAAATAAAATCCTAAGCATATGCCTCCAAGGACTCTGCTCTAGGATGTGCCCCAGCCTACCTCTCTTGACTCATTTCCTACCATTCTTCTGCTACACTGCTTTCAGGGACCCGCCTTATTGCCCTCACCCCAGGGCCTTTGCATATACTCCTTTCTCTGCTGGTATATTCTTGCATAGTTAATCATGTTCAGTCCTGAATAGAATTTGAGCACTGCTTTCTTGGAGAATGTTCTCTTGGTCAGATACCTTAGTAAATCATTCTTGTGGGGCAGTATGGCTTTCCTTCATTCAGTTTGATATTATGCCCTCACTGATATGAAAACCCCCACTGGACTGTCAGCTCCATGAGGACACCTCTGTTTTACTCACTACTACCAGCATGTAGAATGTACTTGGTGAATATTTGCTAAATGATTGGATGGATGGATGGTGGGAGGCAGAGCCATTTCCTGGAAGAAAATGTAAAAGTAAGAATAGGATTGTAGTTTTGCTTTATTTACTTTTTTTTAATGAAAGAAAACAGACACACAAAAATTTAAAAACCACTCTCAGATTATTTGGTTGTGGAGTCGTATGAAGACCTTTCCCAATGGATGGGGCAGTCAGATTGAAATAAGAGGATAAATAGCTTTGAGTTCACCATACATAGTTCAAGTTGGGGCTAAGAGGTAGAATTTCAGGTTAGGAGAAATAAGTACGAGAAATGCCCTGTAGTTTTGGCACTGAAGACATTGCTCGCTTCTCTAGTAAATTGAATTTCTGCAGCCTGGGGAAGGCAGGACTCACACTAAAGGGAGTTTAATATGCGTGATCATTTCCTAGAGCTTAGAGAATAAGAGGAGAAAGGTGGGGCAACAAATAAAACTAAGAAATAGACAAAGGCTACATTTGTTTGAAGATATTTTTAAAGAACCTTGAAAACCACAGGAGTTCCTCAAGATGTTTATGTAATTGAATATAATTTATCTGGGATTGAAAGAATAATAATCAAAACATTTTTACTTAAGTGCATCTGGAGGCATATGAAATTAGACTCTTGATGGTGGCCTAAGATTGACTGTGTCCTCAGTGCTTTGTCCTCAGGCTGCAGACTGGAAATGTGTTTTAGAGAGTAGACACGGAGCACAAAATATTAAATGAACTTTACCATATTCAAAATGCCCAACAGTGTAACATCCTCCTTGTTTGGCAGGGAAAGGACTCAACATTTGGAAACTCAGCAGTGCATTAAGTATTTTAATAATCATTGTTGACACACAAAACATATGGCCTTTCAGAACTTATTGGGTCAAGTGTTGAAGTCTTCTTCTAGGTTTCTAAAATTACTTTATAAAATTTAAACAAAATAAGGCACATTTCAAAGTATATTAACTCATGAGCTTTATGTTATAGGCAACTGAAATAAGTTTTCTTATAGGATGAAAGAATATCTACGTAAAGGAAAAAACAAAATCCAGAGCCCCCAAAATTAATTTACATTTAATTAGAAGATCTCAAGCCTCCCCATTAGCAGGCCAGTCTTGTGGATATCTTGTATTTATTGTTTTTACTCCTATTCATGCTCAGATATTCCCCCCCATCTCAGAAGCCTTTATTATTCACCTGTTTATCATTTATATCAGTTATCTGTGGCCACAATAATGCTGTGAAATAAGCAACTCTAACATTCAGTATCTTTTTTTTATTAACATATAATGTATTATTTGCCCCAGGGGTACAGGTCTGTGAATCATCAGGCTTACACACTTCACAGCACTCACCATAGCACATACCCTCCCCAATGTCCATAACCCAGCCACCCTATCCCTACCCCCCCCCCCACCCAGCAACCCTCAGTTTGTTTCGTGAGATGAGTCTCTTATGGTTTGTCTCCCTCCTGATCCCATCTTAACATTCAATATCTTAAGACAATAAGCATTTCTTATCACTCACAAGTCTGTGGGTTAGCAGGGCAATTCTGGTTTCTGCTAGGCTCACTCCTGAGTATGTGGTCAGCTATGGGGTAGGAAGGGCTTCTGCTCATTATGTGTGGCCTCCCTTACATGTCTGCGGGTCAGCTGGCCAAAGGCCAATCTGTTGGGACAACAGGGCTCCCCTCCCTGTGTCTCTTGCATGCTCAAGACTCTCATAGCCCTCCAGCTGGCCAGCCCAGGCATATTCTCAGGATGGCCTGGGCATAGTCTCATGACCATCTCTTAGAAGCAAGCAAGTGGAAACATGCTAGCTTTTCTTCCAAGCTTCCAGATTCATCACATTTGTTAACATCTCACTGGCCAAAGCAAGTCACATGCCAAGTCCCGAGTCAGCACAGTGGGAGGAGCCTACAAAGTTAAAGGGCAAAGGGTGGGGATACTGGGAGGCCAGTATTAGGGGCTTTAATGACATCAACCTACCCTCGTGCCCTACACCACCCCCAGCTTTAATCAATCCCTTCCCTGTACTACCTCTGTTCTGCAGTCTTAGTTTTATTGTATTTTTTCCCATTGTATTATAATATAGTTGCTAATCTGTCTGTCTTCTCTAGAAGACTAGAGGGTCTTTATTCCTAAGTGTATTCATGCATAAGTATTTACTGACCCATTGCTTTATTCATTCATTCATTCATTCATTCATTCATTATTAGTTAATTTATTTACTGACCCTAGACTTATTCCTTTATAGAGGCCCCAGTGCCTAGCAGTAATGCTGACACCAAATATGTGCTGAATGAATGCATATGTGAAAGTTCATACCCATATTCATCTTCCCCTTCAGAAGAAAAGGGTGGAGACAGATGCCTCTCAGGATCCCAGCTGAGGAAGTCTTCCTGGCTTGAGCAACTGGTGAACCAGTGGGGGCTTGCAGTGAGGATCTCAAATGCTTTTAGACATCATTTTCTTCACATTCTCCCATGTCTTCCTTCTAGAACTTGGGTTTTCAATTAGAAATAACCATGCCTTGGATAAACCTCATTGGCTATGATACTGCCACTGCACAAAGCTGGACCTTGGGTCTTCTTTTTTGCATCTCCTAAGTCCTCTCAAAGGAAGATAGAAAATCACTACCTTTAAATAATTCTAAATTCATTTTATAGTCTGTGCTCCCAAGCATCTTTGCCTCTAGTTTCTCCACTTTACAGTGGGAAATGATCGAGCTCTGGGATTTATTTAAGCTTATGGTATAGTCAGTTTGGGACCACCTAGATGGCTTCTATGCTCTGGTTTTCCTGGCCATGTAGACCAGAAATTCAGAGGAATTCTAAGGAAATGTTTTATATAGCTACAGATACAAGACCTGATTCATATAGGATATTAATCCTATCAAAATGGTGTTAAATGCATTGGCTCATTGTTTTTCAATTCTATAGAATTGGGTTTCTGGGTAGAATCATAATTTTGATTTTCCTTGATTTTCCAGGGACCAGTGTAAGTTGCTTGAGAGGCAGAATAGTATGGCTTTAGAGTTAGGCAGGCTAATCTAGAATGGCAGCCTTGCTCATTAGTTACTTCCACAGATGAATCCTCTTACCCTCAGCAGTCAGAGATGGTAATAACAGAGGCTAAAAGAGAATGGCTGGCATGTGGTGAGTGAATTGTATTAATTATTCAGTTGTATCAATTAAATTAATTGTGAATTGTATCTATTGTTAAATTGCTTCAATTGTTAAATTGTTATAAATGGTAACAACTGTATCATTTGTCACTATTATTATATAATGCCCCATAATCTTGTAAACTGTGAATATTAGTAGTAGTATCAGTTTTATATCAAATATAAAAACTGTTTTATATCAAATAATTTTCATGTTTATTTTTATTACAAAAATAAAATAATTTCTAAAACAACTTTAAAAGTTATACTTAAAATGGTACTTAGGCATTTTACCTTTTGAAATGGCCTGGAAAATTTCTTCATTCAGTCACCAAATATGTATTCAGCACCTGCTCTGTACAAGGTCACCAGGTGCCGATCATGCAATGGTGATCGAGGTAGACATCATCCTTGCCTCCTGGTAAAGAACTATCACTAATGAGTCGACATTACTCCCAGGTTGCAGTTACCTACCTGGTAACTACAACTGCATGAATTGTCTGAGGTAAAATGGTATTTGGCTGGCTTTCCCTGGTTAAAATACAGTGTGGTGATGCTTCAGATTGGAGGAAGGAGAAATTGTGACTTTACCCTTTTTTAATGTAGCTATATTATTTTTAAAACCTATTTTTAAAAGTTGTATTTATTTTAGAGAGCATGCACAAGCATGATGGGGGGGGAGGAGAGAAGGGGGAGGGACAAGCAGACTGCACTGAACATGGAGCCCAATGAGGGACTCGATCCCACAACCCTGAGACCATGACCTGAAATGGAATCAAGAGTCCGAGGCTTAACCGACTGGGCCACCCAGGTGCCCCTTAAAATCTTCCATTTAATTATCAAATAATGTATAGAATGGACATTTTTGAATCTTTTACTGACCTCACTCCATTTTGAACTATTGCATGGCTGAGGGATGGGGAGAGAATTGCTTGTGTACATACTCAGCAATAAAAAGTTGAAAGTTTACCAGCTTTTTAGGCTGTGTTACTGTTCTCTTATGTGGTATCCTCAGTTGGATCTTGGAACAGAAAAGACATCAGTGGAAAAGCTTGTCAAATCTGAACAAAAGTCTGTTGTTTAGATAATAGGATTGTGTCAGTGTTGCTTTCTTATTTTTAACAAATGTACTGTGTTATGTAAGATGCTAGCATTAGTGAAGCTGTTTGAAGAATATACGGGAGGTCAGCTTCAAAGAAATATAGGGAAACAACAACAGGGTGAAGGTTATTCCCTTGCCACCATGCATGTTTCCAGACTTCTGCCCACTGTGGTCACTTAGTGAATGCTCTGAGAAGAGAGGAATTTTAACTTTCGACTGACAAAAATAGGATGGCAAATCTACTATAATATCATCATTTGCAGAGCTGTTGTTGAAGCCCTTTGGTGGTAAAGAACGGATGTTGTAGGATCCTCTCACTTGCCTGAACTTTTCAAAGGTGTTTTCTTGTATGAGAGAGAGTAGTCCACTATGGGTCTTCCCTCACTGGCAAATTTTAACCACTTATGAGTCTAAGTGGTTCAAAAGTCCCCTTTTACTTTCATAGGTACAAACACAAGTACGCCTTGCCAAAAAAAGCTTTGACAAATTGAAGATGGATGTATGTCAGAAAGTGGATCTTCTTGGAGCAAGCCGATGCAATCTGTTGTCTCATATGCTAGCAACGTACCAGGTAAAAAAAAAATTGATGTTGGTTACAACAAACCAAGAATGTTACGAGGTTTAGGGGGACAGAAAGATGGTGTTGGAGCTAAAAGTATGCTTTGGGCATTATGAAGTTGCTCCCAATTTACTTTCCACACTTCTCCCTTCTAGTAGACCTACAGTGTGCTCAAACTGAATATTAGCTCTTTCCTGTGCACACACTGCACTTTCTCACTTTCCTGCACTTACTTAGGTGGTTCTGTCTGCCTGAGTGCCTTCCCCTTCCATTGTACCTTTCCATAGTCCCCTCTGTTTGATGTATCATTCTGGGTATCACGTCCTTCAGAAAGCCTTCTCTGAATTAAGTCCATGTGTGGCCTCTATTTCCCGTGGCACCATCACTTACTCATGAGGTTGTCATAATTCAAGGAACTATTAATTTTTGTCTCCTTCTAGCTTGAGTTCCTTTATGATAGTTCTCATATCCAACAACAGGGCTATTGGGTACCAACTGAGTATGGGAGGCTAGATCCTGGGTGTTGTAGGCAATGTAAAAATTAATAAGACCAAATTCCCTGTCCTCAAGGAATTTAAAGTTTCAGAAGAAAATCAGAGGTAGGGATATACAGTCTGACTATATTGTTTCTGTATTTTAAGGAAAAAGCAGGTGTGTGTGCTAAGTGAAATAAGTTCTACACAATCCAGTGAGGGTTTGAAGAGGGACAAATTGAATCAGTGGAGGGATCACAAAAGCAGATTGATCATGATCCCTGGGTTTTGGGGGATGAATCACACAGGACAAGTACAAAAAAAAACAGAACAATGTCCCAAAATGGTGGAGCATTATTAGCCATGGGAGGCAGTCCTGGGGGAACTAGGAAGTGTTTAGTTTGGCTGAAATACAAGGTATAAAGAGGGACATAATGGAAAACAAGGCTGCAGAGATGAGCTGGAATCCTGTTTGGGAGGGCCTCAAAGGCCACAGATGGGCACCCTTCTCCAGGGCCTGTGACTTAGAACTGGGTGTTCAAAACATTAATAACTGTACTATCTTTTCTTACAGACCACTCTGCTTCATTTTTGGGAGAAAACTTCTCATACTATGGCAGCCATCCACGAGAGCTTCAAAGGTTACCAACCATATGAATTCACTACGCTAAAGGTATGAAAGCTAGAGAGGCCATTAGAAAATCTTATGAAAAGTAATGTTTTGTTTACATCACAGAGAGTGGCCATGGCAGCAATCATCATTATTGCAACAGACTCCCAAGGTCAAAGAAGAAACCATGCCCCCAGTATAGTCTTTTACTGCATCAGTATTCATCACAGCAATACAAAAACACAGCTGGAACCTTGGGGTACATATTACTGGAAGGTGAATTGTGGGAACTGGTCCTGCTTCTTTAAATGACTTGTATTGGGCTCTCTGCTCAGCAGGAAGCCTGCTTCCCCCCCCCGCCCCCCCCCCCCCCCCGTGCCTGCCTCTCTGCCTACTTGTGATCTCTCTCTCTCTGTCAAATAAATAAATTAAAAAATCTTTAAATGACTTATATGATGCTGTTAAAAGGAAGATTGTACAAGTCTAGTATACTCTATTACTTTTTCATTATTAAATTCACAAATGTTCACTTGGAAAAGATATTTTCCTTTCCTCTGTTAACTTCTGACAAATGTCATTTTATTCTGTGAGTATCATCTAATGCAGAATTAGATTTTTTCCATAAGAATATAGGAATATTTTCCAGTTGAAAAAGCAATGTTAAACTCAGTGATTTCTCAACTCAAAGGGGATATATGCAAAATACCTGATTCTCAGGATTGCAACTGAATGTGGAATCATTTTCATTGCTGAGGGAGAATGCATGTCAAGAAGAAAGTGACTTGGGTTCCAGAAGGATTTTGAGAATGAGAGAAAACTAAGTATTTTGTTGCTAGGTCATATCTTTGGGGAAAAAAGACAAGGAAAGAACTTGATAAAGATCACCTTGAAATTACCTTCCTTCTAATTTTTCAGGCAATTTGTAAATAAATCATCACCTTGCTTGAGAAAGCATTAAAAAGGTTTTGTTTGTTTGTTTTTGTTTTTTGGTTGTTTTTTTTGTTTGTTTGCTTGCTTGCTTGAAAACATCTCTCTGATTTTGAGATGTTTATAATGTCACTGCATCTATAAACTACTAAGACAGAAATTTTAAGACCCTGGCCCTTTAAATGAAAGTCCCAAGAGGAACCCAAAATAGTTCACTCACCTTGAGATGCACCTGCCCTAACTCCAGACAGGACATCTGGCCAGTGAGGTTTGTTCTTCATAATCCTCCTGTCAGCTGGTCATTTGCTCATTTATTGGCACTCGCTGACATGCTGCATGGTAACCAGATTCAGAATGTGTCCCTTTTTTGCTGTCAGCTGGACTGTAAGCACTTGAAGGGAGGGACCTTTTCTTTCTTACATATCCTCCTTTGTCAAGCCAAATGTTCTGTATCCAGTGAACGCAAAGCCTTTCTTTTCCCATCAGCAATATTACCATGGTTGGTAGGACTGTATTCCTTCCCCATAATTTAGTACCACTTTCAGCACCTTAGGAAGCAGCTATCCTGACCAAGCCAGGTTGATTAAAATGATGTAAAAAGACTTACACTCTTCACATCTTATACAGGCCTGAACAGAATCCTGTCACTCTTTGATAAGGCAGAGAGTTTTAAGTTTTAGGGTGGGTATGTGCATCAGATTTTATTTTATAATAAATACAATTTCAGAGTTCGTCTTTTGAAAGACAACTGTACGTAACTCAAATCATCTAGGGGGAAGATGGAATGACGCCTTCTGCAAATACGATTTAAAAGAAGTTCAGGTTTGAGTTAATTGCATATAAAGTACAGTATGAAATTGAAGTTGTGCCACAAGCATAGAAGAATCCTTATGTGTCTCCCTGGCCTCCTGTGCCGAGGAAAATATGGCTCTTTGATTGTTGCCATGATATTTATCCTGGAGAGAAGATCAAGCTGATTATTTTAGAGGATTCTGGGCAGAGCAGTTAGTGAAAGTTTGATGGCAATGGTTCAGGACATAATTACAAATATTTTGGGCACATGACTATCCATTGCCTTTTACATCCCCAGAGTCTTCCTTAAATTATGGTTTAAATAACAGTTTATGGTTTAATTGTAATACAAACTCAGTAGAAATAATATATCTGTTAAAGTGTGATATAATTATAGTAATATTAAGAATGTTAAGTGTCCAGTAATCAACCAACTAAACTAGGCTGTTATTACTTTTCTAGAATGCTGGTCATCTAGGCTTTTCAATGATGTTATATTAGAATCACAAGCTAGTCACTAATTATTTTCTTTATATGGACCTAAACCTATATAATAGAATCCTGTTATCACACAGCTCGTTATTGCATACATAGAGACGTATTACATATCATATTATGTGTCATGAAACATGAAAATGAAAACCACTAATACTTTATCTATTGCTTTCAAGCGTGAAGATATTAAATGACTTAGCAACCTTTTGCACTAATATTTTTTAAACATGCCTTGTTTTTAAAAGATTTTGATTTGATTGAGTCATTTTCAATATATGTCATTTTCTTCTGAATGGCACTATATATATATATTGACAATGGATATTTTGAAATTTAGATATTTTCACAATTTATTTGTTCTCTGGATTTACCTAAGCAAATCGTCCCCAAAATGCTTCTGGGACTCTGGCTGGAAAGAAAACATTGTCTTTGGAGAGGTTGGCCAAGCTCTGTTAATGAAAAGCAACCCATTTGTTTTCTTTGCTGCAGGGTGTCTTCTGAGTGTTGGTAATTGTGCCACTGCAGCTGGATTTCCTGACTGTTAGTTTTATGCTTGATGAAGGATGATAATTAATGTGTTAAACACTAGATGCATCCTGTTTGGAGGGAAGAGTCTTTTGCTGCAGAATTACAGGCATATAACTTATGCCCCAGAAGTTTAAAGTTTTATTTCTAATGAAGCTTTCTCTAGAAAATATGTGTCATTCTTTCCCAAAATAATTTTATTGTAAAAATGAATTGAGTCTCCACCTCTTACAACTCGAAAAATACCCAAGTGACTATGTTGACATTTTGCAAATATCTTGTGGTAATGTTTTATGTGACTGCTATTGCTTTTTTACTCAGCCTTGGTGTAGTTCTATAAATTGTACCTTTATTGACATAATCCTTCATCATTTAAGTTTTATGATTAATAGATTTTTGTAGCATCTTGCCTTTATGGGAAATTTAGCATTGAAATTTAATACTACAAATTTTTTTAATATTACAGTTTTTTTTTATCTGAATGCAGCAAAGCTCAAATTTAAAGTGGAGAGAACCATCTTTTTAAGTGGTTCCTAATAAAAGAAGCAATGTTCTAATCTCATATTTACAAACAGTAAATATTTAGTTTCATTAAAATGCTACTAAACATAGGTATTTTGCATGGGTTATATTAATATGTTAATTTTAGACTGATTCCAGATCATCTGAGAATGACTTTCACGTGATAGAAATAGTCATGGAGATAGGAATGGAATATTTCTAGCCATATCTCAAAAGTCCTGTCACTTTTTTAGAGAAAGTAATTTAGACTATGAATTTAAACCATTTTTTTAGAAAGCTAAATGAAACACTGTCTGGAGGAAAACAGTGCCCTGTCTTAAATTACCAGCCCTCAGATGTGGTCATGTTTACCTCATCCTTCTATGGATGCCGTTTACTTACACACTTCCCCAGAGATCCAAAACAGGCTTCAGAGAAAGCAAAACAAAAACAAAAAAGCAAAAGCAAAAGGAAAAAAAAACCCCTCTGGAGTGGAGTTGGCTTTTCTCTGAAAAATCTGAAGTTCTGTTTGTATCAGTGGTCTTTTCTCCCCGATTACGTGGGTTGAGTTACTTGTCTTTATAGAGAAGTGAGCCCTGGGGGCCCTTTGAAGAAATGGACACACCCACTGGGAGCTGCTTGAGGGGAAGGCACATCCTCCTGTGTTTTTTTTTAAAGAGATCAGAGCGCCCGTATATAATGAAAACAGCCAGTAGTAAAATGGATTTCTGTGATGTGCCCCCATTCCAGTATTTTTAGCAGGAAAGAGGTAGGTGTTTGACTCTGGATACAAGATAAAGCAAAGTACGTAGGGTCAGAAGCCCTGCAGACAGCCAGACCTGGCTTAAACTTTGACTCATCACTTGCCAGCTCTGTGGTGGTGCTGGTGGCACCAGTGGTCCCAAGTGGCCCCGCAGAGGGATGGATTTATCAAGAATTCTGTAGTGGATCCAGAAGACAGCCGTTGGCAGTGTCGAAACAGACAGAGGGTTTTGTTGAGATTGCCAGGTTCTGTAGCCTAGTATAAGTTACTTTCTTACTTACTGTTTTTACCCTGGATGATTAGTTTTGCAGTGAATTTCATAGGCAAGGCTGTGAATGGCAGTGGGATAGGCGTCACAGACCTCGCTCAGGATAACCTATTCCCTTCCTGACTGCCACAGATGCTCTGGCAGCCCCATTTTCAAAACTGTGCTTTGGCCCTGCAGGCACAGGTCTGGGCTGAGAGAATTCCCCCAAGGATAGAAGAGGGCAGGGCAGGTCTGCAAGCAAGAAAGGCAGGGAGGCTTCCCACCCTGCAACACGGCTAATTCTTAAAAAATGCACTTTGGCATTGCAACTGGCTTTTGCCCTGTGCCAGGATTTTAACTAAGGAAACCCAAATTTGAAAACCTAACTCTGGGCATGTTCAAAAATAACCATTGAAACAGATGTGCCAATGTTCCCTCTCCTCTCTCTTGGGGTCTAGGACTTAGCACTGTTATAAGGAACATCATTCTGGAGACCAAAATGCTTTTAGTTTTCACAATTCAAAAACATCCGTCTCTAAATTTTGTTTTTCTCCAATTTGTATGCTTAACAGCCTTCTTCCACCCACCTCCACATTTCTCAGTTAATCACTTGAACATTTACCGACAAGCCACACGGCTCTGTAGTTACTTGCTTTGAAAATAAAGCCATAATAGTTTTTACGAAAATTGGGTAAATATCTCTGCAATGCTATTTTAGTTGCCAGTCCCAACATGGCAATTATTCATGGCGAGCATCCAGAATATCCTTGTAGACTTTCAAGTTTTCTCTCAGTGTCATTACTTTACACAGCATTTAGCAGAATGTTTTTTTCCCCTAAGCTGCTCCAGGCCAGATCATTGCAAAATTGAGATGCATCCAAGTCTATGGGAGAGGAGGGGGTGGGGGGCTGACCATGACCATGGCCACCACTGAAGTCTGAGGGGGTCGAGCCAGAATGTGGCTGATCATCAATTCGTCCATCCCTTGGGATGACTGGCCTTGGTTCTTCCAGGCAGCTGGGAGCTCAGGCTCTCCTCGTAAGGGTAAGGTTCCTCTTCATCCTCCACTTCTTCTCATTCCATTACTTTTACTCAAGGGGAAAGGAAAAATATTAACATTATGTGGGTAGTGACTTAATGCCAGAGACTCTGCTAAACGTGAGGTGAAGTAACGTCTCAGAGAATTTGTCATAGTATGCGTGACTCCAATGTGCCAAGGTTGGATACTATAATTAATAATACTGTTAGGTTCAGTACTAACATATAGAAAGTACATGTATTTTATCCTCAAATAACCTTGAGAAGTTGGGTCTACTTGTGTAACACCCCCCCCCACCACCACCAAGTTTCAAATGAAGAAACCAAAGCTCAGAAAGGTCTAGTCATCTGCCCAAGACCACATGCCCAGCATGCAATAGTCTTGAGAACAGGGGTGCTTATGCCTTTCCCACTCTGCCACATGTCATTTCTTCTAGGGGGTGCTTCTAGCTGTGAGGCAAGGAGGGCAGGAGAAGGCACAAGTGCCACCTTTAAAAAAGTCCAGTTGTAAACTTTCATTTCAAACTTTGCACATGGGTGAAAAACATTATCTGTATGTCAGTCCCTCAGATACCTAGGAACCTAGGACCCTTCTTTTAGAGTCTGGAATAGAGTCTCCTTGATCTCCTTGGGCACTTCATATGAAGGAGTTCAGTTCTTGGCTCGGCTATTCAATACTATTTCTTAACTAGTTGTAGAATTTTGAAGACCTGGAATCAAATATTGCTTCTGCCTCTTCATGGTTGAATGACCTTAAGCAAGTTACTTTGCCTGAGTCTCCATTTCGTATCAGGAAACCAGGAACTGTGAGATGTGTAAACATGGAGTGCAGTACCTAACACAAGAGGAGACCTTAAAGACATCTAATTCCTTTTAGGCCTTTAAAAATTGTTGATAAGAAAGCACAGTTTGCTTGTCACTATGAACTTGATACCATGCAGAAGCATAATCTCCGTTAATCCTCAGCGTTCCGAGGAAGGTAGACTTGTCACTAACTCCATTGTTCTGAAGGGTGAACAGGAGCCCCCAAGGGGTGAAGAACCTTTTCCATGTCACAGCACTACTTGATCTATTTTCCTAGTTCATCTCTTTCCAGGACACCATGATGCCTTCCAAGTAACAATTTTCCATTGTATTTTAAAGAACAAGATAATAAATCTTATTTATGATTGTGTTTATTTTTCTCTAATCTTACCTTTTGTTCTACAGTACAATTCAAGAGTACCTTCTGGTCCTAGATTAGCAATGCTCCTTGCACAGTATCTTTATAGATTCATAACTGTGTGGGTGGGGAGCCCGGGAACATGCTAAACGGCCATGAATTGTGTGTGTCATACACATCATCACGGCCTCTGCTTTTTATTCCTCATGTGCTACCAATTATATAAACACAAACATATACACACCCAACTGACTTCACCGTCTTTTAACCATGCCTCGCTATTTTCAGCACTTCCATTTCCTTTTATAGACAATCATTTGGCACCTTCATATGCATACAGCATAATTAATGGAAAGAAGCCTAAGAAAATTAAATGTCGTAATTAAAGATTAGAGAAAATGTTACTCGATCATCAAGGCTAAACTTAAACTTAGGTCATTGTATTAGGGTTGGCCGCTAGCCTTTTGTCTGTGAAATTTGTTTTGCTGAGTAGTTTTGCTTTCATTCAGATGAATGTTGCTGTTGCTTTTATTTTCCTAATACAGGAAGTAGTAACTCCCATTATTATATTAAGCTGTTTCCTTTCTAAGACACTTTTGCAAGCTCCGTCTGCGCATTTCCTCTGTCACGCTGATCTTATATATTGTGTGTGTGCTTCCTGAAACCATTTAAGCATTGATGGAAACTATTAGCATGTCAGTGCAGCCTTAAACAGAGAAAGGTTACTTAGTCTAAAGACATTCTTTCCTCTGTTCAAAACCTTTCAGTCTTGTATGATGCTGTATTGCTGCTAATATGTAGTGGTTTTCACAAGCAGTTTTAATGAAGAACCTGGTGGGTTTGGGATTTAGAAACAAAGTATTTTGACGTTTCGTTTCTGGACGTGGATTTGAATGTGGCTGCCATCAGCCACTGATTCAAAATAGTTCCATCTGATGCCTGTCCAGTCTGTGCAGTCAGCCGGACCTCTTAGGTTCATTTTGCCTGAGCAGGTGTTCATGTCACACAGAAAATGCTGTCACCCCTGCCTTGGCAGATGCTGTAGGGTTAAGTGTTTTCAGCTGAGTTGTGGACTTTAAAATACTATGAAGAATTCACCTTCACCATGGCTTGGACGTTTTCACCAAACTTTGGAGAAAGCACTGGTTCACCACATATAATATCCTGTATCAGACAGTCACACCCAGGAACAGTTGTTGAAAGAGGAAAGCGGACATGATTTGTCCTCTGTGGTGACTCTAAGTGCCTCTAGGTTTATTATCTGTATCATTTACCATCTTTGTAAGAAGCAAATTCCATATATATTGTTGTGGGGGTTTTTCCCCCCTTGCTGAATAGAGGAGTATTCAGTTTGATCTAAAACTCTTTCTTGCTTCGAAAGATGCCACTTGAAAATGTCCTAAAATTGACTGTGGTGATGGTTGCACAACTCTGTGTCTATACCAAAAACCACTGAATCATATACTTTAGATGGGTGAATTCTATGGTACACAAATTATATCTCAATAAAGCTAATGATAGATTCCCCACATAAGATTCCCCTTAGCTCAGAATCTAGCATTTCATAAACAAGCACTGGTGCTCAGGATTAATTTTACTTGTGGTTCTTTAAGCCTTTTCCTATTTTTCCCCTGGGACTTTGACTTCCTAAAGAGCTATAATTTTTAACCTTAAAGTTTAACCCTAGGTACATTAATTTATCAATCAACAAGAACATATTTAGCACCTCTTTTGAGTAGCAATAGCCAGATTGTTATAGGGACAATGGTAATAGCAGGCAGAGAGGAGAAAATGTAACAGGAATTATTAATAATAAAGTAGCAATTGGAACTGTAGCCATTCTGTTGGTGAAGTACAATAGTGACTTAACTGTGATTGTGGTGACAGGGAGCCAACAATTGAGTCCCTGCTAATGGCCCAACAGGGAAGGGGTTGAAAAGAAGGAAGGAGTGGTTTACATTACAAAGGGATTGTCTGAGAGCTGCTGGAGTGTGGTTATGAGGGGAGGTCGGGCTGGAGACAGAAGGGATGATAACCATGGAGCTGTCAAGGGCATCTCAGGGGCTTAGGCAAGCGCTGTGGCAGCTAGACACAGCCGGCCGAGAGCAGACATGTCCCGGCCCTGACTAGTGCTGACTGAGAAAAAGGAAATGCAATGAGAAGATAATTGAGCAAACCAGGAGGCCTGGACAAAGCGTCACAGAATTGAAAAGTGCATCTTGGGGCCATCAGAACATCAGCTGAAAATACTCCCGGCTTCACTTTGACCAGGGTTGGACCACTCTTTGGGGAAAAAGCTGCTGGAAGGGGTGTGTGTGTGTGTGTGTGTGTGTGTGTGTGTGTGTGTGAATAAAATGCTGTGATTGGCAGATCTATTGAAAAGAGTAAGTCTTTGACATCTGTTGAACTTCTCCTTTGTGTATTTCCAAAATACACATACACACATGCCCAGCTTTAACCAGATCCTTTGGGGTATATGATTTTAAAAAAAGAAGAACATCTAGACTACAGTCCATATTCCAGATGCCTTGTTTGTTCCAGTACTGTCCTTTACCACATTCCCCCTCCAGCTGATAATCATGGGTCCCATTTAGTTGTCATGTGTTGGAGAGATGTAAAGGGCAAAATAATATGATGAAGGCAGTGGGGCATGATGTTAAATATTGATGAATGTGAGTAAAGAAATGTTGTCTCTGTGTGACCCCTGCTGACCTCTGTATCTTGATCTACTAAGACTTGTACTCTTACCCACTACATTATAATCCCAGTGGATTCATTTTGTTCCTCAACCAGCTCAAGCTATTCCTTCCTTTAGGCCTTTGTCCTCAGGCCTCCATTTCTCCCTGAGCTGCACACAGATGGCTCCTGCATGTCGCCTGACTTCAGCTGAAATGTCACTTCCAAGAGAGGATGTTCTTGCTAACTGAAGTAGTGACCCAGTCACTTTGCATCCCCCATGTTAATTCCCTGCCTAGACTCATCACTAACTAGTAATTCTTTCTGCCTTGTTCACTATGGTATCTCCAGCACCCAAAACAGCACCTGGCTCCTGGTAAATGCTCTCAAACTATTTGTCAACTGACTATACTAATCTAAATATCCAGAAATAGTCATTACCAATGATGGCAATGCTTTTGGGATGTCCTTTATGCAAGAAAAAGCTTCAGAACTCCAATCATAGCACATATATTCAGTGAAAAAATCTTGGCCCTATGTTAAAAAAATGGTGAATGAATGTATATTTAATTCAATATTGAATGTTTATGATACATAAAATCTTTTTTATATTCTCTACTCTGATGAGAAATGTTTTTTATTATGAAATACCGACACATCTTATATTGCTTAAGAGGATATCTATATGCAATGATTCCAATTATATATAAGTAGTATGAGTATGAAAAACCAGAAAGGAAATATCTGTAAATAATAACTAATTTTGGGGGGGAAATCAAATTACGAATAGTTTTTTCCTTTTTAATTTTCCAAGCATTCTACATGTGGTTCTATTATTTTTCTAATGTAAAAAATATTTTTTAAGAAGCAAAACATAATTCAGAATAGATATAATCACATGAATAAGACTGTAAATACACTTTGAAGATGGAAGGACTTTCTTGAATTTGGTGTGCTTAGTGAATGAAGCTTTAAGGAGGATATCAGTAATGGATCTGAGCTTTGCAAAGACTGATCACAATTTTGAGGGTGGACACATAGGTAGAACTTTTTTGGGTAAAGAAACAGAATGAACAAAGGTGGGAAGGGAGCAATTAGGTCTATGTGAATGGAAAGCTCCCATTTGGAAGCCAGTGGGAGGCAATCTGGGAGAGTAAGATAGGATCACATTTTAGAAGACCTTTCAAATCAGGCAGACAGGTTTAGACTAGAAGTGGAAAAAAATAAGGGACTACTATGGGTTCTCGAGAAAAATGGTAACATGATTACTTGGGTGTTCTAGGGAAATTATTCTGTATAGGGAGTGAGACAGAGCATAACACCAGGGTCCACCTGGCATCCATAACCGGCACCACCATCCATCCTAGCCCTGCTCTGCAAAGACTCTGTCTCCAAATTATCTCCATCCAGCCTGCATCTAGACATCATGAATCTGTCAGAGTTGGTGTAGGAAACGTGTTTGTCACCTTCTGTGTGTGGGTCACACTAAAGAGAAAGATGGGGAAGGGGAAGGAGGATGAGACAGGAAGGCCCAAAGGACAGATTTTAAAGGTTCTACGATTATAAGCAGTTTGAGTGTCTTGAGATGTTTCTTGTGTAATTTGTAGGTTTGTGGCTTAATTAGGACCACAAGTAGAGGTCTCTTTATAACTCATTATTCAGTTATAATGGAAATGTTTTGCTTTTTCAGGCTTTGCCACTGGTGTGCAGTTTTTAGCTACTGGATTTTTAAAAAGTCTTTCTTAAATATTTAATAAAACTTGAGAACAGTAACTCCAAGAAATTATGTTCCAGAAACAGATTCCCACCCATTTTTAATCTGCAAAGATTTGGATGCACCTGCTGTGTCCATTCGTGGGAGTTAAACTTGTCAGAATATGTTAAGCCACTATTTTGGTGTTGTTTTTTTTTTTCCTCCTTAAAAAAGGGTGTTGTTTTCTCTTATTTTTTCAAAAGCTGTTTTTAGATTGTAAAATCACAAACAAAATTAAAAATAAAATGAAATTGTCTCATCTTTGGGGGAGAAAAGCTTCTACTCTGTCACTGTGTGGGCTGTAAGCAGAACAGAATGTTTATCTTGCTACATGTTGAAGATGGAAAATAAAGTTCGCAATAGCCAAAAGGCCTTCTTCTGAATAACTTACCACGAAGCGGAAAGCATAAATCTAGTGGCAAAACAATTCTCCTTTATAGGCTAGTATTTCTTGGACAGGTCTGAGAACATTTAAAATTTCTTTTCTGTCTACTTGATAGGATCAAGATAACCTCCCCTAACCTTGACTTTAAGGTTTGGTTTCTGGACCAGAGGCAACTGAGTTTTTTTAATTGATCTTTCTTTTTTTCCTTTTCATTATCATGATCAAGAGCTTACAAGACCCTATGAAAAAACTGATTGAGAAAGAAGAAAGGAAGAAGATCGCCCAGCAGGAAAGTGCAGAGGCCAACGTGGAGGAACCCAGGCAGTAAGTCCCGGCTGCTTCTCTAGACAAAATCTTTATTTCCACAGTCAAGAGCAGCACAGTCCTCACTGACCAAATCTGCTGGGGTCTCAAACACAAGCAAATTGCTTTATTTCTCACTTCTCTGGGTTGATGTATTAAGATAAAGCCCAGACTTGCCCTGCACATATTCCTGCTTGGCCAGAGCTCATCCCAATGGGAGACCATTTCTGAGATTTTAGAAGGAGCACACTTGTGAGGAGTTGACTGGGACAAGAAAAGGCACACATCTCCAATGCTCTCTGGCTCTCCATCTAGTGGCCTCAGCCCCAGCTTTCTGCTCTCTCAGGCTTCTGGACCCAATCTGGTCCTTCTGTTACCATCATTTACAAAATCCTGTCCCAGATAAGAAATCCCCTGGCTTTTCTCTCCTAGAAGGGAATAACCTATGAGATTGCCTCTTGAGATACTGAGTACTAAGGTGTCATCATACAAAAGCGTTGGGTTCTGACATTTTGTTTCCTTAGTGTTCAGACCTTCTGTTTTTTCCTCTGTGAAGCAGAGAGCACTTTTGAGTGCAAGAAGTGACTGCTCCATCTCCATTTCTTGCCACTTTTACATACTGAGACAAATTTCTCAACAGCTGTGGTGCATGATGTGTCCTGACCTCGTTCAGCAAGGAGGATTCAGCGTGAATCTTTTCCTATTGAGATATCAGGGCTTGCAGGAATAGGATTAGTCTTGAACTGGCTGACCTAGGAAAGTAGATTGCCTTCCCCCCATTTGGGATTCTTTCTCCACACAAAAAAATTAGATGATAATTGTGTGGCAAAACTGGTTTGTATTTTAACTGTGTTTCTAAAGTTTCAAATATGTATCTTGGTCCCACAGAAGTGTTTGCACCCAGTACTAGCCTTTTTAATTTTATTTATTAACTTATTTATTATTTAATTTTTTAGTGGAGGGAGGGGCAGAGAGAGAGTGAGAGAGAGAAAATCTCAAGCGGACTCCCCACTGAGCATGGAGCTCGATGCATGAGATCCTGAGATCATGACCCAAGATGAAACCAAGAGACAGATTGAGTCTTAACCAACTGAGCCACCCAGGCACTGCAAGCCTTTTTAATTTTAAAGCAAATACTAGATGATTCCTTTAATATAAAACAAAGATAAGTTTTCACTATGAGAACAGCTATAGAATATGATCTGAAACTAACACAGTTGACTATTTTAGGAGGAAGCAGTTTAATGTATTCCTGGTATAATAGTAATGCTTATTAGTACCCTTTAGTGAGCACCTACTGTGTACTAAGTGCAATGTCAGGTGCTTTATTGTATGTTATCTCTACTCATTCTCACAACAGCCCTTTGTGTAATCAATGCCAGCATTTCCTCATTGTTTAAGATTTTATTTATTTATTTGATGGAGAGCGAGATCACAAGTAGGCAGAGAGGCAGGCAGAGAGAGGGGGAAACAGACTCCCCGCTGAGCAGAGAGCCCGATGCGGGGCTCGATCCCAGGACCCTGAGATCATGACCTGAGCTGAAGGCAGAGGCTTTAACCCACTGAGCCACCCAGGCGCCCCCATTTCCTCATTGTTTAAATGATGGCAGTGAGGCTCAGAAGAAGTTAAGGGGCTGCCCAAGCTCCTGACACAGTAAGAGGCAGGACCTGGAATGAGTGCTGTACCTTTCTTTCACCATATATGTCACTGTAATCAAAATAAAGTATTAACTTTTACTTGGAAAGGAGACACCCAAGATTGTCTTGATTAGTTTTCCTTAATTTCAGGTTTCTCCATTATTTTAGTACTTTATTTTTAAAAGCTCAAAAAATGGGGTGCCTGGGTGGCTGAGTGGGTTAAGGCCTCTGCCTTCAGCTCAGGTCATGATCCTGGGGTCCTGGGATTGAGCCCCACATGGGGCTCTCTGCTCAGCAGGGAGCCTGCTTCCCCCCCCCCACCTCTCTCTCTGCCTGCCTCTCTGCCTACTTGTGATCTCTGTCAGATAAATAAATAAAATCTTTTTAAGAAGTAAATAAATAATAAAAAAATAAAAGCTCAAAAAGTGTAATCCAGTAACTAATTTAAATACAAAATGGAAATTTAACAAGTTGGTTTTTTTTTGTTTTGTTTTTTCAAAAACAGTAGGTAAAGGTGCTTTAGAGGGAGGTTCAAAGGTACCAGCTGAGTCTCAGGGTGGTGGTCTATCTCTGCGTGATATTAATCACTATGGTGAGAGTTCAGTAGGGGCCAGTCTTCTGGATTTGAGACCGATCCTGCTTTTCAGCCTTAGGTAATTTCACTAACCTCCTGAGGTTTCCTCTCTTATAACTGCGGGAATCAGAACAAGCACCCATTTGCCCATCAATTTTTTAACTGTTTTTAAAAGCGACAACTGTACAGTATCTATTTTAGTTATACTATCTGCTCATCTAGATATTTACAGAATGTATGACTTATGATGAAACCAGGCTCAGTTATTAAGGTGCTACTAGCCAGGCTTAGGAGAGGAAAAAGCCAGCAAATGTATTTCTTCTTAAAAAAATGAATAGCATGGGGGCGCCTGGGTGGCTCAGTGGGTTAAAGCCTCTGCCTTCGGCTCAGGTCATGATCTCAGGTCCTGGGATCGAGCCCCGCGTTGGTCTCTCTGCTCAGCAGGGAGCCTGCTTCCCTTCCTCTCTCTCTGCCTGCCTCTCTGCCTACTTTTGATCTGTCTGTCAAATAAATAAATAAATAATCTTAAAAAAAATGAATAGCATGTAAATGACTCTGTGTTTATGTGTGTGTGCATGTATTAAAGTGCAGTAATATTATATAGAATATCTGGCTGTATCATAAATACAAAATTTTCAGAACTAGATTACTAAACTCTTTTTTTTTTCTTTCTAATTTTAAGGTTAATTTCATTAGAGGATGAAAACCAGCACAAGGAGTCTTCTAGTTTTAAGAGTAAGTTTTGATTTTTATTTAGAATTGCTTCTGAAATGCTACTGCTCAGCAACCAATTCGTTTTCTTTTTTGGCAGATTCCTCCTAGGCCTTTCTTCTTTTCCAATTGAAAAAATTCTACATTCGTTTGCTTTTTTATTTTTTTTCCATTTCGGTTTTGAATTTTCAAATATCAATGATACTGATGATATCGCATTATTGAGAGAAGGTTTTATATTGTGAGCCAGAAAATAGCACCATTAGTCACTTCAGCAGCAGCCTGTCAGAGGAGCATCCAAAATGGAGAATGAACAGAGAGCGATTTCTTTTACAACAGATGATAACACTTCTGCTATTGCCATTACTAGTTCTAACTGCCATTTGGGCTGTAAAGATAGTTTTAATAAGATTACATGATCAGATTGGGTGAGTCGGTTTCCAGTGTGTTGTGGGGTAGGGGTTGGTCTTTGTTGAGAACAGATGGGGAGAGCTCAGACGCGGCTCTCGCTGGTGATTCCTGGGTCTGCTCTGTCATGAGTAACATCAGCTCCCTTGGGCGTGCCGACCCCCCGACGGTCAGGAAGGCGATCAGAACGTAACGAGATGATGTGATGTGCCGTGAAATGTTTGTCAGCTATTCCTGGCTCCTGCCATGACAGCCAGTTCTTTCACTGGTTGTTTTCGTAATGGAATAGAGGGTCCAGTAAAACATGGTGGGACTAAGGTGATACGGTGCTGAGCTTTTCACTGGGACTTGACTCCTCAGGGGTGCAAGGGAAAGCTTTACAGGTAGTGCGGAGAGAACTGAAATTACCCCAACCCTCTGCTCAGCCTGGCCCTCCGGGGGGGCGTATCCGCCTCTGCAGCACTCCACCCTTCGCTGTGGCAGCCCTTCCAGGAGATAATAGGAGGCAAAGCAGACCCTGGGACTTCCTTTCTCTTCTATGCTTTTCCTCCACCCTCTACCTTCCTTCTGTCTTTCCTCCTACTTTCCCAACAATTTGCTTCACCTACTTTATTCTTCCACTTGACCGCTCCATTTGCTTTTCTCTCATCTACCTTTCCAAAGAAAGCAAAAACCTCTCCCCTGTCTGCCTCTTTAACTTGCCTTCATGTCATCATTTCATGCATGTACACCCTCACTTACTCACATATTTGCTCATTTGTTCAATAGATATTGATTTCAGAATTTTATTTATTTGAGAGAGAGAGAGAGCACACATGAACAGGGGGAGGGGCAGAAGGAGAGGGGAAGAGAGAATCTCAGGCAGACCTTCACTGAGTACAAAGCCAATGCAGGGCTTGGTCTCACAAGAGACTATGACCTGAGCCAAAACCAAGAGCTGGACACTTAACCCGCTGAGCCACCCAGGGGCCCCTGTTCCACAGATAAGGGTTGAGTGCTGCCTGTGTGGCAGGCACAGCAGTAGGCTCTGGGCACACAGTAGTACACCAGATGTATTCAGACCCTTCCCATGATGGGGTTCACAGAACAGGAAGCAGGTGGAAATCTAATAATTTGCACAAGTAATTGGGCAACTCTAACTTTGATAAGAGCTGCGAGGGTCCTGGGCATGTGCAATAGGGAGACTCCACATGTTTAAGGGGCTCACAGATCTAGCTAAGTCAAGTGCTCTTGCAGGAGCTATCAAAGTAAAATTAACAGCCTGGGCAAAGACTGTGAGCCAAGAGGACCAGGAGAAAGTCAGAAGGACACTGTTCTGGAGCATAAGACAGGGAGCAAGTGGCAGAAGAAGACAGAAAAGGAAGCCAACCTGATGTTGGCCACATAAGAGCTCTCTGAGTGTATTGATCCCCACCTCCAGCCTCACTATCATTTGGGTGTCGACAGCATGAATTATGTTGTGGGAATCTAGAAGTATTATAGTTTTGAGGGAAAATGTAAATTCCAGTTTATTATATTTGTTTTCTCAAGTTACATGTCAATATAAATCATGTCTTTATATGAAAGAATCAAATTTTTTCTTTCTTTGTGTAGTGTGTTCACTTGTTTGTGGTATTTGCATAATATTTTGAGATTGCAAATGTTGATCACCTTGTTTTAGGTATACATAGAATGGAATCCACCATAATGAAGTGTCATCTGTCTTTTATTTTGTGACCTGCAGAAAGTCTAATGTACGTGTGTGCAAACCCGAGGTTTATTTTATTTTTTTATTTTTTTATTCACCTAGGAGAGAGAGTGAACATGAGTAAGGGGGAAGTGTCAAAGGGAGAGGGAGAAGCAGACTCCCCAATGAGCAGGGAGCCCGAAACAGGGCTAGATCTTAGAACCCCAGCATCATGACCTGCGCCAAAGGCAGATACTTAACCGACTGAGCCGCCCCAAGCAAACCAAGTTCTAAGACTATTGTATTGTGTTGTATATACACACACACACACACATGCATATACACAGATACATACTTAATTACTTAGAGTGGTTTTTAGTTTACAGAAAATTGGGCAGAAGGTACAAAGATCTCCTTATATCCCCTATCCCTACATGTGCATTATCAACATCCCCTACCAGGGTAATACATTTCTTATAATCGATGAACCAACACTGACCTATCATTGCCACTCATGGTTTACATTAGGGTACACTCTTGGCGCTACACGTTTTATGGGTTTTGACAAATTTATAATGACACGTATTCATCACTAGAGTATTATACAGAATAGTTTCACTGTCATAAAAGTCCTCTGTGTCTCCTTGTCCATCTCTCCCTTCCTCCAAACACTGAGCAACCACCGATCTTTTTACTGTTAACATAGTTTTGCCTTTTCCAGAATTCTGTATAGTGGGAATTATGCTGTATGTAGCATTTACAGACTGATTACTTTCACTCAGTGATCTGCCCTTTTTATTTTGGCCAGGTCCCAAATGGCTGAGGTTTGTAGCACCATCAGTAGTCAGTTACTTAAATCACACTTTTGTCCATGAAAGGAGAATTGTTAGGTCGGTGTCATATAGTTTTCTACCAAACAAATCAAAGATTCAAGGTTGTTAACTCAGAACTCCTTGAGAGCCAACAGCTTGAGCAGAATATAATCTCAGGACCCCTGCTTCTGTGTGAGGAGCTGTGTGTTTACCTTACACCGCAAGACCATATGAACACATACCCCATTCTGAATTGGTGATAACCAAATGCATGTGTTCTATTTACAGCTGAAGATGGAAAAAGCGTTTTATCTGCCTTAGACAAAAGCTCTACACATAATGCATGCTCAGGTAATCTAGATTAAGGAAAATGACTCAATTTTAATAAATTTGACAAACTCCTTACAAAATGAAACTGACTCATAATTTTGTTTTCTTTCCCCTCTTCTATTGGACCTGTAGATGAACTATTAGACATGAAACCCGAGGAAGGTGGTAAGATTTATACATTTCTTTAGGGTTATAATTTAATTTTTAATACCATTTTTATTAGGAAAATGTAGTGTTTATATTTTGAATAGCTTTGCATTCCCAAGCAAATTGTTTTTAGGTGACTGTCATTTGTCTTTATAAATGACTTTAAATATGCTCAAGCACAAGTTAGTATATATTTCTTAGTATATATAAGTTAGTATATGATTTGTCATCCTTAGTTTAATTACATAATGTTCAAACTCCTAAAACTAAGTTATGACATCACAAGTCATATGCTGTAGTAGAGAAAACATGATTCATGGAATCAGACCTGGGCTTGACTGTCAGTTCTACTATAAAACTATCTGTATGGCCTTAAGTAATTTGCTTCATGCTTGAACTCCTTCAGCCTCCATTGCTCTCATTATAACATGGAACCAACAGCAACAGTCTTGCTGGGTTGTTGTCAGAATTGGAGATCATGTATATGGAGGGTCTCTTGTGGCCTCTGACAGAAGGACACTCTTGAGATGGGAATCAGTTGAGATAATAGCACTAGAAACATTGTGCTGCATCTACACTGAGCCTTAGTTAAACAGAGGAAGAGTTTGCCTGGCTAGGGCACCCACCCAAGTTCAACAGACCTAAAATTGCTTTACCAATAACTACCCCCCCCCCCCCCGCCAAGAAAAGAGAGTCCAGAGGCATGGATCTGGATGAGTCACTCATTGTCTTAAGTGACCCCAGGAATTTGAGTGCGTTCAGCCTGGTAGAACCGTTGCTTTCTGTCCTACCAAGTGTTAGCTTCTGATGATTTATCATGAGTCCAAAATACCCCTGAGATTCTGAGACAAACTCTAGTGCACCCTCTGTCCTGGGTGGCTGGTTCACAGCCTGCCCTGGTTTTACAGGTTTCTCATAGGACTGGAAATGGGGCAAGATCATCCTGCAGGCCCCAGTTAACTAGGGCAGACAATTTTCTCTACTCAGTTTGAGCTTGATTGGGGTTTAATCTCCAAAGTGTGAGAGGATTAACGTCTGGCAAACAGAAGGCATTGGTTAAAGTTTTTTCAAAATTGGAAAGGCAGTAGAGCTCCTGCATTAGGTTTCCAGGGTTTAGGATTATCGACTTGAGGGAAGAAACCTGCTTTCCTTACTTATTTCTCACTGCAGGCAATACACTGTACAATATCTCATGAATGTCCCTGTGTATTTTTGTCACAATGACTACTTATTTGTAAATATTGCATTCGCATCAGATTATGAAAGTAAAAAGTGAATAGTTAAAAGCAGACCGTCACTACCTGGCCCCCATTTTTTTTCTTTTTTTCTTTTTTTAAGATTCTATTTATTTATTTGGCAGATAGAGATCACAAGTAGGCAGAGAGGCAAGCAGAGAGAGAGGAAGGGAAGTAGGCTCCCCGCTGAGCAGAAAGCCTGATGCGGGGCTCGATCCCTGGACTTTGGCATCATGACCTGAGCCGGAGGCAGAGCTTTAACCCACTGAGCCACCCAGGCGCCCCTGGCCCCCATTTTCATAAAAATGTTTCCCCTTGGCTATAAGGATCAGTTACTTTGATGAATTAAAGGAAAATTTCTTACACGTTGTTGTTCTTTTTTTTTTTTTTTTTGGAGGGGGAAATATTTCAGTCTTGCACAGGTGGGCTACGGACAATAATATAACACTCAGTAGGGGCCCACCATCTAGTTTTAGCAAATCTCCACATTTAGCTGGTTCTTTGTAATTATATGTATATTTCAGCTTGTTTTGGTAGGAAGATTGTTATTTCTCCTTTTGCCAACCTCTTGTTTATGTAATTTGTTCTTTGCTTTTATTAACTCTTATTTAACTTCATTATTTTAATAAACATAATTTTTGAATTAGGTATATTCACATTGGTACATGATAATGATAATAAAACTGTAGGCAAAAGAAAACTCTGACTCCCATTTCTGCTCTTCTCTATTCCAGTATTCCCATCCCCATTCTATCCTCCTGGCATTTCTTTATGTACGGCACAAGCAAATATGAATCTGTTTTCTCATGTTTCCCCCTTCTTACAAAATGGGTTCTTGCTTTTGGATTTTGACTTTCAACTTGGGTAGTAAAGGTACAACAAAAACTCCTGCAGTAGCTGTGCATTTCTTCGCAGAATTAAATCAGAAATGCTACTTCCTGTGATATATGCTTACTTTCATAAACTTCCTCTAGAGCATGAGCCATGAGTACACTGGAATAAGACTGATACCTTTCCACCTATTTAGAATTTTTATATCTCAATGGTTTATAGTTAACAGTCTCTGTTTCACAGAATAGAGGCTCATGCCCTTTTTTGGAGCACTCACGCAATTCTAACAATAGAGAGGTGAATATATTCTTCTCCAGAATGTTTACTTGTTTTCAGGCAGAAAAGTTGATTTACAGACTGTCTCAGTTAAATGCAGTGTGATGTAATCTCTCGTTTCCCTTTATCACTGCCAACCCATAAAGCCCTTCTTGAGGCGTGAGCCGTGCTTTGTCACTATCTGACTCTTCTGCATCGGCAACCCCTCGGGCAGCATCAGCTTAAAGATTAACGTGACCGCAAGTACAGAAATACTCTGTCAGAGCACAGAACTTGCAGCGACTGAAGAAAAGAGCACACGATAATTAGTTGACTTCAAAATGTGCCCTTCAGAAAACTGCCAGAAGGCCCAAATCCTGAATTAAAGCACTGATTGTAATATGCAAGACATTAAACAATCAAGAAATAAAAAGAGCTTAATCCAGGGATGGCTGCCTTTATAGGACTTGGGGGCTATAAGCTCTAGCACCCTGCTGCTTGGAGGCCAGTTCATTCCCACTGGTAATTCTGTTAGACAAGTAATGGCCAAGCTGTGGCACAATGTTATCAGAAAGCAAACTGCTTATAACAACAAGGAGACAATTCTCCCGGAGCCGTTGTGCAGAAAATCACTCTGATTCAGTGTCATAATGAAATGTGTTTTCTCCTACTAAATAGATAATATAGATAGAAAACCAATATTTGGCCAGTTGTTAAAAATTTTTAAGTAAAAAAACAACAACAACAACAAAAAAAAAAAAACTGAGTGACATTTTCCAATAACTTGAAAGTGGCCCTAAAATTGCCTTGTGACCACATGTGACAATCCCAACCTCAACTCATGAATTAGTTGTAACATGTAGAAGTTTTTGTGTTCCTCAAAGTTGGGCTAGCAGAAAGGTAACTGAACTGAAAGCGGTGGTATAAAGTAGAGAGACTTAGATGAACTTAGCACACCTAAATCTCATTACTTGGATTTATCCAAAAGATCCTTTTCTAGGACAGGGTTAACTGAAATTTTTAAGAATTTTAAGTGTACACATTACAATTAAAATGTATTGTCTTCTGCCATTTCTTTGGTTACTACTTGCAAACTTGTGATTCTAAATTCTGGTCAATAATCAGAACAACAAAGAAGGTCATTCAATAGCTCACTTAGGTCTGGGTGCAGATCTTTAGCCCTTAATAGTAATATAAGTTGATGTCCCCATGCCTCGTTTCCCAAGATGTCCGGGACTATCTCTTGCTGTTCTCCGTATAGAGCTGACCAGGGATCTCATTGCTTCCTCACATGTAGTGAGGCAAAGACTAAGCTTGTTATCTTTTCTCATCAACTTTCCCTTCTCCTTGTCTCTCTCACCATTGGAGGATGAAATCCCGGTTTTGGTCCTTTCATAAAATAATGGTGCACTTTTAAAGCCAAAGACTCTACCGTTCTTACTTGATCACCATGGAGTATTGTATATGGTGTCAAGGTTCTCAGTAAATTGCTTGCTTGTTAAGCTCTTATGCTGAAATGGAGGACCAGGGCTGGGGATCATCAAGTAGTATTTTTTTAATGTCTCCTCGGGGTCTAGCACTGTTGGGATTTTTGTTTTCATTTTTTTGGAGGGTGTGTGTATGTGTGTATCCCAGAGAGTGAGTGGAGATGGGTTTCCCCCCATCTGTTGTTATTATTAGTTGTGTCTTTTTTCACCAAAAGGGAGTTTTTAGAAGTAGTATTCTTGGATTCCACACCAGTACAATTTGTTACCAGAGCCTTTTATAAGGATGAATACTTTTTCTCGTTAGACATTTTTGTACGGTGGTTTCCCACCTCATCGTTCTCCCCCATACTCTCTGTTGGGAGGTGTGAGGGCTGTGTTGGTTGTTGGGGTTTTTCATGTGTACTGCAAGTGTGCAGCCTTTACATTAGTCATAATGCTGAGAGTGGGGACCAGGGAGAAAACCAGAGAAACACAGTCTTCCTGTTTCACACACAGATGAAGGTAACTTATGTGACATTTATCTCATTGTTTTCCTGTGCTCTTATTTTTGGTCTATGTAGCTATGTTTCCATCTTCTGTGTTCCTAATTCATGCTGAGGTCATGAAACTCAGTATGATTTCAAAAATATAACCTGAGTGGGCTGTCACAGTTCCCCACATTTACTTTCTGTCACCTACCCTCTGTCTGAACTTAAGAGAGCTTCCTCTGTATGTCAGTTTTCACTCTGAAAACTCACTGGGTCAGAATCAGTTAGAGTGCATTGGCTCAGAATCTGTTATCCTGGGGAATATTTTCCCGGGGCATAGGATTTTTATTTTTGAACGCTTGTGCAGTGTGAGGCAAACATGCCGAGTGGGTCTGCCATCTCAGCCATTCTGCCATGCTGCCTGCAGCCAAGAGCTTTGCCTGGCTGGCAGTGGAGCCATCTGACCTTAGAAATCCTCAAAACTTTACAAAAGTTTGAATATTCACTTATACATGGCATCTTTAACAGGCTCTGTGCATCTTTAACTGCACTGAGAAAACATCTTGACCTATGAGCCAGGGGTCCCCAGCCAAATAATATGTAACTAATAAATTATATGACCTTGGGCAGGCCATCTAGCTTGGGTGTCTTTTTCCTCATTGGCAAAGTGACTTACAGGTGGTAATTTCCAAGATCCCTTTCAGTTAAGTATGATTCTTCTCTCTAGGCATCTCCCTGGGAGAAAACAGCAGGTTCCCAGACAGGAAGGCAGGAAAGTGTGATTGAGAAATGGCAGATGTGGTGAGGTTTTGCCGAATCGTAGGCTTCCCTGAAGGAGTTGCTAGCAGGGCTGCATTAGAGCTGGACTGCAGAGGTCCTGAATACCACTGTAAGGAGTGTTATAGAGGGAGCCTTTGAAGGTTTTTGAGTAAGAAGTAATAATCTCACAGCTAAACTGAGCAAAGATATACAGTGAGAGGGTGCCTTTTATGGAGTGCCAGTAGGCTTGACAGTGGGCAAACCCCAAAGGACCTTCAAGTCAGGAGTTTGTCATCAGAGTTCAAAAAAACATGGAATTGGAGACGGAGATTTGAGAATCTTCCCAGGTGAGACTTGAAACATGAGAATAGGTAAAATGTTCTGTAGATAATGTAGGAAAGGGAGATATGGTTTAGGAGGAAACTTCAGGGTAACTAGAGTAGGAAGAGGCAGCAGGGACAGTATTGTCAAGGAGATGGAAGGAAGGACATCCAAAAGAGCCATTTCATGGAGACCCCAGGAGATGACAGCATTTCCAGAGTGGGTAACAGGGCAAAGTGCCACAGGGGTTGAGGGCAGAGAAAAGGGGATTGGAATCGGCTGAGAGGATCTCACTGGTAACCTTCAGGAGGGCCACTTAAGTGTGGAGCGGGGGCAGGAGTTTGGCGACAGGCTGCTGAAACAAGAATGGTTGACAAAGTAGAGTGTGTGGCTATAGAAGGAGAAGCAACCAGAGGGGCAATGGTGGGGGTGGGATAGGGTGCCAGAGGAGATAGGAATCACAAGATGGGATGTGCACACATCTTCTGAGGTTGGGAGAGGAAGCCTTGGAGAGAGAGAGGCTACAGATGCTGGAGCTGAATCCCGGTGGGAGCAGAGCAGGCTCCCAGCAGGAGGGGAGAGCGTAGAATGGACTGATGTTACAAAGAAGGAAGGAATGCATGAAGGGTCAGCGTCATAGAGCTGAAGGCTGGGAGGTGAGAACTAGAGTTTGTTGTTGGCCTCTGTTTCTGTAATAACATCAGGAATTATGTTACCCGATATGAGCGTGAACATGGAGACTCAGAAGCCTGCGAGAGCATGAAGGGGACTTGGAGTGGTATCTGTGGGTTTGGCACCTGAGAGCTCCAGGAACCCTGGTTCACTCTTGAAAGATGGGGCACCGTAACCCAGGAGCAATACTTGCTCAGCTCCCTGGGGAGAAGCCCTGACTCCACCTGTGCTGCCCTTCCCAGGGCTTCACTCAAAGAGCTTATTCTCTCTCTGTGTGTCCCGTTTTCTCACTGTTGAGTTGAATTATTCCCAAAGAAAATGATAGCTTGATTCTTAAGAGCCAACTGACTAGTGTTATTTTTCAAGTCTTGACATGTCTGGTTACAGACCTAAACCTGTCCTTTTCTACTTGTAATTAAGTTTTTCTTACAAGTTATGTATAGTAATTTCAAGCATCTTAATTATCAGGGCAATAATTGGGCTTCCCTATTTTCTGATTCAAGTTAGTGCCAGTTTCAGTGCTTTTAGGAAAGTGATAAGTTCTCTTAGAAAAAATGTCCATTGTGTAGCCTACTTGAACATTTAAATAACCAGGACACTGATAGGCCAAATTCAGTGGTCAACCTCCAACTAAATATTCAGAACTAGCTCTAGACAGTATCATCCTCACCAAGGGTCCTTTTCTCATTTCTGTCAGTAAAGTTGAGTTTGACAGGATACAATATTAGTCAGGAATCTTTTGGTTGGAAGTAACAGAAACCCTTCTCTAAGTAGTTGAGCTTTCAAATTAAAAAGGAAAGATCATATTGGGAATTGGTTCCTGAAACTCCAGACATACAGTGAGGAATTGGCTTCAAGCGAGGCTGGGTCTGGGGCTTACACGGTGTTGTCAAGATTCTCTTTCCAACTCTTGGTGCTGATTTGCCCTCTGTTTGGCTCCCCGGGAGCCTCAAAACTGCATCTATAGAAATTGGAATCTGAATGAGAGACCCTCCTCATTCCTCCTTCCATATATCAAACTCTGGGAAGCCTCTGGCATGTGCCCATCACTGAGCCAGTCACCATGGCCTGTGAAATGGGGGATGCTGGCCAGCCTAAGTGAGGGGTGTTGGGGCACCGTACATGGTGTCTTACCAGGATCCTGTGGAGAAGGTGTTTCTCAAAAGGGAAAACTGAAGAGGAGGAGGGAAGGGATGCTAAGTTAACGAAACCCACAGAAGTCCCAATACCCTCCCACACAACCTAAACAGTAAAAACAAAGAGCTTTTGCAGTTTCTGGTTGTTTTTGGAAAGCTCAAAGTTTATTACTTATCATTGCTGATGTTAGTCACGATCTTCCCTGGACTGACATCTTGATGAAAGCAGGGAAGCCTCTCCCAGGGTTTGACTGAGCACGGGGCTGTGAAGTGACTTCGGGAAGTGCCCATCTAAAGTCATCCCTTCCTCTAGAGTCTACTCTTTGATTGGAGTTGGCGCCAATAAAACAGGTTTGACTCAGCAATCATCTGGTTTCAGTCAGGCCAGAAAGTAAACCACGAGAAAAGGTTTGGGTATTCCAGTCCCAACTGAAAGAAGAAAGTACGGAGATTTGTGAAGTTAATATGTGTAAAGGGAGTGACCCGGAGAGAGGTTCAGAGAGGGAAGGAGGGGGTTGCATAGCCAGCTGCATGTTGAGGGACACAGCCAAGCTTCCTGCCTGCATTCACATACCCATGTATGGTTACATGTTGTTACATGGTTACATGCTGTCCTTCTGCCCACCTGCCCTTCCACCACTCACAAGCCAAGGTGGGTCCTGGCTGCCCACCCTCCTCCTACAGAACTGTCTCGCAGCCTGTTTACTAAAATGCCATTTCCCTCATCTACTCACCACCCCACATTACAGGCTACGTTTCAGTGCAAATTTCTGTGATAACACAAACAATAAGAATACTGAAATTAGACAGTTGTCCAATTGAGGTGATATTTTGCTGCTATTTTTAAACCATAGTGATAGGAGAGTGTCTGGACTCCTCCCTTCCTGGATATATAACTAGTCTGCCTAGCACATCAAAAATCCTCTCTATCAGAACACCATTGTATTAAGTGTGGTTGAAAGTGTGGTTGAAAATAGATTAAAAAAAAATAGATTTGGTAAAGCTGACAGATAAGCTGTATTCCTTTAAAAAAAAAGCTGTCACTTACTAATTACCTCATATATTTGAGGAAAACTTGTTAATTTCACTTAATATGACAGTATCAGAATTGCAATGTAGCACAGAGAAAATATAAATCATGATTATTCCTTCTCTTTGTGACTTCCGGCAATGTTTGCAGTTTCCCTGTGGCAATTAGATACTACAGCAAAACCACAGTTAATAAGACCATCCGTCCTTAGTGTTCAAAATAGGTGGAAAACCCAGAGAAAAGTCTTGTAGCTTTTCTGGTTAGCGATGCCCCCATTCTACTTGCGTTCCCTGTTAGTATTTTGTCAGTGTTCATATTGTAAGAATGGATCTCTTCTTTAAAGTCTCCCTTGTGGATAAGCAATGAGATTTTAAGGTGTTTTTCTTTTGGTCTTCCTGACAATGCTTTAAGGTGGGCGTTATTCATATTATAATTTACAGGTGAAAAAACAGAGGCCCGGAAGAGCTAAGGGTCTTGCTGTAGTCACACAGCAAGAATGGTCTCAGGCCTTCCCCTCTGGTCTTGAACTCATTCCAGAGCTGTGTCTCTGGCAGATCCAATGTTTGCCCTGTTTTCCCGTCATTCTTTCACTGCTGCCCTCAAGCACACCAGACCCACCTTTCCTTTGCTTTGGCAAGGACTTGTGGTTGGGTTGCAGTCAGTTGCAGCAAAGGAGAAGGGAAGCCAGCGGCCTTCTTTGGTCATCAATGGATGTCCTGACATCCTCCACTCCTGCCCAGTGTGTGGCAAGGGTCCTCACCCCATCCTGGATGATAGGGCAGGCGCCCACATGGTGTGTTGGCTGTGGATTTAGGGCTTATTGTGTGAGAAGATTCAGGAAGCTATGCAAACAAGGAACGAAATTCTCTCACATGCCTTCAAACCTGGCTTTTCTTCCTGTTTGAGAAATGTTTTGGTGATAAATTTGCTTTTACATTAAGAAACAAACAAAACCCTCAAGTTTTGGTGGAAACTGTTTCAGTACAATTCTAATGGTGCTCAGAAACAGAACTTGCTTTGGAGGAACAGAAATGAGGGACCATGGGACTAGAAATTGAATTCCGAAATTTCTTAAGAGAAGCTCTAATGAGAATAATTTATAGCTTGATAAACTTGTTCTTAAATCTAGCCATTACCCAGTCTGTCCCATCCCAGCCCTCACTGCATTTACTCCCCAGGGCTTTGGCCCTGGGTGGTGAGGTGTTTTGTGCTCTGTTACTTTGATCAGCTTGCCTAGGCCCAATGGCAGCGACCCCAGAACCTGAAGGTGCTGACAAAGATGACCTGCTGCTGTTGAGTGAGATCTTCAATGCTTCCTCCCTGGACGAGGGTGAGTTCAGCAAGGAGTGGGCAGCTGTGTTTGGAGACGACCGGCTGAAGGAGCCAGCGCCCACTATGGCCCCAGGAGAGCCAGACCCCCGGCCCCAGACGGGCTCAGGATTCCTTCCTTCGCAGCTTTTAGACCAAAACATGAAAGACTTACAGGCCTCACTACAAGGTATGTACCATGGGGATTGAAATAGGGTTTTGTTGTGTTTTTGGTTTTTTTTTGGTTTGTTCGTTCTTTATTTTTAATTCAAAGGCCTCTTTCTTCCTTCTTTGTCTTTTTTTAATGTCTTCTGATTTTTATTTCATATCTAGTGTCTTTTTGTTGCTGTTTTTTCATCTTTGTATTTTTCTTTTATATCCAGTGACTTTTTAGTTGAAATCTCAGAATCATATTCCACTTTTAAAATATGTTATAGGGTGTAAGATCTCTTCCTTCTCATCATTTTCTCCTCATGTTCACATTTTTTTAAAATAAAAGGTTAGAGAGGTGGCCCACATTCTTACTGTCTTGCTCTGAATGTTGACTTTTGACCGGCATACTTCAGAGACTCAGATTGTCTTCACAGTCATGACCTTATTGGCTTGGCCATTCCTGTCTGGACAGTTCTCCACATTGCTATAGTCATGCCATCTTTCTGGGTGCCAAGTAACATCCCATTGGGCTTCTTAACTCTTCTCACATTGAATTTTATCTTGCTTCTTGCTGTCTGTCCTTCCTGGCCCACCCCTGCCCTGAGGATGCTCTCAGCTGAGCTGTTCCTGTTGTGTCTGAAACACGTGGCCCAACAGCCCCCATGCTTGTCGGCCACCACAGAAATAACAGTTGCCACACGGATCATCTGTGGTCAGCAACACTGGTCAGGGTGAAAGGCATCCTGGCTGAGAACTACCGGCCCGGGGAACACATCGATTTAGAGTGCAGAACTCAAACTCAGATTGAAATAGAAATTTTGAGTTTCTAAACAGACCTTGGGAAGAAAACGATTTTCTAGTATTTCAACGCTTTTTTTCCCTTCTTTCATGTCACTTTAATTGTAAGACAGGCATCACTATTAGGAAATTCTCAAATTGTTCTGGTTTTTCCGTGAATTTAGGCTATCTCCTTAATAAGTGTTTATCTGGCACTTAAAGCTGAGAACAAACAGCAGAGCTGGAATGATTAAGTAATTATGAGCTATTAAAAAAAAACCTCAGGTCTTTGGAGATGAGATCATGGACACAGCAAGAGTTGGTGGGCAAGACCAAAAAAAAAGGTCTTCCCTCTTTTTTTAATAAAATACACCATTCCTTTTATTGTCTTCTGTGAGTCCCGTTTTGTAGCCATATCGTTTATTTAGAGTTAGAGATAGGAGGGATAAATAGAGTCCAAAAATACTTCACCCTGAGTCTCACCCCTGGGTTTCGCCATCTCTCCCACGGAGCTCCAGAGGAGCAATGCTGCCAGTGACTGGAGTTTCACCCCCACCCACCTGTGGTGGAGGTGCTGACAAGCCGTGGGAGAGTTGGAAGCCCAGAGCCAGGATCCACTACTCAGATCTTGGGGCTGCTGGAGACTCTCCAGCTGTGCAACAGGATGAACCCCACTCATGCCCCCAGCTATAAAGACCCACAGGAATGGTGGTGGCAGTGCTCCCCCTTAGCTGGGGTGGCTGAGTGTCACTCACTTGTGGGTGGCGCCCACTGACAGCTGAGAAGTCAAAGCTCCATGCCCTCTTCCTGAGGAGGCAGTGAGATCTCAGCTCAGGGCCCATGTTATGAGAGGCTCCTGAGAGTTACTACAGGAGCCGTGGCAGTGGACTTCACCATTTAACCTTGTCCCAGATCCAAGGAAACGGCACTGGCGTATGCTTGGGGCTAAGGAGGGAGGTGTTCTGACGGTGAGAAATATAAGCTGGCTGTAGAAAGAGGCATTCTTGTACTGGTAGACCAAGGGAGGCCATTTGTTTCTCCTTGATTCAACAGAGATTTATCAGGTCCTTCTGGGTCCCAGGCACTGGAGAGTCATCTGAGAACATAACAGAAAAGGCTTCTGCCTTCCTGGAACTCACGTTCTAATGAAGAGTAGATAATGAGCAATACACATTGTAAAGAAAAATCACAGACTAGGCTAGAAATTGATCGGTATTAAGGAGAAAAGGAAAAATAGTACCAGGAGATAATGTTGGGCGGATGGCCAGGCAGGTCAGGCTGTAGAACTAAGTAGGATTCTTATTGAGAAGATGAGATCTGAGCTGACTTGCAGGAGGTGAAAGAATTGGCCATGGGGAGATGGGGACAGAGGGAACACAATACTCGTCAGTGCCTAAGGCAGCACATGCCTAGTGTGGTCAAGGGTCTGCAGGAAGAGCTCTGTGCCTGGAGTGAGGCAGGGAGGCAAAGGCTTGGCCCTACAGGGCCTCCTGGCCTTTGGAAGAACCTGGGCCTTTTGGGGGGCCCAAGCAGAATTGGGAACCATCACAGTATCTTGGACTGCCGAGGGACATGATCTGATTTACCACTTAAAAGGATTATCCTGGCTGCTAAAGGTTTCCTTTTTTTCTGCTGGTATTCTATGAAGACCAGTGTTAAAGGAGTTGTTTTATATCCTCTGATTATCGTGTTTCCTTTGCATACCAACAGCCACAAATTGAATGTCTATGGAACTCAAAATGACAGGGGAAAAAAAAAAAGTGGAACCTAAGTGTTTGAAAGAGGAAGCCCATTTAGCTTCTGCCACACCTATGGATTCCCAGCAGGTGATCCCACAATTCCAGCCCTGATGCTGCCCTGATGGCAGGGAACCTTCCAAACAGGTGTGGTACAAATAAAGAACAGGCACCCTGCTTCGATGACCGATCATGTTACCCAGTTACAACCACGTTCTTTGCTTTTGCCAGACTTTCCCTACCCACCAAAAAAGAAGAAAAGATGAGTATTGGCTCTAGATTTTTTTTACTTCCATGGTCTAGATAAAGCCCATCTATATACATGAGTTGCAAAACATCTGTTAACCTTCTGACTCCTCGTATTGAAACTGCTTCCCCTGATTATCCAGATCATCTCAAAACCCAAATTAAATAAACAATGGAAACAAATAAGTATTCAAACACAGCATGGAGGAGAAAGGCTCGCCGGCATGTTGGTTTAGTGGAACAAGCAGTGGCAGAGAGTTAACTTACCTAATCCTCACCACACCCTTCCCAGGCAGGAACTATCATCATTTCCTTTTTAAGGCCCCGGGAAACTGAGGAACAGAGGAGCTAGGTAATTTGCCTGAGATCATACATCTGGTAGGAGGCAAACTGTGAACCCGAGCCATGTGACTCTGAAGTCTGTGCCTTTTCACCATTCTATGCAGTTGTCTCTCTGTACCAAGTCTCTGATGGTGAACGTGTTTCCTCAGTGGGTTTCTTCAGGCCTCTCCTTGGATGCTCCCAGAGGAGGAGGACTTGTGCTTAGATTAGCCTGGCCCTGGGTGTTCTGGACACACACAGAGACCAAGGACAAGTGGTTGCCATGGAGGAGGAATGTGGATGTGGGGAGGCAGGGTCCCTGTCAACCACAAAAATTGGATGATGTTCCAGAATAGAATATTTGAAATCAAGATGATCTATAGAATCTTTGCCTGTGCTAGCAGCCGCCCACACCTTCCCTGTAGTGCCTTCCTGCTCAGTCTCATCTACCATTGTCCTAGTTCTCTGTGAGGTCCAGGTGGGGCTGCATCTTTAAGGTCAGAGTGTCAAGAGAACTGAGGGGAAGCCCCCAGGCTCCAGCTCCAGCAACCTCTGTTCTTCCACAGGCTGCATTTCTCTCCCCTTCTCCCTCCTCACTTTTCCTTCACCTCTTCTATCTCCTCTCTTCTTTATCTCCCCATTTTTCTTCTGCTGCCCTCCCTCCTTTCTTTGTCCATTCTCCTCCCTCTACTCCCCTGTGCTCTGGGAGAATAGAATGGAAGGGGAGATTTAGTAACATAACAATTATATTTTCCTCTTCCCCCCCTCCCCAACCACAACTTCAGGTTCTAGGAGAATAAAACAAAGCAAGTTACATTTAGGATCAGGCTGGGCTGGACATTTAAAAGAGGAATTGATTTTATGTAGGATCTCTAAGAGTTTCTGAAATTACCAGCGTGATAAGGGCTGGGGTTTCCTGTGTCATACAGAGATGAGAAAATTCTACCTTCCGGAGGCCTCTTAATGTGACTAGAAAGAGAGCTGACCAGAGGGGTTGCCCGAGGTGGAGACAAGGTAAGGCTGATAAGCCTCACTTGAGATCCTTTTCCATTCTCCACCAATACCCCAAATTTAACTTAGAAATAGGCACTGATACTGAAAAGACTACCATCTGCTCAAAATAAATGCACCAGGACATCTTTCAATTTAGGATTCTGCAAACCAAAGTTAGGAGTCTTGTTCCACATTCTCACAAACGTACAGCCCTGCGTTCCTTCTGGCTATTCTTTTGTTTTACACCATGCCTAGGTGCTATTACCATCTGGGTGGGTTTCTATTTAAGGCTAATGTAATATCAAGCTTTGCATTATCTCAAATTCACCTTTCCTCAAACTAAGCTCACCTCTTGCCATTCCTGGCTTAAGCTGGTTCCAGAAAACTGATATTCCTGGGACTCAGACGATGAGAAGGAGAAGACTGCAGGGGGTAGTTAGAGTTACACGGGGTAGGCACTCTCGGCATGAGCCAACAGAAGTTTTGTTCCCTTAGAGAAGCGGCTTATGGAGGAGCATCTGCAGGTCTTGGGTATGTGCAGAATTTAAGTGCCTCCATTAATCCATGGAAGGAGACTTGATGACCATCTATCTACTCCACCCTCATTTTATAGGTGAGGAAGTCAGGAAATCCCAGAGAAGTCTTGCAACTTGCCAGGTTGTTGCAATTTTATATCCACCATTTGCATAAATTCTAAACTCCTCAGCTTGGCTTACAAGGTCCTTTAGAACCTGACCCCAGTCCCATTGCTGCCTACACTTCCCACACCTTTACTTAGCATGACTTACTAACCTTGTTTTGCCGGAGACCCATGTATTCTGTTAGTAAGCTGGACTCTAGCCATATCAAACTTGAATGTGTCTGGCACATGCTCTCTCTCCTCCTTAGAGCACGTCTCCCACCTCACACCCATGATGCTTGCTTTCCCTGGTTAAGTTCTCATCCCTCAGGTTCTCAGCTTCAATATCATTTCATCCAGGGAGCCTTCCTTGACTCCCTCTCCCCACTACCCCTGCCAGCAGTCCCGGTTAGGTGTTTCTGCCTCCATTCCCTTTACAGCCAGTACTTAGTCATTGCTCTTTTCTCACAACATTGTAAGACTGGTGTAATTTTCTGTCTCTTGCTTTTGGTTGTCATGGGCCAGGCCCATGTTTGCGTTGCTCACTATCGTATTTCGAGAACATGGCTGAGGGCCTGGAATAGATGTTTAAAAAAAAAAAAAAAAAGACTGGATGGATGGATGGACGGATGGACGGACGGATGACAAGAAGAGAGAGCGAGAACAATAGACACTGAATCACTAGATGAAAAGAAAGCAATCCTAAACTAATCTCAGGGGGTTGCTCCTCATGTCTGCTGAGCTGTACTAAACTTCAGATTCAGCTTGGATTTATTGGTGGCCTGCTCTCTAGCCTCTGTGCTCCCTGGTTCCACCTAGTAGATCCCATTTTATTCATACAACAGCCTAATGAGGCAGAAACTTTTATCCACCCTTTGCAGATATGGAAACTGGGGGCCAGAAGGGGGAAATGTGGATGGCAGGGTGGTGCTTGGCTACCATGACTGTGGTGTTCCCACTTTCCCCTTCACTGCCCACCCCACCTCAGTGCCCCCCAGGCTGTGATCATCAACCCAGCCCAGGCTTTTGCTCTCCCAGCTAGTGAAATTACCTTCATGGTAAAGTGCTCCTCTGGATGGTGTTTTCTTGGCTTCACTCGCTGCTCTAGCAGGCCAGTGTTATTTCTGGCCGATTTATATTTTCCCTTATGTAAGTAAAGGGGGCAGGATTGCTCCAATAAAATTTTATATGTGTTTCCTGCAAATGGGTAATACAGTTGACATATCAAAGCATCTGTGAGCTAGAATCGTCATTTTGTTCACAGAGCTCTCCGTGCTGGCTCTGCAGCCCTCACCCTTCACCACCCTCTCCTGACACAATGACTCTAAGATGGGGAGACATCTTCCTAGCCACACCTTCATGTCAAAAAACGCCTCAGCCAACTAACACGAACTAGAGAACAGTTGATGGCAATTACAGGAATATTAGCTACACTAAGTTCTCTTTAAATAGCATTTTTTCCTGACAGAAGCCAAGACATTTGAAATCTGGCTTGGCATTCCATCCATAATTACTCTCATTGCACGCCTCCCCTAAATAATTCCCAAAGTGATATGAGTGAGCATGACAAGGCAACTGAGCTTAGTGTTTTCTTTTCTTTCTTTTCTCTTAGCTGGTGTCCCAGCCATACCATGTTCTCCCCTCATGCACATATGTTGTTAGACTTACCCTTAATAGCTGTTCTGGGGAAACAATGTGACTTGGCAAACTCACTGTGGTTTCTGCCTCTTACTATGGGGCAAAGGAATAATGATCCCCTGTGTCTTTGTGAAAATTCTGAGGGATGCTGTCCCTGCCATCTTAGGCCCCAACGAGGGCTTGTCTTCAGACTCTTTCTTCATGTCCTTTGCTGTAGAGAAGCCCTCAAATCTGTAGATTCTAGATGTTACTTGTATGGTACATGAATGTTTAGGCAAGCAATTAAATTAAATCATCTGTAGTTAACAAATGAATCCAATTAGAAGCCATTTATTGTTTTTATAAAGGAATATGCCATTATAATCCTTGAAGTGACGGGCTTGAAATGTGATTTATATTTCTGGTTCTTTTAAAATATGGCTTGATTATGGACAGTTTATTTATTTATAACCTTTTGGGAACATGTCCATTACGTAAAGTGAGGGAAGCTCCATTTTGACATGTGGATTTATTTCTGCATACTTTAGGAATGTGTTCCATTTTGTACTATGAAAAATACAATGCTTTGAACCTGCCTTGCTTTTCGAACGTTCTCTGCAACCATTTAAAAAAATGAATGTTGTGCATATTTTTGAAGTGGGAAGAATTATCTCGTTGAGTTCCCACCATATCAAATAGCATCCAGAGATCAGGGAGGGGTTGACTTCTGTACCTGTCATTTGGCTTTGGTCTGAGTCAGTTGAGATTCTCTCTGGAAGTGTGGGCCTCCTTGAACTCAGAGAGCTTCGTGGGACTGAAGAGCTTAAAACCACAGGACCTGAGGAGGTGGGTTTTTGAGACCGACCCCTCTGTTTCCTAAGAGGGCCTCTGTCTTTGTCTGGCTCTGGCCTCAGCCAAGATGACCTGATCCAGATGGACATGGTGACCCTTGCAGCCTCCTTGGAGGCCACCTGTGACAGTGCTTCCCAAACTTGCACATGCATAGCAGTCACTGGGGGGTTGTTGAAACAGTTTCCTGGGCTCGCCCCCTAGGAATTCTGATTCACTGGGTCAGAGTTGGCCCTGGGAACTTGCATTTCTAGCCAGCTCACAGGTGGTGCCCATGCTGCTGGTATGAGAACCACACTTTAGAAGCCAGTGCTGTAAGAGGTTGAGGCCAGGCTTGCAGGGCTTGGTAGAAAGGTTCCGTGGGTCTTGACTGCATTTGGTGTTGGGGACAGGGTTGTAGGGAAAAGGGTAAAATTTACTCAGTTACATTCTACCTCTTTCAGCTTTATTTGGCATACGGTGGATCCCCGGCTCTAACTTCCCACATTTACCACTGTTTTATGTGATTTGTTCTGAGAAGTAATGCTCATGGGCCAGTTATCTAGGAACTAGAGAAGTTATGTTACTCCTGGATTCCATCGAATACTGGTCAGTTTTACAAACAAACTTCTTTTTTGAACTGTAATTTACATACCATAAAAACCAGCCATTGTAAGAGTGATGCAAGGATTTCTAGTAAATTTATATTGTGCAATAATCACTGTAGTCCAGTGTTAGAACATTTCCATTATCCCAGAAAGCTCCATCAGAATCTGGTGCTTTTAAATGTTTATGAATTATGTTAACAACATATTCAAGTACCTTTCCAATGAATAGTAATACTCTTTAAAACCCCTCTCTATGTTCACATTGTCTTAGATCCAGTAGATAGAGCTCAGGCCTCCTGTTTCCTTTGTCACTGGTTAGTCTTCATAGAGAAGTTTGCATGCCACTTGCCCAAAATGAAAAAACTCAGTGAGTATTGTAGCATCTACGGTGCCAAGCATTGTTTTGCCGTCTCTTACAATAATGCTTCATAAGTGTACTTCTCATGGTTTAAGAATATTCTCCAAGAGTCTATCCTAATCCAACAGTCATCATGTGCCAGATGGTGCAGTAAAGGATGCACAGATGAAGAATATGTGGTTCCTGCCTTCAGGAGGCTCACAACTCTAGGAGGTGACACAAAAATGCAAACTAATAAATATAGTAAGATTTGCTAGGTAAGTCCCCTATGAGGCATCTTAGAATGATGGCAGGGGAAATAAATAGCATGAAATTCTGTCATTGTTTTTGGCATATACCCCGTGACTTTCTTGCTCCAGAAATTGCTTTCACTGCCCCAGCTGAACTGTGAGATCCAAACATGTTGTCTCATGAGGGCCTTAGCAGAGACAAAACGTTTTCTGAAGAAGATGCTATAACCAGAACATCCCAGGAAAAGGATACAGTTTTAACAATGCTGGACCCAACAGTGGTGCATCATCTGATGGTCTGTGTTTCACAGTGAGAATCAAGAATGGACTTAGTCCATAACAGCGTTCCTATACTGACTGCATCAGGTATTTTGGAGGACATTGAAGAAACAATTTCTTGTCTCACTGAGAAGAGAGAACGTCCGCACCAAGAATTAAAGCAGACATGCAAAGTATTTGGTTAAGTTCTAAATTAAATAAAAGCCAGGCCCGAACATCTAGCACACATAGTGAAGGCCCTGGGAAATGAGGCTTGCCTCTCCCAAAGCAGGACTGCCGAATGCAAAATGCCACGTCCACAAGAGGGGCAGGCAGGGTGCAGGGATGTTAGGGAATGTTGGGTTTCACAGGCTAAATGCCACTGTAAGGTACAGCATCATGTTAAAGGGGGCTTTCTTTCCCCTCACATATTTGGACTAGACTACCACTTATTTCTGTGTATTAACTAAACTTCTCAATTTGAATTAGCTGTATAGAAAATAAATGTTCATAATGGATCATGATGAAGTAGAGAAGACCCACAGTTTATTAATTATATTGCTACATTTACTGGTGGTCACTTTTTAAAGCTTTCTCCATTTATGACAGAAAGGCAAGGCACTTAATTTCCTTGGAATGTTATGTGTAATCTTTGGTGTGACCATGACATCATGTTATTTGAGAAGAAAAATGGGCATAGAAAAAAAAATGTCTTAACCTTAGCAATTTCACACACAAAAAATTTATTTTTCAAAATCCAATATTTTCCCTAATTTTCCGTACTTATGAGTTGGGCATGACTACACATACCTACTGTCCCCTAAAACCTATCCCAGGTATGAGGATCGTGGCAGAAGGGCCTTGTCACACCACCCTTTTCCCTTTCTCTGGAGGCCATTGGGAGTGAGACCATGTGTGCACCCAGCAACTGGTGGGGCAGTGTGCCTGCTCTTCCCTAGACCTAACCACCTTTGGTTTTGAACATTAGGCTGGTCAGAGAGCAGTGTCAGTCCTCCTCCTACTTCATGGCCAGCACCACAGGCAAGCAGTCCAAATGACAACAGCCCTGCAATGAAAGGTAATACAGTGATTTATGCCCTGGAGATGACAGCTGCCTCAACTGGCCTAACACTATTTTCTGTCTTGCTATACTAATTTCTGTTTGAGCTCCCGAGGGTGCAGATCAGGGGCTACAAGGGTGGAGAGTTTTGCATAATCCTAGGAATTACATTCTGACTTCTTCTGGCCACAGTGTCTTAATTCAAAATTCCCTTTATCAAACCAAATGAGGAGGCATCAAATACCCATCTCCCCATGACTGGGTGCTGCCCGAGATGAGGTGATGCAGCAAGGTAGGAAAGGTCACTGAGGTTTGCTGTCTTTAACTGAAAACACCATTGCCACCACCAAAAGAGGCATTTAATTAGTGCTCCTCAGAAAGAGCAGGCTGTCCTTAGTTACCAAAGGAGGGCCTTTCTTTTTTTTTTTTTTTTTAAGATTTTATTTATTTATTTGACAGAGATCACAAGTAGGCAGAGAGGCAGGCCGAGAGAGACGGAGAAGCAGGCTCCCCGCTGAGCAGAGAGCCCGATGCGGGACTTGATCCCAGGACCCTGGGATCACAACCTGAGCCGAAGGCAGAGGCTTTGAGCCACCCAGGCGCCCAAGGAGGGCCTTTCAAGCTCACTGGGGCTGTTCTTTTTTGAGATATGCCCCCAAAGAGAACATATGCTCAACTGAAGATCTCTGTATTTGCACCTGCCTCTCTCTTCCTTTGGTCATCATCCACTTTCCCTGTGTTGATCACAGGAAGTAACAGGAGATGTCTTTATCATCCGGAAGCATTCCCATGATGTTCTTATAGGTACTGTGCAGTTGCACCTGGTTTCCCAAACTCGAGCAGTGGAGGTCTAGGTGAGGGCTGCCCCCAAAGTACAGTCACCTAACTCTCCTAGCAAGGCCATAGCTATCTCTGAGGGCTGCCTTAGAACTTTGGGAGATTAGGGGGAAGGGGAAGTGGGTACAGCATATCTTTTCTGGAGACATCTTTAAGATATCCTAAATTCCCTGTCAAGACTAGAAATAGGTTCATCCTCTTTAAATCAGTTTTGCCCCATAGTTTCCTGTATGGCCTCCTACATGACTAAGATGAGTTATTCGCTTTTTTTAAAAGTTGTTGCCACTCTACAACCCAACCAAACTATATTGAGATCTCTTAAGTCCCTATCATATCAAATTAAGCCAAGTGTTCTGCAGGCTAATTGCACATGGAATTCAGTTAATGTTAAACAATAATAACTTGCATGTTACCAACTAGCCTTGTTTGCAGTCATTATATGTCTATAATGTATTGATTATATTATGATAAAGTAATCTATGAGATTGTATTTGAAAAGAAAAAAAAAAAAAGACGGGAATCAGAAGTATACCATGATTGGCACATTATCTTACTATTTCAGTGCCAATTGCGTGAAAAGACCAAAGGCCTGTTGATGTGGGATAATCCCACCACCACTCTCCCATTACTCTGCATAACCTCTTAACAGGGTGTCCCACCAACATTTTCCAAGACTCTTTAAGCCAGATGGAAGCACACTCCTAACTGCTCTCAGCGAGGATAACCTGTCAGACATTGTCTTCATGCTTTTGATACTCCCACCTGTTGGGGAAGGGAAAACAGCCTGGGTCATCCAAGCCATTGAACTCTGATCCTCATGTGGAATGATTTATATAGAGAAGAGCCCCCAGCGTATGTAGAAATCACTTGCATCAGGCACTCATTTGGAAATATTCTCATCTGGAAAAGAATTTGGTTTTCTAATTGTGGCATTCGGGAAGTTAGGTCAGGGGGTTCAGAGAAAGAGCAGCTGAAGGGAGTATCCAGTGAGGGTGAAATGGAGGGGATGTGGGGGCAATTTAGGGCCCAGCGGGAGAAGGGGGCATGTCAGAGGCCTCCCTCCTCTGACAGGAGAGGGTGGAAGAAGGCAGTGACCCCGAAAAAAAAAAAGGAGCAGCCAGGCCTAGATGCCAACCCTCCTCTTGGCCTGTTGCTTTGAAGCCTGAGAAGAGGGGCCACAGTGTTTCCCTTGACCCAGCAGATCTGAAAAGATTCCTCCGGTGGACACTGGAAGACACCTTGCTTCCTCAGCCATTCAGTCTGATTTCTGAAATCACAGTAGTATTTCCTGCTTGTGTTGAAGCAGCATGGTCTGAGGTTTGGGGCGGCTTGGTGGGCAGTGCCGTCTGCTGGCACGGGGTACAGGTGTGGGTTAGCACTGGGCGCATTCTTCACTGAGCTCTAGGCCGTGGTTCAGAAACGTTTCTTGGCCAACCCACAGGGAGATCTGGAATTCCCTAACTAGTTTTAGAGGCAGAGTGTAGCAGGATTTGTCTGTCTGAGCCACACAGCACCCTCCCTTTCCAACAGGAGCTTGGACCCACCTGCAGGCCACAAGACAGAGGTGGGCCTTTGGAAGCGACCTGCATTCATGTTTTCTCTTCTCTCTCCAGAGCCTGCGAAGGCTGCCTCAGACCTGACTGCCTGGTTCAGCCTCTTTGCTGACCTCGACCCATTATCAAATCCTGACGCTGTGGGGAAAACTGATAAAGAACACGAATTGCTCAATGCATGAGTCTGCAGCCTCACGGAGGGAGCCCACGTGCCACTCCTCGGCCACACACCTGGGGGGCACGCAGACATATGAAGTGATCAGTATGCTGTTTTAATATTTACGTGCCATTTTAATAAAATGAGAGGGTCAGAGGCCCTGTTTATATTGGTATAATTATTTACTCTTATTTGGTATAAAGGGTTGAGTGTATTCTCTATGTGGATCTAACGATACAGGATTGCCCAGGAACAGTTCCCAGGCTGCCTGCTCTCCTGCCAACACCTGCATCATGGCTGCTGATGTGTCACTGGGATACTGTGAGATCCAAGTTCAAATCATGAACCTGCTCTGTCTTAGGTTTAAACAATGAGTCCTGTAGCCTCAGAGGCTGCGGGAGGCTAACAGACCTTAAATGCCTCCTGTGTACCCCCTGCCTCTGCCCCCGTAGAGGGGGCTGCAGGAAGATTCTCTCTTCCTGCCGAGCCACCTTCCAGTGAGCTCCAGGTGAAGACCTGGCCAACCAAAGACACTCTTCCCCAGCCCTTGCCCGGTGGGCTGTGTGTTCTCACGTGGGCAGGGGACCTGGGCTGGTCTCCACTGCACGAACCTTTCTGTGGAAAGCAGCACAGCTGCAGACGCCAGTGTCTCCATTTGTCTTCTCCATGGCTGGAATTCAAAAGCATGTATTTCTGGAGTCCCTTGTGATATTAACTGTTTTTTTTTTTTTTTAATTAAATGGCAGAGATATTTGACATGCGAAGGCAAGTTAATAGTGTCTGTTGTGGGGATTCAGTGGGGGAGGCGCCATGGGCGTGGGTACTGGAGAGGGAGGAAGAGGACAAGGGCTATTCCCATCTGCATGAAGCTATTGACATGATCCCGTGCATAGCCCGCATACAGGACAGGGGAGGAGGGCATGGACTCTTGTTGGCTCAGGCAGAGATGGGAGCAAGTTTTGCGCAGGGGCATGTAAGCAGTTCAGACACTCCACCCATGTGGCCCTGAGTGAGGGCGGGGTTGATGATTAGCAAGAACTGGTCCTACATGCCCAGTTGGGCCAGGGAGGTCTCTGCTGCACTCTTGCAAGCTTGTCTCCAGCTCTGAAAGGGTCTCCTGTGGCTATTTCCCCCAACACAGGAATGCGGCTTCTCTGCTCTCTGTGGTGTGCCTTCATGGAAGGACCTGGCCCCAGCAGTCGCCACGGTCCTCTGCAAGACAGCCTTGGGGGACTGGAAAGCATTCTCCTCCTCTTCCTCCTCCTCCTCCATGCAGGAAGAGACCTGAAGGCGAGTTGGGGCTGGGACTCAGTGCGTTATGTGGCTAGTATAGGTCTGCTCACTTCCTGGCCAGCCCAAACTCTACAGAGTCTGTTTGTAAGAATCTCACTTAATGACTCTTTAGCCTGCCACTCGTCATCTTTGAGGATATCAGGATACAGCCCTGGGGCCCTCACCCACCCTCCCACACATACACAGATCTCCATTCCTGGCATATGCATTTACTGCACACTCCACCTAGGATGGTCCCCTCTCTTCAGCCTCAGCTGCCATCACACCCCGACTTGCCCCTCAGGAGCTCCTCACGTCCCACCTCCTTCAAGTGTAACCTGCAGTTTTCCTTCAAAGGCCCACCCCTCATCTCTCCTTCCTATCTTTGTCTGTCTCATGTTTGGCACATGTTTGGTGCTCTGCCCGGCCTGGGAGGCCTAGGCGTATGCATCTGCCTTTACCACAAGGTGTTGCAGCCCCAGAGCACAGGGTTGTTGTTTCCCCAAATCTTCCGTGTCTCCCTAGTGATAACCGCCCTGGAGTCACCTGACAAGCACTGGACTCATGAGCTGAATGGAGCTGCCCTGTGTGGAATGAGGAGTAAGGATTCATCATATCCTCCTGGGTCACATTTGCTTACAGCCGTGGAAGCCCACAGCAGCGGCAGGAAGGAGATAAAGCAGCGAAGCAGGAGGGGTGGACTGGCTCCATCCAGGCTGGAGGCACAGGGAGGGGCTTGGTGGAGTCGGGGGTTGAAGGGGCAAAGGGCTGTGGAGTCCTCTGTTGAATGGATCACTTGAAATACTAACAGGTGACATTTTAAAGTTGGTCTGTGGGTGAAGGGGAGTGGAGGATCATGGTAGTTGAACAGGCTTTGCTACAAGTAAAAGGAGAGTACTGCACATGGAGGCATTTTCTCTCTGAATTTTCTTTACATTTTTGTTAAAAAAAAAAAAAAAATTCAATTCCCGTTCCCATCTGCAATCCACTTGGCCAGGCTCTTGATCCCTCTTGATAGGCGTGTTTTGATCCTGGCTCGCACAAAGGCCTCTCGGCCACCTCTCTAGTTTATTAAGGAGAAGCAGCTGCTGGCTTATTCTCTTTTAAGCAGTCTGTGTGCTGCACAGCCAGGGGGCTTCCTTGGGGGCCCACCTTGGGTTCCCTCCCCAGCCTCCTGTAGAAGGACCTCTGTGGCAGGAAGAAGACAAAGGTGCCCCACCCCCCTCATGCCCGGTCTCGATACTCCCTCATTTTCATCCCTTGTCTCCAGGCAGGTCTGCACCACAATTGCATGGAACCCTCGGGGAAATTCAGAGAGCACCTGCTCCTTGAAAACTTCCCTGCCCTTTTAGGTGGTCTGCAAGTCTCCCTTCCCTTCTCCTGCTGCCCCAGCCAATATATAAAGAATATTCAAATTTAAGGGAGAGAGCCAGAAACATTTCTCTTTCCTCCTTTCTTTTTCTCCCAGCTGGCACGGGCTCTGGTGCACTTTATAGATTCATTGCCTTCAAAATGTAATTTTAGAAATGTCAGGTTGATTTTGAGTTGTGTGAGAGTGAGAAAAGCATCCGTCAGCTTCAGAATTAGAAAGGCACCAACTTAGAACTTTCTGTTGGAGGCTTATGCCCAAGAAAACATGGTCTGCTCAGAGTCGGCAGCCCCGAGAGCCCTGGGTTGCCAGTGGGCGTGTAGAGGGGGCTCACCATCATGTCATAGCCAGTGTGACATGGGATGTGGGGCAGGGCAGATGACCCTGAGCTGCCATGGGAGGCTGCCTGACCGTTTGGGTCAAGATGCCTTCTGCCCACGCCTCAGCTCCAGGAGCCAGCTAACTGAGCTTCATGCTTGCCTCTCTCAGACTCCACTGCTGAGAGATCCCTCCTGAGGGGCCGACCCTGGCAATGGCTTGGGGTTAACTATTGGCACTATTGATTTTGCCAGTATTCCAAAGCGGGTCTTTGTGATTAACTAGTGTCCTCCAGACAGGTCACAGCAGTTAGTCCTTTGATTCAAACCATCTCCGGTCCTCTGACTGGCACCACGCACAGTGCAGTGTGCAGGTCTCTTCAGCTTTGTTGAAAAATAGACTTCAACTTGGAGCCAACTTCAGTGATTGTCAGTGGCTGCCAAGAATTCTGCATGGAGAAGGATGCTGATAAATGAGTGATGTTTGTGCTGGGGATAGGGCAGAGAGTGGTGGCAATCATCCTGTGTGTTTCCCAACAGCACACTGGACCTTGTCTTTCATGGGGCTTTTAGAGTTTACTATTATAACTACAACTACAACTTCTACTACTCTCTTCTTCCTATTCCTCCTTCTTTTTAAATAAATAACTAGGATTCTGGAACCCTAAGAGAGGTTTCTCAAAAAAATATAAAAAATAATTAACCCTAATTCAACTTAAAGTCATTTAAACAACAGCAGCAAATGAGGATGGATTTATTTGCTCTGTTAACTGAAGGATCTAGGTGTATGCTTCAGGCACAGCTGGATCTAGGGGCTCAGGTAGTGGTCTCAGCAATTTCCCCCTCTTAAGCTTCCCCTTTGATTCCCTCTGTGTTGCTTCATTCTAACAGACTTCTCATAAGGAGGCAACATGGGCATCGGAATCTCCAGCCAAAGTCTTGGAGTTGAGCCTGCCTTGAATCCTGTGTCCGGTCTTCAGTCAGCCCCTGGAATCAAGGTGGGTGGGGGTGGGAAATGGGCTGTTTTCCCAGCTTTTCATAGGCCTGTCCCTGGAACCTGACCCTCAAGGACTGGAGATGGAGAAAGGATGATTCCTCTAGGGAAAGGTGTGCTGCTGATATCAGAGGGATAGATGGATCCTTGGGCAGGAAAAGGCCAGGTGATCCTCTCCAATTTTCAATGGAATGACCTTGAGGACACACTTGTATATTGTTTCTGGAGGGGTTGTTTGGCCAGGAGGCTGAAAGAACTGGAGTGTTTCCAGAAGCCCCCTTTGGAGGCCACCTGCAGCCCTGGGACTTGAAGGCTTTGTGTGTAGCTCTTCTATAGCTGATAACCAGGAAGTCAGAAGGGACCACAGAGCTCTTTGCATCTAACCTGCTGATATCCAGACAAGAAAACTGAGGGACGTATTTTAAAAAACTTTAAATTAGTGGGATACCGGATTAGAACCCACATTGCCTAACAGCTGAGCCACAGCTTCTTTTACTTCAAGGGAAGTAAAACGGAGAGCTGAAGAAAGGAATTCAAAGACACACAAAACTCTTTTTTTTTTTCCTTTTTAAAATATTTTTATGTGTTATGTTAGTCACCATAAAATACATCACTAGTTTTTGATGCAGTGTTCCATGATTCACTGTTTAAGTATAATTCCCAGAGCAATTCCCAGTGCTGCAGGCAGTAGGTGCCCTCCATAATACCCACCACCAGGCTCACCCATTCCCCCCCCCACAAAATCCTCAGTTTGTTTCTGAGTCCACAGTCTCTTATGGTTCACAAAACTCTTTTTTAAGAGCCCACATCTTTTCTCTTCTCCCAACTCTGTCTCTGTCTCTCTCTCTCTCTTTCTCTCTTTGTTTGCCAATTGTTAAACACACTCTTGGGGGATGCACTCCAGGGCAGTAGTGTAGGGCACTTGTGAAGAGTTAGGGTTCTGAAGCTGGAGAAATCTGTGGTCAAACCTCCCAAATTGAGGCTCCACCAGCTTAAGTCACAAACCCTCTCTGTGCTTCTGTTCTCTCTTCTTCTCTAGTAGCATTGCCTCTAATGGAGTCATTACAGGGACTGAGTTGATACCCCAGAAATGTGGGGTGTGCAGCACAGAAGGATGGGCATTCTGTCACAGAAGGTCACTTGTTTGTTAAATGATACTGAAGTAGGGAGTGGGAAGCTGCTCTCTCCCCACGACTTCCCGAAAGACTCTCCAAGTCCCATCTTCTGTCCCCTTCCCTTATGAACTCATTCCTAAGCATCACGGGAATGGAAGAACTCTAGTAGGAAGGGGCTAGAAAGTCTAATGAATGAGTTGCCCCTGATTTTTCCATAAAGTTGGACAGAATTCTGTGTGGAGAACCAGGAGAAATGAAGTAGATTCTCTGTCCACTGAACCACTTACCAGAGCACTGAACAAAAGAAATTGGGATGTAGAGCAAACTGGAACTCTTTACACCCTGTTGATGGGAAAGCAGAACAGAACAGCTGCTTTGGAAAAGTTCGGCAGTTTCACATAAGTTTAAACACAGTTAACCATACAATCCGGCCATCCCATGCATGAGAATTCACCCTAGAGGCAAAAAACAAACAATTACTATAGCAAACAATATATACAAATATAAACAATATAAACAAACAATAACTAAAACAAACTATATATAAACTATATATACTATATATATACTATATAAACTATATATAATATATAGATTATATAATATACAATCTATATAATATATAATCTATATATTATATATAAATATATAAACTATATAAACTATATATACACTATATAAACTATATATATATAGTTTATATATATTGTGTGTGTGTGTGTGTGTGTATAAAATAAACCTAGATGTGAATGCTAGTAGCAGCTTTAGTCATAATTTCCCCAAACCAGAAACTCACATATGCTTCCCCTGGTAAATGAGAAACTGTGGCACATGTGTCCAGTGAGATAGTGTTTAGTGGTAACCACAAAGCAACTACTGATTGATACAACCATCTGAGTATTCCTGCCACTGTCATGTACCCCTGAGATGATACAATGAGTAGGGATCTTCACCTCTGGTAGTATTCTTTCCCAAAACTCATAATTCAGTCTAGTCATAAGAGAAACATCAAACAAACTCAAATTGAGCAACATTCTACAAAATACCTGGCCAGTGTACCTCAAAAGTGTCAAGGTTGTGAAAAACAAGAAAAGACTGAGAAACCACCACCGGTGGGAGGAAATTAAGGAGGCGAGACAACCAAATGCTATGGCGGATTCTGGAACAGAAAAAGAACATCAGTGGAAAAATGGGTGAAATCCCAATAAAGTCTATAGTTTCATTAATAGTATTGTCCTAATGTTTATTTCCTAATTTTGGCTACTATGTCAAAATACTATAGCTGTTTAAGATGTTAACATTAGCAGAAGCTGGGTAAGGAACTTTGTACTATCTTCGCAACTTTTCTGTCAATCTGAAAGTATTCCAAAATAAAAAGGTTTTGTTTGTTTGTTTGTTTTAAAGGCTATATCCTGTGTGGTTCCGTTTGTATGTCATTTTGGAAAAGGTAAACCTCTAAGGATGGGCCTCAGATCAGTGGTGGCCAAGAGTTGAGGCTGGGGGAGGGCTGGACTCCCTCCAAAGAGACAGAAGGAAAAGAGCTCTTCTGTAAATTATACTGGTGGCTACACAACTGTGTGCATATATCAAAATCTCTGGAACCCTACACCAAACAGCATGAATTTTACATAGGTGAATTAATCCCCAATAAGTATGGTTTTAAAGAGACAAAGGAAGGAAAGAAATTGGATTCTGGATCTTTCCCAAAGTGGTGCTACTCTACATGGCCTATGAGCCTCTGAGGTAACAAGGGAAGCAGAGAGACTCAGTGGGTTTGCAGAGTTGGGAGTCTGCTCAGCCAGAAGGTCCACAGAAGATCACTCCATTCACAGTGTCCTCCTGGGAGGTCTCCACGATCCGTCTGCGGATAAGTCAGGGTAGGCCAGTCTATGCTTCAGTAGCCATCACTGGAAAATCTCAGTGGCTTATGACCAGGAAATGTCCTTCCTTCCCCACTTATACTCTATTTCCAGTGTGGGTCAATGGGGCTCTGCCCCACGAGATCCCCGGATCGCATGTGATGAAGCCTCACCAGCCTGTGGCTGATCCCACGAAACACCTGAGCTGCTCTGCTCGGTCACTACAGCAAGGAAAGGTAGAGCGGGAGCATTGTTGTGCGTTGGCTGTGCTCTGCTTCATCCAGAGGAAGCACACTTCTCTCCTTTCCGCGGCCCACTGGCCAGAAATAGCCACATGCCTCACTGCCATGCCTCACGGCCTGGGAGGTGGGACAGCATAGGAGGAATATTTCACGAGTACTGCTATTTCTGCCTTGAAAAGGCCCTTTCTTGGTCTTCACAGCTGACTTTGAAAACCTTAAACAAAATGTAGTTTGTTCAAAAGAAAGGGACAATATATGTGTGTGAAAGGAGGGGGTTTTTTGGTGGGCTGTTTTGTTTTCTTTTTGGTAGACAAAGGTCTGGTAATACTAGCAGTTTTGCCTTAAGGGAGATGAGGGCAGTTCTGTGTGAGTGTACTGACAAAGCGTGGCGTTCAGGCGTCAGTGACACGCACATCCCCCTTCCAAGCAGTCCGAGGGACACGGTCTTAGCTGGTAAGTCATGATCTCAGCCACAGGCACTCCTGGTTTCAGCTGACTAGCACAGGAAGTCCAGTGTGGTAGGCCTGGCACAAGATCTTTTCACCTAGAGACAAGCCAGAGTTTATCAGCTTCTCCTGCCTTTGATTGTGAACTGGTGATGATACAAAACAATTTGTCAGTTACAGAAGCATCAATACCAAAATGAACAGAAGCCATGCACAGTCACTGTAAGGTGATAGGAGCCTTCTGAGTCATCAGAAACCGAGCCAGCAACAGCAGAGGTGGAGTGTAGACAAACGAACAGAGGAGGAGCGGAGATGGCCAGTAGAGGCCAGACCGCAGAAACAGCCCAAGTTGCTTCATCAGCCTGACATCTCTGCTCGGCTGCTGCTCGCTTAGCTAACCTTCTTGAGTCAATTGTAACTCTTTGTGTTTTCCTCTGAAAATAGAACTTCTGGTCTTAATACAATACCTGTGTCCTGCCCTCTGATCATTAACTCGTAGAAAACTGACCTGAGGGCCCTACTGTTCTCAACATGCCAGATGCTTACTGTTGGGTGCTTAAGCCCTTGGCCACATTCCTCGAACCAGGGCTCCCCTGGAGAACAGGATTAACTTCAGTTGAACTCTGAGGCTCCACAGGCTCTTGGCCAATGTCTTCCTTTCCCCTCTACTCCTACCGCCTGACATTCTTAGAGCACTTCAGTGGTCCATCCAACACGATGCAACGCCCCTTCTCCCACTTCTGGAATACACCCTCGGGGAAAGATCTCAGTGGATAACTGCTGGCCTTTGCCATTGTCTGAGTGACTTTTCTCTAATCTGCCCTAGCACAGAGCTGAAGAAAAGTGCTCAGGAAATCTCTGAAACCTGAGAGGGGCCTGCATCTAGACCCTTCTGGCATCCAAGAAGGAGGCAATTGACTTTAGAAATGCCTCATCAGTAGAGGCCAGATTATGCATCCGCTCTGGGGCTTCCTTTTTCAGTCACTTCCCAGGGAGCTCTCACTGATTTTGGTTTGATCCTTGCTGGTATTTCTGGACCTGACCCGGGGTGCCCCCAAGGATCCTTACTACATTTAGAGCATCGTCTGCTGTCTTCCTATCCCCAGCAAAAGCAGAAAGCATTCTCAGGACACAGCACTGGACAGATCAACACCCTTGCTTCCGTTCATTGCTATTCTCATGGCTGGCTTATAAACTCTTCCATCCCTGTCGTAAACTCTATTCCGGTCTAGGGATTTACGGACATCTCAGTGTCAAGAGTTCTGTACATCCTCTGAGATATGTAATTTTTGTGTGTGTGAAAATGCACCTCTGTGGATTTCCCCCCCTGAGGAAATGGTCTAGAGCTTCCATACATTCTCAGAGGGGGTTGATGAACACAAGGAGTCAGAATCATGCTAATCCCAGGTTTCACGCTGATGCCGAGGGCACCGATATGACTGGAACCTCCCCTGAGCTCTAAAAGCCTGCCTTGTGCACGTGCCTGTGAGCAGGAGCTTCCTCTGGCCACCCTTCCCTGCAGGGAAGTCACAACCATCCTGGACTGTTTCCTCTCTCCTTGCCCTGAATGGTGGAGTTGGCCGGGTGTGGGCCTCCGCAGTCAAACTGAGGGGTATTTTTATCCTGCCAATAGGAGCTGCCATCCTGGGTGAACTGTGACTTGGACTCCAGCTGGAAAGGAAGAAGCGAGCAGGGAGAGAACAAATCCTAACAGCACCCGACTCCGAGGTCTTGCTACCTGCATTCTGCAGCCCATCTGTTACCTGCCCTCAGGACCAGCCCCAGGGGAACACTTGCTGCTTTATCTTGGGCTTCAATGGTGAGCCTGGGGTGAGAGACACCCAGAACCAAACAGGCTGGTTTTTCTGCCCTATAAACCAGGTCTGTGGTTAAAGACAAAACACCTGGAAAAGAGAGGAGTGGGCCCAGGCTGAAGCCTCAAGTGTCCTGTTCTTTGGGCCTTGCCTTCTGGGTGTGGGCAGGTAAGGAGAGCTGGGCACAAAGGCCCAGTGAGCAGGGGAGACGTGGAGGTCTGTGGGAGAACAAGGTGGGAGGTGCACACTCGGGCTTTTTACATGGCAGCCAGGGTGGTGGGTGCCTGACTGACCTGCCTGCGGAAGGCAAGAGGAGATGCAAATGACAGTGAACAGGAGAGGAGGTAGTAGGCGCGTGCAGTGAATGTCCTTGAGGACATCAGAAAGAGATTTTTAGGCTTGTGGAACCACGCGTATGGCTTTACACCTTCACACTTTCCACCCTATGTGGACTATGGAAAATAAAAACAGCTATTACCCATGGGATGCTTTATGTTGGGCACTGTTCTATGTGCACCTAAATCCCTTTCATCCTCTTAATTACCCTACAAGAGTAGGATTTTTTGGCATGCTGGGTTCTATTTTTTGAATTAAAATTCTCATACTATAAACTTTATCCTTTTAAGGTATACAACTCCATGATTTTTGGTATATTCGCAAGGTTCTGCAACCATCACCGTTATCCAATTCCAGAACACTTTTTGATACCCCCATAGCACTAGCAATGATTCCCCGTTCCAGCCTACCCCAGACCCTGATGACCACTAATTTACTTTCTGCCTTTATGGATTTGCCTGTAGCAGACATTCCATATGACTGGAATCACATAATATGGTCTTGGGTAACTGGCTTCTTGCCTTTGGCACGTTTTTCAGGCTCATCCATGCTGTAGCATGGGTCAGTATTTCATTCCTCTTTATCACTGACTAATATTCAATTGCATGGCTCTAACACATTTATCCAGCCACTAAATTTTTGGACATTAGAATGCTTCCCATTTTTTTGGCTATTAAATATGATGCTGCTATGAACATGTGTTTATATGTCTTTGTGTAGACATATGTTCTTACTGTCTTGGGTCTCTACCTAGAAGTGGAATGGCTGCGTCATATGTTTAACCTTTCGAGGAACAGCTAGGCTGTTTCTCACAGCGGCTGCACTATTTTGCAGGACCATCAGCAGTTTGTGAGAGTTGCGATTTCTCCATATCCCCACCAAGGCTTGTAACTACTTGTCTTTTTGATTATAACCATCCTGGTGGGTACAAAGGGATATCTCATTGTGGCTTTAATTTGCATTTCCTTAATGGAAGGTAGGTATTTGCCCTGTACTGAATTGTGTCTCCCCAAAGATTCAGATGTTGAAGCTGTTGGTTCAAATGTTGTGTGAACCCCGAAGGTTCAATGTATTTGGAGCTAGGGCCTTAGGAGGTAATTAAGGTAAAATGAGGTCCTAAGGGTGGGGCCTTATCCAATACGATGGTAGTGTCAGAAGAAGGGATAGGGGAAAGGCCATGTAAGGAGCTGTCTGCAAGCCAGAAAGGCTTTCCTAGAAACTGGACTAGGACCTTGATCTGGGACTTCCTGTCTCCAGAACTGTGAGAAATTTCTGCTGTTTAGGCCCCCCAGGCTGGGTTCTTTGATTACGGCAAAAGCTAACTGAGAATTATTATTGGTATTTTACAAATAAGGACTCCCTGGCTCATTCTTGTCTGATGCCCAGACCTGGACCATATTCCCTTATGCCACACTGCCTCTGGCTTCCAACATGCAGGAACAGGTGTGGCCTGCCAGATGACTGAAATCACAAATGGCAACGTGCTGAGACTCAGTTTGGTGATAAGGGGGAGAAATGCACCAAGGAGAAATAATTAAATATCTGAATCTCCAAGTTGCTTCCTGCCCCCACTGTCTTTTGTCGACTACAGATTCAAAGATGGATGGGAGGAGCCAGATTCTACACTGCAGCTTGTCTAGGACCTTGATCTCCAATCTTCTCTAATATAAATTCTGGTGGACGCCCATCTCACGTGCATACATTTCAGGTAATCTTTGTAAAACAAGACTAAACAACTCTCCATAAAGAGTGTATTGAGAAATATGGATCATGTTCAAGAAAAATCTCCTGGCCATTTTCAGATTTCTGTAGTTTTCTTTTCTTTCTTTCTTTCTTTTTTTAAGATTTTGTTTATTTATTTGACAGACAGAGATCACAAGTAGGCAGAGAGGCAGACAGAGAGAGAGGAGGAAGCAGGCTCCCTGCTGAGCAGAGAGCCTGATGCAGGGCTCGATCCCAGGACCCTGGGATTGTGACCTGAGCCAAAGGCAGAGGCTTTAACACACTGAGCCCCCCAGGTGGCCCAGGTTTCTGTAGTTTTCTAGATGAGGCAATTCAAGAAGGATAAATGACAGGACAGTTTTCTGTACTCTCTGGTGCCCTCTTCATAAATCCATCTTAACTGAGTGGAGTGCTGGTAGTATGGGCCACACTCCAGGGAATGTTCTGTCCTCTGAACTACTCCAGACGTCCCCCAAATTCCATTCTAGGCTTAAATAATTTAATCCTGTATACAGGAGTATGAGGGTGTTGAGAAGTGGAAAGGCACGAAACTATATGTACCTTTGGATCCTTCCACTGAACCCAAGTTTATTCTTCCAGGCCTTCTCTCCAGCCACCTTGACTTTAAGAGATCTTCTGTTCATTTCCATTACAGCTCTATCTTTTGCTGCCATATCCTTCATTTTCTCTCTACTTTTTCCCCCTCCCTTGATAAATGGATTTTAACATTATTTTATCAAATTATAAGGTTTCTGAGAAAACTTAGGAAAACAGAAATGTAAATGTTAAGGCAAAGTATCCACAACCCAAGTATAACCACTATTAATTTTTGTATATTCTTCATTTTTTTTTCTCACACATACATGTATTTTTACAAAACCAAGAGATCACACAGGGCTTGTGACCTGCTTTTTGTCCCTTGGTGTAAGTGCTACCACATTCTTGTTCAGAAAGGATGTACCGATTTATTCTTCTACTAGGAGATGTGAGAGTAACCCGATCCCTTTCACCCCCTTAGCACTGACTATCATCCTTCTTTTTACTCTTTGCCAGTTTAAAGGCAACATATCATTGTTTTAATTTGCATTGTTTTACTAGTGAGGTTAAGCATTTATTTTCATGTTGATCACTTCCCTGGAATTTCACCTTGTCTTTATACTAGGCTCAGTCCTATCCACTTGCTGTTGCAGACTGGATGACTGACGGATGGTTGATGAGAAGGTGGTGTGGAGGTGGTGTGAAGGAAGAGGATTGCTAGCAATCCTGCAGCAAGGAGGTCAGATTGCTTCCTTTTCTTCTTTTATGAAATGTGACAACAGAAATACAGACGCATTGGCAGAAAAAAAACTAGGTATTTCAAAAGGACATGAATATTTAGTGAAAGCTCATCTCACAGTCTCTTCCCCTGTCCCACAGGCCCTATTTCCCAGGTGTAACCATCTTCAGTCCTTCTTCCCCGGTTGTTCCCCTCCCCTCTGACTGTCCTCCTGCAGGACGAGCTGCAGAGGTCATGGGCTGAGGGGAGTGATAGGGAGAAAGGGTCAGGGATTGGAAAAGGAATCGGTTCTCCATACAGTAGCTCCCAGGGTGGTCACAGGGAAGGGAGGCAGGGGAGACCCCACCAGGCTTTTGTCTGTAATCAAATGGGCAGATTGAGAGTGAGTTAAGATTAGCCCGTTTGCCTTGATTTCAGTCCATATGGAAAATGGCAGGCTGTTTATTGCCGCACATGAGCCGTGTCCTTTCTTAACTTTTGTCCCTTGAGTGTAACCCTTTTCCTTTACAAAGTGGAAGAGAAAACCTGAGAAATGGTTTGCCTTTCCTGCATGAAGCCTCCTCCCCATTTGGCAGGTCCTGTGGAGCCCTACATCTACCTTTTATCCCGCCTGTTTCCAGTGGTTTGAAATAACATCCATTGCCTACAGAACCTTACCCAATTCTGGCCAAAGGAATGTCATCAAAGTCTTGCTTAAAACTGATGCCAAGACTTGAGTAGAATTTATAGTGTGAAACGGGACCCATTCCTTATCAGAAAATCGTTTGTAGGAAAAGTGGTCTAATTATTCAAATTCTTAGTGCTAAGAAAATGGCTGTTTTAAATGGGAGGGTCCATCACCAAACTGATCTGGAACCTTTGAAACAACCTTCTTCTCTTTGAGAGATACAAAGGCCAGCGAAATGGAATAGGCAGTTTTAGGACCAATGGGTCACCAGCATCCCATTAAGGAAAAAAACTAAGACGTTCAAGGTGGAAATACTTCTCTTTTTCTTGAGATTCTGCTTTTTTTTTTTTTTTTCCAGCCTTGAAAACTGATCACCTGTCCCACCTCTTCTTGGATCATTTTCCACAGGGAATGGTTTTCTATGAGGATTTAATTTCTCTCCCCATTGTCTTCGATTAAGGGAGTTTAATATTAGAAAAGATAACTCTTAGGCATATACAGTGTATGTAACGTTGTGAGTTGTTCAAATAACAAAATCCTGTATGAGGAAGCTTTATCTTTAACCTTGTCCAACACGGTTTTTTGTTTGTTGTTGTTGGGTTTTTGGTTTTTTTTTTTTTAAGAATTTATTTGTCAGAGAGAGAGAGTGCACGCACACACAAGCAAGGGGAGAGGCAGGCAGAGGGAGAAACAGGCTCCCCGCCCAGCAAGGAGCCTGACCTGGGACTCAATCCCAGGACCCTGGGATCACGACCTGAGCCAAAGTCAGATGCTTAACTGACTGAGCCACCCAGGCATCCCCCCACAGAGCTTTTTTTAAGAAGTATGTATTTTAAAAGGGCAAGCCTCACTTTCTGGACCAAGGGGACAGAATGGCATAATAAGACCCTAGGTGAGATCTTGGCGGCAGTAATGGGTCTGTGTGGTTGGGGAAGAGGCACACAGGGCACTGCTGTGTTGTATTATTTATCTAACCCTATGTAACAAATTACCCCCAAATTCAGCACCTTAAAACAACAAACTGCTGATCTCACAGGGTTTCGGAGTTTCGGGAACCCAGGCGTGGTTTAGCAGGTCTGGCTCAAGGTCTCTCAAGAGGCTGCAGCCAAGCTGCTGGCTAGGGTTGCTGTCATCTCAAAGCTCAGCTGGGGCTGAAGGATCTGCTTCCAAGCTCACCCACATGGCTGCTGGCAGGGGCCCTCAGTTCCTCGTTAGCTGGCAGCCAAAGCTCCTTGCCATGTGGGCCTCTCCCCACAGACTTCCTGAGTATCCTCACAGCAGAGCTTCTCCCATAGCAAGTGATCCACGAGAGTACACGCCCAAGACAGAAGCCTTTTTACAACCTGATCTTGGAAGTGACAGCCATCACTGCCACACTCCATTCATAAGTCCAGCCCACACTTCAAGGGGAGAAAAATGAAGCTCTATCTCTCTGAGGGGAATATCAAAGAATTTGTGGATATATTTAAAAAACCACCATGTTATGATACAAGTTGGCTATATCTAGTTTACTCTTTGGTCTCCGGCAAAGGTCAGCACATTTTTTTTCTATAAAGGACCAGATAGTAAAATATTATTTTAGGCATTGTGGGCCAGACTGTCTCTATTGCAAAATAGCCATAGTTTATACATGACTGAGTGTGGCTTTGTTCAAGTCAGATTTTATTTACAAAAAAGGCATGGGGCAGATTTGGCCACAAGCAGGAGTTGGTTGACCCCTGGTCTACAGCCTTAGAGGTTATTGGAAGTCTAGCATACTAAATGATTTTGTTTCCTTGCCATCGGAATTCCATTTCAAAAGAAATTCGTCCGTAAGGCGTAGCTGTCTGATCTGCAGCTTGAAATTTAACAGTGAAATAATAGGAAGACAGAAAGGCAAATATGAGAGGTTTAGGTGGAGAAAAACTTCAGGACATGGGATTCCAATTGTCCTCTGGGAAAAAGGAAGAATTGGAATATAAAGGAAAAGAGCTGACTTAGTACCACACGGGACAAGACAGTGTCTTCGTTCCATTTAATCAGTGAAGCGGAGATGAGACAAGAAGTCTGAGAGGAGACGTCCTCTAGGAAACCAGAACTGGGGTGCTAGATGATAGCGTTCCAGGTGTGACTCAAGGTGTGACTCAAAGGACCCATCTTCACACGCACACACAAGTGAGTCCCACAGATGGGGTCAAAGGGAGGAGCTGCTGGGAACATGTAGGAATAATGGCACTTCAGAGTTGGAAGGGGTGGGGGCAAACAATTAATTTTGCACTATTCACAAACTTCAAGTGATTAGTTTCAGCTAACACAAGGCTAAGCATCTACGTTCTTAGGATCTATTTCCCCCCTCCATGTTCTTTAGGTTTTTGTTTTGGTTTGGTTTTAGTTCCTTAGGTTTAATTTTGCAACTACTAACTTGTTCCTCAGGGCTGTTTAAGCTTATATGACCGGGTCAAGCCTAGATGGAGCTGAGAATTCCACTTTTCCTTCGCAGTCACCTGCAATGGAACTTCTAACCTAAGATAGTTTCCTGCCTAAAATTATGTATCATCCTCATAAAGGTGGTTGATAAAACTGAGGGTTGCTGGGGGTAGGGAGGTAGGGAGAGGGTGGTTGGGTTATGGACATTGGGGAGGGTATGTGCTATGGTGAGTGCTGTGAAGTGTGTAAACCTGGCGATTTAGACCTGTACCCCTGGGGTTAATAATACATTATATGTTAATTAAAAAAAAAAAAAAAGAAGGTGGTTGATAAATCTCACCATTAAAAAAAATTACGTTTTACTTTTTTTTCAGCCCAAAGCACAGCCGTGTTATTTTTAAGTTAATCTTAAAGGTAAAATCTTAACAACCTCTTTGATGAGATGTGCTTCAGAAAGGAACACTCTGCTAGCAAATTATTTCTCAAAGAGGTTTGTTTTTGCTCTCAGGCGGTGGCCTGAGACCAAAATGGGGCCTATTATGACCCTATTTGGATAGCTGGGCATAACATCGAAACTCCTTTGTTCTGTTAAGGTTTTCTCCCTCTTATCCCAATACAAAGCTAAATGAAGAGTAAAAAATTAAAAATTTTGCCACAGTTTCCTTTGCAGGGAATACCCCACACTTCCTTTGAGGTGATGTCACTGAATTTAAACAAATTATTTCCATAAATAATTCCTGGGTATAAAATAAAGATGTGGGGACAGTGTTTTCTCTCTTTAAGGTGCTCACAGCTGGGAGACCAGTACAAAGACTCAGAGCTTTAGTCATCCAGCTTCTTACCTTGTGATGGAAAGTATGCAAATGACCTGTCCGGAAGACTTCAGGCCATGGAAATCCGATCCAGTCAGAGTCCCTCCAGTGCCAGAGATGCAGGTCAGGAATTCAGTGAGCACTGGATACTGCCGCCATCAACCTGATCTGAGTACCTCTCTGTCAAAGTAAGATGCTAACAACCCAGTCTTTCCAAAGATATATGTGAACTATTCCAGTTTTACTAATAACTTTATTTAAATAAGACACAGGAACTTCTATACCGAAAAAATACAAAACAAAAGCCACACATTTCCTTGTGTAAAGCCATATTGTATGGTAACTCCAATACTGTTCAGCGCAGTGGCTAGAATTAAACAGTACAACTATATACAAAATTTAAACAATTTCTGACAAATTTCTACAGCTGGATGTAGGATACATTTGAGCTCAACAACTTCTGGGAAGTTTACGTGGCAAAGCATACGCTTTAACACATTTGGTTCAAAACTTTAATATATGCTAAGAACAAATGTACAACACAATTAATATTTAGTTTCTCATGAGAAAATAAAAGCACATGTCACTATAAATATCATACATCAGATTTCATCACCAAAAAACCATTCAGTCCATCTTTCAGAAATTGATATTGATACACTATTGCATCATATTTGGACAAAAGCAGAGCGTAAGATCAACACATTATGTAATGCTAAACCAGGTATCAGAAGTTAATGGAGCTCATATTTATCTTACAGAACTAATAATTTTCTCCCTTTAACCATAATCTACAAAATATAGTATTTTCATCAAGGCCTGAGATTATTAGGGTTAAAGGTGTCTGCTGCTGAAGAGATTGTTTTAAAAGGTTCCCCTGTGAAAATGGCAAAAGTAAACTGAGTCCTTTTCCATGACAGTCTCCTACAATATAACACTGACTAATTTAAAGGAGCCAGAATGCACCTTCAGGAGAGAATATTACTGCAAACTTTGGTGGAAAGAAGATAAATTGGGATCATGACAAAATAATACACAGAATACATACACACGCAAACATATACATATATATATATATCATTTCTTAAAAAAATCAATGGTGTTGCTTTCTTCTCTATCACCTCTTCCTTCTTCAACCTCCTTAGAAAATAAAACAAAGAAACCCCGAGGAATGACTGAAGGGAACTGAAACGTTCCTGTGACTGTAAGCACCTTATTCCCCTAATTCTTAAGAAAACAGTGCCATATACTGTAGGTACAGATGAAACAACTCTATGCTTTACTGAACTAAAAGCAATGGAATAAAAATACAAAAACTTCCCTTTGCTTTTGGAGACTCTCTTTGTGCTGCAGAAAACAAAGTCTTAAGAGTTGGGCTCTTCCACTGACCAACTGGGATTTTCTAGGGCTCTCATCACACAACTTCATTGAGAATTCAGGTCGAGTCTGCAAGTTCAAGGCGATTTACTTGGGTTTTTGCTTTACTTTGCACATCTGAAATACTAACAGCCATCCACGATACTGTGAGGAGAGGCTTGAGGAGACAGCTGCAAACTACTGCTTTTCTATGTCACCAAACAACCAGCTTTCTGTGCTGCACTGCTTCTGAGACCCACACGTTCTCTCTCCACATGAATGCAACTCACGAACCTCAACTACTGGAGGAAAACAATAACCAAAAGTGTGACATTTGTAAACCCTCAGGTTAAAGAACTTCCGAGAGAGAAACTGAACATTAATATGCCTTTAGCTAAAACAACAGCACTTCGTGACTTTGATGGCCAATATAAACAAAAAATCTCACCCATCCCTTGTGAGAGTTCACTTGTTTTGCAGTTAAACCTAGACTTTCTTGTTAAATTCCATCACACACAATTGGAATGTTTATGTACAGCCTGGTACCGGAGACACTTCATTTGCAACATTGTAACAGTCAGGAACTGAGCAACACCTGAATTTGTTAAAAAAAAAAAAAGAAGCCACATGTACACATGTTGAAACAGTGAATTCAACAGTTGTGTTTTACTTGTAACCGCACGACAAAAGTGATGTCAGACACCACAGATTTGCTGGTTCTCCTCATGTTCACCCATGTCCAGGATTATTGTTCTCCTAGGGTTGAATGCACTTCTTATTCTAAGAATGTGGAATGTAATGAGGAAAGGGAAATGCATAAAATAAGGAAAGGCAAAAGAGTGATGTTCCCTCTTTAGCTTTTTAGCTGTGAAATATTTAATATCCCAATATGATATACATTCCAAGTTACCTGAGTTTAGACTTCAACTGAAGTACCTGAAGCTAGGCCATAGGGTGGGCACTGTGCAACTGTTGTGGCCATTTATTTATTTATTTTTTTGCATTGTATGTATTATAGAAGTTAGAAACAAACACCTGGATCAATTGTAAACATAATCCTGAAGTACAGTATTTTCCATAGGACAAAACACAGCAAGACATTTTCTATTTAGACAGGCAACTTTTTGATATAGAGCTTATTTATACTGAAGAATTTGGAACAAAACACAGGACACAGTACTAATCTGTCAAACATACTATGAAATGCATAGTCTCCACTTAAAACGCTGAATGACACACACATTTTGCAAGCAGTCCTGCTTTCCACAAAAACTGCTGAATAGGAGTTCCGTCCCTGCCAAGATCAGTGTTAAGAGATACTTTATGATGCTGATAAGTATTCTGTTGGTGGTGGTGGTGTTCTGAAAGTTTGTCACTCCATGCAGATAAGCTGTCTGAGGTCTAGTTCCTAATCCATGAAGGTAGGGTAGAGGCCAGCTCCCCCTCGGTTTTAGATGATCACATAGTTCTGAGCAGAGATGTGCTCCTCGCCCTGCAGGTCCTGCAGGAGCTGCTGCTGCTGGGATGGCTGTTGGATGGAGGCCTCCATGGTGCCCACCGAGCTGGTGTCGTCGGAAAGAGACGTGAAGGACACCCGGGAGGAGAGCTGCTCGACGGTCAGAGTGGCCAGGGCTGAGCTCTGGCCTGAGTTAGGAGAGTTCTTGAGCATCAGGTCGGAGGCAGGTAAGAGAGGGCCTAGAAGTTTTACAGGACAGAAAGCTGATCCGGTTGGGATGAAATTAACCTTGTTTTTGTCAGGACATGAAAAGAGAGGGGCTGAGATAGGCTGACGAGACCTAAAACCGTAAAAGAAAATGACATTTACAATCACTAAAAGCTCCCAAGCTTTCTGAATTAGCTGGAGTTCTCTACGACAGCTACAATGTGAATGGCGGGGAATGAGTTAAGTGTACACAGAGGGGTAAACATCTTCCATAGCACAAGTCAGCTGGCAGACTACGGATGTACACAGCACCAAGTGATATTTGAGACAAAAGAATTTCAAAAGGACTGGGCAATTTTTTCCCGAGATCATTAGTTTGCTTCCAATCATTTAGGGAGATGGAAAAACCTCCTACATTATAGTTGAAGATTATGCCAGGTTAGAATGACCATTTCTGCTAAGGAAAAGGATAATGGGAGAGGGATTACCTAATTATATATTTGGTTTTAAGCATTTTCTCCTTTTTCTGCATCACTATACATACTTCTACTAACAAATCAGGGAAAAAAAAAAAAGAGTTTCAGGAATTTCTCAAAGAGCCAGTCAGCCCAACAGAGCAGGGTCCTCAAGACTTTCCTCCCCTCCCATTCCCAGGAACTAAGCCATCAACTCCTGCAAGACCGGTCTCTGTCCCCTTCCAGGTTGCAAGAGTACAGCGGCCTCCCCCAGGCACCTGTACTGGGACAAAGGGATGAGTGAGTCCAACAGCCACACAGTCTCACACAGTCTTTTTTTTTTTTTTTTTTTTTTCCTGAGCTACTCTGCCAAGTATTTATAGCATGAACCTCTTTTCCTTTAATTTCTAATTTACGAAATTTCAAAAAGAAATTTGGATGAGAAGTCTACATTAAACGAATACACATGCTAGATGTGTCTACAGGGAGACAAGTTAGTTTCCTTCTGGCTTGTGGGATCCTACCATAAGGCCAGCCATCTTAGATACTAACTTTGCCGCTAAACACCTTCTTGTTAGCCATCCAAATTAATAGAGCTTTGGAAAGGGTAATTTGTAGTGATTAAAAAAAATAGATCTTTTAGGTTGTAGGGATAAGTTTCCAAGCTTCTTTGTATTAGCTTATGTATTTCCAACACATAGACTCCAATTCTCCACTAAGATCCCTTCTGCCTATTCAATTCTCTTTTCATAATTTGGTTTTAAAACGCATTATCAGCTGGATGGAGTAGTTGATTCATCTGTAATCAACTGGTCTCAGTAAAAAGCTTTACAGCTTTGCAGATCCCAGCTGATAGAAAAGACATTACTTACGCCATTTCCTCAAAGACCTTCACTCGCTCACATCCCTCTGGGGGCTCCCGTTTGAACATGTAGCTGTTGTTTGGTTTGGGAGATGAAGCGTACTTGGGTAACGGTGAGCTACTCCCACTGTCTGTAAATTTAAAGCAGTTATATTAACTACTGATTGAAAGCTCTTTTAAATTAAGTTTGATTTCCAAACAAGCAGCCTTTTGCCCAGTTTATCCACTATGGCCCCTCTGCTTCCACCACAGAACTTCCTTTATTGCAAAGCTATTACTAACAACCTCATGTAGTACATTTCTTAGAAATATAAGCTTCGATGCAACAGTAATCTGCCATACCACGGAACATAAAAGGGCGTTATTTTGGTCCAGAAATTGCATGTATTTCAAAATGTAAATGAATGGGGTAATATGTATAAATCATGCAAGAGAATTATAAGAGATTATAATACAGGGTCCTCTGTTTTCTCACTGTCCAACCAATTTAATTAAAAATTTTAGCATGTGGAATAATCTTCATTACAAACGTTCCTAGTAGAAACATTTTTATTAAACACCACAAATAAATGTATGCAGGGAAAAAACAGGTTTACAACACATAATGTCTTTTTCCCTTAGCCCACTATGAAAACAGAATTTGCTCAGAATTTCTCCTTTAAAAGGTCTTATATAAAAGACTTTTTCCAGCAGTTTGTATTTTTGCAACTAGAAGCATGAGAAATCTAAAAGCATCTCTACCTAATATGTTTTCTTCACATTTTTGACCAAAAAAAGAAAATGGTCTATTCATGAAAGGCCATAAAACCTATATGTAATTTCTCCCTTTCCTACCTGGCAAAGGATTTTGGAAATTCAAATCCACCAAAATGTGTCATTATCTTTGTAAGATGCCAAGTTGTAAAGTCAGTAACATACCTGTATAAATATAATAGTCCCATTTAAACAAATTCTGACTTAATGCAAGCCAATCCCCACTGCTAAAACACTAAGCACACATTCTATTGAGATGTATGATTTTTACGTATATTTCTGAAAGATGGCATTGGCACCATAATTATATTTGTCACAATTCTGATGAGTTGCTTTAGTTTAGGCTACAGAACACAGCACAATATTCAGAATCTGAATAATAGCGATGTTTTTATCATCATTAATGAACTATAATACATGCTTAGAAAGTAGACTCTTGAGGCACACTTAGTGTATTTGGTGAACGATTCAAAGAGCATCTATGTTAGTCTTGGGAATGGAGATGCGTGCTTAGGTTTAAATATGGCAATAACTCTGGGAAATCACCATCTACAAAATAACAAGGCTACACCACTGGGAAACCTAAAAAACCACAGTTTCTCTGTCACTACTGTTACAGATGTTCCTACAGACCTTTGGAAGGAACTGGGTCTTAGAATTAAGTTCGGTTTTTTCACGTGCCACTCAGATTTAAGGCTTTTCTTAAAATTTTTTAACATTCATCTTACATTACTTAAACAAATGCGAGGCAGCAGGGAGAATATAATTTTCTCTCGTAGGTGGATGCACAACATCACTAACCTGGCTAGAGTCTGAGTTTACTGCTCTCTACTTGAGTGAGGCCAGATGGAAAAGACTGGTCCACAGTCAAGAAGTGGTGAGAACAAGGCCTTGAGCTCGGTGTAATAAAGCCTGACCCCACTTTCCCGTCTAAGCAGCAACAAGGCCCATAGAGGCGATGCAAGGCAAAGGAGAGAAGACGTGTGACGCCTCTGTGGAGCTTCCTGTTGGTGACGGCAGTCCCGGGAAGGGCACAACTGGCCTGAAGTTGTGGGCTCGACAGCTGTGACAAGCCTTTTTGGGCTTTTGGCAGGAGTGTGACTGTGTCAATGGTCAAGGACTCTCCCCATCAGCATGTCAGAAAAGTCATCTTGGCCACAGCTGTAGTTTCCTGGGCTCTACTTCTGTACTACATCACCAAGCTGACTGCAGGATTTCTCTCCTGACTTCAGTAATGGCTTTAAGGGACTCTCCCAGAACTGAAAGCTAGATGTGAGCTGGACAGTCTACAAAACTGACTGTCTTCTTATTAACATCTACTATAAATCAAATAGTGTTTCTTCCTAAATTTTTTCTAATTTCAGAGGCTTATATTTTTAAAATTTTACCCACTTAAACATTCTTGTTCTTTTTTGGGGGGTGGGGGCTGTTTAATGTTAAAAAATAAATATACTGCTATCTTAGAAAGATAGTATTCAGTACTATTATATCTCTTTGCCTTTTCAATGAAAAAAGTTGGGTTTTCAAAAGAGACTCTTAATGTCACAAAACAAACTGAGGGTGGCCGGGGGGAGGGGTGTAGGGAGAGGGTGGTGGAGTTATGGACATTTGGGAGGGTATGTGCTATGGTGAGTGCTGTGAAGTATGTAAACCTGGCAATTCACAGACCTGTACCCCTGGGGCTAATAATACATGTTTATAAAAAAATTAAAAAATTAAAAAAAAAGTTGGGTTTTGTTGTTGAGAACATATATATGTAACATTTATTTGAATGTTTGGTGGTCTGGAAAGACAAGACTTGGAAAAAAAATTGAAACCAATAGATTTGTTCAATCTGGAGTTTTTTCCTCAGGTAAGTATGCAAGCTGGTAGAGGGCAAAGAGAAAAAGAGAATGGAGACACCCTGTCGGTGGTTTCAGCTCTGTCACTAGTTGTATAACTTTGAACACAAATGCCTTTCTGAGCTTCTAGAAAAGGAATTACCACTCCTAACTAAAATCCTGTGGCATTTTTAGGGGTCCTAACAAACAAGGTATGTTTTGGTTTACAAAGTGGCATGATTTAAAAACAACCTCACTCGGGGCGCCTGGGTGGCTCAGTGGTTTAAAGCCTCTGCCTTCGGCTCAGGTCATGATCTCAGGGTCCTGGGATGGAGCCCCGCATCGGGCTCTCTGCTTGGCGGGGAGCCTGCTTCCTCATCTCTCCCTCTCTGCCTGCCTCTCTGCCTACTTGTGATCTCTGTCTGTCAAATAAATAAATAAAATCTTTAAAAAAAAATTAAAAAAAAATAAAAAATAAAAACAACCTCACTCATAGGGGTACCTGGGTGGTACAATCAGTTAAGTGTCCGACTCTTGGTTTCAGCTCAGGTTGTGATCTCAGGGTTGTGATATCAAGCCCTGCATTGGGCTCCATGCTCAGAACAGAGTCTGCTTAAGACTCTCCCTGTCCCTCCCCCACACTCTTTCTCTCTCTCTAAAGTAAATAATAAATAAATAAATAAAAACAACTCACACGAACAACTATTCTATCCATTTCAGACTTGGAGTCTTTAACAGATTCATTCAAAACTCTGTGTTGAATTTAATGAAGAGTTCAGTAACAGAACATAAATGTGAGGTAAGCATGTCTGCTCAGGAACTTCAAGATAAAAAGTCTCACAGTAATCTTAATTCAATCCCTCTTGTTCACAAGCATGATAAATTTTCACATTCTGTTATCTCTTAGTAGGAAATAACTAGACATTTAGTTCACATTAAATGTTACTTTATATTCTTACAACATCATAGCCCATGTCAATTAATAAAATGAAATGTAACAAATATGATTCTGTCTGTATTTATAACAGTCTCATCTATCTTTTTAAAGAATCACCCAACTCTGAAAATCAGAAGTATGAAAATATTTTATTGGCTGTTATAATAGATAATACTTATACATGTGTACCATATTTACCATTAAAATACAAGTAGCTTATCAAATATTTTTAAACTCATGATAAGGAGTTAAAAATTGAAAAAATTAGAGATGTTTTAGACAATGGAATTCCACATAGAAACAGAATTTTTTAAACTACATGTTCTTTTATAGTTTTCTGAATTTCTCCTTATATATGGCCTTCATTATTTCTGGTATATTAAATATGGTCCACAATTTCAGCATAAAAAAATCATATTATTCAGTTAAGTCATTCTGCAGGTAGGTATGTAAAATCTTTGCTATGGTTCTATTCTAGCCCAAAGTCTTTAGATGTCTCTTACTATCAGATCACTTTATCAAATTAAGTGAAATTAGTACTAAAACAAGCTATGCGATTATAGAGCAGCAGTTCTTAACTCTGGTTTCACATTAGACTCATTAGGAGAGGTTTCAAAAATACCAATAAATATCACTGTCCAGACCTCATCCCTAAGATATTCTGATTTAATTAGTCTGGGGTTCCTCCCCAGCATGTGCTCCCCGCCTCCACTTTTTTTGGTAAAACCCCCACATGCTTTTAACACAGAGCCAAATTTGAAAGCCAATCATGAAAAGGTCAAAACACTGGTTTGGAATCAGGCTGCCTTGCCTGACTTCTACCAGGGCTGACACCATGACGTAGGAAAAGTCTGATCCCTTTTTTGATCTACAAAATGGAACTACTGATACGATAGCTATGAGAAACATGTATAAAAGCATCAAGATGATGCCTGAAACATACTGATAGTCATAGTCAATAATAATGTCAATAAATATGACTTTAACAGTTGAAAACACATGTTGTTCCTAGTTTGCAAATTTAAAATGGTGAACCATTGAGAAATTAAGCACCTATTCTACTTTTATTCAGGTAACATGTAAGATTATAAAGGTAAGATTTGGTGTCTGGTAGGGAGGCAGGGTAATGTGTGGAGTACCAGATTCCCCAGCTGAGACTGCCTAGCATAGATTCTGCCAATTCATACTGTCATCCTCTAGTATATATAAATCTATTATTCTGAAATTCAAATCAATGTCTAAAGCGGACTCTAGATTCTTCTACAAGGATCTAACCAGGAAAATGTCCTTCTTATTCTGTCTTCACAGTGGAGTAAGAGCCTGGTAAGTGAGAGTAGAGTTCCACCAAAACTATACTCAATGACAGATGAGAATCATAATGAAAAGGTAGCCAATAGAGTTAGATTAGAATTATGACTGACTAAAAATAGGACCTAAATAATTACCACTCTAGTATTAAAATTACTTCTTTTGCTTCAGGAAATGAAATTATCAGCTGTAGTGTGGTTCGACAGCCTAATGTAATCAGGAGAGAACACAAAACTGTATAGCATTCCTTGGCAACAAATTTTGGAACCTGTTGTTATTGCCAATTGTATTGAAAATGCATTCAGTTAACTCCAAGACCAAACTGGAAACAAGTAAGGAGAAAATTTGGCTTTTACAAGTAGTCTCTAAGGTGTCTCTAAAATTTCTAAGTCAACCTTTAAGACAAGGTTACAGAATTTTAATAAAACAAGACATCAGCTGTAGCTAGTATCTCCCTTAGACCAGCATTCAATAAAGGAGGTAAGGTCCTTACATTTTTGAACTCTGCTTCAAGTAAGATTATGTTTTGAATACTGGGCTTAACTTACATTCCAAATGTTTGGTTCCATTAATCAAATATTTGTCATATGGGGGGAGGTGTTTTAATCACTTACTGTTCCCTAAGTATTTACTGAATTAACAATTTGTAAATTAAGCACACAAATCACAGCTGCTCCTTTATTTTTGTGTACTCACAGTAAGTGCAAACTTTCTTCCACAAACAATCCTGATATGCAGAACAGAGCTTATTATTATTACCTTGAAATGGGATCTAGAGTTGTTGATATGCTAACTGGTCACGCTGAATTTGCCTATCTGACATGGCAGTTAAAAATGAAAGCAAAATACTTTATTGAACACAGTCCTCAAACCAATTTATAGACTAAAATCCTGCCTCTTTTAAATATAAATCACAATAGTTACACTGAAAATAAATTTCAGATTATACAGAATATTTTATAGCTTTAGATGTAATTAAGATTCTCTAAAAAATCTTTAAAAAAAAAGAAAAAAGGGCACCTGGGTGGCTCATTTGGTTAAGCAACTGCCTTTGGCTCAGGTCATGATCCTGGAGTCCTGGGATCGAGTCCCCATCGGGCTCCCAGCTCAGCGGGGAGTCTGTTTCTCCCTCTGACCTCTCCCCTCTCAAATAAAAAAATAAAAAATCTTAAAAAAAATACAAGTAATTGAGATTCTTAGGAAAATCATTCTGATATAATCTTAGTTTTTATACTCTTGAGCTTTTTATTTTTTTATTTTTTTTACAAGATTTTATTTATTTATTTGACAGACAGAGATCACAAGTAGGCAGAGGCAGGCAGAGAGAGAGGAAGGGAAGCAGGCTCCCTGCTGAGCAGAAAGCCCCGATGCAGGGCTGGATCCCAGGACCCTGGGATCATGACCTGAGCCCAAGGCAGAGGCTTTAACCCACTGAGCCACCCAGGTGCCCCACTCTTGAGCTTTTTAAATGGAAATATTTCCAGGATGTCAGTTTTCAAAAAGCTAAAATACACTGTTCATATTAAACTGCTCCTAAAGTGTGCTAACGGGGAAAAATAAACACTTATAATAAAAATTTCACTGTAATTTTAAATGCTCACTTAAATATTTACTGAGCACTTAACTATGTGCAAAATAGAAGGCAAAGCAAAATGCTTTAAATGTTGTCTTAGTGTATTAGATAAAACTCAGTATTTACTCTGCCCCCCACCCCCATTCTTGCTAAAGAAAAATGGTATTATAATGTCTTTGGGCAGAAACCAACATAGAATCTTAGACTTATGACTATTTTCTCCTTCAAGCCTATTCCTTCTTTGATACTCAGTGCCTAATTAATGGTGGTAATCACCTTCTGCATCTCCCAAACTAGAACTCTGTTAGAACCTGGCCTTTCCCCTCCCGTACCGCATCCATCGATCAGTCAGCCACCAGGCGCTGCTGACTCCTCTTCAGTCCCTGTCCTCCAACTCCTCTGCAGCCTCCAGTCTCGCTCTGCCCTGCACCTGTGGTTTCCCAACTCAGGGTACAAAACAATCTGCTGACATGCAGGAATATTAGAACACTTACATATGCTTACTTTCTGTCTTTAGGAATAAGAAAGTTTGCTTCGCTAGTACATATTTAGTTTGTGGACTGAATTAAATACATACATAACTTAGAAATATATGAACAGATTAAACATTGCTGAAAGGACACGTGATAAATAAGTTTGGAGACTACAGGACTAGACTATTTAAATAGCACCTTATCTTGTCCTTCTGCTGTCTCCACTTCCATAGTTCCACCTGCGTGTGGCCTTTAAAGATAAAGCTGGTCATGTCTTTTAGCTAACAAAGATCTGTGCTTGGTCTGTCATTTCTCTTCACAAGGCCTACAAGGCCCCTTATGAAACAGTGACCTTTCATCCTCTCTCCTCTTGCTGCTTTCTGCTCCCCACCCTTCACCCCTGTGTTCTCACCACACAGTTTCTGACTGTTCTCCACACACCAGGACCGTTCACAGCTGAATGCCTGCATAAGGCTATTCCTCCTGCAAGGGTAGCCAGTAGTCGCAGGAGGTTCCTACAGAAGATCACTGTTGGACTCCAAAGAATTTAGGAAAGTTACTTCATTTTCTACACCCTCAGATTCCCCTTTCTTAAAATAACAACAGTGTCCCCTACTCATAGGATTGTGGTAATATTATAGGAGATGACAAAAGTAAAATCACCCGAGCACATTTGATCACTGCAACAATCCTATGAGGCAGGTACCATCATTATCCCTAATTTATAGGTAAGAAACTGAGATACAGAGAGGTTGAGTAACTCGCCCAAGGACACATGACTTGGTAAATGGCAGAGCAGGGAATCAATCTGGCTGCACCCGAGTCGGAGCTCATTACCATTAGGCTCTCTGTCTTACTACGTTTTGATCTAGCTCAACTTAGTGCCCTCACTGGAGATATGAGGAGGGGAACAGATGATTGATCACATTCCTTTCGTCTAATGGTCCATGCTTCTAATTAAAATCTTATAGCTCAGGTAACAGCTTCATTGGATCTGCCTTCTATTAGTCTCACAAGGAGACAAGGTGTAAGGAATGGCCTCTATGTGTTGATATTCTTAAAGAAACACAAAGGTAACAGGGAGAAAAAAATTAAATAGATCCCCTTTTCCTCTAATCTAGCTGATACCCTATTTTCTCCCCTGTCCTGATCAAAGTGGAAGATGAGATGGATTTTAGCAAAGTTACATCCCTTCACAGCAGTTCAATAGGGAATTTGAACTTCATGGCTTCTTTCCCACCAAAAGCCCATCATTAAATTAGTATAATCTTACTTGTTTAGTTCTCTTTACTGTCTTGCTTTTTTTTTTGGCGACGATGGGAAAGGAGGACATTATCACACCCTTCCCGAACATTCAAAAGCCTAACACATACAATAACCTAAAGAAAAAGATACTGATGTTCAACACAGCTATAAAAATACACCCTTAAAAATGGATATACCAGGCGCCTGGGTGGCTCAATGGGTTAACCCTCTGCCTTCGGCTCAGGTCATGATCTCAGGGTCCTGGGATCAAATCCTGCATAGGGCTCTCTGCTCAGCAGGGAGCCTGCTTCCCTCTCTCTCTCTGCCTGCCTCTCTGCCTACTTGTGATCTCTCTGTGTGTCAAATAAATAAATAAATAAATAAATAAAATCTTAGGGGAAAAAAAAAATGGACATACCATAAAGAAATGTCCTAAAGGAATACCCAAAAGAATCTCCACTAGGCAATACTCCGTGCTAGGCACTACTCTATTCACTGAGGAGAAAACAAGGAGCAAAATGAGGTTACCTGCTCCTGCTGAAGCTTATATTCTGGTGAATAGATAATAGGAGATTAAGTGAAATATATATGCAGGCATGTTAATCAATTTGAGTTTGCTTCTATTCTGGACTTTGGGTTGTACCTACTAGAACTGAGATGCATACTTATTAGTTTTGAATTATAAATAATAACTCGTCATCCAGAGAGTGCCAGTATAGCATCTGCCCTCAGTGCAACTGTGAACATTTTCCTAAAGAGGGGAAATAGGCATTTCCTGGACACTTCTTATGTGCTATCAGACATGGGAATATAAGTGATTTTACATGTTATCTTGAAAGAGACAAACAGGGAGATGATATTAGGATTCTAGAATAGGTCATCATTAACCCACGGAATACTGCAGTGTTTTATCTCTATACTCTGTGACTTTACCACCAAGAGGTTCTTCTAGGATAATAAGGCATCCTAGAACTATATGAGGCTTTTTTTTTTTTTTAAAGATTTTGTTTATTTATTTGACAGATCACAAGTAGGCAGAGAGGCACGCAGAGAGAGAAGGGAGGAAGCAGGCTCCCTGCTGAGCAGAGAACCCAATGCGGGGCTCGATCTCAGGATGCTGGGATCATGACCTGAGCCGAAGGCAGCGGCTTTAACCCACTGAGCCACCCGGGCGCCCCTAGATGAGGCTTTTTTGATAGAGAAAACAGACTCAGGCTCAAAAGCAGTGATTTTAAGATGTAGTGGCTAAAAGCAGTATGTATGACATATTTATTTTCACAATATAAAACACAAAAAGAAAAGTACTACAAAATCTCAACTGATTATAGGCTCTCTAGAAGATAGAGGGTTAAAGTCTATTAAGGGCAAAGGTCAAAGAAGAGCCCTAGAGATATAGGAGCCCTAGAGATAAATGCAAATAGAGTTAAAATGTAAGTAGAAAGGAATAAGATGATGTCAAAGAGAGTCTCTTTCAAAAGTCTGACTAGGTGCAGCCCTGGACCCAGAAAAGACAAGGTAATACTTTATTTCTTTCTCCCCTACAACCAAGGGGAGTCCTAACAACCAAAGTTTAGGAATATTAATATTTATGAGTTAATCACAGTATGAGGTAAATAGGCTTATATGCATTGGCCTTGGGAAACTCCATCCACATAATATACGTTGTTCTTGTGAGAAAATGCAGTTTAAGTTCCAAGTACTCAATTTATGGACTCTTGGAATATGACTGTTAGTAGCTGGCCTGAGGAGAATGGTTCAGTTGACTTCATATTAGAATGATCAGTGTTTCCACAATATCTTGCAAAACTGCAGAACTGTAGAACAACTGCCTAAGTGAACTGTGCCAAAGATCAACTCTAAGTGGCAGGCTCACGTCTCAAGCTTGTGGCTCGCCCAGCTCCACTCTGGCCACCATCAGGAGCACTGGCAGAGCTGCTAAAAGAATATTCTGACGCTGCCATTTGTATTACATAAGTGACTGTTTTTCTGCCTTGCATTTTGGCCATGATAATGTAATAAAATTTAGGCTAACTCTTAGGGTACATTCTGAGGATGTCAAGATGAGAACTCTTATTCTGGATCCTGAATTCTCCATACGGACCACACTGTAGGAACTGTGGTGGGTACTACATTTGTTAGCCTGACAACTTATACATGTAACCAGGCTGTCTTCAGTTTTTAGGTCACTGGAAAAACCTAGCAAAAAAGGGAAAAAGAAATCCCAAACCTGAAAACAGTCTCTTAATGGCTGGACCTTTCTCAATAGTGTTTTTGTCCTGGCACTGCAACTGAAATAGCCAAAGGAAAAAATCAATATACTAATCAATTGAAATTACTTTGTAGGTCTCAAATTATACACGGCTCATGGAAAAGATTGTATGTTAGGAATAGGAAGAAATAATGTTAGCAAAATCACGAAAAGGTTAAGTATATCACAGATGAGTATTAGAAAACTCATCAGCTCACTAGCCCATCCCTCATGAGAGCACATATTCACAATGGCTACCCCCTCCCCTCTTGAGCACGCGTATCCAGGGCCTAACAATGTTTGAACCAACTATTCTACCACAGAGAAAGTTTCTTCACACGAACTGCAGAATATGTAGGTACTCCAAGGATATTCAAGTTGACTACAAAATCACAATATCAATTCTATCTTCATAGTTAATAATACAAACCTATTCAAAATGTATAGCTTCCATTTTTTTCTTTACTGGAAAATGCAAATTATAAGAATGGGTATCTTTAAAAAAACACAAAATTCGGTCTGTACATAGAGAAATAACGAGTCAGAGACTCGTTAACATATGTAGGTTTCAGAAACTACATAACTAACAACTCACTCTTTAGAACCTTTGGTATTCTGAACATACTTGTATAACAGTGTATTATTTATGTTACTGTTATTCCATATTAGGCCATAAATTCCTTAAAAACAGATTTCACATCTTATTCATTTCTATTTCTCCTCCATTCTCTAGTGGAGTTCCTGACATACAGTCCATGTTCAACAAATGTTTCTTAAACTGGGAGGATAAACTCAGTTGAATACATAAACCTCCATTCCTGATCCTAAAGTCCATACGTGTATGTATGTATAGACATACATGCATATATAAGAGAGATAGATGTTATTTTAATGTTTTCTTCACAAAGAGGGGACTTCATTTATTTAAGAACTAGAAAGTGCACATTGTAATATATGGTCACCTATTTTTCCAGGGAACAGTAACATCAACTTAATCTCAATCACCAAGTAATGCTCAAAGCTAAATATGGTCAATATGTTAAACTAGTGTCTTAATTCCCAAGCTGAAATAGTCTTATAGTATAGAGAAAAATGTCTAAAATGATTGAGAGCTCCATAACTTTTACGCAGATTTTTAAAAAGTCACAATTAGCCACACCCAACACAATTTATTGTTTACTATGGACCAATGGTTGTGCTAATAAGCACTTTGCTACAATATCTCATTAACCCCAATAATGATATTGAGGTAGGTATTAGAATTATTTTTTGATTAGGAAAAAACTATTGGGTCTTAGAGATGATCTGGACCAATGTTCTCATTTTACATTTAAAAAGAAAAAAAAAACAACAAGAGGAACAGGACCTTCAGGGCATTATGGTAAGTGAAATAAGTCAGAGAAAAACACTGTATGATCTTACTTATATGTGGAATCTTAAAAACATCAAACTTACAGAAAGAGAGAGTAGAACAGTGTTTGCCAGGAACCAAGGATATAGGAAGATGACAGTCAAAGAGTACAAACTTTCAGTTATAAGATGAATAAGCTCTGGGGATCTAAGGTACAGCATGGTGACTACAGTTAATAACACTGTATTGCATACTTCAAAGCTGCTACGAGAGTAAAACTTTAATGTTCTCACCATAGCAACGACAACAAAATGGTAATTATATGAGGTGAAGGATATGGTAACTAACTTTATTGTGGTAAACATTTTGTAAATATATATACATGTATCAAATCATTACTGCACTCCTTAAACTTATACATGTTCTATGTAAAAACATATACTGTTTTAAACTTGGATCTAAGTGAGTACCTTTTCTGAAATGCAGAAACCATGTATTTATCTGCCTCATTGAATATTAGCACATAGATGTCCTGAAGGCAATCTCTCAAACAGTTAACCAGAGTAGAACTCACTCATCATCTTCCTAATACACTTCCTTTTTGGTTCAGTGTCTCTCAATTATGCACAATATTAAACTTAGAAAGAAGAAAACAAAACTCCAGAAATTAATTGCCTAGCCTTATTATTACTGCTATTTTTACTTTCTCCAACTACATGGACTAAAAAATAGCAAGAGTGGTCAACCTGGACTGCACTTATCCTTTCTACTGATACAACAAACACAGAATACAGGTTTTGGAATCAAGACAGACCTCTCTTGCCACTTACCACTCGTGTAGCCTAAAACAAATTACTATTCTCTAAATATTTCCAATTACCTTCATAATCCTATTAGAAGCAAAGTGTTTTCTTGTTTAACTGTGAAACATCCAGAGTGTATGTTATGAGGAAATGACTAAAGGTGTTTGTGCCAATAGGATGATGCCTCAGTGAAATCAAAGTTCCCTCGCCTGACATTCTATGAAATACCAAGACTTCCCACTTGAAGCAAAGAGATGCCTACGGTATGCCTTCAGTACATCCCTAATGAAGGACGGAAGTGCACAAGGCTGGTCAGTCAATCATGAAAGGGTGAAAAGCAAGCAGAGGGCTACGGAGATCCAACCACAGAAAGAAAAGCAGAAGACAAAGTCCAAAGTAACTGCTATTTAACATCTCAGCAGAGAGTTAGGCATAATGATGAGTGAAAGAAGCCAGACACAAGAATACACATGCACCATTCCATTTCTGTAAAGTACAGTACATGAAAAAATTAAATTATGGCGATGGAAATCAGAACAGTGGTTACTTCCAGATGGAGAGGGGAAGGGGGCCCGAGGGAACCTTCTGGGATGCTAAAAATGTTCTGTATCTTCATCTAGGTAGTAGTTTCATGAGTGCATACATATGTAAAAATTCACTGGGCTGAGCACTTAAAATCTGGCAATTTAAATGTAATAATACCTCCAAATTAAAAAAAAAAATGAAGGGGAATGACGGTCAAATCAGGACAAGGACCATAAAAATCCTGTAAGATTCTATAACTTTTACCTTTTTAAGTTTTAAAATTCTGGCCTATGGTGGATTTCTCTGTGGTGAGAAGCAGTAAATGTGTGACAAGTTCAGTGTTTCTTTGAAAGTAACTAGGGAGGGGGAAGCTGGGCAATCTTTGCTGCCATCTGGGTCTGGGTCCAAGGGGGCCAGAAACAGAAAGAGAGTAAGTGGTGGCCAAGTGCCTGACACAGGGACAGGAGAGTCAGGGGAGACAGCTGAGGCCGAAAAGTAACAAAAATCCCAGAGGTGCCACCATCTTATCAGTTTTAGTTAATAATTCTTTTACATACCATAACAACCTCTGACATCTGGTAGGTACTTATCAAACTTTACCTACTTGGTTAAAAATATATCATCCTTCCAACAGAATATCTAGAAATTACTTCCTCCTCAGTCAATCTGATTTATAAAATCGACCTTTAAGCATACGCAGTATAAACTCAACCATAATCATCATTAGCTCGGACAATACCAAGGAAAACCCTGTGTGTTCTAGTATGTAAAGCTGTATGCACTCCATTTGAGAGCTTTCATCAGCTGTTAGAACCATGCGCTGTGCTTCTCTGACACATTTATGGAAGATGTTTGTGAGAGTCACAAAGAAGGGGGTACGGGAAACCAATGAACGAACCTAGATTGACCAATCCTTCACAATCCCACCATTCCACAAAAGAAAATAAAGGGATGTAATGGTCTAAGACAAAGAAAGTGTAATGAACAAGGCCCTACAATGAACCCTCTATCTAAGTGGATGATTTCCTTCTCACCTTTATCACGATCATAGAGTAAATCTTCCGTTGAGCAAGGGCTCCCATCCTGGGACTCGGGGGGACAAAAGGGAGAGACACAGGGTGAATGGCTGCTACAGCTACTGCTGCGCTCCTGCACAGAGGGGGTCTGAGTGTCGATGCTGCGAGTGCTGCTGCTCCGGTAGTGAGCAGGGAGTGGGGCTCTTCGACCGTCCGGGATCTCCAAGGGCTGGAAGAGAAACAACCATCACATGTGTGATGTCTACAGAGGCACACAGCAGGGCCTTGGTTTTTACCTTCCACAACCATCTCACCACAGATGATTTTTCAGAGATTAAAGACACCAGTCTTGTGACCTGATTTCTGCATTGTCTCCACCGAACCAAAAATTTACTTCCAACTACTAAGGATAAGCTATTTTACCAATTCTATAACTCTCTGTATGCATCTATAGATTAGCACTTCTGTAATACTCCTCCAGGAGAGGGGCTTTTTTCAACACTGTCCCCAACACCTACCACGGTGTCTGGCACATGGCAGACATCCAACAAACATGCGCTGAACGAAGTGATCAAACTGCAAGAAGTTACTCTGACTTGCTAGTAAGAAAAGTAAAATTGCATTCTCGCAGGTATAGATTATTCTGTTCATTCTTTATTTTAATTTTTTAGACATCAGAACAGAACCATGTTTTCCATTTCCTCTACAGATTACTCAAAGTTTCCAAAAAGGAGATTGATTCTATTACTATTCCATAAGGGATGTTAATATAACTTAAAACAATTCTCCTATTTTGGTACCCATCTATGTAGGACTACTCATAATTCGACTTGGTTCTTCTAATGCACTATTCTGAGTGGCAAAAATAAGAAACGGAAATGAAACTATAATCACAGAAACATATATTTTGGACCCAAAAAGAACTTACAGCTCATTATTCCAGTGTCCTTACAAATAAAGGACCTACAGTTTAGTGCTTCTGATGTCATGCTGATTACATGGCATCAGAGTTTCTGTCATAGTGGACTCTCCCAACTGCTGCAGCCATAAAGATATGAACAACTTTTGGGGCGGATAATTTTAGCAATATTCATCAAAATTTAAAACATACAAATGCTTTGACCCAGCAATTTCACTGCCGGAAAATTGTCTTTAAGAGTACATGTTTTCTACATGTAGCACCGCTTGTGATGATAAAAACTGAAAACAATCCAAATGCCCATCAACAGGGGACTTCTAAGTTATGGTACATTCATACGATGATTCACTAGACATTAGAATACACACACATATCAGGAAAGATATACAAGATACTCCTCACAATGCTCATATCTGCTAGGCAATAGAGAGAATTGAAAGGAAGTCTTACTTTAATTTTATAAATATAAAACTGAACTGTTTAGATTTTGAAATTAAATCAGTTTTAAAACCTGCACATTACTTAAAGAAAAGACACACATTTGACATAAATTAAATAATTATTTTGGGTCCCCCCAAAAAAATCACAGGGGTAGTTAAGTCAAAGGCTATTTGATGTTTTCTTTTGTTGCGTATACATTTAAGATGTGGTCAAATACAGGTTCACACACAGTAGTGTCCAGATTTCTTTTCTGGGACAGAGGTAATTTATAAAGCATTTTTGTAAAATCCAAAATGGCTCAATGACCTAACCATAAGGGACGGTTAAACTAAAAAACTCTTAGAAGAAAACACAAGTATCATTGTGACCCTAGATTAGGTAATGGTTTCTTAAATATGACATCAAATATACAAACAACAAAAGAAAAACAATAGGGGGTCCTGGCTGGCTCAGCCAGTTAAGCATCTGCCTTTGGCTCAGATCATGATCTCCAGGTCCTTGGATGCAGCCCACACAGGGCTCCCTGCTCAGTTGGGTCTGCTTCTCCCTTGGCCCCTCCCCCTACCTGTGCACACTTGCTCTTTCAAATAAATAAATAAAATCTTTTAAAAACTGAAGGAAAAAAATGAAGAAAAACAATATATCAAACTTTGTCAAAACTGACAAAGTATTTGTTTCAAAGGACAGCATCCAGAAAGTAAAGAGTGAAAGATAACCCACAGAATGGGAGAGATTTTCAAATCATACATCTAATAAAAACTTTTATCTAGAGACTAAACTTCATAAAGAATTTCTACAATTCAACAATAAAAAGACAAATAATCCAGTTTTAAAATAGGGCAAATGATCTAATTTCCAAAGAAGAGATACAAATGCCCAATCGCACCTAAAAGATGCTTAACGTTATTAGCCTTCAGGAAACGCATAGCCACACCATGAGAAGATGCCCACACCCACACCCACTAGGATGGCTACAATAAAAAAGGCAGAAATACAAGTATGGGTGAAGATGGAGAAACTGGAACCTTCATTCAAGTAAATGGTGTAGTGCAGACACTCTGGAAAATAGTCTGGCAGTTTCTCAAAAGGTTAAACAAACAGCTACCAAACCACCCATTCCACAACTAGGTATATACCCAAGAGAAATGAAAACATGTTTGCATGAAATCTTGTATATGAACTTCATAGCAGCATTATTCATGATAGCCAAAAAGTGGGAATAAGATCATGTTCCCCGATTGATGACTAGCTAAACAAAATCCACACAACTGAGTATTTGACAATAAAAAGGAATGAAGTACTGATAAGCCTTACAACATGGCTGACCCTTAAAAACATTATGCTAAATGAAAACAGTCAGTTACAAAAGGCCATGTATTGCATGATTCCATTTATGTGAAATGTCTAGAAAGGGCAAAGCTGTAGATCAAGAAAGGAGATTAGTAGCTACCTACAGCTGAGGGTACTGGAAGGAAATGAGGGATGATTGCTAAAAGATAGAGTTTCCTTCTGGGGTGATGAAAATGCTGTAAAATTGATTGTGGTGATGGTTGTACAACTGGGAATATACTAAAAAAAAAAAAAAAAAACCACTGAGTTGTACATTTCACATGGGTAAATTGCATGGGTACGTGAATTATAGCTAACAAAGCTGTTACCAAAATAAGGACTTTAAAGACAGTTCTGAATATTAAAGGAAAAAAAAAAAAAGGATTCCAACATCCCACAGAACCTTACCTTGGACACTTCCTCCTTCCCATTATTTTCTTTAATGAATACCTTTTCTAATTCAGGACTTATCCCTTCTACATTGCAGGGCACACGTGAAACGGAAGATTTTGGCACTGCTATATTTGACAGCGGCATAGGGACTGATCTTGATCCAGCAGCCTACAAAACATAAGATAAGGTAGTCTCAAATTACTTGTGGTCAAAAAACCCCAAGAAATCAAGAACTGAAAAGCATGGTAAATCTGAAAATGGCAACTCAAGTAAGGAGAGTTATTTCAACATTTCAAATACAATTTATAAATTCAGATTCATATACAGAAATTCAGATCCTAAAGTAAGGAAGGTAAAAAGGCTACAGTCAAAATAATCCTTTACGTTGAAGTGTAGAGGTATAATGGTATAAGTATACACTATTTCGGTAGAGAGCAGACGGACTCTTCTGCACTGTTTTCTTTTTCCCTTTGCTATTTTTACTGAAAAAGCATAGATGAAATCATGTCAGTTATGTGTATCATGTGGCTTTACTGGACAGCTCTGTGTGTGTTTAAAAGATTCGTTTCCTTCACTATTACAATTACCTTCTAGTATTTTTCATTTCCATTTTGTCAACCATTTAAGAAAACCTTATGGATTATTAAATAGTGTGGCAATAACATATCATGTTCAGTTCAATAACATACACTTAGCAACTGTAAGGTTGTTTTCAAGTCTTTTGGAGGAGTTCTCAAGAATTAACCACCTCTCATAGCTGTCACAGGGGGTACCAAAACGTTCATCATGGTAAGTGTATGCCTCATCCCCATCACCTGTTTCAGCCATCCCCCCACACACCTCCCCTCTGGTAACCATCTGTTTGTTCTCCGGAGTTAAGAGCAAGACAAGCCTTTCGATGCTCAAGGAACTTCTACCACAGAAAGGAAGTATAAAAGCCAAGATGAACAAGGTAAAAATAAAAATAATATATGGTCTCTTACTCTGAATGATTAAAGTTGATATGTATGATTCATAATGAGGTGGACCGCTAATCACTGATTAACACATAAATAATATTTCCTATACTCAGCGCTGTGCTTCTGCCATCTGTGAACCACTGCCTGCTAATGTCCTTTGTTATTGATGCACGAGAGGTTTTCATACTGAAGTTGCAACTTTGTCATACATGTGCTCTTACTTTAGTATCAGATATCTTTCAGTACTTTTATGGTTTTTCATATTTAATATTTAACCTATCATGATTTATTTTTGTGTATGGTGTGAGGTAGTATGTCTTTTGCCACCCACTATTCAAACTGCCAACATTTATGATTCTATATTTGATTTCCTTATGGATTTCTATATTTGATTTGGTTCTGATTTCATTTCCTTCTTAACAGATAATCCCTATACAGAGCTTCACTTTAATTGCTATTCTATAGTACATGTTGGTATCTTACAGGAAAAGCCTTTCCAAATTTTCTTTTCTATTAATTGGCATCAGTTTTCCATATGACCTTTGAGAACAACTTTTCAAGTAACAAAACAAATCCTTTTGAATTTCCTTTGGAACTCAACCTGCACATTAGTTTCAGGTAAACTGCTATTTGAAAAATATTGAGTCTTCTCTTCCCATGCATAAATGTGTTGAGATTTCTCATTTAGGTCTCAGTTTTCTATTTCATATACTCGATAAAGTCTTTTTTTTTTTTTTTTAAGATTTTATTTGTTTATTTATTTGACAGAGAGAAACACAGCAGAGAGGGAACACAAGCAGGAGGAGTGGGAGAGGGAGAAGGAGGCTTCCCGCCAAGCAGGGAGCTGGATTCTGGGCTCAATCCCAGGACCCTGAGATCATGACCTGAGCCGAAGGCAGACACTTAATGACTGAGCCACCCAGGTACCCCATATACTCAATAAAGTCTTATGATTTACATATTTCTTTTATGTCAAATTCTAGGCATTGTAGATTTTTCTTATATATACTAACATGTTACTGAGAACTGTAACATAACAAGTAACATATATTTGGTGGCTGTCCTGGTTCTTGACACACATTTCCTAAAATTCTTGTAATTTCCTGAGTGATAAGTATGCTAGGGGCATCTTTGATTCCAATATTTGGTTTCTGACCCTGGGACGGGACACAGAGCTCCTAAATGCCTTGGAATTTCCTGGGTGATAGAAGGAAGAGTCTTCTCTTCTAATGAGGTGACTCTTGACAGGCTCCTGGGTAGCTTCAGGATGGGAGCTAGTCAACAGAAAGATCAAGCTTGATTTTAAGCTTGGAACTTCCAGGCCCACACATCATCCTCTAGAGAGGGCAGAGGGGCTGGAGATGAAGTTAAAAATGGATCATGAGATATGATGAAACCTTCACAAAAGTCTCTAAACTATGGGTTCAGAGAAATTCCAGGTGGGTGAACACGTATCCACATGCCAAAAGGGTGGCACACCCCAACTCCATGGAGGCAGAAGCCCCTGAACTTGGGACCTCTTCAGACCTTGCCCTATGTACCCTCTGTATCGAACTGTTTGTCTGCATCCTTTATTATATCCCTTACAATAAAGCAGTACACATAAGTGATTCCCTGAGTTCTGTGAGCCATTCTAGCAAATTTTTGAGCCTGAAGTGGTTGTTGGGAATTCCTTCCTTATAGCCAGATGGTCAGAAGTACAGATGACAATCTGGGACTTGTCACTGGCATCTTAAGGCGGGGTGAGCAGTCTTGTGGGGCTGAGCCCTTAAACTGTGGGGTCTGTGCCAACTCCAAGTATTTAGTGATATAGTTGAATTATAAGATGCTCAGTTAGTATCTGGAGAGTTGGCAAATGGTATGGGAAAACCTCCCACACATCTGGTGTTGGAAGTATTCTATGTAGAGAGTACGGTGGTTTACCTTTATTCACATAAGAGAAAACTACCGATTTTTATGTTTATATTTTATCTAATCATCTCACTAAGTTCTCAGTTTTTTCTTTCTGTTATGAAAAATTATAATCATAAGCATAATTAAATGCCATACCATAAAGACCCCTCAGGTGCACATCATCCAGCTTCAAAAATTACCAACATCTGCCAATCTTGCTTCATCTAAATATCCATTTTTCTTCTGTTCTTGATTGTTTTATTTTTTTTAAAGATTTTATTTATTTGACAGACAGAGATCACAAGTAGGCAGAGAGAGAGGAGGAAGCAGGCTCCCTGCTGAGCAGAGAGCCCGATGTGGGGCTTGATCCCAGGACCCTGGGATCATAACGTGAGCCGAAGGCACAGGCTTTAACACACTGAGACACCCAGGTGCCCCTGTTCTTGATTATTTTAAGGCACATTCTAGACTTCATACTTCACCTACTACGAATATTTCAGTTTGTCTGGCAGATAATTATTTTTACACATAACCACAATGTCAAAAATTCAATGTATAGAGCTTCCCTATGACCCTGCAATTGCACTACTGGGTATTTACCCCAAAGATACAGATGTAGTGAAAAGAAGGGCCATCTGTACCCCAATGTTTACAGCAGCAATGGCCACGGTCACCAAACTGTGGAAAGAACCAAGATGCCCTTCAACGGACGAATGGATAAGGAAGATGTGGTCCAGATACACTATGGAGTATTACGCCTCCATCAGAAAGGATGAATACCCAACTTTTGTAGCAACATGGACGGGACTGGAAGAGATTATGCTGAGTGAAATAAGTCAAGCAGAGAGAGTCAAGTATCATATGGTTTCACTTATTTGTGGAGCATAACAAATAACATGGAGGACAAGGGGAGATGGAGAGGAGAAAGGAGTTGAGGGAAATTGGAAGGGGAGGTGAACCATGAGAGACTATGGACTCTGAAAAACAACCTGAGGGTTTTGAAGGGGCGGGGGGTGGGAGGTCGGAGGAACCAGATGGTGGGTATTAGGGAGGGCAAGGATTGCATGGAGCACTGGGTGTGGTGCAAAAACAATGAATACTGTTACGCTGAAAAGAAATAAAAAATTAAAAAAAAATTCAATGTAAATGAAGAACATTTGCCTAAGTCTTTTTTGTTAAGTCAGCAAGTCAATAGATCTTCTATAATGCATTGGGCTCTTATAGAAAAGTCACTTGAAATAAACAGAGTAAAAATAATATATTATTTCTAACAGATTAAGAGAAGAAATCTTACTTTGTCTCTATAATATTGCCTTTTCCAGAATTTAACATAATGAATCATATAGTATGTAGTCTTCTGCTTCTGACTTCTTTCACTCAGCATGATGTTTGAGATTCAACCATGTTCTTGTATCAGTAGTTCTTTCTACTTTCTACTGTTGAGTGGTACTGCATGGATGTTATGAAATGTTTTACCCATTCACCAGTTAATACTTGTTTCCATTTTTTGACTCTCATAAATAAAGCCTTCATGAACACTGATGTAAAAGTCTTAGTATGGACATATGTTTTCATTTTTCATGGCTAGATAACAAAGAGTGGAATTTGGGGGCTCTATGATCAGTGTATGAGTATTTAACTTTTTAAGAAAAATGCCAAACTGTTTTCCAAAGTGGTGGTACCATTTTGTGTTCCCATTAGCAACAAATGTCTGTTCTAGTCGGTCCACATCCTCACCAACCCTTGGTATTAGCTCTCCTGTTGGTTTCAGTGGTTTAGTTCAATCACTTTGATTTTCTAAATATAATCATATCATATACAGATAACAAAAACTATTTCTTTTTCTTACTGCTCTGCCCAGAGCTTCTAAACCACTAGCAAGTAGTATCAATAATTATGGGCATCTATGACTTGATTTTTATTTTAACAGAAATGCTTCCAATATTTTATTGTTAGGATCTCACTACACTTGCAGTTAGTCACATAGGAAGTGTCCTGTTTTTAGTTACTAAGGTTTTGTCACATAGGAATACTGAGTTTTTATCAAGTGTTGTTCAGCATCTACTTTGACCTTCTGATGCAGTTAACCAAACTAACACCTTTCTTAATGCTGAATCATCCTTGTGTTTCTGAAACACCCTGATTAGATCTGCTTTGATTCACTACTTGGGTTTCTTTTTCTATACTACCGTATTTGATTTACTAAAATCTATATCAATATTTTGAGTGAATCTGGTTTAAATAGCATTTCCCAAACTTATTCCATTGGAAGTACATGTTCTTGGAAGGATGGGGTGGGGGGAGACCCTCAACAGAACTCTAATCCTCAATATCTTCCTACGTAAACTAGGGGTAAATATATATAAAGAGATATAAATGGCTTAAAGTACTATCAGGAAGATTAAATGAGATAACACCCATAGTTCCGTAATAAGTGAACAAGCTAGGATTTTAGTTTCGGTCATCCTTGAGTCGACTACACTCTGTTATGTCTATTATTAAAAGAAAATTGCATATATGGAGGGGCAAAAAACCTTCTTGCAACAGTTTAACTACTAGTAATAATTTAGTAGAGCTAGGGATTCATATTATTACTTTTTTAATCCTAAAATAATGGATTCCCCCTTTAAAATGCACCCTTTAAAAGGAATTATTCAAATGTGGACAAGAAATTAGCCTACCTGAGTGTGATTGATTGTTATATGGTTGCCATGAAGAGGTGACTGACGATCTTTCTCCTTACTGTGCCGACTACTCTGTTTACTACGTTGTAGTTGCTGCCTCAGTTTGGCAATCTGTTTTGGGGAGAGGGGAGGAGAAATAAGATGAGAACAAAAGTGAATACCAGTTTTTAAATACTTCTTATTTTAATTTTCGGATACTAATAAATCATTTCTTCCTCACAAGTTTCAAGAAGAGATAATATTTCACTGCAAAGATTGACTCTTCCAAGTTCCTAGGATTAAAACTATTGAAAATAAGAGGTACAGACTACCAGTTAAACAATAAGTAAGTCACAGGGATGTAAAGTACAGCATAGGGAATACAGTCAATAATATTGTAATAACTATGTTTGGTGACAGAAGATAACTAGACTTGTGGTGGTAATCATTTCATAATGTATATAAATGTTGAATCACTATGTTGTCCAACTGAAACTAATATGTCAACTAAATTTATTGTCTAAAATAGGCTATAAATGCTTCACTTGTACAATTTAAATAGTGTTCTGGTAAAGATATAGACTAAATTTCTCCACATTATTTCAGATTGTACCTTTGTACACCAAGAACATTTTCTTTAAACACTTTTTATAAAGCAAAAACCAGTATTTCACATGCCAATTGAAAGCTGAAGCCAATATTAATACAGAGACCACACTAGTTTCCAAGTTCCCATCTTATATAAACAAAATGCACCTACCTTATTAATTACTAAACACTTCAAAATTGTAAATCTTTTGGTAGTGAGGAAAATCAGTGTTTAGCATTAGCAACTTACTAGCATTGAATATCTTACTATATATTCCTCATAGTCACTCAACTTTTATTTTACTTTCCAGCTCTACTGAGATAAAATTTTGACATACAGTATTGTGGAAGTTTAAAGGTATAGAACATGTTGATCTGATACCTGTCTATTTGCAAAACGATGCCACCATAGCATTAGTTAATACCTCTACCCCATCCCATAATTACCGTTTCTTTTTTGTGGTGAGAACAGTCGAGATTTACTCTTTTAGCAGCTTTTAAATACACAATACCGTATTATTAAGTATAATCAAAATGCTATACATTAGATCCCTAGAACTTACATCTTATAACTGGAAGTGTGTATCTTTTGAACAAACCCAATTTCCTCTACCCTCCAGCTTCCGGTAGCTATCACCACTCTACTGTTTCTTTCTTTCTCTTTTTTTTTTTAAGATTTTATTTATTTGACAGACAGAGATCACAAGTAGGCACAGAGGCAGACAGAGGGGGCGGGGGGGGGGAAGCAGGCTTCCTGCTGAGCAGAGAGCCCGATGCGGGGCTTGATCCCAGGACCCTGGAATCATGACCTGAGCCGAAGGCAGAGGCTTGAACCCACTGAGCCACCCAGGTGCCCTACCACTCTACTGTTTCTATGAGTTCAACATTTCTTGAACCTATGCATAAGTGATATGATACAATATTTGTCTTTCTCTGCCTCACTTATCTTACTTAGCCTAATGCCTTCAAAGATCATTCTTATTGTTATAAATGGCAGGATATCCTACTTCCTCATGGCTGAATAACATTACAGTGGAGATATATACACATAGATATACACGACATCTACTTTATCCATTCATCTGTTGATGGACACTGGCTATAATTACAACTTCAAAAAATAAATACAACTTAGAGTGTATTCTCCTCAACTGAACGTTAATACTCCCAGGTTTAAAAGAAAAGTCATTATTGCAATATGGCTTGGAATTCATTAAACTACTGCATATTTACCAAAAAAATATACAACAACAATTCAAAGAGATATATGCACCCTATGTTTATAGTAGCAGTAGCTACAATAGCGAAACTATGGAGCAGCCCAAGGGTCTGTTGATAGATGAATGGATAAAGAAGATGTGGTATATAAACACGCTGGAATATTATTCAGCCATAGAAAAGAATGAAATTTCGCCATCTGCAACAAAATGGATGGAGCTAGAGAATATACTGCTGAGCAAAATAAGTCAGTCAGAGAAAGACAAATACCATATGATCTCACTCATATGTGGAATTTAAGAAACAAAAGAAACAAAGGAAAAAAGAGAGAAAGACAAACCAAGAAACAGACTCTTAAAGGAGTCTGGGAGGAGGGCAGGGGATGGGGAAGACAGGGGATGGGAATTAGAGTATAGTTATCATGATGAAAAAATAATTTAAAAAAAAAACAAGATCACATATGCAATCAAATGGTGCAGTGCCTGGCATGTGATAAGGGTCTGCTGAATTGAAAACTGTGCCCACTTTTGGTTTGGAGCAATGGCCCCCACACAAAGTCTCTTGGAATCATCCAGGAAACTAAAACTAAAAACTAAAAACAAAACAAAACAGAACAACAAACCACCCCCCACCCCACCAAACTCTAAGTCCTGACCAACACAGAACTCTGTGCCTGTCCCAGACCGATTTTTGTGGTTCTTTATATGCATCTTCCTGTGCATCAGCATTTGGGAGTCCTTGGTCCAGAGGTTTGAGGTTACAGAAATGCAACCACCAGACCCATCTCCAACTGTGTATAGCCTACGATGGCAACATTCAGCAGACAAAGAATTCTATCATGTCTCCACAGCACTGTAGGACATCTTCCTTAGAATTTATTGTGGGAGAATAAATTTTTTTTCAAAATTAAATATAAGCTCAAAACTGGAATGTAAGTATTGCAAGAAGGTACATTTCAAACAGAAACAATTTATACTAAACACCAACCTGGCTAGAACTAAAAAAAAAACTCATATATTTTAGATGATGTATAATCTGCTTTAAATAGCCAGACCAGGAGTAAAATATTCCTGAGCATTTTATAAGGGAACAATTAGCAATTTGGGGAGGTTATTTAATATTGGCATTATTTTCTTTGTAGGAAAGATGACACTAATCAACTAACATTTATTCCTTGAATACCTATAGTGAGCCCAGTTTTATATCTACCTACTTAGGCCAAGTGTAAACAAAAAGTAAAGTCTGCAAAATAAATTGATTTCCTCAAGGACCTAAAGCAAAAATACACTGTATTTTGATATTAGCTAAATACTTACCCTGGATAACCATGGCAATAAGAAGCAAAATAGACAGTTGCTACTAAAACTTACAAATGCTCAAGAGTTAAAGTATATAGGTTGCTAGAATAATTCATTTTTTACATATGGCCAATAGAAGACAAACAGCATGGAAGAAAATAAAGCACCTAAACAATGGAATGGTTTATGTCCTTTCTTTTTTTCTTTCCTAGATTTTATTTATTTGTGAGAGAAAGAAAGAGAGAGAGAGAGAGCACAAGGAGGCAGAAAGGTAGGCAGAGGAGGAGAGCCTGATAAGGACCCTGGGATCAGGACCTGAGCCGAAGGCAGCGTCTTAATAAACTCAACCACCCAGGCATCCCTATGTCCTTTCTTTCATATTAAGATCCTTAGATTCCTTCACTTGTTTTCTGTTTTTAAGATTCCTTCAGTTTTTTAAATCTCTTTTGTAGCTAATGGACCTCTCATACAATGTTGTTGCGAATATATACAGATAAGATTATCTATGTTAATCTTTGTGTTCCCTGCTCTGTTGAAATGACATAATTTTCTTCTGGAGAGCATTAATTTTCATGAGAATAGGAATCAAAATTAGTGGGTAATCACTGTAAATCAAGATAGATTATTTTCTATGATAAAAAATAAACAGGATTTCAAGTTGTACAAGTCATTTAATTAGGATAGAGGTATAAAATAGTGTTTTCTGAATACTAATGATGTTTCAGTGTTGTTTCAAAACTGGCAAGAGCTTGTACAGAAGAGCCCATAATCCCTAGAGATTAATCAAGGCAATTTGTAATTTTTCATTTTTAAAAATAATCTTCAAAAATAAACAAACTAAAATAAGTTGAGAACTGATCAATTCTAATCACTCTATTTAAGGCCTAGAAACATCAAAGTAAGCCAGAAAAGTTTTTGTTCTTAACAGCCTTTAACAAAACCCTGAAAACAGAAAGTACCCATCACTGTATACACCTTACTTTGCCTGGAATACCCAGTTCAACTATGCAACCTTACAGTTTTCACATAATACTGTTCATTTCTGAAATATTATATAGCTACACTGTTTTCGATTCAGCAGAGATTAGGATAAAAGGGAGCCCATCTTTCTAATCATATATACTCAGATTATAAATTTTGTCAAGAACTGTGTAATGTGAAAGCAAGACACCCCAAGTCCTCCTTTGCTTCAGAACAAAGTGCTGGTTACAAGCACATTCAGAAGAGCAGCAGGCCTACGTAACAATGGCCAACGCTCTCATCTTCCATAGTTTTGCCTAGAATTTCCCTTCTCTTTTTCCTTTAATGCTCAAGAGCCCACAGCCATCTGAATCCAGTGCAGAGTTGACTTTAGAACCAGTGGAAAGTAGACACAAAGTTGTCTCTGGGAGGAAGGGGCATACACATAAACATACACAACGCATCCTACCTCAACCACAGCTCTGAAGCTCTGCCAGAGACAGCCTCTGTAGGCCCACATTCCACCACGTTGCACAGAAGTCCTCACTTTAGGGCATCTACCCATCCCAGTCACTATGCTGAAATGCCCACACAACCTCATTTACAAAGGGAACATTAAGTTTTACTGACTCGATTTTTTAAGTTAAACTATAAATATATCTATCTGACTTTGTGTTTCTAAATATTCCATTAGCTACTCTGTAACCTTAGGAAAAAAATTAAGTATGGACCTTGAGGGTATTCTGCTAAGTAAAATAAATCAGCCAAAGAAAAATACAGTTTGATCTCACTTTTATGTGAACCTCAAAAAAAAATTTTTTTTCATAGAAACAAAGAGCAGGTCGCCAAAGATGGGATGGGGGATAGGGAATGGGCAACAGTGGTCAAAGGGTACAAACTGCCAGTTACGAGCATACGTTCTGGAATAGAACATACAGTATGGTGACTATAGTTAACAACGCCATACAGCAATTTGAAAGCTGCTAGGGGAATAGATCTTAAAAGTTCTCACTACACACAAAACAACTGTATGTGAGGTGACAGATGTTTTAACTAAGCTTATGGTGGTAAGTATATCCATCTATCAAATCAGTACACTCTATACCTTAAACCTACACAAAGTTATAGGTCAATTATAGCTCAACGAAGCTGAAAGCAAAAAATATTGAGAGGGAAGGAGAGAGGAACCTCCTTGAACATGAAAGGGATTTCAAGCACATGAGCTCCAAAGTTTAAAAAAGCCAGGGAATAAGTGACCCTGGGTCACAAAGAAGAAATAATAAGTGTAGAGAGAAGAATTAGCATAAACACAAAGAACTGACTAAAACATTTGTGAAACCAGATGAAGAAAAATCCGAGACTGGCCCCACTTAAAATCTGAGAACTAGGAATACATTTTATTGTAAATTTTTGTAAACCTAATTAACACCATCCCTATTCATTTGCTATTTCTGTCCTGTTAGTTTTCCCCACTATTGTTGAAATTTAAAAACAAAATAAAACAAAACTCAGCCTCAAAAGACTGGTTGAGTACCTTCGCCTCAGACACTGAAAGGGAGAGAAAGATTTCTCACAATGAATCCTACTCCAGAGTAGGTCAGGGAAATGAGAAATCTTAAGTCCAAAGGACTAAAAGCTAGCAATAGGAAAGGAAGCAGGGTCCTGGGACTTCGGGAGGAGAAGAAAAAAATGAGAAGAGAGCTAGTTTTAAAATAAGGAAGGAGGCACTATGCCACTTGCTTTTCTGTAAATTTTTATGTAAATTATCTTGTTCATTTTTAAATAAAAGTATATGAAATAGGTACTGTTATCATCTCCATTTTATAGGCAAGGAAAACTGAGGCAGAAGGTTAAAAAGCTTACTGAAAGTCACACAGTGAAGTGGTGAAACAAATATTTGAACTTAGGAAGTAGAATTCCAGAGTTTGCTCTCCTAACCATTATTCTGTACTGCCTAAAGAAACAAGTTAATAACTTACAGGAGACAACAAAACCCTAGAAAAATGTGACAACAGCTAAACTAACAAAAAAGAAAACCCCGAAACAACTATAAAAGATAATAACCCAGCATTTTTTCTGTAAATACAGTTTGAGAAGTCATGAACTTCAAGCTGTCATTCCCTTTTATACGAACAAAAGGAACATGTGACAAACTTTAGTGTTTATAAAGATCAAGAGTCTCAAAACAAAGGTTCTGCAGTCTAAAAACAAATTTATCCCTGTCAGTGTTCAAAGAAATTTAACAAGCAGTAGTGCCTAATCTAACATCAAAAATAAAAATCTAAAACTTTTTATAATCTTTCCATAAATATGAATAATTTGAGTTATTTTCCTGTTTTTTTTTTAAAGCGCCAATAGGCAAACCCTAAAAAACTAATTGTTATTCGTCAGCCCCATGAAATGAACACAGGCATATGCATGCACAAACATCCATAAAGAACAAACACAGATAGGTCACCTGTGTGCACATCGACCCTTGCATGCCCACAGACATGCCTTAGTCTGCATGTGCGGACGCACACAAACCCGCTAACCCAGGAACAGAGATACTCCCACACACAAACTCATCCTCACAGATACAGCTAGCTTTGGGACTTTTATACATGTAAGTCCTAATACAGAATTATATTTACAGCCACCAATAAAGCATATTTGTCAACAGAGGCATGCAAATAACACCAGACTAACATTTAAAAAACATTTAGTTCATAAGCCTGCTTGATCCCATATTATCATATTTACCTTATAGATGAGGACACATTCTCAAAAATAAAGTAACTGATGTAAGCTAACTCAGCTAGTAAGTGGCAGACCCAGTCCTCTAGCCTTTAATTTATAACCTCTTTCTATTACCTACCAACGCGGCTGGAAGTAATTCTATGTTAATGTTCAACTGCAAGTAATTACCAGTCACTGTGTATTAGCTCATAATCTCAACCACTTGCAAAGTAACTTCCTTTCTTAATGTTGAAGATATTGCAAGATGTGAAACTGAAATAAAGATGAACAAAAATTTGATGAAGCCGTTAACATTCTAACCTACTGATCGGTGTCTATTTTTTTGACAAGCAGTTTGTATGACCTTAAAAATTCTTATTGGAGCAAATTTTAAATATTGAAAAGATTTTAAAACATCTTTCTAATTCAATTTAATATGGGTATAGACAGAGACTTTACTAGATAAATATTTGTATTTTTTAAAAGTTTATCACATAATTCCCCTGAGTTCAAAGGGATACTCAAAATTCTGCAGACTGTTGTCTTTTAGGTCCAGAGAAAATATTGTTACAATTATTTCCCCCTGGTATATTATGATAAAAAATTTTAATACCAAAAATTAACAAAAAACACTTCTATTTTGCTTATTTAAAAAAGGAAGAACACATCAGTAATATGTTTTTATCACGGTTTGATCAGATGTGAGAAATACCCCTAATCATTTCAGTTACTGCTCCAGATGGTTCCATCTAAGAAAAACTATCCTACTAATGAAAGAAAAGCTTACTGGTGAGATAATGAAGCAACCCATGCTTTTTCTTTATTTCCCCTGAAGGACTTAAGAATGGCAAACCCACCTTTTTCAATTTCTATCAAAATCAGAGATTGTTAAAAAAAAAAATCAAAACAACAACATAACAGTATTATTTATGTTTTCTTGGACTGTTACCCCTGGGATAAAGAGCAGGTTTGCTAACTGCTTACTATAAAAACAGTGGATTCCCCCATGCTCTGTATTTCTCTCCTGTAATGTGACCTACTATATGTGTTTGAATCCATTTGGGCTCTCCCCATCACCCTATGGGACTTGATTCAGGGGAAACAAGGCAAACTTGATAGTCTTGATACTTGCTGTGCTGGAAATAACAAAGTCCATTGTCTCTAATCCAGGCATTTCATGCCTTCTCCAGCGTCCATGAAAGAGTAAAAGGCTAATTTATTACACTGTAAGTAGGAAAAAGTAAAATCCAAGACCTGAGAGGAAATACTTCTCAAAAGAAGAGAAAGAAGTTTCAATGAAACAACTTGGAAAGATGGATTTATGTTCCCTACAGATAAGAGGACACGATGGACGGGTATCTGACTTCTACTCTAGATACTGAAAATGTTGAACAAGGATGACAGAGATATACTGTTGCATTAGAATCAGCCTAAACTCCTAGACATTAACCAGACCAAAAAAAAAAAAAAAAGGAGAAGAAGAAGAGAAAAGAAAAAAAGAAAAAAAAATGTATGAGAGTTTACCAGGATCCATTTAGGAAATCTGAGTGAAGAGCTGTGCAAAGTTGTCTTTGGTTCTACATGAGAGGGGCCGCCTTGAACAGTGAACTGACTCAGCAGCTGAGAAACCAAATGTTATTTCTATGAATCTAGAAGCTAAGGGAATTACAAACCCAGAAAGACTGAACAGTAGGGAACAGATGTATAGCAACAAGGGATCTCCAGATACTCCATGAAATTACTCTACCAAAGAAAGTCAGTTTTAAAAACCTGTCAAGCCCAGGGGATGTAAAGGCATCTTATAATATATATAAACCAGTCAAGGAGTCACATTTCTATTCCTCCTACCTCCCCCTTTCTCCCCTAAGCTCTAACTCCAGAGAAGTCAGAAATGACAGCTATAGAGTGAGGAAAGAGGTAAGCAAGAAACAGAAGGGGAGGGCACCTGGGTGGCTCAGTCAGTTGGGCCGCTGCCTTCGGCTCGGGTCGTGATCCCAGGGTCCTGGATTGAGTCCCGCATCAGGCTCTCTGCTTGGCAGGGAGCCTACTTCTCCCCCCACCCTCTCTCTGCCTGCCTCTCTGCTACTTGTGATCTCCGTATCAAATAAATAAATAAAATCTTAAAAAAAAAAAAAAAAAAGGAAGAAGAAGAAGAAACAGAAGGGGAGGTTCCCTGATCACTTCAGAGAGAAGTCCCCCAACCATAGTAAGGCCCTAGCTAGGACAGGGGGAGTAGCTAGAACCATAAAAGCAGCTGGAATTTGACTATTTTAAGAAACTAGAAAGCATGCTCGCTCAAAGGGACGACAGGGTTGTAACAGTGATCAGATTCTAGTTTTGTACTATGGGCAAGAGACAAACTTCTCTCACTCAATAAGGACACTGGGATTTAACATAAAGTCCTTTGTGATTATTCCTTAAGATCTTGGTTGTTTTTCCTAATGTGTAATTAAGTTCTTTACGAAGTAGATTATACCTATTGTTTCTTTTGAAATTCTAGATCCTTCACACACTATTAGGTATACAGACTTACTTATCTGATGTTCTTCCATGAACAAATGCAGTGCCACCAAATGCTGATGATATATTTTCAAGATTTCCCTTTCTTCTCTTTTACTCTACTAAACATATACTAATGAAGTACCATAAAAAGTCATGTTAATTAAACTCTTACCATTTAGTTACATACTCTCCTAAACTCTACTTATGCTTTATAAATGAACTTTAAATTGTATTTCGTAAGCAGGAGCCACATTTCTAACAAGGAAAAGTGCATTTGCACATTTGCTTAGTTGGGTTGACAACCCTCCAGGGAACATAACTCAAAGGAGAAAAATTAGTATTTTTATAAAGGAAAATGCTTCACTTGGATTAGTTTCCTTAACATGAACACAACCCACAACTTCATGTATACTGGTATCAATAATAATTTCTGATAAATGTATTGATAATCTGCCATTTCTGCTGTAGGTAACCTGCTTTTTTTCCCTTACTGCAAGAAGTGTGTGAGTGTGTGTCCTTGATCTACAATCCATTATACTATCCTTAAGGCGGGGAGTTTTCCTTTGTCCTCTTTATCCTCTTGAAACTAGTGGGCTTTTCCAATTGCTCTTCAAATAAAGCAAACTTTCAACCTTTAAAAAATTTCTCTTCCATGATGCTTACTGAATACTCTTACATCCTGGAACCCCTAACTCGGTCTGTTTTCCATGTTTCTTAACATCTCTTTCATGTTTTCAACCTCCTTATCTTTTTGTTCTATATTCTAGAAGATTCGCTCTTCCAGACTGACAAGTCTCAGTTGAGAGTTCTGACTCACTAATTCAGTCTTCTGTTATGTGAATTTAATCTACCAAAGAGTTCGTTATTTTCAATTTCATCAATTTTTGTTACTTACAAGATTTGACATCAGTCTTTTATCATTCTGCCTCTTCTTATTCTTTGCTTATTGCCAATTACTTTTTCATTTGAAATTCTTAAGCACTTTTACGTTTAAGTGCTTTTTTTGAGATTGTGTTCTTATTCCTATTTCCTTGGATGTAAATGATCCCATTTGATGTATCTGCTGTCTCTTGTGGTAACAGATTTCCATACATGTCCTAAAATACTTGCCTGCAAACACACCTTATGTGGAAGTTTTATCCTTTGTGAGCTCTTTCCTGCCATGTTGTTTCATGGTGGCTCAGACTATCCCTCTGGAGTTGCACAACTCCGGAGCAGGTCTTAAATTAGAAAGACTGGGGCTTTGGTTCCACATGGGTAGAGCTCTATTCCAGATGCCACATGCACACACAACATATGGTTACCATTTCCATTTTTGCATAGCTGCCTCTTTGGCCCACAGGAAAACACCAACAGTGTCAGGTGGAGTTATTTCAGGTCTAGTTTTATGGCCTAGAAACATGGTCCCAGTTTCCTGCTTTATGCAGACAGCCCAGTTCCAATCTCCTACCATTTGCAAGACACATTTGGCATTCTTTAAATGTCTAGCAACCTATACTCTCTTAAGTTTGGCTTAAAACCCCACTTTTTAAGCCCTGGCCCACATGACCCAGGTTTCTGTGAGCCAGACAGCATCAATACCCACTCATTACTAAGGGTTTCCTGTCTACTCATGGTCTGCAGGGGTTTTGTCTTAAATGTAACTAGAATATAGTTACTTATTTCTTTGAAAAATGTTCACATCACATTCTCATAAACTTGGAGCAAAGTGGAGACAGATTATACAGGTGCTTTCACTGACATTTTAATCTGAAATCCTGATTCAAATTATTGTGAGTGGGGAGAGTATGTATGTGACTCAGGAAGAAATGACATGCAGTACTTTTGACTTTGATCCTATTTCAAGGAAGTAAGTCAAAAGTTATTTTTTAAAATAACACAATTTTAGTAGGCAATTTTTAAAAATATGGCTTTCAATAATAGTTTTGTCTTCTCATAATTTTCTCAAATTCCAATTCTGTTATCTATTGTAACTATTCTTCTTTTCACTTTTTGTCTTTACCAATGTGTTCTTAATGTTTGCTAGCCTCAGTTATATATCACATGGCACTTAGTATCTTCAAGGTATACCACAAAAAACCCACCAGTCTTTTACATCTATTCCTTTCTTTTTCATCTTTACTGAGATATAATTTACATTCCCTTAACTATAAGGGTAAAAATTCAGTAAGTTTTAATCACTACTTAGAGTTGTATGACAATAATCACATTGTACTTTTATAACTTTTTATAATTTTTCATCACCCCCAAATTTGCCTTGAGTCTTTTTGAAGCATTCCTTCAGCCCCACTCCCAGCCACATGCAACCACAAGTGGGCTTTCTCCCCCTCCTATAAATTTGCCTTTTCTGGCATTTCAAAATTAAATGGACCAATATAATATGTAGTCTTAGTCAACTCACTTCTTACACTTAGCGGGGATTGGCAAGCCATAATCTAAAGGACAAATCCAGCCTGCCATGTGTTATTGTAAAAAAAATTTATGGAACATCTCATGTTGTCTATGGCTGCTTTCATACTACAGCAGCAGAGTCGAACAGTTGCAACAGAGAGTATATGGCCCGCAAACCCTAAAATGTTTACTATCTGGTCTTTTACAGAAAAAATTTGCTGACTCTTGACTTGGTATGACATATTTGAGGTTCATTCACATTGCAGCATTGTTGATATTCAGTGTATTTTTACTTTTTCATTGCTGAATAGTATGTTATTGCATGAATACACCACATTTTGTCTATTTACCAATCCATGCATATGTGGACTCAGCTATAAACATTTTGTGTACATGTCTCAATCTAGACAGGTGTTCTCACCTTTCTTACACAGATTTCTAGGGAACTGAATTGCTGGGTTATATGCTAAGTTTCTGATTAACTGTAAAAGAAACTGACAAACTGTTTTCCAAAGTGGCTATACCATTTTATGTTCCCAAGAACACGTGAGGACTCCAGATTCTCGTTATCCTTGCCAATACTTGGCACTGTTGATCTTTTAAATTATAGTCATTGTATTGAGTGTGTAGGTGTATTTTATGGTTTAAATTTGCATTTGCCAATTGACTAATGATGTTGAACACTTTTTCATGTGGTCATCTGCCATCCATGCATAGATCTTTGATGAAATATTTCTACCCAATTGTCTTATCCATTTTTAAGTTGGCTTGTCTTCCTATTATTGATCTTAAGAGTTCTTTATATATTCTGGACATAAGCCCTTTCAGATATAGGATTTGTTAATACTTCCTCCAGTCTAAACCTTGTCTTTTTTTAAAATTTTTTTTTCCGTGTTCCAAAATTCATTGTTTATGCACCATACCCAGTGCTCCATGCAATACTTGTCCTCCATAATACCCACCACCAGGCTCACCCAACCCCTCACCCCCCTCCCCTCCAAAACCCTCAGTTCGTTTCTCAGAGTCCACAGTCTCTTGTGGTTTCATTCCCTTAGTGGTGTCTTTTGAAGTATAATGTTCAATTTAATGAATTTGTTATTCTTATTATTATTGTTTGTTTTATGGCTTTATTCTTGGTGTTGCAATCTAAAAATGCCTTGCTGATTAATACAAGGTCTTCTATAAGTTTTATAGTTTTAAAGCCTATATTTAGAACTATGATTCCATTTGAGTTAGTTTTTTTCAATGTGACAGTCAAGGACTTGTTTTTGTTTGTTTGTTTTTTCCTTACATGTGGAATATAATTATCCCAGCACCAATTGTTGGAAACACTGTGCTTTCCTACTGAACTGTGTCAGTACCTTTGTGAAAAATCAACTGACCACAAATATAAAGGTTTATTTCTGGATTCACAATTCTGATCTACTTATTTATGTGTCTTTCTTCTGCTGACTTTATTAATGTAGATCTATAACAAATACTGAAATATATATATAATATATATATAATGAAATATATATATTTGAAATATGAAATATTTCATATGAATCAAATATTTCAAATATGAAATATTTGAAATATGAAATATGAAATATATATATAATAAATACTGAAATTGTGTGATTTAAATATTCTAAATTTGTTTTCAAAAGTATTTTGGGGGTTCCTGGGTAGCTCAGTCAGTTGAGCATCTGGCCCTTGATTTTGCCTCTGGTTGTGATCTCAGGTTCATGAGACTGAGTCCTGCATCTGGGCTTTGCACTCTGCAGGGAGCCTGCTTCTCTCCCTCTCTCCCTCCCAATGCTTTCTTTAAAATAAATAAATCAATTTTCAAAAATAAATTCTTTTGACCACTCTAAGTCCTTTGCATTTCTACATAAATTTTAAGATTAGCCTGTCAATTTCTACCAAAATGAAAAAATATGGAATTTTAAAAGGGATTTCAATGAACCAATTTCGGAAGAATTACCATCTTAATATTGAGTCTTTCAATTCGTGAACAAAGTAAGTCTTTCATTTATTTAAATTTTTAATTTTTTCCAGCAATGTTTTGTTGTCTTTAGCATACAAAACTTACATTGCTGGGGCGCCTGGGTGGCTCAGTGGTTTAAAGCCTCTGCCTTCAGCTCAGGTCATGATCTCAGGGTCCTGGGATCGAGCCCCACATCGGGCTCTCTGCTCGGCGGTGAGCCTGCTTCCTCCCCTCTCCCTCTCTGCCTGCCTCTCTGCCTACTTGTGATCTCTGTCTGTCAAATAAATAAATAAAATCTTTAAAAAAAAAAAAAACTTACATTGCTTTTGTTAAATTTATTCCCAAGTATTTTCATCTTTTTGACACAACTATAATAAATTGTTTTCTTATTTTTTGGACTATTCCTATCTAGGATCTAGAAATATAACTGATTTCTGTATGCTGATCTTGTACCCTGCAATCTTGCAGAACACGTTTACTAGTTTTAGTATTGTCTGCGTATCTGCATATTTCCTAGCAGTCTAAATATAGTTTCTACATGTTTTCTGTAAATAAGAGTAGTTTCACCTTTTTTTTTTTAATTTATTTTATTTTTTCAGTGTTCCAAGATTCATTGTTTATACACCACACCCAGTGCTCTGGTGATGGGTATTAAGAAGTTTTACCATTTCTTTTACAATATGGATGTCTTTATTTTTCTTGCCTGACTGTACTGACTAGAACCTCCAATGTAATACCAGTAGAATTAGTGACAAGGTGACAGTGGATGACATTGCCTTGTTCCTGATCTTAGGAAGAAAACATTATGGCTTTCACCATTGAACTGAATGAATATGATTATGATGGGGCACTTGGCTGGCTCAGTCAGCCAGATCATGCAACTCTTGATCTCAGAGTTATGAGTTGAAACGCCACGTTGGGTGCGGAGACTGCTTAAAAAAAAATAATAATAATGGGGCACCTGGGTGGCTCAGTGGGTAAGCCTCTGGCTTCAGCTCAGGTCGTGATCTCAGGGTCCTGGGATCGAGCCCTGCATCGGGCTCTCTGCTCAGTGGGGAGCCTGCTTCCCCCCCCCCTCTGCCTGCCTCTCTGCCTGCTTGTGATCTCTATCAAATAAATAAATAAAATCTTAAAAAAAAAAAAGAATAGGATGTGATCTGTAGGTTTTTGTTTTTTTCATAAATGCCCTTTATCATGCAGAGAAAGTTCTTTTTTTCTTTCCTGGTTTGTTGAGAGATATTTATCATGAATGGATGTTAGGAGTTTGGCAAATGTTTTCTCTGCCTCTACTGAGATGATTATATGGTTCTGTTCTTTATTTTATTAATATGGTTTATTACATTAGTTGAATTTTGGATCTTAAACCACCCTTGCATTTCTGGAACAAATCCAACTCGCTTAAGATATATAATTCTTTTCATATGTGGCTAGCTTTGGTTTGCTAATATTCTGGTAAGGTTTTTTGCTTCTTTATTCAAGAGAGATATTGATCTGCCATTTTATTTTCTTGAGATGTCTTTGTCCTGGCTTTGAAGTCAGTTAAATTGGCCTGACAAAGTAAACTGGGAAGTTTTCCTTCTTTCCTATTTTCTGAAAGCATTTGTGAAGAATTAATATTACTTCTTTGAATATTTGATAGAATTTACCAAATTTGATCCTGGGAATTTCACTGTGGGAAGATTTTTAATTCCTTATTCCATTTCTTTACTTATTAGAAGTCTATTTCTATTTGTTCTTAGTTTTTACAATTTGTCTCTAATAACTTGCCTTTCTAAGAAGTCATCTATTTTACTTTAGTTTCTACAGTGATAACATAAAATTGATCATAATATTCCTTTATACTACTTTCAAATTCTGTGAGGTTGGTAGTAATTTCACTCCTTTCATGGCTGATTTTGGTAATACGTGTCTTTTTTTTTTTTTTTTTTTTTTTTTGGTCAGTCTAGCTAAAGTTTTGTCAACTTTGTTGATCTTTTCAAAGAACCAACTTCTAGTTTCACTGATTCTTTAACATTTTTCTGTTCTGTTGGTTTCTGCTGTACGCTTTATTAATTCCTTCCTCTGCTTTCTTTTGGTCTTGTTTCTTCTTATTTTTCCAGTTTCTTAAGCTGGAAGCTTAGGACTGATTTAAGAGTTTTCTCTTTTTTCTTATACATGCATTTAAAGGTATAAATTTTCCATGAAGCACTGTGTTATCTGCACACACAAATTCTAAGTTTTTTGTTTTCATTCATTAAATATTTAAAAATTTCCCTTGTGTTTTTAATTGACAACTATTTGGGGCTTTTTCAGATTTCTGTTACATGATTTCATCTTTTGCACTCTACTGAGACTTGTTTTATGGCCAAACATATGATCTATATGACCTAGAGAAGGTTTCCCATACGTTTGAAAAGAATGAAGTCACTAGGTGGAATTTTCTATATATGTCAATTAGGTCAAGTTGATTGATAATGTCGAAATCTTCTATCTTCTTGCTTATTTTGTGTCTAGTTAGTTGCTCTATCAAGTGTTGAGAATGGGGTATTGAAATCCCAATTATTACTGTAGAAACCTTATTTCTCCTTTCATAGTTTCACTTCATGAATTTGGGGACCATTGTTAGATGTATGCACAATTTACGATTATTATATCTTCCTGGTATATTGACCTTTTTATCATTATGAAATGTCTGTCTTCAGTAACACTTCTTGTCTTAAAGTCTATTATGTCAGTTAAGCTTTTTTATCATTAGGTGTGCTTCTTACAGACAACATATAGCTGAGTGTTGTGTTTTTATCCAGTTTTGACAGTCTCTGCCTCTTAAGGAGAATGTTCAGTCCATTCATATTTAATGTAATTCATACATGGTTGGATTTACTTTTGCCACTTTGTTAATTCTTTTCTATTTATGTCACACCTTTTTCTATCCTCTGTTCCTCCTTTATTGCTTTCTTTTGTGATAAATACTTATAGTGTACCATTTTAATCCCTCTATATTTTTTACTTTCTATTTTTTCAGAGTTAGTTTAATAACTGTTCTAGGGATTATAATTTGCATCTTAATTTATCACATTACTTCAAAATAATAATTCCAATAAAACAGAAACTATACTCTATTACTTGTCCATTTCTTTGTCCCTCTTTTGTACGTTGCCGTATGTACATTTCATGTATATGTGTCATAAACCCAATATAACAGTATTATAATTATTGCTTTATATGATTATACATGTATTTTAAATGTGGAAAGTGAGAAAAATATATCTACAGACTCTTTCATATTTACCCAAACATTTATTATACTCAATACTCTTTAAGTTCTTCTTACACATTTGAATTAACATCTGGAGTCATTTCCTTTCAGCCTAAAAAATTTCCTTTGGTATTTATTATAAGACCATTTAGCAGCAGGAAATTCTCACAATCTTTGTTTATCTGAAAATAATTCACCTTTAATCTGAAGACCAGCTCTTCTGGATATTGAATACTTGGTTGACATTTTTTTTTCCTTTCTACATTTTGAATATGTCAAGCTGTAAGGTCTCTATTGTTTCTGATAGGAAGTCAGCCATTAAAAGTAATTATTAGTTCAGTTCCCTATATGTTAATAAGTCATTTTTTGTTCTTCCAGCTTTTAAGATTTTCTCTTTTACTCTGGCTTTCAATAGTTTAACTGTGATGTGTCTATGTAGGTCCTCTTTGTGTTTTCCAACTTGGGATTTGTGGAGCTTGAATCTACAGATAGTTTTATATTAAATCTGGAAAGATTTCTGTCATCATTTCTTCATATATTTTTTAACTCCTCTCACTCTCTCCTCTCTTGGATCTCCCATCGTGTATATGTGTATCTACTTAAGGTTTTCTTGCAGGCCTCTGAGGCTCTGTGGACTTTTCTTCAATCTTTTTCTCTCTATTCTTCAAGGAGTATAAATTATATTGACCTATATTCAAATTCACTCATTATTTTTTGCCATGTCAAATCTGCTATTGGGCCCATCGAGTAAACTTAGTTACTATACTTTTTAACTCTAGAGTTTTTGTTTCTTTTTTATAATAATTATCTCTTTGTGGAAATTCCTTATTCATTGAGTCACTATCATCCTACTTCACTTTATTGCTTTAACTACGGTTTTCTCTGTTTTTTTTTTTTTTAACATACTTCTAATTGCTGCTTTAATGTTTTCGTCTGCTAAATCCAACATATGGAGACACTTAGATACAATTTCTAGTGATTTTTTTTTAAAGTAGAGGTTGTATTTTCTTGTTTCCTTGCATATCTCTAAATTTTTTATTAGATATTGGACATTTTAAATAATACATTATAGCAACTCTAGATTCTAATTTTCCTTGAGGGTGGTGGTTGTCTTATCAGTTTGTGTTTTAGCATCTTGATGATCTAAAAGTCTGTTTCCCTTGCACTGTGTGGCCACTGATTTCTCTACTCCATTCCCCCGACCCCATTTTTCTTTTTAAGATCTTTCAAGCTGGTCTCCAGTGTTCACCTTAGTTTTTGACTAAAGACTGATTACAGATTTTATTCAATTATCTCAACCCAGTAAGGCTTCCACTCCCAGGATGGGATTTGTATGTAGAAGGAAGAGTGCATTCAAAGTCTGAACCTTTCACAAGATGGCACCAGATTTTATTACCACTAGGCCTGCTTGAATCTCCTCTCAACATATTTCCTAGTTTCCACTGACCAGTGATGCATGGGTGGCTTATTCATTTTCTGCTGTGCATATCTCCAGCCTCCAGTCAACCTGGGATATGTCATGAGCTTTTCAATCCCCCAAGACTATCTTATCTTCTAGAGCGCTCCATAAAATCCTGCTACTTCATGAGTCTGTTACTTGCCACAAACTGGACCATACCTTAGACTAGAGAAGTCACTGGTCCTCCTGGTTGCTATTTTAATCTATAACACTTCCTGTCAAGTGCTCTCTCTCCAGCAAGGGCTACAAAGATTCCAGTTTTCAAGGCTTGCCCCATCTTGGTTGAAATGCCACACCAACAAAGCTGGGGATAAGGTAGAAGGGATGAGGAGTAGCACCAGATAACACCACAAATCTGTGTTGTTCTTATACCTTGAGTTCAGTGCTTTTCATGAATAAAGTCTCCATTTGTCTGGTTGATTTCCAGAGCACTGAATTAGCTGTTTTGACAGTTTTGTTTAGCTTTATGTTTCCTTTGTGGGGAAAGTAAGCAAATATCTCACTCAGTCACCTCAGACATTCCTTTTTTATAGTGTATATCATGTGTTGCTGTAGTCCAAAATTTAACTATGCCAAATCTTGGCTATAACTTTGAGATTGTATTTACCTCTGAGATAAAACTGCAAGTTCACTTTTTTGTTATTCATATTCTATGCACAGATGTGCAACTATTTTAGACTAGACATATTAGATTCACCCTCCTTTCTTTTTTATTGCTTCTGGGAAAAACTCATTTTGTGCATATGTGCTTGTGTACAGGGTATATAGAAAAGCTGAGGATTTCCCTACATCAATACAATAAAGAAGCTGCTAAAAATGTAGTGTAGTCACAGGTGAAATCATGCTAACCAACTATATCTATTCAGTCCAGACACCACAGTATATGAGAAATACCGATAACCTACAGTATATGAAAGTGATGCTAAAAGGTATGGAAACTATGACATATGAAAAATATTTGAGAGAAATGTCAATCTTTAGCCTGAAAAAAAAAATAACATGTTGCTAGCCTTTCAAATATTTAAAGTAGACTTACTCGATATTGATACAAAAGGCAGAATCAAACTTAGGGGTATAATTTTGAGTTCAATATACAAAATAAACTAATGACTTAAGCTAAAACAATGGAACTCACTTGGTTCTTTTGCAAAGTGATGAACCTCTCTCCCTGAGAATTATAATAGACTAGACGACCACATTTTTAAGGAACGTTTATTCAGAAGATGAACTAGATGACCTTTCAACTCTATTCTCTGTAATTTTATAAAAATAATTATATAAGAATTTAGATGGATAAAAAATAACACTATCATGGAAAATAGTCCAAAGTTATGTAAAGATTATCATAATTTAGGTTTTGATAATAAAGATAAGAGTCAAAAACTATTCCTAAAAAACATGGATTCTACTGCCCTACTGAGTCTCAAAGGGCAACACCATGTTGGATATTACAAAAAAGCTATTAGAAGCAGAAAAAACTTTTCAAAAACAAGAGAGCTTAAGTAAGAACAGAAGATGGCTAAAAGAAACAGATACAAAGGCTGCTACATACAAGCAGACTTCACTCTGAAAAGGCTCAAGTTGAATGGCTGCATAACAAATATTTTATAAAAAATATGAAGGGCACAAATAAAGTAAACTCAGACTTGAAAACAAGCTGGAAAGCAACCTTTAAACTCTGAAAGAGGTAAGGTTAGCACAAAAAAAGAAAATACCATCATATTCGGGAAACAGTGAGATAATTTGCTAGGATTAAAACAGGGTATAGGCTAAAAACAGAAAAACTTACCTCTTTTAGTTGATCAGCACTCCCCCATGATGCAGAACGCTGATGGGACCTTTTTTCTGCTCCCTCTTCTGCCCAACAGCTAGGTGTCTTTAATTTAAAAGAATAATAATAAAAATAATAAAATAAGGAACTTTGTCTCTACTCCTTAATCTCATAGCAACTCAAACATATTTCAAAATCTTAGCACATACCAGTTAAGGGGTTATACCAAATACTAAAATCCCTTAAATGCTAAGATTTTCATGACCCGTGAAATATTTAAAATATTCTGTCATATTCTGATTAGATATGATCAATCTCTGACATCTCTGAGTAATGCTACACAAAACATTTGTTTTTTGACCTTAACATTAATAACTTAAAGTTATCAAGTCAAAGAGAACTGTGAAGATACGCATATTGGTGCTTTTAAAGAGAACTCCCAAACTAAATATAAAATGGCATTTCTACTAAGTAAAATAGATGGAAATGAGATTAACAGAACTAGCTCAGAAGCAGTGGGATTACAGATGAACTACACGTCAAATATCTAGCTAGCGAAAGGGCTGATTGTACTGTTCTTCCTATATTCAGGAAAGAGTGTTAGCAACAGTATTCTTTTTTGAAAAATATCCAGCATCTTTAAATGAAAATATAAAATTATAAAAATGAAAAAGAAAAACAGTCAGCTAAATGAACTTACTATAATCGGAAGCAATACATCTTTTTTAAAAAAGAACTTGAGCTACATGTCAGAAAAGAGAATTGTTTTTACTTAAAACCTCATGTTCAATAATTCAACCAGTAACAGACACTGTATATACCCAAATGTAACACAAAACGCTAAAATAGCAAGACTATTTAGGAGTTGTTTAAAATATCATCCTTAAGATATGAGAAAACAGTGTAAATTAAGGAAAGTAAAATCACTAAAGACAAAGGATAATGATTAGCACAACAAATATATATAGCTTTAAAAAACAACTATTACATACTGAAAAAAATCAATCCTTATTTTGAGGTTGATGCTATATGGTTTCTTCTGAAGAACCATCAGTTCCACTTGATACAATTCAAAATGCTTGTGAACAACTTTTAAAATAATTACCACCCCTTAAAAGTAATACTATTACAAAATAAAACCAACAATTAAATGCTAGTGAATAAAAACATAAACTGGTTAACCAGTTCAAATACCAAAGCGAAGCTATTTGGTGAAGCAAAAGAGTTTATTCAGTTGACAAGTTCAAGAGTAAGAGGTATCACTGTATCAAATAAGTTGTTTGCAAAAACTAAGTTCTTAAAATTTCCCAAGTTCAGGCCTAAATAAGTCAAACTTCACTGAAAAAATTTAGCACCAAGTAGTCATATCTTTAATAATCAACTATTCTAAAATTATTCAGCTATAACAGCTTATCTTTGTCGAACTTTTGAGAATTTATATGCCTTATTACTTATATTTTTCTGCCAAGTGTAACCATTACTCTTGTCAAAGATCAAATGATTAAGGATCACAATGTTTAAAACTCAAAAGTACATTCACTGAAAATGAGTGAAATTTCTGGTATGTTCCATAATTACTTAATAATTACATTAAATAATTAATACATTAAATAATTATTTAATTATTACATTAAATTTAATATACATTAAATAATTAATAATTACTTAATAATTACATTTATAACAGGAATTGTTTTCATTCTGTATAACTCTTAACTTTTTCAAAAGACATTTACATAAACTATATCTCCAACTTAGAGATAAATCAACAGCCACGAAACTTTTACAATTATCTTAATACTATCAAATATGCCAATGGCAAATGCAACTACATCTGAGGTCTCTTCTCTCACAGAAGACCTTTTTTCTTCATATTATCATTCTTTTCTTAAAACTGAATGTGAGGGGTGCCTGGGTGGCTCAGTTGGTTAAGTGGCTGCCTTTGGCTCAGGTCATGATTTCAGGGTTCTGGGATGGAGCCCTGCATTGGGCTCCCTGCTCAGCAGAAAGCCTGCTTCTCTTTCTCCCTCTGCCCGCCGCTCACTTACTTGTGCTCTCCCTCTATCTCTCTGTCAAATAAATAAATAAAATCTTAAAAAAAAAAAAAACTGAATGTGAAAACCTATTTGATTATTTCAGAGTGCAGTGTTAGTTACACAAAAGAAATAAAAAACTCACTACAAAGGAACATTTATGCTCCTGAAACCTAGCTAGGAAAATAGGTAGTTTTTTTTTTTTTTTAAAGATTTTATTTATTTATTTGACAGACAGAGATCACAAGTAGGCAGAGAGGCAGGCAGAGAGAGAGGAGGAAGCAGGCTCCCTGCTGAGCACAGAGCCCGACGCGGAGTTCGATCCCAGGAACTTGAGATCATGACCTGAGCCGAAAGCAGAGGCTTTAACCCACTGAGCCACCCAGGCGCCCTGGAAAATAGGTAGTTTTTTAAGAGTGTAAAACTATTAGAAGATTTCTCAGTCACGTGGATGCAGAATTACATGCATATAAATTGTTTAACTATATTCATCATACTATCAACTTAAAAAAATACTCCCCCAAAAGTAATTTCATCTTAATCACATCAATTTAAAATAAGTAGTATGAGAAATGCTCTAGTCTGCAAAATACATTCTAAAGACTACATTGTCCAACATAACAGCTACTAGCCACATCCAACAGTTTAAATTAGTGAAAATGAAATAAAACTAAAAATTCAGCTCCTCAGTCACACTAGCACATTTCAAATGCTCAATAACCACATGTGGCTCATGGCTACTGGCTGCTATACAAGACAGCACAAATGTGGAACATTCTATAGCTGCAGAAACTTCTATGGAGAGCAGTGTTTTATATGTTTAATCACAGATTTTTAACTAGTTATTTCAGTCAAAGCAAAACCAAAAGATAGCTCCTTGGTTTATTAAATCTATGTAAAATTCATGCTTGTGAAGTCACAGAAGATGAACTACTTTGTATCTAATTTATTAAATCTGAAGATTTGAGAAATGTTTTAATATTTAAATCACACAAACACCACAAAGCAGCAAAAGATCTTTCCTTTCGTATCAGTAAGCATTCCTTCCAACTAGGCTGTCCACTGATCTAGAGTAGAACATTATGAACTGTGCTACTTATAACCTGCTTCTGGATGTTGGTAAGAATATAGATAAGAGTTTGATGGTCAAATTTATTTGGGAAATACAGTATTTCATACCTTCCTATACTCCACATACAATGCAATTAGCAATTCAATGCAATTCAAAAATTCAAATACACTTTCTTAAAACCTGCTTTACTTTTTTTCTCTTACTTACATAACCCTGCAACACTTATTTTACAAGTAGACTTTCAACATCTTCCAGAGGGAGCTTAGAAAGAAATCTAATCCTCAGTGATTCGTACTATATATAATTGCTTGCTTTTCATTCACCACACTTAGGGGATTCTTCCTTTCTAGTTGCCTCCACCTAAACTACCAAAGAGAAAGTAAACCTTTGGTACACTTAAATAATGCAGAACCAAAGCCATTTCTAAGACTGGTGACAAAAAGGTAGTTGGCTAAAAAAAATTCCCTCTACATGATAAGGATACCTATAGGTTAAAAAAGCTATTTTCCGTTTTTGCCTCTCAGAATTGTCCAAAGTCCAGCCCATGAAGCTTTCTCTCCAACCCTCAAGGTCCATCTACTACCTCTTCATTTCCTATATGAGGGTCTCTTTTTCTATGAGTGAAATACACAGAAAACAGTTCTATTGGCACGGGACCGCACATTCATTATGATAATTTTTTAAGAGATATTTTAGGTTCACAGCAAAACTGAGAAAAAGTTACAGAGATTTCCCATATATCCCATTTCCACCCCACAGGCACAGCTATCTCCCACCAGAGTGGTACATTTGGTACAAGTGATGAACCTCTACTGACCCAACACTGTCACCGTGAGTCCACAGTTTACACTAGGGTTCACTCTTGGTGGTGTGTATATTCTATGGACGTGGACAAATGTGTATGTGCCATGTATCCCACTAGTATAGTATCAGACTGGCTATTTTCACTGCCCTAAAAATCCTCTGTATTCTACTTATTCATTCCTCCCCATATCCCCTGATGCCTAGCAACCATTGATCTTTTTATTTTCTCCTTTACTTTTGCTTCTCCATGTAGTTGGAATCATATGGTAGGTAGGGTCACATTTTCAGAGTGGCTTCTTTCACTCAGTAACACAGATTTAAGATCCTCCATGTCTTTTCACAGCTTGATAGTGCATTTCTTTTTAGTGCCCAGCAATATACTGTTGTCTGGGTGACCAACATTACCTATCCGTTCACCTACTGAAGGACATCTTGGCTGCTTCCAAGTTTTGGCAATTATGAATGAAACTGTTAACAATATCTGTGTCCGGGTTTCTGTGTGGACAGAAGTTTTCAACTCCTCTGGGCAAAAACCAAGGAGCATGAACGCTGGATGGTCTGAAAAGGTTATGTTCAGTTTTATAAGAAACCACCAAACTGTCTTCCAAAGTGGCTGTCGGTTATTGCATTCCCACCACCAATGAATGGAAGTTCCTACTTCTCTGAGTTGTCATTGTCCTGACTTTTGGTCATTCTAATAGGTGTGTTTTCATTTGTATTTCTCTCATGACAAATGATGAAGAGCATCTTTTCACATGCTTGCTTGCCATCTTTCTTTGTGAGGTATCTGTTAGGGACTTTGGCCCATTTTTTAATCAGGTTGTTTGTTTTCTTAACTGCTAAGCTTTAAGAGTTCTTTGTATATTTTGGATAATGGTCCTTTAACAGATGTGAATACTAGATAATTCTGTTATGTCTTTATTCAAAAACTAGCACGAGCAAATGTGCTTTCCTGGTTTATCAATTTCAAAACAGATTAAACTAACTCCTAGCAAGAAAGTACAATTTTTCAATATGCACGAGCCCAAAGCCACTTCTAAAACCCCCCCAAAAACCAAAAAAGCTAATCACTTAAAAAAATTCTTAGAATCTTATTTAAAACTCACTTTTAAATAATTTTTTTTACTTTAAAGTAAACTTTATGCCCAACGCGGGGCTTGAATTCACAATCCGAGGTCAAGAGTTGCATGCTCCACCAACTGAGCCAGCCAGGCACCCCAGATGTAAAACTGAAAAAATCTATTTTTTTGTACAATTAATCTTTGGTCTTGGAATTTAATATAGTTTATAATCTATAATAGAAATATGATTACTGACTAATTATTTTACAGTACTTAAAGAGATGATCCTTTTTTTTTTTAAAGATTTTATTTATTCGTTTGACAGAGATCGCAAGTAGGCCTAGAGGCAGGCAGAGAGAGAGGAGGAAGCAGGCTCCCCGCCGAGCACAGAGCCTGAGGCGGGGCTCCATCCTAGGATCCCGGGATCATGACCCGAGCCGAAGGCAGAGGCTTTAACCCACTGAGCCACCCAGGCGCCCCTAAAGAGATGATTCTTAAAGTACTGATCAACATGGCAAGAAATGAAATGAAATTACATGATGATCAATGACACTTAAGTTAATAATTATGATGGTAGACTGATTTTAAGTTATAAAAAACTTTATAATAGACAATTATAAATCCTTCATTATTTATAAATACATCATTTAGAGATTTGCTTTTTCTCCCCACTAATAAAAAAATGCTTACACTTTAATAAACTTTCAAAAGATTTTGAAAAGTCCACCCTGATGAAACATTAAAAGAAGCACAAAAAAGATGATGATTCTACTATTATTATCCTTTGTTCTTCTGATAACAGTATACAAGAATAGCTTTATAACTAAGTATAAATATAAATTGCTGTTTCACTTGTTAACAAATAATGTACAAAAGAAAAGAGTTCAGCTGAAAAAGCTTTAGAAATTCAGTGACAGCAGCACTTACATGCTCAAATATTTTTATCACACTTCAACTACACAGCAAGTTATGTGCTCATTAGGTTAGACCAGTTTCAATAGTGTGGTCTGTGGACAAGCAGCATCAGCCTCATCAGGGATCATGTTAGAGATGCAAATTCTCAGGGTCAATCCCAGAATTACTAAATCTGGTATTCTTAGATAAGGCTCAGCAACCCATGTTCTAACAAGCTCTCCAGATGATGGTGATGCAAGCTAAAGTCTGAAAACCACTATTAGAGTAAGGAAATAGAAATGAGTAAGAAATAGGGGTGACTGGGTGGCTCAGTGGATTAAAGCCTCTGCCTTTGGCTCAGGTCATGATCCCAGGGTCTTGGGATCGAGCCCCACATTGGGCTCTCTGCTGGGGCTCTCTGCTCAGCAGGGAGCCTGCCTCCCCCACTCTCTCTGCCTGCCTCTCTGCCTACTTGTGACTTCTGTCTGTCAAATAAATAAATAAAATCTTTAAAAAAAAAAAAAGAATAAGAAATAGATTCTGCACTCAAGGTCCCAGACTAACCATATATCCACTCATTTTTCTTAGAGGCTAATATCCATTAACGAGTATAATATCAATTTGCATATAATTACATGTCTGGAAATTAACATAAGCTAAAGTAAATATCATTTGGAGCCATGTGGAAAGTTACATTGATGGGGAGAAATTTTTCATCACTGAGGAACCTTAAACAGTAGACCTTGCAAGGGTTAACATGCATGAGTATTTAAGCAAAATGCATAAAATTTGTCATCTAATTTAATTGGGCCTCAATATGCTCAAAACACAACTGAATGATAATCTGTGAAGTAATGGTTTGTGACTTTCCAGATTAGTACCAAGGAATTTATTCATAAGACTCAAGAAGGTGTATTTCTTAAGTTTAAGATGAGGGGAAAGGGTGGGTGTTGGTGAATTGCAATTTCTGAAAACAGGAAATACCACAGAAATCAAGTATTGCATCTGTGTTCCATATGATAAAATGAAATAATCTGCCTTACTCTGTAAGAAATGCTAATTTGAGAAAAAGCAATCATAAATGTGCCGAAAACCTTCACAATATTCATAGTAATTCTATTTCCAAGAATTAACCTGAGATATACACCCAGAGATGCACTGGAAATAAATTAAATGTCTATCAGGAGAGAAATGAAAAACTGTGGCACATTCTTACAATGTAAAATATTATATGGACTACAATCCCACTTTAGTAAGCAAATACACACAAAGAGAAAAAGACTACAGAGAGACATTTCAAACTATAAATAGTAGTGAGAATTCTAGATAATGCTATAGTAAATCCATAAATTTTTTCTTTGGCTGAATGAGAAAAAAATCAGGGAAAAAAAGACTTAAAACCACGCTTAGGAATATTTAGTGTCATGGGAAAATGCTATGACTTATTAAAAAGATTACAAAATACTACCTATCATATCATCTGAATTCTACTTTTAAATTGATTTTTTAAGGGTAAATAATCAAAATATAAAATTATATATATCACATTGTTAAAAATAGCTATGTCTGGATATTAGCAATACAGGCAACTTATTCTGTGATCTTTTTGTATTTTCTAAATTTTCTACAATGACTACTGTTTTCAAAATTAGAAACAGCATTTAAAAAAATTAATACTGCTATGCTACAGGATTGGTAAGTATGGCTATATATCTACAATGAGAAAGCCCTCCTAACTTTAGATATAAATGTCAAATCTATTTTGGAAGACAGGTTACCCATAAATTACATGTAAGTTAGAATGGCACTATACATTACATTAAATATTTTTTAGTAGACTGGTCTCTTCTGACTAGGGGATTAGGGTTTTCTCCAAATTCCAAGGGTCTAAACATAGATCACCAACTATCAGCAATGGGAACAGAGTTAGAGACTTAAGATAAGCAGGAACATTTTACGTTTAGAGTAACTGAAAAGTGAAGGTCATTGAAATGTCAAATACTCAGAAATATTAGTGGAAAGTTATTGATGAAAATACTGACAGGAAGTTATAATTCAGTTCAGATATGCCTTTCATGGTACACTTTAATTATTTAAGAGAAAAAAATATCTATAAAAATGTTCTCCTGAAAAAGTTAAACAACAGAGCTAACATATGATCCAGTAATTCCCAGAGAAACAAAAACATGTGTTCACACAAAAAGGTGCATACAAATGTTCACAGCAGTACATGAACTCATGAATGTAGAAATAAATTTTATTAAATACCCTGGAATATTAGTTAGTGATAAAAAGGGATAAAATACTGATACATGGTACAGTATGGATGAACCTTAGAAATACTATACTCAGTAAAAGAAAGCAGATACCAAAGGCCCCATATCGTGTGAGTCCATTTATGTTATCTGTTCAGAATGTACAAATCTACAGAGGCAGAAAGTAGATTTGTGTGTGTCTATGGCTGAGAGAAAGAGGATTCAGGGAGAACAGTGAGTGACTGCTAATGAGTACAGTGGTTTCTTTTTAGAGTGATGAAAATATTCTAAAATTGATTATGGCAATGGTTGCACAACCCTGAATTTAATATATTAAGAACCACTGAACTGTATACTTTTAATAGGTGAACTGTTTGGTATATAAATTATATCTCAATAAAACGGTTCCAAAAATAGTTAAGTCAAAGAGGCAATTATAAATCAGCCTCATTTTTCAATTAAAAGAAAAGCCATGTATTGTTGAATCCAAAAGTCTCAAGCATTATTTGCATCTTCTCAAAAATAACTGATATTTTCTGTCACGCTTTTCTTGCCAAGTTTCAAATCACACAGAGGCACTAGTCAAGTACTAGAATAGAAGAGGCCAGGAGGGACCGTACATTAATAATCTATCCAGTTAGGTTTCTCAAGTCATGTTGAGAACATTTAACAAAAAAATTAAAGACATAACATAAAGTGTACAATGAAAATACTATTCTCTGGCTTCCTACAGAAACAGAGTTACTAATAGACTCTCCACAAATAACGAGCTTCCACTTTAACTAAAAGGGGATGGTTATGTGAGGAATTAAAAGTATAAGCAATATTTCAATTTATTACTTGGTATTTTTACCTAACAATAATACCCTTTCTGACATGTTCTATCACTAATATTGGGAAGGGATTTAAAATCAAATAAGGAGATCTAATTTTCGGTTTTTAGAGAGCATTAGAATGTATTAATTCTTTGGTGTTACAATCTTTTAAATTACAATTTACCTTGGTTGCTGGGTTTCAAAACTTTTTTAAAAATAATATATACCCTAACACTTTAAATAATATATTTAACAATCACATTGGAGTATCTGAATTATCCAAGAGATAAACTACCTTTGTTGTTTCTTGATAGCTTTTAATATTTAAACAAAAATCTTTCACGCCTGACAGAAAATCAGCAACATAAGTGACTACAAGATATCATCCAAAAATATTTCCACACTATCCCAAAGTCATAAAAACTAACAGTGCTCAACTGATTGCATGACTATCATCAATAGGATACCTAAGTCATGAGGAAAGAAGACGTTTTCTTAACAATCTATCTCCACTTTCCTGTAACTGGACCCACCAATCTGAACTGCCATTTCTTATTGGTAAGACTGCGCAGGAGACAACAATAGCTACTTACGACTGAGTGAATCCTGACCTACCAGAAACTATTTATTGTTTCAGACCCCTATCATGCGGCGGAGCTATCTCTGTAATTCCTATGCCATCTCCTGCCAATTCAGACTTAATGCTCATAATTGTGTATCAGTTGTTGACATTAGTAATAATGAGACTTTCTCTGTCACTTAATTCACTACCATTATATTTAAGCCTCCTGACAGTAAAATATTATAGATTCTAATACAAAGCAAACTAACATTTACCAATATCTACCATGTCCTAGATATGTGCTAGAAGCTTAACATGGATTATTTTATGTAATCCTCACTGCAATAGGTACCAGTGTTATTCCCTAAAAGCTATGAGAATTCCAACAGCAATGAAAACTCACTCAGTTTATACTAATTCACTCAGTTCATACTAATGTTTCCCGGGAATGTGACAAATCCTATCCCAATCATTCATTTATACAAAGTAGTTATTAATAAGTTGAAAGGCATGTTGCTTTCTTGTACTATGCCCTTAGCTATTGACTTAATTCTTAAGTTCTTAAAGCTTAATGTCACTAACATTCTCTAAGTAAATATTGATTATTTATTACTATTACAGGATTTTTGACAGAAAAGTGACGGGTTAGAAGTTATAAAAGGACGAGAACCAATGTACCAGACTACAAAGGTCAGTATGGTAGAGTAACAGGGTTGTTCCAAATAAATACAACCTACTTCATAATTTTACCTACAGCTAAATTAGGGATAAAGGTATGGTGGAAGAAACTAAGGAAAAGAGGTTAATTCTGTTACCTGGTAAATGTTTCTGGTAATGGGAAGAAATCCAAGTAGATGGATAATATGAGTACGGGTGAGGCTCTTCACTAAAAACCTTTTACTTTTAAAAGAAATAAGGGGCGCCTGGGTGGCTCAGTGGGTTTAAGCCTCTGCCTTCGGCTCAGGTCATGAGGATCGAGCCCCGCATCGGGCTCTCTGCGCAGCAGGGAGCCTGCTTCCCTTCCTCTCTCTCTCTGCCTGCCTCTCTGCCTACTTGTGATCTCTGTCAAATAAATAAAATCTTTGGGGAAAAAAAAAAAAGAAACAACAGAAGAATGTGTTAAAAAAAAAAAAAGAAATGAATTTACTACCTATTAAAAATTATTAAGTAGAGGGGCGTCTGGGTGGCTCAGTCATTGAGCGTCTGCCTTTGACTCAGGTCATGATCCAGAGTCCTGGGATGGAGCCCTGCATCCTTGGGTTCCTTGTTCAGTGGGAAGCCTGCTTCTCCCTCTCCCTTTGCCCCTCCCCCAGCTTGTGTTCCCTCTCTTGCTGTCTGTCAAATAAATAAATAAAATCTTTAAAAAATATTAATAAGTAGTATTTTGAGTTTCTGATAATTTTAGAATTAGTGTTTGAAAATGATGAATATTAAATATTTTAGCCATGGGTTTTAGTTTTTCATCAATACAGCTGAGTATATTCCTTTGGTAACCAAAAATATTACTCCCTAAGTTAGGAACATGACTACTTTCATGTGGACTGTCAAAACTCAGGATTATACAATCCTCTGTCTCTGAATTAGCTAATAGCTGAAAGAGAAAGTAAAGGTGATCTTCAACAGGAAGGACTCTTTATACATTCACTCAACAGCCAGTTAGGGACCAGCCCAGTAAAAATAACAACTTGGGTCCCTGGAACACAATCTAAGAGGCCAAAACGGCCAAATCTTTAGACTTGTTTCCATTTCCAGAGAAGCCTCCCACTCCCCAAAATAGTTCCATCAACTGTTGCTTCTTAAACAAACTTGTTTAACAAGGACACAGGAAACCCAAACAACTGTATTAAGCATGACTTCTGGTCAGGAAATGAGTTTTTGATCAGAGTGGTAAAACTGAAAGTTCTCTTTCATATCTATTACTATTTGAGGTATATCATCCACTCCTTTGATGCAATTCCTCCCTAGCCAAGCTCCTTTCACAGAGGAAGGAAAAGGACAGATTATTTTTTTTTAAACTTTTTTTTTTTAAATTTTTATTTATTTATTTGACAGACAGAGATCACAAGTAGGCAGAGATGCAGGCAGAGAGAGAGGGGGAAGCAGGCTTCCTGCCGAGCATAGAGCCCAATGTGGGGCTCGATCCCAGGACCCTGGGATCATGACCTGAGCTGAAGGCAGAGGCTTTAACCCACTGAGCCACCCAGGTGCCCCCAGATTATTTTAAATGTTATTTCAACAGCAAAAAATTTATGTGTTTTAGTTCAGAGTTGCTAACTTTATTGATTGTGGCTAAAGCCAAATGCAAAGTACTTACTCCAGATCTGATTCTTAAAAATAAATAAAAATAGGAGTGCCTGGGTGGCTCGGTTGGTTAAGCATCTGACTCTGATTTCAGTTCAAGGTTGTGAGATGGAGCCCCCCTCCCCATCGGGCTCTGCACTGGGCATGGAGCCTGCTTAAGATTCTCCCTCTCCCTCTCCCTCTGACCACCCCAGCTCTATAAATCAGTCAATCAATCAATACATTTCTGGTGGCACCTAGGTGGCTCATTTGGTTAAGTGACTGCCCTTAGCTCAGGTCATGATCCTGGAGTCCCAGGATCAAGTCCCACATCAGGCTCCCTGCTCAGCCAGGAGTCTGCTTCTCACTCTGACTCTCTCTGAGGCCTCTCATGCTCTCTCTCTCTCATTCTTGCTCTCTCAAATAAATAAAATAAAATAAATCTTAAAAAATAAATAAACAGATAAGTAATTTCTAGAGAAAGATGCTGGCATGGAGTTAGGATCATAATACTCCATACATTCAAACCTAATAAAATTAAGAAAAATAAATTAAAATGCAATTTTTTGCATTTTTGGCATGCTTAAATGTTTCTTACTTCAAATTTTGAAAACTGATTTTGAAAAATAAAATACCGAAGAAAAACATCATCTGGAAAATAAAAGCAAAATGTGTAGAATTTCGCTTAGGATCTAACCATCCCATCTCTTATTCTTCAAAGAATACAAAAGGTAAATGAGAAAAATTCTGGAGTCTTCTCTGATACCAAATTTGGAGGGAAAATAAATGAGGGGAGTAGATTAGATATCAAAGTGGAAAGATTTATGTACAGTAAAAGCTATTCTCAGATCACTTGCTCATCAGAAATTTTTAAAAAACTGCCATGTTCACCATACCATTGTTCCCTAACAGGGAAATATGGCAGAGGACTCCAAAACAAATAAATAAACAGATACAAAGATAAATAAATAAATAAATGGTGCAAAGTGAATTATTTCCAGCAATCAGCAAGATTAACTAGAACAGAAAGACAAAAGACAAAAACAAACTAAGAAATAAAAAACATGGGAAAGAGGTGGGAGAAAGGAGGAATGAATTTCCTCTTGAAGTTCCCCTTTCTAACTGTGAATTTACAGTGCCAAGGCCACTAGCCAAACATTCACCTATCTTTCACTCTCTCTGCTGGTAAATATAAATAATAACACCAATTACTTATTGACATTTATTTTTTTTTAAAGATTTTATTTATTTATTTGACAGACAGAGATCACAAATAGGCAGAGAGGCAGGCAGAGAGGAGGAAGCAGGCTCCCTGCTGAGGCTCGATGCGGGGCTCGATCCCAGGACCCTGGGATCATGACCTGAGCCGAAGGCAGAGGCTTTAACCCACTGAGCCACCCAGGCACCCCACTTATTGACATTTAATGTGTTGGTCCCTATTCTTAGCATTTCAAATATATTAACTTAATTTAACCCTTATGATAACCCTATGAGGTACAATAATATCCCAACAACAAATGAGAAAAGTGAGACACTGAGGTAAAGGGATTTGCCCAGAATTACAAAGCTGGAAAATGCTGGAGCCAAGATTCAATACCAGTTTGCTTCCAGAACCAGAGCTCTTGACCAATGGAAGAAAAAATTAATAAATGAAACAGTTTTCAATACTAATTTATATTACGAAAAGGTTAAATTCAGGGGAAAAATAGGAATCAAGATACAGAGTATCTATAATAATAAATAATACCAACCAAAAGGAAGATATAATGGACATAAATCTTTATACATTTGTATTATTAAGATATATAAAGCAATGGTCACTGGAAACATACATCAGCAGAAGTTTTAATTCAATAACTGCCAGCTTATGATGGAACAAACAGATATAAAGGGGATATATAGAAACTGAATAACATAATTAATAAGGCTGAATTAACATGTAATGAATTCTTTATCTAGAAGTAAAGACGATGCCTTGTTTTCAAATACCCAAAGAGCATTAAAAAAAAAAAAAAGAAGATCTTATATTAGGCCACAAAGAAAATTTCACTGACGTTTCCACAGATACATAATTCTATTTTCTAAATACAATAAAGCTAGAAATTAAATTTTTACTCAGAAATTTTAACCATTTAGAAATTAAAAACAAAACAAAAAGTCTCATATACCAAACAGCATATCAAAACTGAAACTACACAATATCTTGCAAATACAAATAATGGAAACATTATATACTAGCCAAAGCTGAACTCAGAGAGTAAGTCTTGGCATAAAATACCTATATTACTGAACAAGAAATACCACACATATGAAAATCAAGCATTTATCTCTAGAATTGAGAAAAAATATATAGACTCCAGGAAGGCAGAAGAAAGGCAATGACAGAGCAAAGTCAGACAGCAATGAACTAGGAAAAAGAAAAATAAGAAAACAAATTTCAACACCTTAATTTAAAAAAAAAATACTATATAACCTAATAAATTTAATCACTCAAAACACGTATGCAATATTATAAGTGAAAAAAATAACTACAGAAATACAAGAAATTAAAACAATTATATTAAGAATATTTTGTGAAACTATGCAAAATACTTGAAAAGCTAGATGAAATGGGTTATATTCAAATGAAAATACTGAACAAAAGAAACAGAAACTAAAAGAAACCAAAAGCCAAAGGGGTGCCTGGGTGGTGCAACTGGTTAAATGTCCAAGTCTTGGTTTCCACTCTGGGCATGTTATCAGGGTCCTGAGATCGAGCCCTGTGTTGGGCTCCCTCGGGATCTGCGCTCAGTGTGAGTCTGCTTATGACTCGTTCTCCCTCTCCCTCTACCCCTCCTCCCTATGTGCAAGCACTCTCTCTCTTTCAAATAAAAATAAAATCTTAAAAAAAAAATAGAAAGAAACCAAGAGCCATGGAAAAAAATTGAGACTTTACTAAAGAGTTACAATCTGAAAACACACTAGTCTAGTTAGCTTCATAGGTAAAATCTTTTCAGACTCAAATAACAGATAATTGGGATGATATTTTCACCATTTGTGCCAGAGCACAAAGGAAGGAAACTTGCAAAATCTTTTTATGAAGCAAATATGACACTAATCTAAGGATTACATTATGAAAAAGAAAAAAGTTCTCATTTCTGAATTCTGAAACAAATATAAACAAACACTTCATTTGCCACTGTATATATATATATATTTTTTTTAATTTATTTATTGGACAGAAAGAGATCACAAGTAGGCAGAGAGGCAGGCAGAGAGAGAGGGAAGCAGGCTCTCCGCTGAGCAGAGAGCCCGATGCGGGGCTTGATCCCAGGACCCCGGGATCATGACCTGAGCCAAAGGCAGAGGCTTTAACCCACTGAGCCACCCAGGCACCCCGCCACTGTATATTTTAAAAAAGGACTCCACAAATAGCATTTATTCCAAAATGTAGTCATGACCAATTATTAAGTAATCTATTAAAGAAATTCACCATCTTACAGATAATGAGTCAAAACAACATATTCACTTCAATGATGCAATGGCATTTCACACATAAAGAATCACTTCCAACTTAAGAAGAAAAACAATTAGTAAAATGAGTATACTTAATGCTACTCCTGTCAGAGTGAATGCACCACTTCTTTAAGTTTATTGAGATATAACTGACATATAGCATTATATTAGCTTCAGGTGTAAAACTTGGTTCAATATTTGTCTATGTTGTGAAGGGATCAGCACCATAATCCTAGCTAACACCATCACCACTCACAGTTATGGGAATTTTTTCATGTAATGACAACTTTTAAGATTTTCTTTCTTACCAACTTTCAAATATGCAATACAGGATTAGTAACTATAGTTGCCATGGGGCACATGACACCCCCTAGACAAATTATTTATTTTATAAATAATTTTATTTTCACCCATTTCACCAACCCCCCCCCACTCCCAGCAACCATCAATCTGTTCTTTGTATCTGCGAGTTTGTTTTTTTTTTTTTTAAGATTCCACATAAACATGAGATTATATTTGATCACGTTTGTCTTTGTCTTTGATTTATTTCACTGAAGTATAATGCTCTAAAGGTCCATTCATGTTGCTGCAAATGACAAGCTCTCATTCTTTTTTTTTATGGCTGAATAATATTCCATTGTATCCACACACAGCACAACTTCTTTGTCTATCTGTTGATAATCATTTAGATTGCTTCCACACCTTGGCTACTGTAAATAACTGTCCAAAGAACATGGGGGTGTATGTACGTTTTCGGCTTAGTGTTTTGTCTTCTTTGGATAAATACCCAGAAGTAGAATTGCTGGATGATATGGTAGTTCTATTTTTAATTTTTTGAAGAAACTCCATACTGTTTTCCATAGTGGCTGCACCAATTTATATTCCCACCAACAATGAATAAGCATTTCCCTTTTTCCACATCCTGGCCAACATTTGTTATCTCTTATTTTTTTCCTAACAGTCTGACAGGTGTAAGGTGGTATCTCACTGTAGCTTTGATTGCATTTCCCTTATCATTAGTGATGCTGAGCATCTTTTCATATTCCTTCTAGTTGTCTAAATGTCTTCTTTGGAAACATATGTATTCAGATCTTCTATCCATTTTTTAACTAGATTGTTTGTTACTTTGCCATTGAATTATAGGAGTTCTTTGCTATTTTGGATATAATTTGTAAATATTTTCTCCTGTTCAGTAGGATGTCTTTTCATTTTGTTTATGGTTTCCTTTGCTATGCAGAAGCTTTTTAGTCTGATGTAGTCCCACTTGTTTATTTTTGCCTCTGTTGCCTTTGCTTTAATGTCAAATTCAAAAAATTGTCACTAAGCTATGTCAAAAAGCTGTGTTTTCTTCTAGAATTTTTTTTATGGTTTCAGGTCTTACATTTAAGTCATTAGTCCATCTGACTTAAACTTTTGTGTATAATATATGATAGTGGTTCAGTTTTCCCAACATCATTTATTGAGGAGCCTTGTCCTTTCCACATTGTATATTCTTTCCTCCTCAGTGGTAAATTGATTATCTATGCACAGGTTTATTTCCGGGCTCTGTTCTCTTCCACTGATCTAGGTGTCTGTTTTTACACCAATACCACACTGTTTTGATTATAATAGCATTGTAATATAGTTTGAAGTAAGGAATTATGATGTCTCCAGCTTGTTCTTTCTCAGGATGCTTCAGCTATTCAGGGTCTTTTGTGGTTCAATATAAATTTTAGGATTGTTTGTTCTATTTCTGTGAAAAATGCCACCGGAATTTTGACAGGGATTGCACTCAATCTGTAGACTGCTGTAGGTAATATGAACATTTTAACAATATTAATTCTTCCAATCCATAAGCATGGAATAGCTATTTATCTGCGTCTTCTTCAATTTCTTTAGTCAATGCCTTATATAGTTCAGTGTACAGGTCTTTCACCTCCTTGGTTAGATTATTTCCTTTTTTAAAAAAAATTTTTATTATGTTAGGTTATTTCCTACCTATTTTATTCTCTTGATGCAATTGTAAATGGGATTTTCTTAAAATGTCTGATACATTATTAGCATAAAGAAACACACAATTTCTGTATATTGATATTGTATCCTGCAACTTCATATTGAATTCATTTATTAGTTCTACCAGTCTTTTGGAGTTTTCAGGGTTTCCTATAGAAAATATCATGTTATCTGCAAATAGTGACAGTGTTACTACTTCTTTTCCTATTTGGAAGCCTTTTATTTCCTTTTCTTGCCTAACTGCTCTGGCTAAGATGTTCAATACTATGTGGAGTATGTGGAGCGGGCATCCTTATTTTGTTCCTGATGTTAAAGAAGAAGTTTTCAGTTTTTCACCATTGAGTACGATGTTAGGTATGGGCTTGGCATAGGTGGCCTTTATTGTGTTGAGATACATTGTCTCTATACTCATTATTTTGAAATTCTTTTTTTTTTTTTAAAGATTTCGTTTATTTGACAGAGATCACAAGTAGTCAGAGAGGCACCCAGAGAGAGAGGAAGGGAAGCAGGCTCCCCGCTGAGCAGAGAGCCCAATGTGGGGCTTGATCCCAGGGTCCCGGGATCATGACCTGAGTCGAAGGCAGAGGCTTTAACCCACTGAGCCACTCAGGGGCCCCTTGAAAATTCTTTTTTAATCACAAATGAATGCTGAATTCTGTCCACTGCTTTTTCTGCATCTACTGAGAAAATCGTATACTTTTAATCCTTCTGTTAATGTGGTATATCACACTGAATAATTTTCAGGTGTTACACCATTCTTGTTTCCCTGGAATAAATCTCACTGATTATGGTGTATGATCCTTTTAATGTATTGTTGAATTAGGTTTGCTAATATTTTTCTGAGGTTTTTTACATTTAAATTCATCAGGAATATTGTCATATAACTTTCATATTATTTTCATAAAATTTGTCTTGTTTTGGTGCACCAGCTCTTTTTTTTTTAAGATTTTATTTATTTTGACAGAGAGAGATCACAAGTAGGCAGAGAGGCAAGCAGAGAGAGAGAGAGAGAGGAGGAAGCAGGCTCCCCGCCAAGCAGAGAGCCCGATGCGGAACTTGATCCCAGGACCCTGAGATTACGCACGACCTGAGCCGAAGGCAGAGGCCCAACCCACTGAGCCACCGAGGTGCCCCGGTGCACCAGCTCTTTACAGCTTCTTCCCATAGTAAGTTTCATGGCCAAACTTAACTTTAAGTGGGCAGAGAAGTAAAATCCTATCATGTGCCATGAAGAGAGAATGTATATATTTGTGAAAAGCCCTCATCGCTACTCTACCTAGGAATTCAGAAGAAACACCTGTTATTATTGCTTTAAGCTATTTTTACTGTTTGGCCACTTTATAAGAACTATATGCATTACCTTCTCATTTGAAAACATGCTCATGTTCAGAACTTTAAATCCATCCAGAGATGAAGCTTTAGACTATATGGTGAAAACTGAGAAAATATTACTGTCTGATTACTGTAACCTTAACTATAAAGTTCAATTTTAAGAGTCTGCAATAATTTTTCTTTAAAAAAAGGTTGTATCTGCAAGGCTAATGTCTTAGAGTAATATTAAATTCCACAAATGGGTTTTTAGTTTTTATTTCTATTAAGCTATACAGATTATTCTAATAAGCTGGCAATGATCCATGTCTTCACTGGCCTTAAACGTGTGAAGCTGTTTCTCTTTTAGTCCTCAGAATAAATGCATGATTCTGCAAACTGGGTATTGCTAACTTCAATTTATAGAAAAGGAAAGTGAAGTTTGGACCACATGAAAGTTAATTTAGTGGGCCATGATTATTTCCCCAATATATCATTCAAAAAACTGCTAACATACCACTTTACTGAAAAAAACCCCTTAGTGAGCACTCATAATGTCAACAGATTCTATACATAATACTTTATTTGCCTCAACATATATCTACCTGTCCATCAATTGATCTTATTTTTGATTCATTTCAAGGCAAGCTGCAGACAGCAGTACACTTCACCCCTAAACATCTGATTAGAGTTCAACATTTGTTTACTGCTCTATATGTTTAAAATTAAGTTATATAGTAAAATACACAAGTGTATACTTGTATACATTCTGACAAATACATTCACCCACATAACAAACACCTCTATCAAGATATAAAAAAACTTCCATTCTCCCAGAAGGTAGGTTCTCTCATATTGGGCCTTGATTTGAACACATGATCCATCTCCAAGGTCCATGGTATTTTTCACAACACTATGCTACTTCTTTCTAAAAGGTCCAATGTGTAAGTATATTAAACATTAAGAATTTTATTCCTAACCCTCAATAATTACAGTAGTTGAAATATGAAAATATGAAAGGAAGAAAATACTAGAGACACCCTCCCTCAAAACCAGACAGCCTCGATATTTAATATCTGTAGTAAACAGACTGTACACATTCCCTCCACTGACTTCCCCTAAATAAACAAAAACTTCTACTTGCCTCCCTAAGAGCTCAAGAGTTAGCCCAAGAAGAATGGATGTGGCAATAAAAAAAAAAATCAAAACATTTCATATGTTCATCTCTTGTATCTTTAATTAAACCAACAGAGGCTTGGTGGCAAGAACATTTCTTACGCTTAAGTGTCATATGCTTTAGTGGTTACTCTGAGAGGCAGTGGGGATTTGGAGAAAAAGCAAAAGCTTTAGAATTAGCCAAATCTGGGTTCAAATCTCTTGATTTAGTAGCGATATAAACAACAAATTACTTAACTTCTCCATGCCTCAGTATCTCATCTGTAAAATGAGGCTTATGTTTTACCTTACTTTCAATGTCCTTTCTCAAGTATCTAAATGGAGATCCATGCAGACCTCTGCCCTGGACCTCAAGTTTTAGGGGCAACTTTTGGCCCTCTTCTAGTCACACCCCTCCTCACAGGTGAAGAGATCATAGGTCCAAAAGAACATACACACCATGAGCCCACACCTCTGCCTCAGTCTATGCCCTGGGTAATCTAGACCCAGGAATTCCTTGCCTAAAAAGAGTAGCCTTGCCTCCAAAGTCTGAAAGAACCTATACCCTGGGTCTCATTTGCTGAAGGAATATGAATGAAGCATAGATGGGAGGATGGGGCGGTTGAAACGTTATGTGTGAAGCCATCCCTCAGAGAAGAGAATGGTGTGTGAGGTAGGAAGAGATACAGGTTTAGGCTCAGAAGGCAGGATGTGCTCAACGCATGCAGACATATTCTGGCATGTACGTCTGAAGAATCCAACTTCTCAGTTCAAACCTAAAGTTCAAGGTCCACAGGGTATATTTGTCAAAGTGGGAGAAAAAAATATATTTTATACACACACACACACACACACACACACACAAAATACATTTATTATTTTAACTTATATGTACATGGTATGTTGGTCTTCATTTAAATTTGCATTACAAATGACCCTATCTGTATCTACTACCAATAGGTATTGACATAATCACTTTCAAATATTATCATATTTAGTCATGTAACATTATCATGAACTAGGCTTCACTAACCCCGTCATGCAGATAAAGAAACAGACAAGCTTAAGAAACCCTTTTTTCTATCTCTACCTCGCTCTCTTAACTCTCCAATATCTGCGTTTCCTCCTGTCATATCATCAATATTACACTTTCCAAGATAATGTGCCCTTTATTCCTAACTTGAGCCCCTCTTCTCCATGATCTCTCTTTAGCACCTGACAGTGTTACCAATTCTTCCTCAGAACATCTTTCCCTTGCTTCTAAGGCTAGACTATCAGTTCTCTTAGGTTTTGTTCTTTTTCTGGCTCCTCTTTCTGAATAGTGTCTGCATAAAGTACATGTTCAATAAAAAGTAGGATTTTTTTCAAATCTAAAAAGAGATTTTATCTTGAAGTACAGTGCCAGTCACTCTACTAACTAATACATGCACACACAGCATTCCATTTATCCTAAAAACACCATAAAACCGAAGCTCAGAATGACTGACTAACTTGTGTCAGAAACCTGGCTCCAACACTTTCTGGCTTTATGATCCTGAGTAAGTCACTTACCCTCCCTGAGTTTCAGCTTCCCCATCTGTGTCATCTTGTAACGTTCTTATGAGAATTAAATGAAACTCAGGATATAAAACACACAGCACATGATCCATCATCAATAAATGTTAACCCCCTCCCTCCTCTTCCTGTTGCTTCCAGATGAATATATTAGTTTTCTCTTTCCCTCTGTGCATTTCCAAAGACTAAGTCCTTGATCTCTTGACCTTTCTTTATGTTCCATGTCTACACTTACCACACGTGTGAACCCAACTCCTCCAGAAAGGTGTGCCTGAATTACCTGCATCCATTTCTAAGTGTCCAGGCCTACATCTAAGTTTTGCTAGTTATTTCTATTGGAGAATCCCACTGCATACCATATCAACTGATCCTTTTCCTCACAAAATGAAGAACAGAAAGCAAAAGACCGGGGGTGTAGGGGAGAAGCATAAAATGTTACAAAGACAAAACTGATATGAGGAATGATAAAGAAGCTAATTTCATGGTTTCAACTTGCTGAGAAAATTACAAAAATTGCAAAGATCCTCATAAATCATGTCCAAAATTTTCTCCCTCTTTTCTTCAGACATGAAGCTCTAATCTTTCCATTTCCCTAATCTACAAAGCCCAAAATCTTCTCATTCATTTTGATTCTCTCACATTGAAGTGCTTTATTCATCAAACATCTAATTATATACTATCTTCTATTACTGATTTTCAGAAATTTATATCTATGTTCCTAACTATGCTCCAAGTTCTTTAACACCAATAACCATCTCTTATATTTTTAGTATTCTTCATAATGCTGATTGACCACTATTATGAAGATATGGCCAAGAACTCAGGAATCATAAATTAAGATGTTTTCAGACTTTTTCCTGACTTAGAAGGAAACACTTCTAAAATCAAAAAGGCTGGGGAACCTTCGACATGTAGAAAAAGTGTGACAAGCCATGTGTTAATATTTTACAAATTATGTCCAAGAACAGTGCAAACTTTTCTCCAAAACGTATTAATAATTTTCTCATATAGATACTAGTTATTATATTAATTTCTTTAAGCAATTCTTAAAACCATGTCTCAAAAACCATGTAATATAGACTTATGTGCTATTTATTAAATTTTAAATAATTTAAAAACTTTTAAAACCCAAATGACAAAAAACAAAGTTTAAAAAAGAAATGGCTTCCTTTTTTAGTTGAATATATTTCAAATTTGGAAAAATTTAATGAAATTACATTTTCTTTAATGTGATCAAAACAGAAGAACTGCAGAGTAGTAAAACTGGTTTTGATTTATTTTACCTGAGTAGCTTTATCTTTCATGCATGAAGGGTAATGAACATGAGGATCCCGTGGCCACTGTCCTGTGAGATAAGGTCCTGTTATCGTATCCAAAGAAGAGGTTCGCCTTATTGTGCTAGAGGTTCGAACTTGCTGAGATTTTGGCCTGTCCACTATAAAAAGTGAAAAAAAAATAGATTAGTCATGGACAAATTACGTGAAATTTAAAATTATTTAAACTTCATAGCTTATAGCGAATGTCACCCTGTCAATTTTCCCTAGAATATGTATTTACCATAAAAGCTCCCTTCTATGACCTGATGAAATTTGTAGACCCTCTCTGAGGAAAAATACGTTTACATGTTAAATCTTGCATATCCTTCCAGGGCTGTCACAGATGCTGTGAAGCCCACCCATTTTAGAGACCTATTCTAAAACCTACCCATCTTTGTCACTGCCATTACTTTAATTAAGACTCTCTCATGTCTCACCTGGACTGCCAGTTTCCTAACTGCTATCCCTGCATCCATCTCAATTAAATCTTACAGGGCTACCTCCCAACACCACTAAAAAAAACATTTCTGTGGTTAATCATTGCCTTTAATGTAAAGCCTGCATTTTTTACAATTTGGCTCCCACAGACCTCTGTGTTTAATGTCTTGCTACTCCTCTATAAATCCACACTAACTACAAAGTGCCAAATGAACTAACTGCAGTTTCCCAAATGTAAAACACTCCCTTCCCTGCCTCTACACATTCTATTATTTACTGAGCCTAGAACGCTCTCCTTTTTTTGTTCACTTGACAAAGTCTTATATCCCAGACCAGTTTTGGTGTCACACCACCTCTGTGAAACTTTTCCCAGTGTTTTCTTTCTCCATCTCTACCTCTGCTTGCATGCAACCCTAAGTTTGTCTTTTTCCCCAACAAGAACATACGTTTAGCCTCTGCATACGGAAAAGGAGTCAATGCTCAATACTGATTTGATCAATTTATTCACAGCTACACAAAAATAACATGTATAAAGAACTCTATATTTGAATTCAATTTCATCATTTACGTATGAAGAATCTGAAGCCCAGAGGGATAAAACTGAATTGTCTAATGAAAGAGAACTGCTAACAGAAGAAAGAGGTAAAAAGGAAGCAAGATCTCCAGACATTCTATGCCATTCAATCCATCTACCACAACCACCTACTTCTCTCCATTTGGGTAACTCTAAGTACTTCTGTTGAAAATTAAAATTATCATAATGAACTCTACAGTTTCTTTACAAAGAAATTATAGAGGTTTTCATATATACATCTCCAGTAATTCACCACGGATGTGCTTTCTATAATAAAACCCCTTGAATTACAAGCTCCAAGGCTCAAAGTCTTATTCAGGATTATATCTCACATTGAACTAAAATGCCTTGCACATTACAGACAAGAGACATTTGTTACTGAACACTGTTCTTTAACTATCTTCCCGAAACCAGAATACATAGTTTTTTTTTTATTAGACAACAAAACATAGCATCCTAATTTCATTTCACCATGGGCAGAGAATCTAGGATGACCTACTTCTACCTACCCTTTGCAATTACCTGAATTTTCTTTCAATTTTTATAAACACTTCATAGGTCATAAAGAAGATATATTTTCTGTTTTCAGAATATATAGCTCTTTATTTGTCTTGTACATCAACTGAAATAAAAATATAGAATATAGGAATAATATAATTACCAGTGGATCTGTCACAGATTTAGAAGAGAACTCTCAAATTTCTAAACTACTATTGAGAACTAATAATTCTCATTCTTTCCTGCAATTTATTTATTTATTGGAGAGAGAGAGAGAGCACACGAGCATGGGGGCAGGAGCAGACGGAGAGACAAGCAGATTCCGTGCTGAGCATGGAGCCTGACAGAGGGCTTGATCCCAGGACCCTGAGATCATGACCTGAGGCAAAATCAAGAGCCAGATGCTCAAACAACTAAGCCACCCACAGGCCTGTCTTTCTTGCAATTTTTTATCATTTATACTTGAGTTCTGTGCAATCTAACACATACTGATCCATGATGTCATCATCATGGTTTGCACACTTCACCATTATAATCTGTTCCATTTATCACTTTTTAAAACTCTTTTAAAGGAAACATTATGACCCCCTTTTGCTCTCTATTATAATTTGCCTGGATCCCTATTCTTTAATTTTCCATTTCCTTCAATCATTCTGTTTATGCGTGTCTCTTGTATACAGTATATAAACTAGGCTTTTTGGGGGGGAAAAAAAAACTTTGTAGTATGCCTTCTTGTAGAAAGTAAATTTACCCCACTTACGTTATTGCTATAAAAAGTTTAACTTGTCATGTAACTTTTTTCTTCCTATTTGTGATGCTTCCTTGATGTGTGTCCTGTATTTCAGTTTTTTTTCTTCTCTCTTCTTGTCAAAACTAGTATCTATGTAAACTGTTTTTAATAGTAGAAGTTATTTCTACTAATTCTTTGAAGAATTTTTTTCCTGGTTATAAAAGCAATACCCACAAATATTAGTAACTCTGGAAAACATGTCTCTCATAATCTAATTTATAATAATTTCTTTAAAAGTTTTAGAAGTTACTTTATATTCCCTCCACCAGCAGGACACAAAAGACAAAAACATATTATCCCTTAAAAAAGAGCCAACATTTATAGTAGTACACTACTAAATTAAAAAAAAGTCCTACATAAAGGTCAGCTATAACCAGGAAAAGAAGAACCATTACATGTGAAAAACCTGTGCCTAAACTTAAATTGCTCCAAACTATTAAAATGTTGTATGTACTCAACTTACAGCTATTAAAACTCCTCCTAACTTGGAAAACAAACTATAGGGGCCATTTTTATGTTTTATAATTAAGAATCTATATAAATAGGCCCCTTGATCTATATATTTTAATTTGTATTTAGTAACTCCTACTATTTATTTTATCACTGGACCTTTGCCCATCACTCTCAAATGATCACATATTCTCCTCTTAGTATCCTGTGATTAGCTACTTTGTCAGAACTGTGGTCTTCAAACCATTTTGACTAAGTACTCCTATTGGTAAATAGGCTATTTATTTATAAATGTGGTATATACTATATTACTAATATGCTAAATTTTTTTAAGATTTTATTTATTTATCTGACAGACAGAGATCACAAGTAGGCAGAGAGGCAGGCAGAGAGAGAGGAGGAGGCAGGCTCCCTGCTGAGCAGAGAGCCTGATGTGGGGCTAGATCCCAGGTCCCTGGGATCATGACCTGAGCTGAAGGCAGAGGCTTTAACCCACTGAGCCACCCAGGCGCCCCTAATATGCAAAATATTATAAAACAGACAAAACAAACATATATAATATGGAATACAAAATTAAAATATTCATGTATTAAAAAATAGAAATTATGGTGTTTTCTCCCTGTATCTCAACAGATGGCCCCACTCACTTTAATAGACCTGAAACTGAGTGCTAGACTCAATGCATAGATTGGCCACTTAGCTCTGTCTAGTTTCACGATATTACCCTACTGCTTAATTGTGTTAAGAATGTGTAAATAAGCACCAGGTATTACTAACGCCAAAACAAACAAATAAAAAGGTCTCCCTTGAAAAGAAAAAATAAGTTAGGACAACACAATATCCATATCTTGTTAGAAAATTCACTCTACCTGTCATTTTTTTCAAGAAACTGAAGTATATGAAGCAAATATTCTTGAAAGTTCCTATTTCAAGCATATTCTTTAAAATAAAGATTCTCACCACTGCTCACAACCAGGAAAATGTCAAAGACAGGGTATTATTAATTTCCAAATTATCTGAAGTGTAAAAATTCAGAACAGGTTTGAAAATTGGCGAGGATGGTTTCTTCCAAGATATGATTAGTCATAATAAGCCCATTTATCAAATATCACTAAAGCCTTAGATTTAACAAAAGGTTTATCATAAACAGTGCAATTCTATTTCAACAAGATGACCTGTTACTATTATCCAAACTTCCATGGCAGTGAGTTAGTCTTTAACTGCCTTATATCTAAGCCCTGACTCTCACAAATTTTATTTATTCATTTCATAGTATCTCCTACCAATTCAGGTTTTACAATGTACTGCACTAAGGAAAATCAACACTGGTTTTGAATTACTTATATATTCAACACAATAAATTGTTTATTTCATCATTACAGTTGTTATTAGAATATGTATTTATTTTTGAATTGGGTAATCACAGTATTTTTCTACTAATTATTACAAAATTACCTCAATTCAAGTTAGATCAAACAAGAAGACACCTTATGAGCTAGAAACAAGCATTACTAGGGACAATTTTTTAATTAATTTACAAGAGCTTGAATAACCTAATAAAATTGCTAAAATAAAGATTCAATTATACTTACATAAAGTATGAAAGAAAAGCAAATAAATACTTATTCTCATTACTTAAAGTAAAGAGGCATCACGAAAACAGTACCTTCATGAGTGGTGAAAATAGGTAATCATTATTACTAAAGAAAACTTGCTAAACATCTACCATATGGAAAGTACTGTTACATGTACCAAGGGAAATTACAAAATAAGTTTCAGACTCTCTTCAAGGAGTTTATATACTGGTTGGGGAGATATGATACATATAATTGAATTGTAATATAAAGCAATGTATATATGGCAAACGTACACCAATGAAGGATAAGAAGGCAAACAAGGCAAAAAATAAATTATTCAGCAGATAGCAAGAATGATGCTCTCCAACTACACCAAAGGAGTAGTAAGAGTCTTTGCCATGCTACTTACCAGTCCTGTTGCTAATACCCTTACTTAAATATTTGAGGATAAAATACAGAATAACTTCAGCAAAAAAAAAAAAGATAGGGAAAAAAAATCACATCCATTTCCAGTACTATCATCCTTTTAACAGAACCAAAAAACGACTGTTGATAGCCACAATATGTAAAAAGTCTTCCTCATTACATTCATCTAAAGGTTGCGCTTTCCTGTCCCTCTTTACCTCCCTGAATAGAAAGCCACATGGCAGCAGCAGTTGGTAGGCCTGGGCCTCCTCGAGGTACCTACGGAGGACTGTACAAAATAATTCTGCTCTCTAACAACCAAATGGAAATTCAACTTTAACGTAATAATAATAATAAAAAAAAAAAAGGTTTGAAGGCAAGAAATTCTATATTAGGGAACCCTGAATTTGAATAGCAAATTAAGCATTGTTCAAAACGGGCAAAACCTGCCGAAGCAATATAACATGATATTAAATTAATTTATCTTTTCCCAACAATTTTTACTTCAGTGGTAATGCCTGAAGATTTTCTGGTTAGTGAGTTTGGAAATCTCATGCCTTAAGAAACTAATCTGCAGTGGAAAACAAACTAAAACTTCCACAAGTTAAAAAAAGAATGTTACTGAATATTGGAAACTTAAAAGAACTTTAGCTATGAAACAAGCCACCACATCTTCCAAACTAACGTAAGTGGCAAAGACGATACAATATTTTTGAGTGCCATAATGTAGCCACACAGAATGTAAACCACCAGGCAGAATAAAAAAAGTGCTCATATTCTTTCTTGGGCTATTAACACACATCAACTTTTTCATACTACATTCAATCTACATAAGCATTATCAATCCTCTGCGTTTAACTCTCAATGAATGATTATTAGCCAAAGCTTTCCATTTATACTTATTACATAAAGCACATGTAAACTTAGAGAAAGCATTTAAATAACTGTTTAAAACTTTTTGAAAAAAGCTATTACTTCTTCAACCATTGTGTAACAACTATAATTCCATGAAACTTAGCCATTACAATACCATGAATTAACTGCTTCTTTCTTTATTCAAAATCCATCATTGATTACAATTGTAAAGAATCTTAAACCATGCAATGGAGTAAAATGCTTAAACTAAGTACTAATCCGAATCTTCCAGCTGTTTGTATCTCAGAACTCATAAAACTAGTTTTTAAAATGCCACATTAACAGTGCTAGCCAACAGTATCAAAACATACATCTATGATATTCTGTCTTAAATTTAAGCTTCTGAAGTGTGTAAAATCTTATCATTTAACAGTTATCATAGTAAAAATAATGTTTATCACTTAACTTTGTTAACATTCAAAACAAAAACAGTCATTAAGTCCTATTATGCATGTGTGTGTGTATGCATATGACTTAAATTACCTAGTATTGATTAGAACAATGTTAAAAAATGCTTTAAAAAATTGGCAATGCTTTTTAGCCACTACAACATTAACACCTGGGCCTGCCTGAAAAGTAAAAGAAGCAGCTTTTTAGTATTTCATCTAGAAATGAGATATTGGGAGATCCTAGAATAAAAAGACACAAGACCCTCAGACAATTCAGTGGTGGACTAAGCGATGGAACTCAAGGATGGGATCCTATGCGGCTTTCCATATAAGGAGAACCAGGCAGCTTGTTCAAAATGCAAGTTACCAGGCCACACTCCCAGAGATTCTAATCAAGAAGTTGGATGGAACGAGGTATCAACACATTTTTTTTTTAAACCAAACCTGACTGATTTAGATGCATCATAAGGGTTGGGAAACACAGAAGTCCTAAAGCAATGCTTCTCAAAGTGAAAGACTTTTGTTAAATATGCTCATTTCTGTGCCTGATTTCTTACCAACCATGTGACTGACACTCTCTGGTAGTGGGATCAAGAGATCTGAATTTTTAGTAAGCATCTCAGGTGACTCTTAATGCTACTAAAAGCTTAAGAACCTATGTCTGAAGAATTGGTACTAGATCCTTTGGAATTTCAGGTGCTAGAAAATAAAACCCTTCGGAGCACCTGAGTGGCTCAGTGGGTTAAAGCCTTTGCCTTTGGCTCAGGTCATGATCCCGGGGTCCTGGGATTGAGCCCCGCATCAGGCTCTCTGCACAGCAGGGAGCCTGCTTCCCCCTCTCTCTCTGTCTGCCTCTCTGCCTACTTGTGATCTCTGTTTGTCAAATAAATAAATAAAATTAAAAAAAGAAAAGAAAATTCTTTTATGACAATAACTTACTCCCATTTAAAACACTGAAAGTTTGACTACACATACCTAAGGAAATATCCTGCTGCAAATATATCACCCAATTCTTTGAAATCTGCTCCTAGCAGCTAAACTTCTAGAATCTAATACTTTTTATTTTTATTTATTTTTTTTAGGGGGGGGGTGTGAGTGGTGGGTTGAGGAAGAGGCAGAGGGTGAGAGAACCTCAAGCAGGTCCCACCCCCAGCATGGAGCCCAGGGCTCCATCTCATGACTCTGAGATCATGACCTGAGCTGAAATCAAGAGTCTGACACTTAACCAACTGAGCCACCCAGGCGCCCCTAGAATCTAATAAATTTAAACACTCATCATCTCCTTCAAAATGTCATTTTCTAAACTTAGTCCCAGCCATGACATAGAAACCTTCAAATTTTAATACAGAGCACTCTAGGCAGAATGCTTAGGGGCATCAGACAGATGCAATAACAAAGTTCAATAAAGCTTCTTTTGGACAGAGACCTTCCCACCCAAACAGGGTATTTTGCATGCAAATAAAAGTTAAGTACAATAAAATCTACTTCCTGAAAAATATGAGGAAGTCTGAAAAAATATATTAAGTAGGTTCCCTTATAAAATGAAAGTGCCAGAACAAAATTAAATTGAATATATAAGCAAAGTTAAATGTTAATAATTAATTTGATTAACGTATTTAAGCCTGAGTTAATTAAACAACTTTTACCAGAAAATCAGTGAGCTTTTCATGATGTCAAACTTAACTCATTCATATTATAACTTCAATCTTCACCACTGAAATCAAAATAACAAATTAATTGAGCCAACACTGAAGACATTAAATTGCCTTTTTCAACTTGAAATGATACAGTTCCTGATCTAGTGGAGATCACAAACAACCATAAATAAATACAGGCTGGAAATATTCCTCCTATTGGCTCACTGAGGTTAACCATAATTTTGCTAAAGATCTGTTATCAGAGGTTTGCATCAGTATTTCTGTAATAAGACCTCTTCCTTGAGAGTTATAGTTTTAAATTATTATCACCATCAGAGTTTCTCCTTGACTTTAGTCAGTCTCCTTTGAACTCTTCTCAACTAGGCCCTAAAACTTTTGGGCTTCCATGTTTGTCTCTGCACTATCCAATTTTAGAAAGAATTCCCCATCCTCAATTTCTGATCACCCTGGATATCTGATCAGGTTCCTCAACCTCTACCCCTCCCCATATGATAGCTGATCACCCTGGTCTACCTTTAACGATAATCCTGTGAGATCTGTTTAGCCAGAATCCCTCCTTACTCCAATGTTTCCTTCCTCTATAGTAATTTTTCTTCCACTAATACTCACCATGCCCCTTGCCTAGAAATCCCCACCAATCCTTGCTGTATTCAGAGTTTGAGCCCAATCTCTCTCCCTGACACCAAAACTCCATTGCAGTGGTCCCTACACCAATCATGACAGTCTCCCTGAATGAAGTTTGCTTTACCTTTCTTTAACAAGTCTCATAAATATTTTTTCCTTTAACATCAGTAATTTTCTCCTTACCTGACAGTTACAGAGAATGATTTTTATTTTTTATTTTTTTTTTAAGATTTTTATTTATTCATTTGTCAGAGAGAGTGAACACAGGCAGAGGCAGAGGGAGAAGCAGGCTCCCCGCCGAGCAAGGAGCCCGATGTGGGACTCGATCCCAAGACCCTGGGATCATGACCCGAGCCGAAGGCAGCCGCTTAACCAAGTGAGCCACCCAGGCGTCCCAGAGAATGATTTTTAAAATAAATTAGCTAAAAAAAATTTTTTAACTGTATAAGAAATAATTAAAAACTGTAGAAAGGAGACTAGTATACTTCTCTAGCCAATCTAACATTAATATTGCTTATCTAATAAAATTACTAGATTCCGTTTTCCAAAATCAGTATAGTCCAGGCACTTTACTAATGGCCTTTACGGGTCTTTCTTCCTTGACATATAAGAATATGAAAATACACTGGCCACCTAAAATAAAATCATCAAAATTAAATGAACTTCAGATAAGAGAAAGGAAGGACACGAGATCTGAACATGTTATCTGAAATCAAACTAAAGGGCAAAAATTGAAACCCTCTTAGAGTGGGTAGATTCTGAAACACAAATCAACCAGACCTGGAATTCTGCCACAAAGGCAATCTAGAGAACATGCAGAAATGACCATATGGCTGCCCTCCAGAAATCTGGAAAGGAACCAATCAAGAAGTTGACAAGAGAAACAAACATGCTTCTGACCGAATGAAGCCTGACACAGCCTGTAACCTGAGGTCTGTCAAGAAAAACAATTTTTAAAAAAATGTAGTCATGCAGCCATTTAGGAACAACTCTCTGGGATATAGCTCACTCAATCAAATTTGTGTCAAATGGCACATAAGTTGAGATAAGACATTCGGAGAAAAGCCTTCAGCTTGTTTTCAAAGGAAACCCAAGAGAGTATCTTTTGGAATCAAGGGTTATACAAAAAACTTCCCTAAGACCACCACAACGCCTGGTGACAAGCAGTGGAAGAATACGTAACAAAGGGAGATAGAGCTCTGACCTTTGGAAAACATCTGCAAAGAAGTTACATGTATAGCAGATAAGATGTTAATGATGTTTTATTTCATTTTTTTTCTGGTGGCAAAATAATAGTCCTTTAAAGAACCTTGGTGAAGTCATAGTGAAGACTGGTGAAGCACTCTCTCTGTATGTCCAGGAACTTTTTATTTCATAATATGAACCTCTTATTTTTATTTTAGCATTATGGCAGGTTTCTAATATATGTAGCATTTTCTGTCCATTATGTAGAGCAGTAAGTCAGTCATTTTCTGTCCATTACGTAGAGCAGTAAGTCAGTATTCAAGGCAGTTCTTCATATAAAAGTTAATGTCAAGGGGCGCCTGGGTGGCTCAGTGGGTTAAGCCGCTGCCTTCGGCTCGGGTCATGATCTCGGGATCCTGGGATCGAGTCCCACATCGGGCTCTCTGCTCAGCAGGGAGCCTGCTTCCCTCTCTCTCTCTCTGCCTGCCTCTCTGTCTACTGTGATCTCTCTCTGTCAAATAAATAAATAAAATCTTAAAAAAAAAAAAAAAAAGTTAATGTCAAAACATTCCAAAAGGAGAAAAGCTGATAGCAGAAAAAGATTTTAAAGCTCCCTGTGACAACAGAACAATGAAACCAGCCAAACAAAAGACTCAGGAACAGAATCTGCAACACAATACTGTCATAAAATAGCCCCACAAAAACTCCAAATATAAGTTAGTAGGGACAAAGATTCAGAAATTAACCATCATGTTTCCAGGATCTGTCTGAGAGGCAGCAGAAGGAAAATATGTGGGCTTCTGAAGATCCTGAGAACAAAAGAACACCAATCACTAGAAGGTAAATGCAATCTGAGAACAGTAGCCAAAATTGGGAGGGAGTTCTACAGGAGTGCAGGACACCAACTGAAGAAAGTCTGAAGTACCAGAACTAAATGACGAGTCTCAAATGTAACAAAAGCTGCTTCCAATACAGAGTCCAACATGAAAGAGAAATTACTGTGAGTCCAATCTAAACTGAACATTACAGGGACAATACAAGCAAAGCAAAGAGAAAGTTGGGGAAGGTACTTAAGGAGGGTGATAACAGAAGCAAGAGATTTTAAGTCATTTTATAAAAAAACAAACAAAAAAAAAGATAATTGAGAAAAATAGAGTTCTGAGGCTAGAAAAGCTATCCTGAATGACATCTCCCTCCTAAAAGTACAGGAAAAATCATTTTACTTAAATTGTGAGGAAAAAAAAAAAGCAAACTAATCCCACATAATCATACCACAAGGGAAAACAGCACAAGGATCAATGATGGTCTATATATAATGAAAGCATGCAAGAAAGACATGCCCATATAGGCTGAAAATTATACTAATATTTCAAAACTAGCTAAAAATCTTTTTTTTTTAAATGATAGAAGCAACAAAAATTCTCATAATTAGAAAAATCAGAAGTGATGGAGGGCAAGGAAGGTATAAAAAGAGAGGTGAGCAAAGTCAGGAAAGACTTAGAAACATAAGAAAAATTTATTTCAGGAATGAAGACTAAATCACAAAAAGCACAATGGGCAACACCTTAACAGAAATAGAAATAGAACATAGAACACAAGACAAATTTTATAATTTAAAAAAAATGAGATCAAAGATTTCAAGAGAAAATGATTAATATGTAATCGAAACAAGATGGTCCAACATGTTTAATAGAGGAGTCCCTGAAGGAAACCAAAGCAACTAAAAAAATATAGAGGCGTCTGGGTGGCTCAGTCAGTTGAGTGTCTGACTTGATTTTGGCTCAGGTAATGATCTCAGGGTTGTGAGATTGAGCCCAACGTCAGGCTCTGCGCTCAGCATGAAGTCTGACTTGAGATTCTCTCTTCTTCTCCCTCTTGTCCCGTGCTCGCTCCCTCTCTCAAAAACAAACAAAAAACCCTAAAATAAAAGTATGTGTGTATATGTATGTATGTATGTACGTATATGTTTATTTATTTATCTGGACAAAATTATCCAGAATGGCCTACACTGAACACATTTTAATAAAGCTAAAGTGACCTTCAAGTATTAAAGGCACAGATTAAACACTATAGCCATGTTCTTGCTACAAAAATATGGAGAACATGAGGAATATTGTTCCCATGAGTTTTTCTTGAAGTTCCATATAACCAACAGCTTGGGAGGAATTAACATAAAAACTGCTAGAAGGTATGAGCCATTCAGGTAGTAACTTTGAAAGGATAAGGGAGCAGCAGACTGCGTAATAATGCTAAGGCAAGTCTTTCACTACATGAAATAATGACCAGAGGAGGATCTGAAATTCACATAGTTATCCTCTTAGCATATTTGAATCTAAGACTATAAATTTACAGAATAGCTGCAAACCAAATATGAGTTATTAAATTCCTTCTAGAACCAGACACATGTATATTTAAAATTTCAATATTCTTCTAGTATTTTGATTGTGTTGACTCTGAGAAAAATGGATGCTAGCCTTAGAGAGGTACACTTTATTCCTAGGTAGCCTGGTAAAGAAATGAGCTCTTGGTGAACCTAGAGGGGAAACTATTTGAAATAGAGCATCCATAGTCACTCCACTAATAGGATTTTTGCCCATCCCTACTCTCTAGAGAGGGCAATCAGAGAGTCAAGTTTCCAAGGAAGGCTGCAGCAAGAACCAGGAAGGGATCAATAGTCAGAAGTTCCTTTTATGGGAAAAAGTAGAGTTTACCTCGAGAAATGGAATGGTAAGGCGATGGACTGAGGGGTTTGGAAAGAGTCATATGGACAAGACAGGATGGAAACAAGCCTTGAAGAAGACCTTCTCCTTGCAAGGGGCTAATAAATCTGGAAGGGACAAAAAAAAAAAAAAAAAAAAAAAGAAAAGAAAAGAAAGAAAGAAAAAGAAAAGAAACAAAACAAAAAAACAACCAGGCTCTTTTCACACTACACAGCCATCTACTCGGTATGTCAATAAAGATCATAGTCTTAAAATAATTTTCAAGGCCAAGAAAGAATTGATTACGACTACTAACATTATGGGATCAAGATCTTATCACTACTACAAAAATGACAAACTCTACCATGTAAAATGAAATCTTTAGAAATCTGTATGACAACGGTAGTTCCTCTGATTCTGAAAAAGCTTCTGAAAAAAAAAAATTATCAGCATTCTGACCTCTTATTAGAATTAAGAATGACTATGACACAAAAAGCACTACAGTCTCCTAGACCATTAAATATTTCTTCTCATGATATCTACACTGAAAATTTGTAAGATTTATAAATCCAAATATATTTTAACATACAATTTACAAACAAAGGTAAGATTTAAGCACTTAAGCCTAAGCTATAAACAATTTGCTTAGGTAATAATAACTATAGGTTAGCTTATAATGGCATAATAATTGGTTAACTTCATAGTTAACTATACAAGTTAAGAGTAAAGGCCTAGAAAGAGAGTTAACTGCTTAATCTCAGTGAGATATGACTGCCAGGAAAGCAAATTTATTGATGGCAGGCAAATGATAAATGGAAATCTGTACTGGGATATGTGTGGATATCACTGATCTGCTTAATGAAAAAGAATCTAATAAATTAAACTTAGTCTATGAGCTGTATTTTCCCCACATTGTGTCCTTCAGTCTAGCAATGGTGAACATGTCACTGACTGGCAAATACACAACTAACTACACTTCTCTATAAACCCAGAACCAATAGGCTGAACAGAATGAAGGCTTCAGAAATATGGAAACACAGATGTTTATTCTAGAATTTACTTTCCTAAATATTGACACCAAAGAATCAAATATGCAGCTGTGAAGCAGTAGTTTATCCAAAATTGGATGCTTCATTAAAGTTGAAAATGGCCAAAAGCTGCAGGAAACATCCTGAAGGAAAATGTCTGAGACAAAATGACACCTTTGTAGAGCTATGGAGTAAAACAGAATGTGGTAAAAACCAGTTCTGTGTTTGCATACACAGAACACCTTCCACCTCAACAATTCTACAAATATTGTGCATAAAAGGTTGCCAGGAAATGCTGCCAAGGACTGAGAGCAACTTAAGAAAAAATAAAACTACTAGTGGCATGACTAAGTGCAGGGGAAAAGTGTCATAAAATATTTTAGAATAGCATCATATTTTATTCCTCTAAAATAGCCATAGAACTGGCCATAATCTTAGTCAAAAATTGATATTGATTGAACTGTACTTCAGTCAAAGTGGCACTGCCTAGGACCTACCACTGGAATAAAGTCACAAAGTTTCAGAGTTTATTATATTAGATCTGAATTATTTTTGTCCTGAAATGATAAAATAACAATTCAACCCAAGTGCCCAAGAACTGAGTGAACAAATACCAGGCTGTAGTTTTGGATACAGGTTGAATCATTAATAATACCTGAACAGAACAGCTGGGCCATTTGGAATCAAAACCCTAAATATCTCCAGATATACTGGGAAGACTCATCTCAATGTGGGAGGAAAACCAACCCATCTAAAGCCAATTATACAAAAAAGGTGGGCCGACTGGGTTTATATTTCCCCTTTCTCCACATTCTTTCCCTCTTTACTTCTGGTTAGAATTTTTAAAATCCTCAGGGACCTAAGTGGCTCAGTCAGTTAAGTGTCTGACTCTTGATTACAGCTCAGGTCATGATCTCATTGTCATGAGACTGAGTCCTGTGCTAACGCAACATGGGGTGTGGAGCCTGCTTAAGCTTCTCTCTCTCTACCTCTGCCTCTCCCCTCCCCTGGTCCTGCACTCTCTCTCTCAAAGAAAAAAAAAAGAAGAATCTTTAGAATCTTTCCTATGTAGTGTTGAGATACAACAAGTACTGAACAATATATGTCTAAACATTATGAATAATGCAGTTAACTTATTTTTGATGGAAATGTCAAGTCACCCACTTACCTTTCTCTCTTTCCCACCTATATTTTAGCTATTGTACTTTCACTTAATGAAAGAAAGAAAAACCCAATACCATTTGCTAAACTGTTTAGTTTGTACTGAGTTCGTATTTAAATGGTTAATATAAGACTCTTACCCCACCAAAATTAAGGTTTTTGTCTCTCTCTCTCTCTTTTTTTTTTTTTTTGGTTTCTCTAACACCTAGCACAAATACTCAAACATTTGTTGAACTTGTGGGTATCATTTATCCATCTTCCCTTGGCCTTTATGAAATAAATATTAAAAAACTAGAAATCACCTGGTATATATTCTGGACCTCTTTACTGAAGACTTATTAGAAGAGCCTCAAATAGAGTAGCTCTATATTTCTTTTTAATATTCTGAATGTGAGGCTCATCTAAAATCATTGTGAATAAAGTACAAGCCTATTTTCCACATCTATATAAAAGACTAAAATTTCTATGCTCAGATATTTAAAAAACAGTTAATTAAAATGGGTTCATTCAATAAAAAACTTTTGATATGGTGTATATTCAAGAACTATGTTTATATGAAGTAAGACCACTTAATAAATACACTAAACTTCTTGTCCTATCAAGCACTCTGGGAGACCATGGACTTATTTTTAGAAGCCTACGTGGCTGAAAACATTTCTGAACTTTTTTGAAGATGGTCTTTTAAAACTGTAACCAAAGAGTAGCTACAGAAGCTTTAGTTACTGAGAATACATAGCAAATCATATAAAAATATATTCCACCAAGGTCACACAATCAAACTTGACACAGTATCTTTTGCATATTGACAGAAGTACTGATAAGAATGAACTCCACTTGCCAAAGTGTTGAATCAGATGAGAAAAGAATAGATCTTCCAAGATGAATTTTCAAAGTAGTTCTAGCAGTAACCGCTGGTGGACCACCTTTCTTTAAACTATGAGATGCAGTAAAATTGGTAGTACTAGCACCTACAATTATCCTTGTGGGCAGTTTGGGCCAGATTTTATAATTTCAGTAATTTTTATCATAAATTGTCACCATAAGTAGGGTAATCTAACTTAATCTAATTTAGGTAATCTATTTTACCCTACCCTGACAAGGAACATGTATTCAAAGCATGGTGCGATAAAAGGATAACACCATTATCAATAAAAAGTGAGTTCAGTTGACAAAGAACATGAGGTACACAAGGGAGGGTGCCAAGATAAGTCTTTTATGCCAAGCTAAGGATTTTAAACTTTAGATTTTTCTTTTTTAAGAAAGACTGTGCTTAAAGCAGTATGATGACTCAATTAGAGATGGGAGGTTTTAGCAGGGAAAACCACAACAGTACAACAATAATGAAGACAGAGAGAGAATGGAAAGAAGCCACCAGATTCAGGACATAAATCAGAGGAGATGGGACAAGATACCGTGATGAGCAGGATGGGAGAAATGAGGGAGGAGTAAAAAGTCAATGATTATGCTGACAGGAAGTAAGAACTTAACCCAGTGATGCCCTGGGTCTGAGAGTCTTGATCAAGGTTGTGTTCCATAGTGCCAATAAGCAAAGAAAATAAACCATTCAGCTCCATTTCTGTACCAAATCTCGGAGTTTAAACTTAACTCATTTGATATTCTTTACCTTGATAACTGTACTCCTAATCATATCTTATTACATATAAATAATTAGAGCACATGACCCAAATTTGGAATTATATAGAATAAAAGTTATTAATAAGTTATTTTCTCTCAGTAGCATAGAAAAATATGCCACTTTTTTAAAAAGCATGCTAACTAAGAGAGTATGATACATTCTACCCTGTGAAAACATAGGTTGAATACACTTTCTTTTTTTTTTTTTTTTTTTTAAGATCTTATTTATTTATTTGACAGACAGATCACAAGGAGCCAGAGAAGCAGGCAGAGAGAGAGGGGGAAGCAGGCTCCCGCTGAGCAGAGAGCCCAATGCAAGGCTCGATCCCAGGACTCTGGGATCATGACCTGAGCCGAAGGCAGAGGCTTTAACCTACTGAGCCACCCAGACGCCCCACACTTTATTTTTCTTTAAAGGTTTTATTTATTTATTTGACAGAGAGAGAGAGCGAGCACAAACAGGGGGAGTGGAAGAGGGAGAAGCAGGCTCCCCACTGAGCAGGGAGCATGATTCCTGGCTGGATCCTAGGACCCTGGGATCGTGACCTGAGCCAAAGGCAAATGCTTAGCCAACTGAGCTACCCAGGCACCCTGGTTGAATACACTTTAAATTAAAACCTTTTATACAGATTGTAACAAGACTAACAAGAAGATAAAGAGCATGAACAAAACATCCAAAGACCGTTATAAGGATTTTTAAAATATTTGGATATGACAACTTGCAGAATGTAAGGATAATGTCTGTTTTAATTTGCTATACAAAGGTCCCACTTAGAATACCGTCTTCTGTCCGTAGAAATGCAATTACACCTTTCAGTGCTTGTTTAAACTAAGTTTAAATACCAACATAATCTTCTGCTCAAAAATCCCAAAGCCAACTTCAGCAGAGAAAATTATCATACATTTGTTAATAAAACTAAACTGCATATAACTGGGCTGGCATTCTAAACTATTAGATGATTTAGAAAAGGGAATTTCTATTTGGACTGATTAACTCATTTCTCCAAACCAAAAAACGTATTTTTTTACCAAATAACCCTGAAGTAAACAGTTTAGCCAAAGAAGTCAGCGTTCAAGACATGCTCCAGGAAGGAAATATAACTGTAATATGATAAACAGCAAGTTTCCCCATATACAAGGAAAATGTTTAGAATTATAGGTTATAGGTCCACTGCTTGCATTTTTCATGAGATAAAGCAAATCTCTAAATCACTACCATGAGTATATTGAAAGTACTAAAAGTATTCTGAAAAGATGACCATGAATCTCTACTCTATGGAGAAAGTATCAGGGGCCAATGATTACCAGTAACTGCTGATATAGGACTGTGAACTTAAGGGACTTCTTCTTAACACACACACACACACACACACTCCCATAGCCATACGGCATAGACCTTCAAAATGAACATATTAGTTAGCTAATTAATTTCCTGGTCCTTAAGTATACAAAGAAACTAAGTTAAAATCAGCCTATAGTAATATGCAATTATATATGAAATCATAATCCATAGTACTAATAATATTTTTAGTATAATTATGCTTAGTTATGCTTTGTCTTCCTGATATTAGCAACGGTAGAAGATTTTGTGAAAGTCCTTCATGAAGAAAGAAATACTTCCTCCATGAAGCTGATTAGAAACAGTATGGTAGGAAATTATAACTGAATAACTTCTTTTTATTAGGACAAAATATTTCAGAAAAAGCCTTAGAATATTTACCTAATTTAAAAGCAGATCTTTCCACAGAGAAATGTGAGACATAAAATCATCAGTGCATGAGTTCTTTCCCTTTTAGGGGTTAGTTGAATACCAAATTTCTTAGACTTTTTAAAATTCAAACTAGAAAGGGGATGGAAAATATCTATTCATGCTCATTTGTAACAACTTCTTAGGATATTAGTTAATTCTGCTAAATGTCTGTAGAACATTTTATGCAGCAATGAGAAATTACACTATTCAGTAATATGTTTTTACAACCTCAGATGAACCTCAACCTTGTGTAACTGACTTCCTAAAAAGTTTGTGTCAATAACACTTTGGTAAATTGAATAATTTTACTTGCACATAAGTTAGACATTCTCTAAAGCAAATAACTACCACCAAATCCACTCTACAGTTAAAATTTTTTCACATTATAACGCAGCAAAAATTAATATGTAATTTACATTCTCCTTTTTGGAGCTTAGTATAATCATGATCATTATGAAAGACTATAAAAACACTTAGAATTTTAATTGAAAAAGCCCACTGAATTTGGGGCATGATAACTTTAGTTTGTCTAAATTTAACAGCTTTAGAAGCCGATTCCATGGAGCTTTAATAGGCCAAAATTCACTTAACAGAACTCCAACTGTAACTTAGAAACTAAACTCACTCTGTAGAAATATATTCGCCATGTTTCAAAATGTGGACTGTCCTGACATCATCCATCCTTGTCCCACCCTTGTCCTTGCCCCATCCTTGTCCGAATCCATCCTTGTCCCACCCAGCTCCCATGTCATGTGAAGGTGTAAATCAGTGCTTTTCCAACCTTACAGACTACCACTGAATGATACAAATGAAGATAAAACCCATCAGTTCCTTAAACATTTAGGTATTTCAAAACATGGCAACACAAATGTAGTCTATTAATTTTCATCTTTGCCAGATATCAATAAGACTGTGTGTCACAATAATCACTCTTCAGTGATTTGAACCCTTATATATCCAAAATAAATCTCTCATAATTCCTATGTAAAGATTTATCAGATGTTTGCTGCAGGGCCTTCTAAGCACCAGCCACCATGCTCCACACTGGAACACTAAAAATGACAAGGTGCTATTTGGTGAAGCATGCGCATCCACCAAGATTACTCTGAATACAGAAATACAGAAACTTTAAGACAATGTTTGGATGAAAAATCGTAAGTAAACTGTTAAAGACTCTAAAATTGCTATATTAACTATGGAAATGATACAGTGAGTCTAATTGAAGATTCAGCTATTATACTCTCTATGTACTTTCTTTTACATTTTGAGGCACTTAATTCAAGAATGGAATAATATTTTTAAATGACACAGCAAATATTAACAATAATTTATTTCATTATTTTTCCTATGCCTTCCTACTTTGTAAAAGTCCTACATACAATTTTACATGGTTTATCATATGGTTATATTCAGGGATTATAAGAATTTCTTCAATGATCCATAAAAAACATAAAAAAAGAAATCGACCCAGAACATACATTTCACCTAACATCTGTTTTTTTTACCATGAGATTAAGTGTAATACTTATTTCATTAAATGGAATATCTTTATAAAGATGTTATTTTTTGACCACTTGGCTTAGTACAAAGTAGAACAGGACAACTATCTTAAAGATTAACTAATATAACCAAATACTAATACTAAAGGCTTTAAGGCTAATAATTCTTTAAGATAAAAACTTTTTTTTTTTTAAAGATTTTATTTATTTGACAGACAGAGATCACAAGTAGGCAGAGAGGCAGGCAGAGAGAGAGGGGGAAGCAGGCTCCCTGCCGAGCAGAGAGCCCGAGGCGGGGCTCGATCCCAGGACCCTGAGATCACGACCTGAGCCTAAGGCAGAGGCTTAACCCACTGAGCCACCCAGGTGCCCTAAGATAAAAACTTTTAAGAACCGTTAAGAAAGAAAGCTAAATTCTGAGTATAGTAAAGACAAATAAGTTATTGTGCATTCAACCATGATATCAATTAATGGTAATGTAACATATGAAAAGCTTCTTTTCCATTCTCTTCTAGCTCAATAATAGCAGATATTAAGCCAAAACCTAGCTGTACTCATTTCAATAGTCTCACAAGACACCAATGTCCAGGTATCACCACATATCATTACTACATATGACTACATTTCTACGCAAGAAGGCACATCCGAAAGTTCAGAATACCGAGAGCGTATTTGCTTACATGTGTGAACAGAAAAGTGTCAGTGATGTAATCCTAGGCCAACTGCTATAGTTGAACATTATACATCCATGTAGGGATATAACTTAGACCTAGATATATTATAGAAGCCACAGAATGAAGGTCTCCTAGGCTACATCCAGCCAAAGAAAAACACATATAAACAGAGTGTTTAGTATTCAACAAATACCAAAAAGCTCAACTTAACTTAGAAAAGCAAAGGAACATAATAATTCATATGTGAAGCCCAAGGCTTAGAGAAAATAGTGGGTTAAAATCTTGGCAGATTTTAAATGAATTGACTTTACTGAGAAATATGACTGTGAGCACACCAACTGTACCTAAAATACATATTCCGTAAGGGTCAGAGTTCCTCAGATATAATAGGGATTCAAGCAATATTTACTGTGTAAAAAAGGGAGGAATTCCATTAGTTTTACTCACCAACATATTACCAACAACCAGTACAGTAACTGAAACATTTCTTGAATGAATGAACAGTTATCATGGAAATTACATTAAAGCTACATTAACCTTTGGCCATATGTTAACCAAAAAGCCAAAGAGTAAGCAAATGCGACTGACTAAAGTTTTTTGTTTGTTTTTTTTTAATAATGGGTCAATCTGGCATGTAAAGGATTTTAAAACGTTTTTTAAGCTATCTGACCAAAATATTGCAGAATATTGTAGGGTTTTCAAAAAAAATCTTATTTCTGAGCACAGTCTAACTCCCACATCTAGAAACTAATGAAACTGCATTTAGCAATGTTTGCCAACCTCTATTTAGGAAATGTTAGACACTTAGTTTAACTTACAGCTGATTCTTTTCACAGCAATTTATCAGATTGCCTCCAAAAATACTTTAGAAGAAAATGACACTGTCACAGAACCCTAAAAAATATTGTAAATATATTTGATTTACAGACTACCAGCTCAAATATAAACATATCTATATTTCACTGTGATCTTTTTGTACCTTCACGGAAAGATCACTTCACAGGTATACATGAGAATAGCAAAGTTTTTTATGGCTAGACCTGACGTAACCCTGAGCAACTAAGCCCTGCCAGTTTTTATTATCTTCTAAGATAGAAATATTACTTCACTGATTCAACTTACAGATTGATGTACTTAACTAGGAGAGTTAATTACAAAAGAAATATCATGAAAAACCCCATCCATCACACAGACTCTATATAACACAATATCATAACAATAAAAATATCATTTCTAATGTTACTTATGAAAGGACTCATGTTCCACATTTACTATTAAAGAGAGCTTACAATAAGCACAAATGACACTGAAAAAAAATCACCATGGAAGATATTATTAAAATTGAGCTCAGAATATCTTTTCTGGATTACATTGGCAAATCCAGAAAAAGTGAAAGAGCCCAGGCAGTTATAAATTGAGAAGATAGTGCACCTTATTGTTTTGCCATGCAAGTGATACATAAAAACGTACTATTTTGAATGTTGCTAAAATATCAAAGGAGGGCAAGGGTAAAGAATCATGTTAGGGATGAATGGAGCCTTATGATGCTTTATTAGACATGTAAAGTTTAAACTGTCAAATAAGAAAATACAAAAGACCTTACTCTATCCAGATTTTGAGAATTCAAACAAAAGGCAGTTTTTTAAAAAATGGAAATCTAAATTCTGCTTTAACAAAGTGATAGATCCTTTAAGGACCAAGAGGAAGGCTTACTAATGGCATGATAAGGTTTTGAAATGCTATGACATTCTTATATGCATACCTGAGGCCTGAATCATTGGGAATATTTGGAACTATTTTAAGTTCTGTGGACCCTAGAGTCTAGTCTCATTTAGCTTTCTCTTCACCCAACCCTCTAATGCTATTTTTGGCTTCTCTATGACTTAACTGTATAAGCAACGGGATACCCATTATGCATTCTTTCCTGTCCCATAATGAACTGGGTTCCAAAAGCAACTCTCAGTTAACTTGAAATTGGGACTTAAAGAGTTATATGGGCTTTCTGGGCCCCAGATGCATGCTGCCTGACCTTGGGCAATTACTTAAGTTGTCAGGATGTCATTTACTCATCTGTGAAGAGAAGTTATAAAAGTATTCTACATTAGGTTTCAGTGAAGACTAGTGGTTGACATAAAAGCTCAATAAATGATCATTTTACTAAGGATTATCTAGTCTACACAACAATAATCAAACCAATATCATACTGCCATAAAAACAGACACGTAGACCAATGGAACAGAATAGAGAGCCCAGAAACAAACTCACAGATGTATTATGGTCAACTAATTTTTGACAAGGGTGCCAAGAACACACAATAGGAAGACATAGGACAATCTCTTCAATAAATGGTGTTGGAAAAACTGGATATCCACATAACAAAAATCAAACTGGACAATCTTCTTACACCGTATAAAAAATTAACTCAAAATGGATTAAAGCTTTAAAAATAAGATCCAAAGCTGTAAACCTCATAGGAGAAAATATAGGGGAAAATCTCCTTAATATCAGTTTTAGCAATGACATTTTGGATATACACCAAAAGTAAAGCAACAAAAGCAAAAATAAGTAAGTGGGACTACATCAAACTAAAAAGCTGCTACACAGCAAAGGGAAAAAAATCAATAAATTAAAAACGCAAGCTATGGAATAGGAGAAAATATCTGTAAACCATACATTTGATAAGGAGTTAATATCTTAAATATATAAGGAATGTTTACAAATCAACAGCAAAAAAAAAAATTTTTTTTTAATGGGCAAAAAAGTTGAATAGACATTTTTCCAAAGAAGACATATAATAGCCAACAGATACATGAAAAGGTGCTCAACACCACTAATCATCAGGGAAATGCAAATTAAAACCACAATGAGATACCACCTCACACCTGCTAGAATGGCTATTATCAAAAGATAAGACATAAAAAATTTGCAAGGATGTGGAGAAAAGGTAACAAGAGTATGCCATCGTTGGGAATTTAAATTGGTGGGAATAGAAAACAATATATCTATGTAGAAAACCTGAAAGACTCCACCAAGAAAATGGAAGAACTGATACATGAATTTAGCAAAGTGGCAGGATGTAAAATCAATGTACAGAAATCTGTTGCATTTCCATATACCAATAATGAAGCAGCAGAAAGAAAAATCAAAGAATTGATCCCATTTACAACTGCACCAAAAATAAACCTAACTAAAAAGGTGAAAGATCTGTATGCTGAAAACAACAGAACACTTATGAAAGAAATCTAAGAATACACAAAGAATGGAAAAACATTCCATGCTCATGGACTGGAAAAACAAATATTGCTGAGGTCTATACTATCCAAAGCAATCTACAAGTTCAATGCAATCCCTATCAAAATAACATCAGCATTTTTTATGGAGCTAGAACAAACAATTCTAAAATTTGTATGGAACTAGAAAAGACCCTGAATAGCCAAAGTAACACTGAGAAAGAAAACCAAAGCTGGAGGCACCACAATTCCAGACTTCAAGCTGTATCACAAAGCTGTAATCGTCAAGACAGTATGGTATTGGCATAAAAACAGACACATAGATCTACAGAACAGAATAGAGAGCCTAGAAATGGACCCACAACTATTCTTGACAAAGCAGGAAAGAATATGCAATGGAAAAGACAGTCTCTTCAACAAATGGTGTTGGGAAAATTGGACAGCCACATGCAGAATAATGGAACTGGACTACTTTCTAACACCATACACAAAAACAAATCCGAAATGGATGAAAGACCTAAATTTGAGATAGGAAACCATCAAAATCCTTGAGAACCCAGACAGCAACCTCTGTGACTGATCTACAGCAACTTCTTACTAGACATGTCACCAGAGAAAAGGGAAACAAAAGCAAAATGAACTATTGGGACTTCATCAAGATAAAAAGCTTCTGCAACAAAACCAAAAGGTAACTGATGGAATGGGAGTATGCAACGACATACCTGATAAAGGGCTAGTATCCAAAATCTAAAAAAGTTATCAAAACTCAACACCCAAAATATAATCCAGTTAAGAAATGGGCAGAAGGCATGAACAGACATTTACCAAAGATGACATACAGATGGCTAACAGACACATGAAAAAATGCTCAACATCACTCATCATCAGGAAAATACAAATCAAAACCACAATGAGATACCACCTCAGATACACCTGTCAGAATGGCTAAAATTAACAAGTCAGGAAACAACAGATGTTGGCAAGGATGTGGAGAAAGGAGAACCCTCTTACACTGTTGGTGAGAATGCAAATTGATGCAGCCCCTCTGGAAAACAGTGTGCAGGTTCCTCAAAAAGCTTAAACTAGAACTACCCTACGACCCAGCAATTGCGCTACTAGCTATTTAACCAAAGGATGAAAAAATACTGATTCAAGGGGGCACATGCACCTTACTGTTTACAGCAGCATTATCAACAACAGCCAAAGTATGGAAAGCTCAAACGTCCATCTGCTGATGAATGGATAAAGAAGATGTGGTATGTGTGTGTCTGTGTGGAATGGAATGGAATATTAAAAAGAATCAAAAGAATTAGCCATCAAAAAGAATGAAATCTTGCCATCTGCAATGATATGGATGGAATCAAGAGTGTATTACGCTATGAGAAGTTAGTCGGATAAAGACAAATACTGTATGATTTCACTCATCTGTGGAATTTAAGAAACAAAACAGATTAACATAGAGGAAGGGAGGGAAAAATAAAACAAAAACAGAGAGGGAGGTAAACCATAAGAGAATCTTAAAGACAGAGAACTGAGGTTTGCTGGAGGGGAGAGGAGTCCGGGCAAGGGTGTGTATTGAAAGGTGATGGGCATTAAGGAGGGTGCTTGTGATGAGCACTGGGTGTTACATATAAGTGATGAGTCACTAGATTCTACTCCCAAAAACTACTACTATGCTATATGTTAACTAATTTGAATTTAAATAAAATCTTGGAGGAAAAAAATAGTACAGAGGTTCCTCAGAACACTGAATATAGAACTATCATATGATCTAGCAATCCTTCTTCTGGGTATATACATCCAAAGGAAGTGAAATCAGTATCTTAAAGAGATATCTGCCCTCCCACATTCATTACATTATTCACAATAGTCAAGATACAAAATAACATAAATGTTCATTGATGGAGGAATGGATAAAGAAAATGTCACACACACACACTCACACACACACACACACACACACACACACACACAGGAAATCCTGCCATTGGCAACACAGATGAACCTGGAACTAAACGAGATAAGGCAGACACGGAAAAACAAACACTGTATGATCTCACTTTCATGTGGAATCTAAAAAAGTCTAATTTATAGAAGCAGAGAATACAGAGGTAGTTTCCAGGGCCTTGCAGGTGACAAAAATGGGAATATACAGGTCAAGGGTACAAACTTTCAATCATAAGATGACCAAATTCTGGGTGAATAACGAATCCTATATAGCACGGTGACTCTAATTAATACTGTATTGTATACTTGAAATTTGTCAAGAGTAGATCTTAAATGTTTTCATTATACACCAGAACAAAATGTGATGGATGTATTGATAGCTTGACTGTGGTAATCATTTCACAGTGTATACATAGATAATATCATCATACTGTACCCTTTAAATATATACAATTTTTATTTCTCAGTCATAGCTCAGTAAAGCTAGTGGGGGATACTTTAAAAAAACTATCTAGTATAATAACCTTACTTTTCCTTTCTGAATTTTTTCTCTACCTAGCCAAAATCTTAAAAACCCCACCTCTCACTTTATTTTTTAAATATTTTATTTATTTATTCATGACATACAGAGAGAGGGAGGGAGAGAGAGAAGCAGAGGCAGAGAGAGAAGCAGGCTCCCTGCTGAGCAGAGAGCCCGATGTGGGGCTCGATCCTAGGACCCTGGGATCATGACCTGAGCCAAAGGCAGATGCTTAAATGACTGAGCCACCCATGCACCCACCCCCCAAACTCTCGCTTTAAAGATAGAGAAAATAAGATGCCCAAATCTGTGACTTGCTATAAGTCAAATGTTAAAACTGGAAATAGAACCCAAGTCTCTTAACTCCAAATTTATTATCTTCCAGTATACCTTTTTGTTTCTGAGACTCTTATAGTACCATTTAGAAAATAATTTGGCCTTTAATATGACAATTCTGGAGAAAAGAGCTAAGTTATTCTATTAAGGAATAACACAGCCACACATTGCTTCATTCCACTTTCATCAGAAAAAAGACAATCCTGCGGCACCTGGGTGGCTCAGTCAGTTAAACGACTAACTCTTGATTTAATCTCAGGTTCATGGAACTGAGCCCCACATTGGACTGCAGGCTAGGCATAGAACCTGCTTAAGATTCTCTCTCTCCCTCTCTTGAAGGGGGAAAAAAAAAAGACAATCCCAAAAGCGAATTTATAGAATTAGTTACAGGGCAACTCTAGTTGTCAGTCAGAACTCAATCTTATATTCAATACTATCTATAATAATTATTTTGTTAGGCATATAAGTATTAATAAAGCTAAATAAACCCCAAAGAGTTCACTTATATCTTGTTTGTTCTGCTTAAGAAAACAAGTGCATGATACCTTTAGAAAATGTTTCATTCAGTAACTTATTTTTTAGTGATGTCAAAGTTAAAATTAGCTTTATGAACTATTCACAAAAGTTCTTCCTGTGGTTATACTAGCTAAATAAGGAGTTATTACTGTCAGTAGGTAGTATGTATTTGATCTTTAGTAACACTAGGCAGCAAGTTCTAGCAGTTTATGAAACATTCAGATGTTTAGTAGATTTCTTAATTCTAACGACTTGTAAGACAATTTTGGACACTGACTTTGCCACACAATAATGGGTTTTACTAGATTCTTTCACTCATCCCTATTTTTGGTGAGCCATCATTAAGGTGCACCATGGCGGCACTTCATTAAGTACAAACATTCACAGTTCAAACCCACAAATTGCAGTGATAACTTGTTAGCTCTTGGGAGGGCTGAATTAACCTAGCACCAGTTGCTGAGACAATCACTTAAGACAAGTCTCTGCTTAGTGATTCCTGAAGCATTCATTAGTTTAGCACCATGTGTAACTAATTTTAACATTCGTGGAGAAAAGTACTTCTCACTATGATTCAAGGACAGAACAAATTCTAGATGGGAGGAGGGCAGAAACAGTCAAGTTCATATCCCTGATCCCTCAAGTAGGAGGATTTCTCATTTTCTTGCCCTCTCTCACACACACTTAAACTTTTCTTTAAGAACAAATGGAGAAATGTGACCAATCCATATATATTCTATTCCAGTTACATTCACCATCCTGTGTCTTACATGTTTAGACATTCTGAAAATGTCAAAGCGTATCCCAGCAGTGTAATAGTGCTGTGAAAACAGAAAACATAGAAAACATACTCTTTAGTAATTCTTTTAGCTCAGAAATCACAGCTGGTCACCAAGATCAGTCTTTTTGAGTAAGGAGCAATGGGACAGTCTTGTGGAATAAACACTAGACGTAGAATCAGAAGATTTGCAATTCAAATGCACTTTCTTGATAAAAGAACATATATATTGCCTAGTGTATAAAAAGCACTAAAATGCTTTCTTCCTTCTACCTACAACCAGAGACACAACGTAATATAGGGGAAGTTACTCAGGTATTCATGAACTTACCTCCTCCTGTTATTTGTCTCAATAGCATTCATTTGAAGTAAACAACTCTGCTTAAAGGTATCTGCCATGTATGGCCTTACTAAACCGAAATACTAGAGAAGTACTTTTCTCTATAATTGTTCATAATGCAAGTAAAATCTTTACTTTCTTCAGAATTACTACTAATCTGTTTTGCAGAATAAGCACAGATCTTATTGTTTTAGAATCAGCTGGATGATAGGTGGAATCATGGTCAGTTTAAGGGTCCGGGTAAAGGGCAGAGGTAACTTCTGGCTCTGCCATCAGTTCCTTCCGCTCTCCATATTAACAGTTGAGTAGTGTTCTCTCTCCCCTCCACTTTTGGCAAACCCAATTAAAAGACTCTCAGTCTCAAGTTCAACCTCTTGTTAAAATAGAAGTATAAAGGACAGAAACAGCATCTGTGATTTGGTTTCCTTATCATTTAGTAACAAAATTATATATTGAAGACCAAAGGCAACAGCGCCAGGCACAGGTGCTGGGGAAAAGCCTGCCTTGGTGGTGGTGTCCAGCAATTTTAAGCACTGGAGAAAAGACTGGACTAAAACTAAGGATATCATGGCCATCAGGATATAATCTTTGGCAGACTATTAGCAACACGTGAAAGCTTTGATAAAACAGGTTTCTAGAAATTTGTTTAAATTTCAGCCTTAAGAAAAACCTACTAGCCATTTATTGAACATTACCATTTATCTCCATTGTTATTCATTGCCATGGACCCCAATTATTTGTTTTCTTATTCACATTTAGTCTGTCTGCATTTTCACAAATAAAATAAAGACCACAAGGATGTCATTACCCTTCAGCATTTCCCAATGCATAATTCCTAATTTGCACTAAATCCTTGAAGAAATGTACACTGCAGTGAATGACATGTCCTTCTGTAAAAAGTACTGTAAATAATAATTTTTAGCTCAATATATACACACAAAATTATACATACAGTTAAATTGAGCAAGGTGCTTTTATGTATCTTGGGTGTATGATATTCTATATGCTTAATTCTCCTTATTTGAGAGGAATATAATCTTTGAACATAGGACAGTAGTTTAAGAACAGATAACTTCTATAATTTCACTTATTAAGTGAACTTTAAATCTTATGCACCATAATTGATGGAAAAAGCTAAAATAATCAATGCTGCTGATACTTAGTGTAGTTCTCAAAGACCTAAAACCTTTCCCCAAACCAGTATTTGAAACCTGTCATTTTAAGGGGGGGGGGGGAACCAAACCACAACTTTTAACTATTTTTACTCAAGTATAGGAAAGCTTTGAAACAAGTTCCTCTAAGCACTCTAAGAAAATTAATTTTAAAAGAGGGAGCCATGAGAAGGGCTTAATTTCTACAAATACCAGCCTGAGAGGTAACTTTGTATGAAGAGAATGTCTTAGTATTTCTAAAAAGTGAGGAGAAAAAAAAGTAATTAAAAACGCTGCATTCCACAAACTGAGCATAGCATAAAAATAACTCAAAAAGGAAAATTTAATGAAAAGATTAAAAAACTGAAAGCAAGTCAATTGATTAAAATACAAAGACACACACATTTCATGAAGTCATTCAACATTACATGCTGGCTGGCTTTGTATTTTCTTTTAAAATATAATCATAACTTCTTAATGCATTAAACAATAAAGCTCTCAATAATAATCATGAAAAACTCCAATCAAATTTCACTCTAGAGTTAGTAATCTGCTAGCATATTAGGCCTAAATAAATGTTATGTTAAACCAGGAATCAACACATGTTATTTTCCATAACAGAAGCCATATAAATTACAAACTCTCCCATGTTTTTTTAGCTAGATTTGGCACACTTAAGAATAAGCAGTATTCTCCACCCAGAGTACTCGAATGCAACTGATTGTATATCTTTTAGAATTTATAATTCATCCTAATGCTCAATCTTTACAAAAACCACAATAGGATCTGCAATTGCTACTTACTGTCTTATCTTGCACAGTAAAATGTGAGCATTTGTTATGCTTCTAAATCCATAGGTTTTGCTCTGAGGTTTCAGAAAGAAGCAACTTTATTTTCTTTTGGTTATTACTCATGATTTTAGCTTACAGATTATTAATTTTTAACACTAACATCCTGCTATATTCTCATTTGAGTTCTATTTATCTCAAAGGTAGACTTTATGTATTACCATTACAAAAAAATAACTATTTGCATAATACTTTATGATTTTACATCTATTACAAACACATCACAGGGAGCCTGAGGATGCATTCAGCAGCTTGTCATTCACCACTTCAAGACCCTTCAGAACCAAACAAGGGGGAGGGTGACATTTTGCTAATGGCAGAAGTAAAGAAATGAATATAAATAACAAACCTTGAAGTTTTAAAAATACAAAAGAAATTTTTAAAATACAAACAAAAATATGATCCACGTGCATAAACAAGATAGTTTTAATTTGTAAAAGTCCAGGTAAAGATGCATCTTGTTATGATACCCTTTTAAATGATCTAAAACTGGTGCTATAAAAATTAATTGCCATCTTGTTGAATTTTATAAATTACTATATTGAAATTTGATTGCATCTCTTTACACAACCTAGCTTTTCCTCAGCTTTGTGAAATAATCTGAGTATCATTTCTTTATTACAGACAACCCTATAAATATGCATATTAAGAATGTTTAAGAGAGAAATAATAATGACCCGACATGTTTAGAAATCATGTTGTTTTATAATTCCTTCTCGGTAAAACAATCATGAAGAGTTTAAACCTTCTGTATTTTCTTCCATAACCACCAGTCCAGATTAAAAAATATATATATATTGAATGCTCAGTTATGTCCCTTCCAGCCTAAATGCTCATAGCACTTGAAGCTTTTTGTAAACAATATGCCTTTATACTACATACCTATCCCTTGAACCACCATCTACTTAAATTAACATTTTTAAAAGTAGTTTCAAATGCAGCATAACACCATCTTAAACACACACACACACACACACACAGAGGAGTGTGCAGAAAAGGAAGGAGGTGGAGAGCAAGAAATGGAGCACGTTGTTGTTTTTCATTCATGCAGTATAGTGATGTCAGTGTCTGCAGCAGCGGCGGCGGCAGGAGCCTTGACCTGTGGAGGCTAAAATCCACTGAAGTCAGAACCTCGCAGAATTCAAAAGAAACTGAGTAGATAATGTTTCAAAAATTGTTCACCTGTTTACAGTATGGATTTTAAATGGCTAACTAAACAGAATAGATGAGTTGCACAGTTTTAATTTGGGTAGGAGAGAGGAGCAAGGCGGGATGTGGAGAAGTAACATAAAGGTAATATAACCAGGGAACTGGGGGCTAAAGAGCCTGCATTCAAAATCCCTTAGATATAAGAAACTGACAAAACACCTGGTGTTAAAAACAGCAGAAAAGCCCCTTCTGTTCCCAATACAAGCTCTCTGGCGATGCAAATCTGTCTGCTGCGAGACCAGACTCAGAAAATGTTTTCATCATGATTACATTAAAATTGCATTAAACTCAGATATGCCACACTACAACAAAGGGGACAGTTTAAGCCTGATCACAAATTTCATTAAAACTACTTTATGATGAACCATGTAATTCTTAAGCAATTAAGGCTTTTGAAGGGATGCAGAAAAACAAGTTGTACTATGATGTGTTGTAAGATGTTAGTGTTTATCAACAAAAGGGGAGGAGGCACTAGATGGCCATTATATCGTTGCAGCAACTACTCTTACTCTGTCCCCAAAACCCTCTGTACACAATCAGTCTGAAATGGTTATTGTATGGCTGTTACATTAGTCCCTAAAAGAAAATCCCAAAACTCAATCTAAGCACTGTTGAAGTTAAATCACTCAAAAATTTCTCTAACTGCAGCCTTCTATTTGTTCTTTTACCTCTCATTTCATATAGCTCCAGAAAATGTGCAAGGGAGCTGCATATGGCATTAATCTGTTAGAAAATGGTGGCCTTTTCTATAAAATACAGCCAAAGATGTGTGTTCAGTTGTGGTCATTATTAGGGCGATCACGTTGTTTTCATTCATTCATTCAGGATTTGCTGGAGGATGTCAGTTTCTGCAGCAGCTGGCTTGACCTGGGGGAGGAGTGGGGGAGCAAATTCCTCCTGGTGCATACAGATTACAGGAGGTATTTCTTGGTGCTCATGTACACATACCACTGCACTACATCCTACTCTGCCACACCATCAAGTGGTCTGAAAACAAGTGCCTTAGCAACATGCTAATTACCAGCCAGAAATATTAAGAAGAAAAAAAAACCCAAACTGCAATCCATCATAACATAATCACTTTCTCCAAGTCTAAGTCTTTCATTAAAAAGCTCCATTAAAGAAAAAAAAAAAAACTCCACATACCACATCAACGTACAGAGCTCCACAGTATTTCCCTTCCAAGCAGAGAGTTTTCCACTCGGTATGCTGCAGCAGCAGCAGCATCTGTAGCTCTAGCCTGGTATCTAATTATATTAGCTACTCCACTCTCCCTTATGAGCTTTAAGTCCCTGTTTTGGCTAATCTTCCTTTTCTCCCCCAGGACCCAACTAGATCATGCACTGTGTCCCCAGACATAAACAAAACCAAACCAAAACACAAAACATTAAGGGAAGCCGACAGCATCCACTAGCTTACCATTACCTTTGACACCTAACAAAAAAGAAACTTGAGATCCTTTAACAGCTCAGCTGAACTGTTAAGTGTACTTAAAAATGGAAGGAAAGAGTGAGCACACTCCACAAATAGGTCTTTAGAAATTTACCATGAAAATCTTGAGTTGGGCATAGATGATTTCCAATGAAGTACTGCTCTGATGCGTATGACTATATAAAGTAGAAAAAACTAGGAGACCCAAAAAAAAAAAAAAAAAAAAAACCAAACCACCACCAAAACACTACACTTCAATTGCATATCCAAAACTGTCTCCTCTACACAGCCAACATATCCTTATGATATCTTTATATCAAAACTAACGCCATCACCCTTCCAAAAATGAAGAAATATATATATTCCAGTGGTCACAGACACGTTAGGAACTTTGTAGGAAAGCACAAAGAGGCTGTAGATTACAACCACCACCTTATCGGCTGCCAGAGTTTGTGTGCGTGTATTTTTAAGTGTTTCGCCCAGCTCCTCCTTCCCCCGCTACCAACAGCAAACACATGAGTGAGCTAATCAGCTCAAACTGAAAAACCTTTCGATGCAGGCGTGTGATGGAAGATAAAATCTGAGGGGCGGCATGTGGGTCAAATAAAAGTTGCTTTGCAGTTCGCTCCTCCAAGCCCCGCAGCGACCGCAGGGAGGTGAGATTCCCAAAGCCACTTTCACACCTTCGGTAATGCACTAGCAAAGAGAAGCCCGGAGAGGCTGAAGTTTCCACGGAGGGAACCGTCGGGGAAGACGCAGCCCGGGAGGACGGAAGGGTTGGGCTCGCTACCTCTGCACACGGGCGAGCCGGGGCTCCGTCTCTCAGGTGAGTTGCTCCTCCGGTGGTTCTCGGGGGACCGTCTCGGGCGGCCCTTGGCCCGCGGCGCCTGCTCGGTCGGGGCCGCGGCCGGCGGCAGCGTCGGGCTGGGTGGGCTGGGGCCGCGGGCCGCGCCGGGCCCCGGGAGGTTGCCCAGCGAGGCGGCGGCGGCGGCGGGTGGGCGCGTGGGACTGTGCTGGCTGCCCCGCAGGAGCTGGTAGGGCACCGTGGCGCGGATGGGCTGCAGCAGCCGGCCGGCTCCCGCAGCCGGGGCGCAACCCACGCCGCCGCCGCCCGCACCGTTCCCGCTGCCGGCGGAGGGGGCGGCGGGCGGGGAGCCCGCGGCGCTGCGCCGCATCCTCTGCGGCGGGGGATGAGGGGTCTGAGAGGAACTGGAGGAGGAGGCAGTGGACATGGTGGCTCCGAGGGCCCGGGACGACGCCGGCCGACACGGAGGCTCAGAGCGGGAGGCGCGCGAGCGTGTGGGAGCCGGCGCGATAGTGCGTGCGAGTGTGTAAGGGGGAGGGGCGGGGGTATCGGGGAGGAGGAGGAGTCTCTCGGCTCCCCCTTCCCAACGCGCACCCCCGCCGCCTCGGCGAGGGGGGATGGGAAGGCTGCGAAAACAAACGCCCAACGGCCCCAACCGCCGGGCCGGGCTCGGTGTGGCGGTCACGGCCGGGGCCGCAAGGAGCCCGGAGCCGCCGCCGCCCCGGGCATCGCGCTGACAGGGGAGAGGGGCAACAGTCCGGATCACGCAGCCTCGGGGGCCGCTCGCTGCCTCGCGGGGCTGCACGCGCGGGATCGCCCGGCAACTGCTGGGAGGGCCCGGACCCCTGCTTCTGCGGATCGAGACTGGAGGAAAGGGCCTCGAGGTGTTTGGCTCTCCGCGGATCCCGCGCCACCGCAAACACCGCCGCCGCCGCCGCCTCCGCCAGTTCCTCACTCCAAATGGCAACTGATTCCCCACCCGCACCCCGCCCCCGGCACCGCCTCCCGGCGCTCGGACCCGGCAGCTGCCGCGACGAGCATTCCCATTGGCTCCGCCGCTCTCCATCAGAACTCGAGTGATTGGTTGTGGCGTAGGAGTGAGAGGAGCACTTACCAATGACAGTGGTGCATGCTACTTTGGAGGCTGGGCGTGAGGGAGTGGAAGACTGAAGCGGGGGCTGGCTGTGCGCGCTGGGAGAGGCGTGAGAGTTGACAGCCTTTGAGGTGAGAGCGAGAGTTTGATAGTGCTGCCCTAGGAAAGTGGGTTCGTGAGTGTCCTGCGCGTGCCCCAACACCCAAAGACACACACATACCCGGGTAAGCCAGTTGCGAGGGCTCACCCCTCCTGCGCCAGTTGTACAACTTGAGATAAACGATGCTTAAGGCTAACTTTACTTTGCAAGTACACCTGTTCTGTTGGGACGTTTTAGAGTTGGAACCAGAAGAATCCATCCCTTCCCCTCTAACTTTGGTAATGTGAGTTTTTGTGGCAAACAGACTAATTGATCAAAAGAACTTCAGGGCATCAAAAGCAAAGTCTAGAAGCTGGATTGAACAACAGGTCAATATTTTTATAAAAGTCTATCCTTAGGTTTGTAGTTATGCAGTGAAAAAAGAATCAAATCTTTCGTTTCAAGACAGTAACCGAATTGCAAGGGTTAATAAGGAATTGTACATCATTACACCATCAGTTAAATATATTAATGGAGGACACCCTGTTGCCTTTCCTCAGAAGCAGATGGTCTCTTGGGAGGAATAAATACCAGACTTAAAGTAACAGTCCACTGTGGTAAATTTAGTTTTTATTCTGCAGTGAAACTGAAGAAATATGAAGATTTGGGGTAACTATCAAAAACCTAAGTTTACCCCATAGTAAACCAAGGTTTTATACAGGAACAGTTAATTTAAGGGTCTACCTCAGATACTCTCCATTGATTTCCATGAGATAATAAGAGAAAGTGAGTTATCAGATTGGTCTGCTCTTGGTGTCTGCCCACACTGGAAAAAATTCCCGTGATTTTAGGACATATATATATGCACGATTTAGTTTCACTTAGAGGAGTCATCCCTCTCTGCTTCCTTGTGCTCTGAGTCCAGAAAACATACTAGCTTCTGTAAAAAGTAGGTGAACCCCAAAGGCGCCTGGGTGGCTCAGTCATTAAGCATCTGCCTTTGGCTCAGGTCATGGTCCCAGGGTCCTGGGATGGAGCCTGCATTGGGCTCCCTGCTTGGAGGGGGTCTACTTCTCCCTCTCCTCCCCGCTGGTGCTCTCTCTCACTATCTCTGTCTCTCTCAAATAAATAAATCTTTAAAAAAAAATTAGAATGTTATAGTAGAGCTAACTCACTTAGCTCTACTATAATCTCCAAGGTAGATACTATTATTATCATCCCCGTTATGTTCTCAGCTAAAGCACAAAAAAGTTAAATGTCTCGCCTGAGATTACTTAGCTAGTAAGAAGGAAGCTAAGAATCCAACTTAGGTGAACTAACTTGAATCTGTGAGTAAGCCTAGCACATCACAGCTTAAAGCTATGACTACATGACTGATAGAGTATTTACAACATTCCAAGAATCTCCTGCGTAAGATAAGTTCCCATTAGTTCAAAAGAAATTTTATAAGTGAAGATAGCCTGCTACCTATACGTTTTTCTTTACACAATAACATGTATTTTAGTTATATGTGAAATAAATACTCTTTCAAATTTGGTATAATTGTTAGTTTTTCTATCTAAAATTAAAGACTTCATTAATTAGGAAACTGCATTCTTTCATGAGGAAAAAGTAGCTTCTTTGCAATGACATTAGAATATCAAAAACAAAAACCTTGACAGATTAAAATGTGAAATTTTTTAAAAAGCCGGTAAATTACTAAGTTGTTGAATTGATTACAGCATAGTTTCATTATAGAAATGTCCTCTCTGGCCACTCCTAAATATAAGTATAGAACAACCGCAACACATTAAATTACAACAATTCTAAATGTATACCAAGCCACAGTGATAATGATCAATACTTGATTTGGATCTAAAACCACATGCCTAGCCATATTTTAAAGGCTTCCTATGTCTTTCAATCTAGCATAGCCAATTAAATCAGGCATCTAAAGCAAATCTGAATGACCCACACCGAGAACTACTATGATCTTAAAATCCTATTTTTAGTTATTTATAAGTCATCATGACCTATGTGGATGTTCAATCAACTTCTCTTTGCTAAAGAAATCTTGGTCATCTCTTAAACCTTTATTCTTGTGAAATAAGTACTGATCCTCATGTGTAAGGAATTCAGTCTCCAAACAAATCAAAGGTGGGCTAAAATAAACTAAACCCTGATTTCAGATGTCCATTTGTTGAGTTCTTAGTAATTCTTCTTTTTATTTTAAGTTTTATTTTATTTTTATTTTAAGTTTTATTCTTATCAATGTGGGAGTGGTCTCTCAGGGTATAAACCTTAAGAAAATGTTCTCCTAAAAAAAAAAAAAAGAAAGAAAGAAAGAAGATATTCTCCTCAGCAAATTGGAAAACCCATAGAAGGAGGTATGGATTGCTTAGCTAGTGGGGCACTGTTAAACTACTGTGCTAGCTATGGGATGGAAAAGTCCAGGGTATTGGTTGAATCTAAGTGGGACACTCTATATGAGACTTAATGTTAGTAATGACCTCTTTCCTATGTTGCTCTGACTAGAAGAAAACAACATTGAGAAAACAATTTGGTGGCATGGGAACCACCTTTGTCCTCAGTAGCCTTAGGTCTTGACTGTCAGTGGGACAGAAATCCACCGTTGGCTCATTTGATGTAGACTTCTATATATTTATTTCTTATTCATATACGGTAGTGGACATATTTTAGATTAAATTAAAACTTGGAATCAGTGGCTACATATGATTAATATGCAGCCCCAAGTGGAGAGAAAATGAGGTAAAGAAGCATAGGGCCTACAAGGCTATCAAGTCTCTTTTCTGGTTTCATCCAGGTTTGCCAGGCTGCATGTCCAAGGTTCATCCAAATCTAAGAGTCAGGCCAGGCTGTTAGTATTAGCAATGAGGTCATGGCTGAGAGAGAACACTAAACAGATCTGCACTGATGTTCATCTTAAGCTGATTAAACTCTCTTGTCGGTGGATTCTTTATAGCAACAACAAAAAAAGCCTTGCCTGAATTTTTGTCCCTGGCAGATGCTTACAGTAATACTCCTTACTGCTTGTGACAGCCTACGTGCGCCTTTGCACTAGGTCTTCCCTCTGCCTGAAAAGTTCTTGCCCCAGATACCCACATGGCTTGCTCCCTCATTTCCACCAGTTCTTTGCTGAGATGTCACCACCTTCACGACAAGAGCTTTTCTGAAAACCCTTGTTAAAATTGCAAGCACCCCTAGGCATTTCCTATTCTCTACCCTATTTTTTTTTTTTTTTTCCGGAAAACCTATCACAATCCAGCCTGTTATGTATTGTAATTATTTTTTGTTCTGTCTGTCTAGAATATAAGAGCTATGAAAGCAAGACTTTTTAATTTATAACTGCTGAATCTTCACAACAGTGCTTGGTACATGGTAGACAATCGATATTTGCTCAATATCGTTAAAAGAGTTGCAAATTTTAACCAGTGCTTGTTGAACCAAAACTGTGCTTTTATCAGAAAAATAAATATAACCATAGGTAGAGCTGCTGAAAAGACATAGCCAGAGTAGAAAAGTGTTCCGTGTGGCTCCTATAAACCCCACAGATATTTGTATTGCAGTTGGTGTTCAAAAAGAAAGCATATCTTGTATTCTGGTCCTTAGGCAAAGTGAGAAGTATTAGTCCTAGTGGATATTGGAGGCTCATCAGAGGTTGGAAGTGGACGGTGAAAAAGGCAGTTGAAATTTGCAGAAAAAAAAAAATAACTAAGTGAAATTGACAGAGAAGCACATTTGAGGACAGTTAGGGAATGACATCTGCTGATTTCTAGTCCATTCTCTCACACTGTTAGGAACAGTTATTCCCAAGAGGCCTGTATAAAGGAACTGAAAAAAATTATATTTAAGTAGAAAGAAACATTTTATGTAAATAACAAAAATTTGCTTTCTTTTTCCCTAGATAAAGAATGACCTATTTCCCTGAGATATAATAGCATAAGATTGTGTAAGTTTAAGGTATACAATGTAATGATTTTGCACTATATAGATGTATAGTGCAAAATGATTAACACGATAAGGTTATTTAACATCCATTACCTCACAGAGTTACATTTGTGTGTGTGGTGAGAACTTTTAAAATCTATTTTCTTAGCAACTCTCAAATATACAGTATAGTATTATTAATTACAATCACCTCACTGTACATTATAGCTCCAGAATTTATTCATTTTATGATTGGAAATCTGTATCTTTTGACCACCTTCACCAATTTCCCTCTTTCCCCACCCTTGCTCCTGGTGAACGCTGATCTGTTCTGTTTGATAAGTTTTTTTTTTTTAATTCCACATATAAGTGAGAATATATAGTATTTGTCTTTCTGCATCTGACTTATTTCACTTAGCAAGATGCCCTCATGTTTCCTCCATGTAATCACAAATGGCAGGATTTTTGTTTATGACTAAATAATATTACATTGTATTATGTCTACTTTATATATGTTTCCATGTCCTGGCTATTGTAAATAATGCTGCAATGAACATGGGATTGCAAATACCTCTTTGAGATACTCATTTCACTTTCTTTGGAAAAATATCCAAAAGTACGATTTACATGGCAGTTCTACTTTTAACTTAACTTTTTGAGGAATTTCCATACTCTTTGCCATAGTGGCTATACCACTCTACATTTTCACCAACAGTGCTCATGAGTTCCCTTCTCTCACATCCTCACCCTCACTTATTATCTCGTCTTTTCTGAAAAAGAAATTCTAACAAGTGTGAGGTGGTATCTCATTGTGGTTTTGATTTGCATTTCCCTGATGATTAATAATTTTGAGGATCTCTTCATATACCTGCTGACCATGTGAATATCTTTTTTGGAAAAAGTCTCTGTTTAGGTCCTTTGCCCATCCTTTGCCATGCAGAAGGCTTTTTAGTTTAATGTACTTCCACTTGTTTGTTTTGGTTTTACTTTGCTCTTGTACTTTGGGTGTCAAATCCATAAAATCCTTGAATGCCAGGGAGCTTTTTCCCTATGCTTTGTTTCTAAAAGAAGTTCAAAAGAAGCAATAGAAATAGGGGATATTTTATTTTTAAAGAGTAAATATCAAAAGAGTAAGTGTGCAGTTATTCTTACAGGGATACAAAATAGTGATGAGGATGAGCTTTCATTTCCACAGCAATTTATGTAGCCAACTGTGATGCCAGGGGCGCATTCCCTAAACTGCAATATAAGTTGACTTTTATCTTTTAACTAAAAGACTATATTGTACAAAGGCAGGACTTTCAGAGGCTAAAGATGTGGGGACCAACGAAACTGCAAATACTCTCTTTCCAAGCTGTGGCATTCCATTTGTTTTAGTTCCAAACATGGTGTCAACAATGCTTGAGAACAGTTGTAGTCCCGTGAAGAGACTACATATCATACTATCATACTATCACAGTGTTATTTTGTCTTTTTATGAGACTTTAGAGTGATCAAAATGTGTCCTGGATTAATTTCCTCTTATGTGTCTTAATTTTACTTTTTACCACATGAGTGAGTTGAGGCACTGTTGTTAAGGTGCAATCAATTCATCAGCAGTGCTTGATGAGAGAAGTTTCTTATTATTTTAAGCTCTTTGTAGTGCACAACTTTCAGTGTCCTACTCAGCATCCTATTGAAAAGGGCTGTGCTAATACATCTAGTTGGCCTATATGAAGGGTTACTACCACATCGCTAGCAGCAGGCCTCCTCAAGTTCCTTATTAAGTGTCTTCAGAGTGTCAGACACTGTTGTATACTCTGTAGGGCAACACTGTTCTCACTCTTTGGTAAATTGTGGTCTACCAGAGGCAAAAAGCTAAGCCTAAAATCAAGGCAAAAATGATGTGGAAACATGTATTCGAGAGGAGAGATATCAATAAAATAATGTGGAAGTGATGGGAAGGAAAGACCACTTTTGAGGAAAGGCATCAGGAAGAAGAATATGAGGAAGTCTTGTCATTAGGAAGGCACAAGATATGTTAGCAGACAATTGGGCAGTCTACCTTAATTGCTTGTTAATGAAAGATATGTTAATGTTAATGATAATAAGATATGAAGGATATATTAACGAAAAATCTGTTGATGACCGGCCATGGAGGTTGGTAGGCAAGACTTGTACTTTATGTAGTGTATGCAGTGAGGAGCTGTCAGATTCTTGAGTGGGTGGGGGGAACATGAGAGGAGCTGTGCTTTGCAAAGATTGATGTAAGGACAGTTTTTAACCTGCAGACTGGAAGATGATTTAGCAGACAATAATCCATGTGAGTTTATGGAATGAGAGGGGAATGACGTAGGATGTGGAGAGGAGGGAACGATGAAAGTGATGGACCTTCTCAACTGATAGACCTTGAAAGTAGGTCAGACAACTCCGAAGCTTTAGGATTGTACTGCTGGCAGGATAGTAGTGGGTTAAACAGGGCAGCCAGGAAAACAGGTAGGTTTGGTGAGAAGATAATTATGAATTCAGCTATAAATAAAAGGCTATTCAAGTGGAGGCAGTGTTTTCTTTGTCTTATTAAGATATAACTGACACACAGCTTGGGATAAGTTTAAGGTATGCAGCATAAAGATTGGATTTACATATATGCATTTCAACATGATTACCGCAATAAGTTTGGTTAACATGGACCATCTCATATAGATACAAGAAGAAAAAAGAGGAAAAAATTTTTGAAGGTAGTTTTTAAATGATAGCGAAGTTGAGAACAGCAGAGATGTGGATTTTGGGGTATTCACGTATACATGGTATTTGAAGCCAGGGGCACAAATTAAGTTGACAAGGGAGAAAAGTGTAGAAATAAAGGACAAGAGGATCAAGGACAAAATTAACTAGCAAAGAAGGCAGAAAGGAAGTCCTCTTTAATAAAATGGAGAGTGTTTGGTGTTTCTGAAGATAGGTTTGGTGGGAGGGGGAAGAGAGAGAGGGAGAAACAGGAGTCTAAAGTATGTTCGGTTCCACAAGGTGATTATTTTATGTCTTATCCCCTCCCTTTTTTTTCAGTCATCTAAAAGCATCCCCACACCTGTCTGTCCTGATAGAACTCCAGTATAACCCTACCATCAAGTCTACAAATCTTTTGACATTTGGCCCAATTTCCCTTTCCCTCCGATTATAAGTGATGCATTATCTCCCCTCCTACCGAGAGTCATTTTCTCTACTTGTGATTTAAATTCCTTCCCTTATTCCCGTCCCTTTTGTTCATCATCCAATGCTTGATTATCCCCAAATATGTATGAACAAGTTCCACTGAAACATTTTTAAATAAAGGAAAATAAAGATTCTTGTTTTATCCCTTTCCATCTGTAGCCCTAATTCCCTGATCCCTTCATAGCAGTGCTTCTTGAGAACATTTCCTATAAGTTAACTCGGATTTCCTGTTCAGTGTGCCTTAATCTGGCTTCTATCCGCACATGCCACTGAAAACGGCTAATCAATGTTGTCAACAGCCTCCATATTGCCAAACCCAATCAATATTCCTTGGACCTCATCCTAATCCAACTTTTAGCAGCTTTCAACATAGCTGGTCAGGCTCAACTTTTGATGAAAGGTCTCTTCTGTTGGAGTCTAACTGCAACTGCCTGGTCTGCCTTCTACTTTTCTTTCCTTCTCTTTCTTCTCCTTGATTTTTTAAAACTTTAATTCCAGTGTAGTTAACATACAGTGGTATATTAGTTTCAGTGTACAATGATCCAACAATTCTATACATTAATCAGCCCGCATTATGATAAGTGTGCTCTTTGATCCTCATCACCTATTTCACTGATCCCCTCCCCCCGCCCCCCACCGACCTCCCCTGTGGTAACCATCCATTTGTTCTCTGTAGTAAAGAGTCTGTTTTTTGGGTTGTCTCTTTTTTTTATCCTTTGTTCAACTGTTTTGTTGAACATATGAGTGAGATCATATGGTATTTGTCTTTCTCTGACGGACTTATTTCACTCAGCATCATACTTTCCAACTCTATCCATGTTGCAAATGGCAAGATTTTGTTCTTTTTTTTTTTTTTTTAAAGATTTTATTTATTTATTTGACAGAGAGAGATCACAAGTAGGAAGAGAGGCAGGTAGAGAGAGAGGAGGAAGCAGGCTTCCTGCTGAGCAGAGAGCCCAATGTGGGGCTTGATCCCAGGACCCTGGGATCATGACCTGAGCCGAAGGCAGAGGCTTTAACCCACTGAGCCACCCAGGCACCCCAAGATTTTGTTCTTTTTTAATGGCTGAATAATATTCCATTACACACACACACACACACACACACACACACACAATACCTTCTTTATCCATTCCTCTGTCAATGAACACTTGGGCAGCTTTGATAGTTTCACTATTGTAAATAATGCTGCAATAAACATAGGAGTGAATGTATCCCTTCAAATTAGTGTTTTCATATTCTTTGGGTAAATACCCAGTAGTGTGATTACTGGAGCATAGGGTAGTTCTATTTTGGATTTTTTTGAGGAACGTGAATACTGTCTTCCACAGTGACTGCACCTTTTCATTCCTACCAACAATGCATGAAAGTTCCTTTTCCTCCACATCGTCGTCAACACTTGTTTCTTGATTTTTTGATTTTAGCCATTCTGACAGGTGTGAGGTGATAGCTCATTGTGGTTTTGATTTGCATTTCCCTGATGATGAATGATATTGAGCATTTTTTCATGTGTCTGTTGGCCATCTCTATGTCTTCTTTGGAGAAATGTCTGTTCATGTCTTATGCCCATTTTTTATTAGGATTATCTGGTTTGGGGGTGTTGAGTTTTATAAGTTCTTTATAGATTTTGGATACAACCCTTGATGGGATATGTCATTTGCAAATATCTTCTCCCATTTGGTAGATTATCTTTTAATGTTGTTGGTTGTTTCCTTTGCTGTGCAGAAGCTTTTTATTTTGATGTAGTCCCAAAAGTTTATTTTTGCTTTCGTTTCCTTTGCCTTAGGAGACATACCTAAGAAGATGTTGCTAAGGCCAATGTCAGAGAAATGCCTGCCTGTCTTCTCCTCTAGGATTTTTATAGTTTCAGGTCTCACATTTAGGTCCTTAATCCATTTTGAGTTTATTTTTCTGTATGGTGTAGGAAAGTGGTCCAGTTTCATCTTTTTGCATGTAGCTGTCCAGTTTTCCCAACACCATTTGTTGAAGAATTTGCCTTTTCCCATTGCATGTTCTTGCCTCTTTCACTGAAGCTTTATTGACCGTCTAATTGTGGATTTGTTTCTGGGCTTTCTGTTCTGTTCTATTGACCCATGTGTCTATTTTTGTGCCAGTACCATACTGTTTTCATTATTATAGCTTTGTAATATAACTTGAAGTCTGGAATTGTGATTCTTCCAGCTTTGCTTTTCTTTTTTAAGATTGCTTTGGCCATTTGGGTTTTTTCTGATTCTTTTCTGATTTTAGGGTTATTTGTTCAAGTTCTGTGAAATATGTTCTTGGTATTTTGATAGGGATTGCATTATATCTGTGGATTGCTTTCAGTAGCATAGACATTTTAACCATACTCTTCCAATCCATGAGCATGCAGTGTCTTTCCATTTCTTTGTGTCATTTCCAGTTTCTTTCCTCAGTGTTTTATAGTTTTAGGTCTAGTTAAGTTTATTCCTAGGTATTTTATTTTTTTGGTGCAATTATAAATGGGATAGATTCCTTAATATCTCTTTGCTGCTTCATTATTAGAGTATAGGAATGTTATGGATCTTTTTACATTGATTTTGCATCCTGTGACTTTATTGAATGCATTTTCAGTTCTAGTAGTTTTTTTGGTGGAGTTTTAGAGTTTTCTATACATTGTATCATGTCCTCTGCAAGTAGTGAAAATTTTACTTCTTCCTTACCAATTGGGAAGCCTTTTATTCCTTTTTCTTATCTGATTGCTGTGGCTAGACTTCCAGTATTATGTTGAAATAAAAGTGTTGAGAGTGGACATTCTTGTCTTATTCCTGACCTTACGGAAAAGCTGTTTTTCCCCAATGAGTCTGATGTGAACTGTGGGTTTTTCATATAAGGCTTTATTATGTTGAGGTATGTTCTATCTAAACCTACTTTGTTAAGGGTTTTTATTATGAGTGGATGTTGTACTTTGTCAGATGCTTTTTCTATATCTATTGAAATGATCCTATGGTTTTTATCCTTTTTTTGTACAGATGTGATGTATCACATTGATTGACTTGTGAATATTGAACTACACTTGCATCCTGGTAATAAATCTCACTTGATCATGGTGAATGATGTTTTTAAATGTATTACAGGATTTAGTTAGCCAGTATTTTGTTGAGAGTTTTTGCATCCATGTTCATTAGAGATATGGGCCTGTAGTCTCTTTTCTTGTGGTGTCTTTATCCAGTTTTGGTATCAGAGTATTGCTGCCTTCATAGAAGGAATTTGGAAGTTTTCCTTCCTCGTCTATTTTTGGAACAGTTTGAGAAGAATAGATATAAACGCTTCTTAAGGTGTCCAGTAGAATTCACCTGTGAAGCTAACTGATCCTGGACTTTTGTTAGGAGTTTTTTGATTACTGATACAATTTCATTGCTGGTAATATGTCTGTTCATGTTTTCTATTTCTTCCTGCTTTTCATAGGTTATATGGTTCTAAGAATTTATCCAATTTTTTTTCTAGGTTGTCCAGTTTTTTGGCATATAATTTTTCATAATATTCCTTTGTATTTCTGTGGTATCTGTTGTTATTTCTCCTTTTGTATTTATGATTTTGAGTCCTCCCTCGTTTGGTTGGTTGGTTTGGTTTGTTGGTGAGTCTAGCTAGGGGTTTCTCAATTTGGTTGATCTTTTCAAAGAACCAGCTCCTAGTGTCATTGATCTGTTCTATTGTTTTTTTTTTTTTAAAGTTTCTATAATAGAAAATGAATCATTTATTTATTAAATCATTTATTTCTTCACTAATCTTTATTATTTCCTTCCTTGTGCTGATTTGGGATTTTGTTTGTTCTTTTTCTAGCTCCTTTAAGTGTAAGATCAGATTTTTTTTTGAGAGTTTTCTTGTTTCCTGAGGTAGGCCTGTATTGCTATAAGCTTCCCTCTTAGAACTGCTGTTGGTGTATCCCAAAGATTTTATACCACTGTGGTTTAACTTTCATTTTTCTCCATGTACTTTTTGATTTCCTCTATGATTTCTTGGTTGACCCATTCACTGTTTAGTAGCATGGTATTTAACCTCCTTGTATTTGTGGTCTTTCCAGATTTTTTCTTGTGGTTGACCTGTAGTTTCATAGTGTTGTGGTCAGGAAAGATGCATGATATGACTTAGCTCTTTTTGATATGACTTAGCTCTTTTTGAATTTGTTGAGACCTGTTTTGTGGCTTAATATGTGATCTATTCTGAAGAACATTATCTGTGCACTTGAAGAGAATGTGTATTCTGCTGTTTTAGGAAGGAATGTTCTGAAGATATCTGTTAAATCCATCTGGTCTAGTGTGTCATTCAAAGTCACTGTTTCCTTGTTAATTTTCTGTTTGGATGCTCAGTCCGTTGTTGTAATTGGGATATTAAAATCCCTTACAATTACTGTATTATTATCAGTTCCTTTATGTTTGTTTATTAACTGTTTTATGTATTTGGGTCTCTTGTGTTGGGTGCATAAATATATATGCAATTGATATATTTTCTTGTTAGATTTTTCCATTTATTATTGTGTCCTTATTTGTCTCTTGTTACAATCTTTAAGGACTATTTTGTCTGATAGAAGTATTGCTACCCCAGCTTTCTTCTGACAGTCATTTGCACAATAAATGTTTCTCCATCTTTTCACTTTCAATCTGCGAGTGTCTTTAAAGATTTTATTTACATATTTATTTATTTAGAGAGTAAGAGAGCAATGGGGAAGGAGCAGAGAGAGGAGAGAGAGAGAATTTCAAGCAGACTTCCCAAGGAATGTTGGTTTGTGGCAGGGCTCGATTCCAGGGGAATTTCAGAACTTATGACCTGAGGCAAAATCAAGCCTCAGCCGTTCAACCAACTGAGCCATGCAGACACCCCTGGCATGTGTCTTTAGGTCTGAAATGAGTCTCCTGTAGGCAGCATATAGATGGGTTTGCTTTTTGACCCATTCATCACCATACGTCTCTTGACTGGAGTGTTAAGTCCATTTACATTCAAAGTAATTATTGCTAAGTATGTATTTCTGCCTCCTACTTTTCTAACCAGTCTTGTTCAGTGTCCTTCAAGGGTTTTTCTCCCTCCAATCCCCTCTAAAAATCAGGCTCTATCTTCTGCTTTCTTCTTGGTGATCTCAAGCATTCCCATGATATTAAATACTCTAAAATGCTGTCAACTCCCGAATTAATCTCTCCAGCCCAGACGTTTCCTCCAAATTCAGCATTCTATTGCCTATCTGATATGTCAAGTTTCCATGAATATCTGAAAGAACTGAAATCTTCATTTCTTTATTCCTGCTTTCCCCTCTACCAAAAAGAAGTTCTACCCGTATTTTTCCCCCACTTCAGTAAATGGTATCACCCAGTTATTGTCCACCCAGTTATTTTAAATAACATGACCTGGGCAATATTTTTGATTCCATACTCTCCTCTCCTCCTCAACTCCAACCCATCAGCTTGTCCTCTTATTTGCCCCTCATAAATAAATGTCTAATTCATCCCGTTTTCTCCATATTCTTTGCTGCTACATTAGTCCACAAACTACCATCATTATTTACCGGAGCTACTGCTACAGTTGCCAACTGGTCTTTCCACTTCTACTCATGCCTTGTTTAATTGATTCTCTGCTTACTTAAAAGTCCTGGCCTGTTCTAGCTTCAGTCTCCTTGCCCAGGCTAATCTTTCTCTGTTCTCTGCCTCACCTTTTCAGTTCCAGCCACAGTGGCCTCCTTTTACTTATTCCAAAACGCTACTACAGGATCTTCACACAGGTTATCTTCAACCTGAAACACTCCTTCCACATCCTTCACATTCCTCAGTTTCCCTGAGTGGCTTCCTCACATTCTTCATGGTTCAGTTTAAATGTCATGTCTTCAGAGTATCTTTTGAGTCCTCACCTATCAGTAATAACCTGCAATAATCTATCATAAAGCAAGTCTGTTTCATTTGTAATGTTCATCACAAGTTGTAAATACTTGCTTGTTTGCTTGCTTATAGTAAGCCTCCCCAACTAGATTGTAAAGTCTCTAAGGTCAGGGGCCTTGTCTCTTCTGTTTAGTACTTAACACCTAGCCAGTGCCTAGAATATGAGAGGTGATCAATAATTATTTGTTAAGACTTCATTGGTTACTGATAGCTTCCCAGTTCCTGATTCCAATTCTTGTACCAACCTATTACACATTCTGTGGGAAAGCTTTCTGCAGTCTTATATTAAAGTCCCCCTTGTTTCAATTACTTGAATAGATTTCTGTTCTTATAATTAAATTACCACTAATTGATTAAGTTTTGAAAAAGATAGGGTTATCAGCAATATCAAATGCTACTGAATGGATAAGAAGGTTAAGGGCTACACAGAAAGTCATTGGATCTCAACACTGGTAATCTCCAAACTGACAGTATCTATAAAATGTGGCTCTGTGGAAGCAAGGTTACAGTTGGGTTCTTGAGAAGATTAAGAAAGTAGATATGACCAATGTAGACTGTTCTTTTTGAGAAATTTGACAGTAAAAATAAGGCATGAATGAAAATGGGATTGTGGGGTTCAACAGAGACCAAGAAAACATATGTTGGTTTAGTTTAAAAAGAATGTCTATTGATATGCCGATAAGCCAAAGAACCCAAAGGGGGAAAAAAAAATGAAAAAGCAAGGTTTGAATGAGGAGGAGTATTCATAGATTTAGCTTCCATGAGGCAGTAGAGAATTTGATCAGGAGCACAAATTTGACAAAAAGGGACAATGTTTTTCCCCACTGGGAGATAGGAGAGTGGAGGTTAAGAAAAATTTTATGTAGCACAAAGGGAGGTTGAGTGTGGCCACTGCAGGAGGCAGCAAAGTCATCTACAACTTGTCACCAAGGGGAGGGTCAGGGTCTCTAGAAATGCTTCTCCAAACCACCCCTCCATCTCTATTCCATCACCTCCCTGCCCAAGACTGTAGATGCTGTCCACGGCTGCTGCCACAGAGATTTACTGCTACCGAGGGCCTCAGTGGTTGATAGGTATGCACCTTATTTCTTAGGTGGGATGGAATGGGAAAAAGCCCACAGTCACTGAGGAAAAGTGAGATGGGGGTTTAAAGAGCTCTGACATCTTGAGGAATAGGACAAGGACACAGAACTGTTTCCAGACATGTAAATCATGAGGCATAAATAGGGTCCTTGCTGTAAAAATGGAGATTTCAGCCTACCTTCCTGAAAAGTCTAATTTTGCATGTCTGGGAGCAGGAAGGGTAGGACTATATATTTTTTAATGATCATTACGATCAGGCAAATCTTGGAAACAATAGATTAGAAATAAATAAAAGTCCACCAAATTTAATTGCAGGCCCCAAATATTTTCTCACTTTTTAGCCAACGACAAAGAAATGTTAACTGACATCAGTTCATGGAAATGACCCAAAGAAAACAGTTTTGAAAGAAACAATCTCTAACTCTGTGGTTTAAAAAAAAAAAAAAAAAAATCGGGCGCCTGGGTAGCTCAGTCAGTTAAGTCGCTGATCCCAGCTCAGGTCATGATCTCACGGTCCTGGGATTGAGCCCCACATCAGGCTCCCTGCTCAGCGGAGAGTCTGCTTCTCCCTCTCCCTCTGCCTGCCATTCCCCCTGCTTGTACTCTCTCCCTCTCTCTCTCTGGGTCAAATAAATAAATAAAAATCTTTAAAAAATAAAAACTATACTGATATTTAATGTGAGACTAGTTTTGAGATTTTTTTAAATACAGGGATTTCATCAAGGAATTGGTAAATGGAACTGACTGGCTAATATTATTTATAATGAGTCAGATTTTAAAGCCTGTTCTGCTTCTAGTTTGCTGGATTCCTGGATTAATGAACTAAACTTAATACAATCTAAAAACGTAACTTGATTTTATCCATTCCCAAAATTCTTAAAGGGAATCTTTAGCACACCGGATTCAGGTCCTTTAAAATATTTTTTCCATTCCCTCCCAGAAAAGGTGATTTGTATTGATATACAACAGTCAAGCCCCAGGCCTCTTTCTAGGACCCCAAGGCCCCACTAATTTGTACCAGTTCTCTTCTATTCTAGTTGGCCCTGACCATCAGGTATAAATTAGTGCTGAATCAATATTAGCTGATACTTCCCCAGGTGTGGGAAGTGCAGAAACCTGATCACATGAGCAAACATAGCCCTTCCTGGCTACATTTAAAATAAGGTGGTTATTATTATACTAAACGGGGAAAAGACTTTTTTTTTTTTTTTTAAGCAAATCTCATGCCACCTTAATTTGCATCAACTTGATATACTGCTGTCTATAGTCAGAATCAATTTTCAGTTATTAGTTTCCCTGCCACTCTTTACACTTTCTTCATTTTTCCAGGGAGACTTCTCCTGCCTTTCCCATTCTCCCCTCCAGCCATGTCATATGCCCCACACAATTGTTCATTTCTAGTCCTACTTATGGAGTTCAATAGATGAGCCCAAGGGGACTTAGTTTACATTCATAGCTTTAATCATTCACCTTGGGTGGAGCAGTGTCCTAAATAAATTTCAGTTTTGCACCATTATTCAACAAGGTATTTATTTAAGTATCACTTAATAACACAAAAATAAACAAGGCACTCAAACATGTTATTGAGGAAAGAAGCTTTAATTCCCCACATTTTTTACCCAAGGGCCAGTCTCACTTGAGTTGTTCTTACAGAACTGTTAAGTTTTCTTTAAAGAAAATCTAAGAAAATTGGGTAGAACAGAAGTACTGTGAGTCAGGTCTAAGCTATCTTTACGTTTGAAAGGATTCATTGATTTGTTAATTTTCAATGACAAGAAATCTTGTCATTTCTCACAACACTTCCAAGTCCTAGCTACTCACATTGTAGCTATGCATTCAACATGCTCAGAAATACTAAATATATATGTTCAGTATTTAACCATAGATGAAAGCAGAAACCGATGACCAAATTTCCAATGAAATGGTCTGACTCTGTTTTTTTTCCTCTCCTGTATCCTGAGTTTTATAGAAATCTCATAGTATTTTGATTCATATCTATGACCTCTGTGTATGCAACAATTCTGTGATTATTTCCATTTTACAGATGGGAAAGTTGAGGCATGTTTAGAAACTGAGGAAAGCTGCTGGGCTCACAGTTAGCATATGAGGGCATCATAATTGGAAATGAGGTCTCCTGATTCCAGGCCCAGTGTTTTTTCCCCTCACAATAAAAATTACCTTTATAATCATTGTCAGGGATATGATCACTCAGTAATAAAGAAGCATGATTCTTTTCCATCCTTGGTCTTTGAAGGACCTTTGAGCTAATAGTGTATGCGAAAGAGGTCATTTACTGCCCAAGACATTGATTACGTACATTCAGGGCAACCTGATGACACCCCTTGATAGGACAAGGGCCTATCTAAATGTCCTAATGTACTTTTAACCATCCAAAGTTCCTGACAGGAAGATGGGGTGTGGTAATTGTACATCTTGGTTTTGGTTTATCTTCTTCATATCCTCACCCTCAGATGTCTTTCAAACATTGGTAATTACAGCTTTCAGAGCCAAAGCCTAGAGACTCATCATTCACACAGATGAGATACTAAAATCTACTTGAACATGTAAGACTGAAGAAGGTTAAAAGAAACCTGCTTACAAAAGAGGTAGCCATTACTTCTATGCACGGCTATACTGTGCCACACTGACGTATAATGGTTTCTTGTTGATCTGTGGGGGTATGTATGAACTCATTTGCCTCTAAATTTCACCTGTAACTTAAAAAAATAAGACTAAAGTACACATGTGGATGACCAGACCATTTGATTAAAACCAAACAGTCTGATCTTGTAAAGCAGATCCAAGTCAATGAAACCAACTTGAAACAATGAAGGAACTGCTTCTAAGCAAGATGAAGAATCCATGTCAAGAAGCAAGGACAGCATAGGGAAGCAAGCAGTGGTTGTAGTAGCCAGTAAGTGGAACCTGGGTTAATAATGTCATAGCTTCTTAAGAATTCAGCAAGTAACAATATATAAAGTATAGTGGAGTTTCTTTTTTTTTTAATAAAGATTTTCTTTATTTATTTGACAGATCACAAGTATGCAGAGAGGCAGGCAGAGAGAGAGAGAGGGGGAAGCAGGCTCCTGGTTGAGCAGAGAGCCCGATGCGGGGCTCGATCCCAGGACCCCGGGATCATGACCCGAGCCGAAGGCAGAGGCTTTAACCCACTGAGCCACCCAGGCACCCCTATAATGGAGTTTCTTACCATCTGTATTACTGGCCAGACTAATGGTGATATATCCTAATTTAGGGTCTCAAAATTTAGGAGTCTGAACGTGTCAAGAATTATTAAAGTAGACTTTAGAAAAAGTCAAGTGAATTAGAATGGTTTGGAGAAGCAGTTCAGAAGATTTAGTAATGGTTGTCAGGGATATTTAGTGCCATAAATATTGTTATGTGGGTATTTTTTCATTGTAGAAAGAATGCAAGGAAATGTTATAGATTTGAGAAAGACCAGGTAAATAAAAAGAACTGGCATGTGTTCAACACCTACACTTTGCTGGGCACTCTGTACTACCTCGTGGAATCCTTGCAGAAACCCTACAATGGAATTCTTAAACTGAAAATGAGAGGAAGTAATAATCAACATCAGAGATCAAAGTCCTTTATCTGATATTTGGTCCTAGGATCTGTTTACCTCCAAAGCTTGTGCTCTTGACACTAACTCTTTGTAATAATACATTGGGAGGGGTTTTGGAATTTGCTTCCCTCATTAAATTCAAGAATAGTTTCTAGAGAACTGTGTCTAGGATAGTGATATATTCCTACCCAGAAGTAGGAAAATAGACTAAATTCCTCTGATGCTGCCTTCAACTCTGTCATTCTAGATTAAAATTCAGATCAGTAGAGATTTAGCTCAAGGCTTTTACTGGGCACATTGGTATTATTATTTTTTAATCATTAAAGATCTGATACCTAAAGCATGAATAAGACTTGATGTGTTTAAAGTTTTCTCCACCTATTTACATGTCCGACAATATGGAATTGGTCCAATAATTAGAGTATAACCATACAACAGAATTCTGTGTTGTGCTTAGAATTATTTGGAAGAAATTTTAATGGTATAAGAAAATATTTTGACATATTATCAAATAGATTTTTAAAAAATTAGAAAAACTAAACCAAGCTATAAGGTGTGTTTCCAATTGAATTTAAATATATATATATATATTTATTTATATATGCATAAATAAAAACAAATGGGAGAATATATGTAAAACATTAGCAGTGGTTTCCTGTGGGAAAAACAACTGACTTTTATTTTCAACTCTGGGTCTCACATTTTTCCAGAATATATGGGCCTTACATATATTACTAGGAAGAATGGTTTACATACCACACACCACAATTTTCTGAAAAAGTTTAAAAAGTTAGAAGTAGAATAATGTATTATGAATGCAGTCATGTGCAGGATAAGGGCATTTATTAAATAGCATTGAGCCAATTGGTGAGAGCAAACTGTCAGTGTGCCCATCACTAGAGATAAAATTGGTCCTTCATGCAGTTTCTTACTATGCTGAAATTATCATTTATAACCACCAGGTTCTTTTAGCCCCGACCCAAAACCCTCTACCCAGAAGGCACACAGAAAATACACATCTAAGCACACTGTACTGTGTGTGTAAAATGGAGATTATAATCACACAAGGTTCGCAAAAGATTTCAGTAAAATACTTGTAAAGCTCCTAGCAGCGTACCCAGGACGTAGTAAGTACTGAATAAATGTTAGCCATCTCGGTAGTTATGTCTTTACTGATAAGCTAAAGAACAGAATAATTTTGCAGAGGAAGATGGTGGCTGATCTTAGAAGTTCATTATCAGCCCCCTGGCACACATACATTTCATTTTAAAAATAGCCTTACAATTAATGTAGGTGGTGTCCAAAGAAATCTGTGGCACACTGTAATTATGTAGTACATTTCGTTCACCACACTTATCAAGGTTTAATGAGCAATGAAAACAGGAAACGAAGCCATGATAGAATTCAATTTTTCTTTAATCATTTTGCTTATATTAATAAAAATGATTGAAATAGTAAGAAAATATTACCACTTTAGGACTACATTGTTATTTGCATTTAAGATTATTTATGATTAAAAATAGCTTTGAACTTAGATGTACCCTATACAGTATAATACAAACAAAAAGTACATATAAAATTCTTTGCAAATGTCATAATTCACTTGGAGACTGTCTTCGTTCAGACTGCCATAACAAAACACTAGTGACTCCATTTATTATGGTCTCCTCACACTTCTGAGGGCTGGGGAATCAAAGATGTGAGGATCTGCTTCCTGGTTCATACACAGCTATCTTCTCACTGTGTCTTCATGTAGGGGAAGGGGCGAAAGGGCTCTCTGGGGTCCCTATCAGAAGGGCACTAAGCATACTTAGGAGAGCTCCACCCTCATGACCTAACCACCTTCAAAGGCCTTGCTTCTTTTTTGATATATATCTTATTTTATTTAAATTCAATTAACATAGTGTATCATTAGTTTCAGATGTAGAGTTCAATTATTTATCAGTCACATATAACAGTGCTCATCACATCACGTGCTCTCCTTAATGCCCATCACCCAGTTACCCCGTCCCCACAGCCCCCTCTCCTCCAGTAACCCTCAGTTTGTTTCCTATAGTTAAGAATCTCTTACAGTTTTCTCCCTCTCTGATTTCATCTTATTTTTCCCTCTCTTCCCCTCTTATCCTGTTTTGTTTCTTAAATTCCACATAGACATGAAACCATATGATAATTGTCTTTCTCTGACTGACTTATTTTCTTAGCATAATACCCTCTAGTTCTACTCATGTCATTGCAAATGCTAAGATTTCATCCTTTTTGATGATGGAGTAATATTCCATTGTGTATATATACCACCTCTTCTTTATCTGTTGATGGACATCTAGGCTCTTCTCATAGTTTGGCTGTCGTGGACATTGCTGCTATAAACATTCGGGTGCAGTTGCCCCTTTGAATCACAACATTTGTAACCTTGGGGTAAATACCTAGCAGTGCAATTGCTGGGTTATGGGATAGCTCCATTTTTAACTTTTTGAGGAACCTCCATACTGTTTTCTAGAGTGGCTGTATTAGCTTATATTCCTGCCAACAGTGTTAGAGCGTTGTCCTTTCTCTACATCCTTGCCAAAATTTGCTGTTTCCTGACTTGTTAATTTTAGCCATTCTGACAGGTGTGAGGTGGTGTCTCTTTGTGGTTTTGATTTGTATTTCTCTGATGCCAAGTGATGTTGAACATTTTTTCATGTGTCTGTTGTAAGGGCCCTGTTTATTTATTTTTTTTTTAAGATTTTTTTTATTTACAGAGAGAAATCACAAGTAGGCACTGGGGAAGCAGTTCCCCACTGAGCGGAGAGCCCAATGCCGGGCTTGATCCCAGGACCCTGAGATCATGACCTGAGCCAAAGGCAGAAGCTTAATCCACTGAGCCACCCAGGGGCCCCAAGGCCCTGTTTCTCAATAATGTGACATTGGAGGTTAGGATTTCAATATGTGAATTTTGAAGGAACACACTCATTCTGTAGTAAATGCATACAGTTATTTAAATGTATTTCAGGGATGCCAGAGTTGCTCAGTTGGTTAAACATCTGCTTTCAGCTCAGGTCATGATCCCAGGGGACTGGGATAGAGCCCAGCATCAGGCTCCCTGCTCCGTGGGGGGTCTGCTTCTCCCTCTCTCTGCCATTCCCCCCTCTAGTGCGCTCTCTCTCTCTCTCTCTCTCTCAAATAAAATCTGAAAAAAAAAAAATTTTTTTTTTAAATGTATTTAAATCATCTACCTTAGGCAAAACTGGAATGGTTAATTGTCCCACATTTTTAAGGGAAATCATTTTAGTAGAAGTCAGATTTCTAGAGAGACCTTAACCAGTAATTGCAAAATGATATGGCTTGGTCTGGTGTTCCAATTCAAGATCAAGAATAAAAACCTCAGTTACTCCTTAAGTGAAAGATGCTACACTTACAACAGCTATGAAGTGGTGGAGAAATAGAAGTGGGATTTTAAACAATTAAACTTGTCTCCCACACTGATTGAAGACTTATTTGTAGATATCACCAGAAGTATTTATTTAGGGGGGCAAAAATATCCAGATGACTTGGATGCAAATGTTTTTGTTATTTGGAGAATATGGATATCTCTGGTCAAATGCAACTATTTCTAAAATACAATTACACACTACTTCAGCCCTCCTTCTCTGACCATCTTCTCAGAAGTCTCTTCTATGATTCCCTTCAGGACCGTGGTTAATTAATGCTTTCTGGGGTCTACTTTCCCTACAGATATTGAGGCTTTTTCTTCTTTCAGAGGAAAAAGTTTGTCCTTGGTGATAACTTGTCAACCCTTGCCCGGCCTCATCTAGCTTGTTTTCCAGTTAACAGGTTTAGTTTTGGCCTCAGGAGGCAGGAAAATGAGAGGGAGGGAGAGGAGCCTGAAGGAGCTCAAAGTACCATTACTGTTCAGTACAAAGCAAGGTAAACTAGTTCTGCCAAAGACCACAAATTTCTGTATTTCCTTGTTTATGTTCATGAAAGTTTCACATTTAAAAAATTTTTACGTTTCTTTCAGTTCCTATCATGTGCTTTACAGATCATCTATTTTATTTTTTTTATTATTTTTAAGATTTTATTTATCTGAGAGAGAAAGAGAGTGAGAGAGAACATGAGAAGGGAGAAGGTCAGGGAGAAGCAGACTCCCCATGGAGCTGGGAGCCCAATGCAGGACTCAGTCCCAGGACTCTGGGATCATGACCTGAGCTGAAGGCAGTTGCTTAACCAACTGAGCCACCCAGGTGCCCTAAAGATCATCTATTTTAAAGCAAGAAAATGAGAATAAGGTAAAATTCTAAGGAAAAAGGGTGGGAGCCTATGAGAAGTTAGTTGTTCCCTTACTCAGAGCTAATTCATATTTGACTAAGCAGGGGCTCTACAGTTATATTCTGAATAGCGGATTACTCTTATGGGCAAATAGGGTGTGTGTCTTTCTCTCCTCAAAGGGAAACTATATTACTGGATTTGAATACTAGGATGCATCTGCCAACATGGGGCAGAATATTTAAAAAGGTGATGGAAATATGAATTTTCCTTTCAGAAGAAGAGAATAGATACCTCAGGCAACTGAAAGAACATGTTCGGATCAGTAAAACTAAAGTGTAAAGAATATAGTACTTTTGTATGGAACAGACTTCTCTAGACAGGAAAGAACCCATCTAAATGCTGAGGGACAAACCAGTTAAGAGGCCTGAGTCTTCCTTTTTTGCAACTGTAAAATCTGGTAATTAAACTGGCCAAACAGAAGATATAATAAACATAAATTAAAATAAATCTGCATATTCCAAGCCTACTGAATTTTTAAAGATTGAATTAAGTAACTAACTGGAATCTTAAAGATGAAAGAACTCGTGCATGCTTCCTGAAGTCAAGAGTGATCTAACTTAAAATTCTGTTGTCTCTGAGGACAAATTATAAAGAGCTGAAGAGATTCAACATCACATGAATAGCCTCTGCTCCCACTCAGACTGTAAAGTCAAGTCTGAAAAAGGAATATTCTGTATAGAAGCATAAATGTGAAAATATGAACATTTTGCTTTGATTTCAATCCAAAAATAAATAAATGAATTAAATGTCAAATGTCTATTCTAATTTAAACTTCTCTATACATAACCTAATGTGTAGTGTGAGCTAAAAATCTGTTCATGCTAAGTGGCAGAATATTCTCTATGCAATATGTAGGTGTTAAGTAAATGCCCTAATTCATTTATTATAAACTACTTTTTTCCATTTTAACCTCTTCAGAGAGGCTATAGTTATAGATTTTTGACTCAATGGCATGCTGTAGTTTAACTAGCAGCATCTTTCTCAGCGCCACTTTAAATAGTGTTACAACTTACAGTGAATGGTGTCTTATATTTGAAGTATAGTATTCAGTACAGTGTAAATATTTTATTTATTTCTTTGACAGAGAGAGACATAGGAGAGAGAACACAAGCAGGGTGAGTGGGAGGGGGGAAGCAGGCTTCCCACGGAGCAGGGAGCCTGATGTGGGGCTCGATGCGGGGCTCGAGCCCAGGACCCTGGGATCATGAACAGAACCAAAGGCAGGTGCTTAACAATTGAGCCACCCAGGCACCCCAGTATTCAGTGCAGTTTAAAAAGCAAAACTCTGTCTAGAGTCCTAAGGATCCCAAAGATGTGCCAGTATTTATGAGTTATTTTTAGAGTAAGTGGGAAAATGCTGAAGAAGTGCTCCAAAGAAGGTCTGTGCCTGGGAGCAAAGATGATAGGCATGGTCAGGAGGACATTAGTAAGCAAGGAAAATGAGCCTTATGAAGACATTGGTGATTTAGGTCTGGTATTAAACTCTTCTGGGTCTCTCCTTCCTCATTTCCTAAGCTCCTAAAGCTGGGTCTCACCAGTTTCCATCCCTTTGCATTGTGTTGGAGATCTCTGATACACTGGAATCCATGGGAAGTTTCATATACCCTAATACTGAGCAGAATAGTGGGTATGCTATACTTTCTAGGTATTATATTTGTCCAAAATTTGTGGAAGGTGTCTTGTACTTCCAAAAGATTTAGAACTTCATAAGACTCAGAAAGTAAATGTATTTTTAACATCTTTAAAGCATTTTTGTCGTCCTACTTAGATCATCTTTTTTTCCCCTTCCTATTTATATCATCTTAAAACAGCATAGTTCTCTCATAAGGGTTTCAGAGATCTTAAGGGAACAAAGTAGCAAAGAAGTCAGTATTATTGAAGAAAAGCCAACAACTTAATGTTTTAAAAAGATATATAGAGATGTAGATAAGGCTGTGGGAAGACATGTAAAAGTGTTTACTTTTGAATGAAAACTATCCATTTTTTCACCTTATCAATATCTTTAAACTTTGCCACAGTAAATGTATTGCATTTGTAGTAATTTTTTTAAAAGCAGTAAAGGTTTTTCTTATAATTAAACAATGGATACTCTAAAGTACAGCTAGGATCTTCAAGGGTTTATTTTTAAGGATGCTTTTGCTTAATAATTTCATCCAAGAAAGTTATGGGCACCATCTAGTCCAACCATAGAGTTCAAGTTAGTCATTCATGAAGAAAAAATCAAAGAGGACTCAAAATCAGAAAAATGAAAGCTAAGATGCTGCAGCTATTGAGACAGAAACACAAAGGACCATAAGAGACTATAAACAATTTTATGCCACCAAATTGGACAACCTAGAAGAAATAGATAAATTCTTAGAAATGTACAACCTACCAAGACTGAATCATGACAAAACCAAAAATCTGAACACAGACCAATTACTAGAAAGGAGATTGAGTTAGTAATAAAATTCCCACAAACAAAAGTCCAGGACCAGATGGCTTCACTCGTAGATTCTACCAAACATTCAAAGAGGAATTAATACCAATTCTTTTCCAACTCTTCCAAAAAATACAAGAGTTGGAAGAACTCTTCTAAACTTACTTTGAGGCCAGCATTATTACCCTGATACCAAAGCCAGAAAAGGATTCCACAGGAAAAAAATTTTGGCCAATGTCCTTTGATGAACTTAGATGTGAAAATTCTCAACAGAATATTATCAAACTGAATTCCATAATACATTAAAAGGATCATACACCATGACCAAATGGGATTTATTCCAGGGATGCAAGGATGGTTCAACACCTGCAAATCAACCAATGTGATAAGCCACATTAACGAAATGAAGGATAAAAATGATATGAACATCTCATTAGATGTTTAAAAATTTTTTTTGACAGGCAACTGGGTGGCCTAGTTGGTTAATTGTTGGACTCTTGGTTTTGGCCCAGTCATGATCTCAGGGTCTTGAGATTGAGCCCCATGTCGGGCTCTGTGCTCAGTGCAGAGTCTGCTTAAGATTCTGTCTCCAATTCCCTCTGATACCTCCCCACACACTTTCTCTCTCAAATAAATAAATCTTTTTAAAAAAGCATTTGGTGACATTCAACTTTTTTTTAATGATAAAACTTTCAACACAGGTATAGGGGGATCATACTTCAACATAAAAGAAGTTGTATATGAGAAGCCCACAGCTAACTTCATACTCAGTGTTAAAAAGCTGAAAGCTTTTCCTTTAAGATTAGAAATAAGACAGGGATGTTCACTCTTAACCACTTTTATTCAACATAGTACTGGAAGTCCTAGCCAGAACAATTAAATGGCAAGAAAAAGAAATAAAAGGCATCCAAATTGGAAAGGAAGAAGTAAAACTATCACTATTTGCAGATGACAGGATACTATGGATGTATAAAACCCTAAAAAGTCCATCAAAACACTGTTGGAATAAACAAATTCAGTGAAGTTGCATGATACAAGAATCAATAGATAAAAATTTGCTGTGTTTCCTCACACTATAGTGAACTATCAGAGAACTTAAGGAAACAAGCCCATTTACAACTGCATGAGGAAAAAGATATTTATGAATAAATTTAACAAGGAGGTAAAAGACTTGTACACTAAAAACTATGTAAGACCTTGGGACGCCTGGGTGGCTGAGTTGGTTAAGCGGCTGTCTTCCACTCAGGTCATGATGCCAGGGTCCTGGGATCAAGTCCTGCATCGGGCTCCTTGCTCGGCAGGGAGCCTGCTTCTGTCTCTCCCTCTGCCTGACACTCTGCCTGCTTGTGCTCTCTCTTTCTCTTTCTCTGTCAAATAAATAAAATCTTAAAAAAAAAACAAACAAACTATATAAGACCTTGACTAAAGAAATCAAAGAAAACACAAATGAAAGATATACCATGCTCATGTATTGGAAGAATTAACATTGTTAGTATGTCCATGCTACCCAAAGCAATCTATAGATTCAATGTAATCCCTATAAAAATTCCAATGGTGTTTTATAGAAGTAGAACAAACAGTTCTAAAATTTGAATGGAATTTCAAAAAAAACCCCAAGTAGCTAAAGCAATCATGAAAGAAGAACAAAGCAGAATAATTTAAACTGTATGGTATTGGTGTAAAAACAGACATATCACTCAGTAGAACAGAACAGATTCTCCAGAAATAAACCCATGCATATATAGTCAATTAGTTTATGACAAAGGAGCCAAGAATATACAATAGGAAAAGGACAGTCTCTTCAAGAAATGATGCTGGGGAAGCTGGACAGCCACATGTAAAAGAATGAAACTGGACCACTGTCTTACACCATACACAAAAATTAACTCAAAATGAATTAAGGACTTGAACATAAGGCCTGAAACCATAAAACTCCCAGAAGAAAACATAGGTGATAAGCTCCTTGATATAGTTCTTGGTGATGATTTCTTTTTAATCTGACACCAAAAAGCAAAAGCCACAAAAGTAAAAATAAATAAGTGTGATTACATCAACCTAAAAAGGCTTCTGTACTGCAAAGGAAACCATCAACAAAATGAAAAGATAACCTGCTGAACAGGAATAAATATTTGCAAATTATAATCTGATAAGGACCTAATATCCAAAATATACAAAGAACTTCTACAATTCAATAGCAAAAAAAAAAAAAAAAAAAAAAAAAAAATCCAGCTAATGATGGCCAGAAGATCTGAATAGACTTTTTTTTTTTTTTCCAGAGACGACCTACAGATAACCAATAGGTACCTGAAAAAATGCTCAACCTCACTAATCATTAGGAAAAGGCAAATCAAAACCGCAAAGAGCTATCACCTCACACCTGCTAGAATGGCTATTATCAAAAAGACAAGAAATAAGAGTGTTAGAATGTGGAGAAAAGGGAACGCTTGTGCACTGTCAGCGGTAGCAGAAACTGGTGTAGCCTCTGTGGAAAGCCACATGGAACTTCCTCAAAAAATTAGAACTATCACATAATCAGCACTTCCGCTTCTGGGTATTTATTTAAAGAAGAAACACTAATTTGAAGAGAGATACATTTCCACGTTCACTGCAGCATAAGGTACAATAGCCCAGATCTGGAAACAACCTGCGTATCCACCGATGGATGGATGTAGAAATTGTGTTGTTTATATACAATTTGAATATAATTCAGCCATAAAAAAGAATGAAATCTTGCCGTTTGCAATAATGTGGATGGTCCCTGAGGGCATCAAGTGAAATACCCCTTGAGGGATAAGTGAAATAAGAAAGACAAATACTGCATGATCTCTCATACATGTAGAATCTAAAATGAAGCAAAACAAACCAAGCTCATAGAAACAGAACAGATTGGTGGTCATAGGAGGCAGGGACTGGGAAATGGGAGAGATGGATGAACTGTTTTTTTTGTTTTGTCTTTTTAAGCCAAAACAATACACAGTTAAACACAAGACAGCAAGGGCCCACAAACTGATGCAAAAAGAATAATTCTGCCCTCTGTCTTGAGAGATGGCAACTTCTTCATGTTTTTATGCATTGTACGCATCTGCTCTCTCTGGCCAGGCCACAGAAGGAGCAATTCACTTCAATAGATAAATTTCTTAATCTTGATTTTTCAAAATGCTGGACCTGAAGACTTGTTTGGAAGCTACTTCAACCCTTTGATGCAGAAACCCCCTTCAGTAGATGTCTTTATCCTACTATAACCGTGTTTGTGCCAAATGAAATATATTGATAAGCCCTATTTGAAAATAAGTGATGCAATAAATAAAATATCTGTTTTTTTTGCTTAGTGGTTAGCACTGTTTTAGGATGCCATGCCTCTCCTACCACATATTTGGTAGAAAATTATATTTCTGCTTCTTCTATTACTCAAAAAATGTCAGGATTATTAAGGTTCTCTGTTTTCTCAAATCGTGTTAATATTTTCTGATATATCGTTCTTTCCTTCTCTATCTTAGATGTGTGTAATTTTATCAGCTTTGTGTAATTTTATCAGCTTTCTTAAGGTCTGAACTGGTATTTGAAGAGAATCTCACTTTTAGCTCATGCCTAATAACATTACATTATTGTTTAGAAAGAGATAGCCGGCCATGTCTTATAAATTTTAATATACTCCTTCTGTCATCAAATAACAAGTGAATTATCCTACTGATAAACCATGGGACTCCTTTCAAACTGGATGATGTCTGGTTACCGTATTTTTGCCAACTAAGCACACAGAAAAACATTATGCGATGGGCAGTGTTTCAGTGACTTCAGGAACCTGCAGAAAGTTAGCACCTCTTCCCATACTGCTCAGAGAGCAGCATTTTTTGTAATGACTTCAGAGGGAGGAACAAAAGGGAATGGAAAGGAGAATTGGCTAACTATTTGTGAAACTGGGTAGTAGAGCCTCTATACGCCTCCATTTCTTCCCTGGTAAAATACGAGAATCCCTTCTTTGCAAAGTGGTTGACTATGGAAAAGGTTGGTGTATTTGGAGGAAAACTGTAAAGCTTTATGATGACTATTATGATTGCATAAACATGAGCATTGAGCATGTTAGGAAAGACCTTATTAAATTTGGTGCTTTAGTGCTGAGGGTAACCTTTAACTGGAGAGGTAGACAGGGGACTGGCTGAACACTGTCGACCCTTGCATTACAAATCCCAGTCCCAGATTTCCTGGTTTGCCAGGAAATTGCATTCACACTTGATTAAGCTAGAGGGACCTATGCTAGCAAAGGAACTCCCCCTCCAGTAAAGGTGTCCGATTCGGCTGATGTCGTCCTTTATATCAGTAAATGTGGGGGTATTAATGGAAAGGAGGAGGTTAACATTCTCTTGGAGCTGTTCAGGGAAGCTCTTCCAATTGGGAATTGAGATGGGCAGCAAGCTATGATTTAAACAGCTAATGGGCGTTAACTAAATACGCCACACGGAAAGCTGGCTGGATGGATTACAGATCAACTCTTCCTATCTCTGTGTACACACCTAAGGCTGTGGACACAATAGTCCCACACCCTGAGTAAAGTAAGAGCTGAAGATAAAAACTGATGACTCCGGTATCCTGGGGGTAGAAAGATGCCTAGTGGCTGAAGGGATCTGCTCTGTTTTCTGTAAGCAAAGATCCTGCTATCATCTGATTTTGTGGCAACAGAGACAAAGGGGAATTTCCTGACCAGAGTGAATGACAAAGAAATGAGGCAAATTATTGAGAAACTGGTGGGTGTTCATTGAAGGGCAACAAATATGATTTATAAGCCTGAGGGACTGCCTTCAGAGGAAGATGAAAGAGACAAGTCTCCCAGCATGACCACCAGCTCTAACTAACAGGGACTGGCTCATCGGCCCCAAGTACTTGGAGGGTGTAAATAGCAGGGATGGAGAGAAATTATTTAGTGTGGTCCAAGGGGACAGGAGGACGAATGATGGAAACGAAAGTCAAAACAAAGATGATTTAGGCAGCTGAGCAAGTCTCATGCCCTAATGGAGAGATCTATTATAAACTATGCTCCCCTGTCCCCCGGGAGGTGTGGAAGCCCCATCACTTTTGCCATTTACAATTGGAAAAGGCACTAAAAAGTAGATCAGCATATTGGAGAGGGGAAAAAACCACCACATGCCCTCAGAGGATCAGTGGGATGACTTAATAGGTCTTTTCCATCTCAAATTACTGCCATGTGGCTTATGTGCTTGGGGACCTGAGCTGCTAGAATAATTTTCCATCACCTGGGCTTCTTTTCTGTTACTGCAGGATCTCAGTGAAGAAATAATAGGTATCAGAGAGCAACTTCTGCATTCTAGATAGAAGTCTGCAGTGTATTGATGCTTTAGTGTGAAGGCAGAGCTGACCAGGTTAAGTCTCGAGTTGGGATGTCAGTGTGCGGAAATACCTACACAGAGTGATTGAGAATCAAGACAGCATACACCGCTGAGACCCAAGACAAAGGGAGAGGAGTTTGGCCGCATTTGGATGGTAGTTGCATAAAAGAAAAGTTCAAGTAGCTTATTCCCTAAGCTAGGAAAATAAAAATGTCCAAATAATTAAACCCTCTCTTTAAAAAAAAGAAAATAAGAAAAAGAATTGACCTTCAAAATCTAGTAAACATTTACTGGGTAGGAACTGGAGGACCCATGTTTTGAATGCTGTTGCTACTATATTTCTGTCCACAGCTGCAGTTGTATTAGCAACTGACACATTCTGAAACTCTTGGTGGCCCAGAAGGGCACACGAGGCCTGGAAGCAGGGGCAGTCTGGGGTAACAAGTGCAGTGGGGAGGCAGGGGCATGCCTTGGTCAGATGGAAACTGGAGCAGGCAGTGAAGGGCTGGTGTCCCTGTGATTGCTAGAAGGAGCACAGCTGTGACCATAACATCCCTTCTCAGCCAGAGGATGACACAGAAGCAGAAGGACAAAATTGGTAAGAGGATGACAGGAGGGAGAGGCAGTGACAAAGAAAGCAAAAGAATCTACCAGGTTGGGGGGCTGTTGGGGGGAGACCCACAGATGTAAGTTCTTCGCAGGTGGAGTGTATCACAGTTCCTGATAAAAATATTGTATGTGGTTGAGCGTAAGTTAAACTTGGCGTTCTGGAACACTGACGTTTGCTACAGATTCAGGGTTTGACTTACACCCGACAGATATAGGTCAACCCTCATCCTGCTGCTCTCAGCAGCTGTAGCCAATGGGAGACAGAGCTGCCCAGCACGCCAGTTTAAGCTGCTGCTAATAGATGGAAATCAACCTAACCCCATTTCCTGCCTTTCTGCTGTCCTCACTTGTCTGTTCATGGCCAGTTTAGGCACTGGCTGAACGGCTGGCTCGCTGTAACTGCTGGGGGACTGATGGGGTAGGATCTGTTGCCAGCGCATTCCCTTTTTATTTAAATGGGAGATCTGTTTATAAGTCTCTAAAAGAAGGACTGTGTAAAATACAGTAAATTCTCTTATTAGCTTAAGGGCAATCCTAAACTGATAGAGCTATTTTGCTCATCTTTCGCTTCAATGAAATTTAGAGATGTTTAGACAGAGGGAAATCTATGACCGAGGCCTGTTTTCAGAAAAAATAGAGCAGAGGTTGAATGACTTGTCCAAGATTACTCTGAGAGGTGATGGTAGGGGCAGGAAGAGAAGGGAATAGTCTCAGAATAAATGGGGGAAATTATCAAAATAAATCTGGAGAAAGAACATCATCACTGAATAAAACTGATTTAATTAAGATCTTTCCCTTTATCTGTTGGAAATCCCAGTTCAGTAACATACATTCCTTTATCCTAGACATTCAGACCCTTAACTTGAAAGTGAGTTCAGATGTTTTCCTGTGCTCATATTTTTTTAATTTTAATTTTATTTTAAAGATTATTTATTTATTTATTTGAGAGACAGAGATCACAAGCAGGCAGAGAGGCAGGCAGGGTGGGGGGGTGGGGGGGTGAGGGGGGGATGGGAAGCAGGCTCCCTGCTGAGCAGAGAGCCTGATGTGGGGCTAGATCCCAGGACCCTGAGATCCTGAGCTGTAGGTGCCCACTCATATTTTTTTAAATGTCCAACCTATTCTTCCCAATGAAAGTGACATTAAATCAAGCTAAATCTGGTCATGTGGCCCCAACTGTTTACTCACTAGGGCCTATGGAGTTGAGTTAGAGGTTGAATTAGAAAGACAAGCTTTATGCTAAATGTTCAGTAGTAACTACTTATCTTTTGGCAGGATTTTTATGCCTTGTCTTTTTTTTCCCCTGGATTCTAGATCAGATGGACTAAACTGGAATTCCAGAAGCAGAGAATTCCATAACTCAGATTTTTGATTCAAACAGATTACTACTTTCTTTCCATCATTTTAAGATAGCAAATGAATCCCTGAAACTACTTTTTTCTACTAGTACTTAAGCTTCCAGATGATATTCGTGACTGAAAGTTAGCCATGTTCTGAAATAACAGGTCACTTCCTGTTCTTTGTGTTTAAGCAAATGAAATTAGGCTTGTTAAATAATATTTGAAAAACATTTAAAAGAAAATAAAAAGCACCCATAAACGTACCAGCCAGTGACAACCACAAGAACATTTCTGAGTTTCCTCCTTATTTCCACCCACACGTATACATTCCCAAATTTATTATGTTTGAAATGTTTTTTGTAGATTGCCAAATTGCCCTCTAGAAAGGTTAAGTCAATTTATAACCCATTTTCAATAAGTAAAATAATTCTTTAAGAAGCAATCAAATTTTAGATTTTGGAGTCGAACAATGATGCCTTCCTAATGTTTTTATTTTCTTATATCTTCCTCACTCCTAAGGTCGACCATTTCCTATGGTTATGTGGCCAATATTAGTGGACATTGTATTTGATTCAACAGCAATGTGGTTTCTGGAATTGACCCCAGTGCAGGAATGGGTCCTGATTAAAATAAACCAAGCATGGCAATCCAATTTCTCTTGCTAGTTAGTGAATGGCTCAAAATTAGAACATGGCATTCCTCTGACAGCAGTTTGATCCAGCGTGGTCCTAAATTGACTCAATAAGGCTGAAAAGAAGGACTTGTATTTCATTGCCAGGAAAGCAACTGCGTTTCTTAAAGATGTGAACAAGAAAGCATGTTGCTCTCAATATTTCCTGGGCATCATCTTATGATCTCAAGAGAAGCCATCCTGTCCTTCTAGCTACGTGAAACTATACATTTCTTGATTATTTAGGTCAGTATGATTTGGTGTTTTGATTTTTCCAGTGAGAAGTTGTCACGACCCTTTTTATTCTATGGGATTGGTTTTTTTGTTTTGTTTTGTTTTGTTTTTGTCACTTCCTATTGTACTTTTATTTTTGGTGTGGTAAGAACTCTACTGAGGATACAATCTTTCTATTACCAATATGTTTCTAATTTCTCACTTATCATTTACTCTTGTTTAATGTACAGAAGATTATAATTTAAATCTATTAAATCCATCAGTGTCTTTCTTTCTGATGTATTCCATTGCATTTATCCATTCATTCACTCATTCATTCATCCATTCAAGAATGTATATATGTGAACTACAAGGTGCCAAACACTAATAGACTATATAAAAGAGGCAATAAAGACACTGTCTGTCCTCATGGAGTTTGTATTCTGGAGGAGGATTGAGAGGTTAGACATTAACTGAAAAGCCACAAACATGACTATGAACTGTTAATGGATAGATCCTACAAAAGGAAAGACAAAATATATGAGAACTTTAATAGGATTAGATCTATTTAAGGAAGTCAAGAGAAGCTTCCCTGGAGAAGTTGCGCTTGAGCTATGAATGATAGAGAAATGGGGTAGCTAGGTAAGAACATTACAGGCAGTGGAAATAGCAGGTGCAAAGTTCCTGCTCAGGGACAAGCACAAACAATATGAAGGATTGAAAGAATGTAGTACAGCCCACACCTTGAGAGGGACCTGGTAGAAGATGAAGAATGGGGGTTAGAGAGTGAGAGGTGGGGGATGCTGACCATGTAGGGCCAAGAAGTCCATGTTAAGGAGTTGTTCCTTCTTCCTAAAATCTGTAGGAAATTGCTGGAATTGTCATCTTTGACAATCGTATTACCCTTGCCTCCAACATCCAATCCAATATCAAGTCCTATGAATTTTGTCTTCTAAATATCTCTTCAGTGTGTCCATTTCATCCACTTCCCTCCATCATTACCAGCGCTGTCTTATTCTGTTTTATCATTACTTCTGCCTGGACTAGTGGAATAGCCACATGAGTGATTTGTTTACTCCTATCCTTGCCCTACTCCACTCTATTCCTACATGGCTACAAGAATACAGACCTAGATGACCTAGAAAACACTGAAAGAGGACCAGTTTGGTTTCTGCTGTTCTCAGTTTGGTTTTTGAGAGGCGAGGGTGTAGAATGGGCAGTTTGTGAGTTCAATTTTGGACCTGTTGGATTTGAAATACCCATGGGATGGATGTCCTAGTAAAGAAGCTAAATAGAAGGTGAAGATTAAGTAGGTGTCTTCTGTTTGCCCATCTAGAGTCACTCTCTACCCTTCTCTATTCTCTGTCTCCAAAGAGACTGAGCTGTATGGAATGCATTATGATTTCACATTACCTGAGCACCTGGCTCCCATGACCTCCAGCTTCTAGTTGGGTACGGTGCATGGGAGGTACAGGCAAAAGATTGAAGGAAGAGAGTGAAAGTGGAATATTTATTCCTTGTTATCTGCATCCTGCATTCTCTCTTCCTCTCCTGCCCCATTTCCTTACCTCCCCTTTCTGCCCTGTCTCCTCCAAACCCTCCTTTTTATGCCTTTCCCTTCTCCTGCCCCTCTTCCTCCCATTTCTTTCTCTTCTCTCTCTCTCTGTCTCTCATCAGGTAACATTTCTATCCCCTTGTTTCTTTAGGCCTAAGGCAGTATTAGCTTCTTGAGACACTGTACCACTATCCTTTGTCACTTTCCCCAAACCCTTTGTAAATGATTTTTTTTTTTTAAGATTTTATTTATTTATTTGACAGACAGAGATCACAAGTAGGCAGAGAGGCAGGCAGAGAGAGAGGAGGGGAAGCAGGCTCCCTGCTGAGCAGAGAGCCCGATGTGGGGCTTGATTCCAGAACTCTGGGATCATGACCTGAGCAGAAGGCAGAGGCTTTAACCCACTGAGCCACCCAGGCGCCCTTGTAAATGACTTTTTAACTAAAATTTCCTTAACTACCCATTCTGAGTGTGCCACCCTATTTCTTTCAGAAATCCTGACTAATACTGATAAGTAAGAAATGGTTGAGCTAGAGTTAAAATTGAGTTACCTGGAGGTTGTAATTGGAGCCATGGGTATGAAAGCAAATACCTTGGGAGACAGCATAGAGAAGGAATGGGCCCTGAAAACTCAAAACATATAATGGCCTCCAGAGGAAGATAATCCTGCAAAGGAATTGGAGAAGTAGTAGCCAAAGTGGTAGGAGAAAAATCAGGGCAGTGTATTCAAGGAAGCCAAAGGAAGCACAGGAAAGGAAAACAGGGTTTGTAATCAAAACTATCAACTGGGAGGGGGAGGAGTCAAGATGGCGGAGAAGTAGCAGGCTGAGACGACATCGGGTAGCAGGAGATCAGCTAGATAGCTTATCTAACCATTGTGAACACCTATAAATCCAACGGGAAATCGAAGAGAAGAAGAGCAACAATCCCAGAAACAGAAAATCGATCACTTTCTGAAAGGTAGGACCTGCGGAGAAGTGAATCCAAAGCGACGGGAAGATAGACCCCGGGGGGAGGGGCCGGCACCCGGCAAGCGGCGGAGCGACGGAGCACAAAATCGGGACTTTTAAAAGTCGGCTCCACTGGGAGACATCGCTCCAGAGGCTAAACTGGGGGGAAACCCAGGCGGGGTCAGCATAATCCCAGGACCCGCAGGGTCACAGAAGGACTGGGGATGTCTGAGTGCCGCAGAGCTCGCAGGTATTAGAGCGGGGAAGCCGGCTATAGCGACAAAGCCGAGGAGTGAGCTCTAAGCCCGGGGTTACCTTGTGCCGGTCGCAGGCTGGGTGGGCTCGGAGCGCGGCCGGAGGCCACGGAGACAAAAGCGACCCGGCGCTTTTCTCCAGCTCCAACAATTGACTGCTTTCCTCGAGGCGCGACCGCAAGCCAGGGAGGCGGGGCTATTGGGCGCTTTGCTCTGAGAGTGCACTGAGGAGCGGAACCCCAAGCTCTCGGCTCCTCCGGGCCGAGAGATTGGGAGGCCGCCATCTTCATTCCCGTCCTCCGGAACTCTACGGAAAGCGCTCAGGGAACAAAAGCTCCCGAAAGCGAACCCGAGCGGATTACTTAGCCCGGCCCCTGGCAAGGGCGGTGCAATTCCGCCTGCGGCAAAGACACTTGAGAATCACTACAACAGGCCCCTCCCCCAGAAGATCAACAAGAAACCATCCAAAACCAACTTCAGTCACCAAGAACAGCGGAATTCCACAGCAGGAGAAAGCAAATCCTACCTGGACAAAATGACAAGGCGGAAAAACTCACCTCAAAAAAAAGAACAAGAGGCCGTACCGAAGGCTGGAGACCTAATCAATACAGACATAGGTAGCATGACAGATCTAGAGTTCAGAATGACAATTCTCAAGGTTCTAGCCGGGCTCGAAAAAGGCATAGAAGATATTAGAGAAACCCTCTCCGGAGAGATAAAAGCCCTTTCTGGAGAAATAAAAGAACTAAAATCTAACCAAGTTGAAATCAAAAAAGCTATTCATGAGGTGCAATCAAAAATGGAAGCTCTCACTGCCAGGATAAATGAGGCAGAAGAAAGAATTAGTGACATAGAAGACCAAATGACAGAGAATAAAGAAGCTGAGCAAAAGAGAGACAAACAACTACTGGAACACGAGGAGAGGATTCGAGAGATAAGTGACACCATAAGACGACACAACATTAGAATAATTGGGATTCCAGAAGAAGAAGAAAGAGAGAGGGGAGCAGAAGGTATATTGGAGACAATTATTGGAGAGAATTTCCCTAATATGGCAAAGGGAACAAACATCAAAATCCAGGAGATGCTAAGAACGCCCCTCAAAATCAATAAAAATAGGTCCACACCTCGTCACCTGATAGTAAAATTTACAAGTCTTAGCGACAAAGAGAAAATCCTGAAAGCAGCCCGGGAAAAGAAGTCTGTAACATACAAGGGTAAAAACATTAGATTGGCAGCGGACCTATCCACAGAGACCTGGCAGGCCACAAAGAACTGGCATGATATATTCAGAGCACTAAATGAGAAAAACATGCAGCCAAGAATACTATATCCGGCTAGGCTATCATTGAAAATAGAAGGAGAGATAAAGAGCTTCCAGGACAAACAAAAGCTGAAAGAATTTGCAAACACCAAACCAGCTCTACAGGAAATATTGAAAGGGGTCCTCTAAGCAAAGAGAGACCCTAAAAGTAGTAGATCAGAAAGAAACAGAAACAATATACAGTAACAATCATCTTACAGGCAATACAATGGCACTAAATTCATATCTCTCAATAGTTACCCTGAATGTTAATGGGCTCAATGCCCCAATCAAAAGACACAGGGTATCAGAATGGATAAAAAAACAAAACCCATCCATATGCTGCCTACAAGAAACTCATTTTAGACCCGAAGACACCTCCAGATTTAAAGTGAGGGGGTGGAAAACAATGTACCATGCTAATGGACATCAGAAGAAAGCTGGGGTGGCAATCCTTATATCAGATCAATTAGATTTTAAGCCAAAGACTATAATAAGAGATGAGGAAGGACACTATATCATACTCAAAGGGTCTGTCCAACAAGAAGATCTAACAATCTTAAATATCTATGCCCCTAACATGGGAGCAGCCAACTATATAAACCAATTAATAACAAAATCAAAGAAATACATCAACAGTAATACAATAATAGCAGGGGACTTTAACACTCCCCTCACTGAAATGGACAGATCATCTAAGCAAAAGATCAACAAGGAAATAAAGGCCTTAAATGACACACTGGACCAGATGGACATCACAGATATATTCAGAACATTCCATCCCAAAGCAACAGAATATACATTCTTCTCTAGTGCACATGGAACATTCTCCAGAATAGACCACATCCTGGGTCATAAATCAGGTCTCAATCGGTACCAAAAGATCGAGATCATTCCCTGCATATTTTCAGACCACAATGCTCTGAAGCTCGAACTCAATCACAAGAGGAAATTTGGAAAGAACGCAAATACATGGAGACTAAACAGCATCCTTCTAAAAAATGAATGGGTCAACCAGGAAATTAAAGAAGAATTGAAAAAATTCATGGAAACAAATGATAATGAAAACACAACAGTTCAAAATCTGTGGGACACAACAAAGGCAGTCCTGAGAGGAAAATATATAGCAGTGCAAGCCTTTCTCAAGAAACAAGAAAGGTCTCAAATACACAACCTAACCCTACACCTAAAGGAGCTGGAGAGAGAACAACAAAGAAAGCCTAAACCCAGCAGGAGAAGAGAAATCATAAAGATCAGAGCAGAAATCAATGAAATAGAAACTAAAAAAACAATAGAACAAATCAACAAAACTAGGAGCTGGTTCTTTGAAAGAATTAATAAGATTGATAAGCCCCTGGCCAGACTTATCAAAAAGAAAAGAGAAAGGACGCAAATAAATAAAATCATGAATGAAAGAGGAGAGATCACAACCAACACCAAAGAAATACAAACAATTATAAGAACATACTACGAGCAACTCTATGGCAACAAATTTGACAACCTGGAAGAAATGGATACATTTCTAGAGATGTATAAACTACCACAACTGAACCAGGAAGAAATAGATAACCTGAACAGACCCATAACCAGTAAGGAGATTGAAACAGTCATCAAAAATCTCCAAACAAACAAAAGTCCAGGACCAGATGGCTTCCCAGGGGAATTCTACCAAACATTTAAAGAAGAATTAATTCCTATTCTCCTGAAACTGTTCCAAAAAATAGAAATGGAAGGAAAACTTCCAAACTCATTCTATGAGGCCAGCATCACCTTGATCCCAAAACCAGACAAGGATCCCACCAAAAAAGAGAATTACAGACCAATATCCTTGATGAACACAGATGCGAAAATTCTCACCAAAATACTGGCCAATAGGATCCAACAGTACATTAAAAGGATTATTCACCACGACCAAGTGGGATTTATTCCAGGGCTGCAAGGTTGGTTCAACATCCGCAAATCCATCAATGTGATACAATACATTAATAAAAGAAAGAGTAAGAACCATATGATACTCTCAATAGATGCTGAAAAAGCATTTGACAAAGTGCAGCATCCCTTCCTGATTAAAACTCTTCAAAGTGTAGGGATAGAAGGCACATACCTCAATATTATCAAAGCCATCTATGAAAAACCCACCGCAAATATCATTCTCAATGGAGAAAAACTGAAAGCTTTTCCGCTAAGGTCAGGAACACGGCAGGGATGTCCGTTATCACCACTGCTGTTCAACATAGTACTAGAAGTCCTAGCCTCAGCAATCAGACAACAAAAAGAAATTAAAGGCATCCAAATCGGCAAAGAAGAAGTCAAACTATCACTCTTTGCAGATGATATGATACTATATGTGGAAAACCCAAAAGGCTCCACTCCAAAACTGCTAGAACTTATACAGGAATTCAGTAAAGTGTCAGGATATAAAGTCAATGCACAGAAATCAGTCGCATTTCTTTACACTAACAACAAGACAGAAGAAAGAGAAATTGAGGAGTCAGTCCCATTTACAATCGTACCCAAAACCATAAGATACCTAGGAATAAATCTAACCAAAGAGGCAAAGAATCTATACTCAGAAAACTATAAAGTACTCATGAAAGAAATTGAGGAAGACACAAAGAAATGGAAAAATATTCCATGCTCATGGATTGGAAGAACAAATATTGTGAAAATGTCTATTTTACCTAAAGCAATCTACACATTTAATGCAATCCCTATCAAAATCCCATCCATTTTTTTTAAAGAAATAGAACAAATAATCCTAAAATTTATATGGAACCAGAAAAGACCTCGAATAGCCAAAGGAATATTGAAAAAGAAAGCCAAAGTCGGTGGTATCACAATTCCAGACTTCAAGCTCTATTACAAAGCTGTCATCATCAAGACAGTATGGTACTGGCACAAAAACAGACATATAGACCAATGGAACAGAATAGAGAGCCCAGAAATAGACCCTCAACTCTATGGTCAACTAATCTTCGACAAAGCAGGAAAGAATATCCAATGGAAAAAAGACAGCCTCTTCAACAAATGGTGCTGGGAAAATTGGACAGCCACATGCAGAAAAATGAAATTGGACTATTTCCTTACACCACACACGAAAATAGACTCAAAGTGGATGAAGGACCTCAATGTGCGAAAGGAATCTATCAAAATCCTTGAGGAGAATGCAGGCAGCAACCTCTTTGACCTCCACCGCAGCAACTTCTTCCTAGGAACATCGCCAAAGGCAACAGAAGCAAGGGCAAAAATGAACTATTGGGATTTCATCAAGATCAAAAGCTTTTGCACAGCAAAGGAAACAGTTAACAAAACCAAAAGACAACTGACAGAATGGGAGAAGATATTTGCAAACGACATATCAGATAAAGGGCTCGTATCCAAAATCTATAAAGAGCTTATCAAACTCAATACCCAAAGAACAAATAATCCAGTCAAGAAATGGGCAGAGGACATGAACAGACATTTCTGCAAGGAAGACATCCAGATGGCCAACAGACACATGAAAAAATGCTCCACATCACTCGGCATCAGGGAAATACAAATCAAAACCACAATGAGATACCACCTCACACCAGTCAGAATGGCTAAAATTAACAAGTCAAGAAATGACAGATGCTGGCGAGGATGCGGAGAGAGGGGAACCCTCCTACACTGTTGGTGGGAATGCAAGCTGGTGCAACCACTCTGGAAAACAGTGTGGAGGTTCCTCAAAAAACTGAAAATAGAGCTACCCTACGACCCAGCAATTGCACTCCTGGGTATATATCCTAAAGATACAAACGTGGTGCTCCGAAGGGGCACGTGCACCCGAATGTTTATAGCAGCAATTTCCACAATAGCCAAACTGTGGAAAGCGCCTAGATGTCCGTCAACAGATGAATGGATAAAGAAGAAGTGGTATATATACACAATGGAATACTATGCAGCCATCAAAAGACATGAAATCTTGCCATTTGCGACGACGTGGATGGAACTAGAGGGTATCATGCTTAGCGAAATAAGTCAATCGGAGAAATATAACTATCATATGATCTCTTTGATATGAGGAAGTGGAGATGCAAGGTGGGGGGGTTTGGGGGGAGGTAGGAAAAGAAAAAATGAAAAGATGGGATTGGGAGGGAGACAAACCATAAAAGACTCAATCTCAAGAAACAGACTGAGGGTTGCGGGGGGGAAGGGGGATGGGAGAGGGTGGTGGGGAAATGGACATTGGGGAGGGTATGTGCTATGATGAGTGCTGTGAAATGTGTAAACCAGACGATTCACAGACCTGTACCCCTGGGGATAAAAATACATTATATGTTTATTAAAATAAAAAAATTTAAAAAAAAAAAACTATCAACTGGTTCTGCAACGTTACTGCATTTGGTGACTTACACTGTTGTGAATCTGTTACGTATTTTCTGTGTTGCCTTCTTTATAATGCTTTAAATTTTTATATTAATTTATCTAGAATTCATTTTAGATGCATATATAGTCAAATTTATTTTAGAATACATTTTAAGATGAAAAATTAGCCACGTTTCCTTAGCCATTAGGCCAGCATCATTTATTAAATAGTTCATCACTGTTACCATTATTTCCTTCATCAAACACTGTTTTCAAAAGCACAAAGAGATGTTCGTGCACTTTCTACTAGATGTTTAAGAGTTTCCTATTTGCATTTATATTGGCTCAGTGGTTGTCACTTTATTATTCATTTTAGTATCATTAGAACAAGTCTAACCATCTAATTCTTAATTTTCAGAATTCTATTATCAATAGACCTATTTATTCTTCTAGATGAACTTTAGAACCATTTTATCAATTAAAAATCATTGAAATTCCTTTTGAGGTTTTAAAATTTTATTTTCTTACTGACTTAAAATTGACATACAATATTATTTTAGGTATGCAACATAATGATTTGATATTTGTACATATTGTGAAATGACCATCACAATAAATCTAGTTAACATCTGTCACCATAACCTAGTTACAAAAAATTTGTGTGTGTGATGAGAACTGGGATTGTTTTAATCCTATAAATAAAATCAGGAAGAATTTAAATCTTTATTTAGTCTTTTAGCCAGAAACTTGATAGATAAATCCTTTCACCTTCAAATGTAATTTTTAACTCTAAGAAAAGTATAGTCACTTTCTTTAAATAACATACATAGTTTGTGAAGGACATTTCCAAATATTTTATATTTACATTCTTCTATCTGATATTCTTAGATATGCTTTGCTATCCTTTCTCTGACTTTAAAAAAAAAATCGGTATGAGAGTAATATGTTTCTGGTTAAAAAAGAGTAATTAAGAAGAAAGAAACCTTTCATATATAATCCTAATAGCCAAGACCTAGATCTCAACACTATTAACTTTTTGGTATACTAATTAAACAGTCCCTAAATTTTTATGTATGTGCGTTTTTAAGTTTCTTATTCAAATGAGATACTATATTGTTTTGTAACTTCTTTCGTCTATTATATAATGAACATCTCCTATTACTACGTGCACTTCTAACTTTTCATTTTTCATTGGTACATGCTATTCTGTTACAGAGATTTACCTTTATTTAACCAGACTCTTATTGGGGACCTTTGCTGTTCCCAACTTTCCAGCATTAAATCATGCTGCAATAAACCTTTTTTACCTCCTCAATTCCAAAGAGCCTTGAAATTTTATTTTATTAAATATTGAATATATACAAAATGATATTTGTAAAGTAAATGTTTAAGGATAAAAAAAAGTAACAGTACAATGATCACTTACTTGTATACACCCTGTTCTAAGACATAGACCATTTAAGGGGTGCCTGTGTGGCTCAGTTGGTTAAACCTCTGACTCTTAATTTTGGGTGAGGTCATGATCTCAGGGTTGTGAGATTGAGCCCTATGTCATGTTCCACACTGAGCATGGAGCCTATTTAGGATTTTCTCTCTTTCTCTCCTTTTCCTACCCCCTCCAGCTTATGCTCTATTTCTCTCTAAAAAATTTAACCCCTCTGGCTTATGCGCTCTCTCTCTCTTAAAAACAAACAAACAAACAAACAAACAAAAAAACACCTAGAACATTTAAGTCTCTGGATGTCCCTCTCTGATCCTATCTTCCTTCCTCATCATTGCCTTTATTTCTGTTTTATCACATGTACATGAACATATAATATATAATTTTGCATTTTTAAAAATTTCACACAATTGGAATTTTGCTGTATGGATATTTTTGGGACTTACTTTTTCACTCAATAGTATATTCCTGAGAGTCATTCATGTTATTGCAAATAACTAATTTATTCATTTTTATTACTGTGCAGTATTCAATTATATGAATATATCATTATTTTTAATCTATTCTACTGTTGGTGACTATTTTGGTTATTTCCAGTTTTTGCTGTTACAAGTCTGCTAGCATGAATATCTTTGTACCTATCTCTCAATACCTGTGTACTAGAGTTTCTATAGGCCAAACAGCAGAAAGTGGAATTTCTGAGTCAAAGGGCATACACATTTCAACCTGATAGATGATCCTAAATTATCTTTCAGAATGGTTGGAATAAATTTTCTCTCCCACCAGCAGTTGTATAAGAATTTATTGGTTCCACATCTCTAATTCTTGGTATTTTACATTTAAAAATTTTTGTCAAACTGCTGAGATTGAAATAATATACCACTGTGGTTTTAACTTGCATTTCCCTGATTACAAATGAAAGTGAATATATTTTCATATGTTCATCTACCAGTTGTGTTCTCTCTTCAGTGATGTGGCCATTCAAATCTGTTTCCCATTTAAAGTGAATTAGATTGTATTTTTCTTATTGGCTTACGGTTTTTATGTAGTCCAGATACTAGCCTTTTGTCACGTAGGTAAAGCAAATAGCCTTTCCCAGCTTATGGATCATCTTTTTACTAGTTATGGTATCTCCTGATAAACAGAAGTTCTTAATTTTAATGTAGTTCACCTTAATAATATTTCCTTTACTTTTTGTGCTCTTCTGTCTAGCTTCAGAAATTCTTCCTTCCTTTAATTATAAAGGGCATTCTCTTATTTTATCCTCAAGAGGTTTTAAAGCTCTACTTAATATTGAATCTTTCACCTACCTAGAATTTATTTTTGGCATGTGTTGTGAGGTCAGGGTTCAGATTCTTTTTTTTTTTTTCCCCCTGTATGAATAACCAGTTGTCTCAGCATTCTGTGCTTAAAACCCATACTTTCTCAACTGATTTTCAATGTTAGCTCTAGTATACTTGAGAATCAACTCATCAAGTTCCATTATCTATTTCTCAATGCCCACCTGCCAAAATAAACACCTTATTGGGATTTTAAATGTAATAAAATAAACCTGTTGGTCAATTTGAAAAGGAGTGACAACTTTATAATATTAAATCTTCTTATCCATGAACATAGTATCTCTTTCTATTTAGGTTCCCTTTAATTTCTCTCAATAGTTTTATGATTTTCTATATACAGGTCTTACTCATATTTTGTTAAACTTATTCTTACATATTTAATGTTTTTGATCGTATTATAAATGACATCTTTTTTATTACATATTCTAATTGCTTGTTGCTGGTATATAGAAAAGCATTTTTTAAATACTTTGCAAGTCACAATTTCGCTAAAAGATTTGAATTCTGATTTATATATTGATTCTTTTGTATTTTCTATGTATAAAGAAAAAACAACTTATCTCCTGCAAATGATGACTCCCTAGTTTTTGCCTCTGTAATCATTACAAATTGTATGTAAATTTGTACCATCTGATATTTCCAATACCTGATTGCTATGGGTGATAGTTGCTTGTTTTTGTTGGGTCTCATTTATGCTGCTTTTCTTTTTAAACTGTGGATTCCTGTTTCTATGGGTATTCTCTGAGGTGTAGATTGAAGGGAGTTCATTTAAAAAGGATTTGCATTTGTTTCTGCTATGTGCCCATGGGTACTACTGAAGGAGGGCCACTGTAAACTAAATTCTCAGCTTAACATTTTTCCATACAACCTAGGTAGTGCAAATCAGGCATCAAAATTCACCTGTAAGGGCTAGGTTTTACTAATAAACTTTCAGGGATTTTCCTTCCCCTTTACCCAGTGCCACATTTTAAGAAGAGCAAATGTCTTTGTTGTTTGGAATGGAGGCCGTTTTATTTCTAGTGTACTCTTTTGAGCTTTATGTAGACTGTTGTCCTTTAGATTGCCTTCTTTGGCCTGGACCTGTACTTTGTTACCTTTCATCCATATCTTGCAAAGCTATGAACACTTGAACTCAAAATCTCCTGATCTGTCAAAAGCCCTCAATGCAAAAGCAAGCGTCAGTGTCTGAGTCATCTTACCAGGGCCTTGCTTTGAATTCATGTTGACCTTGCCTTATTACTATGTCATTAATGCATTTAAAAATATAGTTCTACATTTTATTAATCATTTTTAGCTATTGTCAATTGGAAGGTTTTTAAGGGTATCTAGTTTGCCAGTAGTCTTCCATCCACTTCAGCTATATTTTCTCATACCATAGATCTTTTCACTTCTAATATCTGCTTTATTGCCTAAATCTCAGTTTCAAATATCTTTGGCCATCATCTCCTGTCTTTGAGTGCCTCTAATTTATTACTCCCATGTGAACAATTTTTCAATCCCATTAGGACTCCAATCCAGGCACCACCAAATGTTTACTGTCCATTTTCTTGGGTTATCCTCATTCAGATTAGAATTTATGCAGGGTCCCTGTGTTGCAAACTCCAGTGAAAATAGTGTCTTTCAGAATTGTGCCATGTCATGGTCCATCATCACAATCACTCCCTTACCCACACCCACCATGTCTTTGATTTTTTCCCCTTCTAACATCTGATCTGGCAATAGTTATTGATTAAACCCACATCTGTCTTCCTACTCTGTAACCTAGTTCTGGAGGAAAACAAGTGACTATGCCGACTGGTTTCCTTCTAAATTTGTGTGGCTTCAGTGTACGCAGCAATCCTACTGTATTTCTCCAGTATGTTTAACTCTACTATCCTTCAAAGCAACTTCTCTGCAAACCCCACCCTTCCCTGATCCCACTTCCCTCTCTCAGCTGATGACATCCCTTTTTATTTCAAAGATTGATCGATTGATATGAGAGAGAGCCAGCAAGAATGCAGTGTTGGGGGGGGGTGGGAGGAGGAGCAGAGGGATAGGGAGAGAGAAATTCAAGCAGACTCTGAGCTGAGCACAGAGCCAAAAATTGGCTCAATTCCATGACCCTGAGACCATGACCTGAGCCACAACCAAGAGTCAGACACTCAACTGACTGTGCCACCCTTCTTATTTCATTGAGGCGATGGAAGCTAACACTAGAGAGCTTCCTCATTCATGTACCTCCCAACCCACCAAACTCCCTACATTTGTAATATATTCTCAGCTTCCCCACTGGTGACTGGATTAACTATCCATGTTCATATCTAAGGCCACCTGTTCACATGTACACAGGATCTCACTCCTTTTCCCCTTCAGCCATCACTATCAGTGATTCTCTGTCATTTTGCTTTTCCTTCTGCTCTAAGAATGGGCACATGCCATCAAGTTTTTTTGTTTTGTTTTGTTTTTTGTTTTTGTTTTTGTTTTTCCTTTTTAAAAAAAGATTTTATTTATTTATTTAACAGAGATCACAAGGAGGCAGAGAGGCAGGCAGAGAGAGGAGGAAGCAGGCTCCCCGCTGAGCAGAGAGCCTGACATGGGGCTCGATCCCAGGACCCTGTGATCATGACTTGAGCTAAAGGCAGAGGCTTTAACCCACTGAGCCACCCAGGCGCCCCTTTGTTTTTCCTTCTTAATACAAAACAAGAGCTTTCCTCTTCTGGGAAGATGAAGTTGATATACTTTTCCATACTCCTCTAGCTAAGTAAAACTAAGACCCTTGGATATTTATATGTGTGTGTGTGTGTGTGTGTGTGTGTATAAAATACACACACACACACACACACACACTGAAAGGCGAGAAAGGAGAAGAAGGAACTAGGGACTTTTGTCCACAGTGGTTAATTCCCTGTGTTTATTTGCCTGCCTCCTATATCCCAGACTTGGAGTTAAAGAAGCTGGCAGCCCACAAACACCAACAGGCAGACAGAAAAAGCCCCAACAAAAGCCTGCTCTGTTTAGCCAAAGGACCAGGAAAGTGTCAGCCTAGCAAAATAGCAAACTTTTAAATTATCTAAAGTGCTCTACCCCAGCCAAAAGCCACAGAAAAAATTGTGGCCCTACTCCCACTCATTCCAGGAAAGTCCTAGTGGGAAACCCAGACTTTAGCCCTCAAGAAGGGTTTACCAAGGCACCCCAACACCTGCTAAGGTGGCATCAGAGAAGGATAAGGAGGAGGCTGGGGTTTTCATCCCCACCATGTGACACACAATGACACACATTGTCCCTTCCTCCTCCTCCTCCCCAATGCCGGGGGGACCACACAGGAAGCCTGGACTCCCATCCCTACCTGGCACTGGCAAAGCCTTCCCCTTCCTGATGGGGTACTGTCAGACAAGGCCTCACAAACTCCAGGACTTTCACCACCACCCAGCAGTAATGAGGCCCTTCTGTCCCTCTAGCCATGAAGGTATCAGTGGAGGCCCTGTGGGGAACGAGAACTCCCACTCCGGCTGAGCAGTATTGAGGACCTGTAAGAGCGCATTGACTTTGCCTGTCTGCATCACCGTTGTAACCCCAACACCTGGAACATTGCTTCGTGTATGATAGGAGCTGGTTGCATGATCTTGCTCAAATCACTGATCCCTCCTCTGTGAAACAATAATAACTACCTATCTGTTGTTGTGTGAATTGCATGGGTTGATACATGGAACACTCTTAGAACAGTGCCTGACACGTGAAGTGCCAACCATTGCTGCCGATGCCGGTGTTGTCATTATTCATTCCTTACAGATCTAGATGCCTCTGAAACAGAACTGTAGCCTTATCCCATGAGTTTTTATTTGTAGTATTTTCATTATTCTTATTTTCTAAGTATTCTGTAATTGCAATCATATTTCCCCTTTTATGCCCAAGAGATCTATAGAAGTATATTTTAAAATTTCCAAGTGGGTGGGAAATTTTTGTTTAAATGTTTGGTCCTAATTTGTAGTTTTATTGTTCTGTGGTCAGAGAATATGTCTGTGCACGTTGTACTTTAGGAGATTTACTGATGTTTTCTTTATAGTCTAGCACATGATCTATTTTTAAAAAATAATTTCTTCAATTAAAACAATTTTCCCCTTTTCCTCATTGTGAAGGCTTTTATGCTAGGGATATATCCTATAAACATACTTTCCAACACACCAAACTAGACAGTTAAATGAAATAAAAGCTTCAATCATGTTGAGTTAAAATGCTTTATTCCTGTTCAATTTGCAGTAAGCACAGATTGCAAAGTTCCCCAGAGGGAGAGAAATGGGAACGGGCACACTCAGCCTTCAGGTGTGATTTGTTAGTTGTTCTTCTGCTGCTTCTTTTCTCCCTCCAGTTTTCTCCTGGTGAAATAATGCTTTTAATTCTAATTGTAGCAGATTGTAATTTCCAAAAGTGACCACAGCAATACTTCTGGTCCTACATGCTGTTCCAGGATGTTGCCACTTCCATCAAGAGGTTAAGCCTCTTTGCAGGATTTGCAAGCTGGGTCATAAATGGCAATATGACCTCTGTGTGTTTCTCTCTCTCTCTCTCTCTCAATGCCCACGCTTGGAGGCCAGTCACCATTTATTGAGGAAGCTCAGGCTACATGGAGAGGCTACTTGTTTGTAACCCACAGAACCACCACCATCTACCATGGGGCCAGGGATAGCCACCATCGATCAGTAGACATGTGAGTGAGTCTCCAGATGATTGCAGTCCCAAGCCATCCCCACAGTGCCCTGTCGGAATCTGACCCATAGACATAATGAGCATCACAGGTAGTGGTTCTGCATCATTAAGTTATAGGGTAATTTGTTACTCAGTTATAGTAACCAGACCACTGAGGATGGCGTGACCTCAGTTAATCAGAAAATTCCATTTAGAAGGAAGGTGTTATAATGAGAAAAACAATAGACTAGGACCTAGGAGACCTGGGTAGTTTGGCTGGATGAGCTCATAACTGGCCTTGGGTCCTTGAACAAATCTTGTAACCTTTCTGAGTCTTAATATCCACATATGTTATAAAGGCAGTTGGACCTTCTAGGCCTCTTCAAGTTCTACAATTAATTAATGTCTTGATATTAAAAATTTAGCATTATAAAAGATTTCATATTAGAGATCGTCTCTTTTCTTTTGATATTGCGTATCTATATTTGATCAATGATATTCTTGATTTTGTAGTTAAGTTTCATTGGGCAATCTTATCTTCCTGATTTCTAAACTATTGGAAATATATTTCCAAAGTATTGACAATAGAGAGTAGGATCATTTTTTCTCAGTCTAATTTTATTTTATTTTTTTAAAGACTTTATTTATTTATTTGACACAGAGAGAGAGAGAGAGAGAGAGAGATCACAAGAGAGGCAGGCAGAGAGAGAAAGGGAAGCAGGCTCCCTGCTGAGCAGAGGGCCTAATGCGGGGCCTGATCCCAGGACCTTGAGATCATGACCTGAGCGGAAGGCAGAGGCTTAACCCACTGAGCCACCCAGGCGCCCCTCTCAGTCTAATTTTAATATAAAATAAGTTATAAAGCTGGCTATGCATTTGCTGCAAGCAGAGGGCTCCTCAATTTCCTTTCATAGTAATACATTAAGCACTGGTTTGGTTCCTTTTATATTGTTCGGTGATCCCTGCCTACTATTTTGGATGTTCTTTGTTAGTTACCAGGTGACATACTGCCAGAATATGCTTACTGAGATTTTACTGTCTCTGTCTAGATTCAGCATACTGAGAACTTTAAATACGCCTTACAAAGCTAAATCTGCTATGGGACGTATAAGGCCCGTTCTCATCAGTTCTAACTCTCTGGAAGCCGCATTGTTGGGAGGAGTCATCTATTATTCCACATACATTCCAGAAGAAGCTAAAGCAAGTGTTTAATGCGTGCTTTCCAACACACACTACTCCACGATCCCTAGAGTGTGATGACTTGGGACAGCTGCCCTGAGTCAATATTCAGGGGACCCAGCCATGCTGGCAGCTTGTCAGAGAGTCAAGGAGCACCAGCTGGGGCCCCATAACATGCTTCTAACACCCTCACAGAGTAACAGTCTTAACTTTCCTCCCTTTCCTGGGCTCATCAGAATCACTACTTTCTTTGTATCCTGTCCCACACACAGAACAACATTAGTGGGTTACTCTGATATAAATTGTATGTTTCCTGAGAAGCAGTTGTTTCCTACTTCTGTTTGACAGTTGTATTTTGTTATCATAATGACATGATTTCGTTAAATGCTACATAAAGAAGTGAAATATGAAGACAAAGAAGAGAGCTCTTTCAATGAAAACAAGTTAAAATCTTCATAAAGTGTGAGGGATGCGTATAGCTGTAACAGAGTGTGGGAAAAAATCTAGAAGGCATCTGTACTCAGATTGCTTCTCATTGATCTATAAGTTTTTGCTCTCCTTTAAAGATACCCTGACTTTAAATCTCAGTGAATATATTCTAGGTGTGCTTTACTTAAGAATGATGTCCCGGGCACTCCAAGTGAAGACCTTGCCCCTCTGTCAAAAGATTGGTCAATTGATATATACTTATTTGTAGTCAGTTGAACAAAGTGTTTGTAGAAAATGCCATTTTTTAAATTTGTTGCTTTGACCTATTTTTTAACAGCCCAACTCCTGGTCCAACAGCCCGCTCCTGAGGGATAAACTGGCTTAGACTGTACATAAATTCAGCTCCTCTCTCCTGTTTCATCACAGGAAATAAGGAACTGTCAAGACAGCCCTTCCCTGCTGCCAAACTACAAACTGCCACTTTGTGATTTTGTTTTCACACCAAGGATGTTCTTCAGCTTCAGTCCAGATCTCCCCAACCCATCCCCCCGACCCCCCCCCCATGACTTCCCTGATTAATTCTAGAGGCTATTCACTGCAGCCTCCTTGGACCTCACTGGGATGGTTCCATAGAAGTGCATTTACCTAGGGATCCTCTGCTAACTCCCCAAATCTAAGAAAAAGGCCTCCACCCTTTGCCCCAGGCTCCTCCAGTACAGCCCCTGGTTCCTTTCCTTCCTGGCTTTACCCAGTTACTTGCACCTCATCTGGGGCTCAGTACCAGGTACTAGGTATGTTGTAGTAAATTGAAGTGTGTGTATATAGTCAACAACAGATACATATTATCAGCAGAGGACCAAAGCTAAGTCTCTTGGCCTTTTTGTCGATAAATTGGTGAACTGACTAGGAAGAATTTTCATAGGACTTTTGTTTTGCAAAATCCCATTATAATGAACATAGAGTGTTAGATTAATTCTGGGTGTCCGATACAGTATTTCAACATATATATTTTATTTGGGTTCCTGCAGAAATTAAATGGGCTAGAGCCTGTCGTACTTAAACTGGGGGCTGGCTCACAAACTTTCTGTAAAGCGTCAGAGAGTAACTATTTTGGGTTTTATGGGCCATAGGGTCTCTGTTGCAACTATTAAGCTAAGCTGTCATAGCAGAAAAACAGTCCTAGGCAATATATAAATGAATGGGAGTGGCTGTGTCCCAACACAATTTTATTTACAAACAGGCAGGGGCCCTAGTTTGCTGACCCCAGGAATCTATCAAAATATGTTACTGGGGCGCCTGGGTGGCTCAGTGGGTTAAGCCACTGCCTTCGGCTCAGGTCATGATCTCAGGGTCCTGGGATCGAGCCCCGCATCGGAGTCTCTGCTCAGCAGGGAGCCTGCTTCCCTCTCTCTCTGCCTGCCTCTCTGTCTACTTGTGATCTCTCTCTGTCAAATAAATAAATAAAATCTTAAAAAAAAAAAATGTTACTGGCTCCCCTACTAGCAATTAAACTTGCTCAAGTCTTTTCCCTAAAAAAAAAAAATAAAATAAAAAAAAATCAAAGAAGCTCCACATCACAGTAGGAAGTTGTTTTGTCCTCCCCATGTCCACTTCCCCACCTCTCGTCTCCCTTCAGTGCTAGGCAATCTGACCTCTGTGCTCACCACCCACTGAGATTGTCCTTATCAAGGTCACCAACAGTCTCTGTGTTGCTAAATCCCACAGACACTCCAGTCTTTTCTTTCTTACTCAATGTTTCCACAGCTTTCAACACAGCCAACCACTCCCTCCTCCTGGAAACACTCTCAGCTCCTGAAACCTCACACAATTGTTTTGTTTGTTTTTTTCCCCTATGGTAGCAGCTACCGCTCAGTAATCAAAAGCTCCTTTCGTCTTCACAAACGAAGCACTGGAGTTGCTCAGGGCTCCATCCCGGCTTCTGTTGCGTCTCTCCCTACTCTTTCCCTAGAGACCTTACCCATGCCGTAGGGTTAGATGACATCTTGCTGCTGAAAATCCCCCAATTTATTTCTTCAGCACAGATCTCTCTTCTTCACATATCCAGTTGCCCACTTGACATTTCAGGTCTCCCAGGTGCCCAAAACGTAAAGCGCTGAAGAAGTGTAATTGAATAAATAAACGAGTTTACGCAGTTGCCCAAACAGAAACCACAGCCTAATCCCTAACTCCTCCCTTTTACTCACTTCAGGCATTACCCAAATGTAAGCCTTCTCTTTCCTAATCCTCTCCTGAATCGTTCCCTGCCTTCCTATACCTAATTCTGAGGCTGCTACGGCTGCATCTGTTGCTAAAATAATGAAATACTTCCATACTGGTGGTAAAGGGCCACTGGGCTAAACCCCAGTCGTGCAGGCCCCACCTCTGAGATCCACTTGCCCATCCCGCCTGGCCCCGCAGGGACAGGTCCGCAGACCCTGCTTGGTGCTGAAGCTAGCACCCATCCCGAAGAGCAAATGCTCATTCAAACTGATTGTTAAATATTTTAACATTATCCCTGCTTAATACTGCTGTTACTAAGATATTCTGGCAGTAGGAAATGATCTCTCACCCAAATTACTGGAAAAGCCACCCGACTGATCTCCCTACCTCCTGTCTCACTCATCTCCAGACTCTGTGTAGCAGCCAGAGGATTGTTCTAAAATGCAAGCTGATTGCATCATCCTCCTTCTTACAGTCTTTAAACGTGGCAACTGTCAAGATAAAATCCCAAGTCCTTTCATGATCTGAACTCTTGGGTTTTTCTTCGTTCTTCAAATCTCACCTCCTTAGAGATGCTGCCCCAATCCATCTAAGGTTGGTTCTTCCTGTTACGCTCTCACAGCACTCTGTTTGCTTCATTGCAGTGCTCACCATTTGACATTCTTGATATCATTTTGAAAAATGTTTTTAAAAGATTTTATTTCTTTATTTGAGAGAGAGTGCACGTGCTCAAGCGTGGGAGAGGCAGAGGGAGAGGGAGAAGCAGACTCTTTGCCTAGCAGTGAGCCCATCTCAGGGCTCCATCCCAGGACCCCAGGACCATGACTTGAGGCAAAGGTAGACACTTGACCGACTGATCCACCCAGGCGCCCCTAGTTGCTGTTGTTTTTTTTTAATCTGTTTTCTCCACTAACCTACATGCTCCCTGAAGGCAGATGCCATGACTCTCTTGTGCACTGACAGATCCTTTACCCCTGAATATTTAAGTGAATAAATCTGTCCCTGAATCCCTTCTAGCTTCATCCTTTGCCACTTTCTTTCTTGTAATCTAGGGTTTAGCTGTGTGCAGCCAACAAATATTCAATAATTCCTTGGTAATGAACTATTCTCAGTTCCTCAAACGGTGCTCGTAAACAGCTCCCCTTTTCCTGGAATACTTTCGTCTGCACTCTGGTGTCGTTTCACCTGGGGAACTCCTTCCAGGTATCGACACTGTCATTACACCTTCCAGGATGCCTTGCTGGGAATTCCTTCGTGACAGATACTCAGGATACTATAATTTAAGTGTTTGTTTCCTTTTCTGATTTCCCCACCAGATGGTAAGCCCTTTGGAGGCAAAGACTGTGTCATTTCTCATAGCAGAATTCAAAGCACCTTGCTCAGTGCCTGGCACTCAGTAGTTCGTATTTAGCAGACCAATTCAGTCCTTAAAACAACCACCCTGAGGTCTTGAGAGGGGGTAAGTGAATTTATATCCATCTGCATGGTGACATACTACTTAGAAGTATGGTAGCTTCCCCAAAAGATGAGTTGATTTTTCTTTTTGTTTTTCCTAAGGATAAATTTTACCTTAGTACCGTGTGTCCGTGATATGCAGTGACTTCACCAGCAACTCACTATCTGGCTTTATGGGCAGAAATTGGTTCATAGTAAAAGTGCAAAATGTGTATTACTAAAAAAGACGCACAGTGAGCCCAGCTTTTGTAAGGTCCTAAGAGGACGTAAGAGGATAGCAATTTCTCTTCCTTGAGACATATATATTTTTAATATATTAATCCGAATCCATACAACTCAGTTAAAAAAAGAACCTCTTTCCTCTACTGTTAATGGTGATTTTATGGTTTCATTCTGCTAGGCACATAAATATGTTACAATATAAATAAGCCAATGGTGTAATGAATCATGGCAGTCTTATTGTGTGTAAGTTTTTACTACAAATCTTGGGAGGGGAAGCTATTCATGCTCTGCATTTTTAAATTATGCTAATGTGATTAGTCATTATGATCCTACCTACTTTTCATGATAAATGCAAGATATTTAAGCCTCCTATAGTACTGAGGGGGCCTGATTAGTGCTCGGGACCCAATCAAGAAGCTGTTGATGAAGTTCAAATAGCACATTAAAAAGTTATGTATGACATAGGGAGTTGATTCTTGCTTATATAAGATTGTATAAACTAATATAGGAAGTATAAATTGTATTAATGTACATTTTTATTCTTCCATGAAAATGTTAGCTGCTACCATAATCTTTGAATGTATTTTGTCAGGATATGTGCAGGCCACTGTTTCTGCAATGAAAGTGTAAAAATGACAGAGTGAGCTGCAATTATTGTTAAATATGAAAATTCACAAACATCCGCATTAGTAAACAGGTGTTTTCAAAACCCAGACTTCAACATAGTTCAACCATTCTTGCATTTTGATGTTGTAATCAAGCAAAATGAAAAACAGAAGAGACACACTTTGGTTGATTATTATCCTGCCAGATCAGATTGTTCCTGTCCTTGTCTTACATAAATACCAAACTCAGAGGGAGAAGTGGGGAGCAGGGAGAAAAATAAGGATGTGTGTCGAGAGAGTGAAAGAATGGTCTTAGAATTTTAAATGAGTCCAATAAATTGTAGCCTTCCTTAACAATCTCAGAAATAAAAGTAGATCTATACGCAGTAGACACACTGCTCAAGTATACACTTGTCATTCAGTTTTTTAAGAAACTTTCTTAGAGCTAGAACCCCTTTCCAAATAAGTCTTATGAAGAATCACACACACACACACTCACACACACACACACACGTATAGATAAAACAGAATATATGAAATAAGAATATTTTTAGTAAACATTTCATTGGTTGAAATTCATTGAAAAACAAGGGTGTTTTGATGAATACCGGGAATTAAAATTAGGGGCTTAGATGACAATTATCATCTTAGATGAGCCTTAGCAGCCAATTTATTTTGGCAATTTCTTAGTGGTTGCATATCGAGATTTTCTTGATTACAAAGGTAAACTGTTGGAAATGATAAAAATATAGTTTGTTTTTTTTTAAGTTGCCTTGTAATCTCAGGGTACACATCCATTTGAAAATAATGAGAAGGAGCTTCATTTGTTCTGAGGACTAAACCAGCATTTACCTGGTGAGACAAGTAAGCATGTTGTTGGGTGTCTATTCCAATGACATTTGGCATGTGACACACTTGAACATTTTTAAAAACTGTAGTTTTGTAATAGTTAAAATTAGTTAAAATAGTTAAAAATGAAGTAAAATTCCAGTGAAATGTTTTCTGCCCTATTGAATCTGCTCAAGGACACGGCAGAGTGGGGGCAGAGTGAGGATATTTTTCTGGCTGATTCTTGAGTTGCAGTCTCCTCCACTATATATATTTGGATTTTAACAATAGATTTGCCAAGCACCCCTGCCCCCATGGATGCCTCTGTGTCATCCTGCTGCAGGCATAAATGGTGTATTCCTCTTGCAGTATTCTCTTAATTAATGCCATCACCATCTTAGAGCTGTGGTCACCGCCAACTTTTCCCCTTTTGTACTTCACCCCTAACACTGAATATCTTGTGAAGGTCTGTTCCTTCCATCTCCATAGTATATATGGAATCCAACCTCCCCTCTCCCATCTGTCCACATTGTAGTGGCCTCCTGACTGCTTCTTGCGGACTTGAGCCTTACCCTCTCCAGCCAGAGCTTCTACTCTGAGACACACATTTGATTAGGTCATTCCCCTGTTTTAAAGCTGGTAATGTTCTCTTTCACTTCCCTGGTTAAGGACAAACCCCTCAGCACAGTACAGAAGACCCTTAACAGTCTGACCCCATCATCCTCCAACCTCATCTTTTGGCTTCTCCAACTCATGCACCCCAACCCGCCACACTGCATGGGCTGTATTCTTCCTATCTGTTTTCTTTGCTCCTGGAGACCTCTTATCCCTCCTTCAAGATCCAATCTAAACATGACTCCCTTTCCAAAGCATTTCTTGATTTCTCCAGGCAGCTACCTCTCCAGCGTTCTTCTTACTACATATCATTGTAGTATTTGTTCCGTTTGTTGTTACTGTTGTTGTTCTGGGATCATCTGCTTGTGTGTCTGTCTTTTCTTGAAAGTACTATGAACTCTTAATGAACAGGGATCTTATCTTATCCTTTTTTTTTTTTTTTTTTGTCCTAAGCATGTAGTTTCATACTTAATATTGTACCTGAAACATGGAAAACCCTCAGTGAATATTTTTGGACTTTTTATTACAGCATTTCATGTGGAGTTTGTTCCTGATTCTTACGGTGATACACTAGCAGAAACCACAATGGCGTCTTGTAGACTCCCTGTTGAAATGACAGTGCATAGCTAATTATCAGTTTCTTTTCTCCTCGCTTCAGTTCTCCATGCCATTGGGTACCTAGTTCCTTTATCTTCCTCCAAATGCATTAACATATGTTTCAGAATTGAATTTCAAAACAATTGTTCTCTATGTTGTTTTCTTCCCCAAATTTATTTATCCCATCTCCTCCCAGGTTATGTGATACTTCCCTGAGGTTTAGGATCTCAAACAGAACTGATTTCTCCTCCTGGTTTTAGGTCAGATTTTGGGGGGAGGTGTTCATTTATCCCATTCCAAGTGCCCTCAGTGGAGGATCTCTTTCATTTTGTTTCCCCAGTATATTTTATAATCCTCCCCAAGAGAGCTCATATGCAAGCAGTGAGGGATTTGCAACTCTCAGATCCTCTGCCCCCGTATTCCTTGAGCTCCTGAAAATGCTGTAGTAAAGTGGGGATCTTAATTGTTTTTGTGTATTCACATGTAAATACTGTATCTATTGGATTCTTCTCCTTACTCATCTTTATAATTCAATAAAAATCCATCCCATGATAATCATTACTTCTTACAAACTCAGTTTATTCTTCTAGTTCTTTTGGATATTAAGACTTTTTTTTATCGTCTTTTATTTGCTTCATGATTTTACTTGGAGAGAATTTAATAACACTTACTGGGATGATTATTCTTCCTCATCCACTCAAACACTCCCACCCCTTTTCAAGGCATAACATTTCCTATTTCCAATCCTCCTGGGTTTGGGGAAAAAAAATAGCTTGGCAATGGTTCACTAGGAATTGTAATTTAATCCTTTGGAATAACAGGCTTTTCATCTGTGCTCTCTGCAATGATCCTGCGATCTGCCACACAATCAGTTCCTTAGAAAAGAACAATGCTACTAGAAAGAAAAGAAAGTACTGGCAACATGGTAAAGAATACGAGGCCTTTTATGAGATTTGTAAATATAAATTAGTCTTGAGAATAAATGGCCTCAAAATATGAATTACTGCTGCTATTCAAAAGAAGACTCAGGACATTTTTGGCAGCAAATGCAAATGAACCTGAGTGTCTATGCTTTTGATCTGGACTGTGTAAACACAGGCTCATAACTAGGTAGTTTTGTGTTTATATTGGTGGAGTCTCTAAAGTTATGCTTACAGATCCAGGAACAATGCGACATTCAAGAAAGAGCAAACACAGTCTTAATTCTTACCTCCTATGTCCCTTGACCCCGGGAGTGTTTGTCCAAGTTGTTTGGTCTCTCTGTATTTTATGGAGCAGGTTATTGTAAAAATAGTACTGATGCAGTTCTCTATGTCTGTAATGCTACACATATATTTATTTAAAAGGGGTTGGTCTGTTATGAAATGTCCTCCTTTTGAGACAATTATAGGCCATCAGCAATCTGCATAGTAATTTATCACCTCGTTTTCAGTCATTATCACTGTTAGTCAACCATGTGTTCCACAGCCTTAACATCATAGAGAGTTCACCAGGATTAGTTAGGTGTTTTAAGATTCATTATCATCACCATTATTACTACAAATCACACCATTTATTTAGCACCAACAGTCTGCTGAAAGCTGGCACAGTCTAAAGTGGGTAAGAAACCAGCCCCATGCTTATAAAGGAGCATGGGACTTGAGCTCCCGGTAACCATCGGTAAGGGAAGAGGACTGGCAGGCTCTTAGGAAAAGGTATGGGAGTTACATATTTTCATATCCAGAACGCAGTCTCCTGGAAGGACAAATATTTTGCAAAACTCCTTTTACTTCTCCGAGTGACCTGAACAATAGAAAGTAAAGAGGGCTGACCAGAAGGCACACTTAAGATGAAAGAACTTGGACAAAATCCCTGTGTTTATGGCACAAAATTGTTTTCTTTTTCTGGAAAGCTCTGTAAGACTAGAACCCTCTCAAGTCTGTCTGAGCCTGAAGTTGGTGTATGAGTTTACCTGTCTCAGGGTTCTTCACTCTACTAGTGCAGGCTACCTCTGTAACATACAGAGAAATGATCCATCCAGTTACCTAAAGGGGTGGCAAGAAGCTGGCAGTCTAGGTTTAGCCAACAATACTATAAGATATAAAAGGATGCATTTTCTTCTGATCTAATTATTGCAAGCAATTTAAGGCCTACTATGACTTATTTGGAGTATAAAAGGCACCTACTATAATACTCCTTATTTCTTTTTATAAAATGTAAACATTTAAAAATTTAGTGATTATAATTATGATTATAAAATTTGAAATTTGACTTGGAAACTAAGTTAAACAAAAAGCAGAGAAAGGTTTCCTTTTTGTTTGTTGGGTTCTTGCTTTGTTTTTTTGTCTTTCATAGTATTGGCCCAAGCTTTGAATGAAGCTTAAGAGCTAAAGGGGTAATTTGGGGGAAAATGTTTGTGTTCCTTCTCTGTGTTTTTATTTAATGATTTTGGAAATTTGGAGTAAAGCAGTAATTTATACTAATAAAAATTTAATTTATTTTATATTTATTGAGAAACAGTAAGTTCAAAATCATACTTAATAGTGAATAAAATCTGAGTTACTAGTGAAATTCTTAGTTTGCTTGAAAATCACACATTTTTCTTTATGTGGGATATGCATTTTGACATTTTAAAAGAACTACAAGGTAAAATAGTATTATTGGGAATTGATTTGCATATAGGGATAAATATTTGATCTTTTAAATATTCTTAGAACTTCTAGTTACAGTAGTACTGAATTAAGGCTAAAGATACTCCATATTTTAATAAGCCCAGGTTTTCTGTAATGATTAAACATTCATAGATCCTTTTATTTTACTCCAGTTAGCATCTGTGCACATAAATGTAGCTGAGGAAGAAGAAACCTTTTTTTTTTTTTTACCTGAGTATTTCAGTTTGGTGTTCTTGGTGTGAGACAAGTACATTTTATAGAAAAACACTGCGGAAGAAAAAAGTAATTCTTGAGAAGATAGAGAGTCCAAGAATTCTTAAGTATCTGGGAAGATGTTAGAAATAAATGTTAAAAAGAAATTTGGTGGGTTTTGTAGAAATCAAGTGAACAAATATATTTCGTTACTTATTTATGGTCTGGGAAGAAAATTTTTCTATAAATCTATACCAGCTAAAAAAACCCTTCCTACAGTGACTGGTGCCATGTAGGGGGGTGGCTGTGAATGGGAAGACTTTCAGAGGACAGAAAAATATTAAGTACAAAATTGTAGTTTTTCATTGTCTTTATAAAAACTAAGTTTTTCAGACCTTGGACCTGGGGGCTAATTTACATGACCGAGTATGAGAGCTCTCACAGAATGATTGCACACCTGCATTCGGTGAAACAGAAAGAAAAACTCTCTTGTTGAGTAATGTACCATATGCAAATTGGGGGATCAAAGGAGCACAACAGCTGGCATACAAAGAATATTTTTCAGATTCTTAGGGAGCATCAGTCTGGAGGCGTTCAGAACCTCCACCAGGCTGGCAAAAGTGCACGGTGCAACTTGGGTGATCTTGCGTGTGAATGAAAATGGCTTTTGGAGAAATAGATAAATGTTATGGCCAAAGTCCAAAACTCATTGGCATTGATAGCTGGGCATCCAGCAAAGTGGGAAGAGTTACTAACAAATTCCTTAATTAGGAACCTCTTTATATTTCTACCATCAGTTGAAAACATGTTTAATCTGCACTCTTCTTTATTTCAATCTGTGTTGCTAGAAAGATAGGCTACTTGAATTTCACAAAGACATGTCAGTAGCACAGTTCTTATGTTTCCAGGGCATAATGGGCAAATCTTCAGTCAACATTTATATTAAAGACAGTTGTGCTTGAAGGCTCAGGCCTTAGGTGAGCTAAAGAGTTATTATTCATCACAGAGGGACTGCTAACAGGACCTTAGAGGTACTGTTGTCAATGGAAAGAGCTCTGGACCCTTTGCAGATTCAACTTGCTCATCTGTTTAATACAGAGAGTAACATTTGCCCTGACCATGTTACATTTGTTGTGAACATCAAACAAAATCAAATAGGTGAAAGCAGTTTATGATATGTAAGATCATATATACTGTAAGAGATTATTATTAAATTAATGAACTCACTAAAATGATTCTTAATTTATAGGTATTAGAGAGGTCCCAAATCCTCAAAGAGATTAATATAATTATAATTATTTGACCCTTGTATTTATTTTGATTAATAATCACATACATTTCTTATTTGGCAAGAAAGCTGAATTTTCTTTTTGAGCCCCCTTCTCCTTATATTCGAGTCTGCTTTTTCTGTGTTTGCAAAGCTCCCTGAACTCAGCCAGGACGTCAACAGGGAAGTGCTACTCTTCATTAAAATGTGCTATTTTTGGCACTTTTTGTCCTAAAACTAATCATCATAGACAAGACAAAACAAAACTAATGTTCTATCCTATGCAATCCCAGAACCCTGAGCTGCCCTTATTCGTGGTCTCCTGACCAAAAAACTATCATTTTAGGCAAAAATTACACAGACCACTGCTATTCTATGTAAGCTTTATAATAGCTCATTCATAATATACTAGGAAGCATCATCAAAAAAAAGATTCAATTGCCCTTTCACAAGTGGGCATCTGGCCATGAAATTTCTAGAAGCCTTTGGCCATGCAAGTAAGCTTTGAGGTGTAGAGGTAGATACATCCTGGAACAGAGCTTTCTTGACTCAAATTTTACATGCTTTTCTTTTGTCAACTTTCTTGCTTTTCTATTTTCTACATACTTCGTAGTTTCCTTTAAAGGGGGAGAAGGCCTAGTAACTGAATGTATGTTTTGCAAAGAATTGGTGGCCTTTTTAAATAACAAACCCAGGTTCTACTTCTGGGTATGACCATGTGCAATGCTCTCTATCTCCACCACTCTCGAAGTGGCCTCTGGACTTGAAGTCCAGTGGCTTCCTTTCTCTGTTGCCTTCAGGTAACTGGGCTTTCTCACTTCAGGAACTTAAGGCAAAAGGCTGGCTGGGCCACTCTGAGGCCATTTTTTTTTTTTCCCCATCTGTAAAAAAAACAAGCACCCTTGAGTTGAGGATTTCAAAGGCTCTTTCACCTCTGACACATTTGTGACTCCTTGAGCAACACCTCCAAAGATAATCTGATTTATTCAATTCATGAGCCTGATTGATGAACAAACTTACAAAACTTGAGGGCAACCACCAATATCTAGTTTGAAAAATTTCCACCTCTTTTATTAGCTTGAGTTTGACAGCTGACTATCATTTGGTGACAAAAAGCCATAACTAAAATAAATATTTTTGCAAAAGACTGTTCACCTCCATCTGATTGGAACCACTTGCCTACCCCATGGGATTGAATGTGGAGTATTTCACTGTGAACAATTACATTTTGAATGACAAATATTAACTATGTTGATGGTCACTGGAATACCTACTGGTATCAGAGCAGCAGTGCTAATTATTAGCTAACCACTTTAGCTGACTAATACCTAATCTAAGCTCTGTCAGTAACTGGTCAAGTAGCCTAGAATAAAATCCAGTTTCCTTACCTGGGAATTGGGCCACTGACCTGGCTCCTGAGAAGCATTTGTAATCACTTCAAGTCTCAGAGGACAAATGACCACCTGGGAACAGCTGAGACTTTGGGGGATGTGTTTACTCTTTGGGGCCATTAAGGGAACCATTTAGGACTGTAGCAGTGGTTTACTAATGTTGCCCCAGTGGCCCCAAAGAGTTAATGCACTTTCCATATACCTCCTGCTTTCTCGGTGTAAATCAGCTAAGTTATCAGATGGTGCCTTGGACAAATCAATTTGCTTGACACAGGTGGGCATTTTTCTTGCAGACTGTATTTGCCTCTTCTTGGCTCATAAAAGAACAAGAGCCAAACCCCCACAGACATCTATCCAGCACTCTACATCATGGCACTTTGGGATTATTTATGAAACAGAGTTGTTAACCATCTTAAGCTTCCCATGCCACTCCTACATTTGCTGATCTTTAGAAGAACTACACTGAATGGTAGTATTGGAGATATTTGATAGTCTGGATTTATACATGTCATTATTAATAATAGCTATAGGCTGTGAATATCTATCCACCCAGCTGTCCTCCTCTCCTTCCATCTGGACTCAGAGGGATTTTTAAGAAGGTGAATCCTGCTTATATTCTGGATTGCTTCCTATCTGCTGTCCCTTGAAGGAGCATTTTGATGAAATATTCTTACTATCTCCTGCATTATTAACCTTTAAAATTTTGTTTTGTTTTGTTACTTTTTTCTTCCAAACTGTGTGAAAAGCCCTTAACTTAAATAAATCCTACCCTCCCTGGACTTAATGCTCTTCTTTGCTTCTCTCCCTCTCTTTCTGTTCTTTCCATTTATTCTTGTTAAAGAGAAGTTCATACTTCTGGCCTTCACTTTGTCATTCACCGCATCACCCACCGTAGCCTATCCTGAATGTGGTCACCATTATTAGGAGCCTAGGTCTTTTGGTTATTAAGAATCTACAAAGTGCTTGAGATCTACAGGAAGAATTGATCGGCTTAAATACAAAAAAAGAAAACTAGAAAATTTTAATCTGTGGTAATTTCATAAGGAAAAACACTATATACCTAAATTTATGATACATTTAATGTGGAATTTGGAACATTTTAATATTTGCCACAATAGGGGGTAAGATCTCCAAAAATCAGCACATTCAGAGTTCAGGAGAGTTTTATGATGGTCCCGTTCAGAGATATCCTAATTGCCAAATATAGTTGACCATTTTCAGTTCTTATTTTAAAAAACTGAAACATCATTTGATAATGTTAACTTTATCTGCCTTTTTCTTTTCTTCTTTTCTCTTTCCTCAGTTGCTGTGATATCAGCATCTCCTAGTTTTTACCAAAAACTTTGTACACTCCTGCTCAGTCTTCTCTGGATTTTTCTCCCAGAGTTTCATCTTGATTGTCTTCTTACTTTATCTACTTTCCTTGGTGATCTTATCCATGCCCAGGTTCTTGTGTTCCCTTATATTCTGAATTCTATCTCCATCAATGCTAGTACCACAACCTCAATTGCTCTCCTCTTTGACCTTGAAAGTCTTCTCTTCCTCTCCTGTTCCTGTCTGAGTAAAGGATACACTATCCATCCAGAGATCTGGGGGACCTCTTACACCTTTCTTCAATCAGCAATTAAGTCAATTCCCTTGTTCTCTTGAATATCTGCCCTTCTTCACCTTTTAAAAACAATTCTGCTTTTGTCACTCCCATGCTTAATCCCTTCAGTAGTTCCCACTAACTTGGGACGAAGCCCCAGTCTTACCATGACTCATTAGACCCTCCATAAACTGGCCTCTGCCTGCCTCTGTGGCATCAGTTCCAGCCACTCTTCTCTCCCCACTTCTTCCAATCCATAAGCTGTAGCCAGACTGGCATTCTTCTTACTTCACTCTCACAATGGTATCTTCCCTTTCACAAGGAGGTCCTCACCCTGGGACATCTTTCCATCTACTCTTTCCTTAGACAGGCCTTCCTTGAGTCTCCGGATCATGTCGGCTCCCCTCATGGCCCATACCATCAACCACCATTACATTCTCATTATACTGTGGGCCTCACCTACTGTAGCTCTCCAACACACTTCATATTCTTTGTTCAATGTCTGGTTTTCCCAATAGTTAAGAGTGCCTGATACTCACTGAGTAATTCCTGTGTGCCAGATAGTTTTATATATATCCTTTTATTAACTTTTTTAAATTTTATTTATTTGAGAGAGAGAGAGAGGGTGAGTGAGAGAGGGGGCATGAGCAGGGGGAGGAGCAGAGAGTGGGGGAGAAGTAGACTTCCCACTGAGCAGGGAGCTTGATGTGGGGCTCAATTCCAGGACCCTGGGATCATGACTTGAGTGGAAGACAGACATTTAACTCACTGAGCCACCCAGGCGTCCCTATATTATCTCATTTTAATTATTACAACAATTAAGAAGTAGGTTCAATTACTACTCTAGTTTTACAGTAAAGGAAATGGAAGCACTGAGAAATTAAAGCCACATAGTTAGTGGATAGATTAAAACTGGAACCAAGGTAGTCTGTATCCAGGGCCCATGGGTACCCATGATTGATATTGCTTCAGTGAACCAGTAAGCTCCACAGGGGCAAGGGCCATATCTTGTACCTCTAGAACCTAATATAGTATTGGTACATAATATGTGCCAACAAGAAGTTGTTGAAATATATAGTCCAAATTCCTAGGGTGGTATACAAGGTGCTCCATAACCTTACCCTGACCTACTGCTCCAGCATTCTTCCCAGTAGGCTTGTCCCTTCTTCCCCAGGTCCTATGTTCTAGCCACATAAGCAGTTCCAGAAACAGCCCAGAGTGAGTCACACTTCTGCCTTAACGTATGTTCATTAACTCACTCATCGATTCATTCACTCTTCATTCATTCACTTACTGAATACCTAATAAAGGCCAGACAGAGAGCAAAGTCCTAGGATAGATGTATACTATAGGAACACGGAAGAGAGATATGTACATAAGACCAGGGAGTTAAGAAAGTCTCCCAAGAGAGGTAAGAACACTAAAATTGAATTTTCATTTCCCTGGAATGTGCATATCTTCAAGGTAGGACTCTACTTATCCTTCAGGGCTCTGCTCAAATGTCTCATGCAGCGGTCTCTTCATATAGAACTTGCAGACACAGTGTACCACGTGCCTCTAGATGATGACCTACCCCATCAGACAGTCAGAGCCTCTACTCTGTGTATCAGAGTCAGCACTCTGGGTTTCTGGCACAGAGGAGATACCTAGTAAAACACCGATGAATGAATAAAGAAAATAATCATCCTTTTCCTGAAAACACTTCAGTTCATTATACGGCTCTGTGCACTTACCTGAAACCATAGACTTTCGATTCATTTACAAAACAGACAAATATATTTTCCTTAACATACAAATAAAAGAGATTGGAGAGCACAGACATCAAGCATCATCACATCATTTTGTTTTAGACATAAATGTGTAAATAATGTAAAAAAAACACTTAGGGACACAAACACACACAAACACATACACTGATATGCTTTCGCCAACTTGGTGAACCTAATTACTTGAGAAAATAATTCCCATGATCAGGCACATCTCCTGTAAGTTCTGGACACTGTGTAGAATATTACATGACAGAATGTTACTGTATTTTCTGAAAGGCAAGATGATCCTAATGATTCTCCCGTCAATGAGAAAGGACTTTTCGTTATTAAAAACAGCCCCTGAATGTTAGACTGCTAATGTGTTTTGTACATGGGTGAAAAAAAAATCATGCCATTTATACATTTTGGACTAACATCAAAGCACACTTATGTCACAGTGTTCTTTTTGGGTTTGTCATATGGAGGGCTCTTTGAAAATTGTAATGAGATGCAAGCTTCCCCCAATGTCCCCTTCTCTACTCATCATGAAGGACATCTTTGACTCTTAGGGGAGTCAAAGCTCTTATAGGAGCCGCTGAGGGCCATGTCTGGCATTCTGCAATCCTGTTTCTGTTTGAGTGTGTAACCCTGAGCTACCTCTCTGTCTCTCTCTTTCTCAGGATAAATTTTTTCACCTGCCAAACGAGTAGGTTGGACTGGAGCAGGGTCAGCAAATGTTTTTGGTAAAGGGAGAGAAAGTAAATATTTTTGGTTTGGGGCCACATGGTCTGTGTTGCAACTACTTAACTCTGTGATTGTAGTGTGAAAGCAGCCATATAAAAGCATGTAGAGACACAGCCATGCCTGTTCTCCAATAAGTTTTTAATTTACAAAAACAGGTAGTGGGCCAGATTTGGCCAGTGGGTCATAGTTGCAGGCTAGAGAATTCTAGGATCCCTTTGAGCTTTTTTCTCCCCCTCCACGTATTCAGTTTAAATCATCATGCGGCAGTTCAGAATTGGGAGATAACCGGGGGGAAAAAGGAGCATACTTTAAAGAATCATTGGCTGGATGAGATTACTATATTTGACTTATCTTTTCACTTGGAATCTTTTAACTTTGTAGCATAATGCCCCTATTATATTTAGCAATTAGAGTGCCATCACAAAGTAAAATGTAAAACCATTATTCCTTGAAAAGAGAAAAGGCTTGCAGTATGAAATGATGCATGCAAGGAGTGTGGGTGATAATTTACTCATATAATCATTTCTATTTCAGTTCTATGGCAAGTATTTCTGGAGATGGCTCACACGGCAAGGAGATCTTTAAGATGTGCACACCATAATTAACCTTTTTATATACTCTGATAGAAATATCAATAGTCTTCTCTCCACGTTAGCAGTTTTAACTCATATAGTCTATGGAATGATTTGAATTAAAGAAAGACGATAATAAGAAAAAAACACAAACCCTTTATACCTTGGGTTTAAAACAAAACATGCATTTTGTTCCTGTTATTTTTATATCATGCTGAAGTTCTAGACAATGAATGCCTCTGTCTTGTTTTTCTCCCTGGCTGAGCAGATTAAACAACTAGCTAGTACTTCTGTCATATATAGACCAGTGACTCTCAAAATATGGTTTCTGGACTAAGCATTACTGGCATCACCTAGGAATTTAGAAATGCAAATCCTCTAGTCCTACCCCAGATTTATTGAATGAGAACCTTTTGGCATGTGGTCCTGCAGACTGTTTTTAACAAGGGCTCCCCAAGTGATTCTGATGTCTGATAGTTTGAAAACCACTGTAGGGATTAATACTTTATAGAAACATAAATTAAATGGAAGACTGGCCTCACGCAAGACCTTAGAGTTTGCATATACAGAAGGTGTGGAATGAAGGCAATTTGCCTCTAGCTATATTACAAGGAGAGGGGAGCTGAGGAAGGGAAACAATAGGGAAGGAGAGAAACGGAATTTTGGTGAGCAGATAGAGCCAGAAAACCTCAGAGGTTCAGTTAGCAGAGGTGGCTAACCTCGTACACCTCTCTATCACCTCCTGCCTCAAAGTCATTCTTTCAACAGCCCTCATCGTGATTGATGGGTGAGGATGATGCTTAGATGATGGGGACATGGAAACGAAGAAGAGTCTCTCCTTGTCTACTGAGAATTCGGGGTCTTGAAGTGAAAAAAGAAAAAAGAAAAGTGTCTCTTGAGAATCTGCAGTGCGCACCTCATAGGCAAAATCAAAAGGGAGAGGCTAGGTTACAGGAATGAGAGACAGGATGAAGAGAAGAGAAAAAAAAGGAGAAATAAGGGGACAGAGTGTGAGCATGAGGCAATTTTATTTGTACTAGAACATTTAGGAATTTGGCGCCTCTGCTTTGATTTGGAGATACGGCCCCTGATGATTCTTTATTCTCACTGTTCCTCTGAACAGAACCAAGAACTCAAACAACAATCTATCCTTTCCTTAGGATGCTTAGAGCTGGCAAAAAGCAAAAGTAACTCATCAGAGACATAACCCATTAAGCTATGTATGGGTCAGAAACAACATATTCTTATACTGACATCTGGTCATCTTCCTAGTTCTGTGGGCATAGTATTAATCTTGGAGCCTCATCTTAAAATTATCATTGTATCCACCAGGAGAGGGTTATAGAGGAAACCATATTACTAAAAACTAACACTAAATGAAACATCACTGTACTTTTAGAACATGGATGATTTCTAGAAGTCACCTTGTTAAACAGACTAAAATGTTTTAAAGAATGACTTTATTGTTTTAGTCAAATAATATGTTTGCCCATTATTGTTTTAAAAACCCAAGCAATACAGAAAGTTACAAAGAAAGCAGCAAATAATTTCCCAAAGTACAGATGACTAACATTTGATGAACAGAAAGCATAAATACAAATAGAAGGTAGGTAGTTAGAAATGGTTTCAGAAAGAGGGTTAATATTGTACATGATATTTTTAGAAAGTTTTTATTTTGGAATAATTTTAAACTTACAGAAACATTGCAAAGACAATACAGAGTATTCTCATAAACCCCTCATCTAGTTTCCTCTGCTATTAAATCTTATTTTATCATGGTACATTGAGCACAGCAAAGAAACCAACATTAGTATATTGCTATTAACTAAATCCAAGACTTTATTGAATTCACCAATTTTCCACTAATGCCCTCATTCTGTTCCAAGATCCACGCTGCATTTGGTTGTCAGGTATTAGTTAGGATTCTCCAGGGGGGCAGAACCAATAGGATGTGTGCATATATACTATATATGTATAGGAGGAGAAAGAGACTTATTATTAAGAATTAACTCATGTGGTTATGGAAACTGAGAATTCCCAAGATCTGCAGTCAACAAGTTTTATTCCTTCTTCTTGTCTCATAACTGAAACTAGGATTTCCAGTCAAATGTTGAGTAATAGTGGTGAAAGTGGACATCTATGTCTAGTTCCTGACCTGAGGGGGAAAGCTCTCAATTTTTTCCTATTGAGAATGATACTCCCTGTGGGTTTTTAGCCCACGGGTGACAATGTATAGTTTTAGTCTGAAAGCTGGCAGGTTGGAAACCCAAAAAGAGTTGATCTTTCAGTTCAAGTTTAAAGACTGGAAAAAAACTGGTGTCTCAGATCAAAGCAGTCAAGCAAGAGGAGTTTCCCTTTTCTCAGCCTTTTTAATCTATTCATGTCTTCAATTGATTGGATGAGACCCACCCACGTTAGGGAGGGCAATCTGCTTTATTCAGTCTACCCATTCAAATGTTAATTTCATCCAGAAATACCCTCACTAGGGACGCACCCAGAATTTGACCAAACATCTGGGTACCCTATGGTCCAATCAAATTGATACACAAAATTAACCATCACAAGGTTACATAATATTTTAAATTTAGTATATCCAACTTGCCAGATCATTTCATATCCCCTTCGTTTAAAGTGCTCAAAGTAAGCAGACAGCTTACTAGAAGCCCTAACTTCTGCCCCCGTCAGTTTAGTTGAATACTTTCTACAAGTTTGTGTTTGAACTCAAAACTTTTAAAATCACGTAACTTCTGGCACCCAGCTGGCTCAGTCAAAGGAGCATGTACTCTCAATCTTGGGGCATCAGTTCAAGCCCCATTTTGGGTGTAAAGATTACTTTACATAAATAAAACTTTAAATAACAGGTTTTTAAAAAACTGATAACAATCCCACGGTGCCTGGATGGCTCAGTCCTTAAGCATCTGCCTTTGGCTCAGGTCATGATCCTAGGGTCCTGGGATTGAGCCCTCGCATGGTGGGGGTGGGGGAGGGGGAGTCCCAGCTCAATGGGGAGCCTGCTTCTCCCTTCCCTACTTCCCCTGCTTGTGTTCCCTCTCTTGCTCTCGCTCTCTCTCTCTGTCAAATAAATAAATAAATAAAATCTTAAAAAAACAAAACAAAACCTGACACAATACCAATGCAAAAAAGAATGAATTGTTATTTCCATAAAGACTGGATCGAGTATGTTAGGAAGACTGAAGAGATGTAAGAGATTTGGATTAGGTATGAGCATCACAATGGTAAAATGTTGGGATGTGGAGGGGAATCTAAGGGGATTCTGCACTCAGATTCTTTCCCAAGTGTCTTTCAGCTCTTGTTTCATTTTTTTAAAAATTGAGACTGGAAATCCTGGAGAGTACATTATTACTGTAGTTCATGCAAAAAAGATGGCCAGGGGGAATTCCAATCAGGGGACCACTTTCAAAGAAAAGATCTTGGCCCCAAATCAAAAGATTGGCAAATGACCATATATGTGGTTTATGTTAAAATATGCAATTAGTGAAGATGAAAAAGTTCTAGAGATGGAAAGCGGTGATAGCTATACAACAATGTGAATATATTAATGTCACAGGACTGTACATTTAAAAATGACTAAAATGATAAGTTTTGTTATCTGTATTTTACCATAGCACCAAAAGTGAAATATGCAAAGTATGTATCTTTTTTCACATTACTTGTTTTAACAAGCAATTTTTGTTAACTTACAAATGGTTGCATTGGATAGGAGGGCTTATTCTGTACTAAATTTATTTTTACTTTAACTGACTAGAAGAAGGGGATACCAATATGAAATTGAATGAATTATTAGGTAAATGATCCCTTTTCTAATTTTAAATCAAGAGATTTTAATTCTCTGACATAGCTCTAAATTTAAGAGAAAAATATTGTATGAAAAACTTTAAGAGATTAGAACAGTGCTTCTTAATCCAAGGCATGGCCAAGTCCTGAGGTGCATTTAGAAATGCATGGACATGTTTTTAGTGATTGTAATAGTTGAGGTGATCTTGGCATTCTGGAATCTGAGCTCTAAAGATGCCAAACATCTTACATTGCACAGGACAGTCCTGATATCAATGACATGCCCACCCCAAACGTCAATAGTAACCTCAGTAACAAAGATTGAGGTAGAGTCAATATATTTAAAAAATTATGTTTCAGTTTTGCATGGTATTATTGACGTCCTTATGAAATTTGAGAAAACACACATTTTACTTTCCTTCCGCATCTAACTCCATTTTTTTTTGTACTATTCCTTCCAGTGCTTGGGTTTATAACATTTATCTCCCATTCTGAAACCGTAATTCAAATAGTTGTTTAGTCCTGATGCTATTTTAAATGATTTAGTGCTCAATACCAGAACCATTCACGCCGTAGCTTCTCCATTTCAGTGCTCTTTACTTTGATTCATCTACTTGGTTGCCTCCATTTTTGTCATAGAGCAGTTTTTTAAAAAGATTTATCTATTTTAAAGGGGGGGAGGGGCCGAGGGAGAGACAGTCTCAAGTAAGCTCCACTCTGAGCATGGAACCTGATGTGCGGCTTGATCTCAGGACCCTGAGATTGACCTGATCCAAAACCAAGAGTCAGTCACTTAAACGACAACACCACCCAGGTGCCCCATCATACAGAAGTTTTTAATTAACCTCTTTTTTATACCAAGAAAATTTTGTGGATTTTGATTTCTTTACATTCTTTCATGCTTACTATCTATCTGTTGCATTTATCCTAGCAGAGTAATTTAGTTGGGTTGAAAATTTTCAAGTCACACATTCTTTTCCTCAGAACTCTGTAGACATTGCTGCCCTGTCTTTGGTTTTGAGAGCAATGTGGGGGAGTCTGGGGTCAATTGAGTTTCCTCCTTTACTTTTTGTTGGTATGTGAATTTCTATTTTATTAGTTTTGTTTAGGAGAAATATTTCTAAACATAAAACAATTGGGTTAATGTCCTAAAATTCATTTTAGATATTTTGAGGGTCAGGGGTAGAAACAAACGTTTCTTAAAGTTCTTCTAAGATGACTTGGGTATAAAAAATAATTTAAAAGGTATTTTTCTCTTATTATCTTGTAAATATAATATTTGGTACATTCAAAAGGTCAAATATAAAATATGTACAACATACATAATCAAAATAAAAACTTTAAAATAATCACTCAGGAACTGAAAGGGTCACCAAGACTGTTGCATCTACCGTGGGCTCCTCCCATTCTATTTCCCTCACTTTCCCCTGAGGGAGCAACTCTCAAGTACATTTATCCTTCCTTTGCCATATTTCAGATAGTTTTTATCATGTATGTATATATCCATAAGTAATATATTATATCATTTTGCTCATTTTTGAGTTATGTAAAAATGATATCATAGTATCTATAATCTTTTGGAAGTCTCTTTCATTCAAGCTAATGTTTTTAAAGATTCATCCCTGTTGTTTTGTGTTACTATACAGTGCTCACTTTTTAATAGCATTATTGGTATATAATTTACATGCCATGAAGTTCACCTCTTAAAGTACATAGTTAAACAGCTTTCAGCATATTTACAGAGTTGTGTGACCATTGCCATCTTCTAATGTTAGATTATTCTTATCACGTCCCCAAAGAAACTTTATACCTAACAGCAGTTACTCCCAATTCCCTTCTCCCCTGATCCTTTATGCCCTGTCTCACCACCAGGGATCTGCAATCCCACCTCTACTGTATATCAAGTATCTATAGATGTCTGGGTCTATTCTTTATTCCATTCTGTTTCTTTCCATTTGTCAATCTAACAGTCTGCCAAAATCATAGTCCTATTTTTTTTTAAAGATTTTATTTACTTATTTATTAGAAAGAGAGAGAGAGCGTGGCAGAAGAGAGAGGCAGTGGGGAATGGAGGGAGAGAATCCCAGGCAGACTCCCCACCAAGCCCAGAGGCAGAAATTAACATGGATGCTAGGTAATTTCACCTATAAAATTACATGAGCCTGGTCTCTGCTGGTAGGAAGACTCTAAACAATGGATTCCATTGCTTTAGTAGCTTTAGAACTATTCAAGTTTTTTAATTCATAAGTAAGTTATATTTTCCTAAGAATTATGTCATTTCGTCTAGGTTTTCAAATGTATCAACAAATTTATTACTCATGCTATTTTCTTCTTAATCTGTGCTGTTCCTATATTTACATTCCCTTTTTAGTCTTTGTATTATTTGTGCTTTTTTTCCTCAGTCTTGCCAAAAGATTGTCTGGTGTTTTTTGGTTTTGTTTTTTTAAGGTTTTATTTATTTATTTGAGAGAGAGAGAGAGAGAGCATGAGCGGAGTAAGGGGCAGAGGGAGAAGTAGACTCCCCACTGAGCAGGGAGCCTGACATGGGGCTTGATCCTGGGACTCTAGGATCATGTCCTGGGCTGAAGGCAGACACCCAGCTGACTGAGCCACCCAGGTTCCCAAGATTGTCTGTTTTTTTTAACTCTTTTCAAAAAGCTGACTTTCATGTCTGCCTTTCTGTTGTAGTTTTCAGTTTCATGGAATTCTTATTTTCCTTCTTTCCTTTTATTTACTTTGGATTTCTTCTCTTGTTCTTTTCTAAATTATTAAGATGGGGTCTTAATTCATTTTCATACTTTCTTTTCTAATTATGGCTGACAAATTTCCTTTAAAAATATTACTTCTGATGGATTATATTTTCATTATAATTTAGCTTTAAATATTTAAACTTCATGATGATTTCTTAATTGATAAATGAATAATCTCTTTTCAAAGATGTGAGAACTTTAAAGGTACCTTTTTGCTATTGACTTCTGTATTAATTGAATTATCACCAGAGAATACTATCTTTCTAATGAGGTCAACTTTAGATTCAAATTTCCTTTAGTATGAGTCTATTAATGACAAACTCTGTTTTTGTTTAGCTGTGTCTTTATTTCACTCTGAAACAGTGAATAGTTCATACTTCCTTCAGCAACAAATAATACTCCATTGCCTCCTGTTTTCTGTTTTCACTGCCGAGCATTTTGCTGTCCATGAAATGATCATCTTTTTGTGATCTTTCCTCTCTAGCTGCTTTAAGAACTTTTGTCCTTAAAAACAAAAAACAAAACAAAACTTTTGTCCTTGCTGCTCTAAAGTCACTTCATAATATCTAGGCATTGATTTTATTTGTCCTACTTGGGAATACTGTGCTTTCTGAAATTATAGATTAATAGTGTATAGCATTTCTGGAAGTTTCTCGCCAATTATTAGTCCTTGACTAGCTTTATTCTTGCCTTCTGCGGCTTTGATTTGACATATGTTAGCCTTTCTCATTTCATCCTCAATAAATACATTATTCTCATATTTCTCAGTCCTTTTTCTTTCTGGATTGTGTTCTGGTTAATTTATTCATTTCTATGTTTGAGTTCATTAATGCTTTTTCAGCTGTGGCTAAGCTGTTTTTTAACATGTTTTGTTTTTTCTTTAACATTTACATATTTTATATTTAGATGTTCCATTTAGTTATTTTTCAGAACTGCCTGATCATTCTTTAAAGTTTACTGTTGTTTTCTTATTCTTTTGATTCTGTATTTCTTTAAATACTTTGTAAGCAGCTAGTCTATATCTGACAGCTCTAACATAGATGGCTTACCTCCTTGTGTGCCTAGTGGTCTTTGATTGTGAACAATAGTTGCCTGATTATAAATTATGGGAATCTCATGGGATATACCGTAGGATGCTTTTCTATAGATATTTGGTTTGGTTTCTGTTAGGAGTTGGGAAGGCTACCAATCTGGGGTCACATTAGCTCTCTTTGGGAGTCCTGGCTTAATGCAGAATCTAAGGTTCAGTTCCCCTTCCTTGCTGTCAACTCCAGGTTCTGTATCTAAATTGCAATTTATAGTATCCTTCTGGCATTTTCCCAGTATGACACAGTTCTCTCCTCTGCTTCTTGCTCAGAACATTTGTCAGCTCACTGCTCTAAGCTCCAGTGTTGACTCAGCTTGTTCCTTTATTTAGGGAGTGGGGGACAGGAGGACTGGACTTGGAGATTATTTTACACACTTCAGGGAGTCCAGCAACAAATCAAAATGTTGTATTTAGGATCTAATTGGTTTCCAGCAGAGTGTCTTGTCTACTATTGCTGCTGGAAGTGGAAGTCCTATTCCTAATCTGTGAAGTTCAGTAAATAAAACACATGTGTTGACCGTTCTGCCTCTGTTTTCCCAGCACAAGGTGCCCTATTATGATATAAAGGGTCAGGTATCTATAATTATTTTTGTATTTTCAATTACAAATAAGGAAACTGGGGCTCAGAAACGCTAAATGAGGGGCGCCTGGGTGGCTCAGTGGGTTAAAGCCTCTGCCTTCGGCTCAGGTCATGATCCCAGGGTCCTGGGATTGAGCCCTGCATGGGGCTCTCTGCTCAGCAGGGAGCCTGCTTCCCCCTTTCTCTCTGCCTGCCTCTCTGCCTACTTGTGATCTCTGTCAAATGAATAAATAAAATCTTAAAAAAAAAAAAAAGAAAGAAACGCTAAATGAGTTACCCAATTTGTGATAAAGTTGAGGGTGGGGCACTAGAAATCATGTTTAATGCCTAATCCAGTTGTCTTTTTAATAAATCCTTCTAATGCTCTTTAGGTCTAATTTAAAAAGACACGTTACATTAAATTCTACCTATAATTGTTTATATTATTACAAGATTTGTAATTTTATTTTTATGTCTATGCATGCCCAAGTCTAGATACATATATTCATGTATAATCACATCTATATATCAGCAAATCCAAGGCTATATAGAAACTACAATAAGTACAATTAAATATATACATAGGTCTGACTATAAGGTAGATACTTTGGAGTCTTAAAGGGAACTGCAGAATCTTAATTTTGTCTTTCTCTAACACATGTGGTCTTTAAGATCAAAATAATTGTATACATAGCACATTTGTTTTCACTTATTCACAAGAGCCAATAATCTCTGGTAAAGATTATGATGACTTGGATTAGCTATGGTAATCCATAGTATACATATCACAAGTAGCCTTTTAAATAATATCTCCATTGAGTTAACTCATAGGTTAAAATTATAAATTACATAAATACAGCAAGAGAAAAAAAAAGGGGAGATTCCTCATGGGCAATGCTCACAACAGTCCTCAGGAAATCCTTCAACATAAACAGTCCCTAGCATGGCATAGAATTAATAACATAGTCCAGGGAGAGCAGGGGGAAAACTAGAGACAATCACTAAAGCGGTTATTTCAATTGAAGGAAGCCTGTTACCAGAGAACCTGAGTGGAAAGGAGTAGAAGCAGACTGGCCAATAATACCAGCATTCCAACAAAGTTATCAATAGTTGCTAGGAGCTACCTTAGGATTTCTGCAATCTTATCTGATAGTTTCTATTTCTACTAGTTTTGTTAGGAGAAGTATTTTTAAACATAAAACAATTGGGTTAATGTCCTAAAATTCATTTTAGATAATTTGAGGGTCAGGGATAAAGAAAGACGTTTCTTAAAGTTCTTTTGGGATGACTTGGCTGTAAGAAATCATTGTCCCTTTTTTAAAGTTTTCATAGGTTCCCTACCCTGGGGAGCATCTTAGTGTCTTTCATTTTTATTTCTATGTTAACACAAGAGAAAAAAATGTACTTACAGGGGTATTTTTTCTCCTTTAACCTTCTGTGCCATTTAGATTTTGATTCTCCACCTGTAACATGTACCACCCCCAGAAGACTTCTGGCATGTAGCTCCACTTATCAAAAGCAGGAATTATTATTATATTTTTTAAGTAGGCTCCACACCCAGAGCAAAGCCCAGTGTGGGGCTTGAACTCACAACTGTGATATCAAGACCTGAGCTGAGATCAAGAGTCAGACACTCAACTGACTCAGCCACCCAGGTGCCCCAAAAAGCAGGTATTTAGTAAAGTGGGACACAAGTTTGAATATAATTATGATGAGGTATTTTTGGGGGGAGGGGAGACTGTGAGTTTTTTAAAAAATCTGTATTATTAAGATTGTTCACAGCATGGTCCACATCTGCTACTATTCTTGAAAAACACTAACAGATGAAGATATTTGTGAATTTTATGGGCAAGAGTGGAGGTGCGGAGCTTAGAGCAGCAATGCCTGTATTGCCCCTTAAATGGTAGGAGACATGAAGATAAGGCAACCTGGAGGGAAGGGCACATGGAAGTAGGTGGTTTCAACAAGCCAGCTCCGTAACTGACTTTCCCAAGAGTCAATTTCTAATTTTTCAGTGAACGATTATTCATCTAATGGATTGCTCAAGACCTTTGTTTCTCTTTTTCAATTTCTATCTTTTATATAATAACATGAGATGTTATGGAAAATGAATTTAAATTATTTATCCTACACATACTTCATAACTGCTACAAAGCCTAAGAGGGAAAATACTGCCCTGAAATTTCCAATGAAGCGATCCCCTAGGGGTTTGGTCTCTGCATCTGGGTATGAATGGGTTTTCTGTCATATCTGCTGCTTCTAGAGGATACCATGAATTCAAACGCCCTTTGCAGTCTGAGTTGCCTGGTATTACTGTCATTCTTTTTCAATAGCAGTGACAGTTTCACTTGTTAAGGAAACCAGCTAATTCTTAGAGACTTAACAATGGGAGAAGTTGGGGTGCCTGGGTGGCTCAGTCATAAAGTGTCTGCCTTCAGCTTAGGTCATGATCCCAGGGTCCTGGGTTCAAGCCCTGCATCAGGCTCCCTGCTCAGTGGGAAGCCTGCTTCTCCCTCTTCCACTCCCCCTGCGTGTGTTCTCTCTCTTGCTGTGTTTCTCTCCATCAAATAAATAAATAAAATCTTAAAACAAAAACAACAAAAAACAGTGGGAGAAGTTGGTATATAATAACACAATAGATTGTTTTTAATTGCTGAAAAGATGTCCTTCTTAAGTCTCCTGACACAGAGTCAGAAGTTAGGGCAGTGAGAGAAGCTTGTTACACCTACAGTCCTGTGGGAAGCAGCAACAGTTGGCATTTTCTCAGGAGAGCCCGTTCACTCATTATTGTAGTGTTTGTGCTAGTGAACACCTTCGAAGTGAAAATTAATTTCCCTTTTGGATTACTTAGCATATTATTTTTAATGTTGAAGTTTTCCACATCATCCTTAGCCACAAATTTTTTCCAGCATGACTGAGTTAAAAAAAAATTCACATGATTTTTTTCTAACAGCACGTAAAAACAGATTTTGAGAGATTTTGGTTTTGCCCATCATTTCCTTATAGACAATGATGATCTTTCCTTAAAGGAAAAAAAATGAAATAAAAATGTTTAGTATTAGATATTAAAATGAAAGTTAAGCATTTTATTGTGAGAAGGGGGTGAAGATCTCCTCAAAACACCCATGGGATCAGTGAAAATCCACATAATTCTTTCTTTAAAAATTCCAAATGATTCAGCGGCACCTGAGTGGCTCAGTTGGTTAAAGCCTCTGCCTTCGGCTCAGGTCATGATCTCAGGGTCCTGGGATCGAGTCCTGCATCAGGCTCCCTGCTGAGCAGGGAGCCTGCTTCCCTTCCCCTCTCTCTGCCTGCCTCTCTGCCTGCCTGTGATCTCTGTCTGTCAAATAAATAAATAAAATCTTAAAAAAAAAATTCCAAATGATTCAAACCTCCAGCATGCTAATCAAGAATAAGTTTCAGAATATTAAGATCCTTCCAAGCCTGCCTGAAGTCCTGCCTATTTTGCATCTGTCACCCCAAATCTGGTTGTTAGTGAATGGCAAGGACAAAGGCCTTTCTCGATCTATCCAGCTGCTCCTACTCCTGCCAGCGCATCTCTGGGCTGTGCCTAGAGACAAGAGGCAAGCCAGAGGAGCATGAATCAACCAATTTCCGCTTCCTCTTCTCACTGCTCCCCTACCCGTCAAGACCCCTAATTCTGAGTGGCTGGAGGAGCGTCTGATGCCTGTCCAGGTCCCCTTCTGCCAACTCTGCACATGGGCAGTCTCTCGAGAGGAACACATTCCAAGCTGCCAAACACTCAGTGTCACTTCCTCAGCACTAAACTTTTAGATGGCTTTCCAAGCAGGCACCGTTCTGGGGAATTTTGCTGTCCTTTCCTTAGAGGGGGTCACCAGAACAGGTTCTTAATGTCCTTACGAGGAGCTACATTTAGGACAAGTTTACCAAGTATTAAGTAACTCTGGTAGATAAAATGCACTATAAAAATGACAGTAAAGGATGGAAACCATCTCCTATTTCTACTTTAATACTATGTAATGTCATGTTTGAGAGAGTTGTTGTTGTTGTTGTTGTTGTTGTTGAAGGGGTTCTGAGGGAAGAGATTCATCTTAAAAATAAGGCAGACGGAAGCCAGAGTAGATACAGGGAAGTTGTGGAGATTTGAGAAGTGGCAGTGAAATTTCTTTTTGATTAGTTTTGGTGGTAACACAGTGTTTGTTTTCTTAACTTTCTGTGTGTTTTAGGTTAGAGGAGAAAATGGCAAATAAAGCAAATAGATCTTTATTCTTGGAATGGCAAATAAAATTCTTCTCCCTTTTAAATTGAGAACCAGCAGGTGAAGATCCTTGTTTCTAGGGAGAGATGTAAGCTTTTTAGAAACCTCCTCAAAGAACTTCAGATGGACAACCCTGGAAGGCTTAAGTTGGGATCTACTGAAGTCTAGGAAAATACTGAGTTTGAATCACAGTGACTGAACAGCTAATGTTCATGAGGTATTTAACTCCATGGAGATACACGTGTAGTTGACCCTGGAACTATTATGGGTGTTAGGGGTGCCCAACCCCACACAGTTGAAAATCCATGTATAATTTCTGACTCCCCCCAAACTTAACGACTAACAGCCTGTAGACTGGAAGACTTCCTGATAAAATAAATGGTCAATTAACACATATTTTATATATGTATTATATACTGTTATCCTTATAATAAGTAATCTAGAGACAAGGAAATGTTACTAAGAAAATCATAAGGAAGAGAAAATATATTAACAGTACTGTACTGTATTTATAAAAAAAATCCATGTGTTAAGTGGCTCTGTGCAGTTCAAATTTGTGCTGTTCAAAGGTCAATTGTATTAGCTCTATATGTAACATTTTTTCAAATGTGTGTTTTAAAATGTTGAGTGCAGGTTTTATTATGTGATTTTTAATTAAATAGAAGGTTCCTTTTTTTTAAAGATCTATTTATTTTTTAGAGAGCATGTGTGCATGAGTGAGGGGGAAGGGGCAGAGGGAGAGGGAGAGAGAATCTCAAGCAGACTCCCTGCTGAGCAGGGAGCCAGGCACAGGGCTTGATCCCAGGACCCTAGGATCATGACCTGAGCCAAAATCAAGAGTTGGTCACTTAACTAACTGAGCCACCCAGGTGCCCCATTAAACAAAATGTTCTTTTAGGGGCACCTGGGCAGCTCAATAGGTTAAGCATCTATGTTTGGCTCAGGTCATGATCTTGGAGTCCCAGGATTGAGTCCCGCATTGGGCTTCCTGCTCAGGGGGAAGTTAGCCTCTGCCTCTCCTTCCTGTGCCCCCTCTCTCAAGTAAATAAATAAAATCTGGAAAAAAAAAAAAAAAGAATGTTCCTTTTATATTTGTACTTATGTGCTACAACAAAATTCTGTTTTATAGAAGAAAATAATAATTCCTCTTTGGCTAGGTTGATACCATGCCTATTGGAAGTTATAACTAGAATGATCCAATGCCCAGGCACTGGTGTCTACTAGGCAGAACTCAAATTGTACGGTATGTTAAATAATGTAAAATATGGGGATAAAATACACACTTTAAGGAACATTTATTATTACATTCATTTAAGAGACATTTTCTGAGCATCTCTGTTCATTCTACTGGATCAAAAAGGCCAGTAGCAGAAAGATGAGAATTCCTTACAGCAAATCAAAAGGTATGGATAAATTTAGACAAACAGCATCATCCTGGATCTAAGGAACCTACCTCAAATCCCATGGAATTTCAGTTTGGGGCTCTATATTTTTCTTCTTCAGTATAAATCATCTCCAAACCCACCCTGCCTTAGAATAAAGGGGATGAGGTAGAAAGAAAAAAAAATGAACCAGAAATTCTAAAGTAAAAGAAATATTTGATCATAATCATGTCAAAGCCAGGAAACCAAAAATTAATGCTTTCCTATAAAGGATGGAGGATGTCTAGTTGGGTTATTAAATGAGCACTGGAGTATGCAGAAAGGCCTATAAGGGGGATTTACTGGTGTTGGAAGAACCTTAGCCCTAGCACTTCATGACTTTTGTGCTTTCACCTTCATAGTTAGACAATTCCACTCCTACGGTTAAAAACAAAAATGAAAAACAAAACAAAACAAACCTGATATATGATAAAATTAATACTATGAGGGGACAGGAGAAGAGGTGAATTAGGTTGATTTGAAGGAAAATGATGTTTCAGAAGAGATAAATATATATATTTAAAAGATACTAAGATATCCAAATCAAATAGCTGGGACTAGCAACAATTCAGGCCAAATGCCACTTCTGTGTAGGAAGGAATTGTTTAAGGAACCTGGTAGTGTCAGAGAAGACGAAATCCAATGCTTAGCAGCGAACATTTTGTAAGATTATCCTGTGACTCTTCATGTTTTGGAATTAATAGCAGTTCCCTAGGCCAAAATTTGTCTAGAATATGTGCCTTTCTGGCAAATAAAGTCGTTGGTAGTACCTGTTATAGTGATTTTAAACTAGGACTCTCAATATAAAAGTGACTGTTACAATATTCCATGAGCCATTTGCTTTACAGCCAGATGAAGTCATAAATATAAAATCTATGGAATATTTTCTTGTATCTCCTTAATGTTAATATCTCACATATATTTTAACAGCTTAGAAAAGGTGTCGAAAATAGGGTTTGGAAAACAATTACACATCCCTTCTCCAAAACCCCATCTATAGCTTTAGAAACTCAAGGAAGAAGTCTCAACTAAATAGTAATTTTCAGATAAGAGATTTAAAAAGTACAAACAGTTTCTTTCAAAAGTCATGTAGTTTCTACCTCAACCTGATCCATCCTAAAAAGCAAGTATTCTCTGAACACGTTATTATCCTAACTCAGTAGAAAACTGAATTGTGTATCAGTATAGCTGGTTCATCCAAACCACCCACTTCAGATACCCAAGCAACAGTGAACACCCCCTTCACTAAGGTCAGCAGTCAGCACTACATTGTTATGGTGCATTTTAAAATTTATATATTTTGGAGAATAACAAAGCAACAAACCATTGTTATTTTTTGAGTGTTTACTAGGTGTTAAGCACTAAGCAAAGGGTTTGAAATAAATAAGGAAGATCGTATAGCATTGGGTCGCATGTAAACTCTGTGTGGATAGGGACTGTGCTGCCTTCTGCCTTGTGTGGAATAGATATAAATGAATGGATTTGGTCTTCACAATCTCAATAGGAAAGATAGGTACCATCTTCCTAATTTGTTAAAAGAGGGTTGAGAAATGGATGGTTACTAAGCATTGGACAGCATCAGCTCTAGGAAGGAATATCAGGGGAAGAGAGCCCACAGTTGCCTTTCTCCTGGATGAACTTTAGGCATCTTGTCTTTGTGTTAGACAAGAACCACGGTTGGTTCGGAACATGTCCATTCAATCCTGGCCTACTGTCCTGAGCCAAACACTGATTGAAGAGGAACTTTTTGGATCACTTTGATTTGTGCCAGTCCTTTCTCGTACTGCTATCCTTTTTCTATCAGAAAGAAAGAAAGAAAAAAAGATCTATTAAGTTTTATTTACCGATGTTATTCCAGTAATTGCCATATACTGGCCACTTACTATAGGCTGGGCTCTCTGCCAAGTGGCTGACATGTAATACCTCCTTTATTCTCATCTCAACACTATGAAGTAAACATTATGCCCATTTCATGGATAAGAAAAATGAAGATTTAGTGAGATTCTATAATTTTCCCAAAGTTAGGGGACCAAACCGAGATCTATTGAATTTTATGGCTTTTAAGCTTGTTTGCTTCCATATTATTATATGGTGTGAATAATTAGCTGGTGATCCCAAGAAATTTTAATACCGTAACTGTATTTCTAGACACTTTTATTCCTTAAAGAAAACGTTAGAGTGATACATCCTTGAATAACGAGGACAAGAAGAGGGGGGAGTTCGCTTGTTGGAAAGGCATAGCCCAATGAAACTAATGTGGTGATTAAAAAAGAGATAAATATAAACGTTTATTACATTCATGAATAGAGGGACATGAAAGTGATTTAATTGGGGTGACTAGTGACTGGAACAATTGCTAAAGGGATACATCTAATGATAACACCCCCAGGATTCCTAAAATCCACTCACCATACATTCACATTCTAGATATCCCCTACCGTCTCATTTTAGGTAATAACATTTCTCACCTTTTCTGAAACAAATCCTTGCTCCACCTAGTACCTTAGGCTACAGCAGTGTTTCTCAATGTGTTTTTCCATTATGCCTCCTCAAAGAGAAAAAAAAAATTAAATACTCCCTTATGGAGAAATTAAATACTGAGATAAGATCTATTGGATAGGGCAGAGTTTCAGAGGGCCACAAACCATTTAATTGCCTAAGACATTTTTGCTTTCCTAGGAACCAATTTGCCCTGTTGAGAGCGTCTGGGACAGCTCCTTGATCCCTGCTTCTCCATCATACACCTGCTATTACCTTTGAAACTGTAAAAGGTTGGGGCTAAATAACAAGTGCTCAGGAAAAGCATGTGGAGAGTCAGAGCAGAATTCATGGGTGTCTCATTAACCCCGTCTCTGCAAGTTAATTCATTTGATCCATTGCTTCTGTTCATTACAGGCCCATTTACTCAACTGCGTAGGGTGGTCAGAAGAATGGCCCATAGGAAAGGCTCTAAATTCAGATGTCCTGGGATCAAACTTCAGACCCACCACCTCTCAGCAATGAGACTTTGGCTAGTCATCTACCCCGGAGCTTCTCAGTTGGTGGCCATTTTGTGCTCTCTCCCCCAAGACATTTGATAATGTCTAGAGACATTTCTGATGGTCACAACTGGGGTGGGGGTGGGGGGAACTACTGGCATCTGGTAGATAAAAACCAGTGATGCTGCTAAATATCCTACCAGGCGTAGGACAGCCCCTCACCACAAAGAATTATCCAGTCTAAAATGTCAACTGCCGGGTTGAGAAACTCTGATTTAAACTTTCTGCTCCTCATTTTTGTCATTGTGCCAGATAGCATTCATTTCTTAACAGATATTTCCAACCCGTCTTCTTGCTGCCTCCCTGGTAGAGTCTGGAAAGCTAGATACTCCTTTGGCAGCCCTCCTGTGCCTTGTTGCTAGAGACAGCCTGAGGCACAGTTCTGCCCAGTAAGATGTAGGTGGAAATTTATTGGGGGCACAAGGAAAGCTTTTGTTTCTTATTGATACAAGAAAAAGATGAGACTGTTTTCATCCCCTTCTTCATCTTTCTACCTTGAACATGAAAGCAATATGTAGAGTTCCAGCAGCCATGTTGCAATTGTTAGGGAAAGCCGAGATTCAAAGAAAGGATGGCCTGGATATTGTTGAGACCCTGCATCAGTGCCATATACTTCCTCCTATACTTCTTGTTAGGTTAGAATATGTGATTCCTATTTATTTAAACATTCTTGAGGTACTCAGATTTCAAATTAGGTTAATAATAGGGCTTTTCCACAATTTTTTATTTTGGAAAAATATGTAAATAACATGAAATTTGCCATTTTTAAGGATGCAATTCAGTGGTAACAATTACATTCATAATGCCGTGCCACCATTTCCATTATTCCCAAAATTTTTTATTACCCCAAATAGAAATACTGTACTCATTAAGCAAATAACTGCCATCCCTTCTTTTCTACCCCCAAAGTCTCTGGTAACTTCTAACCTACTTGCTATCTCTGTGAATTTGCCTATTATAGATATTTCATACAAGTGGAATAATACAATATTTGTCCTTTTGTATCTGGCTTATTTCACTTAGTATAATGTTTTCAAGGTTCATCTACATTGCAGCATGTATCAGAACTTGACTCCTTCCTATGGCTGAATATTCCATTGTATGTATATTTTGTCTATCCGTTCCTCTGTTGATGGGCATTTGAATTGTTTCTACCTGTTGGCAATACTAGAGTTTTGAAAGGTAAAATGAGATTAAAAAGTAAGGTACTCAGAACAATGCTTAGTATTTAAGAAGGATTTAGCAAGTGTAAGTTAAAATCATCACTGCTTACATTGAATAGCTTCTCATCACATTCACCCTGTCAACTGTCTTTTGTTCCAAGGAGAAATGTAGTAGTAGGTGGGTGCAGTGGCATAAAACTTTGATCACTACTGTACAAATCAAAGCTAACAATACTCTCATTGGTCGGTCACTATCAGTAGGCATGATGGAGATTTTCACTTATCCATCCATCCTTCCATTCTTCCATCCTCTATCCGTCCGCTCAGAATGTATTAAGCCCCTCAAGAGGGAGAAATATTATGCTTCAGATCTGAGCTGAAGTGACACATGATTTCTTTGCAATCATGTGCAAAAAAATATTTGCAATTATTCTTTGCAAATAACAAAGAAGAAAAGGAGGTGCTTAACAAACATTTCGGATGATGATGAAACAGCTCTGCAATCAATCATGATCTTCAAAAATTTCTCTAGGACTGGGGTATGTCGCTGGTCTAAATTATCAATGAACCAGAGACAGACCTTTTGAAGTCCCCCATCCTGCTGAGTACTTTTTAAACTGATTCATAAATACTGTTGACTTTTATCCTTTGCACCTAAGTTTTCATTCACAGAGGTACAAAATGAAAAAGCTCCATCTAGTAATGGTCATGGCTGGTACCAGGAAGAGTGCCATTTTCTAAGTAGGAAAAACAAACTTCTCCCTCCAAGTAACAGAGGAAGGTGGAGTATAGAGCTAAAAGGTCTGTCCACAAAAGAGGGGTGTAGCAAGTCAACTTTTTAGGTGGTGGGAGATACATTTTGGGGAGAAAATCTATGGGAGGATGTGTATCCTGAAGAACACATGGAAACAGCAAGTAGGCAAGAAGTGGAAGAAAGGATAATTACTCTCTAATGACAGTGGTGACAGCAAGTCTTAGTTTGGTGTTGCAGATCTTTGAGACAAGTGTGGATGGTCAGTCATTTAAGATCAACAATTGGAATAATGTTTGAAAGTCAGGTGCTTATGGAGTACCAGCTGTGGGAAATGTGTTTAATAATAAAAAAAAAAATAATTAGCAGCTTGCCCTGATGTATCTTACGATTTTAGAAAGTCAAGATTCACAATCTCTTCAGAAAATAGGTGGAAGAACCCGCGAGAAAATCAGATTGCCACTGGGGCTCTGCGATGGTACATGAACTCCCCATTTGGGAAATGTTTGTGAGGGAGCTAGACCTTGAGCTGTACTGAGTGGTGGGTAGAATGTAAACAGGCAGAACAGAAGAGTGCAAGAAAGAGAAACAGCATCAGTAGAGGAGTGCTGTGGTGATAGAAAGGAGGTGGGGTGGGGGGCTGAGTATGCAGTAGAGACATTGGCCTGACTGGATACTCTTGGGAAATGAGGTTTAATAGCGAGAGTGGTGCCAGGAATGACACAAGTACTAAGTAGCTCATTATTTCCAGGCTAGTCTCAGGAGACTATGGCTTCATTTCTAGGTGCTGTAGACTCTTTCTGGCCCACCTCCCACTCCGCCCAGTCTTTTAATATCACGTGTTTCATAGCACACACTTTAGGCAAGGTGAATACCTATTAATTTTTCAAAAAAAAAAACAAAACAAACAAACCCAAAAAGTTCCTCCAGTTACCACCACATGCCCTCCCAGTCCCCTCTGTACATGATTTTCATTTAAATTGACTCACCAGGCATTTCATGAGAATCAAACCTGTCTTTGGTGGTCAGCCTGATACAGTTACTGCTACTGCTATGTTATATTCTGGAATGAAAGGTGGTAAGGATAGAGCTCTTGTCTTTTGTGGTTTATGTTTTGTCAGGCACTAGGTACATTTCTGGCATTTTGTACTTAACAGGCGTAACAAAGCACACCCAGGCCGAAGGATATCGCATCTGCTGTCCTCAGCACAACAAAAGCAGTAAGCCCAGTGGTAGTGGTCTGTGGGGCACCTGTGGGGCAGTGATAGAGTGCACTGGGAAATGAGGCTCTTATCACAATCAACATGAAAAAAGAAATAATGCCTCAAGTGTATCTCCAGGAACACTAGAGAAGCCTGAATGGAAATAACCCATACCCTGGAGACTACTGCTTTGCTTACAGAGGGCTTTATCCCTACAGTCCCTTTCTGATGGGTGTACATTGCCAAGTATAGAAACTTAGAGTCACTTAAAATTATAGGGTGGTAAACCTAAGTGAGCAGAGATAGTTTCCACAGATAGTTTTCCAGCTGGGGTGGGGAAAGAAACTATTGACCCTTGATACTCATTTAACAAGATGTTTTAATCAAGAATAGGAAGGTAATAAAGATTAAGAACTTACTTTTGAGTTTAGTTCTGGAGACTGTTTCTGCTAAGAAGCTTATCTCATGAAATATTTTATTACTTGATGTTGTAAAATATTTGTAAGCTGTTATTTAGACAACAGAAATGCAGAATTTTGCTAGCCAACATAACTGGAATTTATTTCTCTTTTTATAGGCTGAATGAAAATTTTAAGAGACTGGCTACTAATGCTTTCCTTGTTTTTTTGAAAATGATGTAAATCTGCATCTTCATCTCTGTGGGGAAGTTTAGAGGTTGCAATTACTAATGTGACCACACTGGTTAGGAACTCCACTGACTAATGTTGTACAAAATCATTATAATTCATTACAGAAATTTAAAAAGTTGAATTCATGCAGTAAACTGGCTACCAAATGAATGGACCAGTTAAAGAATATTTTAGAACCTTCTTTACTTGCATGAAAAATCAACATGAGAGTCTTCTTTCTTCAGATAATTATTTGTTTTTCCTCAAAAGTAAAATGAGCTATTCTTCAAGAATGCAGACCACTATCAAAAGGGTTAATAGTTCCACATCCTTCAGTAAGGTTAGGTTACGTGGAAGCAAAATGCCACAGTGCATTAAAACATCAAGCATTCAATTTTTACGTTATATGTTTAATTTAAAAAAAAAATCCATGATTTAAAAAGAGCCATGTAATTTAATTAAGATTTATCAATGCCAATTTAATAGAAGGCAGAAGAAAGTTCCCTCTATGTGTACATTAAAGAAAACCAAATAATAAAACCCAAGGTATAATAGTCATAGTCACTTATACCTCCAAAATTGAAAGAGTTAATCAACACTAAAAGGTTAAGATAAATACAAAATAGTTTTATTGTATTGTTACTGATACAGCTAACCAAACAAAAGGTACATTTCTACTTTTAAAAAATTTAAGAAGCTAATTATTTGGGATACAAATTTGGGAACATTAAGGAAATGGCATATTCTAGTATGAATATCTAAAAGGTTGCCTATAGGCTTCCAACACAACTGAAGGGCAGATTCTAATGTAGATGGGATAAGAACCTTCTACATTTCCTCAAATCGGTGGTAATTCAATGATTTGCACCTTCAACCAACTTATATCAAGCACACACTATGTGTCAGTCATCATGTTAAGCATGGAAATACAGGTTAGGATCCATTCACAGAGTTATGACTTAGACAAACAATGCCATACTGCAGTCTAGAACCTTGAGAGAGGAGAACAAAGGATCGCCAAGGAATGTGGAAGGACATCCAATCCAGCTTAGGAGGAATAAGAAAGGGTTTCCCAGAGGAGGTGATACTTGAACAAAACTTTGTAAAATAATTAAGCCACAGATTAGTCCACTGGAGATTGTTGGAATGCACACAACTCCCAATAGTGTGCACAGTACTTTAAAAAATGTCTTTTCTTCCATTACAGTGTGTGTTTTGCAAGGACAGGTTCATTTTTAAGCATATTTTGTGAGCTCCATCGTGTGTTTTTTCTGGGGTTTTATGCGATTTGACTCCTAATGACTAATGAGAACCATATGAATGCATTGCTGCTGCACAAGTGTAGTGTGGTTTTGCACTTAAAAGGTATTCCGATGCTCTAGCTGTAAATGTTCACGAAAAGCCTCTTCTGGAGTTGTCAGACTGCTTTTAGTGAGTCTCACCAGTGGGCTGACATCTGCAGAGCATTGAGGGCTGGGCTGACTTTGAAAGGATTGAAATTAAATTACTTCATATCGTTATCCTGAATTTTATATTCGCTCTATTCCCTAAAGTAAACCTTAATAAATATTTTATGACCAGGAAAACAAACAAACAGCGATAAAATAAAAAAAAAAAATAGAAGGGAAGATCACGGCGTTCCAAGCACAGAGAACAGAATGTGAGCGTGCTGCAGGAGGCGTGGTGTGTTCTGCTTACTCGGGAAGAGCACGTGGGACATGATTTGAGAGGAGGCTAGGGAGGCAATCGAGGGCCCTTACTTGCCTTCAGGCTCTTCAGTTCTCTAGAGGATACCGGAGAGCTACTGGGGGTTTTAAATCTATTTTTTAATAAGTTCTTCCTGTCTATAGTGTCGAGGATGCAGGGAGATCAGTTAGGAGAAATGATGACGACAGAGACCGGAATAGGAGCCGTAGGTAAGGAGAGGACAGACAAGTTGGAGAGACAAGACTTTATGATAATTCACAAAAGTTTATCAGCAGTTGAGTATGGAGCAGAGTAAGAAGGAAGAATGGATAGACTCCTCGATTTCCTGCTCCTGTAGCCCAGGACCTCAGATGATATGCCAGGACTTGGAAACACAAAGGGAAGTAGGGCTGTCCAGCAAGAAGAGGTGCCACTTTCTGCTTCCATTAGTATCATTCGGGAAGAGGGGTGCTGACTGAACCCGGTCAGGGTGTCCGTCTGGCCCTTTGGGGTCCAGGAGTGGGAACAAGTGTGCTGTTTCCCATGAGGACTTCATTCCATATGGAGTGAAGAAGGAATTCCTCAGAGAAAATGGATGCAGAAGAGGAGGGCTATGAAAGAGGGTAGAGCAGATGCAAACAACAGCTACCCTGGTCTTGCTCGAGAAGCTGAGAGGAAGCATCAAGAGAGGTGTCTGATAAAGGACTGTGTAGAAAGATGCAGAACGTAAGAGTCCCGGGCTAGAGATTAGTTTGGGTGTCAGCAGTAGCAGACAGACACATATATGACTGTGTGGGGAGAAGACAGGGAACAGAAGAGAGCCAACATTTCAGGGGTGGAACGGAGGAAAAGCAGTCCCCACTGGTATGAGGTGGAATGGTCACAGAGATGGAAGGGAAACCAGAAAGGCAAGTGTCACAGCAATCACGGGTGAAGAGTTTCAGGACAGTGGAAGTAACCGATACTTGGGACTGCCTGGAAGAACAAGGCACGGGCAGTTGGCACGTTGGGGTGGCTCTGTAGGAAGCAGTTCAGTGGAGGTTCTAACCAAGGATGGGAAATCAGGTTACAGAGGGTTAATAGTGAGCAGAAAGTAAGGAAGTACAGATACAAAAATAGACCACTCAAGAAACTTGACTCCAAATAGATGGAAAAAGAGTTCACAGCTGGAGCTAGAGGGAAAGGATCTAAACATGTTCAAATGATGACGGAAGAGAATTGATTGGGTAGGAAATGTAAGACAGAGATACAGAAGAGTTCTAAAGGAAAGGTATGCTCCTGATCTTAGAAAAATGTCTTTATCTAAACCAAGTGCATTTGAAATATTCAGATGTGCCTAGGAAAGCATAAGAAAGATGAGACATTTTTCAAGGGTGGGTCATATAGGATTAATAAATTCCAGGGCAGAAATATAGGCAAAAATAATCAAGGACACACAAGGGAAACTTGGCAGCTAGATAAAACCTCAAATGAGTTAATCCACAGCACCAAAATATACTGTATTGTCTAGAATCAGTTCTTACTCATCATGAGAACATACATAGTCATTATGGGCAGAGGAAAACACAACCTGAAAAACATGGAGAATACCCAAAACAGACAAAAGGCACAATTTGTAGAGGCTTGGTAAACTAGGTATTATTTTCAGCTGCATAAACACAGCAATGATAATTTGGGGAACTTACTGGGGCCTGAACAGCTACAGAAATTTTGAAATTCTATTCCTTTGCTTTTGGGAAGTCTCCTTTATAGATAATTTAATGATTTATTTCATTGGTTCACTCATTCATTCAATGAAGCCCGATCGAGGATTTATGTGCCAAGCATAAGTCAGATGGAACGTCAGTAAGAGAGCATAGATTCTTAAGGGAAATGGGGTTGTGGGCTGTACTTTGAAAAAGTATATTCAGTTTACCTACTGTCTTTGTAATAGAAAATATAAAGTAGAGCCTGTCAAAAATGTTCCTAACTGGTAAAATATATAAGAGATACAGTGGGAAAACAAAACAAAACAAAACCATCGGGGGCATTGCTTTTAACAGGTAGAGAAACGTTGGCTTAAGGATTCAAGCATTTCTCCTTAGAAGAGATTCCGTGAGAAGATGAAATCTGAACATTTTCCTCCATTAAATTCTATTTCAGACTATGAAGTAAGCAAAAAAGGGAGGAAGTGTATATTTAATTATGGGGCTATAGAGATATCTATATTTTTAAATGCTGTTCACTATTGGCTCTTTGTATTTCTTACCAGTGTCATTCCCTTTTCTTAATCATCTTTGTTTCTACTACTGCCCATATCTTTAGGGTTAGGAACCTCAAATACTTACCTGAGGTGGGGAATTCTAGATTTGCCCCTCAAGTAGGAGATAAGTCTCCTGTGTTGCCTCTTTAAGCTGTGTTTACTGATGGTTATGGCTGGTGTAGTGTGAAATAGAGAAGTAGATACAGTGTGTCCCAGGCTGTACTTACACACCTATTGATAAACACAAATTCTTGTGAACATCCCAAACAAAGGTGTCGGGGTGGAGGTGGCTTTTGGGAGAGGACAAGTATTTAGGTTTTAACTTAGGCCAACTGCCTGTTTGCTTTTTAGCATCCATTTTCTTTCTTTTCAGTCCTAAGAAGGCCTATTCAAATGAAGGTAACAATGACACACACACCATATTAGTGTACAGTGAACCCTATAGGTGTAAGAACTTGGCTTTGTTATGCCCTTGTTCTTGAACAAAAGCTTCTTCTTTGTAAGCCTCCTAGATGTTCCTTGCCATTATGCATAAATACACTAATTTTGAGACAAAATAAATGTACCTTTGAAAAGATTAAAATAAAAAATTAAAGATAAAATTAGAACTGTACATATGGACACACATACACACAGTGAAACTGACATTACCCTGTTCCTTCTCCCCCACGTGTCTCAGAGTTATAGCTAACACCTGTGGCCACACAAGGGGCAGACTTGGCAGCTGCAGAACCCAGATGTCAGACACTGGATTGTACGTCCCTGGCAGCAATCCTAAGTGGGAGGCTGTCTCCTTAACTGACCTCTGAAACAGTCTATTGTCTGACTCTCTCTCTCTGGCCTGGGTAGTAACTAAAAAGCTGTCTGTGGGGCTGGTTCAGAGTTAGCGTACTGCCGGGGTTGTTCTGGATGCAATTATCCTTTGCCTTACCTTTGATTGTAAGGAATTTATTTCCTTGGTAGGGGTTAAAATTGGGACTGGGCAAATTCTTGACAAAGAACTATATTCAGGTTTCTTCCAAGGACAAAATAAGATGCTTTTTGCTTTGATTGATTTTTTTTCCCCCCAAGTGAAATTGGAGCAGATCAACTTTATGTTATAGCACACAGTTCTGTTCTGGTTAATCAGAAGTAAAAATAAGAGTTTCTTGGGCACCTCCCCCTCCAAAAGAAGACTGAGTTTGCTTATACTGCTTCTTAAAACTACTTCTTAGAGGTTGAAAATGAAACATTTCTTTCTTTAGAAACTTACGAGCTGCAACTTTGTTTCTGTGATTACTAAAAAAAAAAAGTCATCTATTGTAGAGAAGAGCTCTGTATCATGAGTTGTCTTGGTTCTTTAGAGAGGAAAATGATTACAGTATAATCTTGTCTCTACACCACTTGCTGAAGAATGATATCATGTGTAAGACATAGTCATTATAGGAAAGAGAGGTAGGAAAAGGCCAAGTATGAAAGAGGGCTCCACTTACAATGTGACGCTTGTAGCTCTCAGGGAAACTCTATTGTGCATACAGTTCCAGTCATGGCAAGTTAAGGAGTAATATATCTAAAGGAAGATTAATTCTGAGGAAATTATGGAATATATTGTCATGTCCAACAACAAATGGTATTCATGTGCACCATGTAAAATGTGCCAAATTATCTTTTATTACCTTTTATAAAGGTGTAAATATATTTCTTGGCTCCCACTGGTTTAGATTTGGAAAAAAGAGGGAATATTCATGAGTCCCAATATAAATTAGAAAATGATAAATAAATAAGCTGGAGAGAAGAAACATATCTCTTATGTGGAAGAATTCCACATAGCTACTTATGTAGCAACTTGCCTCTTAAGGAAGTGGAGCTTAATTTCCTACTGCTTGAGTGTGGGCTATGATTTATCACTTAATTCCAAAAAGCAGAGCATAAAAGTGGGGGAAAGATTTACGTAACAGTGGAGAAATCTGGCAGATACTACGTTGGCCCAGTGATAAAGATTAACATCAGGAGGAGTATCATATTGATAGCATATAGCCTTGGTATGATACGATCTCAGCCAAGGGCACTTCATCTTCGTAATTTACCTCTGAAAACCCATAGTCTAACCATGTGAAAACATTAGATAAGCCCCAATTGAAGGGCATTCTACAAAATACCTGACTAGTACTCCACAAAAATGTCATGGTCATCAAAAACAAACTGTCAGAGCCAAAAGTAGCCTAAGGAGCATGACAACTAAATGTAATATGTTCTACTGGATGGGATGCTAGAAGGGAAGAAAGAACATGATGGGAAAACCATGAACTCAGAGTGTGGACTTGGGTTAACAGAAAGGTACTGAAGTTGGTTCATTAGTTGTAGCAAATGCACTGTAGTAATGTAAGATGTTCATAATAGGGGACACTAAGTGGGAGGTGTATCAGAATGCTGCACTGTTTTTGTAACTTTCCTATAATTCTAAAGCTACCCCTCACATAAAAAGTTTATTTGATGATGTTTAACATACTGCTACATTGACTGTAATAGAGCTCCTACACATCAATCCACACACCTTTCTTTTTCACCCACACTGATGCACCAAACCATACCATACGGCATAAAGAGTCATTTTCCTGACACATAGGAATACTTCATCTTTCAGGCCAATGTAATATCAGTGGAGTCAGACTTATTTTGAGCGCTTCAGATTTTTCAATAATATTTAGGTCATTCCCTTAGTAATAGGACACAAATGCTCAAAAGATGATGTCCACAAACCCTTATTTCTCAGTGGCTTTAAAAGATGTAACATCCTTCAGCCACCTATCCAATATACTTATATTTCATGTGAATGCTACTACTGACATATTAATAAGACAATGTATTATCTCTGAAAGTAACATTCTTTGCTAGGTAACTGAGGGCAATGTTCATTTAGTATCATTTGTTATCATGATAGGGAAGGGAGTAAGGTCTGATGTACCACTGTCTTAGAACATGAATGAGATTATTTCTTTGCTACTCCATATCTGCCCTTTAGAATTATAACACATCAGGATTCTGGGAATATTAGAAAAGATTTCTTTAATACTGTTTCCAATTTACCATTTTACTTTGAAAAGGCGAGAAAAGTGTCGGTGTCACTGAATGTTTACTTAACAAAACAAACTATTATGATTTTCTAGAACTGTTAACAAGAAATGTAGTTTTGTTAATACTTAGTAAAGTACAATTTTTAAAGTTCAGTCAATCAATTTTAATTGACCATAATAAGTTGGTCAGAATTATCTAATTCTGCTTTTAGGAAAAGATGCAAATGCCCTTAAAGCTGGAAAAAAAAAATACATGCAACTTCCTGAATATATTTCAGGGCTAAAAATAAGACTCAGTAAAAGCACTTGTATAATCTCTATCTATTGTACTTTTTCCAATGATAACATGTATTAGGAAAATGGCCATGATGCTTGATAGTAAGAGAAAAGAAAGTGTTCTGTAGGAAATTTTTAAAAATTAACATATAATGTATTATTTGCTCCAGGGATACAGGTCTGTGAATCATCAGTCTTACACAATTCACAGCACTCACCATAACACATACCCTCCCCAGTGTCCATAATCCTGTCACCCTATCCCTACCCCCACTAGCAACCCTCAGTTTCTTTCCTGAGATTAAGAGTCTTTTATGGTTTGTCTCTTTCCCGATCCCATCTTGTTTCATTTTTTCCCTCCCTACCCCCCATGACCCTCAGCCCTGACTCTCAAATTCCTCATATCAGAGAGATCATATAATTGTCTTCCTCTGATTCACTTACTTCACTTAGCATAAGACCCTCGAGTTCCATCCATGTCGTCACAAATGGCAAGATTTTATGTGGGTTTTTTTGATGGCTGCATGGTATTCCCTTGTATATATATATACACCACACCCTCTTTATCCATTCATCTGTTGATGGACATCTAGGTTCCTTCCGTAGCTTGGTTATTGTGGACATTGCTGCTATAAACATTTGGGTGCACATGCCCCTCTGGATCACTACATTTGTATCTTTAGGGTAAATACCCAGTAGTGTGATTGCTGGGTCTAGGGTAGCTCTATTTTCAACTTTTTGAGGAAACTCCATACTGTTTTCCAGAGTAGCTGCACCAGCTGGCATTCCCACCAACAGTGTAGAAAGGTTCCCATTTCTCCGCATCCTCGCCAACATCTGTCATTTCCTGACTTGTTAATTTTAGCCATTTTGACTGGTGTAAGGTGGTATCTTTCTGTGGTTTTGATTTGTATTTCTCTGTAGGGAATTCTTAACTAAGGAATTGCAGAGAGTCAACCAACATATTTTAGAGATTTTTTTTTTATATAGTTAGGTATTTACTATGGAAAAAAATAATGGGGCAGGAGAGACCAATAATAAACGTAGGTTGCTATTTTTTATATGCCTCTTTAATATGTTCAGTTAATATGCATTTTGCATTTTGTTAGACTAGTGTGCATATGTGGTAAGTAATGAGAATTACAGCAGCTCCTTTCTCAGAACACCTATGGTATGTCAAGCTTTATGCTGCCAAGCATCTGACAAACACCATCTAAAACTTAACACAGCTCTGCAAGGTGCATACCGTTACTATTTAACAAGTGTGGGAAATAAAAACACCAAGGAAGTTAGAGAACTGAGCAAAGTCCCGCAGCTTGTGAGTGAGTACGCCATTACAAAGTCTGGCTGCCTCAAATGCCCGAACTCTTTCCATCCGAGCATACAGCTTTGTTATATTTTTAAAATTATGAACACTATTCAATTCAGTGTTTATCACTAAACCAGGTGAGTTAGGTCATTGAACCTCTCTAGGCTTCAAGTTTATCTTGGGTAAATGAAGTTGGCTGGCTGATTTCTAATGTTCCTTCCAGTTTTAAAATAATAACATTGATTTATGTACAGGATTAAGAAAACTAAAATGTTTTTGTTAAAAGTTCATGAACAGGGGCACCTGGGTGGCTCAGTGGGTTAAAGCCTCTACCTTTAGCTCAGGTCATGATCCCAGGGTTCTGGGATCGAGCCCCACATCGGGCTCTCTGCTTAGCGGGAAGCCTGCTTCCTCCTCTCTCTCTCTCTGCCTGCCAAATAAATAAAATCTTTAAAAAAAAAAAAAGTTCATGAATAGTAGCCGTTACTAAATTTTGTGATGATGGGGATCTTTCTAGAGCTAGATATTCATGTGATTTCTTCCAAATCCCTCCAGTCCTATTGAACCAGGACTAGTGATCTTAACCATTTTCAGTGTTATTCCCTAAAGTTCACATATAAGTGGAAATTTCATATTTTTGTGGTCTTGCGCCAACTACATACTTAAATATTTGCCTCACAAAGAATTAATAACTTGCATTCAAATATGAAGGTAAAGAACACTATTTTTTTCTGGATCTGAAAATAATCAAAATATTGGTTTATTTTAACTCACATTTATTTAAATATAACAATTATTTTAGACAAATGAAAATAAAAGCATATTTATAACATGGTAGACATAAAATATAAATGAAATGTATTTTAGACAGTTTAACAAATATATTAGACAAATTGATGACATAACATTTAGCTTCAAGGTACATTAACATGGGTATTAAGAAGGATGTTTTCACAAAAACTACTATAAAATGTTCACATTTGTGTTAGTAATAGGTCACATTTCCTAGACTGATGTTCTATGAAAACTGTGTAAAGATTTAATGTAATCATTCACTTCATGTGGTACCATTATTTGTAAGTGAAGCATATTTTTGTAATAATATGGCATTTTTATCAAGACAATGCTACATTTATTAAACATTCACAACACATTAAAACTTGAATGATTCACGTACCTTTATGCACAGTGTTTAGTTTTGCTATGGCACTCTATCTTTGTGAAAAATATACTTACAGTTTGGCACAGAATCAATAAACTGTATTGCTCCTGATCAAAACAAATGTGATTTAAATTTTCCATGGCACGGAAAATACTCTATCACAATTTGCTTCTTCCCTTTACCATTTACTGACCAATGGCAGTTCTTTACTGCTTTAGTTGGAATAAATAATGGATAGCCAAGAACTAAAAGTCATAGTTAGGTGTTTTGCCTACACTCTAATTGGAAATGAGTCGATTTCAGCTTTTCTAGCAGCAAAACATTTCCATCTGTATTGTGGCCAACAAATTTCTAAATAAGGGTGTTATCAGCAATAATATGTATCATCATGAGATGTTTTTCTTTAGGAGGCAGAGAGGTTGAAAGGAAACGTGGATCTCTTCATAAACTGGGAACATATGTGGGAAGGGGAGCAAATGCCAACTGAAGCAGAAAGAGGGGAAGTTCTTTGGAAAGCTGGTGAGGGCACGCGCTCCAGAGTAGCAGCGAGGCAGAAAACAAAGGCAGGCACACGGGAACCATTCAAGGGGGAAAGGGCTGCGGTGGGTTTGGGGCAACTGAAATGTATCACATGTATCACTCCAAACAAGCAGCATCCAGAGTAGGGACAGCATTCGTGGATCAGCACACGACCGCTGCTTTTCAGGAAAAGTTTTACATTTCCCCCTCGGTGTCTAAATAGGAACTGAAGAAATTAAGCTAACTGGCAACATTTCTTTTTTTCCTGAATTCATTCATAAACATTGTGGAAGAAGAAAGGGAATAACATTAATTCAAGCTTCCTTCAAATCAGAGAAGAGAAATCACATGCCTTCTAAGCACAGACTTTGGAGTTGTGGTAACTAAGAAAAGTGCCACAGCTCTTTGTCACAGTTCTCCTAAGAGAAACTTGAGGTGTTCTGAGAGACCGGTGGAAGGAATCTGCTCCTTTCATGAAACCTTGATAGCCTAATTTTTATATTTATTATCTGGTGGAAAGGAAGCAGAGCTTAAGTCCCAACTTTTATACAAATATACTTTATTCTAAAAAACAGCATAATGAATATAATGTTTGCTTTATGATCCTTGCTTTTCTGAGGACCTTTAAGCGGTGAAATGGCAAAGAATATCAAACAGGTAAAAGAAAACAGGCAAACTTTTGTTTAAAGCTGTTATGGTGCAAATAGACATAAATATTACAAATCACAGAGCACTGAATTTTCAAGACTGAAATCGTACCAGAACCGTGATAAATTTTCGCTGACGTCATAGGAGAGTAAGTGGTCTGGAAGGTCACTGATGGTGCCCTGCACGGCCAGCACGTGGGGGGCCAAGGTGAAGGGTACATCGTTCAGCAGTTCGGCCATTAATGAGTTGTTTTCCAAAGTCTGGCCTGCCTTATTTTCCATCTCGGGGCCTGCTACTGTCACACTGGATGAGTTTTCTTTGCCAGTCTAAAAATACATATATATTTAAGTCATTTAATAACTCATGGACTTTGAGGTTTAGTCATGGTAAACGTGGTGTTAATATAGCAAAATGATTAAGAAATGTGGAATATAGAACTATTCCCAGATTAGACTGCTGCATCTATCTAAATGTCTAGTAGGCTTTGAAATGAATCTTAAACCCTACTCTTACTCACACTGACCACGCATGGCCCCCCTTGAATACAGATTGGCATTCTTGCTATTTCCCTAGCCCAGATAATATCTACAGAGTCTGGCCCACAAATCTGATGGATGCTTTCAGGCTCTACAGCATGCCCAGCTTCCCTGCAAAATCTTGTATCAAAACAGTCCAAAGTGACCTTGCCCGCTTCAGAGAGAATATGGGGCAGAATGCCTGGGATGTTATTTGGCATTTCCTGTTTGTATCCTTGCTGTTTCATATGCACATGTCTTATCCCCAGCTAGACTCTAGGGTACTTGAGGGCAAGAAATCTATTTGACCTTTCCTTGTATTCTCCACCTGGCATGACTTACCTTGCATAGTTTGTACATATGCATGTATATCCTCCACCTTGTATGCCCTAAAACATACTCGAACATTGACCTCCAATGTGAACCTAAGTACTGACTGATTGCCTACTTTCGCTGGAACTAGCATGTTACATTGCCCAAGGTATTCAAATAAGAACTGATTTGATCTATCTTGTTCAATTTCCTTAAGACTGGTATACCTTGCATGTAGTACTTCTTTAAAAGACCTGTACTGGGCGGGGGGTGGGTGGGTGTGGTTCATCGTACTCTGTGTAAGCCCCAAACTGGAAATGACCTAAGTAGCCACCACAGGAGAATGGATACAAAATTGAAGTGTATTGGGACGCCTGGGTGGCTCAGTTGGTTAAGCGGCTGCCTTTGGCTCAGGTCATGATTCCAGCGTCCTGGGATCGAGTCCCACATCCGGCTCCCTGCTCGGTGGGGAGCCTGCTTCTCCCTCTGTTTCTGCCTGCCACTCTGTCTGCCTGTGCGCGCGCTCTCTCTCTCTCTCTAACCAATAAATAAATAAAATCTTTTAAAAAAGAAATTCTTAAAAAAAAACAAAAACAAAATTGAAGTGTATTTACAAAAGTGAAGACCAATGACCTGCTCCCAACAGCAGGCCCGTAGGGCCCTTCTTGATCTGGCTCCCGGGGTCCTTCTCTGGCAGTATCTCCAGCTAGTCCATCCTGGCTCTCTCCTCTCTAGTCCCACAGCCTCCTGCTATTGTTTGTGCACACCGAGCCTGCTTCGGTTTGGGCCTTTTCTCTCCAGTCCCTGCCCAGGGGCTCCTTCTCTCACATCCTTCTCAAGGAAGCCCTTCTTGACCACCTTATTTAAACTGTGTCCTGGCCCTCACCTCCCGCACTCCTGAACTCTGTCTCCCGAGCCTGCCTTTTCTTCTCCATAGCCCTCAGGACCTTGTTCTATGGTATATAAGTTATTGTGATACCACCCCTTGGAAGCTTAAGGAGTTTCACTTCCCATGTTCAAAGCTGTATCCCCAGTGCCCAGTGCTCAATAACTCTGTTGTTGAATGGATGAAAGCAGACACGATTTTTGCCTGCATGGGGCTCATAATTTTAAGTGCTGATAAATTCCTTCTAAGTCTAGAGGAGAATGGTTTTCTGTATAAGAAACAGCAATTCTGTAAAATTTGTTATTGAAATGGAAAATGCATACCGAAAAGGGTACATCATAAGAGCACAACCTGCTAAATTTTAACCAACCAAACAGCTGTGAGCAACCAGCACTCAGATCAAGAAATAGAAGTGACCAGCTCTCCCAGAGGCCTACCAGGTGCTCTTTCATTCCCAAGCAGCTCCTCGTCCCTCAGTCACCATTCCTGATTTCTAACAGTCTGTGCTGTTATTTTGTATTTTAAGTGAAGTCATAATACAGTATGAACTCTTTTCTGGCTTCTTTCACTTAACATTTTATGTATGAGATTCATCCTTGTTGTTGATGTAAGCTTTAAAAAATTTTTCAAGAACATGTTGTTGTAGAGGAGATAAATTCTGACTGACGTCAAAAGAATTTCTTTGGTTGCTGTGTTAACTATAGACGGTGGAGGGTATTGTGCCCAGGGAAGGAGGCCGGAAGACCAGCTGGAAATGAGAAATGACTGTGGGTTAGGTGGTGATACTAAGGGTGAGAGAGAATGGTTGGATTATGGATCGACCAAGGAGAAAGCCAGTAGGATTTGCTGATGGTATGGATGTCGGGTGCGAGAGCAAGAGCAGAGTCGAGGATGAAGCCGAAGTCATTGGCTTGGCAATTAAGGATGAAGTCTCCATTCTCCATTTACAGGGATGGGAAAAGCGTGTAGGTGGGAAGTGCATGTGGCAGGAAGCTGAGATGTTTTGGAGGTTCCAAGTGCCTTATAGACATCCAAGTGGAGCTGTTAGTAGGTAGGGGGATCTCATAGGAGTCTGGAGCTGGGGGACATCTCGAGGAGTAAGTCTGCTTGGTGCTGTGTTTAAAAGATGATGGGAGGTGGGGGGCACCTGGGTGGCTTGTTCAGTTTGGCTTCCGACTCTGTTTGGGCTCAGCTCATGATCTCAGAATCATGGGATTGAGTCCCGTGTCAGGCTCCACACTGAGTGGGGAGTCTGCTTCTCTCCCTCTGCCCCTCACCCTGCTTGCACATGTACTCTCTCTAAAATAAATAAATTAAAAAAAAATGATGGGAGGAAGGCAAGTGAAGACAAATATGAGAACAGACAACATTTCTAGACATGGTGCTACAGATGGGAAAAAGACATATGGGCCAGGGGCTGCAAAGCGCTGTGGGGTCAAGAGAGGTTTCTCTAGATTTTCCTTTTGCTGCATGAGTTGAGAGAAATGACAGCTGTTGTTATGCTAATGAGAAGCTCTAGAAAGGAAACCTCCATGGAGATTCTGTAGGAGAGGAACTGCTCTCTTCACAAGGCATCCCCAGCACCTAGAACAGAGGCCTTCAAGAAATAGTTGTTTAGTAAATGACTTTGAATTAACCAAACACATCCCTAGCAAGAGTTATCTTAACTTCATGTGAAAATAAAACACCAGAGAACTTTCTTAGGACTGCAGCTAGAACAATGTAACCACACCCTGCTATGACAAAGCTTATTAGAAACTTCCATATGTGTAGTGGACAGAACTTGCCTCCTGAAACCTGAGTGAGACTTAAATACTAAGGATCCCTGGGTCAGATGAGAGCATAGGTATCAGTGAGCAATGATGCCACCGTTCCAGCCTCTTTGGAGGCTATCACCTAGCTATTGCTGCTTTCCTCAAGATGACCTACGTGCTGAGGCTTTGTTTACCTTGGAGCAGCACAACAGTGTTTACAGGACAGATTCTGGAGCCACACCGCTTAGGTGCAAACCCGAGGTCTCCTGCTTATTGTCTTAGGCAAGTTATTTAACTCCCCCATATCTCAGTTTCCTTGGCTGCATAATGAGATCAATAATAGTACCTATTTCACAGGCTTGCTATGAGGATTAACGAAATGATATTCATAAGTAACTAGACTAATGCTTAGCACATGTTAAAGTGAGTGACTAAATTACAATTTTAGGAATGGCCAATGCCACTTGGCTTTAGATAAAGTTTAGGATTCATCCATCTCTCTCTCTCTCTCTTTTTTAAGATTCTGTTTATTTATTTGAGAGAGAGTGAGAAAGTATACAAGTGGGGAGGAGGGGCAGGGGAAGAGAGAGAGAATCCCAAGCAGACTCTGTGCTGAGTGTACAGCTTGATGCAGGGCTCCATGTGGGGCTCGATCTCATGACCCTGAGATCACGATCCAAGCCGAAATTGAGAGTCGGATGCCTAACTGACTGAGCCACTCAGGTGCCTCTCTTTTGTTTCTGATATTCACTGATGGTTCAAATCATCTTCCCTTATCCTTTTTTATATCTTGCCTTCTCTCTTGATCTCATGCACAAATGTTCCCTAGATCTATCTGTTAGTAGCATCCCCTGCTTGAACTTTCTTTTCTTTCTTGTGTACAGAATGTTCTCCAATATCAATTGCCAAATCATCACCTTTCTTAAACAAAAGCATTCTTGAAATCTCACCTTCCCCACTAACAAGGAGGTGTGTAACCCATACTGCTTTGCTTTAGAAACCCCCAACTTCTAAGGTTTAACTCTCTGGCCGACTACGTCTTGGATAATAACCCCCAACTTCTAAGGTTTAACTCTCTGGCCAACTACGTCTTGGATAATAGCATATCTTGGCTTACTTTTGAGGGAAAAAAGACTCTACTATCTTTTACCATTAGCAAGAAAGGACTGAAAAAAATCATTAAGGTGAGAGATCTTAGACTGACGGACAGAAAAGCAATTGTAATTTATGAAATATTTATCCCCAGAAATGAATCCACCAGTAGTCTGGATAAACCACAGGGAAACACCGGGGTCAGTGAAACAAGATGGTCTCTAAGTTGACCATGGTTGAAATGCAGAGGTAGAAGGTACAGAGGCATGTGCTACAGTATTCTTTCTACCTTTGTTTTGAACATCGTCCAAAATAAAAAGTTTCCGAAAATTAACTTAAAAATACCATGGACAAAGTGTTCCACCAAACGCCTCCTAGAAGCCTCTGAATTTCAGCTGTGCTGGGCGTATTACTCCAACATCTATCCCTTAACAGTTGGCCCGAGTGCAACATCCCCGTCTCCAAGGAGGCTGCCTGCCCTCTTGGCAGCAGGGTGAGCGCCATGATGCAGCTGCTGCTGGCATGCTGAGAGCTGGAAGGGGGGAAATTCTAAGGCAAAACAAGAGTAAGTCACAAAGAACATGTGAGTCAAAATTCAAGGACCCCACACCCGCTACTCTGATCACGCAGCCGAGCTTGGCAGCCTGTGGAAGCAGAGGTGGGGGCTGAGGCCGGAACAGGTGCACGAGTGCCCCGGCAGAAAGCAGCCCTCTCTCTTACACACACAGTCTTTCAATTTTTTTCATTTGCATAATAAAATGGGTCTTTAAAGAGAAGAATGAGTATGTTAACCACAATGGAGCACAAAGAAAAGAATCAATTAACCTTACGGTTAATAGCCAAATTTTAAAAAATTACTTCAAATATTACGTTCATAAAGCATATTCGTTATTTTTGTGATTAATCCTGTTGACAGAAGGGCTGCTATGACATTGTTCTTGAATGTAAGTTCCTTCGTATAATCTAGCTTTAATACTTCTTTTTCAAAGTAATGTTTGTCCTTACATGGTTTAAATAGCAGTATGCCATGTCAGATTTTTTTTTTTTTTAATCTGGGGGAGAAGATAAATTTCCAGCAAAGTGTACAGTTAATCACCTATTTTTATGTCTGTATAAAAATTATTTCTTGTTCATCAGTTAACCTTTTAAATAAATGGGCTGGCTAAGTTTATCTTGTATTCCTCACATTCTATGATCTTTGTTTCAAATAATTAAAAAAGGCTTATAGACACTATTCCTCTCTTTCTTGCAGAGGGGCTGCAAAGATTCATGAGGTTCAATCTGCAAAATCTCAGAGCTTCGGAAGAAAACACAGTCCAAGAATACAAGGCACATAACACTTTTCAGTGAAGGCTTAGAAAAATGAAGTCACTTCCCTGGAGCAACAGAAGGTTAGTGGCATCCTGTGAACCTCACTCCTGGGTATTTGAAAGCAAGGAAATGCAGGTTTGAGAACAGACTACATTTTTCCTGGCACAGAAGCCCCCCCAAACCACCATGAAATCTATTAAGGGGTGCCAATTTTGCAAACCCGCTAACAATTTGGAGCCTTCATCTCCTTAGCCCTACCTGACTAAAATATGAATATTTTATTAATATGAACATCACCTCTATTTGGCCTCTTTTTAAACCTCCTGCTTTTTAAGGCAACCCGTGCCTCAGATAAGCAGAGATAAAATAGTGTGCAATAAAAGCAAAATATTGAAGCATTAAAATTTAGAAACCAACCTTAACCAAAACAGTCACAGAACCTATTAGAAGAATATGAAACCAGGTATAAAACACACATCTAACACATTTACATGCAAAGAAGGTAGCTATAGGCTAAAGCTTATTTCTAGGAAATGAGTTACAGTAAGAAGAGGTAATGTCAAGCTCTGGCTGTCTATGCCTTTAAATTCTAACATCTATAAATAAAAGACATGTTCCTTGGAACAATAGCCCGAACAGGCAACACTGTCACTTTATCTCCCCAGATAACTATCCATTCTATTCTGGCTTCAGCTGGTATCTGCTTGCATTACATCAGCGTCTTGATGGGGGTGGTTTGGGGGGCAAATCTGAGTCAGAAGCGTCAGGGGACAAGAGGTTAGAAGGTGAGAGAAGCAACAGCACAGTTAAGGGCAGTACTCAGGCTCCTTTTTTATTTATTTTTTCTAAGAGGCTAGTTGCTAATAAATGTCTGGCTAGCTGATAAAAGCCAGGGGACTGGTCTCTTATACCTATACATGTCCTAAAAAGTAGTCCCCTTTCCCTAGGAAGAAATTTGCTGCTTTTGTTTGCTGCTTTTCTGCAAGTCCTCCACACCCAGAACCTAACACCTGCATAACACAAGCGCTCATTTGTGGCACTTGAGTGGGGTCCCCTTATTTCTGAGTTATTCTAGGCACCCCAGACTTGATCTTTTACATCGAGGGGTTAGGCCAAAGAAACAAACAAAAGCCCAGAACACCTGACCCCTGATACAGATAAATCAGGCACGAAAGAAGGTTGAATTCACTGCCAGCCTGTTTCCCATATGGCCTGGCCTCCCAGTTTGAGGATGCCATATTCTGGGGTAGCAAACTAAGAGGCCAGGTTAGAAAGTAGATATTTTCTCTGCTCCCTTTCCTTTCCGATTTCTGACATCATTTCAATTTACAACTTGGCTCATGATTTTTTTTTTTCAGTATTTGTTCCCTTTTCTTCCCTAGCCCCTCACCCCCAGTATTTCCACCTGTTTATGCTTCCTGCTTCTTCCATCTTTCTTTAAAAAACAAAACAAACAAACAAAAAAAACCCCAATCCTCCTGACTTCCTCTTTTCAGAACTCCAGCTGAACCTGTGCAAGTGAAGAGGGGGAAGTAAGCGGGCTGGCACCGGCTTCTGTAATCTGTTCCATGCATTCTTGGAAAAGTGGCTTCACTGAAGCCGGAAAATATTCTGTACAGCCAACTGGGGGGGGGGGAGGGCAGTGGAAAGAGGAAAGAGAAGCATTTTAGGAAAGGAACCAGCAAGAAACAGCATGTTCAGCCTGGGATCCTGTTTAACACTGGTTTGGGAAATAAAAAAGGCTATTCCAGTGATTTTTAAAAAATATTTTTAAAAAGTTAGTTTATAGAAGTTCATCATCTCTGACCTTAAGCTATCCAGGAATCTCGTGTTTTCCTATAGGCCTTCCCCCTCATTCTTGCCAGCACACATGTCACCCCTGCTCTCCCCTCCTCTCGCCCTACATCACCACCCGGCCCCTTGCTGCCAGCCGGTGGGCTAACATCCCACTCTGCAGAGGAACAGGAATCGTCAGGCGAGGATTTCTTCTACTTAACCGCGCCCAAAAAACTTCTCTGCATCTCTACCACTCCATGCTTCCCTCCTGCCACCACAGGCAAGTTGCCCTCTTCCCACCCAAATCGAAACCCTCCCCAGCGCTCCACATCCATCCCGTTGTCCCTATACTTCAAGGACGTGGCTTCGTCTGTTAGGAGGGAGCTCCCAATTGCTGATCTTTTATAAAGTCAATTCACCATTTACAGAGAATTCGGGTGAGGTCTTTCGCACCCACTGGCATCTTACCCACTGAACGCCCACATTATCTCTCTCCTTTATTTCACAGCCAGGCTGAGACGATTGTTGACACTCGCTGTCTGTTTCACTCCTCACCCACTGCAATCTGCCTTCTCTCTCTGCCCCTGTGCTGACACTGCTTTTGTCCAAGGTTACTTATAATCACACTGTGCTTAACTGAGAAGACGTTCTGAAGTGCTAACCTTTTATGACTTCTTTGTAGCACTTAAGACTGGTCACCCTGAGTTTTTATTTTCTGGCTTCTGTGCTACTTAGTGTTGCCTCTGTCTGGCTCATTATTCTTTTGTCTATTTCTGAAATGACAGTCTCCAGGGTCTCATTTCTGTTCCTTTATTTTTCCTCGTCTCAACACAATTCCTTGGAGGGGCTCATCCATATCCATGGTTCCTACTGCCCCGTCCCTCCACTCCCTGAAAGTAGGTAAGTATGTGGATGCACGCATGTGTGTACACACGCACACGTCCACACCCATCTCGAACCTAGACATACACTTAGGGCTCCTGACCCACATGTTCAAATCCTATCATACGTCTTCTTTTGGAATACTGAGCTCAACATGTTCTGAACCTGACTAGTTTTGCCCAGCTCTATCCCAACGCAATGCTCTTCTAATATTTTTTTGTATAATAACTGCCAAACACAGATGCCTAAATTATCTTTGACTTCTCTCTCCCTGGATGCTTCCCCCATCCAGTAAATGACTGAGTCCTACTGATTTTGAGGTCTTTAATGTCTTCCCAAGTCCCATCATTTCTCATCAATCCCACCATCTCTTCTCTTAATGCAAGCCACCATAGCCTGTGTCATGAATGCTGCATGAGTGTCCTGCCTACAGCCTTACTACACTACGTTATACTTACTACACTATATTCTCCCTCTCGCTGGTCCTATTGAACACACATGCTCTTCCTTGCTTAATGCTTCTCAACGTCTTTGGACAGAAGAACAAACTCCATATCGTAGCACATAAGGTATGATCTGGCCTTGCTTACCCGTCTGATTTCTTATATTACCATTCCCTAACATCTTCATCCATACCAAGCTATTTACTATCATCATTTACGTCATCACGCCAAGCTCTCCCTTAAGCTCTGAACTTTAGCTCATTGGATTACTTCTGCCTTAATGAGGACATTGGTCTTTCTCTCTTCTCCCTTCATCTTGCCTTTTCAACTAGCCCTTCAGGATGCATATCAGGACTCTTTCAGAAAGATTTTCCCAACTAACTCCTCAAACCTGGGCCCATTGCTTGCCCGTGTGTTCCTACAACAGCTTGTGCATATCTCTCTCACCACACAAATCATACTGGACTAGAATTCTCTGTCACTCTCATAAACCATGGTCTGCTCAAAGCCAGGGACGATAGCTTTCATCTCCATTCCCCCTGGCAATCGGAGCAATGCCACTCATAATAGGTGATGATACATGTTTATTGAATGACTAAATAATTTCAATTTCTTCATGAACTTCATATTCAGATTTATTCAGAATAAGCCAGGAATTATGTTAAGCTGCATTTCCACGTCTGTTTTTTTTTTTTCCTAACAAGATTTTGCTCACTGTATTATCTCCCACATGATGAACGATGGAAGGTATTAAATTCAGATAGAACTTAAAACTAGTTTACTTTCCTTATGAATGAGATGCCTTGTTCTTTACTTGCCAAATGAACAACTTCACAAATGTGTCTCCCAACAGAAGTTCAGTAAGTTTCTGCTATAATGTAGGTGAGACTGTGGCAACTATTTTTATTGTAGACCCACCTTTCACTGAGAGAGAGAGGAAGAAGCTAACCTTATTAACTACAAATTGTGCCCAATCAACTGTCTTAGTCCACTCTGGCTGCTATAACAAAATGTTACAGATTGGGTGGCTTACAAACAACAAAATCTATTTCTCACAGTTCTGAAGGCTGGAAAGTCCAAGATCAAGGTGTTGGCAGATTCGGTGTCTGGTGAGGGCCTGCTTCCTGGTTCGTAGACTGCCCTCTTTCTCCTAAAACATCACAGAAGAGTCCAGGGCTTTCTCTGGGACCTCTTTTCCAAGGGCACGAATCTCATTTATGAGGGCTCTACCCTCATGACCTAATCACCGCCCCAAAGCCCCACCTCCTGATAATCTCACCTTGGGGATTAGAGGTTTCAACATATGAATTTTGGGGGGAGACATTCAATCTAGAGTATCAACCTGCCTTACACAGCTCTTCTCTTCCAGGAACCAGTTTTTCTGGTATAGTCTGAAGGGGCTGCCGTGGAGCCTATGCCTGAGGGCAGGGGTGTGGGGAACAGGACGGGGAACAGGACCAGGAACAGGGTGGCAGGACTAGCTAAGCACCAAGGGGAGGGAAAGCCTCAGAGATGAGATCTGAGTAGGAGAGGGGATGGTTGGGTACATTCCACTTATTTAATTTCTGTTCACCTCTGTTAAAGAGAAAACCTCTTTCTTTTCTGGTTTCTGTAAAGAGGGATTTCTCTCTAGGCACCTTGGCTGTCTGCCATACCCCCAATCCTCCCCCAAGGAAGTAGACTGAGCTACCCACTTGGTGGACAATGGCCATAGGTCCATGTTTCTAGATGAGGGACACTAAACCATCCAAGGTCCTGAGGCCTAGAGAAATTCTCTTTCTTTGCTCTCTAGTTGGACCAGAAGAGACAAGTTTTCCAAGTTAAGAGTGTCCATTGTGCTGACTTCAACTTTCCCCACAGATCTGCACATGGGTTACTGGGAGTGCAGAAGTCCATTTCCAGTACTACATGAAGCTGCCTCCGTCAGCCTAGGCTGTATTAGTCAAAAGGGGGACATTTGTTTTTCTGCCTGCTGGCTCTTTTAGCAGGATGCAGATGAGGAAAAGGAGTGCCCTTAGGACATTATGACCCCACCAATTTCTACTTCCCACACATCTCCATTTATACCAAAACAAGAGGCATATTAACCACACCAAACAAACAAAAACAGAGTCGTGCAGATGTTAAATGATCTTGGAATTAAAACTGAAACAAACTAATGGTTTTTAAAACTTAAATATGCTATAATACTCATGAAACAACTTACTGGTATGATTTTTATCAATTTCATAATTCAGTTAAATCTGTGGGATAAGAAAAGTTTTAATCAGAATCTTGGGAAAATGATATTTGTTTAGTGCTTTCTACAGTTTTTGAAGTAGTTTCACATACTTTGTTTCATTTGAGCCTCACAACCTGTTAAATTTGATAGGGAAGACACTGTTTCAATTCTCATCTTCTAAGGCTCAAAGTTTAATGACTGTTTAAGGTCATGTCACTACTAATTGGCAGAGATGTGTACTCTGGGTCACCTGATTTACAACCCAGTATAAAGACCGTCGTCACGGGAAATAATTTGTTTGTTTTGTGGACTTAGCAATTTCTCTATGGACAAGTTTCATCTGGAGTAGAGAATGAAGGTCCAAAAGTATAGATTGTGCCAATATAGAAATAGAGTTCAAAGGATCTGTACAACTAAGCATCTTGTTACTTAATTAAATATAGTAAACTGGATGCAATATGTAATAGCTTAAAAACTACAGCACCTGATCACAGCCACTGCTACACAATAGCTTAGGCTTCTGTACATGAATTCTTTAAGCTTATTATGTATACCACAGATCTGAAGTATTTGATATCCCTTATTAGTCACACTGGATTCTACTTAACTTCCCATCGATACAGCTTTAGTTATTTTAAATATCTATTCAATTCCTTTAGAATGAAATGCAACACGGTCATGTTTCTTCCAGATAATTTCAAAGGAAAATAATGAAAAATGATCTCGTACATCTCAATATTAATTGAAATATTAATTTCACTCAAATGAAGGATTTTCATTTTGTAAAACAATAAAGCACTTCAACCGTCTACATAGACAGTAAGAAAGGAAATGGAATACTCTCTATTTTTAGAGAGGTAAGAAAATAGAAACATTTGATTATCCTTTTTATATAATTAGATAAATAGACCTAATGTATATGATATCGACTGAATGGGAACAAATAGCATACTACAGTAGTAGGAAACACAAAAAGAAAGTAAGTCTAAAGATATTAAGTAATAGCTACATGCTGGGGTTTTTTTGGGCATGTGCTTTGATGGAATGAGCATTTAACAAATTCATAACCTAAGTACAATATGTATTTTTAACAACAAACAGATATTATAAATAATAAAAATGCAATTATGTCATGTTAAGATTGTTTGAAGACAGAAAGCTAATCCGTTCTGCTGCTCTTAATTTGCACTGAAAAGATTGTATTTTGTCAGTTTACATTATTATGTGAAGACATAAATATATACTTTTTAGTATGTACATAGAATTGCCATGTCTATAGCCAGAATTCAAAGACAATTATTAGAAGGATCTCATGGTCACCTTGTATATAAAGATCTTTCTAATCCCAGGACACACAAAGAAATGTTAAGAAATGGGAAAATATTGTTTAGGAAAAGCCTTATTTTCTTTGTAATTTGAATATGATGTGTGGAATAGGCCACACACTTGGAAATACTATAGTAGTGAATACATAACTGTACATTATCATATAGAGATGGAAATGAAGGGAAATGCATCATACCAAATGGAATACAGAAATTACTAAGGTAGACTAATTGAATTCCACTCAGATTACCCACCCTTGCTGCACCTAACCCAGCACTCCGCTAGAAAAACGATGTTTGGCAAACTAAAATGGTGAGTAGAAAGCTGTGTCACTTGACCTTGGCTCTCATGCAAAAAAAGGTTGTATTTCAAAATAGATGTGGATGGAAAAGTAAATACAGCTGTGTATTCTCCACCCCAGTGTGAGAATGAAGGGGCTACTCAGAATGGTAAGAGGCAGATCCCTTGAAGGTATATACTCAGAGGCCAAAGGAGAGTGCTATTATTTTATGGCTAACTCAGGATAATATTTTTTTATTGTGGTAAAATATATACACTGTAAAATTTATCTTAACCATTTTTAAGTGTATAATTCAGTGCATGAAGTACATTCACAGTGTTGTGCTGATACTACCACTATCTCTAGAACTTTTCCATCATCCCAAGCAGAGACTCTGTACCAATTAAACAACTCTCCATTCCTCCCTTCCCCCGCCCCTGGTAACCTCTATCTATTATACTTTCTATCAGTTTGCCTATCTCGGTACTTCACAGAAATAGAACCACACAATGTTTATCCTCTAGTGACAAGATAAACATCGTGTGGTTCTATTTCTATGAGGTAAATGGCTTATTTCACTTCGCATAATGTTTTTGGAGACCATGGATGTTGTATGATATATCAGAATTTCATTCTTTCTGAAGCTAAATATATACCATATTTTGTTTATCCATTCAGCTGTTAATAGACATTTGGGTTGTTTCTACCTTTTGGCTATCTTTCGTATTTTTAAACTAGAGTACAATTTAGTATTTTTAAACTAGAGTACAATCAACAAGTAGGAAATCAGAAATAATTCTAAAAGGAGTCAGTGAATATAGGAATACAGAATATTTACATACATAGAGAAAAATCAGCAAGAACTGGAAGTGAGGGGAAACATAAAATATGTTTCCTACTTATTTTGAATTGTGATTTTTAAAGATACATTAAGTTTGTATGTACCTTTTTATAATACACACTTTGCTTAGCTTTAAAAATCATAATTAAAGTAAGCCTTGCCAACTTAATATTTTATGGATTAAAATTTGAGTGTAATTGATGGTATTTCAATCCTGTTTGAAGCAGCACCATAATCTCTAAGACCTTCCACCCACTCTGGAACTCTATGCTGTAATTCTTGTGTGTGTTATTTTAAGGGTATAAGATGTCATTACCTGCTTTTGGGGGAAGCCTACCCAACAAAATACAGAATGAATAATGCTAAGAATCAATTAAAACTGAGAAGCCACAATCATGTCCAAATTTACAGGAAAATATAAAATTCACTATCTTAATTTTTAAATTTAAAGTTAAAATACTAAAAATTTTTAAATGCCTCAGCAAAGTAAAAAAAGGAAAATATACACTGTGCTTGGAAAGTGCTTTGGAAAGAACCATAGAATAATTGCTTAGTATAGATATTCAATTCTTAGGAACATCCTTTTTTAGGATTCTTAAGTTTTTAGGGAGAAAGAAGTTAATTATCAGAATATATACTGTTACTTGTACTTTAAGTTGAAAATTAATCTGCAAGACTTAGAGCACCAGACCCAAGTCCCAGTGACTATGGTCTCCATCTAAACCATGTGACCTTATACCAATCATTTGAGCTTTCTGTGTTTCAATTAATTCCCCTGAAAATATGAAATAGCTGGGCCAGGTGATCCAGCTATAAAGTACCATAATTCCAAGTAGACTTACACCCCAAATCTTCTGCATAGTAAAAATTCTTATAGAAACAGCATTTAAATTAATATATATAATTTAGAAACAAAATATCAACTGATAGTTATATATCTTGAGAGGAAACATGTAACTCAGGCGATACCCCATAAAAGGACTTCTGTCAGGGAAGAAGACCTAACTTACACTGCTCTTCATTATGATAAAAAACAAACACTTTGGATTTAAAAAGATTTTATATATACATACACACATATATGTATATATAAATTTAAATATATAATATAAATATATAAATATATATATTATATATACACACATATATGTATGTATATGTACATATACATACATATATAAATGTAGGTGCCAATCTTCTATAAAGTTATGGCCTAGAAAACCACTGTTATTATTAAGAACTTAGAATGTATTTTCTCAGGCCAGTGGGTCCACAATAGAGATAAAAGCCTATGTATTTGCAGTAAATACATGTAAGGAAATTATTAATGTCAAAATCAGAATAACAACAAGGCAGATTAAACATTTTAAAATTATTTTGATTGTCAGTGCTAAAAAAAAGAAACCAAATACAGTCGTAGGACCTGAACTTTGGTAGAGAATCTAGAAGGTACTTTGGAGTACTTTTCAAGACTGTTGGCCTAGGTGCACTGTCAGGTATTTTCATGAGAAATATATCTAGGAAGTCTGGAGAGTTGTGTTCAAGATTTTTTTTATTTTAATCCCATAAATAGCAAGGTGACAAAGTAGAGTAAATGGTGAAATCTGATAAAAAGAAAGAAATTGAGAAAGATGCATGTGTAGAACAAAAAAGGAATTCACTGGAGGTGGGAATGACTGGTTATCAGAAGTCAAAGTGTAAACATAATTAACCTGCTGATAGAAATGGAAGATGGGATAGGAGAAGGAAGAGCCTCACCCAGTTCCTTTTGGCCAACCAGTGACTTCACTATAGGTCAGTGTGGTGTTCATGATGACTGAACTAGGGAACAGAAAGGCCTCATGGAAGGAAGCAGCAGCAGCAGCAGTTAACTCTCTGGGACCCAGCCATTTACATGGTGGTCTGAGCACTAGTTTTCAAAAGTCTGGTATTTCCAGGCAGTTGATTTTCAGAACCCAGTACAGATCTTCTTTTGGCCTTCTAGGAATGATTGCTATTGCATTTTTTTTTTTTAAGATTTTATTTATTTACTTGACAGAGATCACAAGTAGGCAGTGAGGCAGGCAGAGAGAGAGAGGAGGAAGCAGACTCCCTGCTGAGCAGAGAGCCCAACACGGGGCTTGATCCCAGGACCCTGAGATCATGACCTGAACCGAAGGCAGAGGCTTTAACCCACTGAGCCACCCAGGCGCCCCTGATTGCTATTGCTTTAACTGCCAAAGTGGTTTAAAAACCAATGCCTATAATTTCCTAAAGTGTTCTTAAATGTATGGAGACTACACTCAGAGTCCAAGAGAGCTATTTTCTCTCCCATGCCTACTTTGTAGGTGAGTTGATGATGGGAATTCATTAAAGAAACTAATTTATGGTCTACCCATGAGAATGGAAGTAAGGATAAAGATGATGAGCTTTAATATATACTAATTAAATAAATAATGTTAGTATTACTAACATAAATTTATGTTGTAAATTATGTAAATTATGTTAGTATTACTAATTCTAATTTTATCTTTATTTTGAGTCAGTCTTAAGGTTGTAACAGTGTATCTATGTCTATTGCCACAGACATTGGTTAACTGGTAAATGGGCATTTACTTGGCAGTTACTGCTCAAAGCTCTTTACCTGTGTTCTCTCATTTAATTTTTTTGTTTATGACATACATACCACTTTCACCTCCATTTAACACATGAGGAACACTGAAACCCAAAGAATTGAGTCTAACTCTGGGATTGTACTCTGATTCACTTATTCTATGCTGCCCCGCAAACCTGACAATCTGCAGAAACTTCGCTTCATACCTTGTAAATGCACTGTTTCTAAAGACTTCAAATTTTTTCAAAAGAATGTTGAAAAAATTCTTCAGAAAGGGTTATAGAAGTTTTCTACTATAGCTATATAGTTATAACTAATATACTATATAGTCTTCTACTAATCCTACTTTCTTTTTCTCTCAAAACAAAGAAAAGCGCATGTAATGTGGAAGGTAACTTTTTTTTAAAACAAAAACCAAAGACAAGGGGAAAACATTGCACGTTGTCATTTTTATATCCACCTGGATATGCTAATTCTATGTGGATTACAGACACCCTGAAATTACAGGCTATTTACACATTTTTAACCCCTAAAAAGCAGTGTTGTGATGCCTGAATAATATATTTGTAAAGTAACATTTTTACCTTAACCAAATATATTCTAGTTAAATTTAAGAAAGTAAAGTGACAACATAATGATGATACTTCCTGAAATAAGTCCTCTGGGGCTCACTGTCCAGTGACAAGAATGGACTGGATTCAACTGCCCACATCCCCTAGCCTCTGGCACTTGCTAAGCCATGGCAAGAAGGCACCAGGTGCCTGGACCGGGGCTGCAATCTGTTCTCAGGAAACAGAGAAGATATTTTGCCTTTAAAAGGCTCAAACACGTGATCTGGGTCAACTTAACATGCTTCTTGAACCAACTATGTTAAGAGATTATATCACAGACAAGAAAAGAGAATGAGAACATTTCCGGGACTCAATATAGTTGCAAATTTCTGGGTGGACCCTTAAATGTAGAAAAAAAGGGGAAGTACATCATCACTATTTATGCCCAGAGGAGCACAAATGAAAGTGGTGCTTTCATGCTCAAAGCCTACAGGTTAATTTTTAAAAGGCCTTGTGTGTTTTTTACTTCCTATTTGTTTAATTGCTTTGAACTAAAACCTAAACAAAAATTGATTAAAGTGGTGCAGTTCAATCGCTTCTTGGCCTTTTGGCTAAGATCAAGTGTAGTAAAGTGATGCAGTTCAAAATATAAATTTCATGCTGATTGCTTGAAAAGCTATAAAAAATATCTGGATCACCAACTACAAAAAGTAAAGCAAATCACAAGTTTGAAAACAATTTAAAATTCTGAGCAGGTAATCACTGAGTAGAAAACAAAAATACTTTCACTTGCATAAAAATTTACTCATTTTATGCTGTTCCTTCAGTTTCCTTTCTTATAGCCCCCCCCAAATTAGTTTTTTTTTTTTGAAAAGAGACCTATACAGACAATATATGTATAATATTATGCTTTTTTTGTAGCATGAACTTTGTACTGGCTACTAGTATGGTTTACATGAGTTTAGGGAAAATTGATCAACGTAATACCACATCAATTGAATAACAAAACTATATGATCATCTCAGGCCAGAAAAAATTTTTTTAAAAAATCGAGTATACTTTCATGGTAAAAACATTCACCCAACTAGGAATGGAAGGGAACTTTCTCAACCTGATTGAAGGATATCTTCAGAAAATCCAAGCAAACATATTTCACAATGAAAGACCATATGCTTTCCCCCTAAGATTAGGAACAAGACAAGGATGTCCACTTTTGCCACTTCTGTTGAACATATCAGATGTTCTAGCCAGAGCAATTAGGCAATGAATCAATAATAGATTTTTAAAATAAATAATAGGTAGTTTTATTTCTTTCTAATCTGGATGCTATCTCTATATGTAAATGACATGAACCTGCATGTAGAAAAAATCTAAAAAATCCATTAAAATACTATTAGAACTCATAAGTTCAGCAAGGTTGAAGGATACAAGATCAATATATTTGTATTTCTATACATGTGCAATACATAATCTAAAAATGAAATTAACAGTTCATTTACAGTAGCATCAAACAGTAAAATATTTAGAAATAAATTTAAAACATACTCTGAAAACTACAAAACACTGTTGAAATTTTTAAAAAATCTAAATGGAAAAACACTCCATGTTCACGAATCAGAATATGACACTATTAAAATGGCAGTATTCTAAAAATTCATATATAGAATCAATGCAATTCCTATCAGAGTCCCTGCTGATTTCTTTGTAGAAATTGATAAGCTGGTCCTAAAATTCATATGGAATTCCCAAATACCCAGAACTACCAAATAATCTTTAAAATTAAAGAACAACATTAGAGGGCTTACATTTTCTGATTTCAAAACTTACAAAGCAACAGTAACTAAGATATGTGGTAATGGCATAAGGACAGACATATATCAATGGAATTGATTAAAAGTCCAGAAATAACATATGTGTCTATGATGAACTACTTTTATAGGTGCCTAACTTTTATTTTTTTATTTAAGTATAATTGGCATACAATGTTATATTAATTTCAGGTATACAACGTATTGATTCACCAATTCTCGAAATTATTCCATGCTCACCACAAGTGCAGTCATCATCTGTCACATCTTTACTATTATAATATTATTGACTATATTCCCTGTGTTGTACTTTTCATCTCTATGACTTGTTTATTTTATAACTGGAAATTTGCACCTCTTAATCTCTACTTGCCCAACCCCCCCTCACCTCCCCTCAGGCAACCACCAGTGTGTTTTCTGTACATAAGAGTTTGGTTTTGACCAAAGGGAAAGGGAGGGAGAGAGGGACAGAGAGAAACCAAGAGACTTTTAACTACAGAAAACAAACTGATGGTTACCAGAGGAGGAGGGTGGAGTGGGGGGATGGGTGCAATAGGGTGATGGGGATTAAGGAGCGCACTTGTCATGATGAGCACAGGGTGATGTATGGAACTGTTGAATCACTAGATCATACACCTGAAACTACTGTAACACTATATGGTAACTAACTAGAATTAAAGTAAAAACTAAACCAACAACAAAAAATTCTTAGCAATGTGATAAAGACATTTTAAATGTGAAAATCAGTTCAAGACAAAAGGAAGTATTTTTTTTAAATTAACATATAATGTATTATTAGTCCCAGGGGTACAGGTCTGTGAATCACTAGGTTTACACACTTCACAGCACTCACCATAGCACATACCTTCCCCAATGTCCATAACTGGAAGTATTTTTTTTGTTTAGATTCCACATATAAGGGAAATCGTATGGTATTTGTTTTTGTTTTCTGATTTATTTCACTTAGGATAATACCCTCTAGGTTCATCCACATTGTTGAAAATGGCAAGATTTCTCTCTCTCTCTCTCTCACACACACACACACACACACACACACACACAGCCAGCATCTTTATGCATTCATCTATTGATGGACAATTAGGTTGCTTCGATATGATGGCTATTGTAAATAATGCGGTAAACACAGATGCATATATCTTTTCAAATTAGTGTTTTTACTTTATTTGGGTAAAATACCCAATAGTGCAAATACTGGATCATATGATAACCCCATTATTAATTTTTTGAGGAAACTCCATACTGTTTTCCATAATGGCTGCACTAATTGACATTCCCACCAACAATGCACAAGAGTTCTTTTTTCTCCACATCCTGGCCAACACTTGTTATTTCTAGTCTTTTTGATTCTAGCCATTCTGACAGGGGTCAGGTGATAGCTAACTGTGGTTTTGATTTGCATTTCCCTGATGATTAGTGATGTTGTACATCTTTTCATGTGTTTGTGAGCTATCTGTATGTCTTCTGTGGAAAAATGTCTATTCAGGTCCTCTGCTGCCCACTTTGTTTTCTTTTGTGAGAAAGAGAGAGAGAGCAAGTGCAAGAATACACGTCGGGTGTGGGGGAGGGAGAGGGGGAGGGAGAGAGGGAGAGAGAATCTTGAGTAGGCTCTGGCACAGAGCCATGGCAGATCTCGATCTCAGCACCATAAGAACAGGACCCTGAGATCACAACCTGAGTCTAAATCAAGAGTCTGATGCTTAGCCAACTGAGCTACCCAGACACCCTTCCTCTGCCTACTTTTTAATGACAGTGCTTGTTTTTCTTTCTTTCTTTCTTTTTGGTGTTGAGTTATAGAAGTTCTTTATATATTTTGGTTTTAGCCCTTTGTCAGATATATCATTTGCAAATATCTTCTCCCATTCACTAGGTTGCTTTTTTGTTTTGTTGATGGTTTCCTTTGCTGTGCAAAAGTTTTTATTTTGGTGTAGTTCCTATAGTTTATTTTTGCTTTTGTTTCCATTGCCTGAGAAGACCTATCCATAAATATGTTGTTGAGGCAGATGTCTAAGAGATTATCACCTATGCTTTCTATTAGGAGTTTTATGGTTTCAGGTCACATTTAAGTCTTCAATTCATTTTGAGTTATTTTATTATTAATATGTTCAGTTAGCCAACATATAGTACATCATGAGTTTTTGATGTAGTGTTCAATGATTCATCAGTTGTGTTTAACACCCAGTGCTCATCACAATACTTCTGTATGGTTTAAGCAAGTAGTCCAGTTTCATTCCTTTGCATGTAGCTGTCTAGTTTTCCCAGCATCATTTACTGAAGAGACTGTATATTCCCCATTGTATATTCTTGCCTCCTAAATGTTCCTACATCAGTACATTTAAATTTCTAGGTATTTTATTCTTTTTGGTGCAGTTGTACATAGGATTGTTTCCCTAATTTCTCTTTTTGCTACTTCATTATTAGTGTATAGCAATGCAACTGATTTTTGTATATTAATTTTGTATCTTGCAACTTTACTGAATTCACTTCTCAGTTCCAGTAGTGTTTTGGTGGAGTCTTTAGGGTTTTCTATATATGGTATCATGTCATCTGCAAATAGTGAATATTTCACTTCTTCCTTACCAATTCAGATGTCATTTTTCCCTTTTTCTTGGCTGACTGTCATGGCTAGGACTTCCAGTGCTATGTTGAATAAAAGTGGTAAGAGTGGACATTCTTGTTTTGTTCCTGATCTTAGCTCCCAATTTTCACCACTGAGTATGATGTTAGTTGTGGGTCTGTCATAAATAATCTTTCTTATGTTGAGGTATGTTTACTATAAACTCATTTTGTTGAGAGTTTTTAATCATTGGTGGATATTGTATTTTATCAAATGCTTTTTCTGTATCTATTGAAATGATCATATGGTTTTTATTCTTCCCCTTGGTCATGTGATGTATCATAATGATTGATTTGCAAATACAAACCACCCTTGCATCCCTGGAATAAATTCCATTTGATTGTGGTGATGATCCTTTTAATAATGATACATCATGTGATGTATCATAATGATTGATTTGCAAATACAAACCACCCTTGCATCCCTGGAATAAATTCCATTTGATTGTGGTGATGATCCTTTTAATATATAATATATGTTGAATTTCATTTGTTAATATTTTGTTGAGGATTTTCACATTTATGTTCATCAAAGATATTGGCCTGTAATGTTCTTTTTTTATAGTGTCTTTGTCTGGTTTGGTATTAGGGGTAATGCTGGCCTCACAGAAATGAATTTGGAAGCTTTCCTTCCTCTTCTAGTTTTTGGAATAGTTTGAGAAGAATAGGTATTAACTCTTCTTTTAATATTTGGTAGAAATCCCCTTGTAAAGCAATCTGGTCTTGGATTTTTGTTGGGAGTTTTTTTGATTACTGGTTCAATTTCATTACTAGTAAGTAATCAGTCTGTTCAGATTTTCTGTTTCTTCCTGATTCAGTTTTGGAAGATTGTATGTTCCTCAGAATTTCTCCATTTCTTCTAGGTTGTCAAATTTGTTGGCATATAATTTTTTATAACATTCTCTCATAATCTTTTGTATTTCTGTGGTGTCAGTTGTTATTTTCCCTCCTTCATTTCTGATTTGAGTCCTCTCTCTTTTTTCTTGATGAGACTGGCTAAAGGTTTATCAATTTTGTGGATCTATTCAAAGAACCATCTCTTGGTTTCACTGATCTTTCCTATTATTTAAGTCTCTATTTCACACATCTCCATGATAATCTTTATTATTCCCTTATTATTACTAGCTTTGAGTTTTGTTTGTTCTTCTTTTTCTAGTTCGTTTAGTTGTTAAGATTAGATTGTTCACTTGAGATTTTTCTTATCTCTTGAGATACACCTGTATTGTAATAAACTTCCCTCTTAGACCTGCTTTTGCTGCGTCCCAAAGATTTTGGATCTTTGTGCTTTCATTTTCATTTGTCTCCATGTGTTTTTTTAATTTTCTCTTCGATCTCTTCATTGATCCACTGGTTGTTTAGTAGTATGTTGTTTAGCCTGCATGTGTTTGTATTTTTTTTAGTTTTCTTATAATTGATGTCTAGTTTCAACAGTTGTGGGTAGAAGAGATGCTTGATAAGATTTCAGTCCTTTTAAATTTTTTGAGACTTGTTTTGTGGGCTGACATGTGATCTATCCAAAATAATGTACCATGTGCACTTGAAAAGAACATGTATTCTGCTGTGTTTGGAGGGAATGTTCCGCATACATCTGTTAGGTCCATCTGATTTAGTGTGTCATTCAAAGCCACTGTTCCCTTATTTTCTCTCTGGATAATGTATTCATTGACATAAATGGGGAGTTAAAGTCCCCTACTATTATTGTATTAATATCAGTTTCTCCCAGCCATGTATCTGATGCAGTCTCTTCTCTATAACTGGCTGTGCGAAGTCTGTTCCACCAATCTTCAGGTCATTATGATTCAGGTCATTAGTTGTACAGGTGAGGCTGTTGTTTCAGTATGTCTATGGTCAACTGATTTTTGACAAAGTGCCAAGACCATTCAATGGAGGAAAGAACAGTCTTTTCAACAAATGGTGCTAGGACAACTGGTCAGTCACATACAAAGGAAATTTATATGAGACTATATACAAAATGAATTTAAAATGAACTGAAGACTGAAATAAGCTAAACTGTTTATTTCTTAAGTAAGAAAATGTAGAGTCAACTCTTCATGGCCTCACATTTGGCAATAGTTTCTTAGCTATGACACCAAAGCACAAGTAATAAAAGAAAAAAAAGTAGATAGATTAGACCATATCAGAATTACAAACTACTATGCTTCAATAGATGCTATGCCAAACATGAAAATGCCATCAGCAGAATGGGAGACGATATGTGCAAATCAAATATCTAATCAGGGACTTGCATCTAGAATATATTTAAAAAAAAAACACAATTCAACAATAAAAGGACAACCCATTTACAGAACAGGCAAAAGATGTTAATAGATATTTCTCCAAAGTAGATATATGAATGGTCAGTAGGCATATGAAAAGGTGCTTGACATCATTAGTCATGAAGAAAATGCAAATCAAAACCATAAGATACCACACAGTGAGATTCTCTGTACCCAGGAGAATGGATATAATAAAAAATCAGATAACAACAACTGATAGCTTGGATGTGGGGAAACTAGACCCATTACATACTGCTAGTGAGAATGTAAGATGTGGCACCACCAAGATGATGTGGAAAATGGCCAGTTTATCAAACAGTTCAACAGAGTTATTATGATACCCAGTAATATCACTCGTCAGTATATACTAAGAAAAATTAAAAACAGGTATTAAAAAAATTATACATGCATGTTTATAGCAGCATTATTCACAATAGCCAAAAGGTAGAAACAACCCAAATGTCCATCAACTGGTGAACAGCTAAACAAATGTGGTATATTCACATAATGGACTATTGTCCAACAATTAAAGGAGTAAAAAGGAATGAAGTATTGATATGTGCCTCAACACAGATGACCCTTTAAAAGAATATGCTGAGTGAAAGAAACCACAAAAGAACACATATTATTTATATAAAATATTCAGAATAGGCAAATCTGTTGAGACAAAAAGTAGATGAGTGTTGAAAAGTTCAGCATTACTTCCAACAGATTGAAGATACATCTTCAAGTGACAGGAATATGCATCAGTCATAGTGTTTTTTATTTTCTCAATCACTTAATCAGACTCAAATATTTTCATTCTTTTGCCCACATATTTTTAAATATTGTACATCTATATTCATTTAAAAGTTCATTTAACCTATCTATATTTAGATGAGTTTGGAAGGAATATTACAGATTCTACTTGATATAATGCACTTAAAAAACACTAATGCACCTTTGTAAGCCCCCAACCAGCCCTATCTTCTCTTCATTTTACTGTTAGCTTCATCCTAGTAACAGTCATCTTCAGTTGCAGGAAGTAATTAAAAGAAAACAAGCTGTTCCACATCACCAAGAGATGCCCTTCTAAAAAAATCAACTTTTAAAGTCTATTACATAAATTTATTACGTATAGCTTTGATTATATACTAATAAAATAATTCAGAAGACATTTTCTAACACTTGGCCTTAGGGTCATAGTAAAGATATCTATCTACATCTGTATCTATATAATATTTAAAGATTTTTTTATTTATTTGACAGAGAGACACAGCAAGAGGGAACATAGCAGGGGGAATGGGAGAGGGAGAAGCAGGCTTCCTGCCAAGCAGGGAGCCTGATGTGGGGCTCGATCCCAGGACCCTGGGATCATGACCTGAGCCAAAGGCAGGCACTTAACTAAGCCACCCAGGCACCCCACAAAGTAAATATATTTTTAAAAATAATTTATACCAGTAGTTTTTGTTGCCAGGAAATAAGGTAGAGTGATCAATAAAAGACTTTCAAGATAAACGATAAAATTCTTTGGGGGAAGTGGATGGAAATCTGAGTTCAGGTAGAAAAAGGAATGATATGAAATTTCTGATTATTAAAGAGCTTGTTCATGTATTTTTTAAATGGGTGATGTCATGTACCAAATTGTTATGGGATCTCAATTTCACTGGATATATTTGAAAGAATGATGTAATCGTTTTATGTTTAAATGTCAATATTTGCAGTATGTGGGAAATTCTATCCTTTGCAACAATTTAAGTCATGATAGAAAGTTTTTATGACCTCTTAAAAATGTGTAAGAAGGGGTACATTGTTTTTTAAAACTTTTTAAGAATAACTGCCCCAGAGTATATGTACAAAGTTTTCAAATTTACTAGATATTATCAAATTGTTCCCTAGAGTAGTTGTTTATAGACTTATACAGGGTGTAAGGACTCTTTCTGCACCGTACCACCAAAACTTGGGGTTTGTCAGGCTTTTTAATATTTTCCAATCTGAATGTGAAATAATCTGTCTTTGTTCCTCAGTTCTCTCCTTGCTTCGACCTCAGCACATCTTGCTAATAATTCTTTAAGTCTCATCTTAAATATATTTCCATGCAGAAGCCTGCTCTGTCCACCCTGTTTTAGTTGCTCCACTCCCGCCAAGGACTTGTTCTCTAACTCTATGGGTTATACCCTTCACTATACTTACCGTGGCCTGACATCATAATCTCTTTGCCTATTTTTATTTTAGATTAGTTTTTTTGGTCTGTCGCTCCTACTAAAATGTAAGCTCCATGAGGCAAAGTCCCTGTCCAATTAATTGTATGTGTAGCAGCAGGGTACCTGGCACATGATAGACAAATACTGCTGAATGAATGAATGTTGTGGGCTTGAGTAATGAAATCATATTAACTTTACCCTTCCTTTACAAGACCTCCAATAATCCATTGGGAACATAGTCCTTGGCTTGTTTTCTTCCTCTTGGCCATGCTCCTTAATTTTGTTCTGGATGAAATTCTCTATGTTTACCCCCACAAATGCTTTTGCAGTGAACCACGTTGAACATGTAGAAATGACAATATGGAAATACAGGTTAAGGGCTCCCCAACTGTGCTGTCTTGGAAAAGTTACCTTATATTCTGTACCTTGGGGACTTAATCCTCATGTGCCCCCATTTTCTCATCTGTAAAATAGGAATAAGTGAACCTATTCAGTAAGATGTTGTGATGAATGAATGAAATAACACTGGTAAGGGCTCCTTAATATAGTTCGTGAAACACAGTAAGTACTCAGTAAATGTTAGTTCTTTTTCCTTGCCAGCTATCATGAAATTTGAGAATGTTAAGTGTCTACCATATTCAGTATCATCCTAAGAAATTCAAGTGTTATAATATCTAATCATAACTTAAATAACAGGTAGACTAATAGTACTATAAGAATTTCATATATACGTTGGCTAATAATAAATAAATAATAGAAATAAAATGATAAAATAAATAATAGAAAATAATAAAAAATGGAATTTCACATATAGAGCTTTTCAAATAACAAGAGAAATCATTATCTTTGCAAACTGAGAAAGCAGTTTTAATAAAGCTGGCAGTAAAATGACAGAATTTCCACAGTATATATATCTTTAAAAAAATCTTTCCTTCAGAAATAACAGATAATTGACCTAATAATTCTAAAAGTAGACCTGACTTTCCAGTTGTCTTTTCTGTTAAGTTTGATGACTAAATAAAAAAAAGAGCCAATTACAATTTTTATAATGATTTCCTGGCTTCCAAACCCAAGTGCTATGGATCCAGGCACTATTCCAGTCAAGATTTTATAAATTCCTCCCTTTCTCTTAACAATGCTCAGAGAAATAACTTCTAACAAGCATGGCAGTAACAGTAAGCTTGATTCAGCATATCCTCTATTGTCATTTTGAGACCACCTGATGTATCATTTGACTCTACCTTCCTTGGTGGAAGTCACACATTTGGTACTGAGCATTTTAACCAAACTGTGAACATTTTAGACACCAGACCAACTGGTTGATGTTAGGAACTGGAGACTTCCTGCAGCGAAACCACATAGTTGTGTAACTTCAACTCCATTACCAAAGGCACTGGAATGCATTAAAAATTGCTAAAATGTTCTCTCTTTTTGAAAACATTAATTGAATGTCCCTTTATATTGAGATGGCAAATAAAATGCAGAACGACCATAAGGTGTATTTTGATACAATTAGTAGCATAGCAGAGTCTGTTAAATTTAGTTAAAGTTACTGTGGAAAAATAAAGGACTAGTTGAAAGAGGCTTCAAGAATTTAGTCAATTAATGTTAACAAATGTTAAGGGGCACCTGGGTGGCTCAGTTGGTTAAGCAGCTGCCTTCGGCTTGGGTCATGATTCCAGAGTGCTGGGATCAAGCCCCACATACTCCTCCTCTGTCAAATAAATAAAATCTTTAAAAAGTGTTAAAAATTATCATTTAAAAAAACGATATGCCAGATAACTGGCTCAAATGAGGTTCCAGTGGTATCTCAAGCTTTCAAGAATTCTTCTCCTCATTTAGTTATAAATTTAAAAAAAATTCCTCATGGGCTTAATTCATATTGGCTCAAATACATCAAAAGATGACCATCTACTAAAAATATTTTAAGAATTTTTAAAGTACATATAAAGAAACCAAATGGCTTTAAGAAATTCAGCCATATGGGTATAAGTAGTGACCTTCATTTTTGGAGTTAAAAAATGTGAATCCTAATTGTAAAAATGGCTAAGACAGTATAATACAGAGGAAAGAAATGAATTAGAAATCAGAAGGTCAACTGTATTCATCTACTCAAAAAATATATTCTTTATGGTGTGTCTGGCACAATGCTTGGCAGTAGACAGAGTGCAGAATAAACAGTCACAGGGCTGCTTTGGTCAGGATTATAGTACACAGAGAAATTTTGACAAGACCCTAGGAAAACAACTGGGAAGTGTTATAAGGAAGGAACAGCAGGCAATGAGAAGAAATGGGATGGGTGGTGGGCAAGAAGGGGAACAAGAAATGAATTCTGACTGCACATATGATCAAATATTTTTGTAAAGTGAAAACCCTTTAAAGTAAACTTATGTGACTCAACTGCCATACTTATTTTAACTCAAGTTAAAGTATTTGAAATCTGGGAACAATTATTACTGAAAACTTTTTATTTCAATAATAAAACTCTGAATAGACTTCAAGTTTTAAAATACAATTCAATGGTATGGTATCTGGTACAGTTACCAAAGCATAACCAAAGATAATAAAAATTCCATCATGATTTAGAAAAGCCAATTGAAAGAGCCTCATTTTTTTCTTTTTTAGAATCCACATTATAAGTGAGATCACATGATATCTGTCTTTCTCTGACCTATTTCACTTAGCATAATGTCCTTCAAATCCATTTTCAAATGGCAAAATTTCATTTTTTTTAAGGCTGAATTACACACACACACACACACACACACACACTTTATGCATTCATCCATTGATGGACACTTAGGTTGCATGTGTGTCTTGGTTACTACAAATAATCATCAATGAACATGGGGATGCATTTACCTTTTCTAGTTAGTGTTTCCTTTTCCTTCAGTTAAGTACCTGGAAGTAGAATTGCTGGATCATAGGGTAGTTTTATTTTTATTTTTTTGAGAAGCCTCCGTATTGTTTTCCATAGTGGCTGCACCATTTTACATTCCTACCAACAGTGCACAAGAGATCACTTTTTTCCACATCCTTGCCAACACTTGCTATTTCTTTTTTTCATAATAGCCATTCTGACCAGTGTGAAAAGATAGCTCATTGTGGCTTTAATGTGCACTTTCTTGATGATTAGTGATGTTGAGCACATTTTCATGTATCTGTTGGCAATCTGTAGGTCTTTTCAGAAAAACGTTTATTCAGATCTTCTGGCTATTTCTTAATTAAAATTTTTTTCCTGCCTATATTTTAATGGGATTTTTTTGGGAGGGCTCACTATTGAGTTGTAGGAGTTCTGTATACATTTGGTTATTAACCCCTGATCAGATATATGGTTTGCAAATATTTTCTCCCATGCCTAAGTTGCCTTTTCATTTTGTTGATTGTTTTCTCTGCTGTGCAGAAGCTTGTGTAATATTGTCCCATCGTATGTTTTTTGCTTTTGTTGCTTATGCTTTTGGTGTCATACCCAAAAAGCCATTGCCAAAACCAATGTCAAGGAGCTTACTGCCTGCGTTTTCTTTTAGAAGTTTTATGGTTTCAACATTTGTTGTTTCTTGCCTTGTCAATTTTTGCCATTCTAACTGGTGTAAGGTGGTACCTCAAAAGATGTGGTCCATATATACAATAGAATATTACTCAGTCATCAGAAAGGATAAATACCTGAGTTTTGCATCAGCATGGATGGGACTGGAGGAGATTATGCTAAGTGAAATAAATCAAGCAGAGAAAGTCAATTATTTGTGGAACATAAGGAATAGCATAAGGAATAGCATGGAGGTCATTAGGAGAAAAAGGGAAAAATGAAGGGGGAGGGAATCGGAGAGGGGACTAGGGACCCCAGGAAACAAACTGAGGGTTTTAGAAGGCGGGGGTGAAAGGGATGGGTGAGCTTGGTGATGGGAATTAAGGAGGGCATGTATTACTTGGAGCATTGGGTGTTATATGCAAACAATGAATCTTGGAACACTACATCAAAAACTAATGATGTACTGTACAGTGACTTACATAATTAAAAAAATAAAAGAAGTTTTATGGCTTCAGGTCTTACATTCAAGTTTTTATCCATTTTGAGTTGATTTTTTGCTTTTAGTATAAGATGGTGGTTGAACTTCATTCTTTTGCATGTGGTTGTCCCATTTCCCCCGTGCCATTTATTGAAGAGACTGTCCTTCCCCATTGTATATCTTGGTTCTTTTGTCATAAACCAACTGACCACATATGCATGGGTTTATTTCTGGGCTGTCTGTTGTGATCCACTGAGCTATGTGTCTGTTTTTAAGTCAATAACAAACTATTTTGACTACTGTAGCTGTGTAGTATAGTTTGAAATCATGGAACATGATGCTTCCTTGGTGAAATTTATTCCTGGGTATTTTATTCTTTTTTTTTTTTTCTTTTCAGCATAACAGTATTCATTGTTTTTTTTTTTTAAAGATTTTATTTATCAGATAGAGATCACAAGCAGGCAGAGAGGCAGGCAGAGAGAGAGAGAGGAAGGGAAGCAGGCTCCCTGCTGAGCAGAGAGCCCAATACGGGGCTCGATCCCAGCACCCTGAGATCATGACCTGACCCAAAGGCAGAAGCTTTAACCCACTGAGCCACCCAGGCGCCCCTATTCATTGTTTTTTCACCACACTCAGAGCTCCATGCAATCCTTGCCCTCCCTAATACCCACCACCTGGTTCCCCCAACCTCCCACCCCCCGCCCCTTCAAAACCCTCAGGTTGTTTTTCAGAGTGCATAGTCTCTCATGGTTCACCTCCCCTTCCAATTTCCCTCAACTCCCTTCTCCTCTCCATCTCCCCTTGTCCTCCATGTTATTTGTTATGCTCCACAAATAAGTGAAACCATATGATACTTGACTCTCTCTGCTTGACTTATTTCACTCAGCATAATCTCTTCCAGTCCCGTCCATGTTGCAACAAAAGTTGGGTATTCGTCCTTTCTGATGGAGGCATAATACTCCATAGTGTATATGGACCACATCTTCCTTATTCATTCATCCGTTGAAGGGCATCTTGGTTCTTTCCACAGTTTGGCGACCGTGGCCATTGCTGCTATAAACATTGGGGTACAGATGGCTCTTCTTTTCACTACATCTGTATCTTTGGGGTAAATACCCAGTAGTGCAATTGCAGGGTCATAGGGAAGGTCTATTTTTAATTTCTTGAGGAATCTCCACACTGTTCTCCAAAGTGGCTGCACCAACTTGCATTCCCACCAACAGTATAAGAGGGTTCCCCTTTCTCCACATCCTCTCCAACACACGTTCTTTCCTGTCTTGCTAATTTTGGCCATTCTAACTGGTGTAAGGTGGTATCTCAATGTGGTTTTAATTTGAATCTCCCTGATGGCTAGTGATGATGAACATTTTTTCATGTGTCTGATAGCCATTTGTATGTCTTCATTGGAGAAGTGTCTGTTCATATCTTCTGCCCATTTTTTAATATGATTGTCTGTTTTGTGTGTGTTGAGTTTGAGGAGTTCTTTATAGATCCTGGATATCAACCTTTTGTCTGTACTGTCATTTGCAAATATCTTCTCCCATTCCGTGGGTTGACTCTTTGTTTTGTCACTGGGTTACAAGGATGGTTCAACATTCGCAAATCAATCAATGTGATAGAACAAATCAATAAGAGAAGAGAGAAGAACCACATGGTCCTCTCAATTGATGCAGAAAAAGCATTTGACAAAATCCAGCATCCGTTCCTGATTAAAACGCTTCAAAGTATAGGGATAGAGGGAACATTCCTGAACTTCATCAAATCTATCTATGAAAGACCCACAGCAAATATCATCCTCCATGGGAAAAAGCTTGCAGCCTTCCCGTTGAGATCAGGAACACGACAAGGATGCCCACTCTCACCACTCTTGTTCAACATAGTATTAGAAGTCCTAGCAACAGCAATCAGACAACAAAGAGAAATAAAAGGTATCCAAATTGGCAAGGAAGAAGTCAAACTCTCTCTCTTCGCAGATGACATGATTCTTTATATGGAAAACCCAAAAGACTCCACCCCCAAACTTCTAGAACTCATACAGCAATTCAGTAACGTGGCAGGATACAAAGTCAATGTACAGAAATCAGTGGCTTTCTTATACACTAACAATGAAAATACAGAAAGGCAAATTAGAGAATCGATTCCATTTACTATAGCACCAAGAACCATAAGATACCTCGGAATAAACCTAACCAAAGAGGTTAAGGATCTGTACTCAAGGAGCTACAGAACACTCATAAAAGAAATTAAAGAAGACACAAAAAGATGGAAGACCATTCCATGCTCTTGGATCGGAAGAATAAACATTGTTAAAATGTCTATCCTGCCTAGAGCAATCTATACTTTTAATGCCATTCCGATCAAAATTCCACCGGTATTATTCAAAGAGCTGGAGCAAATAATCCTAAAATTTGTATTTTATTCTTTTTGATGCAATTGGAAAATTAATACTAGTATTAGGGAAGCTTTTTAACAGTCTCATCTTTTTATATTTTATTTCATAAATGTGATATTTTAATGGATATGATGTTTATTATAATAAGTATGTCCAGTTACAAGTATTGTTAAGGATTGAGTTAGCTCTCAGATAATGACTAAGAATTTTTATATGGAAAACAAGATGGTCTTACAACCAGACTTGACCAAGAACTTTTACCATAGTAGAGGATTTCTGGGAAAGAGAGGGTGGAAAGAGGCTAAAAATATTTTTTTTTTTTTTTTTTTTTTTTTTTAAAGATTTTATTTATTTATTTGACAGACAGATCACAAGTAGGCAGAGAGGCAGGCAGAGAGAGAAGGGAGGAAGCAGGCTCCCTGCTGAGCAGAGAGCCCGATGCGGGGCTCGATCCCAGGACGCTGGGATCATGACCTGAGCCGAAGGCAGCGGCTTTAACCACTGAGCCACCCAGGCGCCCCTAGGCTAAAAATATTTTAAAGGTAAGAGCAAATATTTGCTATTTTATTTTTTCTTTGTGTTAAGACAAAATTGATACTATGAGACATTATGGAATAGTAAACCATCTATATTTGCTTTACATATATGTCATTCAAATGTGTACAACAACCTTACAGATAAGTCGTATTATCCCTAGTTTATAGACAAGGAAAATGAGACATGGAGATATTAAATAGCTGGACTAAGGTCACAGTTTGTATACCAGAGAACACTCCTGCTCTTAAAAACTGAACTCTGAACGACTTTTCTACACATGGGCAATTTTTTAGCTCAAATAAAGGCTGTTCTCACAATACCAACACTGATAGTGTTAAAGCTTAGAAAGAGAAAATGACTAGTTGCCTAGCAATTTACCAAGGAAATATATAGCCAGGAGGCCTTACTTTGCCTAGCATCATTTCCAGGTTATATGCTATCATGACAGTGTGACTTGAGAATACCCAATAAAGATTTGAAATTTATGACATATTGTATTATAAGAGTGCAATGAGATGGAAAACTTTATTTAGTATGGTGTTTACTGGATCTATTTTTAAAATATTTCCAATGCCATAAGTGTCCCTTTGTAAGAGTTTCCATAGGGAAAACTACCACCATTTTAAGAACAAGCTAGTGACTAAAATTTCAAATTCATAAAACAAACTAAAAGAATTTTTTACTTTCACTATACAAAGAATCTTTGCTCTAACTAAAGGACTGAATGAAGAATTCTGAAGGGTAGACATTTCCTCTTATAATGAAAGTATCAGAGTCACAAAAAACTGGTGTTACTGAGAAGGGCACTGGTCTTAACATTTGAGAGGAATTTCTGGTCTCAAACTTTACTGCTCTACTTATATACTATGTGGTAGAAAGCAAGTCACTTAAGTTTTCTGAATTCTATTTGGTTTTCTTATCTCTAAAATGAAGGGGCTGTGTTGGAAGATCTTTAACCCTATAGATCAGTCCTGTTAAATAGAAATTATTAATAGCCACATATGTAGTTTAAAATTTTCCAATAGCAATGGTTAAAAAGGAAGAGGAGGGGCGCCTGGGTGGCTCAGTCAGTTAAGCATCTGCCTTCGGCTCAAGTCGTGATCCCAGAGTCCTGGAATCGAGCCCCACGTTGGGCTCCCTGCTCAGCAGGGGAATCTGCTTCTCCCTTTCCCTCTCTGCCTCTGCTCGTGTGCTCTCTCTCTTGCTCAGTCTATCCCTCAAATAAACAAATAAAATCTTAAAAAAAAAAAAAAGTAACAGCTGGAATTTTTAACAATATATTTTATCTAACCCAATATATCTAAAATGTCAGTTCAATAATCAATATAAAAGTTATTAATGAGATATTTTAGGTTCTTTTTTCATTTTAAGTCTTTGAGATCCAGTGTGTATTTTATACTTAGAGCACATTTCAATTCAGACTACCCACATCAAATGCTCAGTAGCCACATGTGTACAGTTGTAGATGTCAATGGCCAATACAGTCTGTTCTCCAATAATTCATGTGAAATATTTCAGGATTATTCCATCATAACAGCAAGGCAAACCAGCAGAAATCAGGCTTAATAAAAGTAATTGTCCACACACTGTGGTTTAATGGGAGCACTGTGAAGTTCCCCATCTACAGAAGCCCAAAAATTCATCTTTGATTGGTATTTCCCTTTTTCAGTGTTTTATAATATAAATTATAGAAGATAACACATTGACAAATTAAGCCCTTAGTACAAAGTGAAAATCACTTTAAAAGCATATGGGCTGTAAATAGTAAATTAAAGGGTCCTTAACACATGATGTGTATGTGTTTGGGTTTATCCTATTACTTGCATCACTAGCATTTTACATGACACGGGGGAGTAGGGATGAAACCTATGAATGGTAGATAGCTAAGAAAAAAAGTTACCCACTTATGATTCAGGCTTGTATTCTTACCATCTAAGTAAAATGGGAAAAAATCCAGAATCCAGATAATCACATGCGAGGTGAAGACACACGAAAAGAAGGACTGTCCCTCTGACCTGAATGTCGGGTTAATTAATTAATTAATGACAGCCACGGCCACAGTGATGTCGGGAAGGAACTAATGCCAGCAGTCACTGTTGGATTATGCACCCAGGCTCCTCTAAGAAATCTTAACAAACACTGTAAGAGTTACTAAAAGCAGCACAGTTAGGCAAGCCAATTTAAAACAACCTGTCCTAAATGGCAAATGAAATTCAAACCTTGAGCAGCACCTTGAGAGGAGAAATGGCAAGACTGGGGCATGGAGCTTGCTGAAGGCAAAAACCTGGACTGTGTGTAATTTGTGCGCTCTTATCATCCAGTTTCCACTTTGAGATTCAGAGGAAGGTTCTGCAGTAATCATATCTGCACAATGGATACGTGGGAAAGCTGTGCCAGCCTCTTGTTAAGGGGAACGAGGAAAGGCAACCAGGGTGTCACCAAAGCTATGTTAGCCGTGCCTTTTTACTGTCAGGCGGATGAAGGCTATGAATTTAGGAAGTGTTCATTCCTTCCCACTGGTGAGCCAGAAAGGACCACTTTGTCATAAACCAAGAATTAGCATCTCACTCAGTTTATTCTTTTTTTTTCCTCTAGTTTATAAGATCTAAAGACCCTATTATATTTTTAAAAGAATTTATTTATTTATTTGACAGAGAGAGAGAGACAACAAGAGAGGGAACAGTGGGAGAGGAAGAAACGGGCTTCCCACTGAGCAGGGAGCCCAACATGGGGCTTGATGCCAGGACCCCGGGATCATGACCTGAGCCGAAGGCAGATGCTTAACTGACTGAGTCACCCAGGTGCCCCTCACTCAGTTTATTCTTGTAAGTAAACCTCAATTTTAGACTTACAAAATTGTGTATGTATATGTGCTGGGGGAGACTCCCTGAGTTTTTGAGTTCGGGGGGAAAGAAGGGTTTTGGGGGGTTATAGAATGGACATTACTGTGCCTGGGACAAGCAATGTCAATTCAGGAAATTGTGGAAGTAGAATTGTAACCTAGATCAGTCTGGCTCCAGAGCCAGAACTTTTTTTTCTAGATGAAAAGGATTTTATCTGTGAACCATAAGGGGGTAAGGAATCCCATTACAGAAAAGACAGCAATGCTTTTTACTAAGTCTTCCTTTCTCTAGGCTTGTAAGATTAGCTCCTGCCTCCTACTTGCATATTCATGATAGGTTTGAATTCAAATGTATGGCTCAATAAAATGTTAGATGACATTAAATACCACATGTATAGGCAGTGCACTTGATCTTCTTTCATTTACTTTCAATGTATTAAGAATCATAGTCTCCTCTGCAGCGGTTGATTAAAAGAAATAGGGGTTTACATAAAGATCTAGAAGCAATCAGAAGAAAAGTATGCTAAGTTCTAAAGATCTTTCACTTTAAAATTGGGTTTACCATTCCTTGCAGAAGAATTTGCCAGTCTTTAATAATCATTTTAGTCCTAGAACCACCCAAGGAGCAATTGATTGGGCCAAGAAAGAAGTTCATCTTGGCAGTGAATCTTGAGAACAGACAAGTGTGGGCCCTGAGAGAGACATCCGCATGCCAAAGCAATTGGCCTTTCACAAACTTTGTAGTCAAGTGCTCAGCTTTAAAAATGGGGGCTTAAAATGGCATTCTGTGTTTTTCTTAAAGTGGCAAGAAGACTTTAGTTTCTGCAAAGTAGATTCACATAAAAAATTTTTAAATATGTGCATCCAGACTGCTGTTTGAAGGGCTGGCTGCATGTCATGGACCATCTTAAACAGAATCCTATATAAGAAATGGGAGAGTCTCCACCTGGCAGATTATGGCCCATGGTGTTTCTCTTCACTGTCATTAGGACGGAGTATTTAAGGTTTTCTGCTTTTTTCTTTTTTAAAGACTTATTTATTTGACAGAAAGAGTGTACAAACAGGGGGAGCAGCAGGCAGAAGGAAAGGGAGAAGCAGGCTCCCTGCTCAGCAGAGAGCCTGATGTGAGGCTCGATCCCAGGACCCTAGGGTCATGCACTGAGCCGAAAGCATATGCCTAACTGACTGAGCCACCCAGGGGCCCTAAGGTTTTTTAACTATTCCGCACAGTATGAAAGCTCTGGGAAGTCATGGACCGTGTCTATCTTGTTCATAATTATACTCTATCTCCATTCTTGAGAAGCATGCCTGGCATACAACAGGTGCTTAGGAAATATTTGTTGAAATATTTGGTGGAAAAAAGAATTTTCTCAGGAGGGACTAAAAGAAAATGGACCTCCAGCAACCAAGATTTCTGAAGGATATGTATTGAGTAAGAGATGTACTCTTTTGTCCCCCCTTGGATAATAACTCTCTTCAGATAGTGAACTTTTTTCTCAGTGAAACAGTCACACAACAGCAGTGCAAAAAAATAAAAAGGCAACTTCCTTTACCTTGCTATAGTCTACTCAACACCACCAGGGAAATGCTCACAAGTTACCAGAAAATATACAATTTTTTTAAACCCAAATAAATTTTTCATTACAGTAAGAAGCTTTAAATGTCTTAAGTTCTTTAAGTTCTGGTAATGCCAAATCAAGTTTTTATATATATATATATATATATATATATATTTTAAGATTTTATTTATTTATTTGACAGAGATCATAAGTAGGCAAAGAGGCAGGCAGAGAGAGAGAGAGAGAGAGAGAGGAGGAAGCAGGCTCCCCGCTGAGCAGAGAGCCCGATGAGGGACTCGATCCCAGGACCCTGGGATCATGACCTGAGCCGAAAGCAGAGGCTTTAACCCATTGAGCCACCCAGGCGCCCTACCAGATCAAGTTTTAAACCAAGTTTAAACTAGGTCTCGGTGATGCTTACCGAAATGAGTTAAGGTCCACCTTTTAGATTGGAAATAGCGCTATGGCAACAACAAAATGAAAATGGCGACAAAAAACATTCCATGCAGCAATTTCTAGTTTACAAGGTGTTTCCACATCCATAACCTCTTTTGCTTTCAATAACATTCCTGAGAAGAAGGCAGAGAGGTGGGGGGGAGGAGAGAAAGAGTGGGTTACCCTCATTTTACAGAGGCAGAACTGGAGTGTGTAGAGCTAAGTCACTCAGTATCATGCAAGTAGGAAGGGAATAATTGTGAATTTCAAGTGTGAAATAAGGACAGAAACACAGCTGAAGGTATTTAAAAGACGACTGGTTTATAAAACAAACTTTTGTTTAGTTGGCTGTCTTCGCTTACCTAACAGAGACACTGTACAGAAATTACATTCTTTACTGTAAAGTATCATTATCCAGACTTGTCATCATTATTTTTACATACGGCAGTGGAGAAAAGTGTATGCCTTCCTGTATCAGATGATAGGATTTTAAATTAGCTCTTTTATTCATTTATAATACAAGCTGACGGGAACTATTATGGAGGACAGATAGGACTGGGAATAAAGCATAGGAGGCTAGGTCTCTTTATAGCCAACTAAAATTTGGTTGGGTACAAAGAGATATGTATCTCATTCTTCTTCAAACTAGAATAGAATGAAGCTGGAATGTTCCAGATGGGAATATTTCCCAATTCTTTCTTTGACATTATCTTTTCTAAGATGTTCGCCTGCCAGCTCCCTCAGTGATTCAGTGAATCTATGTGAAAACAAGCTTTTGTATGAAATAACACCGAAATAAGATTAGGTCACATTTGCAGTTTGTACCTGGTAGAATTTCGTGCATTCTTTAGTGAGCCCACATCTTGAGAGTCACTTTAGTGTCTCCAAGTATCCATTAGTTTTAAATAGTACTGTTTATTCTGATTAATCCACTTCCTTTTGTGGGGGAGGAGGCAAGAATGTAAAAGAGACAAGGTAATTTGAAAACATAAAGTGTTAGAGTGTTACATGTTTAATGTCTGCCTCTGCTCCCCATTCCCAGCCCTGCCACAGGAATGCTGAGACACAACTAAAAGGCTTTTAAAAAGTTCTCAGCAGTTGCCTAGCCTTCAGATTTGACAAGAGAAAATGAGTCTGTTAGGTGATCCTTGGGCTCCTCAGGGCAGAGAGTTGCCCCCAACTCCTGAGCAGCAGGCCGCTGATGCCAGCAGACTGCCACCTCAGGCAGTGACAGGCTAGAGCTCCTCCTGGGTTTAAGTATTGTCTGGAAGGTCCGTGAAGTATGCTGCCAATTGCTAGGGTTTGTTGTTGTTGTTTTTTTTCCTTTCCATACCCCATTAGGAACCCTCCTTGATGATATCTAAAATTAGTGGGTTTTAGCCGTTGTAAGGACCCTTTGAGAAATTAATAAAAGAACTGGATGCTTTTTCCAGGATAATGCTCCTGATGTTGCCACTGTCAATAATCATGAGGGTAACAACAATAAACACTACTATTGATTGAGGGCATACATCGTATGCATTGACTTGAGCTAAGTGGCTTTCAAGGACAGATGGATCCTCTGAATCATCCCTCCTGCCTTCCAATACTCCAACTTACCATACTTTTCTCCACCATGTCTCTTAAGATCATTCTCAGTAATGCCAACCTAGGATGCACATTATAATCACATGGGAAGCTCTTCAAAATAGCAATTCCCCAGAAATCACAAACAAAGATCTGGATTTAATTGGTCTGGGGTAGAGTTAGCATCAATATTCTTTGAAAGCTCCTCAGAATTTGTGCAGCCAGGGTTGTAAACCATGAACAAACAACCCACCCAACCCTCCAGCCTTTCAGCTCCATGTACCCCCCACCTCCAGTCCTCCTGTTCGAGCCACGACTGCTACGTACTTCCATAGTCATCTTGAACCTTGAGATTAATAATAAAAATCCTAACTCCAGAACTCTGTTTCCCGCATGACAGATAATGACCACCATCCTCTAACAGTCTACCTCTCATACTCTAGAAGTTGCACTCTGGTAATTCAAGTGACTCCACAAAAATGGCAAATCCATTTTTTCAACGTCCAGAACATTCTCATATCTTTTCCTTCTCCATCCAGCTTGGATTGTGTGTTTGATCACATAACTAGCTCACTGCATACACCTTCAAGTCCAATGTCATGTTTGTTCGTACATGGTTTTCATCTAGTAAAATCTCAACCCCAGTTAAACCCAGTTTTATAACAACTGCAAATCGGCATGCACTTGGGCAGCTAGATGTGGACTGGAGGAAAGCATGGAATCATGCTGACTAGTTTCATTTTAAATTTATGGCTCAAAATCTCTAGAGACCATCTTCAACTTCCCACCAAAAAATCTAACAACCTACTGTACTATATACTCTCCTACAATCACCATTAACCTGGAGGAACTGTCCTGAGGCCAAACCATTCATTTGTGCACTGCACCGCTTCTCAAGAACAATGTTCTTCAAACCACCCTTTATTTCTCTTTAGGACTTCTCACTTCTCTACTAGATCCCTTATATCAGCATCCAATATGGTACAACATCTATGAAAAAAATCTTAGTATTCATTTCTCCCTCCTATTGCTCTGTTCTGCCAAAATCTCCCCATTTTCCCCACCCCTGGCAACCACCAGTCTATTCTTTGTTTCTTTGAGTTCAGTTTTTTTAGATTCCACATATAAGATCATACCTTATTTGTCATTTTCTGACTTACTTCATTTAATATTAATGCCCTCAAGTTTCATCCATGTTGTCTCAAGTGGCAGGATTTCCTTCTATTTTATGGCTGAGTAATAATCCTTATATCTACTGATCTGTATATAGACAGAGCTAACTACTGATGTATACAGCTATACGGTCAACTAATATAGATGGGTAGATATATAGATAGATCTATTGACATATCTACTGATATACATGTCATATCTAGATTGATCTATCTAGAATATAAACCTCATAAGAAAGGATCATGGTTGTCTTGTTCATGCCTATATTGCTAGAAGTTAAAAAATGTGTTATATCAGTGGATTAATGAATGACCAGAAATCACGAAGATTAAAAATAAAAAGGCAAACAAAAAGGCAGGATTATTATATAATGTCATATAAAAAGTAACAGCAAAATATTTTTAAAAATACAGAGAAGCTATTTTGTTGATAAAAGAACCCATAATGAAATTTAAAAGTCACAAATACTGTTACATCAAAAAATAGGGCCAACATATACAAAAGAAAACAAAAAGAGAAATACAGATAGATACAGAATTACAAAGGATGATGAGTGCCTGATATACTTCTAATAATCTCTAATAGATTTGGTAGATAAAACATAAATAAGAACAGATTATTTGAATAATTCACCTCTTTGATGTGTATCTGTGTATTATGCATATAAAAAACTTTTTACTCAACAAAGTATTTTCCCAGTAAACATTATTTAGTCAAAATAATAATCACTAAAAAGTGCTTACTAGACAATTCCATGGGGTGGGGGGTAGCTTTTGACAAACTTTCTTCCCCCAAAGCTATTAGAAAATAATTCACGGAACAGAGATAAAAATTTGGACTAGAAAAAACTTTTCTGATCTTTATGAATTTATAAGTATCTGGAAACCATAACTAAGACCGATCTACTGTTTTTGTAAATGTCAGATTTATCTAATTCCTTCTAAGTAATACAGTCTCAAACAGGCAAGTAAATTGCAGGTAAACTTAAGTCTGAATGAGTGAACAGAAAAATGGAAGACTGTGCTTTCTGAAGGCACTAGTGCAGTAAGGGGTTCTACAGCCCCACAGGTTAAATAATGATACATTTTCTGCATAAAAACTTTGTTACATTTGATTTCAGGATGCTGTGTGTAACTCTATGTGCTTTGCCTTGAGAAATGAAAGGAAAATAGTGAAGGAAACATTTATTGAGCAAATACGTGTTGTTCTGATATATAATTGCATTTAATAATCAGTGCCTAAAAGTGTGGCTGTTTACATTCACAACAAACATTTTCTGAATACCTCCACTATGCTGGGCATTGTTACAAGCACTGAGAAGGACATATAAGGACATATAATAAAATTAGGTGAAATATATATTGTATCATCATAGGTGGTGATAGGTAAAAAAAAGTAAAGTAAAGCTGAAAGGAGGTATGGAGCACGGGCAGTTACAATTCGATTAGAAGATAACTGAACAAACACTTGCAGGAGATGTGGAAGGGGTAATCCAGGCCAGGACAACCACCGCAAAGGCTGAGGCAGGAGTTTGAACAACCAGAGGCAGTGAGGCTGGAAGGAAATGGTAGGAAAAGAAGCCATGCGGAGACTAGACTGTGCAGGGTCCTGAGGTATGGTCAAAGGCTTTGGCTTGTACTTGAAAGCCATGTGCCTTATGTTTGAAAAGAATCACTATGTCCTTTATGTAGCTGAGAACAGACCGCCGAGCAACAAGGATGGAAGGAGGGCGTTAAGAAGCTACTACAATAATTTAGATAGGAGATAATGTTTGCTTGAACCAAGGTTGCAGTGAAGGGGGCAAGAAGTGATGGATTTTGGATGTATCTGAAGGTAGAGCCAATCGAATTTGCTGGTAGACTGGTATAGGTACAAGAGAGAACAGGAGTCGGCAGAGTTCCAGAGATTCAGCCTGAGCGACTGGAAGGATAATGTTTCTTTATTTGCATTTTATACAGAAGGTAGATAGTTATTATTCCAAAGCTCAGAATCTTTCTACAATGTCCCTTTACTTGAGGAAAAAGGCAACTGAAATTATGTGCATAGAGCATCCTCCATATGGATTACAGACTTTTCATTTTATCAACGAAGGCTGGGAAGACTTTTTTCCCCCCTCAATAATTGGTAATATCTCCCTGAATCATGAGATTTATTGTTCAATGACATGGGGAAGCCTGAAAATGTAAAAAGGCTGGAAAGAAGTTAGGAAATTTATGGATGACAGAATTATATGAGGTTATCTAGGGGTTTTAGGGATACCTGGCTAGATCTCCACATTCTTGAGGCTGATGGCATGATAAATTACCCATAGAACCTCCTTAGAACCAGTGTTTGACAGAATGAGATGGGGAACAGACTTTCCTGAGATTAGATATGAGAATACTATTTTGCCCTGGCTTCTTTATTTCAAATGTTTTAAATAGAAACTTGAAAAAGTAGCCACCAGTATTATAGCTACTTTTCAGTGACTAAAAATATTTTTAAAGCAGATACACAGAGTTGTGTTTTGGACATGTTGCCTATATATAAGCTCTCCCAATTAGTTTTTCATAGTATAAAGGTTAATAGGCTCCAAGATATATATTTGTTTAATTTCTTCAAGCTTTCTGTTTATAGTCTCATTTGGCATGGTATGAAGGTGCCCCAGCAATGCAAGCTGATTCTGCTGTTGTTGAGATAAAAAATAATTCTTGTCTACTATTCTTATTGGAAACATTACATGGAATATCTAGAATTAATCTTCTTCTATCCTGCTATCTCTGTCTGTTTGTATCAACATGCCACAGTGTGGCAATTCCCAAGAGTTAGTTCTCTTAAATCTGGCCCCCTCCTGACATCTTGATTTCTGTGAAAGGTACTTCCCCTTTCTTCCCAGGCATCTTGACCCAGCTTCTTCCTGTCCTTCACCTCTACGTCGGGACAGTTGCCAATATCAAGAAATACTAACTCTGCTGTATGCCTCATGTATCTAACAACTTCCTTTTTCCCTCCCAATGCTAACAGCGCAGAGATGACTCTGGTCTTCATTCTGGCAACATCCCTGAGTGCATCTCGTGTCCTCTAGTCTGGCCCACTGCACTTCATCTGGCATTCGGGGCCTGCTTCATTTTAAAGCCCAGCACTGGCCATATCACTCTAACAAAACTGTAGAGTTGCTTCAGTTGGACAGCTGAACTAAATATAGATGTTTCTTTCTCCCTTTAAGGTCCTCCCTGCCCAGTGTGGCCCCAAGCTACCTCTCCAGTCTTAACTCCTACCACTTCCTTCACAAGGTCCCTGCAACTCAAGCAAAACCAATCACTCTTCCCTGAACCTGCCTCTGTTTTTAGCAGCTTGGTGCTTCTGCTCACACAAAAACGTTCCTTCTTGTCTATCCAACTTTCCCTTTTGTCTATCAACAAGTTGTCCAGTCCTTCAGGTCCTATCTCCAATGCAGCTTCAAAGAAACTTCTGATGCCCGGATCAGGGTGATCCCCACCTCCACTGAACACCCTACCCCCATGCTTTGTTTGTACAACACTAACTGCAGTCTGCAGGCCTGACCACCTTCCTTATCATCCACACTTTATATTAAGCTCCTAGAAGGTGACAAGTGGGGCTTTGCTCATCTCTGAATCCCCATGGTGATAGGATGGTGCAAATTCAAGTTCAAGAATTATCAGTGACAAGAAGTGTTAAAAAGTAGACATTTTAAAAGAAGCTGTTTTAAACTTCTCCCATGAATATCTCCCTTTCATTTAATAATAGGATAGCCACAGATAGAACAGTATCTTCCTGGTCTCTTCAGTATTCTTTCTACTATTCTGTATAAATAGAACTTACATTATAGTGATTAAAAGTCCCTTGTAAAATGGTGTCACAAAGCCATATCTGGAGAGAGAGGATCAGTACTAATCTGTTCCTTACTGGCTATTTCGTGAGTAAGGGGGAATATGAGATGATAGGTTTGGATTAGAGACAGAAGGGAAATGGAGTTTTCAAGGGAGAAAAAAAGTTACAAAAGAAAAACCTGTTTCACAAAATGCAGTCTGCGGAAAATCTTTCAGCTAAATGTCAAGATTAAGAAAAATCAATAAAACCTTTGAAACCAGAACTACATGAAAGGGTTTTTAGGCTTGATGGCAAAATACAATGCTATGGCTTCACAAAAATAAAATCTTTCTCCAGTAACCGAAAAAGCAATTCTTCAATATTCAAGGAGCCTCCGTGGCCTCAAAATACACGCAGCACAAATTGCTTATTACACAGATAGGGACAGTCAAGATTCAAAGGGCCAGCATTTTCAAAAGGACTTTTTACCAAGGCTGTAATTAGTTTTTCTGGCAAAAACTGCATACACGTCTAATTGCACACACAATTGGCTAATTGTATCTTCAAAATAAAGGGTAAAGGGTTAATTGTATCCACATCTGGCCACAAAGAAAGAGGTTGTCCTTTGAAAATATGACACTACACTTAGATGAAAATTTGCATTAAACAACCATCCCTATTACTACTAATAATTATAATAATACCACATGCTTACAAATTAATACCTTTCATCATGATCCTGAAAACACTTTACAAACATTAATTAATCTCACAATACTTCTATGAGGTATGAAAAGGCGATTATCTCAACAGTGTCAATGAGGAAATACAGGAAAGTTAGGTAATTGTCAAAAAGCCACAAAAGGAATTGGAGCTCCTAGCCCCTGGCACTGAATATAGGCCCAGGTCACCAGGGAGGTTCTATGGGGAGTCTGGTTCAGATAATCAGTAAAAATGAGGCTAAAACCAATGCAGAACTAAGTAATCAAGTTTCAGAATGGTGAAAACTGACCTGTGATTTAGAGACTACTTTGACTTCTTTTACTAAAAAGAACACAGAAAGCATCAAGAATGGAGCTAATAAAAGGCATCCATATCAGTAAGGTGAGGTTAAACTTACCACTACTTTGAGATGACATGATACCTATACATAGAAAACCCTAAAGCCTCCACCCAAAAACTGTTAGAAATAATGAATGAGTTTAGTGAAGTTGCAGGATACAAAATTAATACACAGAAATCAGCTGCATTTTCTATGCTAATAACGAAGTAGCAGAAAGAGAAATTAAGAAAACAATTCTACTTATAGTTGCACCTAAACAATAAACTGCCTAGGAATAACTTAACCAAGGAGGTGAAAGACCTGTACTCTGAAAACTATGAAACACTGATTAAAGAAACTGAAGATGACACCAACAAATGGAAAAAAAAAATCCCATACCCAAGCAGTGGAAGAATAAATACTGTTAAATTATAGAGGAATTAATATTGTTAAAATGTCCATACTACCCAAAGCAAAATACAGAGTCAATGCAATCCCTATCAAAACACCAAAAGCATTTTTCATAACCAGAACAAAGAATCCTAAAATTTGTATGGAACCAGACAACCTCAAATAGTCAAAGCAATCTTGAGAAAGAAGAACCAGGCTGGAGGCATCTCCATCTCAGATTTCAAGGAATACTACAAGGCTGTAGTAATCAAAGCAGTATGATACTGACACAAAAACAGACACACAGATCAATAGAACAGAACAGAGAACCCAGAAATAAACCCACACTTAGATGACCAATTAATCTAGGACAAAGAAGGCAAGAATATACAATGAGGAAAAGATAGTCTCTTCAATAAATGGTGCTGGGGAAACTGGACCACTCTCTTATACCAGATGCAAAAATAAACCCAGAGTGTATTAAAGACCTACAAGTAACACCTGAAACCATAAAACTCCTTGAAGAAAACATAGGCAGTAATTTCTTTGACATCGACTATAGTAATATTTTTCTAGCTATGTAACCTTAGGCAAGGGAAACAAAAGCAAAAATAAACTATTGGGACTGTCAAAAAGCTTTTGCACAGTGAAGGAAACCATCAATAAAACAAAAAGATAACCTACTGAAGGGGAGAAGATATTTGCAAAAGATCTATCCAATAAGGGATTAATAACCAAAATATATAAAGAACTTCTACAACTCAATACCAAAAAAATACTCTGATTTAAAAAATGGGTAGGGGGGCACCTGGCTGGATCAGTTAGTAGGGCATAGTACTCTTGATCTTAGGGTCATGAGTTCAAGTCACACATTAGGCTTAGAGATTACTTTAAAAAAAATTGGGTGGAGGACCTGAATAGACATTTTTCCGAAGAAGACACACAGATGGACCAGAGACACATGAAAAGATACAATATTACTAATCATCAGGGAAATGCAAATCAAAACCACAATGAGATTATGACCTTATATCTATCAGAATAGTTATAATCAAAAAAGACAAGAAATAGGGTGCCTGGGTGGTTCAGTCAGTTAAGCACCCAACTCTTGATTTCAGCTCATGCCGTGATTAGGGTTTTGAGATCGAGCCCCACATTGGACTCCATGCTCAGTGGGGAGTATGCTTCTCTCCCTCTGACCCTTTCCCCACTTGTGTCCCCCCACTTGTGTCCATTCTCCCTCTCTCTAAAATAAATATAAAAAAAAAAAAAAGTGTTGGCAAGGATGTGGAGAAAGATGAACTACTGATGGGAAAGTAAATCAGTGCAGCCATTATGGAAAACAGCATGGGGGTTCCTCAAAAAATTAAAAATGGAAATACCATATAATCCAATAATTCCAGTACTGGGTGTTTACACAACGAAAACAAAAACACTCATTTGAAATGATATATGCACCTCTATGTTTGTTTCAACATTATTTACAACAGCCAAGATAGGGAAGCAGTCCAAGCATCCAATGATCGATGAATGGATAAAGATGTGGTATCTATGAACAATGGAATATTACTCAGCCATAAAACAGAATGAGCTCTTGCCATATACGCCAACAGACAGACCTAAAGGGTATTATGCTACGTGAAAGAAGTCAGAGAAAGACAAATACTGCCTACTTCTACTTATATGTGGAATCTGAAAAACAAAACAAACAAAAAGCAGAAACAGGTCCAAAAACACAGAGAACAAAGTGACGGTTGCCAGAGGGAGGGGGAAATACAGGCTTCTAGTTGTGGAATGAGTAAGTCACAAGAATAAAAGGTACAGCATAGGGAAAGTAGTGAACTGTATGCAGTAGTGCTGTCTGGTGCCAGACGGTGGCTGCGCTGGTGGTGAGCATGGTGAAACATACAAACTGAATCTTAATAATAACTTAGTAATCACTACACTGTCCCCCTGAAACTAATGTTACGTGTCAAGTGCAATTTTAAAAAATGGAATGAACAAGTAGAACTTTCTGTTCCTTGGTTTGATTTTATGACCAAATAGGACAGATAATAAAAGAGTATATAGAATCACAGAATGCATCCCCAATGAATGGAACTTTCAAAAATATGTAAGAGAAATTTTTGCAAGAGATGGTCTGGCTGTAGGAGCTTCAGAGGACACACTGGACATAAAGACATGCAGTGAGGGACTAAAACAGTCAAAGTAACGTTACCTTCCTTCTAACCGTTGTGAATTTACACCCGATTACTCATCAGGACAACCCAATTTCACTAGCCTGGAATATCTAACTTAATACAAATATAAACTTAATACAAATAAACTTCCTTACAAATGCGTATCATTAGTATTTCCATATCCTTCATATTTTCTTTAAGAAATGAGAGAGATAGGAGGGCTCAGTTTTAACCATATACTATACATTTTAAGAACTGGTTTACTTTCTACTATTAAAAGAATCTTCTTGTAGCCACCTCAGAAAACTGATGAGAAATTCTCTATGCGGATACGTATAAAGATATAGAGATATAAATATGCTCCGATTCATCTCACTTATCTGGTGAAGACACAGTGCTGGAGGACACAAAGATGAGCAAGACACAGTTCCTGCTTTCCCAAACATATGGTCTGTGGGTTTATTTATATTTACTCGGGCCCTAGTATATCTCTTCCTACAAAGGTTTTGAGGCAATATCCGACAGAGGAATAAAGAAAACACCAAAATAGATAGGGACAAGGAAAAGAGAAACAAAACGTGCTAAAAGGAAGAATCTGTATGACTTATTTTTCTATTTCAAAATTGGTCCAAAGTTACCAGGCACCCAGAGCAAAAGAAAAAAAAAAAAGATATGTGAGTTAGAAAGGAAGGAAGGGCGAGAGAGAAAGAGACAGAGAGAGGGGTAGGATAAAAGGGAGAAAAGGACACTAGCCCACATAACTAAATACTTAAAAATGCCTTATAGAGGTAAAGATCAATATAGTGTGGGAGTGCGTAAAACAAGAGACCTGACTTCCGATGGGGGAAGCAGGGAAAACAAGTTATATCCTGGACTGGGCTTGAAGGTCAGGGCTGAGCTCCAAAGCAGCTGCTGCAGAAAGGGCATGCCACCCAATGCCCAGCAAGCAAAGGGAGCCGTGCAAGCAGAAGGCATGTCTGGGAATTGGAATTAAGAGTCTAGCTTCGAGTGCGAGATAGAACACAGTTCCAGAGGGGCCTAGCAACAGCCGCAGGGCCTACAGGCAAATGCGGGGCTGAGCTTTGTCCATTTCTGTTAAGTAACAGGTGACGGTGGATTTTTGATGGGGGGATGGGGGGGTGGGGGAGGAGGTGGGTGGGTTGTGGGGAGAGGCAAGAATACAACCTTTTTCTTTCTTTTTCCTTTTTTTCCCCTTAAGTACAAAATTCTGACACCATGTCAAGAATAGGCCAGAAAGGCAAAAGTCAAGAGGAAGAAAGATCTCAGGAGGCTCTGTAATAAATCAGATGAGGGATGATAAGGGTCTGCTCTCTGGTCCTGGCATGGGAGAGGTAAAGAAGAGGACAAACAAGAGACTCTCTGACAGGACTTAGTGAATAATTAAATGTGAGGAAAAGGATGAGTCGTCCATGACTTGAGCCCTTAAATCCTGCCTGACCAAGGACATCCAGGAGACTGCATCTTTTTCTTACGTTTTATCAGGACTAGCGTCAACCAAATTAACATATCCCTTTATGTCACAAATATTTTTTGCCACTGAAAAGTATACAGAATTGATTTTCAAAATGATAACAGGTTATTAAATGTATCCTTCTTTAAAATAAAAATGGAATGTGCTACTTCAGCCAGCCCCATGATGTGAGACCGAAACCACCATAGTATATTTCTAGTTCAGACTTCAGCATTTGTCCTTTTCTGTTCATTTACATTTATAAAAAGTAAAATGAGCTTTTTTTCCCCAGAGATTTAAATGATGTGGCACTCACTGAGTATATTTGTATGCCTCTCCCACGTCGCCAGGGATAATGCAAAACTATGATCAATGCAGATGTGTAAAAATTACTTGAATGAATTTAAAATTTGAAGTCAAATAGAAATCATCTGTTCCCTAAACCTGTAGCCACTTTTTACTGATAGTATTAGACTACCTGTTAAAGATAGGTATGTAAAATGATGGCTGCTGTTCATTATGTGACAATGGAAAAATTTCATCAGCAAAAATCTATTTCCTAAATAATTTAACCTTATCACCAAAATTGTTATGAAAAATTGCTAGCTGCTATATCCAAAGCCAAGTCCTCATTAGTGCTAGTGCTAAGAATTGCTATAGATAGAGCAAGATGTTTGGTAGATACTGCAATGCACTTACAATGTTTCCTTTGAAAGTGACATGACTATATGGTCATTAGATAATTAGAAATTAGAAATCAACTGATTTCGAGTCATAATTCCTTTTAACCTGGTCGTGATTCCTGAAGAATGAGGGTTTGTACCACTGGTTATGCAGGTGCTGAAGACAAGGGTCACTGGGAAGCTGGGTTTCAGGAAGGCTTCATGGGCAAGAAGGCAGGCAGGATAGAGGGTGAGACAGGTCAGGGGCTATCTCCTTTCTTTTCTGGATCAAAGGCTTTAGTGGCAGTCCCTCAACCCTGGCACGTGCAGGCATGTGAGTGTACACACAGAGGTCAGCTGGGATGGGGTCCCTGGGGATTGACCTAGTTGCAGTTAGCTCTGAACGAGGGGCTCCAGAAGCCTGAGGCAGAGCTGTAGCTCCCAACTGTGATTCACTGACTTGGCAGCTAAGTGCTTGGACTGAGTCTAATACATCCGAATTCCAGTTTGAGCCACATATTAGCTAAGTGACCTGGGGCTCCTGGCTGGCTTAGTAGGTAGAACATGTGACTCTTGATCGCAGGGAGGTAAGTTCAAGCCTGACACTGGACATGGAGCCTACTTTAAAAAAAAAATTGTAAAAACAATTTTTAAGTTTAAAAACAATTTAAGAATAAAAAATAATTGCATCTTAAAGGAAATTCTATTATAATATTAACTAAAATAAGCTAACTTAGTTCTGAATATTTTTTACTTGAACAATCCCATAAAGATAAAAGATAACAGATTATTTGCCCTAATTCCGCTACTACTTCTGTATCAGTGGGCCCTGCCCTTCCCTTTTCCCCTTCCCCCTCTTCCCTTCCCTTCCCTTCCAAATGAGAGAGCACAAGCAGGGGGAGTTGCAGAGGGAAAGGGAGGAGGGAGCCTAATGCTAGGCTCAATCCCAGGACCCTGAGATCATGACCTGAACCAAAGGCAGATCCTTACTGACTGACTGAACCACCCAGGCACTCCATCCCTTTCTTTTCTTTTCTTTTTTTTTTTTTTTTAAAGATTTATTTATTTATTTGACAGAGACAGTACACAGCAAGAGAGGAAACACAAGCATCGGGAGTGGGAGAGAGAGAAGTATGCCTCCCGCCAAGCAGAGAGCTGGATGTGGGGTTCAATCCCAAGACTCTGGGATTACGGCGGAAAGCAGATGCTTAATGACTGAGCCACCCAGGCACCCCGCCCCATCCCTTTCTTAATTATAGGTATGTATCATGGCAAGGTACCGAGCTAACAACATTTCCCAACCATCCTTACTGGTAAAAGTAGTCAAGTGAAAGCTGCTGAATTGGGCTTTTGGAAAAGCTATTTACGTGGGGTTTGGTTTTGCCTCAGTCCCCTCCTTCTATGCTTGGAGATGCAGCAGCCACCTTGTAATCAAGAGGCAACCTGGTGTATGGAAGTCACACATTAAAGGTGTTGGAGCAGAAAGACAGAGTTCTTAAGACAGGGATGGTCTCATGGAGCCATTATACTAGCCCTTGATTACAGAACTCAGGACATTTTTAGATGAAAAAACAAAACAAACCCTGATTTGTGTAAGCCACCAGTTTATGAATGTCTGTTACTGACAATCAAATGCAATTCCCGACTCATTTGTGTATATATACATTACAGGCAGCACTAATTCTGTTTGAGGGGAGACTTAAAGATCCCCAGTTTTTTTCAAACACACTTTTCCCCCTTGGTATTATAAAGTATATATTTGCTATAAAGTGTATTATTCATTCTTTGGAAACAGGGATTAGAAGCGTCTGCTGAAATGCAACTGTTGCCTGAGAAAAGTTATACTTTAAGCTACCAATATAATTGAGTATCTCCTTGTGAATTAATATATTAAAGTCCACGACTGGGTAGATTCTGAGGGAATAGAACATAAAGACGGATACGTTTTTCCTGGAGGGAGACTAGTCAAGGAAAGGAGCGATGTCAGGCTACTCCAGTAAATAATCACTCCTTCCTCGTCCAGCACCTCCCCCACCGCCACCCTCTCTCCCCTGACTCCATCCCCACCCCAAAGACACTGATGGGCAGCCTTAGAGGTAGAAAGCACAAGAAACAAAAGGAGATAGAGAATCTGAAGGCAAATTTGTAATTCTTTATTGTATAAAGGCTCCCCACAACCCCTCCTCTATATGGGAGTACCCTATGAAAAAATTCCAGTTAACTAATAAACAGCACTGGTAGATTAGTCATTCGGTAGGTAGTTGAATCACTTCTCTCAACTGCCGTGAAAAAATGGACAAGACTGTGGCAGGGAGCAGCCAAAGCACAGGACCAGTTCAGGGGGACTGCGTTTACCTGAAGTTTGATCTAGCGGGTGAGTGGTCATTTCAGGCACTCAAACATGTCTCCAAGTGCTTGTTATTTTCTAGGCTCTGTGCTAGAAACCAGAGATTTGGAAATGATGCTGCTGATGGCTTGTCCTCAGAAAACTGAGCAATGTACATAAAACATGGCCATACACTGTGGCGTACGTGATACCACGAGTGTATACGGAAGTTGAAGGAGAAGAGCAGAATTCACTCTAAGGATAGTGAGGGGTGATCAGGGAAAGCCTCCTGGGGCAAATAATGCCTATAGAGGATTTTCAAAGATGAACAGGATTTTACTAGGGAGATTAAAGGGGAGATATGCATTCCGGTCAGAGGGAACAGTGCACAAATGCTGGAGATATGGAGAAGCCTGGCATGTTTGAGGCATTCCAAATATTTTCTATTTCTGTAGCATCAAGTGCTAAGAAGCAAAAGAAAGGGAATTAAGTAGAGCCCAGATCAGGAAGGGCATTGAATGCCATGCTAATCAGCATGCACTTTTCTCTGATAACTAGGCAGGGAAAGTGTGCCAGTGCTACGGTAAGATTTATGTTTTAGAAATATCACTGCTGGCTGTCAGTCTGGAAGGGAGCGAGGCTGGAGGAAGAAATATCACCTAGGAAACCTTAGTAATAATGCAGATGACAAGGGAAGAGGGCGTGCATGTTGAGTGGCTCTTCTCAGCATCTGTTATGTGGCAGGCAAAGTGAGAAGAGAAGGGAGAGTAAAATTTTTCACCTGGATGGCAGTGTTCACATTGGAAGAGTCAGTTTTCACCTGCCCTCCACCTTTATAAAGCACACAGGAAATGTATGTTCTCTCTGAATTCACTTCTTTTAAAGTTTTTTAAACTGTAATTATACTGCTAGAGATTTTGCTAAGTGAACCAAAAATAGAGGCCAGTAAGGAGGAGACTTTATTATCACTTTGCAAGAGGGAAACTTCTCTTTTTTAGAATGAAAAGTAGGCAAGATGACAACAGTGTGCCCTTTCTATCTCCCCCTGAATATCTGGATAAAAGAGAAAACATATTTGAAGCACTTTGAGCTTCCAAGGACTATACCTATACTGTGAGGTCCCTAAGTACTGGATTGTGGCAGGATGATCAGCAATCAGCATTGTGCAGAACCACCAAGCATAGAATGAACCCAACTCTGGAGTTCTTGGAGTTAATAGGGGAGCTGAGTTACAGTTATGGTTGCTGGGTCAAACAGAGATGACTTATTTAGTCTAAGGATGACCCAAATATTGCATGGGATACACTTATACTAATAAATACTGTTGTTTATTTGAAATTCAAATTTAACTGGGCATCCAGTATTTTATACTACAGCTGGCAGTCCTAATTACACTAGTGCCTTAAGAGGGAAAAGTAGCTTGATTCATGACCGATTTACCTTATTCGTGGCTTCTTTTAAGTAATAGGAAGTACTGAGCTACATATGAGGGAATTATGAAGCACAACAAGGTAAACATGTGAACAAAAATGACCAGTTATAAAAAACTTTCTCAGCAATACTGGGAATCTCTTAAAAACTATGCCATTTAAAACAGCAAGGATGGGAGCATCCACTCCTAACTAATGAAACAGTATATTATACTTTTTAAAGAAAGAAAAATGTTCATTACATATTATAAGTACTGTGACTTCAAAGACAAGTATTCCTAAAGAGCAAACAGCTCACAAGAATATAGAAGCAAAAAAACTTTTCTAAGGAGGTAACACTTGGAAAAAAAAATTTAACAAAGAATGCTTTCGTGATAAATGACAGAAAAGACAACCCCCACCACCACCCAAAAAAAGTTTTTCGTGCTCACGGAAGTCTTACTAATATGTCCTCAATTGACTGCCAAAAAGGAAAAAAAAAAAAAAAAGGATGACAGGGCCATCTTTGCAATCCAGGGCAAGGTGGAAAGCCAAACTGCCCAAATCTGGGAATCTTGCAGCATTTACACAATACACATTGTGCTATTTTTAACATACTTTAAGCTCACTTTTATTACTTCCAGACCTTTTTCCTCATTAAGGCACAGATATAAACTGGGAGCTACTCATAGGATAGATACCCAATAGTCTGTCTGCTGGCGAGATACAGACCTCCACCTTGCATGCATATCAGCTGGAGAAAAAAGAGCCCTTATTCATCAAATTTAAAAAGCACTCTCTCATTTCATGCTAATTGTATGGTCCTTTGCATGATATACAAAAGATTGCCCAAGATGAAAGGCATTAAAAAGAAAACTACCAGTCTTGGAGGTTTTTTTTGGAACAAGATTAACTTATTACTTTTTTAGAGAAAGTAAATGACTGACTAATTCAAGTATTACATTTATCTGCACAGAATGACCTTTACAGGTTTTATTATTGTCAATGCCTATTCAACTGCCTCTCTGCCTAACATAATGTAACCTCATTCGACTAATCTCAGTGCCCCAAAACCTTTTAGGGTGGTGTCAAACAGTTCATAAATTAAAGAATTTAAAATAAAGTACACACGAGTCTTCAATGATCCCCCCCCCACAAAGGAAATAGTTAAACCTCCCTGGAAAAGAGAGGCTGATTATTAAGAAATGCTTGTTTCCCAGCTCCTACTACATGCATGTTCTGCTTCAGCTGGTTTCTTATGAAAGCACAATAAGAAAAATAAATTTTTGGTTATGGATATTATCAGTAATAAAATGTAATAACATAATAAGTGACAGAATATTAGTCAAGGGTTATAAATAAGATAAGCCATGATAATTTGCACCATACCATAATTTATGGCATATGGTAATATATGAATTGGGTCTTTGAAAAACTGCATTAATTTAGATTGATCTTACTATAAATATCAACCAGTTATTAACAACTATGTCACAGCCATCAAGGGAACAGAGGTGAAAAAGAGAGAAACACTAGGTGCAGTTCGTTCATTTAGGCTGCCACGACAACAAAGAGGCACTTATTCCTTGCGTAACTATCGATTGCTATCAGTCAACTGAACAGGGTTGGCAAGTCCGAAGAATAGCCGCTTCAACCCGCAGCCGTTGCGTGGAGCAGAAGAATAACTGGGCTTCCCAAACTGCCCCCAAAATGGATTCTTCAAGAGGTTAAAATCTGAATCAAATATGCTGCTACTAACTAATATCTACTATACAATATTAAGGATCTTTTTAACCCATTAGACTAGCACTGTCCGGTAAAACTTAAGGTGAACCACGTATGTGATTTTCAGCCATAGTAGGAAAGGTAAAAGAAAAGGGTGAAATTAATCTCTTTAATCCAGTGTCTCCAGAATATTATAACACGTATTCAACATAAATTATTATTGAGATAGTTCCGATCTTTCTTTCATACCAAATCATTGGAACCCAGAACTTTTTTTTTATACTTTAGCACATCTGAATTCAGAACAGTCACATTTTAAGTGCTCAAAGCCACACATGGCAAACAGTAACCACATTTGGCACTATAGTTAAAATTTCTCAAACCAAAAAAAAAAAAAAAAAGCCTTGTTCTTAATTACTACCTAATGTTTTCCTGTGAGTCAAATCTCAAGCCACTAGTGAAGTTACTTGTTCTTTGTGTTAATGAACACACTGAAAACACAAACTATAGCACTAAAAACAGGGACTGAATCCTAAGAAGGCCATGCTTAATTTTCACTAATAACAAGTATTTATATATTAAACTACTTGTTTTCCCTGGCCCCATTTCTGATCCTGCCACAAATTTCAGTTTTCTTTTTTTCTCTGAGGATCTAATTATCAGCCACATTGCCCAACATTCAGTGAAATATTCCCATCTTTGAATAAGATAGTGTTCCAAAGTAGTAAATTATGTAATTCCTAAAGCTGAATTGGCTTATGACTAATTGGTAAGAATCGTGGAGTTTCCTCATGAAAAGAGTTCCAAAAAATCAAGAAAAGAATAACTAAAAACAAATGACTACCAAAATACACTAAATTCCAGGCTAACAAGCTCTTGGCCCTTCTGAAATGACAAAAGACAGCTTAAGGGCTTGCATGCTAAACCGAAACCCAATAAACCATTTTAAAGAGGTGAAGCAGGGATGATCATTAGTAGAAAAAGAAGTGACAGAGAGATGCCAGTATTTAATCCTCAAATCTGAATATTTGAAATTTAAAAGGCATAATTAAAAAAAATGAATGCCAGTTCATTTCTTTCTTCTCTCTCATGAGTTGTCAGAAGATTTTAACTTCAAATTTGGGTTTTGATTTGGATGATAATTCCAGGCAATATATCAGCAACCAAAACCAAAATGTTAATAGAATTATAAATGTTATAATCAACACCTAAAACACCTTGAGATACAAACAGAATAGTCCCTAAATCATTTATGAGAAGAATGTATCAGAAAAAGTAAACATTCTCATAGTATGCTTTTATCCTTAATTTATATACAATTTAACCTTATACTTCTCCTAATATATCATTTTCAGATCCCATACTCTCCTGTGGCACCAGCTTTCTGCATCAGTAAAACTCCTTGACACTTAACTTGGTTAAGGAAAGCAGTGGTTAACTGATTCATTTGGCTAATTGATGGTTAACTTTGTGATGCCCTAAAATTTGCTTGAGTGACGATTATCTCTGAAAGACATAGTTATAGCTTCCAATCCTGGGCTTCAGTTATGGTCAACTGTCTTGCATGATCTTGCATGAGCTTATAGAATGTAACACAGTTTTTTTAAACCACAAATATTCAGTAGAGTAATAACCCAGAGATTTTCAGATGTGAAGAACAATGGTTAATAGAGCCTTGGCCAAAACAGGTGTTCAAGAAATACTTATTGAAATAAATGAAATGGTCTGAGAGTTTGAAAATGCTCTTTGATAAGAAGCTAGGGAATTATAATTTATTAAGCTGGCTAATCAGGTTTTACTTCAGCAGTGATAAAGATAACAACGTGAAGTTACTCAGAGATCTTTTGGTGACTAAATAACTTGTGCTAGAATCTAGATCCATTTTTCTTTCAGAGCAAAACTACAACGAGGTTGAAAGCACAGAATACTGGTTTTGGTTCTCAATGTCAGTAGGCATGAAGTAGAGGTTTTAAAAAACCAAAAAACATGTCCACCCATGGAGATTTATCTAACTGAAAATGGTACACATCTCTTTGATCTGCTTCGGTGGCCCTTTTGCACAAGTGTGATTTCTGCAAGGTGTTTGTAGGTATGATATACGAATGTATGATGTACATTGAGTTGGACTTGCCAGTTCACTATGGCAATGGCTGCCCAGCCCCTGGGTAACTAAAATGCTACTATATTGCTTCCTCATTTCCTTCCTTCAACAGCTATTTGACATGGGGTTTATATAAATATTGTTTTTAGGCTCTGGGATTTCAGCATTAAGTAGGACAGTGAAAACCACAGCTTTTAAGAATCTTCTATTCTTCCAGTGATTATCTATATCTTGTCAGATACAGTGCAGTCTAAGCAACTATTGAATGTAAATGTTTAGCATATTAAAAATTGGGAATGAAGAATTTAAGAAGTAGCAATAATATGGTTTGGAGAAAAACTTTAGATGCTTATCAGGTACTTACTTTGCCAACTTAATTTTTGTGCAAGAAAGTCTTACACTAAATAACTAAAAGGGACAAAACACATAGAGATATTTAGGAGTCACACGGGAATAAGAGGTACAACACAGGGAATACAGACAGTGGTGCTGTAATCGTGTTGTGTGGTGACAGGTGGAGGGTACACTCATGGTGACCACAGTGTAATGTACAGACTTGTCCAATCACTCTGAAACGAATGCAATGTTGTTTTTGTCAACTATACTCAAATTAAAAATTTTAAATAAAAGATACACTTAGGAATCACTAAAAAATAAGAGGAAAAATGTCGTGAAGCATTTAAAAATACAATTTAAAATATGTCTTCCATCACGAATGGGTGCCTACAACAGTCAATATAGAGGAAAAGAACTGAATGTACAACTGAGTTTTGAGGAAAGGCCTAATACATGATAGAGCTAAGCTCCTTTGGGATTTGGGAATCAGAATCATCACTGACCTGGCCTAATGGGATTGATTAAAGATAACTTGATGGTGTGCCTGGCTGGCTCAGTCAGAACAGCATGCAACTCTTGATCTTGGGGTTGTGAGTTTGAGCCCTGTATTGGGTGTAGAGATTACGTAAAAATAAAATCTTTAAAAAATATACTTTAAAAAATATACTTTAAAAAATACTTATAAATAAAGATAACCTGAAAAACTAACAGAAACCATGGAAGAACTTGGTGGGAACAGTTCAATGCAGGGAGATGGAGTGATTTTACAGATATACTCCCGTTAACCCAGCATTAAAAGAATAAGGAACGTGCCCAGAGTTATGGTGTTTCAGGGCTAGAATAACAAACTGGATAACAAGTTATTCTGTCTTAGGTCCAAACGAAATGTTCACTCCTGCACACAATCAGCATTAAGCTTTTATTGAGTGGCTGACCTATGCCAGGCACAGTGGTAGGCAGTAGGAACACAGTGCTGAATCAACCAGGATTCCCTAGTTCATGATGGTTTTGGTCATAATACAAGGAGCTAGAACATGGGCATGTAAAGGGATTGAGAAAGCAGAAGGGAGACAAAGATGGCATCAAAAATGAAAGATATCTGAGCAGAGGTCTGAGGATGAATAGGGGTTTTCCATGTGAACACGAGGGGTAAAAGATAAAGAAAGCTCTCCAGAAAAAGGAGAGAATTGCACATATAAACTCCGAGGAAGGGAATATGTTCACGGCATGGTTTTATAAACTCCGTATGGTGACAAAGAATGACCTGGATGTTTATACAGGGCAAGGCCAGATCATGAAGGGCCAGCCATGCCCCTCAAAGTTACTGGATTTTATCTTGGAAGCAGCTGAAGAGCCCCTAACATCATCAGGTAAGGCAGCTCCATGGTCATATCTGTGGGCAAATGGAATGAATGATGATAAGACTGAGGACCAGAAGGCCATTTCAGAAACTCTTCACAACAGTCAACACGAGCGGCAATTAGGCTTGAACTGCACCTGCAGTGGAGAGGGAGTGGAAAGGGCAGGTAAGTGAGGTGGAAGCAAAGTGACAGGGTGACCAGCTGGGTTGAGAGTGGCAAAAGAGGAAGAAGTCAAGGATAATTCCCTGGCTTCTGACTTGAGAAGATATCAGTCTCCATGCCACATCATTCTATCAGCTTTCAATTTTGGATTCTGGCTTCCTGAGACTGGTCACTGCTGCTTTGCCACATTCCCTTTGTCCTAAAGAATGTCCCTAGGTGCTGCTGACTAGATGTAGAAATACAGAGGCAGCTGGCCCCACCTCTGAGTGGTGGTGATGAGAGGGGGAAGCACCACCTGTGCCTCTCCCAGCCTCTATACAACCTTCAGCAACCAACAGCAGAATCCTTTATGTGATGCTCCATTTAATTCTGTACACAAATAATGAGGTCAAAATATAGTTATTACGAACCCCACTAGTACAAGGCATTATAGAAAAAAGCTAAGAACAATAGCAGGTTTCTTTAGAGTTCTATAGGAATGTCATATGATGCAATGCAAAGATTTTGTGGTTCCAGGTGTGAGTCTTACTTCTGGCTTGTGTGACCTTGGGAAATGGATATCCTTAAGACTTGGTTGCTTCCTCAATAAAATAGATAGTATAGCCTACCTCATCTGTAAAAATTCGTGAGATAATATATGTAAAACTCCTATTAGCACCATGCCCAACTTGTCATAGATTCAAAAGATAAGAATAAAGGAAATATCCTTCTCTATTTCCCATCCCCTTTGACTACTCAAAGACCTCCTGCCTCCAAAGAGAGTCTAGTTATCTCCAATGGGTATTTCTCTCTACTTCCCTCACGCATCCACACTGATGTCTGCAGTTAGAAAAAGGAAGCTTCTAAAGGCAAAATAGGATCCTATCTATGTCAGAGACTTTTGCAGTCCATCCAATATTCATCTTTCTCTTCCTCCTCATTAATGAATGCTGGTTTTGCTGGGGGTAGCAAAGTACCAAGTGAAAAACAGTTCCCAGGCTCCATTGCTGCTGGGGTAGCCATGTGATACATTAGGGCCAATAAATCTCTGCTAGAGAGGTTTTGAAATGTTTCTGGTCACAGGTACTTTCATTCTCCCTTCACTTTCCTTCCTTTTTTCAACTTCCTGGAAACTGGATATGATGGTTGGAGCTACACTGGCCATCTTGCAAACTATGAGGAAAAGATCAAGATTCATAGGACATCAGTCTTGACAAAGGTGTGTTCCTGAAACAATGCTTCCACCACCTTCCAAGACATTTTTTCATCAGATGGGACAAAGAAAGCCCTAATTTAAGCTGCTACCTTTCAGGTGTTTAAAACTTTCATCTGAGCACAATTCCTGACTTAATCCCTTCAACCCTACTTTAGTATGATTTTCAAGGCATTAACCATGATTTTCTTCCAACTGAAAAAGAAACAAACATTTATTGAGTGTCCAGTATATGTCAGACATTGTGTATATAGACATTCAAATAAAAATTACATATTGACTGTTTAAGTCTTACAGTCACCCTGCAAGCTAAGTACTTCCATTCACATTTTACGGCAAGGGGACCCAAGGATCTAAGATGCTAAGTATGATCAAAGGCACCATGCTGATACATGGGGAAGCCAGGACCCGAGCTCCAAGTCTGTCTGGTGATGGTATTCATGCTCTGGCCATGCTCCGTGCTCCTGCAGGGGTCGGTGGATTCACCACTGTGAGAAATCATGACTCTCAAGACAGTGTCTCTAAATCAGGCAGTCATTTTTCCTACATCTTCCATACTTATATCTAAAAATCCAACTAGTAAACCATCTAAAAAGTATGTCCAGAGCATAAAAAAAAAGTGTGTGTAGAAAGAGGCTAAAGAGTGGTTGATGGAGCGAGCCACGCAAGTTACAGGAGCCTAAGGGACACTCTGCCTGAAAGCAGCTGGACAAAGTTGATGATCTGGAAAGGAGGCTCCTTTTACCCCTGTCCTCTAGTCAACAACAACCCTGAAGAAATCACACGGACTGGAGATCAGGGTGTGTGAGCCTGAGACATGGGAGAGGTGTTAAGTAAGGTGCCCCATGTCCGCAGATTCTCACAGAAAAACTCATGTATAATTTTATCACCTTTTTTAAAAAAAAAAAAAAAAGGAGGAATGAAAGAAAATCAAAATTGCATAAGTGTGTGTATACATACACATATATACATCTTATAGCCTACTTTGTATGTATCTCTTATAACCTAGTAAAATAAAAAGCACACATGAAATAGAGACTTACTTTATATAAGTACTACATAAATATACTTACATGTGTACAAATTGTAACCCTTTCATCTCCACACTGAATCTGAAGCAGCTAACAAGAGTCACAGTAAATTTATAAAAATCATGTACAGGAAAAATATAGGTGCAAAGAGGAAAATGAAGTATGCAAATACATATTCTATAGGATGCTAAATAATTACTAAAACTGAGCTGTACATCTAGATCTGAGCCTCCTCCTGCCAAAGGAAAACAGAAAAAATGATGAGGCACAGAATTCACTATGGCCCTGAGATAAAGGGAATATTACCACCTTAGAAGAAACAAACTATTTTCAATTCATACAAAGGCAATAAGAAACCAGAAGACCTGAGTGGGATTTGACATGGCGGAGACCGTGTCATGCAGTAGACCAATGTCTTAGTAATTCCCTCAGAATAAATGTCAGAGTGTATTCCACACAACAGTTTCTCACAGAGTTACTCAGTCAAGCTGAAAAACCATTCAGGGCAGGCAATCTGTGCAGGACTAAGCCAATGAGATAGAAACACTCCGGTGGACTGGCTGGATCTAGTAACGAATCCCCAAACACCTAGGTGAACAAATAGCATGCTCTGGCAATTAGTCTCCAACCCAAACCAGCTTAAAACGTAGGATTATGCAACATGGAGGACATTAGGAGAAGGAAAGGAAAAGTGAATTGGGGGAAATCAGAGCGGGAGATGAACCATGAGAGACTGTGGACTCAGAAACAAACTGAGGGTTTTAGAAGGGAGGAGGAAGGGGGGATGGGTGAGCCTCATGGTGGGTGTTAAGGAGGGCACGTATTGCAGGGAGCACTGGGTGTTGTACATAAACAACGAATCTTGGAACGCTGCATCAAAAACTAATGATGTATTTTTATGGTGACTAACATAATAAAAATAAAAAGTAGGATTATGCAACAGTTCACACACTCTTCTTGGTTCAGAAGTTCTGAGAAAGTTTTTATGGACTTTTTATTACTATGTAAACGATACTTCAATCTACTATCACTGTGCTCTCAGGTAGAGTATATGCCAGTCTTTTCTCCTTCTCCAAGTGGCATAAAAAGGCAGAGAAAATATGGGTTGCTATTACTTTAAAAAAATTATAGCTTTTGGCTTTTACATTAGGAGGTTCTAGTACATATACTCTCTATTATATAATGGGCGGTAGAGAAGATTTATGAATTCACACCCATAATGATTTCTTAACTAATTTAAAAGGCAATGTGTGAAAGGCACGTTCCTAAGGCTATGACATCCCCAAAGTGGACATTAAACAGTCCTTGAATGGGGAAATTAATGTTAATTACTGAACAGGGTAGAAGAACACAGAAGTTCATTAAAAAGAAGACACATGTAAGGGACAGCGACTGCCAGGTCTGGAAGGCAATGCAAAAATCAACATATATTTAGCTGAGCTTCACTACAGTAATTGTTTTTTATGTATTCATATCCTCATAAGCAGATTCACACCAAGAATCCTTAGTAAGGTACAAAGTGGAATATTCACAAACTGCCAATGAGACCAAATACCTATCTGCATGCTACTTTTCCATTGCAAAAGAGTCAGATGAAACGTCTCTCAAAAAAAAAAAAAAAAAGAAAAAAACTCTAGTTGTGTGAAGACAACATAAATACGGCTGTGCTTTAATTTAAACTCTGTATGTAGTCACAAGAAGTTACGACTGTAACATGAACCGAAGGAGGAAAAAAATAAGGACCATTTGTTACTAATTAAAAAACAGGGGATTAGAAAAAAGATGGCTATGGGAAATAGAGAACAGTTGTTCTCCCAACATGGACCTCTCACCCTGCTGATTTTGTGGTTTTTAAAACTATAAAAGTGGGAAAACTGGAAAAATGACAACAAAATGACTACCAAAATATAAACAGAAGATCCAATTTACTTTTAAAAATAATATTCTCTAATTTGGAGACTGAAAACTAGATTTGCTAAGCAAAAAGCTAGTATTTCCACATTTGTGCTCCTCTGCCTACACATATATAATAAACACATATTGGCTCTAATGCAGCTCCAGCAATGCGGTAACAAGGTTCCAGTTCTCGGATTCTAATTGCAATCAACTGCAATCAATCAGCAGATGAGGCAGGTGGTTAAAGTTGTATAACTTTAACAAACTAAGATTGCTGAAGTTAAATAAATATCATTGTGGTCACTTTAAGCTACCTAGCTTCATCAAGCAGAGCTACAAAAGCAGCAGGTTAGCGGGTTTCTGGCAAGGAATAATTGGTGCTGAGCAACAGACTGTGTACATGAGCAGAAACATTGCGTAAAACTCACATTACTGGCTTCCCCACACCATATGTGCATTTTGGATGGAAACAGGGGCAGCTCTCCTACACCTCACATAGTTTGGCCTTACTGACTGGGATGAATGAACATTATGTTTCAGTGTGCTAGTAAACCCCAGTGGAAACCGGTAAACACCAGAATTATGACCTTTCAATTACAAGTTTTTCCAGTGAAAATGAAATTAGGACAAAGATGGAGTGGTAACAAAAACATACAAATCTGAAGTTACAGAGAAGGTCTTTACAAACTCTGATAAGCAAGCCTCGAATTAATTCATCTTGCCAGTGTTTTGGGTAATCAGTGACCTAGGCTAGTGTGATTGTCAAATATAAAAGTCAAATGTTTACAGATCTGCAGAAATAGTAAAGTGTTTTAATTGTTTTTTACCAGTGGCCCAAGACAGACCTTATAAGCAAGACCAAGGAGGTTGGAAGTAGTTTCTGCAGTCTGACAATTTACCAGCAAGGGCTGCTGGACCCCTCCTTTTTAACAAGCATAAAAGCTTGACTTAATCAATGCCTAAAGTCTTCAATACACAGCAGATCCTCACCTTACTGTCCATCACTGCCTCCTCATCACCATCAGAGTAGTGACATAAAGGTTGGCACTTGGTGGCACAATCCCAATTCACTTTCCAAAGAGGTCAAGAGCTAGGACTTCATGGCAAGAAAAAAAAAATCTCAGATACCGCATCTAACCCACCTACACCTATCTCACTGAGAACTGAACTTGAAGAGAACCTTGGCAACTGGTCCCAGATGATACATTTGGTGAGCAGGGGAGTCCCCCAAAATGTACTTCCCACTATATTGTGCAATAATTCAAATGAAAGAAAAGATGAGAGAAATGCATTCTATAAAATCTTCTTCTCAAAAGGTATCTTGTATAAGGAGGATAAATACATTAAAGAATTAATTCTACCATTTAAATGACATAATCTAACTGTGCTTCATTTCCCAGTAAATCAGAAATTTGAAAAGGTTTTATATTAGGGGAAACAAACAACAAAGATCCTTACACTCATTTGATAAAATTACATTCTCATCAACTAATTATTATAAAGGGAGAAATTAATTAAGTTCAACTAAGTGTTTCAACATCATAGTATAAAGAAAGAAAGCAAGGCTTTTAGACAAATACACATTTAAACTGAAAACCCACAACATATTTTGGGGGGGGGAAATATGACTTTATAGCTGATCCAATGACATTGACAGGTTGATCAATGAGAAAGGTTTGGGCTGTGTGATTTCCAATGAGATGTGAAGAATAACCTCCAAGTCACCTCACTCTTCTCCCTGCTGGAAAGGCCCCTGGGTGAGAGGACAGATGTTTTGACAAATCGTGATCAGATGTGGTGCTCTGTGATCAACTCATTAAGGGATCTTAAACCTAAATGAGCCAAGGCAGAAACATCCCAACATATCTCCTAAGGGTCACCCTCAATAATCCGCTCCATTGTTTTTACTGCCATAGGAAATAGTTCTTCTATTAAGCAAAATCTGCCCTTGAGTGAATACATCATTTCCTCATCACTGACCTCACTAACATTTAAAATATAAGATACACTCATTACAGACAAATCGGAAAATAAGAACACTGGAAAGAATGAGTTAACCCACACAGCTCTCATCCCAAAGGGAACTGCCCTTAACGCTTTTATGGACCCCATCATCTTTTTCTGTGCAGTTTTTACATAGCAACAATATGGTATATACAATTTGGACCTCATATTTTTAACTGAAATTATGAAACCAAGAGTTTTTATATTTGATTGAAAACTAATCATAAATTGCATTTAGGAAAATGGAAAAATAGTCCCTTGAATGAACTGCCATCTTTTTTTTTTTTTCTTTGCATGTAGAACTTCTTGGGGACTGAAAAGATTATTTTCTTAGAATAGAATCCTAGAAGTGGAATTACTGTCAAAATATATTAACGTCTTTATGACTCTTGATATTTACTGCCAAAATGCTTTCCAAAAATGGTTGTACCAATTTAAACGGCCTTCAATATCAATACCCATTATAGCTGTATTTGGACTATGACTATCTTGTGAGAATAAATAAGTTTCATAATCGTCTTTATAACACCAATACTTTAAATTAATAAACTTAGATGCTATGTTATACTAGAAAATTCTTAAAGCCGAAATCCTGACATCCGGTAGAGGAATGTTCGCTATTCTTAAAACTCTTCTTGAAAATCACTCCCTCTAGTTCCCTTTTCCCTGCACCACGAACCATGATTCTTTTCTACGCAGAACCCAGTCTTTATTGAGATCATCTTATTCTCCTTTTAAGAAATGGTAATCAAAGTCTTTATTGTATGGAATTCACAAAGCTCAAGGATATTTTCATCCATTTTAATGACTATCTGAAATAAACACAAGGAAATTAATCCCTACAGAGTCTGAAGGCTCCTCCACTCTGTTAAAAGACTTAAGGGAAGTGCAAAAACGCATTAGAAGAAAAGTGGACATGTTTCATGAATATGTGCATTCCATGCCTTTCAAAAGAAACAAAAAATCTTTTGTTTCCTAAATTACTGAATATGAATTCCACAGGTAACTCATCTATTTTCAAATACGTAAGTTAAAAAAAACCCAGTATACTACATTGAGAAATATGCCTGAAATGAGCTGAACAAAATCCCCCAAATATTTACTTCACATTCCAGGGATTCTAGTATTCTGCACTTAACAATTTTTAGCAAGCATTTTGTTGTTGCTACCTCAATTACTGTCTGGCAATTGCTGTCTATTAAATTTCCTAGCACAAATTGGCTGTACGTTTGTTTAGGTCGTCATTAAGAAATTTATATTAAATATGCAATAAGCTACTTTGGTTAACAGAAGTTGGGGGGGATATTAGTGTCACAGTTTATTATTATAAATAATTTTTGTGTCTTCTGTCAGCATAACCACAGTAGTATCTCAATACCACCAGCTGATAATAATCTTTATAAATCCTACTTTGCAGCTATACCATCTGTTAGTTATTATTTTATATGTGTCTCCATATGCATATGTGAATTAGTTGTCACTCAAGACAAATATATAAATAGAATTGTGGTTTTGTGGGGAGATTTTTATTGGCTTGTTTTTGTGTTTTGTTACCTTTAGGCCAGTAAGCGAACTAAATAAACATATTCCTCAGTCTTGGAAACTGAAACTAAATGCAAATTTAAAAATAATTTTTGTAGTACAAATAAATCTAAATTCAATACACACTTAATCTAAAAGTATCTACTAAAATCTACTAATAGCCACCAAAATTGGATATAATTAAAGAACCTGAAATTTACATATTCATAGCTCTTGAAATATACCTACAAAACCAAAAAAGAATAGGCCCACCAGTAAATTAGTCGCTAATATGGTTCCAGTTTTCACAATACAAAACACTTGCCATGACTGATGATTTGAAAATAATGACTAATTACCTGCTTACTTGCAATGTTTATTTCCCTGAAAAGAGGAGTTATAATGGCAAAAACTCAAAATGGGGCCCCCAAGAATCTGTGAGTTTATTCCCCTGAGCTGTAAGTAACAGGCTCCTAGACTGGCAGAAGGCAGTAAGTAGCGGCAACATCATTATGACTCATGACCAAAATTCACCCAGAAAGGCAACAAGAAAAAAAGAAGGAACAGAAGGAGGTGGATAATCCTCCAATTGGAATTAGTTCCAAATTATAACGCTTTCCCCAAGTACTAGAGTCTAATGACTTTCATTTCAGTAAGCCCAAACATAGGCTTAGAGGGGCTCATGCTCTACGCACCGAAAACATGATGAATTCTTTTAAAAACTACCAGTGGCTCTTTAAACTGACTGAAGCACAATGTGAGAGTAACCACATTTGATGATTAGATGGTTCAGTATTTCCTTAAGTTATCCTATTTGAGGTGAGGATGCTCTGGGATCATATAGAGGGAACACCACGGTAGAAACAGTAGTAGCCATTCCAAGTCATCACTGAGAGTAACCCTAAAATATTTAAGGAGGGGGACTGAAGAAGACAAGTACACTGAGAAGTTATGTTTTTCTGAAATGAATGCCATATTACTTTCAGTTCACAAAGTAAAAAGTCCCACTGATAACTTAATACAAATAAATATGCTGCCTTTCATAGTCATCTGTGTAAACCTGTAAAGATATCTCATAATCCACCCTCTGTAAAAATGAACTTATTTGATGTCCAAACCAGTTCTCCTTTTTGCACATTATATTCTGTCTAGATGCTAGAATTTCCATGATGTTGGGAGAGAGCTCTATTTGGAGAGGGAACACATGTTTTAAGTATACTTGGGCTATGAAGTGTAAGGAAAAATATCACAGGCTACTTAAAATATTTTAACCGCTATCAAAACTACAGTGTGGCACAGGCCGAGCCACATTTGTTTCTTAACCCTTTATCATCTATCATTCAGATTCCTGTGTGGAAAGTCAGTTCATACCACGATCTGCCCCTGTATTTCTAAAATGTTCTTTTTCCCCCCAAGTTTTTTTTTTTTTTTTTAAATGTTCTTATTGAAGGATTTCATTACGGAATTTCACAGGGATTTATCATACAGGAATTAATTTTGTAAGTGGTGAGACAAATTCTTTCATGGTCCGAAGCTCACCTATTGCCTGAGGCCTCTCTACACTCACCCTCCCTAATGACACCTCTTCCTTCGCTGAAATCTCACTTATCTTTGTAGTTACGGAGTTTAGGAACTTATTTATTCCATTTTATATTACAGTGATTTGTGGCACTTTCTAATTTTTCCATGAATAGATTGTGAATTTCTGCTTCAATAGCTAATTTACCAAGCATATTCTCATTATAAATAATATTTCAACATTTCTAGTATAGCCACTAAAAAAATAGTGGGAATCTTTCCTGCTCGGTACAGTATTTACACTTTCTTAATCAGACATCTATCTTTTTAAAAAAATTTTTACTGATTTATTTGACAGAGAGAGCAGCAGCAGCAGGAGTGGGAGAAGCAGGCTCCAGTGAGCAGGGAGCCTGGTGCAGGGCTCAATCCCAGGACCCTGGGATCATGACCTGAGCAGAAGGCCAATGTTTAACTGACTAAGCCACTCAGGCACACCTTTTTTTTAAACTAAATGAAATCATTACACTTTTCCTTGTAATGTTGTAGGAGTATCAAAAATAATGTAAATTAATAGATTTTTATGGGTACCCCCTAAGAAATAAGAAAGCTTTTTCTTTTCATAGTGGTAAAGGGGTGAGAACTATGTGTTTATAGTGGACAGGGAAAAATAGGATTAGCACACTACTGGGTATTTACCCTAAAGATACAAATGTAGTGATCCGAAGGGGCACATGCACCCGAATGTTTATAGCATCAATGTGCACAGTAGCCAAACTGTGGAAAGAACCTAGATGTCCATCAACAGATGAATGGATAAAGAAGATGCGGTATATATATATACAATGGAATACTATGCAGCCATCAGAAGAAATGAAATCATGCCTTTTTGCAACGACGTGGATGAAACTAGAGGGTATTAGGCTGAGCGAAATAAGTCAATCAGAGAAAGACAACTATTGTATGATCTCCCTGATATGAAGAATTTGAGAGGCAACGTGGGGGACTTGGGGGGTAAGGAAGGAAAAAAAATGAAACAAGATGGGATTGGGAGGGAGAGAAACCATGAGACTCTTAATCTCACAAAACAAACTGGGGGTTTCTGGGGGTTGGGAGAGGGTGGTTGGGTTATGGACATTGGGGAGGGTATGTGCTATGGTGAGTGCTGTGAAGTGTGTAAACCTGGAGATTCACAGACCTGTACCCCTGGGGCTAATAATACATTATATGTTAATAAAAAATAAAATAAAATAAAAATAGGATTAAATGAAGAGACTCCCAAGACTGCATTTGCAGAAGACTGCTTATCTGTTCATTTATCCATCCCAGAATTATTGACAGGGCATCTCTGTCACACCACATGCATCTGACAGGATATTAGTGGCTGAAGCTAGTTCATGAAGCTGTAGGCTCCACCTTCCAGGAACTCACACTTTGGTGAAGTCATAAAGACAACACAAGTAGTACAAGGACACTGGGGCTATCTCTGGCTGGGAGCACAGGGAAAAGAGTTCACAAAGGAGGTGCCGTTTGGACAGCATTTTGGTTTTAAGGTTTATGCTGCAGGTTTCAAGGCATTTGGGGGGCCTGACATCACAAAACCTGCTGCTGATTTTCAGAAAAGGATTTGGGAAAGAAACTGCTCATTTAATAGCAGTCTAGTGAGCAGATGAAGACCTCACTGGAGAATGAGAACCAGACTTGGAAGATATTTGTGAGGTAGAATCAATAAGACTTGATAGACTTGATAAAAATTTTGAGGAGAATGAGTCCAAATGACATGCTGAGGCCTTTAACTTGGCAGACGGATGGTGACATTACAGGAAGTCCTGATTATCACTAACACATATTTATTGAGCACCTCCCACGTACCAGACACTTTTCTAGGCCCAGAGAGCCTGTTTTTGTTCTAGTCAGAGAGGCAGATAGTAAACAAATGAATAATCTGAGAATAAACTTGATGGAAGAAATAAAACAGGGTTATGTGACAGTGACCAGGGGAAAGAGACACTTTAGCTGAGGCAGTCATGGAAAGTGACATTTGAAAGAAGACCTGAATGACCCTCTGGTAACAAAGGGAGAGCAAATGCAAAGGCTGAGGTGGGAAGGAGCTTAACGTGACCAAGGGACAGAATGGGAGGTGGAGTTGGGGCTTGGGGTGTGGGGAGAAAGGAGATGGGAGAGCATTTATTCTAGTTACTGTGGGCAACAGGCAGGTTTTCAGCCAAGGAGTGATGTGATCTGATTCATATTTCTGTCTCCTGTGTGGAGAATGGATTTAAGGGAGAAGGACGGGGCTGAGGGTGGTGACTCAGTCTAGGGTTCTACCAGTGCCGGTGCTGAGAGGGGGTCAGATTCCAGATGTAGAGGAACCAGTGACAGGGCTTAGGGACGGGCCCTATGTGGAATGTGAGGAGGAGAGGAGTCGGGACACCTGAGGCTAAACGACTATATACAACTCGATTCTAAACAACTGTATAGAAGGTGTGGTGCTGTTACAGAGAGATGGTGAAAACCTGAGCAGAGAGAACCTTTAGGGCTTTGGGGCTGGGAATCAACCAGTCTTCTTCGATTGCGTAAAGGCTGAACTGCCTGGAAGCTTGTCTGTGAAATGGCATGTGAGCAGTTGGGTACAGTCTAGAGGTCAGGGGAGAGGTCTCATGGAGATGTACTTGGGGAATCCTTAGCCTCGTCACAGAACTTAAAACCATGAGACTGGATAAGATTCATCTCAACTGATCGTGACTGTATTCATCCATTCATTTAACAAACGTTTCAACGGCCTATTCTGCACTAGGCTTTAGGACTCCAGTGATGCACAAAATAGGACAGGTCCCTGACCTCTCTCTAGTTGTATGCAGCGGTACCCTCCCTGTGCTACAAGACGAATACAAGTAGGGGTGAGTCACCATGGAGAAAGTTCCAAAATTCATGGGTATCTCTTGTACCCTAATAATTAATGTTCCCCCCAAATCTTAAAAATGATTGTTTTAGTGATTAAATGATGTTAGTATGTTTCTATATAGTATGTGGAACTATGTGAATTACATTTTGAAGCACCCACAAGGAAGAAATCATTTCTCACGCAGAAAAGAACAAATGTTCTAGTCCTTCTACTGAATAATGTCAAGGAGTACACTTTGATGCTGGAAACAGGAACACAGTTCTGAATAGGTTATTTTCAAACCCTTCCCTATAGCTTCATATATTATCTATTTACTCCAATGTATTAGAAAATAGCCACTCAATTAAAAATAGTTCAAACATTTTAACTTAAGTGCTCTTTTCCTCTTTTTTCAACTGGAAGTTTCCATTTCCAGCATTAGGAAAAGCTTAGCCTTGGCGAAACCACTCCCTCTACTGCTGCCTGACTTTCAGCAGATCACCTGCTTTCTTTGTCCTAGGCATCTGTCTACATAAGCAAGAGTGGAAGTTACTATTTATCCTTAGATGAATATATAATCATACTGACTTATTAGCTTCACCCCAAGAAGATTTACTGAGTTCCCCTTACCTCCAAAGGTTGGCTGCCTTCGGCCTCTGAAGTTTTACCTTCTGCTGCCTTTCTTTGCTCACCTGCTGTATCTCCTGTGAAGCAAAAAACAAAAACACAACAAAACCTTTACCATACCCTTGAGGCCAAATTGTCTTCTGTTTATTTAAAATATCTTTTGTTCCTGTATGTTTCACATTATGGAAGCAACTACTATTTTCTTTGTTACAAAGTAAGTTAATTTCTAAGAATGATCATTTTATACAGGTTCCAGGAATCATATGTACACACACACACACACACACACACACACACACATAAGACCTCAACCCAGATGCTTTAATAGAGGTTTACTCTGAAAATTCTTATTTTGTAAATCGAGTCATATTTCAAGTAAATTAGGAAAGCTTAGGATTTAAGGAAGACAAGGCAAATTATTTTCAATTTAAAAGTTTTTATAATATGAATAACTCTCCTCCAAATTAGTTTTTTTTTTTTTTTTAACAGGGCTTACTCATTGTACGTGTTTACTTGTAGGTCTGTAGATTTGCCTCAGAGTAGATATGTATATTTGCATGTAATAGTTAACCAAACATCAAACAATCTTTACAGAAGGGGAGAACAATGAACAAATTCATAAATTAGCCTTTGGTTAATACTTTGACTCCTAAGACTGATGCCTGGGTGGGTTATATCACTAAATGAAGTTGGTAACCAGGCTGGTTCCAAGGACATAGGACGGGCACAAACATAGGTAAGTTTAAGCATAATTATTTAATGGCCCATTTTAATTTATTAACTATCACTAATAATCTGTGATTAACACATGGTAGGTAAAGAAACAATTAATCAGAGGTTGATTTAGTAATTTGTAAACTACACTTCCCATAAAATTAAGCCAGCTCAGGAAATGTCCACAACAGGGAAGATTACAAAATTCATGGATGATGACTTGGCCAACACCAAAGGGTAGGAATTTGTTAATAAGGAAGGCCATAAGTCCTGATTGGAGATAACGAAGTATGCAAGTCCTGGCTGAGCTTAACTTCTTTTTTTTTTTTTATGAAACACAGAAGTTCAGCATACCATTGGCGATAATCAAGGAAGAGTCTCATTGAAATTTTAAGGAATTAAATAAACCTGTTAAATACTAAAATCATTTAGAATTATGGGGTGCCTTGGTGGCTCAGTTGGTTAAGGGTCTGACTCGTGCTTTTTTGGCTTGGGGTATGATCTCAGGGTTATGAGATTGAGCCCTGTGTCAGGCTCCTGGCCAGGTGTGGCTCCTGCTTAAGATTCTCTTACCCCCCTCTTCCTCTGACCCTCCCCTGCTCTCTCTCTCTAAAATAAATATATAAATCTTTAAAAAAAAAATACAATGCAAGCACATCACTCAGTGCATTTTCTGGCTTATAAGCTCTGTTCTCAGCTATGTACAACATTCTTATCGTTGGGCAAGACCTACCACATAATAGGTGTTCAATAAATACTAGCTGAATAAATAAGCTAACTTCTCTTTATACTTTCTAGTCCATAAAACTGAGATTAAAATATTAAATGGTATGTAATAAAAGCTGCATTTGAGCATACAGTTGACGTCCTTCTAAAACATATTTGTTAAACTTAAAAGGCAACTACATTAAGTACCACTAGGGTGTATTTATTCTAGGGATCCATGATTGTGGCATGACTTCTTACATTTTAAAAGCAGTTAATGATTATTTATAAGGAAAAAAAAAATCAAACCAAGGCAATAGCATCAGGAACTCTTAGGTTAGGTCTACAGGATAATAAAGTTAATAACTGTTCAAGTGAAAAATTTACACCAAACTACTCCTGTAACCTAGCATGTCAAACTATTTTGACTGATTTTGGAAGTGCTCATTTAAACTGACCATTTATTGGCATATCTGGGAGATCCCGCTTTTCAGAACTCTCTCTTCTCTCTGAAAGTGAGGGACAAGATCATCACCCCCAGCTTACAGCTGGCAAAACCGACGCCCAGAGAGTTTGGTTGGCTTGGCTAACGGCCTAAGGCCAGAGCAGCGGAAGGAGCCAGCAGTCTCTACATCCTGAGGTCAGAGCACCTTTAACGACTCACATGCCCGATGCTCACAATACAAGGTCATTTACTCAAGAGTTTTACCTTCTCAAGTGATTATTGCTCTATCCCATAGCCTCACAAACACTGTACTTGGCTAAAATCGTTCAACACCAAGTCAGCGCTTACTTTGCCATTTTCTGACTTCAAGATGTGTGTCTGTGTGAAGCTTTCTCCATTTCTCCCTATTGCTTGAATAACCAGAAAGGTTATCAGCTGGTGTTCCTGACATCACACAACACATCTGCCTGGAAGCAATTGTAGAATCACTATTTACTGAAATGCCATGTCTGGCGATGACTCAGATAGGACAATAACTGATTACAAGGAAAAATGCCATCTGCGAGATTATTCTCTATAAACAAAGGCACAAAATGAAAACTGCATAAATCACAAACAGAAAAGAACAGGTCACAATCAAATCAAATATAATTTTTGAAGGTTTTTTTTCTTCCCACCAAAGAATTATCATGAGAAAGTTATTTTCTCCAATTTTTTATAATCCACACAAAAGTTAGATACTTCAACAATAAAGCACATGTGACAAATGTGAAATAAGGTACTTTAGTTCTCAAAATGATCATTAACTCTGATTTGTACATTGGACAGATTAAAAATTCTCATTTGTGAATCAGCTGTCTAAAAAGGAGAATAGAACCCCCAGGGGCAGAGGCATTCAGTGACTTGCCCCAAGTCTCCCAGGTAGAAGGCAGTCACAGTGGGAGCACAACCTAGTCTTCTGACATCTCTAGGGACTCTCTGGTCTGGTGGAAGGTTACAGTGGATGTGGGCTAAGGTGGTGGAATCAAGTCTGAGTTAAAGAACGGTGAAGAGAAGGGCCCAAGGATCCAAAAGGGAGCTCTGAACGCGGGATCTTGCATTAGTCCAACCCTCTCGGCACCTAGACAACTTCTCTGGACTCCTTTTTTCTTCCACAAGCCCTACAGATTATCTCTTCTCTTCCCTTTCCACTGAAGATGCCAAATACTTCTGACCAGAGCAAGCCTCTGTCCTTCCTTCCCATCTTTCAAAGCAAATACAGTCCCCTCGATACTTTTCCAGAAGTTTGTAAGGCTAGAAACAATTTCACAAAAGGCAACAACCCCTATTACATTACAACCATGCAATTTTCTTGGTTCAAAATGAAGTTTTTATTTAGAGTAAGTGATAAAGGCTACATATACAGACTAAGGGAGCTCTTTCAGAACTTAAAAAGCTGAAGTAAAAGTCCTCTATATTTTAGATTTGGGATTGGTAAATTTTTCCAATATAGTGTTAGATAGCTAATATTTTAGACTTCACAGGCTCTTCAGTTTCTGTCACAAAATTCTTAATTCTACCTTTGTGGCTGAGAACAGTCACAAACAATATATAAAACAATGAATGTGGCTGTGTTCCAATAACATTTATTTATAAAAACACGTTTCAGGCTGTAGTTTCCAGATTCCTGTTTGTTTATTTATTTATATATTTTTTACTAAATAATCACTATGCCCAGTGTGGGGCTCAAACTCATGACTCTGAGATCAAGAGTTGCATGCTCTACCGACTAATAAGCCCGTCAGATGCCCCTTCTGATCCCTATTCTAGAGACTATATGTATTCTGCCTTTTCTAGGATAAAAGCCTAAATTATATTTGAGTTATTTGAGGAAATAAGCAAGGGATGGTCATTAGGGTATCATTATGATCCTAATCTACTGGGTGAATTGGGTTAAGGGCAGATGATGGTGATGAAGATGAGCACTCGGTATAAGAGACAGAGAAAAGGAGAGAAATCCTCAGTGATGGGAAAGGAACCCCAATGCCTATTTGGGTTACCCAGAGGAGACTTTTTGGCAGGAGAGGGGGTGAGGGAATGCCCTCACTCCTTAGGCCTCATTCAGGGTGAAGAAGTTCTACTAACATTAACCCCAGGCCTCTCTTTGCTCCCTAATCCATGCCTTTGTAACTTAGGGGGCCTTGCACATGTGGTTTCGTCCCCACTTCTTCCCCTTCTCTTGAGAATGGGAGGACCATAGACAGCACGTGGCTCTATCTGCTCTGACCCTCCACAGGGACCTCCTCCCACCTTGGAAAACCTGCCCCAGCCCAGCATTTTCCGTAACTAGATGAAGCTCAATCTAATTCGGGGATTCAGAAATCCATTTGGTCCTTGATGGAAGCCACATTCTTCAGCACCAGCTTAATAGGCAGGAAAAATGAGAATCTGGTCTCTATTTGGTTGTCCCCCCCCCCAATTGATTAGATCTTATCTGGAGAAGAGGGGTGTTACTATTGGAAGGCCCTAGGGTCTAACTGGACTGGGAATGGGCTGATATGGACAGGTCTGGAGCCCACCTAAATATGAAAAGCTGTGAATACAGAAAACGGTTTTATTTCCTTTAACTAGAGAAGAATTACATAGAACTGAATATCTCAGAATGCAGTCTACAAAACACTAGTTTTGAGGGGTTCACGTGGGAAAAAGATGTCTATGGTCAAAAGTATGAGAAAAATCTGCAGAATGTGTTTCCTTCCAGTTGATTTCCAATTCACTTAAACATGTGAAAGGCTCTGAGAAATTCTTCAGTAAAGAAACTTTAGGGGTGCCTGGGTGGGTGGGTCACTTGCTTAAGCATAAGACTCTTGATTTTAGCTCATGTCATGATCTCAGGGTGGTAAGATCGAGCCCTGCATTGGGTTCCATGGTGGGTGTGGAGCTTGCTTGGGATTCTGTCTGTCTGTCTGTCTCTCTCTTTCTGCCCTTCCCTGTCCTCTCTAAGGAAAAAAAGGAAGGGAGGAAGGAAAAACTTTAAAACCCCTTTTCACAATATATTTGACTATGGAGCATTTTATTCACCTGATATTCATTAAACATCTTCCAGAGGTCTATGAACACACTGTGAGAAATGCTGATAGAACGTTTCTGAAGTTAAAATTGATTATAAAATATATCATTCTTACTTGATTCTTCAGAAGACCCTCAAAATTGTCCCATTTGTTATTCAGCTTTCGAACATTCATTTTCCACGGTGCTAACCTACACTTATTTTCTTTTAGCGATCTTTTCACAACTCCCTGTCAATTCACGCAATGGCATTTGGGGCAGACTAGCAGTATGTGACTGCATTCTACACATAATTCTGATTCCAGAACAGCTGATAATCCATGGAGGAGAACAGGGGAGCCAGCACCTTGAAGACACAGGAGAAAGCCCCAGTGATCAGAAATATCTCCCCCACATATTCCACAAATTAGAGATTCATTAGGGCTAATGAGCTCCTCTTTTAAAATGCAAATACCCTCTGGGAGTGTTTGCTTATTAGTCATTCACCAAGTGAAGTAGTGGAAAGAACAGTGGAATGGCCAGTCCATTAACTCCTTTTCATTCTTTAGTCACACACTCATTATACAAGGCAGCCTGGCACTGTGGCAAGGGAATGGCTCTGGAATCTGACAGAACTCAGCCCAAATCCTTTACCAAATCCATGACCTTGGGCAAGGTACTTAACTTCTCAGAGCCTCAATTTCCTCATCAGAAAAATGGGAATAATGAGACATAATGAGGCTGCTACGAAGACTGAATGAGAAAACATGTTAAATGCTAACAGCAGGGAAGAAGGGGTTGGAGTTTGGGCAAGATAAAGGTTTCCTCCTCAGTGCTGGTTTCATCCGTCCTCCTGCCCTTGTCACTGGGCTGTTGTTGCCTGTAACCTCCCAAAGGAGAGAGGACAGGAGAGGCCCTCGAGTGTCATCTCATTTAGTGCTCTTGGCAGTGTTGTGAGGTAGGCTTTATTTTATCCATGTAACAATGGCAGGCCTGCTGTTGGAGTCCAAGTCCGCCGACAATGCCAAATCATTACATAATCTCACGCTGCTTCTCATTACTTATCAAAACTTGAGTTATCCAACTCAGCTTAATACACTTTACATTGGGGTCTCCTCCAGTTCTGATTAGTTTTCCCTTCCACAGTTTCCCATACTATCCATTTTACTCCCCGTTTTCCACTGTAATAAAGAAAGGAAGAAGAGACAAAAAGCAAAAGTACTAATTGCTGAAGACATGTCCTGCCCAGGAGCCCGCTGCTGTCAGGTCAGGATTCTGATGACAATTGTTATAACCCCATGAGAAAATGAGCCAAGAGGAACAGCTAAGCCACGGAGGGAGGAATGAAGTTAGCAAACAAAAGTGGGAAAAGGTTCAAGCTGACTAGGGATGAAAGAAAAGCAAATTAAAATGACACCAAGACTATATTAAATTAGTACCCCCAAAATTATTACACTCAGATTCACTAAGGATGGACTACAACTAACACAATGGCATTGTTCTGACAATGAGGTGAACTCTTACTTGAATAGACATCTGTTGATTTGACTGCGGTGGGTGCGGTGAGGGGGGTGAAGAAGAAAGCTCTATATACACACTTACCAAGGGCTTATAAAAAGGAATTATAAGTGAATGTTAAAATATGAAAAAAAAAACTACTTTTTATATTGGTGTGGATCTTAATTTTAATACATATTGATATACAACTTTTAGGTGGGCATCATGTTAGATTTTAATTTTCTGACTGCTGTTAAAATCGCACAGCTAAAATCTTGCTTACTCCTTTAAAAGCTTAGGGGCTGTGGAGGGAGACAAACCATAAGAGACTCTTAATCTCAGGAAACAAACTGAGGGTTGCCGGGGGAGGGATAGGGTGGCTGGGTGATGGACATTGAGGAGGTGTGTGCTATGGTGAGTGCTATGAAATGTGTAAGACTGATGATTCACAGACCTGTACCCCTGAAACAAATAATACATTATATGTTAAAAAAAAAAAAAAAAGGGAAAAGAAAAGAAAAAGCTTAGGGGCACATGAACAGTGAAAACACATTTACTCAGGAAAGTAGGAATATCAGCAAATCCAAATGAGGTCAGACCCACTGATCAGTCCTACTGGCCTGCTCTTAATTAACTTGTCGTAGGAGTCCACGGATGTCTTTAGGTCTGAGTCTTGTTACTTTGTAGCTAGGGGTAATAATTTTTCTGGAAGACCTTAAAGCAACCAAAAACATCCATTCAGTGTTAACACTATGAGCTTCAACATTTTAAACCTAGGCATTCTTACTTTTGGACTGGAAGACGAGAAACACAAAAGACCGCCCAAATTAATTTTGTACACTATTGCATCACGCTGTACAAATCTTCTTCAAAGGATTTCTGTTACTATCTATCCTAAATCAGAGTAAACTTATATACTGTGAGAGTATATTCAGCTCACCATTCCTGACTCTGGATCCCAAAATGCTGGGGAAAGAAAGCTCCGTAAAGGGCCGCTCTGAGCCTCCACGGACAACAGCTTCTATAGGCTCTGTGAAAACAAACAGCGCTGACACAAAAAGGATTTTCAGTGTGTATGGATTGAAGCCAAACTTTGAAAAGAGAAAAGAGTAGGCTCACTCTCCTAGGTTATCTGGTATCCTGAGACACAGACTCAAACGTGCTGCCTGTTGTTGGTAAAATGATGGCATCGATCTATCACTAATAATGCAGCCTCGGTGGGAGAGATATGGACATCACATCACTCACCATTGGGAGTGTCGTCTCCTTTTCACTCAACAGAATAAACTTGTGAAGTTACTGGTTGGTGTCAAGAGTTCTGCCCAGTCAGTTTTCAACATAGAAAAACAAGTGGTCCCATGAAATCAAAAGGGTATTTCAAACATAGCATCGGTTGGTCCAATCAGAGATATTAGGTACATAAGCTTCTCAAGCACTTGAAACTGAGTTCTTAGATTGATTAAAAAAAAAGGGGGGGGGTTAGTGTAGTAGAAAACTGCAAAGAAAATCTCTAGCAGAAACGAGCACAGTATATGAAATATATTATAATCAGCTTCAAGTTAAGTTTCATTCATTCAAGAAATATATGTTAAACACCTGCTATGTACCACATATAATGCTGGGCACCACGTGAACATGAACTAGCGCAATCCTATCCCCACCCTTGCGTCATTTACATCTTCTTGGAAGGGATTTCAACTGAGCAAAATTCAGTCACAAAAACTGGCTGTAGAAATGAGCCAAAACCTAAAAATTATGGGAGTACCCAATCACTTAAGGAATAGAAATTTGTATGGAGCGCTCTGTGAAAAAGGTGGCCAGAAACTTCCTTACCATGGCTTTGCCTCCACTCCACCCACAGCTCCTTTCGTTTTTTTTTTTTTTTTAAAGTATGTCATTAGTATTACTTTTAATGGCAGTCAAATATTAAACACGCTCTTGTGTCACCCAGACGTTAAGAGAATATTTCTGAAAACACATCAACATTATTTGAAGAAAAGTTGATATTTAAAAAAAATGAATCCCCTGCAAATCACAGATCACAATCAGAAGCAAAGCCACACACAGCAGATATGATAGGGGGCACGATCTGATAACTGAATCAAGACAAGGAGTTTGATTTCAAAATGCTGAAGAACCTGGTTGGTTTTACTGAAGATGTCACACTTGTCATTTGGTCATACGGCATAAATGTGTAAAATTACCATCCCGAGGGCTGCAATACACTGTGTCATATTTAAAATGTTCACTTAAGAAAAAGACAAGTGGTCCCTTTAAGAATTCAGGTAAACCTAGACACCACAAGGCCGAGGGAGGAAGTCCTAACCTGTTCACTGGCCCCAGACTGAAGCAGACAGACAGCAACACTGAATTGCCACTTAGTATACTGAGGAAGAAAAGACCTTGAATAAAAAAGGGCCCAGATCAAAGTTTAAGGTTGCAGACTCAGGCCTGGCCATCCTTTGTTACATTTATAAAACTTTTAGTTGGGCTACAATATATAGACAGAGAGGGAAAGAAAGTGTGTCATGGGATAGCCTGGGATGATCGGGCGCCAAAGGAAGGTAGGGGCTAAACGTGGCGGGGAGCAGAGCCTTCATATGCAGAAACAGAGGAAAATTCTGAGACCTTTCCCTGCCACTGGGGCAGTACATCTCACATTTCAGTGTGTGTGAGAATCACCAGGAGTGCAAATTCCTGAGTCTCACAAGACATTCAGTTTTGTGAACTCTGGTGAAACACCTCAAAACTTTTAGCAAGGATTCCATGAGATTCTAATGCAGCTGGTTCATGAACAACACTTTGAAAAACACCGAAGCAGACTTAGATAACCTCACATGGCTGGCAGATTACCATCTGCCTAATTTTTGGAATGACTGCCCCCTTTTCCTCCCTCTTTCCTTCCCTCCCACATTGTTTAAATAGTTAAGAATCCCTATCTCTGTGTTAAGGTTGGGGCTCAATAAGATAAGTTCCTCAAAGAACTGAAAGCAGGGTCTTGAAGAAATATCTGTATGTCCGTGTTTAGAACAACAGCATTCACACACAAGAGCCAAAAGGTGGAAGCAACCCAAGCGTCCATCAACAGATGAGCAGATCAGCAAAATGTGACACATGCAAACACTGGAACATTACTGAGTCTTAAAAGGAAGAGAATTCTGATGTACACTACATGAGTGAACCTTGGAGACATTATGCTAAGTGAGTTAAGTCAGTCCTAGAAAGACAAATACTTTTTGATTCCACTTAAATGAGGTGCCTAGAATAGTCAAATTCATAGAGAAAGAAAGTAGAATGGAGGCTGCCAGGGCAGGAGGGAAGGGAGAATGGAAAGATGTTCAATTGGTACTAGACTCTGAGTTTTGAAAAGCAGGGCTTATGCGTCTTTTACCACAATTAGTTATAAAACATTAAATTTTTTTTATTAATATATAATGTATTATTTGCCCCAGGGGTACAGGTCTGTGAATCATCAGCACACACTTCACAGCACTCACCATAGCACATACCCTCCCCAATGTCTATAACCCAACCACCCTCTCCCTACCCCCCCATCCCTATAAAAAATTTTTAAAAGATTAATTTATTTTAGAGAGTGACAGAGAAAGAGAGAGCCCAAGCTGGGGGAAGGGATGGAGAGAGAGAGAGACAGACAGACTCGCCTCTGAGCAAGGAGACTAATGCGGGGCTCTATCTCATGACCGTGAGATCATGACCTGAGCTGAAATCAAGAGTCAGATGCTCAACTGACTGAGCCACCCAGGCTCCCAAATATAAACCATTTTTAAAATAAGATGGTCATCCTCTATTTAGAACAATAAAATGGTGGAAGCTAAAGATATGTCTACTATTGGCTAATACTGTATTTTACAATTTATTTTAGTTTCATTATAATAAGTGTTTTCATATACATTAGTCTTTATTTCATCTTCTTGTTCTTTTAATAAATACACATATTTGAAGAAAAAAGGAAAAATCATGTGAAGGAAATTGTGTGTTTTCTGTCCCTCTGCCCCAGAACTGGTTATGGTTCCATAAGGAGTGGGGCTATAAGAAATAGTCTGACCAGCTGCCCAGTTACAATGCATTGCTTTAAAAAAAAAAAAAAAGAACCAATGTCAGGAGAGCACACTTTGGCCACTGTGTACAAGTACAATAAGGTCATTTCTGTTGACGTGTATCTGCAAGCTTGTATGTCCTTACATCACCAGGAAACAACATGGTGGTAGTGATAGTAAATATCAATATACTAATAAATCTCAAATGCTGGTTATAAAAATGGAAATTTTTGAATAACTTGAATCAGGAAATCTAAGCTATAAAGCACTGGCTAAACACATGAAACAATGATAGAGTATGCAACTTCACAGTTAACATGCATATCCTTTAATGATCCGAAGCAAAATACCTCAACTTCCTTTAGGGAAGAGACATTTTTCAATCACCTTAAACCATGATGTCACTAGGATGAGGAGGGGGGTTGAGGACAATGGAATCCAGGTGTTTAGGGGCAAGGATTCAATATCAACAAATCCCCTCTAACATGCCCACTGCTGGCCTGTGCTTTTCGACAGAAATCCCACTTGTGGGATTGATGGAGTTAATGGAAGGAAAAAAGAGTAACAGGGTAGAAGGCAGAGGACAAATCAGACTTTAAGAGTCTACTACCAGCTCTGAGTCTAAATCCTAGTCTAAGAACTGGGAACAGGGACCTCCAGAGCTCCAAAATAGGTTGACAGCACCAGCATGGCCAAAAGGCAAAAGCCCATTAAGAAGGAAGAACCATCATGACGGTGAGCAGTGGGCTTGGCTGAACAGTAGGAGAATCTGCTTCATTACAGCGCAAAAAGTGACGATGAGAAGAGCAAGAACCATTCTGTGCCTGAGAAGTTCCTCAACCCAGATCTCAACCAGTTAATATGTATTCAGTCTTCACATCTTAGCTTCAACCTCCCAAACCCATGCCCCTTCCCTGTTCCCACGTGTTCTTCTTCTCCAAAGCGCTTCACACAGTTGCAGTCATTTAATTGTACATACTTTTGTTTAACTAGCTGTTGTTCCCACTAGACTGTTCCACCAAGGCAGTGATGTGTTTATTTTATTGGCCACAGTATTTGCGGCATCTAGTACAGTGTCTGGTACCAAGTATGCATGTGGCAGGCCCTTACATAATGGCTGTTTTCTTTTCTTTCTTTCTTTCTTTTTTTTTTTTTTTTTTAAGATTTTATTTATTTGACAGAGAGAGAGATCACAAGCAGCAAAGAGGCAGGCGGGGGTGAGGGGGAAGCAGTTTCCCTGTTGAGCAGAGAGCCCGATGCGGGGCTCGATCCCAGGACCCTGAGACCATGACCTGAGCTGAAGGCAGAGGTTTAACCCACTGAGCCACCCAGGCACCCCGTAATGGCTCTTTTCCAACTGATGCATCAATGCCAACGAAGCACTGTCAAAAGGCCAGTGGCAGATAGCCTGAGACAAATACATTTCTGATGAAACTATGGAACAAATAAAGGAAGCTGAAGAGGATGCACCATGACTGGTAAAAAGAAAGAAGTTTATTCATAGCAGTGAGAACTGGGCGAAAGGTAGAGGCTGAACAAAAGGCTTAAGCAGAGATCAATACGCACAGCTCTAATGTAAAGTTTGGACAGGACTTCAGCAATAAGGAAGGACGAGGTAGACCAGCTGTAAAATACTTGGAAACACTTCCCAGCAGTTTGTTAAGGGTAGAACAAGAAGGACAAAGAGTCAATAGTGACTTTGAAACCAGAGAAGAGGTTTTCCTGGGTTCTGTGTAGTTACAGTGAGTTTGAGATAATGGCATGAAATAGAAGTGGTACCTGGGATGCCAAAAGAATTCTGATAAAATATTTTTATTTATCTTACTGTACTTAATGCTGTTTTTTAAAAAGTTTTTCCCACTGATGTGTATTTAATAAATTTTAAAATACTTTAAGAAAAAAAAAGTCCTCCCCCAAATTAAAACAAAAACATAGTATCACATTAGAATACACACTAACATATTTGTGGCACAAAATGTCTCTCAAAACAGTTGTAATGTTACAAAAACCTACAGTTCTCTCAGTTTGTAAAGAAGAAATCACTTGTTTCAAGACCGGTTAAACAGTAAAACCATTTGCCATTTTAAAGTTACAAAAACTGCATATGGTTTATGTGCTTTAAACTTACATTTCTAATTTATTACTACCTAATTCCACAGTATTGCTCAGTTTCATAAATCTGATATTCTTGAAATCAGAGTTCGTTTATTAAGCACTCACTATATATTTATATCTTCATGACTCAGTGATTTCAAATAAATTCAGTAGTCTTCTGGGGCGGGTTTAGCGAAATTAGGATTCATCTGGACATGCGCCTAATTGCAACACATTAAAAAAAAAGGTCCAATCTCAAAGAGCTTCCCTTTTTTCTTTAAGGCTTAAAGGACTACGACAGAAAAAGGAACATATTAACCAACCAGCTCTGTTATGCAAAGCCCTCCCAGAGTAGTTGCTTCATTCCAATCAACTTGTCTCAATCAAATTCCTTCTCTTCTCCCACTCACCTACCCTATCCGCCTCCAGACTTATTAAAAGCAAACCTCCCTCCTGAGACTATCAGATTCTCTCTCTTCACCAGACATCAGCCCTCATGAGAGGCAAGGGTTCTGGAAACCAGAGCACGGGGCAATCCCAATCGAAGAGGAAGAGCACGAAGTAGCTCCCCACCAAGGCTTCCTGAGGAGGCAACTACGGAATGCTTACTTCTCTGTACAGTGCCAACCGGTCTGTAGGCCATGAGTCTACTAATGCATGACAGGGCAAAAGACACTGGAAAGGAAACCATAAAGAACATGGTTTCTTAAGCCTGATTCCAAGAGAATAGCAAATAGCGGACTTAGTAAGAAGTTTCTCAGACAGGGAGGCTGTATACAAGGGTAGGATAAAGAGCTGGAGAACTTGGCTTGGTTTAGGCCGAGTTCTCAGAACAGTAAATGGACCCATATTCAAACATCAGTAGACAGCAGAAATGTTCTGTGGTCTGAATGTGTCCCCTCAAAATTCATATTTTTAAATCCTAACCCCCAAAGATGATGATACTAGGAGGTGGGGAGTTTTGGGAGGTACTTGGGTCACAATGGTAGAGCTCTCAGGAATGGGGTTAGTGCCTTATACAAGAGACCCCACAGAGGTCCCTAGCCCCTTTCACCATGTGAGCACAGGGCGAGCAGACACCTGCTCTGAACCAGGGAGAGGACCCTCACCAGAAAGCGACGGTGCCGGCTGGTGCCTTGATCTTGGACTCTCTAGCCTTCAGTATCCTGACCAGTAAACTTCTGTTGTTTATAAACTACACAATCTGGTATTTTGTTACAGCAGTTCGAAGGGACTAAGACACATTCCAAGATTAAAATAAATAAATTACTTGGGACATATCTGTCATTTCTGATTATCCAAATATCTGTTTCCCTATCAGACTGATGAGCTAGTACTTTTATTTCCCAATATCTATGGGAAGAACACTTTTTTTTTTTTTTTTAAAGTCAGTCAGCCGGCCTAGCAATCCATCCACCTACCCATCCATCCGTGTCTGTCTTCATCCTTTTCTCCCCTCCTGAGGAATTGAGTCCCAACAAGTAGGCAGCGGCAGGACTTCACGACCCAACTAAGGAGGGGAAGATGTGGGGGAAGTGGTGGCAGCAATGGCCTGGTTTAGGCTACTGAAATACAATCAGGGTGAAAATGGGCCTGGTTCATCTCATTGTGCCAGAGAGTGCTCTAAGAGTAAGGAGGATGGTTTGAAGGGGCCCCCTCGGGGTGCCTGGGTGGCTCAATCAGTTAAGCATCTGCCTTCTTCTCAGGTCATGATCCCAGGGTCCTGGGATTGAGCCCCACATCAAGCCCCACATCAGGCTCCTTGCTCTGTGGGGAGCCTGCTTCTCCCTCTGCCTGTCACTCCCCTTGCTTGGGCCCTCTATCTCTGTCAAATAAGTAAGTAAAACCTTTGAAAAAAAAAAAAATTAAGGAGCTCCCTCTGGGCAAGTCTGGGACATTTTAAATATCAAAATGAATAATGGTAATAACAGATCACAATCCATTACAAATATCCATAAATGATAAAATAATTTTTAATATCCATGCACCCATGCTGACATAAATAAAAGAGTGAATAGATAAAAAAGAAAAGAAGGGAGCCTTTTCTTGCAGTGGAATGTCAACTGATGAATGCAGAAAGAACCAAGGAATTAGGAAAATCACCATTTGGCAACTATCAGTGTAATAATTAATTCAGCCAAGAAGCACAGATAGATGCTAAAACTAGTTGGTGGGAGATTGATAAGAAACAAAATATTACATAGTCCAAAACCATCATCCGCCACATACTGATCATAAAGAGAGAATGAGTTATTTTACAGTAGAGAAATCTGGTAGACATGGCTTTAAGTAAGTGATCACAGTCAACAATCTCCAGTAATGTAACAAATAGGAACTATGCACTCCCATATGAGATGCAATGAGAAGAACATGCAGCTTCTGTGATATTCCTAATAAAAATATACCACCTAAATTTAATTTCAGGGACGTATAGCAGACAAACCCAAACTGAGGGATATCTGTCAAAAATAACTTGTCCATAGTCTTCAAAAATATCTAGGTATTGAAAAGTCAAGGACAGATGGAGGAACTATTTCAGACTAAAGGAAACTAAACAGACAGGACAATATGTGATTCTGAACAGGATCCCTCGCTACAAAGTACATAATTTGAACAAAATATAAATAGGGATCTATGGCTCTGGTGGCTAATTTCTTGATTTTGATGACTAATGTAGGAGATACCCTGCTTTTAGCAACTACATGCGAAGGTATTTAGAAGTGATGACACAACACGTTGCTAATTTACTCTCAAATGATAAGACAAAAAGCTGTTTTCCAGCTTTTCTGCAAGTTCAAAATTATTTCAAAAGAAACAGAAAATAAATGAGGTGAATAATTAGGATGGTTAGAATACATAGATAGGATATAAAGATAGGCAAGAGACAGATCTAGGTCAAGGTGGAGATAGGGATCTCGGTGGCTCGTTAACCCACCAGCCTAAACAGAAGTAATCCTTTACTCTCTGCACCTTTTTACCATTTTCACTTGTAAATGACGGCACAGCCAAGTGGTATGAACAACCACCGAGTGATGTTTCATACGCAACAAAAACTCTAACAGTTCAGGGGCACCTGGGCGGCTCAGTTGGTTAAGCAGCTGCCTTCGGCTCAGGTCATGATCCCAGGATCCTGGGATCAAGTCCCCCATCGGGCTCCTTGCTCAGTGGGAAGCCTGCTTCTCTCTATTTCTGCCTGCCACTCTTCCTGCTTGTGCTCTCTCTCTCTCTCTGACAAATGAATAAATAAAATCTTTAAAAACAAAAACAAAAAAAACCTCTAACAGTTCAGATCATTGAGCAACCTCTTTCTAAGGGGGGGTGGGGCACAGAAACTAACTGAAAAATATAATCAAATGATAACCAGGCTGGTCTTGTTTGTTTTCTTGTATGGCACTCTTCCTGAAAAGATTTTAAGCAATTTTTTCCTACTTTCCATGGAAATTGTGACAACTTTATGAAAGGGGATAATGTCTTTCCAACAACGTTCTGAAGGAATACTTTTGCTAATTTAGCAGTTAAAGAAAATCATGAGAAAGAGAGGTAAAGTTTCCAGCATCAAAAAATGCCTAAGCGATAGAGCCTGTATTCAAACGAGACTCTGTATGGATTTAAGACCCATGTTCTTCTTAACATAATTATAAAAGGAAACCGTTTACTCTGAATTTTCTCCCTGAATAATATCCACCTTCAGAAAGGCATACCATCATAGGCAACCTGGATCTGTTTATCACTTTAAATTTATTTCGCCTTTTTGTGTGTATTGAATTAGAGTAGATGGAGCACAGAGTCTATTTCTGGTTTCACTTTGCTTAACCAGAAGTACACTGACCGTGTACTTTTATGACATTGTGCAAAACAAACCAAATGCCACATGGAACAAGGTGCCTGTTGAAGCAGTTTTGTTGTTGGTTTTTAACTATGTGGTTGGTGTAATTATTTTTGGCTCTTATGTTTCATTTCCATTTTCTCTTAAGGACTTGGAACCAGTTTTACATCTCTCTAATGAAAGCACATCACTTTACCTCTAAAGTTTCTAAGAGATCATTTCTTAAACCTCCTGGTAGCTAAGCCACGGAAGCAACCTTTGAACTAATTTTTTTTTTTTTTAAGATTTTATTTATCTATTTGACAGAGATCACAAGTAGGCAGAGAGGCAGGCAGAGAGAGGGGGAAGCAGGCTTCCTGCTGGGCAGAGAGCCCAGTGCAGGGCTCGATCCCAGGACCCTGAGATCATGAGCTGGGCGGAAGGCAGAGGCTTAACCCACTGAGCCACCCAGGTGCCCCTCCCTTTGAGCTAATGTTGACTGCTGTCCTCTATTCCTGCCTGTGAGCCCGTTTTATAAGGGAGATGGGGAACATGGCGTCCTTGTGGTCCATTCCTTCTCTCCTCCCAGCCTCAAAGCTTAGTAAAGACCTGCAGAAACACACCCTACAGCATCTGCCTTTTGAAAAATAAAATTTCTGTTCTACAGAAGACAGGAATTCTTAAGTTCTCATACTCCAATTCTACTGCCATTATAGAGATCGTGAATTCTTTTTATTTTGACACAGGAAATACGTACTTCAGTAACCCCCACCGTGGCTTAACCAACCACTTAGAGCATGCTACAACTATCTGTAGTTGGTCTGACCTAGTTTCACTTTACAAATGAGATAAGACCATACAACCACCCTGTCTCTTATAAGGATTAAATGAGATCCTCGATGATATTTTCTTAAAAACCAGCAAAACTACCATCTCAAAAGAGGATCTCATTTCTAGATCAGACTTGGCCTGTGCATATGGGTGTCCACACAAGAGATTATGTACCAGACATTCTGCTATTGTTGCTGATGTAGGCACAGAAGGTCAAAATGTGGATTAACTTGGATTAAAGTATTATTTTCTGATTACATTTGTGGTTCAAGTTTCTGTGTACTTAAAACTATTAAGATTAAGCAAAACAAAAACAAACAAAAACAAACAAAAAAGGAAAACAAAACAAAAAAAACAAACCCACCAAAAAAACCTCACAATTTAAAATGAGTAAAAAAAGTAATAAGACAACAAACTTACAAGTTAAATTTACAAGTTAAAAAAACTTAGAACTGTTTAAATGAAGAAAAATTTATTTTTATTATATATGCAATAACATGTGTATATGTGACCTAGACATATTTTCTTACCTCTGAGGGGATACAAAAAACAGGTGACACAAACACATATATCTCACATGTACATATGTGTAAAGCATTCAGACAGATAAATAGTGTATAAGGAGACAGAAAATCATGAGGAATATCCAGAACAGAAAAGTATAGGAGAATACAGGAAGAAAAATTAGAGGAACTGAAAGATTTCTAGTTTTTCCCTTACTTTGAAGATTTTTTTTTCTGATAGGATTAAAAAATTTCTTCCCAAACTACTATATTCCTAAAAAAGAAATAGAGAAGCAAAATAGAGAACAGATAAGAAAATGGAAGTTTAAAAAATGAGAGAGTATGCCTAGTGGCTCAGTCAGTTAAGCATCTGACTCTTAATTTCAGCTCAGTTCACGATCTCGGGGTTGTGAGATGCAGCCCCGTGTTGGGCTCCTTGCTCAGCAGGGAGTCTGCTTGAGATTCTCTCCCTCTGCTCCTCCCTCCACTTGTACTTTCTCTCTCTCTCTAATAAATAAATAAATCTTTTTTTTTTTTAAATAAGAAAATGGAAAAAAGCAAATGTAGCATAACACAAACAGTAAATGATGTGGTTTTCACTACAGGAGTAATTTACCTAACGTAATGATAGATGTTTTCACATTTAAAAATCTCATTAATTTTATGTTTAACTGAAGTGTGACTTCTTCATTCAAAATATAAAGCTAGAGAAAATGGTTTGGATTTGGCAGAGAGAATACCTCAATGCATGAAAAAAATGGGGTTTTGCAAATCATCAGAATTCTATAACTCTATTTAAAAATAGCTTTTGAGGTTACTTTTTTCTATTTATCCTCATACCAATTTCTCCCTCTCTGAATTTAGAAACTAAATGGTCACAAACCCCAAAGCATGAATGGTACCAAATCCAAACAAAAGCTGTTAGCATTAATAAGAGCTCAGCCAGGAGGATAAATACAAAATAAATATATAAAACTCCACAGCTTTCAAATAACTAATTATAAAATATAATGAAATTATCCAATTCATAATAGCCACAAAATATAAAATATGTGGAAATAAAATTTTTTGAAAACCAGGTCCTAGGTGAATAAACGTATAAAACTTTACGAAGGAGCATTTAATGAAAATACTTGAATGGGGAATCATCCTTGGGTAGGATTATATACATATGTCAATTCTTGCCACATAAATTTAGAGAAATACCAGTAAGGTAATTCCAATGAAATCCTCATTTTTTTCCTCCTGAAGTTGGCAATATATTTTAAAGCTATACCAGTAAAAATTTAAAACACAAGAACAATCAGGCAATTAAAAAAAAGAATTAGGGAGAATATTTGTGCTACATTAATTGAAACAATAATGAACTGAAAAGATCACTGACACATAAAACTCAGAAGTGGATCCTAAGATATAAAAGAACTTTCAGTACATTTTCTTGAGCTCACATCAATGACATTTTACTGAATACTTATGTGCCAGGTAATTTGTTAACAGAAAAGTAAACTGGTGTAATCTTTTCAGAAAGCAATCTGGCAGTATGTATTAAGAACTTTAAAAGAGCTTATATCCTCTTAGTAAATGCACTTCTAGAATATACTCTAAGGGAGTGGTCAGACATTAGTTTAAGTATTTATCATAGAGATGTTCATTATAGGGTTATTTATCATAGCAAAAACCTGGCAAAAATAGTAGAATTAATAAATTATGGCATATCTATACAATGGAATAATATATACCCATTAATGTTACGTTTGAAAACATATTCATGTGTTCACACAATAGAATATTATAAAACAAAGAATAATCAACTACACCTGCATATAATGTGGGTGAATTTCACAATCATTTAATGAAATGAGCAAGACACAAAATGTATACAATGTAGGACTGCATTTACATGCATTTCATACACATAAAACAATCTATGCTTCAAGTCAGGATACCTTTGGAGAGTTGGGTAAAATGACAGAAAGTGGTGGTGGGTTGGGGGGATATTCTAGGATTCTGTAATTTCTATTTCTTGATCTAGATGGTAATGACATATGAAAAATCACTGAAATTAAAATTTGTTTCTGTATGCTATTCTCTATGCAGAATATGTTCTGTATGCCACTCATCAATAAGAAGGGTTTAAAAATTCATGACATGAAAAAATGTCCACAATATGAAAGCAGGAAGAAAATCATGCCACAAAACTGTGCATGAAATATAGTCTCAGTTTTGTGAGTTAAAGAATAGCACAGAAAAATTGCTAGAAGGAAATCGGCAGTTGGGGGTATAAGCCAGGGATTGGGGAGAATTAGAGGAGCTGGTGGAAAACAGAAAAAGACCCCAGTGGTATCATTTGTTAGGAAAGCTTGGTTTGGAGAAGAGATGGTGGTGGCCAGAGGGTGTGTGGAGTAAAGGGGGAACCTGTTTAAATTCTGATAGAAAGGAGTCAACAGAGAAAAAAAAATGTACAGGAAATATACCAAAAAAGAGCCAATGACGCCTCTTAGCAGGCTGGTGAGTATGCACGAAAGAAGCAAACTCAAAAAAAGGGGTAAAAAGGGCTGCTGTATGCACACAGAACAGTTCCTTTTTCCTAGAGTTTTGCAAATTTAACATGTCAAGATGTTTGTCAATTTTCCACTCCAGGTATAACCACTTGCATTCTTCATGAAGCCTTCAGATGATCCCATTATCTGGACCAGGAGATTGCTTTAAGAGCTTTAGTCAGATGATAATTTATCTCTCTCTTCAAATACTTCAGGCCAAAATAAAGACCAGGTCAAGCATAGTGACAGCAGGTCGGGCAGTAAGTAGCATTTCTACCACATGTCTGCTGTGTGATTTGGGACAAGGTTTTTAACCTCACTGTGTGTGAGTAGCCTCATCTGAGAAATGACAAAGGCAGTAACAGGTTGGTAAGAGGCTTAAATGAGATCGTCCACATAAAATGCCCAACATCAGAGGAAACCCCCCCCTTTTTTTTTTAATCTGGGGACAGAGTTTCTAAGATGTCTTCAGATCTAGAAATAGCAAAACAAAAACTAAGAACATAATGGTGATGAAGACCAACTAATTCAAAGTAAATAATTTCAGGAGTGAATATGCTTTCTCTCAACTTTTTATTTTAAAACATGTTCAATCTATAGAAAATCTGATCCTTTGCCCACAGGGTGGCATCCTGCCCAACCCTCAAGGCCCTGGGGCCTCAGTAATATTTCCCTTTTACCCGTCACCTTTATTAACCAACTGTTAATTATTTTGCCATATTTTCTCTTTTTTTTCCTCTCTCTCTCTCGCCTACAAACCCATATACACAACCAGTGCTGGAGAAGCCAAGACTCTAATCAGTTGGCTCATTATGGAGAAGGGTACATTCCATCTACTTGTCTGGTGTACAAACAGTCAGCCTTTTTCAGAGAATCTGATTTAACACATAAGACCTAATGTAATACTAAGGCTGCATTAATTGGGAGAACCAATGTGGGATAACACACTGATCGCAGATAAGAAGGTATTTTGGGCAATACCCCCTGGAGAAAGACAAAGGGCTTAGAGCTCTAGTCTAGGTCTGTGAATAAGGAGAAACCAAAGCCTTTCATAAACAGGCAAGGAACCCTGACAGAACTGGGTCAGGGGGAGAGTGAGACCTGCCGCTGAATGAAGTCACCGGGCTTTGGGAAATACCCCTGTGTGTGCACATGAGCATTTCACCCTCAGCTCTAAGGAAAAGAACACATGCAGTGGGTCTCCACTCCATTTTTAGGCATCCAAGTTATCATATACATCTGGTAGTGAAGCAAAAAATCCAAAGGACACTAAACATTTTGTCTCCAATAATTACACATCTGGAAACTTATTCCACATATATTAGGCTCAACTGCATAAAATTTTTTCTAGATTAAAAAAGTCAGTATGGGCAATTTCATGTATTCACATGTATTTGTTCAAGTAAGAAATGACATACGTATAAGGATATTCCCTGCAGTACTGTTTACAAAAGTGGAAGTTTGGAAATAACCTAGTATATAAGTATTATGTATATGTGTGTATGTGTGCATGAACACAGGTGTGTGTGTGTATTATGTAACTGTCTCTAAATGTATGTATAGAACATATGTATTTAAATACATAATGGAGTATTATGCAACTGTCAAAAAGAACTTAGCGGCTCTCTGCATATCACCTTCAAAATTTAAGACACACTGTTAAGTGAAATATGCAAAATATTCAATATAGTAAATTATTTTTTTGATAATAACAGGGAGGAGAGGGATGCTTGGGTGGCTCAGTTGGTTAAGTATCTGCCTTCAGCTCGGGTCATGATTCCTGGGTCCTGGGATCAAGTTCCGCACTGGGATCCTTGCTGAGTGGGTAGTCTGCTTCTCCCTCTGCCTGCTGTTCCCCCTGCTTATACGCTTTCTCTCTCTGACAAATAGATAAATAAAATTTTAAAAAAGCGGGGAGGAGCATAAAAAATATATTTGTATTTGCTTATATACATATGAAGAAACTCTGGAGGAATACACAAGAAATTAATAATTGTTTACTTTTGAGGAAGTGTGAACTGTGAAGTAGAAGAAAGCTTTGGGAGACGACTTTTCATTGCTTCCTTTGTTATGTATTTTGAACCATTTGTATGTATTATCTAGTCAGAAAAACTTAAAAATCTCAGAGAAAAAAGTTAAGGTATTCAGTGCTCAGATGGGGAACCAGCAATTGGAAAATGATGCTTGATGTGTTTTCTGTCTACAACAATGCAACATTAAGTTGTAATCATCTCAATAAAATCAGTTTCTAGAGTTTGTGTGATAAACATTACTATAGAGTTAACATATAAAAACACTGATGGCTTCCCATCAGAGAACACAAAAATACCTAATGGGCTTTCTTAAAAAAAGAAACTTTTTATTTTCATATAATTATAGATTTATTAGTTGTATATTATACAGTTACATAAATAGTATTGAAAATTCCCATGTAATCTTCACCTTGTTTTCCCCCATGGTTACCATTCCTAAACCCTGGCAACCAACCACCAATCTGTTCTCCACCTCTATAACTTTGTCATTGGAGACTATTACATAAATGGAATCATATGGTCTGTAATCTTTTCAGATTGGCTTTTAATTATTTTTGCAACCTCAATCCCCATATTTCATTTTCTCATATGCTTTTTTTTTAAAGTCAGGGTTATTGAGGGATAATTTACATGTTGTAATATTCATCCTTTTCAGTGTGTAGTTCTATGAATTTTTTATAGTTTTATTGTGGTATAATTAATGTATAACAGACTGCACATTTTCAAGTGTCAAATTTGATCAGTTTTGACATACGTATACATTTGTGAAAGCATCATCACAATCAACATAATGAATATATCCATCACTCCCCCAAATTTCCTCTTGCTCCTTTGCAATCCATTCCTTCTACACCACATTCCCATCGCCAAGCCACTACTCTGTTTTCCATCACCAGGTTTTCTAGATTTTTATATAAAGGGAGTCCTACAGTGTATTCTTTCATTTCTCTTCAGTAAAAACCTAGGAATGGAATGGCTGCACCATTTCACATTCCCACCAGTAATACTATTTGCAAGTTCCAATTTCTCCACATCCTCCCAACATTTGGTATGGTCAATAATTGCGATTTTAGTCATTCCAGTGGGTATAGTGGTATCTCACCGTGGTTTTTTAATTTACATTTCCCCAATAACTAATGATGCTGGGCATCTTGTCATGTGCTTATTTGCCATCCATATATCTTCTTTGATCAAGTATCTGTTCACATATCTGCCCACCCCACTTTTTATTTTTTTATTTTTTTTTGTTTTTTTCATGAGGCTCTTTGTTTCTTAGTATGCAGTTTTCAAAGTTCTTTATGTTCTGGATACAAGTCTTTTATCAGAAAAGTGTTTTGTAAATATTTTCTCCCAATCTGAGTTTTTCATCTTCTTAACAATACCTCTCTAAAGCAGAATGTTTTTTTTTAAAATTTATTTATTTTTAAAGATTTTATTTATTTATTTGACAGACAGAGATCACAAGTATGCAGAGAGGCAGGCAGAGAGAGAGAGGAGGAAGCAGGCTCCCCACAGAGCAGAGAGCCCGATGCGGAGCTCGATCCCAGGACCCTGGGATCATGACCCGAGCCGAAGGCAGAGGCTTAACCCACTGAGCCACCCAGGCGTCCCCAGAATGTTTATTTTGATGAGATCCAATTCATCAACTCTTTTCTTTTATGGATCACGCTTTTTGTGTTGGCTCTTAAAAAAATCTTTGTCCAAGGTCACAAAAGATTTTCCCTTATGTTGTTATCAGTTTTATAGATTTAGATTTTATATTTAGGTCCTCTACCCAATTTGAATGTTTCTGTATTGTGTGAGCTCTGTATAGCATTCTAGGGAACATCTACCCTTAGAGGCCAAGGAAAAGAGAAGAGCAGTCAGTGAGGAGAACAAGGAATGTACTGACACACAGAAGCCAGAGAGGGAGAGGTCTGTAATTAGGAGAGGGGAGGCCACAGAAATTCATGTGGAACTCTGCATGGAGACCAATGGAAGCAAACAGAGTAATGGTTACTGGATTTGACCATGAGATCACTGGTGCCTTCTGAGACATGAGTCTCATTATGAAATATACAGTAATCAGATTGAAATGGATCTAAAGAAAGCATGGATGAAGGATGAAAGGAAGTACTCAAATCACTCTTAAAAATTTCATCAGTGAGAATGAAAACCAACCAACCAACCAACCAACCACATAGGACACTGAACTCAGAGCCACTTGACTATGGAGAAGAACCAGGAAGGGAGAGATGAAAAGAACAAGAGGAAGATACGAGTTAACTGGTGAAGCAAAGTTTGAGATAAGGTAGGATGAGACGGCGTCAAGAACACAGTTTTCCTTTTGTGAGGATGAGACAGAAAGTGAGAAGGGAATGGATAAAGAGAGACACTTCCAGATGGTAGGTGGGGAAGGGTTACCCCTGCAAAGGAGGGCAGGGGTCTGTGTACCAAGACTAAGGAAGGAGGGGCTGGGCTGGGATTTAGAGAGGGTGAAAGGGTTTGGAATTGGTGTTATGGGGGAAGTGGTGGGTTGGGGAGCAAACAGAGATAAATAACGGGATTCTCAAAGAGCTCTGAGAACACTCAGAATCGATGTTAGCCAGATTTAATGTTTGCTACGTTCTCTTTCCTTGCTGCCAAGAATTCTTCCCCACTTTCACCCCTCCAGAAACGATACAGATGGCTCAACTGGTCCCATAACTACACTATTGGATCGTACTGGCCCACAACTGTCTCTCTCTCCCCTCTTCTTTCTGAAGACTCACAACTTGTTTGGTGTGTAGAAGAGGTAACGCAATTCCACCGGATACAAGAAGAAACAGAACCCGAGAGAATGACTTCCCCCAAAGCTAGGCTAGCTGGGACTTGAATCCAAATCTTTTGATTCTAATTCCAGTGATTAGAATTCCCAGTAATGTCTTCATTGCATCACACTGCTATCTTCACTGTTCTTCGTTGCCATGCTTACTTGAAAACCCAGCCTCAGTTGCTTAACTGCTAGTCTACCTTTCCAGTCCACCCTACACTCTCCTTTGTTCACCTTCCTGAAGTCAACTTTGCCCGGACTCTGCAGATACTGGAGTCTGAAGAAGAATTTCGTAAACGTGAAGGCTCAGTTTGCAAACCAAAAAACCAACTATCAAATTGCAGCCGTGGTTTGCAATTTAGAAATAAAGTCGGGCTTGATTCTCAGAGTCTTCTTAGGGCTTCTGATGAGGGAAGACACAAGGAATCGGGAAAGAATGGGCCACCAGAGAGTGGGGAAGTGACGGTTGGGATTCTTCTAGAAAACACCCATTGTAGAGTCCTCCTCCTATGAAAACTCCCAGGATAAGTAAGGGCTTCCAGGCTGGAAACAGCTAGAGCTTTTGGGCTGTAACTCTCTGCCCCCTCCCTCCCTTCCTCCAGCTTTCCAGATTCCCTAACTGAAATAAAATCCAAGAGTCTTTCCTACAAAATCTTCAGTATAGGATAAACTCTTAGAGCAAACCTGAATCTTTTATTTTGCCTAGGGTGAGTATCTGGTTTTTCAACATGTTAGGCAATCAGTATAAAAACAATGAACACCTAGTACGCGTCTTGGTTATTTGTGAGCGCAATAATATATTTTTTTTAAAATTCAGCTTCCTCTGACCTTGTAACAGTTACTTTCCCACTGTAGACTATGATGCAAATTAAGGCATTTCTATTCTTATTTCAAAGTCTGCTGCATAAAATAAATGTATGCTTTTCAAAGCCCACTGACAGCCTAATGTTCCACATTTAACTACAACAAATCAACACTTCACCAGATTACTTCATTATTATTTGACTAATTCATTTAAAAATTTACCAAGAAAAATGTGATTTTCATCTCTCATAGTTTCTGGTCATCAAAAACAGAATTCTCCTAACATTCAACTTGGAGCCAAAGTGAATCTAAAAAGCTGCCTCAAAAAAACCCTTTTCTCTACAAAAGAAATCACTAACTTTTAGAATGCATTAAAGTCAACATAAATATAAGTGTTCAGTTCCTTCTTCCAAACATTGTTTTGAAAGCAGTTCTCTCACAAGCTAACTCATCTTAAAACTCCTACTTTTCAGTTTGCATTTGTCCCAAAAGCAAACAATTTTTCTGTAGTAGTCTAATCTTCTATTTCCTAATGATACGGTGAAATAGTAAAATCTTATAGACCAGAATTACAGTGGTATTTCTGCTTTTTAAGCATTAAAGTAAAATGAATAAATTTAAGGTGACCACCCCCCCTTAAAAAAAAAAAAGGCTTCTTCTGTTATATTTAATCCACTTTCACACAGTTTTTCTTAATTACACTACAGCTGTCTGGTAAGGCACAACTGACCACTTCCATCATGAAAACAAACTGTACCCCACCATCCAAAGTTCTCGATGAAAAAGCAAATGTTTTTGTGAGCCCAGAGAAAACGGGCGCAGCTGCTCCATTTCACGAGGCAGGCTCCTCTACTCCATTCAGCTGTGAAGAATGGCAATGACTGTAAATTGTTCTTCCTGATCGGTTCCACAATAAAAACAAACCACACTACTTTCAATTTTTCAAAGCCAATTTTTTTAAGCCTCCAGTACACTGGAAACAAGAGTTGTGTTCTTCTGATTCATGGCCTTTGATTTCTGCATAAACGTCCCTGTATGCGTGTAAAAACAGGTCCCTGCAGGATACTCGCAGAGACTGTATTTATTAACTTACCAGATGTACCAGAAGATAGAAACGCCATCAGCCTACCTTTTAAAGCGAGATACTATTTAACAGCTTAAACTGTCTGTGACTAAAGGAGGGCTGTAAAGAGCACACCGTGTGTGCAGAGGCACTAGGTAGTTCGTGAGAGACTGTGGCGTGTTCCCAGGGAGGGCAATGGATGCATTTGAACTTGCGTTTGAATGCTCTCCATTAAAATCCATGCTGTGGAATTAAGGTCAAGTCATACATCTGCATTTGCAAGCGAAACACTTTGGACTCGGATAGAAGCTAAAATTATTGACAGAATTTTGGTAAGAAACTTCTAAATGTTCCCGATTGACTCACGACGTTCAGACAGTGTCTAGGACTTAGACTTGAGGTCTCCAGAGTGTATTCCCAATCAAACAAACACAATTTAAAGACGTTTGAACATGCCTCCTCTAGATTTATATCAATATAATTTAGTTACTTACAGACATGGACCAATGTACCGATCTCTAGGGAACATTAGAAAACACACACAAAAACAGACAGCTGTTTCTTAAGGGGGAGATAGAAATAATTTATAAATAGAAGCTTTAAGACTTTCTTTGCACACCTCCAGGGGTCCCTCTTGTACTGATCCTGTGACACTGCCCACCACCTCCCCCACCTCCATGGAGACCCTGAGTGGGCCCCAGCTAAAACGAGGCCAGTCTAAGTTGTTAGTGGCTTCGGATGAATTCTTGGGTTGCTGTCAATTTCTACCCTCAATCCCAAGATTTTTTGCAGAAACATAAGGATATAATCTACTTTCGAACAGCTTTTCATTCTGACTCATGGCTAGAGTGTTGCAACGGAATGTAAATGTGATCGAACATCAAGGAGATAAAAACAAGAAAATGTTCAGATTTGAGAACCTCCACTTGGGTGGCAAAACTATTGGCGTGAAGTTACCGATGATGTCTCTCTAACACAAGACGGCCATCAGTATCACCTACATCGACAAACGAGTTGTTATTGAAAATAACATCCCATGCTGCTGCTGCAGCGACTGTCACCCCCCTAAGCACACTAGTCACCCAACTTTTCCGAGTGTCTCCTGTTGAATGTTACCTTTCCAAACTATCAGATTGACAAATTCGTTCCCTCCAGAAACCCCAGCAATATGTGACAAAAGGCAAAGGAAGCTCTCATGAAAGTGCTGATTCCATTTTCAATAGGCTCTATCAATAATGGCATGTATTAGATACTGATGGAGTCTACACAATTTTGGCACATTTTGCATAAAAGCGGGAGATGCAATTATCCTTGTTTTCAAAAGCTAAAAAACAAAACAAAACAAAAATTACACACCTCACACACACGTATGCCTCTAGCTATTTCTCTTGTTCTCCATCTCCTTCATTGCTTCCTCTTATTCTACCCGCTCTGTTATTCCCCAAGGCTTTTCTTTTCTTACTGCACCTATAAGGGATCTCATCCAACACTATAACTCAAGATATACCAATATGCCTTTGACTACCAAAGTTGTTTCTAAAGAACAAGCATTTTTCTTGAGCTACAGACCACACTTCCCATATTTCCAACTGCCTACTCAATTTCACCAACTGGATGCCCCAAGAGCAGTTCACTTTGACACGTCCAAAAAGGAATACATTGTTTCCCTCCAGTGAACTTGCTCCTCTTTCTGTATTCACTCCCTCCATTCATGGGAGTCATCAGGGATTTCTCCCTCTCCCTCGAATCTCATATCCATTCAAAGTTGGGTCAATTCTACCTCCTCCATACCTTGCAAACTTGTCTGCTCCTCCCCATGGTCACCGTTTTAATTCGATACCATCCTAACTGAACCTCTCCTCAACTTTCTGCCTTCCCTGACTTCCTCCTCTATCTCTCAGCCAGATAATCTTTCTAAATATTCAGATCCTTGTTTAAATAAGGAGAAACACAGGACATCTTCGCGGGGGGTGGGGGGACTCAAAGAATGGAGTTTCAAGGGTAGGAGAGACTTGAGAATGTTTATGAGCTGAAAGGAAAGAGCCTAAAATAAGGAAGAAATAAAAGAGCAAATGATCAACAGAGGAAGGTCCCAGAGCATGCGGCAAGCTCAAGAGCACTGGAGGAGGAGTCGGAGCTGAGAACAGTGAACACACACTTTCCTCTGAGGCAGAAGGAAAGACTATAAGGATGGCCAAAGGTGAAGAGAAGTCTGGATGTGGAGGGGAGGCGCGCTGAGGGAGCATATGCCAGATACTATCTATTTCCTCAGAAAAAGGACAAGGGCAATGAGTCATTACTTTAAAATGAGGGGGTCATGAGAGCTGAGGCTCCTGAGAAAAGTTGTTCCAGTTTCGAATACTTACTACAGATAATAAAAAATGCAGCTCATAAAAAACAGGTTGGAGAAAAATTTTAAAAAGAGAAGAAGGTCATTCTGAGTGCTGAGCTAGAGGTAGAAATCATAAATCTGTACCAGGGTCAGTCTGCACCGTAAGAGGAATGCTGGTTGCAAAGGCGGTGGGCAGGAGACCAGGAAGAGTAGGATTATGGTGCTGATGGGTTTTAAGTCCCCAACAGCTCTCAATACCCACCTTCATCCAGGTAGGTCTGCTTCCCCAAGGCCAGTGGCCATTTCTTTCCTCTGCTTCTCCTGGACCCTATGTTCTGACCATCATAAATGTGCTGTACCACTGCTAGAACACGCCGTGCTGTCAGAACTCTGTCCTAGGACATGCTGCTTCCTCTACATAAATGTGCTTCCCTCTACCCCTCTCCACCTCTCTCCATTCTTTAAGGGAACGAAAAGGAACACTCCAAGATAAATTTCACTGGCCAAGGTCAGCAGGCCACCAAGCCCACTAGGTGGGTGCAGATGGAGCACTCTACAAGCATTTGATTGGTGAAAGCATCATATGATTTGTAGGGAATCCTAGTCTCCTAGCTTCCCACAGTATGTAACAAACCTTTTTTTTTTTTTTTTTTTAAGATTTATTTGTCAGAGAGACACAGAGAGAAAGAGCACAAGCAGGGGGAGTGGCAGGCAGAAGGAGAGGGAGAAGCAGGCTCTCTGAACTGAGCTGGGAGCCCAATGCAGGACTTGATCTCAGGACCCCAGGACGACAACATGAGCCAAAGGCAGACCTTAACTGACTGAACCACCCAGGCGCCCCTGTAATAAGCCTATTATTCCTGAGGTCCTAATTTCTGTGACTCAATTTAAAACTTAAAATAGGATACTTAAAGTTCTCTACATCTGAAAAAGCAGACAATGGTGGGCGCTTACTTTTTTTTTTTTTTTTTAGATTTTTGTGTAATTAAGTCTCCCTAATTGACAGAAGCAGATTTATGGAATTTTCCATCCCTAGTTCTAGAACTACTTCCCTTGCCACGTTTCCCTTACAGACACAGGAGTATCTGGGGCTCATTCTGACTGCTGTGCCCAATTGTATACAATACAGACATGCAAAAGCTAAACTTCCGGACAGATGAATGAACGGGGACATCTGGATTTGAAGCTTCTGCTCTAACTTTCTTGATTCAGAGTTCTAAAATTTCTGCTGCGGTGGGCCTTTTGGCACTATCCATTATTGCCCTGCCTTTTAGTCCTCTCTACCTGGTGTGCCACAGAACGTACAAGTATGATTTAGACGCACATTCATTAACTCAGGAAACACTGACTACTAAATATGTTATAGACACTGGGGAAAATACAAAAATGAATAAAAGGGGAAGGAGAAAAACATGCCCAAACTATTAAACACAATAAAGTAAGTGCTATAATATAGATATGCATTTATTCAACAAATATCAAAGCCCTAATATTTATCTGGCACTTGGGTGGGGCTGAGGATTTCGCAGTGTAAGAAATAAGAGAACAAACAAAAACTTATCCTCAAGGAGTGTAATTCGTTAACAAATCAGCAAAGAAAATGAAGCACACAAACTTAAGGCAGCAAGTCCTCCCAGATGGGGAGGAGAGCGGAGGCCCCATCTCAGAAGCCGCCATCAGCGAACCTTGGAGGAGGAGCAGAAGGAACGCACAACAGGAGAGGAGGGTGGTCCCGGGACCAAACAGCCCTGACAAGTTCGAGAACAGGGTGTGGAGTCAGAACGGCAAAAATAACTTGCTCCAGCAGGAAACCCAAAGGGAAAAAAGTAACCCAAAATACGGCAAGGACAAAAGAGAAAATCCCTTTCTGAACATGAGGTTGGCAAAACCATGCTCCTTCTCTTTAGGGGACAACAAAGACTGCTTCTCTGTTTTCATTGTTCTTCGGAGGTACAGAAAAATAAAATTTCACATGCAATGAATTTGACTGACTTCTCACTTTAAATGTGATCAATCTGCCAGTGTACTAAGTATTAAAAACCCATATATATTAATTAATAAACGAATGAGCCAGCAAACTCCACAAGGAACCAAAACACATGAACTTCCAGGTTACCCTACCTCCTAGGCTTAGAATTAAAACCAACCAACCAACCAACCAACCTTTGTAAGACAGGATAGTTATGAACATGGGGGGAAAACCCTAATAAAAAAACCCATATGGTCACTTTCAGAGTACAATGTGTATGCTAAACAAATCAGTATTTACGTATCTGAGAGAAAGCAAATTACTAGAACACAAAAAAGTGAGAAGGGTAATGAGAAGCATGTACTTCAGTAGGAGAAGCTATTCTAGAGCACACAGGATGACACAGGGAATCTCATCCCGGCTTTGCTTCTTGCTAGCTTTGTAACCTTGGGCAAGTTACTTAGTCTGAGCTACTTCATATGTAATACAGAAGTATAATAATAGTATCTACCTCAAAGCATTACTTTGAGGATTAGACTAGTAAATTTATGTAAAGCTCTTAAAACAGTACTTGGCACCTACCTGAAACTGTTATTGTGGCAGGGGCGGGGTGGGGGGGTGGTAATTGTTATTATGATCTGGAGCTGAGTACCTTACTGCAGAATTCATATTAGCCACCGATGATCTCCTGGAAAATTGTTTATCCTCTTAGGAAACTCTGGGAAAATGTTGTTTTATTAATGAAATAATTCTAGCTACTAATACCCTAGAGTTGAAACCTAAAATAAACACGCTTAACAATGCAAACTGTTTAATCCTACTTTTGGTTGCCAGCTTAATTTCTTGGAATGTTCACTATTCACAATAAACAGTAACAGTCATCTCTGAAGCAATACACTCCTGCCATCATTTTAAGGTGAAAGGACTTGAAAAGCCAGAACTTGAAATCGTTGCCTAGATTTCATTAGGCCAGAGGTTCTGTGAATGCAGAACAGGCAGGAATGCTTATAGAATCCACCGAAATATAATTTGCCCCAGACTGTAAGTTTCCATGAGGGCAGGGACTTTCGTTGTATTCATCAGTTCACCAACATCTAGACTTGTGCAGAACATGGCAAGATCACAGTATGTTTTAATAAAAGAACAATTATACATCTGCAGGAAACAACATATATATTTCAATGATAAAAAAGGAGTATTAGGTAAGTTTTAAAACAATCACACCTTTGAGCTTTAAATGAGTGCTGAGTTTATCCTTAACACTAACCAGCTCACAATGTAAGAGGGGAAAAAAAATTAAGCACCTCCGAGTTCTTCAAGATAGTCTAAAGAGGGCTGTATGTTTTAGACCAAAGTAGCACCTGCACAATTTAGAAGAATAAATTCAACAAGAAATGGTTATGAATCTATAAATTATAAGGCTTTGGGGCTTCTTTTATTATGTGAGTAACAGCAAGTATTTTCTGGACTTGCAGCTGGCGCACTATTTCTCAACTGCATGAGGACCTAGTTTATTCACGACAAAGTATGAAACCTGAGGCAATATCAGTTTATTAATCAGATGAACTTTAATGCTGAACAGTAAAGTTTTACTTCCTAATATAAATTGTTGGCCTGCAGATATAAGTAACAAATAGTAGGTCACTGGGTTTGCCTGCGATAAGCAGTTACTTGTGGTAAAAAATATTTTTAAAAATGGGTTGAGTTTAACTACATATATATATAGCCTAGGAGGAAAAAAAAACAAAAAACCAAAAACAGACAAGTAAATTTTGCTGCTTATTGGGCCATGGCACAATCACAGTTGGTTTTTTTTTTTTTTTTTTTTTTTTTTGGTAAAGATTTTATTTATTTGTCAGAGAGGGTGAGAGAGAGAGAGCACGCGTGCAAGAGAACAACCAGGGGGAGTGGCAGGCAGAGGGAGAAGTAGGCTCCCCGCTGAGCAAGAAGCCTCAGGAGGGATTCAACCCGGAGACCCTGGGATCATGACCTGAGCTGAAGGCAGATGCTTAACTGACTGAGCCACCCAGGCATCCCCACAGTTTTATTGAAATGAGAAAATTACTCCATTTGGGTTCTAACTGCCATCTTCCGATCATAACATAATCAAAACTATTATTGCATTATTAAAACAATCTGTGACTGAAGAGAACTGTTCTAGCACTATATAACTTATATGTGTGTGTATGTACACACACACACACACACACACACATACACAAACACACACACCATACTTTCTTGGCTACAAATTCAATAAGTTTTTAGAAAAACATCCCGAAGATACTAAATAGGGAGACAATAATTATTTCTAAAATCTTGGGTAGGACATACGATTTCTAAAACTTCAAATAGTTATGTGTGCTTATAAGAATCCCAGCTCTCCCACCAACTACCAGCCCTCTTCTCTCCTCTCACTATTCCCCAGCTGAATCAAAAGCAAATTCACATCAACCTTCTTTCAGTTCTACAGGGACGCTGGGCTCTGCAGTATGCAGCCCCAAAGTCACCCCCATCCTCCCTCGTCCTACAGTTCCTGCTTGCTCATCTATTATATTAAGTGCCCCTGAGTACACAGCACCTCTTGACTTTCCACTTTATTAACTGTTTAATGATCTGTCTCCCCACCTGATTGAAAGTCAGGTGGCCCATGATCTTACACGGGACCCTACATTATCCTACTAGTGCTTACCCTAGTGTATCCCTACTCCCTGGCACAGTGCCTGGAATAGAGTCAGAAGCTCAGTAAATACTTATTGAACATCGGAATGATTTCTCAGTCGCTCAACCACAATTATTGCCTACTATAAGAATGTGAACTTCTTGAGGCCAAAGCCTACATAATCCTCAGCAGAGGCCTAATTTGAGCCCTGACAGAGGTGGAACTCAATCAAGGGTTGATAGTGTAAGAAGAGATAACAAATTGCTTAGGTCAATGAATTGTTACTTTTTTAAAAAAAGATGTTATTTATTTACTTTTGGAGAGAGAGAGAGAATGCACATGAGCAGGGGGTTGGAGCAGAGGGAGAGTGACAAGCCGACTCCGAGCTAAGCATGGAGCTTGATGTGGGCTCAGTCTCATGATCCTAATATCATGACCGGAGCTGAAATCAAGAGTCAGACACTTAACCGACAGAGCCACCTAGTGCCCCAGCAACTTTGGATTTTAAAAGACAACTTTTAGGGCTTTAATAGTAAACGACATATATTATTAAATTTGCTTAATATAACTCATTTCCTTCCCCATAGAAGCTTAAGAAAGGAAATATCAAAACAGAAATTTAACCTAAATTAGGAGTTTTTGTAAGTTTCTGAGACAATGGTATCATTTTATTAAATATTATTATTACTTATTATTACTAAGCACTGGAGTATTGTTGCAAGAAACAAAAGGAATATTTTGAGAGAAAGATTTCAAGACCAGACTAAGAATTTAGCTACCAGAAGAAAAGGGACAGAAAGAATAAAGTGGTGAGAGACAGGAGACAGGGTTAGAAGGAATTAAGCCTTTTGATCAGTGAGATGCTATCCTCCCCAGCCTAACTGAAAAGCTGTGGATTTGTTGGATTTGGGATGGGAAGACCAGGAATAGAGCTTCAGTAATTTTTTTAAAGATTTTATTATTTATTTGACAGACAGAGATCACAAGTAGGCAGAATGGCAGGCAGAGAGAGAGGGGGGGGGGAAGCAGGCTCCCTGCTGAGCAGAGAGCCCGATGCGCGGCTCAATCCCAGGACCCTGAGATCATGACCTGAGCCGAAGGCAGAGGCTTAACCCACTGAGCCACCCAGAGCGCCCCAGAGCTTCAGTAATTTAAGGATAAGAAGCCAATACATCTGATCTGATGTGTCCTTAAAAAAATTAATGATGGTAAGAATTAGAGTGAAGATGGGTCACCAGTAGTAGGCAGTGATAGGTGAAGACAAATATGCTCAGTGCTGAGACAGACTAGCGGGTACCTACAGGGAAGGAAGTGCTTTCAAAGGAAACAGAAAGCCAGCTGCAGAGATAAGAGGTTAAACCAGTCAAAGAAATTCTAGAAGCCAAGATCAAAAAGGGTGCTAAGAGAAAGGGCAGGGTATCCTGGCAAAGACATCTAAATGGTCCTAGAGTATAAACAGTGAATCACAGATGGTAAACAATGAGGCAGAGTAATCCGACCAGTACAGACAACAGTAGAAATACTACCTCATTGTTAGAACATGCTTGTTTCTAATCAATTCTGGCACTGTTACTTAACGAAGTTCTTCATGAACTCCAAACCTGCTTCAAGTGATCCAGCTCCCATCACGGCCCTGAGATGCTCTTTTGTAATCGTGCAACTGGCCTAGATGCTGAGAATTGCCTCTGAAAGCATCCACACTACTCCCAGCTTCCACGGTCTTAGTTCAATCTAAACAATTTCTGTCTTTCAATAAGTCATTTATATCCATCGTATAACTTCATATTGTTTCATTACTTAAAGATAAGACGATTTTTAAGAAAGATTTATTTATTTTAGAGAGACAGAGTGAGTGCGCACACACATGGCGTGGGAGGCAGAAGGAGAAAGAGAATCTCAAGCAGACTCCACACCCGGTGTGGAGCCTGAAGTGGGGCTCGATCCCACAACCCTGAAATCATGACCTGAGCTGAAATCGAGAGTCAGATCCTTAACCAACTGAGCCACTCAGTCACTCCAAGGCGTTTTATTTTTAAAATCTTTTTTTTTTATTAGGTCAATCCTTCTCTATTCTACACACTGTAATTTCTGTATTCTAAATTACTCAAAATGTCAGTGGCTACTGGTTTGGAAGTTCTTGGGTTGGTATAAGACAAATGTGTTCTTGATACTGTCAATTTATAAGGGATTTCAGTTTCCTTTCTTTTTACTATAATGAGTTTGCAAGATGACTCCCCAAATGGCAGTGGCTCTTTGTGCCTGCCATATCCCATTGCAACCTCATACCTACTTTGCTGTCTGATATCACCTTGGCACCCTTTCAGCATTACTAAGCATTTTCTCCCATTGAATATCTCTTTCAGATTACTTGCTATTAGATGTATTATTTTACTATTTCCTGTGATACTTTTAAACCTTTTTGGTATCTTTGTGATACTTCTCTTATTTCGCTCTTTGAGATACTTCCCAATTTCCTGTCACCTACAAAACTGGTTGACACACTGTTCATTTCTGATTTTAGATTTTAAGTTAAATGCAGTAGGTAATATGCCTTCATGGAGCTGCATCTCATCTTCAGCATGAATTTAATTTGCAAGTCATCATGTGAAGTCAGCAAACCTGAATTCACTCATTACACAAATTATACACTCTCAATTTTGTATTAGCTGTAAACAAAAGTTCAAATGAGTTTTCAGGCGCATTTATTTTTGTACAACGTGGATATCTGGTTCAGTTTTGCTCCTTCATTTCTTTGGGATTGAGTTATTGTAGAAGAAAGGATTCTTTAAAAAAAAAAAGTAACACTTTGTTTAAATTTCAAATCTTGAATACACTTAAATTTTAAAAATTCGAATGTTTTCAGTTCTCTAGTAACTGTAAAAATGTCATTGGTTTCACTTAAATAAAAGGCACCTTAATTAAACAGCAATGATCCATTCAGTATTTACGTTCTACCTCATTGTATTTATGAGGGTTATATTTATTTTTTCCTACTGTACTGTTTATAATCTTCTTTTTCCTGTACTCAAAACACATCTTAAAATAAAATTTGGCTAGAGAATTTTAGGATATTTATTTCCTAAATACTGGGCTCACATAAATATAAAACTCCTGGTTTACATCCTTGTTTACTTAATATCACTCTAGTTTTCTCTAATTTCTTTGGATAGTACCAACTTAAAAGCATTAAAAAAAATCAAATTTAAAAGAATCAAATCAGTGTTATTCAATGTATTTTTAGCTAAATTCTGCTAAATCTCAAACTTCATAGTAGGTTTTTGACTTAAGAATCTTTGAAGAAAACACAGTCTAATCCAACTCAGTAAGTTACTGGTTAAACGTGTACAATTTAGAAAAGAAATATGGCAAGGCCATGTATGGTGGCTCAGTCTTGGAGAGATGTTTACACAGGGAGTCCTGGCTCAGTCTGCACTATATTATGACCCTTGTCATCGCCTGCCCTGGAGCAGTTACGTATGTGTCTACTTCTCCCATTAAGCCAGTCTCTCCTAAAGGGCAGAAGCAATCTGAAACCTTTGTATCTTCCACGGCATGCTGCACAAAGCAGCCACACAATAAATGTCTGCAGAGTTCTGTCAGAAGAGCAAAGTTCTTGGGTTTGCCTTGATATACAAGTCCCACGAAAAATGAAAGCAAAAGTAACTCAAGTGGATGGGCTTGCGGGGGTCAGGAGGAGGTGGTAGTGGTTAAGAATGTTAGCAAGTAACCTCAAATGAAAATACTTAAATGGGATCTTAACGCATCACTACTCTACTTGTACAAAAGTCAAGATTTAAAAAAAAAAAAAAAAAAAAAAAAGGAACTTTTCATTATTCCCAAAGTAGAAGACGGGGAAGCTTCGTTATTTGGTTTGAAAGTATTTTCTGAATTAGGCACGCCCGTATGACACAGCCAATATAAATAATTTGTTCTCCTGGTGTTGCCACCGCTGAACAATGATGAACAGATCAACAGTACAGGAATTCCCCAATAAAGAGTGACCCATTGTGTAGAAAATAGATCCTAAAACAAGGGACTGTATTTAGAATAGGTTTCTACTTTCTGAATTCTCGCACACCCTTAGTCCCTAGCACCCATGAGTCAGTCTCCTGGTAAACCTGAAACTGATCTTCCAAAGGCAATGTCATTCAATGCAACAAACATTTATTGTGCACCCACTGTATGCGAAGGCATATGAATGAAAACCCGAGGAAAAAAGGGACTGCAAAGGAGACTGAGAAGCAATGATCAGGAAAGAAGGAAAAGATATGGGGGAGGGTGGGGGAGGTATGGAATCCAAGAGAGAAGAGATTGGTCACCATTCTCAGATGTCAGAAAGAGTGGAAACCAGAAGAAAAGAAAAAAAAAGAAAAGAAAAAATTCTAACTGTGTAAATGCAAAATACTAGGATCAATAAACAAAATGAGGAACTTCTTAAATTATCCATGTTTAGAATAATTCTATTTTGTGAACCTATTCCCTAAGTTCCAGTTCTATTAATTACCAACTTCCCTGCCATCCAGAGTTGAAGTTTCTTCCTTTTCCCTCTTATAACAAATGCAATCACTTACCAAATCCTATCAGTCATACTCACATGATTATGGTCACAGACATGGTAGTACAGGTTGTGTACTGCACAAGAGTGCCACATCTGCAGGGAGGAGTATTCACATTATAGTTGTGTATGTTTTGTTTTCCAGTAGATGGCAGTCAAGTGTCTTTCTCTCATTAAATACATATATTACAACAATTTTCTAACAAATGGAAGTAAGAGGTCTTAAAGACAGGGCGTCTTTTTAATTCCCAGAATTCACTGAGTGGGTTAGTGATAGCCCAATTAAAAAAGTTTCCCACCTATTTTCCTTTAAGATTTATTTGAGAGAGAGAGAGAGAGAGAACTGGGGTGGGGTGGGGTGGGGAGGGCAGGCAGAAGGGGCAGAGGGAGAGGAAGAGAGAAACCCAAGCAGACACTGCGCTGAGCATGGAGCCCTATCAAGGGCTTGATTTTATGATCCTGAGATCATGACCTGAACAGAAACAAAGAGCCGAATACTTAACAGCTTAACCAACTGAGCCCCATTGTCGCCTATTTTCTAGTCTTCATTCTGGATCCAGCCACCACAAATCAGACTCACATGACATCTTACCATAGCTTCCAACCTAATTCCTTAATTTCTCCAAACTTGAGTCCATCCCACAAATATCTGAGAAGTTTCCCAAAGACAAGTCCCACTAGCACAACTTCTCTTTCCAAAAAGCCTTCAGTGGCTCTAGGTCTTCTAGTCTCTTCAAGCTCACACTCAAGGCCCTTCATACCATGTCCGTAATCTTCTTTTCTGGTCTCGTCAGTGACTACTCACCAGGAGATATCCTGCTCTCAGTCACATCTGAATCAGTCTACCTTCCATATATCCTGTCCCTCCCTACTTCATGACCTTTGTTCATGTTATTTCCTCTGCCTGGAATTCTCTCTGAACTCAGTCTTCTTGCTATAAGCTCTACAGTAGTGTATGTGGGGGACAGGTTTTAGAGCACTAGATACTGACCTAGCAAGCAGCAAAACCAACCAAAAAAAAAAAAAAAAAAAAAAAAGTATCCACCCCCCCACCCGCCAGTGTTTGCTGCCATTCCTGTTAACTATTGGTGACAAGCTTATGACTTAAAACAAGGACGATCTTTATTATACCTCACAAATCTGTGGAACAGCAATTTGGACAGTACCAAGCACTTCTGTTCCGTGTAGTACTACTGTGAGTAGGCTCTCTAGTACTGGGATCCAGTTAGCGATGGGCTCTCTGGAGGCTCCCCGTGCCTCCTGCTTGTCACAGATGTTTGAGGTCTTCATTCTTGAAGACACTGCTTAAATTCCCTTTCCTCCAAGAATCCTTTCCAGGCCCTTCAGGCAGGTTTAATCTCTCCTTGCTCCAGATGCTCTGGTACTTTTTTCTTTGAAGAAATTAATTTTCTTCATTAATTGCCTATTCATAATCTTACATTAGGTTTTCATTTAGGTCAGAAGCAAAAGAGAGAAAGGCAAAGGGAACAGGAGAATGCTTCGACTGTATGAAATTTCACTAAAGGTTAAAGAGGACACAAAATACTCAATGTGACTGAACTCTTGTGGAAACAGGTACAGGGACTGATCTACATCTACACAAGATTTTTTTAAACATATGGATAAAGTCATGTTTATCCTAAATTATTAGTATTTGCAATTACTCTACATTCCAGGAAAGAAAACTGGGTGGAAAAAATTTAGTACCTTGTGTCATCGTGCTTAATGATAATTTCTTGATTTTTTTTTTGTCCTCAAAAATGTTCAAAATGGAACTTTCCCTTGCTTAAGTAAAATCCATATCCTGAAGAATAAACTGAAGAGACATACCAATGGGGCTGTGAAATTATATTAATTAAAATCCAATAATTCAAACTACGCAGTTTAAAGAACATATATAAAAAGTACAATTTTGAGCTAGAAAGGACATAAAAGATGTAGTGCAATCTTATGATGATGATGCAAACAATGAGGGCCACAAAATGTGACCAGACTAAAAAGAATTGATTTTGAGTATAAAAACAAATAAAACTGAAGCTATAAAGATCTGTGAGCTAAAACAGGTATAGAAATGTTGATGGTTGGGACGCCGTGATGGCTCAGTCAGTTAAACATCTACCTTCGGCTCAGGTCATGATCCCACAGTCCTGGGATCGAGTCCCACATCAGGCTCCTTGCCTGGCAGGGAGCCTGCTTCTCCCTCTCCTGCTCCCCCTGCTTCTGCTCTCTTTCTCCCCGTCTCTGTCAAATAAATGAATAAATAAATAAATAAATAAATAAATAAAATATCAAAAAAAAAAAAAGAAACGTTGATGGCAGCATGGTCTATGAGAGAGAGAGAGTGCAAGTGTCTACTGGCACTCATAAATAAAATACATAATAAATTATGGTATCTTCATGCAAAGAAATATCAGCCAACAGTTCAAATGAATGAATGACAGTTACCACCAACATGATGAATCTGACAAATACAACATTGTGTAAAGAAAGCAATTTGCAGCAGAATGCAAAGAAAAGGTAGCACTCAGATAAACTTTTAAAATAAGCAAAACAAAACCACATATAGTTTGGAATTACACACTGTATGTGGTATAAGAAAATGGCATGGGGGATCAGAGGTGTCCACAGGTAGCTTCCATGGTATCTATCCATACCGCTCTGTTGCTGAAGCTTGGGGTAGGCACGTGAATGCATGATGTATTATGCTCTACAGCTTGAAAGTTTTATTACTTTATAACAGTATTTCAAGGTTAAAAAAAAAAAAAAAGTGAGCAAGCCTGGGACACCTGGGTGGCTCAGTTGGTTAAGCATCTGCCATCGGCTTAGGTCATGATCTGAGAGTCATGGGATTGAGCCCCACATCAGGCTTCCTGCTCAGGGGAGTTTGCTTCTCCCTCTCTCTCTGCTGCTCCCTCCCCAACTCATGTTCTCCAACCGCCACCCCCCCCCGCATCTCTCTCAAACAAAATCTTAAAATTTAAAAAAGAGATCCATCAAAACTTCTCTTCCACTTTTGTCTTTTAAGTATTCACTATAAAAATTCTGCATCAACAGAGAAACAATTGTACAGTCGACAAGTAGAAGGGTTCAAAAACATTGGGATGGGCTATGACATGAAGGAAAGGAAGCAAAGTCATCTCTGGTTTTCAGAATAACAACAAAACAAACAAAAAACCCTAAATAATCAAACACTTAAAAAATTATTTTAAATAAATCACACTCCAGCTCCTTCCCTGAGTTTTTGCATGTTGATTTTTTACAAGCGTCTCCCAACCCTGGAGCCTTCACTCTGGACAGACAAAAAGGAGACAGGAATGAACACAACAGAGACCCTACTGTGGCCTCTGCAAAGGCGGCGGCAGCAGAAGCAACGGCATAACTAAGATTCAAGGAGCACACACAGTGGATCAGGCGTTGATAGCCTGGAGCTTTACCAGCCTGCTCTACTCAATCCCCATAACGCCCCTGCAGGGTGGGAATCACTATCACGTTCATTACAGAGAGGCTAAAGGACTTGCCAAGGCCACACAGCTAGCAAGAGGGGGTGCCAGGCCTCTGGCCAGACCCGGCCACGTCCTCAGTGTTCCTCTGCCTGTCTATCCCAGATTATAGTGATCAGATATCCGAAAATCAACGCATCTTCAAAAAAAAGTTACTTCATTTACATCCGGCTCCAAAACATGTTTAATGACTTGGAAGCAGCTCTGCTTTGGCATTTGCAGGATTTCCCCTTCTGCAGCCCAGCACCAGGAACTTTATAGATCATTCTCCTACAAAACCACCTGTACTATGTCCACATGGTTGTCAAGGTTTAAAAACGAATACAAATAATAACAGAAGCAATTCCAAGGGGAATTTTTCTTTTGTGGGAGAGGATTAGATGGAAACACTGTAAAAAATGAAAAAGGAGCACCATCTGGAATAATTTTATTTTCTCACATCTTGGATACCTCATAGTGTGCAACAGCATGAAAAATAAAGGATCAAGAGTCCTGAGGTTGAGGAGTCTCAAGGTCTCAGAATCCAAAAAGACACCTTGACTACAAAATATAATTAATTGATCATTGCTTATGAAGAGATACCCTGTCTACATAGTTAAAAAAAAAAAAAACCAAAAAACAAAAAACCTAACTAACCACAAATACATTCACATCATTTATCTCTTAATACAAGTAGTAAATCCTCTCTCCAAAAAGGGGAAAGTCCTATTAAAAAAAAAACCTTAGTGCATATTAGTTTGCCACATAAGAGGTCAACATGCAGGGGTTCGGTCAAACTGGTCATTTCTGGGGTGAGCAGTTACCCCACACTGTGGCGGTACCCAGGGATCCTGGGAAGACTCTCCGCACCGTCCAGGCGAGTGACCTCCAACTCTGGCTATACAGTAGAATCAACCAGAAACCTACATGGGGCTCTGAGCAGAATGTGACTGGTAAAACAGTAGGGCCTAAAAGATAAATATTTTCTTGATCTTCAGTTGGCAAAGATGGCTTGCTCAGGATGCAGAAAGTACTAACCAAAAGGTTAAAATTCAACATCATATGTAAACGTAAAATTCGACATTAAAATTAAAAACCTGTTTATCAAGATGCTCCCACAGTGTGGGAGACAATAGCGACCAGCACATACACCAAAGAGCAGGGTAACAGCTACACGGTCCTGCTGCCAGAGGAAGATCAGCCCTCCACAGCAAGGGAGGCCATCCTGGACCATCATCTGAAGCCGGATCAGGACATTCCTGAAGTCAGCCCAATGCATGTGCTATCTGGTAGGAGCCAACAAAGGCCCCTTTTCAGTTAAACCAGGAGGAGCTGGAGTTTCTGTCCCTTTCTACATAAACAGTCTTATACTCAGACCAGACCCACTTATACCTTAATTCTCATCTTCTCTGAACGCATTGACAAGCTTGCTTTTGGTCAGTCCGTGACATAACCCTGATTCCTGAGGTCATTAAAACCTTTGTCTAAAAAGTTCTGATAACGTCAAAGTGGCGTTACCTCTCGCCTGGACTCACACATAAATGGCTCTCTTTTCATTTCTCAACAGTTGTCCTCACCCCCTAGGTCCTATTTTATTCCAGCCAGGTTTAGAGCTCCCCACTTCTAGGCAATCACTTCATATTCCTTTCTCTCTGCTCCACTCATCCCGGACTCCTTCAGTCCCCGGCTCCCAGGGCACAATGCTCTAACGAACATACGCTACTTGATGACAGCAACACAGTTTCCTTGTTTATTCACTTGTTCGTCCACACATTTCTTCAGTGATAAATGTGTGCCAGTCCATGTGTTTCTAACTACCACCATACCTTGCTCCCTAGCCCCTTTAGCTGTCAATAATCATAAATCCTCCACAATTCTACACTCCTAAATTTTAAGTTTTAATAGATCACAGGAGTCCGCCGTACACCGGTGGCACCGGAACACCAACATTACATTGGACTCGGAGCCAACACATTTTGACTTTCATTGTTTAATTTTAAAAGTTGCTTATTTTGTACCGCTCTAATTAAAAAAAAAAATTCTTAGATTTTCTGCAAAAACTCTCCCTTTACTTTTAATGGGCTTGGAAACCATTTTGGAGTTTCCCTGCCAACGCGAAAGGCTTTTCCTTAAGCCTGGCATAGGCTGGACTGCAGTGAGAGGCATGGCGAGAAGGCAGACAGATTTTTCTCCTTTTGCACACTGATTAAAAAAAGTGTCACCAGATGTGAAAGGGAAAATTTAGACTCTAAATTCTGAAATTTAATCTAGCAATAAAGAAGCATCAAATTCTTAAGACACAGTGCACTACAGCTATCTGCTGTAACACCGTTTCCTCCCTCAAATGTGCTCTTGATTACAGAGCGTCTATAATATTTTTTACTCTGGTTAATGAGGTTTATTTTACTTCAGTGAGCACTATTTGTGAGGAAAAATCAGACTTCTTTGCTTTAAGAGGAACTGCTGGTGGTCAGATAAGTGAGACACTACATGAGACTATACCTTTGATAAGTGAAGACATTTTGCTTTACTGGCAACATTTCTGGTAGAGTTTTTAAAAAGAATAAAGTACCCCTGTTTCATCTCCACATTACAGATGAATAGATGCACGTGCTATCCGAACTAAGCAGAAGGACAGTGAAGGGACAGAACAAGGCAGGCCTTAGAGGAATATAACAAATTGGGATTTTATTCTGAGAGAGATTGGAAGCCATGGGAGGGTTTTAAACATATGAGTAGGTGACAGGATCTCACTCATATTTCAAAAATTACTCCAGCATCTATCTGAAAAAAAGATCATACAGACAGAAAAGAACATTATGCAGCTAATAAATGAGGTAAACCTATAAGTTATTGTGAAAAACATATAGTTAAGTTAAACAGTTAAGATGAAGAAGAGTATATGCAGAGTATGATCCTTTGTGGAAAAAAGTGTATACATACCACACACACGAAGGTGCACACTAATGTCACATTATGGAGTTCACAAAATTCACGGCTGAAGTAAATTAACATACCTAAGTCATCCTAAACATACTTGGCAGTATGTTTAATTAATGAATTGGGCATTCGTCTCAAATTTCAATTTAAATTCATTAAATTAAACTTTAATGAAATTAAATGAAATTTAAGTTAAGTTAAAAATTCAGTACCTTAGTCACATTTCAAGCACTCTATAGCCACATGTGGCTACTGTCTACTTTATTGGACAAAACAGATCTAAACGTTGTAGGAAACACACAGGAAAGGTTAAAACTTTCTTCAAAGTTTTCTTTTGGGCTTTGAAATGGGAGTGGGGGAGGGATCTTCTACTCCTCACCTTAGGTACTATAGAATATGTATGCCACATAATATCTTTTCACATTACAAACTATTAACTTCAGACAGGTAGTGTGCAGTCTGAACACTTTTGGAGCCATTTTTTAAAGATTTTATTTGTCAGAGAGACAGAGAGAGAGAGAGCGCGCGAGTGAGCACAAGCCGGGAAAGCGACAGGCAGAGGGAGAGGAAGAAGCAGGCTCCCTGCTGAGCAGAGAGCTTGATGTGGGACTAGATTCCGGGACCCTGGGATCACGACCTGAGCTGAAGGCAGGCGCTTAACTGACTGAGCCACCCAGGTGTCCCAGGAGCCCTCTTAAAGATGAAGAATACAAACTTATGTATACACCATCAGATAGTGAAAATGCATGTAGAATAAGAAATAGGACCAAAAGTTAAATTTTAAGCAACTGAAAATACCACAAACATCACAAAAATCCAGAGAAATACCATTCTCTTATTAATCAATCATCTGGCACACTTCCATAATGCTTTCTTTCTAAAATGTCTGACTATGCACATTGACAATTTGTTATATAACGTGCCAAGTGACAGTTTTGTAATATAATGTTCCACACATAAAATTGAACAATTTGGTGTTTCTTTTAATGAAGATCTAAAAGCCAATCGTTCAGAAATATATGTTTAAGAAAGTTTCTAACCTTCACAACTCTGGTCAATTTTTTAGGACCACTGTGAAATCTGGAGAAATTTCCATAAGGTTTCTTTCATATATAAGGTACAAAATTTCAGGGCTTTCAAAGTTTACATGTGAGTATCCCTAAATATTCTTTGAATTAAAGACATTCACTATAAAGCTCCCTGTAGACATACATTATGATAAAGTTTTATGTTACCTTTTTCCATGTTAGTGTTCTGTGGTCAAATCTGCAAGAAACGTAACTCTTTTCCCGAGGGATTCATAGGATCCATTCTTCTTTGTTAACTAGACTTTCAAACAATCCATTTTACTACTTCTATTCAAAAATTATTTCTTCTTCCCAGTGAATTATTGCTTTGGGGATAATCTGATTTTCTTTCGTACAATATATTTTTTGGAGGATAATTTCTATGTATTTCATCATTCACCTTGTTTTAATTTTATGTTCTGTTACCTGAGTTTTCTCAGTTCTTTAATAAAGGTAAAGGTGAAAAAAGAAGTAACTCTTCATCTTTGTCAAAATTAGGAATCTGATTTCTCAGTTGTCTGACTGAAACATTCCAAAGCATCTTTCTCCTAAAGTTAAAGTTGTGTACTGACAGCTCAACTTCCCTCCAGCCACATCCAAAAAATGCCTGTGAACCCTCCAAAGCAATCCAGCATGTGAGGAAATGTGATGGAAGGAGGGCCAGAGTAGAAAAGAGACAGCAGTCTTAACTAATTGTGGTTTAACTATCTTAAAATTCTTCAAATTTTGCAAAATATGGCCATGGGAACATATACAGCCACAGGCCCTCCCAAACCCTTGGAAGGGGCTGGTGTAAGGAAAGGGCCCTAAAACCTAAACCTGGTAAATTAGCTCCTGCTAAACTTGCCTCTGATTACAGGTAAACAGAGTAGTTAGAAGATCCAGTTTAAACCAAAGGTCCTTAATCTACTCCCCCAGAGGAGCTGGGTGTTTCTCCCCACCTGTCTGTCACTCTGCCCCACCCCCATAAATATTCAATTTAGACTGAGTGTACTTCTAGAAAGTCTCATAGCAAACTCTCATTTACATTCCCACATTGCACAGCTAGAAACACTTAAGCTTTGTTTTTGCCAAAACTGAAATGCATACAAGTTGAAATCTTAATCAAAAACTTCTCACTCTTTTTCAGAAACTTCTTCAGTTTCAGTTTTACCAATCCATTGTTTTGATTGATGCATCCAGCCTCTCTCTCTCTCTCTCTAAAGCTCTGGAAACATCAGCCCTCTTTTAACATAACAATTCTAAAAGTCTCATTTGTCCCTGTATGTCCATAAGAAATCTCTCTCATTTGTAACATATGGGCTAAAGCCACGATACATAGAAGTGGGGCAGGAAACAGTCATCACGGAACTCAATACTTCTTCATTAGTGGAAGTAATGTAACTTGCGGTACAATTTAGGAAACAATACCCTGCTCAGTTATATCCATAAAGAAGAGCTTGCACAACATCAAACAAGTCTACAAACCAGGAGTCTCAGCTGGCTTTTAACACAATTAAAGCTGCCTTCCAAATTCATCTTCTATTTTTAATGTAGAGAATTCCAAGGTCTTATTGGGGGTCGTTACTTCTTACTAAATATCTTACTGACATTATTTATTATTTCCATTTACCCTCACACACTTGTAAGTTCAGCAATAAGTTTCAAACAATTATTGCTTTCACCATGTCCTGTAAAATCTGAAAAACACAGACAGTTAAGAGCACAAACTCTGGAACCAAACTGGGTTCAGAGGCCCACTCAGCCACCTTCTACCTGTAATTTTGAGCAAGTCACGTAAATTCTTTGTGCTTCAGTTATCTTATCTGTAAAACAGGGACAAAAATAATACCTACCCTATAGAGATGCTGTGAGCAATAAATGAATTCATTTTCATAAATTTGCATAAATACTGAGAGCAGCATTTGACACACACCAGGGCTGTCAATTATAAGAAAATAGGCATCTGTGTGTAATATGAAATAGGGAGTAACCAGAGAAGCTTAAATCAAAATATTCATACTAATTTGAGTGGAGTTTTACTATCTTCCATCACGTTACAAATTCCAAACTGCCAAAGACAGGTAATTCAAATTTAAAATTAAAAGCACATACATTTCCGAGCCAAATAAATAATTTATACATTATCAATACCTTCTCTGTCTCTGATCACAGGGTAGCCAAACACTGACAAACAGCTTGGCCCAGTGGGGTCAAATGTATGCAAAACGGCCTCTAGCTGGGAAGGTTTAGACCAGTCATTTAATTTCTTGGAACTTCAGTTTCCATGTTTGGGCAAACGGGTAGAATATTCTCTGAATTTGAAATGTTTGCTAAAATTACATTATATGAAACATACATAAAGAGCTATTGTAGAGCCTGGCACCTAGCAGATGCTCAATAAATAGTCATCGTTATAGCTGCACTTGATCATTATCATTCTATTGTGCTAACAGTCCTCTTCATATATTATACTATATATTAAAGGTCATTGCCCCTCACCATTCTAGCAGTTAAATACAAGAAAATCTATCTTTCCTATTCACTTTTGTTAAGACTGTCAAACATAATCAATGTCTGACCTTGTCCTGGACTAAGATTGAATAACACTGGTGAAAGAGATCCTTCATGGATATTTATGAATGCAAATGTGACACATAAGGTCCTTTCATTAGTACTTAATGTTATTAAGGTTTTAACAGAACTTAGATAAACTATCATAGAAAAGAATAATTAAATCTTAGATGTTTTCTGCATCACAGTCTCAATTTATATGATCTTTTGTGAGAACTTTCAAAAGTCTTCATACTACTTTATGAATCTTTTCATTATATCTGCATATTAGATCATAGCAGATATCAATGCCCAGTTTCATTTTAGAAAAATATGAGACTGAAGATTTATGACTTACCCTCCTAAACATACCAAGAGGGGAATTCACATAATTTCTCACTATTTCTGGAGGAAGTCTTTGCCACTAGTACCGAGAATGCTATAAAATTAAATATTAGAGGCTCAATTTGCTAAATATTCTATAAGCCATGAAAAAAATACTTACCCACTCCCATTCCTGGAAAATGCATTAACTAATGTCCCTCAAATATTTTTCCTTGGATTAGGTGGAAACAGTTCAAACCCCAAGAAGACACATAGCTTTAACTTGGAATGTTGGCTGTTAGAGCGTGCACTGCTGGAAAGTAATTAAACCACCTTGTATCCTCACTTAAGTGAGATTATAAAAACCCAGAAAAGAGTCCTTCAAGGAAGAACTATCAAAACTGTTTAAATTAATTTAGCACATTAAACTTCATGGTATTTATTATGGAATTGTTATAGCATTCATTTTCACGTCAAAAAAAGTGATTAATATTTGTCTTGGACCCTCATACAATTTTTCTTCAAATCTATTGTAAAACACCAACACCAAGTATGGAAAGGCAAAGGTTGGAACTTTTAAACGAACTAGGAGGGGAAATTTCTGAGGTGCCTCGTTAGCGCAGTAGGTAGCGCTTCAGTCTCATAGAAGGGGAAATTTCTGAATAAAGGGGAAAAAAGATCCAAACAGCAAATACAGAAATCAATGCAATCACATTGATCTAAGCGAAGTCCAGAGTAGAGGAAAATCTTGCATGATGGGATGTCCACAGCACAGTAATAAAAGGGGACAAAAAGAGGCATCAGGAATGTGGGAATCTTGGTGGTTCCTAGACTTATTGATGACTATGCCTGACCTAGAATGACAGAGCTAAATCCCAAAATATTATTGTGAAAAATATTACATTTTCCCCCATTTTTCCCTAAAAATATAATAAAATTTAAAATTTATGTATATTAAAATGTACTACTATTCTCAAGAGAGAACATGATATAAAGCATTTAAACAAATATAAAAAGGCAACAGCTATTACATAAAATTTGGTAAATGGGTGAATCAGCATTAGGATTGTATTATCAAGTACCACCACAGCACAATGTTGAATAATTTGCTGTAAATAGAAATCCAAGGCAAAGATAAAAGTTCACCTTACCTGCTCCCATCCAAAAAAAAAAAAAAAAAAAAAAAATCTGGCAGCCCTAACAAGACTGATTGACTAATTTATATTCCAATTCCAGGATTGGTCATCTGGTTTTGTAGCAGCAATTTCAAAATGTCATTGCTGGCTCCATAAAGTTTCTCTAAATAATTATTTATGAATAGGTATTTAATTTATAATGTGTTCTAATCCATGGAATAGACCTTGGATTAAGGGAGTTATATAACTTTATTACATAAATACATAATACAGCAAAAATATTGAATTTATATATAGAAGGAAACATAATGCATACCATTAAACATATACTTTGTTAGGCGATTAAACCTTATTTTCTTATATTTTGGCCCAGAAACAGCATTTCTTATGTTCTCTAATATTTTAATGGTTTAGATTTAATTACTATACTTTCTTCCAAGAACAAACTTCCTCTTCCTTTTAAGGAAAATTATGTTAAATTGAAAATAATGAAGGCTGAATTTTCAGTTATATAGAGAAATAGAGTAATTCAGCAAACAACAACGAAGACCTCCATTTCCCAAAACCTTCACTGAGTGGGCTTAGTCAGAAAGATGAAAGGACCCAAAACTTCCAGCTCTGTTTTGTTTTGAGTTACTAATACGGCAGCCTTTCTGGCAGATTTGATGAAAAGGTTTATTATTTCTTGTCAAAAATGTATTTCATAATTGTGAAGTATCACAATAACCTAATTTGAAGCTTTCTGTATTTTTTAAAGATTTTATTTTTAAGTAATCTCTACACCCAACATGAGGCTCAAACTCACACCCCCAAGGTCAAGAGCATGGTCTACCAACTGAGCCAGCCAGGTGCCCCTAAGATTTGAAGCTTTTCAAGTGGCACTGCAGAGAAATAGAAAATTATCCCCTGCTACCTGTGACCTCTAGCAAGCCACTTGGTATGTCTGAACCTCAGCTTCCTTCATCCCTAAAAATCAATATAAAAGCATTTGCCCTGCCTTATTCTAGGGATTTCTGAAGGAATCAAAATCAAGTAGCATCTCTGAAATGTTCTCTAAGACAGTATTCAGCAAATGAAGTAGTATTAATAATAGTAGGAAAAATAGTGATTATTCAGGAAATAAAGCATTTAACTATAATTGGGTTTTCAGTGAATAAGACTCTCTGGGTTTAAGAACTTAAAGAATTATAAAGCAAAAAGTTGAGTGAACTTTCTAAAAAAAAAGTAACTTTGAAAAAGATACCAATATTTTTGAGCAAAACAAGGCTAGAGTTGACCGCTGCCCTAGGACAGACGTCAAAATATCTCTACGTAACATGGTCTATTCTCCCATGGCAACACCCAAACAACAGCAAGATTTACCAACCCGTTCCAACTCTATTATTAAAACAACAACAACAACAACAACAAAAAAAAAAAAAAACCACCAAAAAAAAAAAACAGTCCTCATGGCCTAATAGCTAATGAAGGTTTCTCGTTAACATTTCTTACCACACCCTCCAAGGCCACTTTGCCGACTTAACAATCAACATCATTTCTGATTAGATATACTGAAGTATCTAAAACAAACACGGCAACAACTTTCAGTAACAATTTACACACACACCCCATCTTAAAAAAGAAATAGAAACATTTAAAAAAAAATTCTTGTAACTCTTAGGGCTTTAATACCTGAAGATAGCAATAAAAAGGGGGATTGTTTGTGTAAACTGTGCCAAAATAATGAGACATTTCCAAGTTTGTGTTTGAAGTTCTTTAAACAAGGTGGCCTTTTTAGTGAGTTGAGATAAAGGTTTAGAACATTTTAGGGACAGAGCATTTGGCTGGCATTCTGCCACTTTCTACACCAGATAATTTCAGTTGCTGCTGTTTGTCTCATATGTTTTTTATTCTCCCCCTAGGGAAGTCAAAGCCTTTTCACTTGCAGGCAAATTTTACTGTAGCTCTGGTAACTACTTTACAAGGTGATAAGCATTCACAAGAGGCTTTTATTAGGCCAGTAGCTAAAGCAAAAACTACGGGCACATATTTAGACAACATGTGTGAAATGGAAAACTTTAAGCATATGAGAGTTCCAAGTCAGCCTACTCAAAGTCAGATCCCATGAAAAACATGGGGGTGGGAGGGAGGGACATGCTAAATAGCCTAAACTAGATCTGAATTTGTGTATTTTCATCACCATTAACTCAACGTAACAGCTTGTTTCATTAAGTTTATCAACTCAGCATCTGCTAACCCACCACTATTTGATTTTTCCCAGACTCTGTTTCCCTCCATCACTTTTCCAAGAGTTTGTAGGCTTAGACCAGAAACTCTTGTTTTTCTCGAATTTCTTCCATTCGGCCCCATGGGGAGTATCCCAAAGAAGGAAATGGTCTGAACTCTAGTATATGCAAGCTAGGAGGACAACGAAGCATTCAAAGATGGGACTATTGGTGAAGACACAAGGAAGGTTCAAAAGCATCACACTCACTTGGGAATGAAAAGATCATCAGTGATCAGCAAGACACCATCATGGGTACCTTCAGATAGGCCTTGGAAAGCAGGTAAGACCTGGGTAAATGGAGAGAAGAAACCACCAGGGCAATGACAAAACTGGTGACCCAACAGGATAAGCTTCCAGAGCCCAGGAGATGGAACAGAGAGCTCTGATGAAGGACAGTGGACAGTGTGGGGAAACAGACCATTTGTTGGAATCACTACGCTAGACTAGTTTTTACACACATGAAGTAAAATATACGCAGTGATATTTAAGTCTCCTTCAACTTCTTGCAAGTTTATAGCATAAATCTAACAAAATAAACTCTCCCTGGTTTGTAAAGATGCAGTGCTTTTCCTGACAACATAACTTTTTCTGACCTGTCCAGACTCTAAGAAAGGAGTTCCCTCTCCTACTCTCAGAAGCTGGTTCCAGAGTCCAGCACATTACCAAGTACCAAAATAAATGTCTCCTGAATCAATGTGACAGGACAGAGTGCGGAGTGAGGAAATGGACTTCATGGGTACAGAGAAATGGAAGTAACCTTTCTCACTCTGTCACTGATATGCACATCCCATAAACAGTTCAGAACTTCCCCAAATAAAGTCACAATGTAATTAGAAACCCGAGAGAAGAAACAGTCAAGTCTCAAAAAAGACAACCTATAGAATAAGAAAAAAATACCTGTAAATCACATATTTGATAAGAGGCTTGTATCTAGAATACATAAAGAACTTCTATAACTCAATTATAAAAGCAAATACCTAACTTAAAAATGAGCAAAAGATCTGAATAGACATATGTCCAATGAAAACCTATCAGTGGCCAATAAGCACCTGAAAATATGCTCCATATAATTAGCCATCAAGTAAATGTAAATCAAAATCACAGTGGTACCACTTTACAGACACTGGGAGGACTAGAAAAATTGGAAAGATATACAGCAACAATTAGAATTGGCCAGGATATGGAGAAATGGGAACCCCCCCCCAACACAGTTACTAAAAAATAGGCCAGCTCCTTTGCAAAAACATTCTGGCAACTCCTCAAATAGTTAAACATAGAATTGCCATATGATTCAGCAATTCCACTCCCAGGCATATACCCAAAAGAAATGAAAACATGTCTACAGAAAACCTGTATGCAAATTTCATAGAAGCATTATCCATAATAGCCAAAAAGTAGAAACCAAATATTGATGGACTAATGAACAGATAAACAAAAAGCAGTATAGCCATAGAATGGAACAGTATTTGGAGATAAAAAGGAATGGCATAATGATACGTGTTCCAATGTGGATGAGCCTTAAAAACATAAAAGTAAAAGAAGCCAGTTACAAACAATCAGATATTATAACATTTCATGGATATGAAATGTCCAGATTAGGCAAACATTTAGAGGAAAATTGGGGGAAAATGGAGTCTGACTGCTAAAGGGTACAGAGTTTCTTTTTGAGGTGATGAAAATGTTCTAGAATTGACTATAGTGATGGTTGGACACCTCTGTGATTATATTAAAAGTCACTGAATTGTACACTTAAAGTTAATGATATGGCAGGTGGCAGGTGAATTATGTCTCAGTAAAGATTTTAAAAAATACAGTTTCTGTTTGGGGTGATGAAGAAGTTTGGGAAGCAGCAGTGGTGATATCACATCATTGTCAATGTAATGGATTTCACTAAATTCTATACTTAAAATGGTTAAAATGGAAATCTTTATGTTATGTATGGTTTGCCCCAATAAAAAATTTTTAAACCAGTGCAGAATAGAAAAAAAATGGCTTACCTCCCCAGCTTTAATTATTAGTATATCTTTTCTCTAGTAGATTCACTTTGTCCAAAGGAGGAAAATCCCAAATCTAAGAGATTTTATATGCCCATACACATATATAGGGGGAAAGTATTAATAGGATCTTGAAAAATTTATTGAAATAAAGCAATCAGTAAAACAACAACATATCTGTTAAGGCGATCAAGATCAAATACTACTGAACGTTCTGTTTTCAATTTTATAATTTATATACTTTGTATTTGTGGTTCCTTAACCTGCCTAAATACTGTTTTTAACAGATGATGTTTCTCAAATGCTTTGCTATTTCCTGTTGTGAGAAAATTAACTGACTGTTACAATTCAGATTTTAACAAATGGCATTTCTACTATTCTTTGCTAATTATGCTCTGGCTGGATTCTGCGTACCATTTCACACTACATTTACTCTCCTGCTTTGATTTTAGAGCAACTTATTTGTCAGAATGTGAATAATTTGTATACATTTCATTTTGACTCGCCGGACTAAATCTCATATGTTGTTATGTTGCTTCCCAACCAATTCTAGATAGATATTTAAACAGAAAAGCACACTGATGTGAATAAACTAAAGTAAGATAATATTTAAATATATAGCACCTCTTTCAAGTTTCAGGAATATAAAATGCACATACACACAGAGACGAAGCAAAAACGACCTAGTGCATACACTGTAAAACCATGTGTTTTACAATAAATATTTCTAAGTCTTCCCTGATATACAGAGAATCATTACTTTAACATGATTATATTTGAACATACAGCACTTTGATGGGCTTCGTTTATAGCAAGTCTATTTGGACATAAAGAGGAGTCAATATTCACCATAGTCCCATTTTAGACAAAGTAAAGCACTAATATTAGAAGCCAGAAAAATGTAAATGTCAAATAGTAACTTTCTCATCAATCGAGCTTCTTTTAGATAAGTGAACACAGAATTTCACATCTGTGATTATTCATATATATATATATATATATATATATATATATATATTTGCTTTTCAACTGACAATCTTGAAAATCACTACCTGAAAATTTTGGTTATAGGTGTTAACTTCATGAATTAGCAGTATTAAAGAAGCTGTGACTTGGAAAAAGCACTTTGAGACAGAGCGAAGAAAATGGACATCAGGGATGCCTTAATGAAAAACAAACTTGTAAACAGTATCATGTGTTGTGAAATCTCAGCTTCTGTGACAAAAAAGAAATGTAATCTTCTTAAATGACAGAAATAATTACTGACAGACATTATACGCAAGGGCTGGGAGATACCAGAAACTGTATTTTTTATGATATCTTTTAAAAAGAAATACACTTATTAAGGGCACGCTTTGTTAAAGATATTTTCTTGAGCATTTTACATACTTAACTTTATTAAATAAATCTTCAAAAAAATTTCTTGAGGTAGGTATTCATTATGAATAGGCACTTCACACAAGAGGATGAAGAGATAAGTAGCCTGCGCAAATTTGCAGGAGTAAGAATTAGGGCTGGGACTGGATCCAAGCCCATGCTCTTCCCATTAGACCAGTCTTCCTTCCAGGAGCGAACAGCCTATCATTTAGCAAGATAATTCAGTAGCATCAGCTATTACAACTACAAAAGGGCTCAGGGAATACCAGACACATTCCTGCATTCTGACTGGTTCAGCTATACTACCCAGAGAAGGAGAAATAAAACACTTCGGCATGGCAATCCTTACTCTGCCGAGTTCTGGCACATGAGAACAAACACGGCAAGAATCAAAATGAAATTAAATTCAACCTTCACATTTATGTGTCTTAAAAGTTCTACGAATCCAGCCAGCAGAGACAACAATGAGAATATGTGGCAAATAGGATACACGTCTTGTGAAAATCCTTCTGCTTGGATTCTACATGCTGTATTTTTCCCCACTCTGTATGTATTTTGTACAGGTGCTCGAACATATCTTTTGTAATTATATGTTAAGAAAAAGTAGTCTAAAAGAGAGTCTGTCCAAGATCATCTCATCGGTTAACTTCATTTTTAGTTACACGGTGGTTTCTTTTTTGAATAGCAAATAAAAGATATCTTCTAGGAAAAAAAAATATATGTACATGCACATAAGTTTTAAAAGTAATACAAACTTACACAAAAAGGTGGGCCTAATTCTTACTGAAATACTTCTCATCTTAGCTTTCCCAACACCCATTCTCTTCAATATTCCTCTTGACTCCACAGTGCTTTCTAAGGCTCTTGTGAGGTTCCCTGACACTCCTCAAGCTCTCAGTTTGAGAGTCCCCCAAGGCTGGGTCCCCAGCTCTTTCTCAACATGCCCTCCCTATGTAATTGCATCCATTCACAAAGATGTAAATACCATGTGCATCCTAATAGTCCCAAATTCACACTACAAGCCCAACGTCGGCTATAAACCTCCACTACTACATAAAAGCTACTTTGTCCAAAAACTGAACTCTTGATCTTCCCCCTAACCCTGCTCCTTCTCTAGAAGGAGCATCCTCCTCCACCCTGTGGCTCATGCCAGCACACATGGAGATTCAGTCTAGGGTACCTCTTTGTCCCCATATTTAATCCATCACCAGGTCCCCCAAAACATACTACACCTGTCAACTCTTCCCCATTTCTGTGGTCACTATCCTAGCCAAAGTTGCCAACCTCGCTTGCCTGGATTATTATTGTTTTAGACCACTTCCTATTCATTATCCCCTCCAACAACCAGGGAGGTCTTTAAATTAAAACAAGCAAACCAGATATTATTTCTCCTCTGCTTAAAAAACTTTCAATGATTTCCCCTTGTCCTTGACAACAAAACTCAAACTCCCAGGCCCTGTATGCTCTGACCTGTCTGCTCTCCACCTTTACTCCAATTCTGTTTCCCTCCCTGCACTTCAGTGTTACGGGTCTTCTTTCATTCAGTTCTTCCAGGAAGCCCAAATCCTCACTGCCTCTGGGCTTTTGCACATGCTGGTTCCTCTACCTGGGGAACATTTTCCTTTACCTCTTGCCTACCTAATTCTGATTTATCCTTCCAGTTCAACTCAAATATCACTCTGAGGCCTCCCTAAACAACACCCCCCCTTAAATTACTTTCCTCTTACAAATTCCGCCTCATAGCATCCTTTTATTTCTTTCATATCACTCATTCCTGTTAGTAAATAAATAAACATATGTGTGTGTGTGTGTGTATGTATGTGTATGTTAAATGCCTGGTTCTCCTATTAGGTTCTACAACTCATGAACACAGGGACGATGTCTTGGTCCCCCAACATGGCCAATACTCTGCATAGTGTCTGGCATCTAATAGGTGCTTTACAAATATTTGTTGAATTAACTGCTGAAGAGCCCCCTTCTCCACCAACAGCCACTTCCGGGCCCCGAAAGCAACCACTGTAACCATTTCCTTTTTATCTTTCCAGATACAAAAACATAGGTTTAGTATTTTTTTAAACATATGTCTAAAAGGGAAAGCATTCACAATAGCCAAGATATGGCAGCAAGCCAAATGTCTTTCGACAGACGGATGGATAAAGAAGATGTGGCATATACACACTGTGGACTATCACTCAGCTATAAGAATGAAATCTTGCCATTTGTAACAACATGAATTGGGCCCAGGCGGTATTATGCTAAGTGAAAGTAGTCCGACAGAGAAAGACCAATGCCATAGGATTTCACTTATATGTGCAATCAAAAAAACAAAACAAATGGACAAAACAGACTCTTAAATAGAACAAACTGGTGGTTACCAGACAGGTGGGAAGCAGGAGGAATGAGTGAAACAGGTGAGGGGGATCAAGAGGCATGCATTTCCAGTTATTAAATAAACAAGCCATGGAGATGAAAAGTACAGCACAGGGAATATAGTCGATTACACTGTAATAATGTTGTACCATGACAGATAGTGACTACAGTTATTGTGATTAGCACTGAGTAATGCACAGAATTGCCAAATCACTATGTTGTACATCTGAGACTAACACTGTACATCAATTATATTTTAATCATTTAAAAAGGGAGAGTTCAAACATTAGCATGTTTTAGTAGGTTTTCCTAGTATAAACGTTTACATTTAAATTAAATCTAATAAAGATTTTAGAAAGATAATTAAATAGAAGTAGAACCTAGATAATAATTACAATGTAGCAAAAAAACCCTGTTGATTATAAAAAGTAAATGTTAGGGGTGCCTGGGTGGCACAGTCTACTCTTAGCTTTCAACTCTTAGCTTCAGCTAAGGTCCTGATCTCAGGGTACTTGGGTCGAGCCCTGTGTCAGTCTCTGAGCTCAGTGCTTAGGATTCTCCTTTCCTCTCCCTTTCCTACTCGTGCACACACACACACACACACACACTCTCTCACTCTCTCTCTCTCTCTCTCTCTCTCGCTTTCTCCCTCCTTCTCAAAAAAAAAATCCATCTTAAAAAAAAAAAAGCAAATATTACACAGAAAGAGGCCATCACCATATAAATCTTTAGCACGTCAACAAATGTTTGCAGACTACTTATTATGTGCCAGGCCCTGTGCTACACAATGGAGGGGACTCAGTCAGTCACTCTTCAACAACAATTTTATCACTATGCTAAGTTTTTTTTTTTTTTTTTAAGATTTTATTTATTTGACAGACAGAGATCACAAGTAGGCAGGGAGGCAGGCAGAGGGAGGGGGAAGCAGGCTCCCTGCTGAGCAGAGAGCCTGACGTGGGGCTCGATCCCAGGACCCTGGGATCATGACCTGAGCCGAAGGCAGAGGCTTAACCCACTGAGCCACCCAGGTGCCCCCACTATGCTAAGTTTTAAGAGGCAGTTGGTGAGAAAGATTTCTTCAATAAAACTCTAATCATGAACTAGTTAGTTTTGCTACATCAAAAAACGAAAATATTTTATTTAGGAGCAGAAAAATTACTCTCATTTTACAAATGTATTGAATTTTTAGTAAGCTGACTTAAAGCCTTATACCGTATAGTCCCATTTTTAGAGGAAGAAGAAATGCAGGTTTTGCTCACTCCTTATCATATTAATTGTAGTTAATGGAAAAGTTCACAATTGTTTTTCAGCAAGCCAATGGCATCAGGTTTATTCAGTTTAATCTTGGCTTAGTAAGCATGGAGAACCTCAACTATCATTCTAATTGTTTTAATTCACTATTAAAATTTTTGTTTCAAAAAACTACTTTTTTTCCTTGCACTTAGAAGGAATTCAGAGTTCTCGTATTAAGTTAAACACCTGGGGAAACTTCATTAAGCCCTATTCCCTGAAATTACTGCTTCGCCGTGCAAAATGGGGGCTTTATAACCTGAAGAAGTTAATGTAATGTGCACTACTGCTCAGGGACTCACAGTGGCAGTGGGAGACGCTGCCATGCTATTAACTTAATTAATGTTTCCATCAAATGAATGGAGTGCAGGAAAAAAAAAATCATGCCTAAAAGTCAGGGTTTAACAAGGACTTAGAGAAACAGTGAATTCCTGATTTCGGCATTGGCTGAGGAAGATTTTCAACTTATTTCCGCTCTCAAACTGTCTTTAATTCTCATAGCTACATGTCAAGACATAAATGGGCACTGGATAGAGTCCAAAGAAATGAAAATGATTACGGAGTCTATTGACTGCTATAGGTAATAAGCCATAAAAAGGGTTATGAATCCTTCACGATGGAAAGGGTAATGCCAAAGGCAGATTATGAGAGCAGATAGTGTTATGAACGGTTATGAAATATATGTCCTACTTGAATTTGTTCTCCAAGTTTCAAAATTCTAGAACTTCAGATTTCTATAGCAAAGGCAATACCAACTTAAAATTGGAAACAACTGAGGACAAATCAAGTATTTTAAGCTGTGGATAGAAAACATCAGTCTTCTAAGAAGTGGTGTGAAGTTATATGCACAACCGTCTACAAGAGGATTTAGGTGATACTTTTAGGGGACAGGTGACACAAAGGGTAGTAACGGATTCTCACAAAACATTCTTTGAGGTGGATGCAAAAATATATATACAGATATAGATATACACACACATAAATATGTACATTTCTACCAAATGATGGAATGCTTTTCCTTCATATTAAAATTTGCGACTGACCAGTTTTCAATAGAAAGTTTTAGCCCACTGTTCCGATTTTCAAATTTGACTCATGCCTTGAAAGTAGTGGTAATTCCAGGGTTTCAGGAACTTTTAACAATTATGCTCCTATTACGGGGAAACAAAGGGGCTCACCACCTAGTAATTAGATGCTTAACAGTCTTCACTTATTTAAGCTGCCTTCCTATTTGTCCCCCTGACACAGGAACTGCAAAGCTTACTCAGATTTCTCTTCAGCCAAGTCCTGACTAACCTTCCTGTGCTTCCCCTTTGTACAAATACACAGAAGCTGAACATCTTGAGAAGCTTCTCTAACCAATAAACTGGCAAGCCGGGTCAGTTCTTCTACCCTTTATGAATTTGTTGTCATCCCAAAGTGGCCACAGGAAACTCCTATAATTTTGCAGAAGATCACGAAATACCTTGAGTTGTATAAACTCAGGTTCCACTCTTTTACACATGTATTTCAAGAAATACTAACTGCTTTTGACCCTGACAGAAATATCCAGCGTTTCTAAAGATTTTGCTCAATTTGTGGTATCATTAGAAACACCTGTCAGCCTCCTTGAGAAAAACATGGGTCTTGAAGAATGTAAGTTTTGCTAATAGTTCTGACTGTTTTTAGACAGCGCAGGTACTGAGGTTAAACCATACTCCACGCGCGTAAATAACCAAGCACCTCAAAGAAACACGCCGGAGCTAGGGGTGCCTGCTACCGAGAGCCGGTTTATTTTGTCAAGCCTGACGTGCAAAGGGCAGATGTTAGCAACTCGGGGAAAGGCCAAATCTCCCCTGAAGTTCAGCAACTGACTGACAGTGTGGGGTGAATTTCACGGAGGCCCGGCAAAATGACAGCGGGACAGAGACTGAGCTCGTGGTTAAACCTCCAGTGCCTGCCGATGCCGTTCATGACCAAGTGCGCACATGGCCTCTCCCATGGTCAAATGCAAAGCCTGATGTTTGAGCAAACTAAGCTAATTTCCTTGTTTAAAAGAACATAACCTAAACTACTTCAGGTATACTTAGGTAATAATCACGCAACATCTGAAATATTTTGTTTTAAAAGTTTGTTAACTCCTATAACTTCAGACATTATGCCTGAATGGTGCTGAGAAGTAAAAAGAGTCTCTTACCCTTTCTCCTAAAACTTCTGCCCACTCCTTCAGGAATCCAAACAACAGGATTTCATTCCCTAGCCCCTCCTTTTTATATCCCTTGCCCATTCTTGTTCTCACCTGGGAACTCTATCTCACCTGGGTACACTGGCCCCGAAGCCAACAGCTCCCCTTTCAAGCTACCAGCTGATTCCAAACGCAGCCAGGTCAAGGCAACTGAATATGGCAGATGTAAAAAAAAACAAAACAAAAAACCAACAACAACAAAAAACACCCAACAACAACAAAACAACAAAAACCACTGGAACTTTACTGTCCCGGGTAAAGAAGGTGCCACTTTTGTGGATCAGCAGCCTTCCAGAGAGGATACGGGCTGGGGGTTCTGGCCTATAAAAATACGAAAGTAGGAGAAGCACATAAAGAAATGCCTACACATGTTGTTGCTAGGTAGCCACAGCCCTGAGAGCTCAGAAGAAAAGCAAATTATTGGTAAAGTTAAAGCAAGAAAATCTTCTTAATGCACAGCATTAAGCATAAACACAGCATAAACCGTAATACATCTGGTTAGAGGAATAAAGTTCATTTATATCCACTGCTTAATGAAAGTTTTTTTATATCCATATTTTTTGCAATACTTTAATATTGAGGCAGCAACCTAGTGTCAATTGACCTTGAACAATAGTCCATTAACTATCACCAGATTCTCCTTGAACTAGTGGTTAGCGTCAAATACTACTTGGAGCTATCCAACTCAAATAGAGATGATTTAAATTTTATGACTTGATGAATAGAGCAGTGATTTATTTTTTGGCACCATGGGCATGGGAGAACAAGATTCTGTTTTGTTTGCTTCATTTTTAAGTTCAGCGAGTCAGATCCCATACTGGAAGAATTTCATAAAGTATACTACATCCTTCCAATGCCTACTCTAGGCCTTGGTCATATGTTGAACATCTTCAAAAAAATGAATTCTTTCAATAGCTAACTATTGTTTAATGGTCTATAGGCCCTCTTATTAATTCAAAATAATTATCATTCTGTATAGATTAGAAATGACTTTTCTATTAGCTTGGTTTTAGAATACATTGTCTCAATTGATAACATGAAAACTGGGTTATGTGATTGCTTGGTTTAAGGTGATTAGTAAGAATGTTTTAATAACATTGTATCTTCCATTACATAATAATGGCTAATGTTTACTGAAGACTTAGTGTATACAACTGCTGGGCTAAGCCTCTGATACGTATCATCTCATTTAACCTTTATAACAATCTGATAAATTAGGCATTATTATTCCACTGCAGATTGTTCCATTACAGAATTATCCCATTACAAATAGGGAGCCTGAGGTATATAGTAAGTGACCTGCCCAAAACCCAACAGCTAATTAATGTTATATACACCAGATGTGAACTACAGTCTAATGAGCATCAGAGGCCAAGCAAGCCCCTGGCCACGAGGGTCGATTGTCTCTCACTGGGATCTCCTCCTGTAATTCACCACAAATAATGTGCAGGACATGATTTGGTCCAATTAGCCATGAGAAGTATTCAGGCTAGACTACCAAGCATGAAGCACCACTCAGTAAAGAAAACCTAACTTAAACATGAGGATGAGTTTTATAAGTCAAATCTATAGATGCTTACTGAGACCATGCAGAAGAGATGAGCAGCAAAACCAAGGGAACAGATTTCAAGAAAAAGAAAGAGGAGCCTAAGTGGCTCAGTGAGTTAAACATCTGACTCTTGATTTCGGCTCAAGTCATGACCTCAGGGTGGTGAGATCTGAGGTTCTCTCCCTCTTCCTCTGCCCCTCCCTACCTGCACATGCACGCACACATGTGCTCTTTCTTTCTCTAAAAATAGTGAGCTATTCACTTCTTTTGAACCAATCCTGAATATTTTCTTTTCTTTATTTTTCATTTTGAGAGAGCACGTGTGCCACCAAACCTTAAAAAAAAAAATAAAAAACTGAATGAACTTGAAGATCTAAAAAAACAAAAACAAAAACAAAAACAAACCCAAAAGAACTGAATATACCAACCTTATATTATGGTGCTTCTGCATTTTATCATAAAATTTGGCTACTCTAAAATTATGCAACCTGCCCACATTCCGCACTCTTCCTCATCTTACTACACATAAAAAGATAATATGCCAAGCTTCAAGGAGATCAATTTAGCAAAAATTTGGAGATAAACAAAGCAAAAACAATCATCTTCTGTTAAATGAAAATATAAGGGTAACTAAAACTGTATAAATCTCAGTGTACACATTAAAATAATAGTACAACCACTGGTACGTCATCAAAAAAAAAAAAAGGAAACTGTCGTAGGTTAAATAAATCAAATAATACTGAGTATTTCCTACTGGTTTTGTCTTTCACTTATACTGTAGTGGTAGTTTTTCTGCAGGCTTTTGATCCTCCAACATGACTAAGATTATTTGCTCTGGAGATTAAGCCACGGACAAAACAAAAGGCAAATTTAAGAACTGGTGGTGAGCGTGGGCAGAAACCTCAGCTTTCTGCTGGAGAGAAGGAGAAACTCCTGTTGAGGGAGCACCCATTCTGGGCCCAGGGCTTGGCTGCGTATTTTACATAATTCTCAGATATAAACATCATGGCAGCCCTACTGAGACCATGTCATCATCTTCCTTTCAGAGCTGAGGAAAACTGAAGCCCAGAGAGGTTAATTAACTCTCCAAAGTCCCAGCTGGCAAGTCGCAGAGCTGAGATTTAGATCCAGATGTCTGATTCACTAAACAATAAGGGTTTCCCCTAAATGAACATATAAAAATTACACATTTTGGAAGCTTAACTCCTCCTTCTCCAAAAGACGTCAGGATTCTCAAAATGTGGTTTTACAGAACCTGCTTGTCAGGGGTGCAGACCAAGCCAAGAAAAGGATCACCCTTGTAGAGCAAGGCGGCTATCATGCCGGGAGAAGCAGCAGGGTCTGCGGGGAGACCAGAGCTCCAATGACCTTCGGCCACTCCAGTTGTTCTTGGTTTGTTTCCTAAGGCCAGAAGAGGGTAAGTGACCATCTCGTTGGGCAGCCCCTTGGAAGCCAGGGTCCAGGCATGCTGGAGACATTGGTAGGGGATGACACCTGCCTTCTGAACTGTGGCAAAGCTCAGAGAGACACAGTGACCCTCAGCTCAACACACTGAGGAACAAGTCTGTCACTTATTTTGCCCTGTCACTCTACATGAAGACATTAAGAAACAATTTCAGAATTCAAAGAGAGAGAACTCTTTCTTAAAGAACAAGATGTTTGGAAGAAATGTTTATAGGAACTTTATTAGATGAAGAAAAATACGTTCAGTGAAACAAAGACAAGTAAATAAGGGCTATCATGCATCGCAGAAGGCCTGCATCGATAAGATAATTTGAAGAACACACTGGAATAAAATGAATAAAGCCAACTAAATCTGAAAGTACTGAGTGAACAGATACAATCTAAATAAACAGAACTCTCCCAAATAAAAAGACTGAGGTAGAAACTCAGCAGGTGAGGAAGCACAGAACTCTACCTTCATCAAACTGGAAAGAGGAAAAATGGAGTTGTGACCTAAAGACCAGTGGCTTAGCACAAGAGCTGGGACGTAGGAAGAAGACACGTAGAGGTCTTAACACTGAACTACCAAAATCCAAAGGGATCATTCTCCGGAAGAGGATCTGACCAGCAGACATCTCCAAAGACCACGCTTCTCAAGTCAGAATGTATAATATTCACAGTGGGAACTGAGGAGAGAAAGGACTCATTTATATCAGTGACTTAAGTGCAGCCTGAACTAATAGCACGGAAAACCCCAATTGCAATCGGCAAAGCCCAAAAGAATGCAGTGAAGTCATCGGGAAGGACAGCACAAAAATCCAGTTGGCGTATTTGACTAGAATATTCAAAAGATAACCCTCTCTCTCACCAAATGGCAAAGCTCTTTTGTAATAAACACCACCACTTCTCTTTTACCGGGAGATACAAAGATTTTATTTTGGAAAGCAATTCTCCAATCATGGACACACAGTGAAAGATCCATTCCTGACAATGGCACAAAATTTCAGGAACACAACTACTATGGCAAACTGAATGGGAGGGAATTTATCATGAGCGCTCCCAGACCCTCCTAAATTGAATGAAGCAGGCTTTGGGGAAGTTAAAACTTTAGGATCAAGATAATCAAAACCACCTTTATAGGAATTAATTCTGAAGATGAAGATATGGGATATTTCCCAGTGGTTCTCCAAGAAATGTGTATAACAAACTAAAAGTGGGCTTGGATGAAAAGTTTGCAGAAGCCTTCAGTATGTGCACACGCACATGTGTGTATACATAGTACCTTAAAAAAAAAAACAACCTTTAAATTACACTATTTTTCCTTCGAGTCTGATACCACGATGGATTATCTCTAGCTATAATACCTGTGCCCTCGAGAGTGTTACACTATCAATCACCTAATGTCAACTTTTCTCTTTGACTGACCTTGCAACAATACTCATTTAAGGCATAATCACTCTTCATGGACAAATCATTGTCTATTAAACAGTAATTTATATGATGTGTTCCTGAAAATTTTTTTACACCATTGGTTTTTATGAAACCCAAGTGTTCCATGGTTGAAACCACTAAAATAACACCACCCCGTTCACAACAGATCATTAAGTATACTTTTAGGAGTATAAATAAAACACTTTATAATCTTATATGTACTATGTAATGCAATTCAAATAGAATGAAAACACTTTTTAATATCAGAGTCTTAGGTCTTAGACATTTCCTGAGCATTGTGGGAGATTGCAAAGCAATTTTAATTAATGCATTTGGGATTTAAAACACTGCTTTTTGAGTGGAAAAATAAAGTTATCTGACATATCATTTTGCTTCAAAAACAAAGATGTGTATTATTAAAGTTGATAAAGCACATCAATGGAAATGATAGGTAACTATTTCATTCTGAGGGGATGAATGGAAAATGAAAGATCACAAAAGCTTTTTAGGCTAGGCATTAACTCTCAGTATGGTGTGGTGAATGGTTTCCTTTTAACCATATTCCTCTTGATCTTAAGTATTAACAAAACTTCAAGTGTATGGTAATGATTCCATACTTGTCCATATAATAAAGAATAACAAATCTCTCTCTTTTACTTAAGTGAAAGCCAAAGAAGAAGAGAGGTTTAACTCTGAAAAGTAAAAGCACCAAAATATAGCTTAATTAAACAGAGAAGATAATTTCAAAAGCTTAAGCTTCCTACATTCATGAACTTAAGGGTTCAAATCAAAAGGCCTTAGTTAAGATGAAAAATCTTAATAAATAAAAGTTAGCTGCATTACCAGTCCAGGAACCAGAAAATTTCTGGCAACTGATGGGAGATTCATATCCACACAAGGATAAGTCTAATGGCTTAATTTCACCTAGCATTCTTAATTCATACTGTGGCAGACTCACCTCTAAGACTCCATGAGCGAACAACAGTCTCCCCAGGGTTACAGGACTAAGGACAATATCTCAAAAGGAATGTTCTAATTAAGCCTATAGTTCTACATTAACTTTATAATAACTTTGATGATAATAACATGGATCAAAAGCTTTTTTTTTAATAAGGTGGGGAAGAACAAAACTGTACAATTAAAGCATACACTGCTAATTCTTAACTATAATCAAAAAAGAAAAGACAAAGTTGATAACAATCCTTTGAAGATGCAAGGAAATTACAAGTTCAGAATTATCTAAAACAGCCAGAAATTGCCCTCATATTTTCTTCTCTAAAGAGAGATATTCGTACCATGTATGATTCGTACCACAGCAAAGTGGGAAATCTGTCTTGGTGTGTGGTAGCTGGTTTCAAGATAGTTCCACAGTACTAATACAAACAGAGTATGTTAAGCACATAAAATAGGTAAGTATGAACAACCCACATGTCTTCATAAACATTTAAAGAAAGGTTCAGTGACAAGCTGAAAATTAATAAGGTATTTTAGCAGAATATCAAACTTCAATTGACATGACTGGCCAGTAGTAAATACTGCCCTGGGATTAATTCTGCACAATGTCTGGCCAACATACCAGCCTGTGTAGACATACTTACCACAAATGGCTGTGTTTTCTGTGTACCATCCATTTCATGTAATCATATTAACTTCAAAACACGAGCTATGTCTATTCTAACGAGAGGACCACAATTCTAATTTAGGAATATGAAATTTCTATTGGTTTACTTTGTTCTCTAGGATAACAGTTGTCATGGCTGGTAAAAGATATTCTCTCTAAACCAATACATATCACCGAAAAAGGAAACGTATCAGTGAAACACCCAAAAAGGTCAGCTTTCAGTGCACACTTACAGCCTAGGAGTACCTTCAAAACTATACTCCAAGACCACTGAAGTCTTTCTGAGGTTTAACTTGGCATTCACCCGACTACCCAGAGATTCTGGAGTTTCCTGCCAGATAAAGGACAAATATACCAACTGGGTATGGTGTGTTACTTGCTGCTGTTTTAAAAAAAACAATGCCAGATTGCAACAGTCTTTGTCCACAAAAATGCCTGACATTTCTGGCTTAAGACCTTTTGGGTCTAATAAATAGTTCCATTTCTTATGACAGAGGTTTCTTTCATTGATGGATTTATTAAATAAATAAGTAGTTCATCAGTTTGCAGAATGTGTTATTTCACACAATTTACTATGAAAGAACTAGCAGGTGGTACTATTAAGAGCCATCAGTAGTAGGAATTGTTTCATAGATGACCAACTCAATCTACGTTTGGAACACTGCCATCCTTTATAAGGTTTTTCCATATAACACATTCAAAGTTTTAGTGCACATCTACTCAGGGTGTTTATGAAATCCTTGTGCAACTTTAAACTTGACCTATCCCACTGAACTATATTTTATGGGACTGTGTTAAAACTGCTGTGTATTCATCCAGACCACATTCTTTAAAGGAACTTCAAGCCAGGATCATGAATGCAATTTATGAAATCACTCGGCAGCAGCTGGAGAATGTTTTCAATGAGGTGGAAAATCAGACTGAATGTTGGATCACCAAAAAATGGTGGTTATGTTGAAGTCTATAAATTTAGAGTGCAATGTTAAAGTCTTATTCACACTGATTTAAGTCATTTTTAATTTTTTTCTGTCACAAATAGAACTAAGATTAGGGTTTAAAGTTAACATAGAAATTTTAAAAACACCCAAAATGGCTGTGATGTGATATATTTCTATTAGAAATGTTACTGTTTTTCCCGTGTTAGAAGACTAATAGCAACTCACTAGAAAATGTTTTATAGCATCCAAAAAAAGCTAACATATATTAGAGATCACTGATTCTCCAATTGACTTAGGCCACATTTTAAAAAATTCTACTCTTTATAAAGATTCGTATTTGTACATAAGCCATTTTCTAATGGGTTGTGAAAAGAAAAAAATCAGTGTGAGAGGAACCGGTTAACATGTTAAAAGAGAATGTGGTTAGATGCAAGGTAGCATCCTGGATTCGATCCCAGAAGAAAAAAGACATTTATGGAGAAACTGGTAAAATCCCAATAAAGTCTGTGGTTTAGTTAATAGTTTTGTATTAATGTCAATTTCTTGGTTCTGACAAATCTACTATGGCTGTGTAAGATGTAGATGAAAAATATTTCTAAAATGCTCTGAGGTATCTTGGCAACTTTTCTGTATACCTAAAATTATTCCAAAATAAAAAGCTTAATAGTTTTTTTTTTTTTTTTTTTTAAGTGATGAGAATATTGGTACTTCTGGAATTACCTTTTTCTCCACCTTACCTATAATCACTAACTGGGACACATTTTATTTTCGAGTTGGCCAAAACATCTTCCATCATGTGTTCCTTAGCAACATTTCCCCATCAAGAGCTGGTATTTATTTCTCTGTGCCTTGAATCTGGGAACACCCTGAAGCTCCTTGATCAAGAGAACATGGTGGAAGTGATGCTGTACTGGTTCCAGGTCTTAGCTGGCTTGATAGCTTCTACTTCTTGTTTCTCTGACCACTGACTTAGAATGCAGCCACCATTCAATGAGAAATCCAAGTGATACGGAGAGGCTATGTATAGGTAATCTTTTTTACAGCCTTAACTTGACCTAGCATCTACTGACAGTTACGTGAATAAGCCCCTCTGGACAACAAGCCCAGTCCAGCTTTGTAATGACAGTGACCCCGGCCAACACCTGATCACAACCATATGAGAGAGCCCAACCAAGAATAGCCCTACTATGCCCAGTCAACCCACAGAACCCTGAGAGATAATCACAAATTGTCATTTGATGCCACGAAAACTGGGTAGTTTGTTACAGAGCAAAAGATAACTAGGACACTGGCAATTGACAAAAAGGAAGCCCAGATGTATATTGATGGAAGTGTTGGAAACAGAAGGTCTGAAACAAAGAAGATCTGAAAAAATAATCATTTTTTCATTTTATTATTCTGCCTACTTCTTTCTTCTCACAGAATTTACTGATTACAGCAGTTAAAGACCATAACTAAATTTCAGAAAAAAAAACTCAATTGAAACTTCATAGCAGACTCAACTTTTTTACATTTTCCAAAAGTCAGACGTCTCAGTTCACTAATACCAATAAATATTTTCTTAAAAGGGACAGGAATTGGGGTGCCGGGGGGGCTCAGTCGGGTTAAGCATCTGACTCTTGATTTCGACTCAGGTCATGGATTTCGAAGTCCTCGGATGGAGCCCCAGGTCTGGCTCCCTGCTCAGCACCTGGGGATGTCTAACCCTGTGAAGTATACTCCAGGCCTATTACATCAGAAACTTTAGGGGTTTTAGAACACCCCCAGGTGATTCCATGGGCAGTCAAGGTTGACATGCACTCTGTGAAGACATAGCTGATGAACAAGGAGCAAAGAAGAGCGCTCACAGTTCAGAGAACTAGAAAGCAACAATACATTCCAGCCTGTATAAGCACAATTGTGATTTTCTCTGGGAATGCTTCATAGCCTGGGGGCAGGCGCAGATAAAGGGAAAGGTTGGGTTTATCCAGAGTTGAAAACTGGCAGGGATCAAAATAACTGAGAGATCGGATCTCAAAGCAGCACTGCAATGAGGGGCCGCAAGCTCCAGGCTAGATAAGAAAAGAAGGCAGGAAGTGGTGAGAGACTGAGCAAATAATGACTGTCACAAGCAGAAATGGTGGCATGCAAGAGGGACTACTTGACTTCAGAGAATAGGATTTCTGGGTTTAAGATTTAAGTTTCCAGGGGAAGCCTCATTCTGAGTGATTATATAATGTTGAGCAAGGCCGTAGCAGAGAACTGCTAGAGCAAAAAAGCTAAAAATCATTGGTAGGCAAAGTCTCTGGAGAACACAGGATTGAAGTGGGGTGTCAGCCGGGGCATCACCACAGATGGCAGAGTCACTCAGACTGACTATAGGAGCTGGGAAGGGGAGAGAGTCAAGTTGAGGGGCCCGGGGAAGTCTGGGGCACAATCTAGAGCGAGTAGATGGCAGGTGGTATGAAGTTTGGAAGATGGCATCCTTATTAATGATGTACATGAGAAACAGACGAGGGTGGCCGGGTGGTATCTGCAGACTGACAACCCTGATCCCAGAAGCCAAGTCCTAAGTGTGTGAGAATTAGCAGCATCCATCTGAAAGAGCTAAATCCTCTCAATTAAGGGGGGGAAAGGGAGGAGCGTCTTTTCAAACCATACTTGTTCAGGCCACCCTCACCCACAGCTCAGTGATCATCAATGGTTTCCATTGCTCTTAAGACAAAGACATTAGCAGGGCCCACCAGGTCTAGTGTGAAGGTCTGCCCTACTCCCTGACCTCATCAAGTTCCACACTCCCTCCTGGCTCCCTGCACATCAGCTTACAGGCCTTTTTTCCAATTCCTCCAAGAGCTATTTGCCCTCCCACTAAAGAGCCATTATGATTTGTTGTTCCCTCTACCTGGAACCCTCCCCCGCCCCTCCTCTCTCCATGCAGTTAACACATACCTATTTCCATTCCAGCTCAAATGTTACCTAGGGAAGTCTTCTTCAAACTTCCACAAATGGTCATCTGCTCTCACAGCACTTATCAGTGCTGTAGTTTTACACTTATTTAGGTGATCACATAATTAAAGTCTGTCTCTCCAGCTGGACTGTCCGTTCCAGGAGGGCCCAGACTACATCATCATATTCATCGCTTATTCCTAACGCCTAGCAAAGTACCTGGCATATGGTAGACCCACTACGCTCTAGAAATGCTGTTGAATGAACGAATGAATGAAAGACTATATGAATGGATATGCAAATGAACAGTGAAGAGGCATTAGATGGAATCCTGATGCAATTCTTCTAGCAACCAAAGATAACATTCCTCAAGTGTTTCCGATATGGGAGATATGGCCACTCATTTATGATGCATCAACCTCTAAAATAGACTTTATCATTCCAATTTTATAAATGAGGAAAATGGCACTCAGTGTAATTAAATGACTTACTTGTCATCCCCCACTAGAGAAGTACCAGAACCAGGATTTTCCTAGGTACACATACACCCTCTCTATGTAAAGCTGACAACAGGGGTACCTACAGTGAAGGTTAAAATATTGCTCAAAACACCAACTCCAGACATGTACACATCTCTGAACTTGGATCAATGTGACTGGCTTTAGGTTGGTGCTTTTCACCATGATAGTTTACAATAGAATGGAGGTCCCAAGGGTTGAAAACTGGGTCAATGGAGGGGAATACATCTGGATGGGGAGCTCAATCAAATCACTGAGAGGACAAGTAGCCAAAATCCTCATGGGCAGTCACAAAAGATCAGAGGAGGAAGAAGCAGCACAAGAAGTTGATTCATTGACTTGCAGAGATCTTCCCTGAGATGGGAGTTCTCATTCCAGTCAAAGATCAGGAAAGGTAACCAGTTCCAGCCGATGACAAAGTCTCTTCCGTACTTTATGGGACAACACTCTGAAATCACCACTTAGTACTTACTCAAATACAAGCTGCTTTTAAGGAAAAACTGGGTTGTGATGGCAGGAGCCCCCTGGATGGTTCATGCTCATGCAGAAGTAGAATGTGGTTTTCGGTGGGGAACAGAACTATACTGGCTCCCCGACATAGCAAACCAATTTCCACCTTGCCCACCATGCCAGGTCCAAAGCACATGAACCTTTAGACACATAGAGAATATGTGAGAAATGAAACTTCCATATTTTCCTTCTAATCTAGTTTTGGTCAAAATCCAAATAAGAGACATTCGCATGCCTTATTAGTTTCCTAGGGCTGGCACAAAAAAGTACCACAAACTTGGGAGATTAAAATGATCAAAATTTATTCTCTCACAATTCTGGAGCCTTGAAGTCTGAAATCAGGGGTCAGCAGGGCCATGTTCTCTCCGAAGTCTCTAGGAGAGAATACTTCTTTTCTTCTTTCTAGCTTCTTCTACAATTGCCTAGGTCGCTGGCAATTCCTGGTGTTCTCTGCTTGTAGCTTCCCCACTCCAGTCTCTAAACCTGCATCACCAGAGGGCCGTGTGTGTGTGCACACACGTGCATATATCGCTGTGTCCAAATTTCCCCCTTCTTATGAGGACATCGTCATTAGATGAAGGTTCACTCCGATGAATATGACCTCATCTGAATCTGAGTACATCTGAAAGACTTTATTTCCATATAAGGTTACATTCATAGGTACTAGAGGTTAGTAGGTCTTTTCTTTTTTTTTTCTTTTTTCTTTTCTTTTAGTAAATAAATTCCCTTTTTTGTTTTTCACGTAGTTAATATTCAATTACTGTTGCTTAGGAGCACACAAATCCTAATTAGTACAGAAAGACCTAAAGAAAGCATTCCAGGGGCACCTGGGTGGCTCAGTGGGTTAAAGCCTCTGCCTTCGGCTCAGGTCATGATCCCGGGGTCCTGGGATCAAGCCCCGCATTGGGCTCTCTGCTCGGCGGGGAGCCTGCTTCCCCCCACCCCCGCCTGCCTCTCTGCCTACTTGTGACCTCTCTCTCTCTCTCTCTCTCTGTGTCAAATAAATAAAAAATATCTTTAAAAAAAAATTAAAAAAAGAAAGCATTCCAATATTCTCACTTTTAAAAATAAACATGTGAATCTAATGGAATAAAATAAAATAATAAAAGTGAGACTCTTAATCTCACAAAACAAGCTGTGGGTTGCTGGGGGGAGGGGGGTAAGGAGGGGGTGGTGGGGTTATGGACATTGGGGAGGGTATGTGCTATGAAGTGTGTAAACCTGGCGGTTCACAGACCTGTACCCCTGGGGCTAATAATAAATTTTATGTTAATTAAAAAAATTTAAAAAAATTAAAATAATAAAAATAAGCACTTATATCTCTAGGGAAAACCACCATCATCTATTGGAAATTTAGCCAGCTACTAGGATAGGAGGGGAAAATAATCCGTAAAAAAATAAGGCATATAAAAATCTGTACCTCCACACCTTTCCCTTAACTCTGAAATTTTTTTTTCTTGCTCTTTCCCCCTAGTTTTACTGAGATATAGCTGACCAAAAAGATTGTTTTGGTTTAAGATATACGACCTGATGATTTGATATATGTGCATATTACAGAATGATTACCACTATACATTTGGTTAACAGCTACTATGGGAGACACAAGTCAAACTGTAACACGTACTAACCACTCATTCTTCTGATGGTGAACCAAACTTCAGCTTCCTACAAATTCAGATTACCAGACACAACATACCCGCATTCAGTTCACTATACTAAAGGCTTTAGTTCTTTAGTAAAATGTCGTTTATGTGACAAGTTTAAGTAAAAATGTACTAAAAAAATATATTGGCCTTTTCTACGAAACCACAACTGAACACAATAATCTCGTTTCTTCAAAACATCTTTTTATAATTACCATGAGAAAAGTTTATTTGTCCTGATGATAATGAAAAGTTTTATTTGCAAATTAGGAAGCTTAGCAGTTTATACTACAGTAGTATACTTAAAAGTCTATACTATCATACCATAGTAGTCTGCATCACAATTCTCAAATTTTGGTTGTATCAGTATTACCGTGTGGAAGAGATATGGTGGGAGATAAGTAAAATAGGTGCCTAAGACTCACACCTCATCTATAAAATCAGAATTGATGGGGATGAAGCCCTGGCATATGCACTTCTGACAAGCATCCAAAGTATGCTTCTGATGTACACGAAGTATGAGTATCACCAGGTGAGGGTTTTTTCACTTCCTTTCCTCCCCTTCTTCTCAGGGGTGTATAGTTGGCAAATTCTATCAATGGTCTTAGGGAGTTCATGTTCTTTACTGCAAGCTATATATTTTTATATTTAAATTTAATACTAATAGGCAGTTTCTAAGCATTCTACCTCTGAAGTCCTCATTTGAAATAATACCTGTGACTATATTTTAGGTCCAATTGCATTTTTTTCCCCAAAGATGCCACACATTCTCAAACAGATGGCTTTACTCATCCTCACCATGTCCCTCTGTAGTACACTGCAAGAAACTATTATTCTCTTCAAAGACAAAAAATAAAGGCTCACGTCCAAGTCAAACTGAGTATTTATTAAACACCTTTAATGTTCAAGACACTGTTAAATATCACCTCATTGGGACAGGTTACATAGCTAGGGAGGCACATCTCTGAATATGGAAAGGTTAGTGTTTCACTGAAACCCTCCCCGGCCCACCAACTCACCATCTCCTGTGTGCACAGAATTCAACTCTCTGAACAGTTTAATTATTTTAATTGATCAGTATAAGCAGTTGTGAACAATTCGGAGTAAGAGCTCCAAGTTCAAGTACTTTCTTCTTTTCACATTTTTCTCATCTTCGTTTCACATGTAAAAACTAATTAAAACCTCTCAAATTTAAGACTATATAAAGTATCACAAAGAACTAGTCACTAAGGTGAAAAAAAAAAAGATACTGGTTTCCATGGCCTTCTACAGTTGAAACGACGTGAAAAATTATTTCGTTGGTTTGAAGTCTTTTGTGAAATCCCTTGTGAGACTCAACTGTTGACTGTGGTTAGAATACATTCAAAAGTATAATCAGATTGCATCATCGCCATCACCTGCTCGGAGGCAAGTTGGAGAAACATGTGCTCATGAGGCTGAGGCGGCCTCATTGTCCTACACTCTCATGTGGGCTTGCCAGAGAGATTAGTCACCAGTTTGCAGCTGGTTTCAAATTCAGTTGCTGCGATCCAAGCACAGATGCCGTGGCCTACCCTAATTATACCGCTCGGGTTTAATCTTTCCACTTGTAGCATACCATATACTGGATCGAATTCAAGGCTCTGAAAATCGGTTTCAAACAGAAGAGACTTCAAAAATCACACATTCGTGACCCTCCCCTACAGCCTGCTAATCCTATTTCATCACTGTATCTTTGGGATCTTCTGAATCTGTCCCAAAGGTGTTTATAGCTACCGCAGCCATCGCTGACTCTTATTAACAAAAAGGCAGGAAAAGCTGTTCTTGAAAAATAAAAACACCATTTTTTTAAATAAAAGTTCTGTCAGCTCCAAAGGTACTTTTTATATTTAGAAAAATTTCCATTTTCTCCCTGCTTGGAATTAAACATACTAGCAAATACTAAAGAAATTAATCTTAGTCACTGGTTTCTAAATTTGGACTATGATCAAAATCACCCTAGAGGCTTTAAAATACACCCATAGATTTCCCCTGCTATATATAAGACTTACTGAGTCATAATTTAAAGTGGTTTCTTTTAAACTTAATCTATAAATAAAGCTTATGCTGATGCTGCTGTGAAGAGAAAGAACAGGTTTCTGCCTATCTCAGGCAAGTCTTTTTGGTGCCTGTTACTGTGTACATTTCATAAACGCCCTTGAGTCAAGAATGATGTCTATGCAAGGAAATGGGGTAAAACAGAACTCTTAAAACAAAAAAAGAAAGAAAATCCTAGCATCACAAATCCATAGAAGATAATCAGACAAGAGGCTCCAAGGGGGATTTGTGGATGTGAAGAAAAATGATGAGGGGTAAAATACTTATTTCCAAATAGTCATAATTTACTAGGCATCTATTTCAACTTGTTGGATGCATGTAGTTTTTTTCTCCAAGATAACTTTAGATTTTGATTTTGAAGGTATACATTTTAAACTTTAGGTTATGCATTTCTACTTGTTTCTTACTAATGCATTCATGCCACGTAAATGGTAAACAATAGACAACCCATGCCTTGTCAATGCCCTAGAGTGGGAAAACTAGATGGATTAAATGAAGCAGAGGCCATCTTATCTAATGTGATTGGAACTATTTCTTTATTTCATAAACATTCAGTTAAATGGGAAATCATTTAAAAATGCATAACTTCAACATTATCTTTTTTTTTTTTTTAAGATTTTATTTATTTGAGAGAGAGAAAGAGAGAGAATGAGAGCGAGCATGAGTGGAGAAAGGTCAGCGGGAGAAGCAGACTCCCTGCTGAGCAGAGAGCCTGGTGGGGGACTTGATCCCGGGACTCCAGGATCATGACCTGAGCCAAAGGCAGTCGCTTAACCAACTGAGCCACCCAGGCACCCCTCAACATTATCTTTTAATTCAAAAAAAAAATAAATTGTATCTGTTTAGGAAAGTATATAATCTGAAGTTACTTAGAAAAACTAAAATTATTCCTGACATTGTCTCTTCCCATATTTTGGCATTACTGAATCCTGACTCAGGCTGTTACTCAGTACAATATACAACTATTTCTAGGGCATCTGTAACTATGACATAGTGATTTTTGGCACTGGATTGCTCTTATCCCCTCCTTCTCTTCATACTTAGATCTAGCCATTTGTGTCACAACCTGTATGGTTTCCGTATCATCCATGACTTCACTGAAAACACACAAACAATAAACTGTGACTATTAGTTTACCATACATTAGTCTCTTAGTAATTGACAAAAGCCTTCCATTTGTCTGAGATAATAAAAAAACATGTAACAACAATGAACTATGTTCTTCAGTATCGTTTGTAATTCAGAATATTCTCAAGTCACAGTTTTCACCAAAGTTTAGTAAATGCTTCAGTGGAGATTTTGCTCTGTGCCCTCACTATACCTACTATTTTTTTTAAGTGTTTGATGCTGTCTATTTTATACAACTGCTAGCTCTGTCCTACACCTGTTTTCCAAATTAAAATTCAAAACTGTTTTTTTTTTTATATCCTCTTTAAACATTTCAAAATCTTCTGATTCGAAGGTTACAGCAAGGACATTACATTTGATGTACGACTTTAGGTCACTTTCTCGAAGATCCTAAGGATAGGGATAGGAAGAAACTTAAAGTACAGGGAGCACACTCATTTCAGCTAAGTTTATTTTCCAGTGCTTCTATGCTGAGGGTACATATTAATGGGGGGAAATTCTATAAATAATTTAGAGAGTCCATTTGGTAAAACACTAAAAGATATATAATGTATATTATTCTAACGTTCTAGGATTTGTGACTTTGCCTGTAACATAAAATATAGCTTGTTAGTTCTACCTGCATTGCTATCTATGGCGACTATAACTCCCTCTTTGAATTTTTTACTTTACTGCCCTGTGCTCTGCTTTTCTATGTCATCATTTTGGAGAACTCAACTACATGGCATAACTGATCTGTAATTAAACTGTCATTATCAGTAAAAAACAAATCATTTGTAAGTTTTTGAGCAACAGGTTGATCAGAAGACAATCTCTCCCTTCAAGTGCCCAACACCCCAACATCTGACTTTTCCCCAACTTTCCACCTGTTACTTGCTTTAACATTCCCACGCAGGGAAGATCTGGGGTCAAGGCTCACATTTGTAGAAAAGCCACCTGATTAGAGTTCTGAGCCTTTCTTAGTAATAAGCCCAACATGCAATTCATTGTATACAATCTCTGATTTGTTTCGTAGCAGATGAGAACTTAAAGATACTTGCAAATCAAGAAACCTCGATTCTCTTTATAGGTTATCTCAGTCACACCTAAATTGATAGCTCTTTTTTTTTTCTTCTTAGAAATTAAACTATGGATTACTTTCAAAGCATTTAACTATATTTTTGTAGAAATAATTACTTCTTCATTATACTCGTGTATTTTAAAAATTAAACTGTGCTATTACGGGAACAAACACCCATGTTTCAGAGCAAAGAGTGTGACACATGGACAGGACACCATTCTGCCGGAGGAGCACAAGCGTGTCTGCTCACCAGGGAAGGGCTTATACACTGACAATATTTAGGACTTCCTGGAGAAGCTGGAGAATACTAATCAATTTGCAAATTCACCTAAGTGGAAGTCAATTAAGACTTCCCTTCTATACTATTCTTTAAGGAAAACATGGGACCCCTCTTTTCCAAAGTAATAGAAAAGGCTCTGAAATGGAAGAAACGGTATTTTGGAGAAAATTAAAGAAAAATAAAATTTGACTTTCCAAGACTTGGTTAATGTATCTTAATTCCAAGACACATTTGTATCATATTTTTTTTTAATTTTATTTATTTATTTGTCAGAGAGAGAGTGGGAGAGAGAGTGAGCGAGCATAGGCAGAGGCAGAGGGAGAAGCAGGCTCCCTGCCAAGCAAGGAGCCCGATGTGGGACTCGATCCCAGGACGCCGGGATCATGACCTGAGCCGAAGGCAGCTGCTTAACCAACTGAGCCACCCAGGCGTCCCTCATATTTTTAAATAATGGTTTTGTGGAAAAAAATTGGTACATATGTAATGAAATAATAAGAGTCAATCACAGAATTTTTAATGTTTAATCTAGTTTTATTTTTTAACTTTTATGTATTTATTTGAGAGAGAAAGAGAAGGAGAGAGGATTTGAGTAGTGAGAGGAGCAGAGGGGGAGGGAGAGAAAAAGCAGACTTGGCATTGACAGCGTAGCCCTACATGGGGTTAGATCCCAGGACCCCAAGATCATGATCTGAGCAGAAACCAAGAATCAGGCACTTAACGAACTTAGCCATCCAAGCGCTCCACAGAATTTTTAAACAGAAATTTTTACTTAGTGAAACAAAACTTATTTTTCCAATAAGATACACAATAAATGCAATATTTCCATCTTGATATAGATAATACTGTATTTCCATTAATAATGAAATCTGGTAATCGGAACTATACCAGTCAAACTAAAATAGCTCCTGTTAACTACCCACAAAGCTGTAAGCAGCAAAGAAGAACGTACAAATGCTAATATAAACAGGTAAAAGCCTCTCCATTTTAATTTAATGGGTTACTATTCTTTCTTTAATAACAACAAAAGCTTCAGCTAATGTATTACTTCCAATGAATCAAAAATGGAGATGGAAAGAATTTCAGCAACAAAAATGAATTCCTGAATGGAATTTCTAGCAATATTCACCAAATAGGCAAATTTAACTTGATGCTTTGAGGATTCCAGAAAACTTCAAAAAGCCCAGCTCACAACAGTACACAGCTATTTGAAAGACTGAATGAAATAAGATATATCATTGTGCTTGGAAATGTTTAAAGCACTGGGAAATATTAGGCATTCTTACTATTAATATATATTAGTTAATTTCATGATGTAGGACTTCTGCAATAAAGATCTCAAAATCTGGGGCGCCTGCATGGCTCAGTCGGTTAAGCAGCTGCCTGCGGCTTAGGTCATGATCCCAAGGTCCTGGGATGGAGCCCCACTTCGCACTCCCTGCTCTGCAGAGAGCCTGCTTCTCCCTCTCTCTCTGCTGCAGTTCTGCCTACTTGTGCACTTTCTATCTCTCTGTCAAATAAATAAATAAAATCTTAAAAAAAAAATCTCAAAATTTGTACCTTAAGATTTTTTGAAATTTTCAACAATTCATGATCACTTTCTGAAAGTTATCCTAAGTAGTCTTAATAAATGTGAGTTCAGTAGAATGTTCAATTTTACAAAATCTTCCTTGAAAAAAGGAGCTTTATGCCTATACTGTAAACCAAGGTAAATATTATCAAGATAGTAATAGGTTTAAGGCCAAAAAGCTTTTGCAAACGTCTTTAGCCATTTTAAGCCAAGTGTTTCCCAAACTTAATGTAAATGCAAATCTTCTTTCTAACCAACTATTAACATCTTCCCAAAGTAGTAAATCTTCATGAGTCCAATTTAACTCAAATATTACTGTCTTCTCTTATTCTGTCCCAATATGAAAATTTTATTTTATTTTAAGATTTTATTTATTTATTTGACAGAGAGAGAGATCACAAAAAAGCAGAGAGGCAGTTGGGGGTGGGGGGGGTAGGAGGGGGAAGGAGGCTCCCTGCTGGATCCCAGGACCCTGAGATCATGACCTGAGCCAAAGACAGAGGCTTAATCCACTGAGCCACCCAGGCGTACCCCAATATGAAAGATTTTAGATCAAGTTTTTGACCTATTTACCTTTTGTCCTCTGTTATAAACAACATGCTTTCACTACTAATTCTAGGTAAAATATATATCTATATTAAACTACATGTTGGAAACCAGCAATGGAGTCATCTAAAATCCAATTAAATAAAATAAGAAGGTAATAATCAAGTGCATAAAATAAAAATCAAATATCAAAACAGCATTCATAACAATAAAACAATGATTTTCTTAGAAAAACAATAAATATTTGAGATCTATGACCTACATGTCAGATTATAAAACTGAGACCAAAAAATAAAGTTACTCTACTTTTAAGTAGTAATAATTCTTATCTTGAGACAGAATTATAGAAGACAATAAATAGACCATACCCGAGAATTACATACAAAGCTTTAGTTGTTAAAAACAGCTTTTTTAACAGCAGATTTTTCTTCCAATCTGTCTATACTCTAAAATACTAAAAAGGTAAGTGGAATATAAAAAATCCACCAAAACAGAATTTATCTTCATAAAACTTAAAAATTATCCCTCCCCCCCCAAATATTCTATAAATGTCAGGTGTTGGGTTGTGAATCAAATCTCAACATATTTAAAGATACTCATTTGGGCCACAATCTCTGACCACAATGCATTAAATTAAAAATCTTCACCAAACAGATAACCAAAACAAAACATCTCATATACTTGGGAATCTTAAAATATTTTTTTGAAGATTTTATTTATTTAAGAGAAAGAGAGAGCGCGAGCGAGCAAGCGCACGTGCATGAGCTGGGAGAGGGACAGATGGACAGAGAGAAGCAGACTCCCCACAGGGCAGAGAAGCCAGATCCTTGACTCCCAGGACCCTGGGATCGTGACTTGAGCTGAAGGCAGACACTTAACAGACTGAGCCACCCAGGAGCCCCAGAAATCTTAAAACATTTTTTTGTAAAGGAATTTCTTTTTTTTTTTTTTAAGATTTTATTTATTTATTTGACAGAGATCACAAGTAGGCAGAGAGGCAGGCAGAGAGAGAGTGGGGAAGCAGGCCCCCTGCTGAGCAGAGAGCCAGATGTAGGGCTCGATCCCAGGACCCTGAGATCATGACCTGAGCTGAAGGCAGAGGCTTAACCCACTGAGCCATCCAGGCACCCCTAAATAACTCAGCAATGACGTATAGAAATTTAAAAAATATATAAAACTGAAAACTAGCAGAAAGAATACAAATTAAAATTGGAAGCTGCTAATTAGCATTTGAAGGGAAATACAGAGCATTCTAAGGACTACATTAGAATGTTAAAAAGCTAAAAATTGATGAACCAAAAGTAAGCCCACCAGCCTGAGAAGTCAGAACGAGACTAACAAAATAAATCCCAAAGAAAACAGGGGGAAAAATTGAGGGAGAAACAAAAAACGACATAGGATATAAAAATACAACAGAGAGGAACAATAAATTCTAAAGTCCACCTTTGAAAAGACTAAACAAAACACAAAACAAAAAAACAAACAGAAAGAAAGAAAGAACGAACAAACTAATAGCAAAGGAATCAGTAAACAATATTAGGGGGAGAAATACAAAGTAATAACAAAAATCCCAGAGATCAAAAAAGAAAGATGTTATTTTAAAAAATTCTCTGGCAATAAAGTATGAATTTTTAAAAAAATGAGCAATCTCTTATGAAACTATAACTTACATATTGACTCCATAGACAAGTCAGTAATCATTAGTAAATTCATTCAGTAGATAAAAAGCTACCTACTAAAGAAACACCAGGCCCAGATAATTTTATAAGTGAATTCTATTAAAATAAAATCTTACACAAATTTTCCAACAAATTGTTTTAAAAATAAGGGATACTTCCCAATTCATTAAAATTAGTCTAATATAACCCTGAACCAAACTTTTCAGATAGCACAAGAATTATAAATTTCACTCAAGCCAAATATAAGCTAAATGAATCCAGTAATTTATTTTTATAAAAAATAAAATATACTTTGACTTTACTTCAGAATGCAAAGCTGTTTATATATTAAGGATTAAAGGCAAAAAATTACTTCATGAAAAGATCTAAAAAAGGCATTTAATAACACTCACTGCCCATTTATACTAAAAAAACCACTTATAACAAATTAGGAGTAATCTGGTAAACAGTATATTCTGTATTTACTAGTTAGACATTGCAAACATTAAGAGCATTCTCTTCACAACCGAAAATGGAAAATGATGCTTGCTTTCACATTTCAACATACTAGACAAGACCCTAGATAACATAATGAGAATAAAAATTAAAGGCCATAACGACTGCAAAAAAAGAAACAAACGTCATTATTCAGTGTTCATGATTATCTACCTAGAAAATCCAGAAGAATCCAAAGATGAATTATTAGAAATAAAAACTTTATCAAAATGGTTGCTACAAAGAGCTCCCTGGTGGCTCAGTGGGTTAAACGTGTGATTCTTGATCTTGGCTCAGGTCCCAATCTCAGGGTTGTGAGTTTGAGCCCCACATTGGGCTGCATGCTGGGTGTGGAGCCTACATTAAAAAAAAAAAATTCTAAATAACTGTTCCATCTGTGAGTTTCTGGCATTCTGTAGATAGTTCTTCGGGGCGCCTGGATGGCTCAGATGGTTAAGCGTCTGCCTTCTGCTCGGGTCGTGATCCCAGGGTCTGGGATCGAGTCCCGCATCGGGCTCCCTGTTCCTTGGGGAGCCTGCTTCTCCCTCGGCCTCTGCCTCTGTCTGCCTCTCTCTCTCTCCGTCTCTCATGAATAAATAAATAAAATCTTAAAAAAAAAAAAGGTGGTTGTTACAAAAGTCAACTATATTTTTTATACTAACAATAAACAATAAACACAAAATGTAATCTGTAAAAAGAAAATATCTTTTGAATGACAACATAGTGAAAATCCATGGATCCACGACTCAAGAAATAGAATTTACTTAACCGTGAAGTCGCTCCATCTCACTCTCCCCTACCCCACTTCAGAGGTAAATTCTCTCCAAATTCCATATTCCTCATTCTCCTTTTTAATACTGCTACCATATTTGTTTATATCCCTAGTTTAGTTTTAGATGTTTTAGAACCATATATTAATGGAATCACAATGACGATGTATATACAATATTCCTGAGCAATCTGCCTTTCTCATTCAACATCATATATCTGAGATTCATCCATATCCCTGAATGTACCTTGAGTTGTTTCATTTTTATATGACATTGCATTGTATGAATATACCACAGATTATGTATCTATTCTGATGATGGACATCTGGGGCGTTTTGGACCTTTTGTTTTACTGATTAAAAGCAACACTGTTACTGGACATTTGTAGCAAAGGAGAAGAAGAAGAACAACACAACAGCAGCAGCAGCCATGACTTAGGTCTAACACTTTATACAAAAATTGGTCAAAATGGATCACCTGATCTGTGGTATTTTTCTGACAGCAGCTCAAAGGTACTAAGACAGCATAAGCAAGAGGTACAAATAATACCTGGTAAGATCTATCACTTTAATGACCTTACCCCAGGTAATCACAAAACAACATTACAAAATGTAATACAGGGACCCTCTTTGGACAGATGATTTCTAAGCAACCCTAGTCAACTCATACACCTCATTTTGTTCTTGGAGGCTCAGTGCCTGACTTCCAGTGGTCCACCTTCTCTCCAGAGCTCCTTCTGCTTTGTTTTATAGCATTCTACCCTCCTTGGTAGGTGCTTTGTGAAATGAACACCAACATCTGGCCTCGCCACCTTATCTTCGGGGCTTATGGTCACAAAAGACGGTGAGATGACCAAGGATGAGTCTTCCTGACTCTCACAGGTGAAGACTCCACAACTGAACAACTTTCTATTGTTCACATCTACAAAAGCTAACTGCACTTAAATCTACACTGGAAGCATTATATAATTATTCACTCATACATAATTTTGATACATTTGACACTATGGATAGAGAAACAAAAAAAAGGGCAGTTCATTTCAGACAAACAGGAAAGAAAATCCTTTAATCATGACAAGAAATTTGCAAAATATGTGAGAAATTATGCAAGGCACCAAAAGACTGGGTACTGAAGAGTTGATTAACATTTTTGAGGTTAGGGCTCTCTTTCTCTTCCCTTCTCCTCCCTTTACCTCCTTCTCCCTCTCTTCTCCCTCTCTGTCTGCCTCTGTCTCTCTTTGGGCTGGCTAAGAAATTCTTAAAAGAGATCTATACAATATAATTGCCAATATTTGTATTATATAATATATGTATGTGTATTTGGTATTTTGCACTATCTTTCCTTTGACCGCATTGAACAGCAAAAAAAGCCCTAATATTTATGCCCACTGAATCTGTTGAAACACTTTGCCTCCACGGTTGCTCATTTCAGTCAAATTAGCTTACTATGTACTGATTATAAAATATAATTTTAAAATGGCCAAAATACAGAAAAGTCTATTCTTATATTGTTAGAATTTGCATCTACTTTCGAGTTCTACAAAAGGACAAATACATCGACTCATTTTAAGAGGTTCCTTTAAATGTTTCAAGTTACAAAGCCTGCAGGTTTGTAAAAGATAACTATTAATTTCTTAATAGAGTGTTAAACCTGGTCCCATTATATCCCAAAGGGTAAATGCTGTCTAACAAATACGTGGGTGATTAAATCAGGGTCACTGTCACTTAGGTAACTGCTCAGTACAGAAACAATTTATAATATATATACCTCTACGAACTAAAGCTGAGCAATCAATAATTTTGTCTTCCTCTGTCTACAAGTAGTTATTCAACATTAACTAGTAAATCAAGGGTGAAAGGGAGGGTTGTAAATCACGAAGAAAAGATTCATTTTACTCTTAATTCCCACTTGAATCTATGTAAAATGTTAAGTTACAGACAGTTAAGGAGGAGCTGTTGTTTTTGAATATGTAATTGCTATTTAGATGATAATAGCATGGATGTCGCAGTAGAACCATGATCCAAATTTGAATAAGGTCTTAATGAAGGAGGCGAAGGGAAGAATGAGGAATGAAATACAACAGTGTCAGCAACAGACCTTAATGAAGCAAATCACTTTCAGTACCTTTGTAATTCAGGAGGAGCTGCATAAAAAAAGTGGCAACTGAAGGATCAAAAGCAGGACCTTTGCAAACCAAACATGCTTCAAACATGACATCACTGTCTGGGCAACAAGGCATTGTGGAAAGCAGCCTCAATGTTTGGGTTTTACCGCTCAGATCGCAAAATAACTACATTAAACGATCTGGCTAGGCAAACCAGTTTCCTGAGAAAGCATCTTTATATTTCAAGTTAATGACATTTCTGAACAGAAAAAGAATTTAAATGTCCAAAGAGATCTTGGCTGATTTTTAAAAAGCACTAGATGTTTAACACTAAGAATCATTTTAAGGCAAAATTAAGCTGAATTCTCGATCCTATAAAACTAAAGAGATCCCTTTTTTTTTTTTAAGTTCCACACTATCCTCTGTTCTTTTATTACATTAGATTTATGAAGTATACAATGCATTCTACTTAATAAGTGATAGAATCATTTTACATATTCCTATTCAAAACTCAATTTCACTTTTGCAAAATCGCACTGAAGCAGCATGAGAGCATATGGCCCTCCCACTGCCAAATGGAACATACGTTTAGCCTGTTTAAATGGTTTCTCAAAGGTAACATTGATGATGGTGCTAGAAACGGAACACAAGGCTTCTGATTTCCAGGGAAGTCATTCAAAGAAAGTAAGAAGTGCCATAGTTACAAACTTAATTTGAGTCCCATACGGGCATTTTCTCAAGTCTTCTAGGTAACAATAATTTGACGACCAAATGCATTCCATACGAATATTGTGGGCAGGTCAACTACCATGCTGGATATACTTTTTGCCGCACAGACCAATACTCACAAAGGGCCACAGAAACTGCTTTTTGCCTATTTAATCCCAACTCCTCAAAAACATGCAGAAATATACTACCCACATCCTACTATCCAAAGGATGCTAGAGCAGTCACTATGGTTATGACATTCTAATGAGAAAACAACCCCTCAGTACTAATGAATAAGTGCCCTGACATGATCATGTTACTGTTTCTGGGGACTGACTAAAAATGATTTGACTTCAACGTTAGGAATGGAACAAACACATAAGCCCGGAGTTCCAGAAGATTTGCGGTCACCTCCCTGGGCCACTGCTAGGATCTTAGGCACCACTGTAAATGTTTGCATGATATTGGATTATTTTTAAAATCTAAGTTAAGATGGTCCATCCAAAAATAACAGAAACAACACACGGGACGGAGAAGATATCGGTTAAGAGCACAGACTCAGACAATCTAGTTTAGAATCCTAGCTCTGGCACTTATTAACTGTACAGTCTTGGACGAGTTATTCAACTTCTCCCACAATTAGCTTCCCCATCTGTGAGCTGGGGAGAACAGTACCAAGTTCTTAGAGCAGCGATGAAGACGAAAATGAGTTGAGATCACGTATCATCAGGGTCCTTTGCATCATTCCCTAGTGTGGGGCTTTGCCTACTTCATTTTCCCTGACTCTAAAAAATAACAATACCTAATGTTTTTAGGCATAATTCAACTGCAGCTTTGGAATGTGCTTTAAAAGACCAAAAATCTGGGGCTCTGGGTGGCTCAGTCAGTTAGGCTCAGGTCATGATTCCGGGGTTCTGGGATGGAGCCCCTTGTCAGGCTCCCCGCTCAGCAAGACATCTGCTTTTCCACTCCCTCTGCCAATCCCCAATACGTGTGCTCTCGAGCTCTTTCTCTCTCTCTCTCAAATGAATAAATTTTAAAAAATCTTTTAAAAAAAATCTTTCTTTAAAAAATAATAATAATAAATAAAGGACCAAAAATCTTACACGTACTGTTAACATTCTTATACTATTAGTTTTAATTTTTCTTACTAGAATCACTAAAACTCATGTACTTCCTACGTCCCACTGGCATTCCCTCAACTTGTCCTTCTCTCCTCCCATCATAGGGCCCCTAATCAGCAAAGCTAGACTGCTGTGCAGACATGATAGGCCTCACTGTTTCTACCTCTTCTAGACTTTCCGTGACCCTACGTCAGTAATTCATTTTGCAAACTTTTTGATCATTTTTTTCACTTGACTTTGGTTCTGCTCCAACGTGGATTTTACATATTTTCATTAATCTCTTCTGTTTTTTCCCCCCAAATCACACACCACACAGAAACAGGACGGAGCCTCATCTACTTTCTTTTCAGCGCCCAGACTCCATGAGAACTTTGGTGACTTTCACAGCTTACGCTAGGGACTGGTGATGTTATCTAGGTTTTTTCCATGCCAAACAGCACCGAAGATTTCTAATAATAGATTATAGAGCACAGACACTTTTCGGTTTTGAATATGTGCAATAGCTTCAGCCTGAATTATGATTCACTGCTTTATAATGGAAAACACTCAAACGATTACCAAAGTAATGGATTAGGTAAGTACAGTACTTAGAGTCAGATGATTATATAAAACATATATCAAGCATTTTGAGATGACACACTGAACATGAACACTGCAGAAAGCATGTGACCTGATCCAATTATATTCACTTTTTTCTACAGAGTCACTATATTAGGTTTACAACATGACTTGAATGAGTACCTTCTTAGAACACTTCAAGTTACTTTTCATTCATTTCATCCATTGGAGTACTTCAAAGCACTCTAATAATGTAAGTGGTTATTATGATTAAAAACAGCAAAGATTCTATTTTTCATCAGCCAGTTATGTTTCCAAAGCACAATCTTAATAATGACAAAAATGAAACTGTAGTGCTTCCTTTATAAATTACAATCATCTTGGAAGTTCACATACTTATTTCTTATCCTATGCAATTCAGTAGGAGCTGGTCAAAGCAGATCTCTTCTCACCATTGCGTAGGTTTTAAAAAACAAAGACTGGTTTACAGGATGGGACAAGAGGCGCTCCCTTCAATTTAGAATAATAACAAGGCCAGCGAGAATGTCAGCAGTCCCGTGTTATGTGGTTCCCATGGTGTCATTCCCCTTCTGGAGCTGTACCTTCAGGCTGGGTGAGGCTGCCTCTCTTTCCATTCAGATAATGAACACTGTTCAGGATCAGTTCCATCTTCCCTGCCTATTTTACTTCTACCCAAATAAGACACGGCACTTTTTTTTTTCCCCACTGATGACCATTTTGTAATTAAAAACTGTAAGTTAAACTGACATTCTGGTACAGAAGCAATTCTCTAAGGTAGCACTTCTTAAACTTTGTGATCTAGCTCAAGACCTCTTTACACTCTCAAAAATACTGAGGACCTCAAAGGGCTTTTATTTATGTCAGTGATACCTACTGATATTTTATCATATTAGAAAGCAAAACTGAGAAACTTAAAATATATTTATTAATTCATATAAAATTATGTTTTGGGGGTGCCTGGGTGGCTCAGTCAGTTAGCATCTGCCTTTGGCTTGGGTCATGACCTGAGGGTCCCAGGATCAAGCCCCATGTTGGGACCCCTGCTCAGGGGGGAGTCTGCTTCTCCGTCTCCCTCTGACCCCCCCCCCCATTGGGCTTTCTCTCTCTCAAATAAATAAGATCTTTTTAAAAATAAATAAATAAGTAAAATTATGTTTTGCATGTTAACATAAATAGCATGTTTTCATTAAAAAATAGCTATATTAAAAACCACAACAAATGTAGTGAAAAGAGAGGTGTTATCTTACGTTTTTAAAAATCTCTTTTAATTTTTGAATTAAGAGAGGGTAGCTGGATTCTCCTATCTACTGCTGCATTCAGGGTGTTGTGATCCACTGTTTGGCTGGAGTATATTAAAACCCAGGGTCACACAGATAAATACCTGCAAGAAGAAAGACTTCCTGGACCCCACGAAGGTATCTCTTTGAGAGCTACCATTCTAAGGAGGTTTGTGTAATTATATTAAAACATCTTGGGCGGCTGGATGGCTCAGTGGGTTAAGCCTCTGCTTTCGTTTCAGGTCATGACCTCAGGGTCCTGGGATCGAGGCCTGCATTGGGCTCTCTGCTCAGCAGGGAGCTTGCTTCCCCTCACCCCTCTTCCCCCCCCCCCCTCCGCCTGCCTCTCTGCCTACTTATGACCTCTGTCAAATAAATAAATAAAATCTTAAAAAAAAAAAATCTTACTGGCCAAATAAGAAATAAGTAAAACAAACCAAAACAAAACAAAAAAACACCTCTCAGGGGCTCACCTTCAGCCTCTGCATTGGTTAAGATAAATTCTTGGCATCATCTGTACTGTAAGCACCAGTATTTGCAGACGATTTAAGACCTGAGTGAGGACCTCTGGAATTCAATACAGGTTAGAAAAGATTTTTTTTTTTTTAATTAATGGGCTATTTTTTTTTTGCCATGTACATGGTTACATCCATACAACACACAAAGTTTCTTTTTACCTAATAAAGGAAAAATTAGAGTCCTAACAAGTTGGTACTTCACATTATAAAGTTAAAAATTCTATAGGTGAAACGAACTGGAATGATAATTGATTCTTCATTCCAAATTGGGATAGGAGACTGCTTTAAACAGCAACCTTTCACAAGAACAGGGATTTGTAAATCAGTAATTCAAGGAACTGACATGACTCTTTCTGGAGAAGCCTCACTTCAGGCACATTTTCAAAACCTTAGCAAAAGAGTCACAAACACCGAGTGGACATTAATTGCCATTTTAGTGGGCGACAGTGATTATTTTTGGCAAATAAAATAAACTACAGCTGTGCCCAATTACATGAAGAGTTATTCACTGAAACTTTGGCAAGGAAGAATTTTAAAAGCAGGCAGTAAATTCAGGGTAGCGCTACCAGAAGGCCAGCTGATGGCATTCTCCTGAAAGTCTGCTGTGGCTGGTCTTACAGCTTCAAAGAACACATAATAAATTTATATCCAATGGGACCAAAGAAGGAACAGAAATAAAGACTGAGTGCTTTTCCCCTGCAGCTAGGACAGGAACGTTGTACAGGTGGGCACAGCAACTGTTCATCAACACAAGACTATTCGGCTCGTCTGTCAGCATGTTTTACAGGAAAGAAAACGAGGTACTCATGGTCAGGTAGGGAGAACAGTTGAGCAGCTTGAACTGGAATCAAATTCTACTCACGGGAACACATTTCAGGGATTATAATAGAGGTCAGTGGAAAGAGATGATCCAATTTAAAGAAAATCACTTCAAAAACTATTTTAAAATATTTGACTAAAACATTAAGAAATACATGCCTTTCGTCTTCATCCTCAAGGGCTGTTTGTTTGGAAATTTTAAGGAATGTTTAAAAGGCACCAAGAAAAAATGCAAGGAATAAGAATTTAAATGGAAGTAGCTGTTTTGAGTATTGGAGGAAAAAGATACCTGAGTTTTATGTAAGAGCCACTTGAGTGTGAATGAAACCCAGCTTTCCTGCCTCCCAGCCCAGAACTTGATCTTACTTCACAAAATATCATATGTAAAAAATAAGACCTAATGAAACATGTAACATTAATACTATACTAAAACTATTTCTATTTTTCCTTGGAAGTCAGTTTGGGAAGCACAGGACCACCAGGCCCTGAACAAGAATATCGATTATATTACCAACTTGAAAGAGTGAGTTAATGGAGATTCAGGGTTTTAAAATGTGAAATGGCCTGTCATTTCTGCACTGGTATCATCAAATGCCGTCTTTTTAAAGCCAAGCTACGAATAATTTATCCCATAAAATCTAGCTCTCAATCACAGTAATGGAAAGGATAGAAAAACATGATGATGAGACATCTATACAGGGATCGCTCCTCTACCTTGGGATCCCTTGCCTCAAATTCAACTGCATGTGAATACATTTCCATATACCTTTTCTGCTTGAATTTCAAAACAAATTTCAGCTTCACAACTCATGACCTCCTCTTGTTGTGAAAATTCATAAAAGAAGAGAGGTCAGAGATAGAAAAGGGAAGTAGAGCCCAGAGCAAAGAAACACCAAAAATGGTCACAGTGAAATCTCAGAAAAGAGAAAGAGAAACGGCAGAAAGTAAACACAGCCTAACATCCTTGGAAGGTAAGGGATCTGAGACATAGGCGAGAACATCTATCATGAAGGAAGCACGGTGAGACCCACAGCTGCAAACCCATGAAGAGGTGGGCCAAGCAGAGCTGATGACAGGAAGGGAGGGGAGTGCCTAACCATGTTCTAGTCATGGTCCTAATCACACTTCTCTAAGGCCAGAATCAGGCAGGACCTGCAAGGCAGGAGACTAAGGTCCACTCCGAATCAGAAAAGCAGAAGGACACAGAACATTTAAATGAAGGAGGGGAGGGGGCTCTAAAAAAATGCTACTTTATAATTACTTTATCCTCATAAGTCAGTCAGAGAAAGACAAATCTATGATTTCACTCATATGTGAAATTAAAGGAACAAAAGAGATGAACATAGGGGAAGGGAGGGAAAAATAAAATACGATGAAGTCAGAGAGGGAGACAAACCAGAAGAGACTCCCAACTCTAGACAACCAACTGAGGGTTGCTGGAGGGGAGGGGAATGGTGGAATAGGGTAGCTGGGTGATGGACATCAAGGGACGCCATGATGTAATAAGCACTGGGTGTTATATGCAACTGACGAATCACTAAACTCTACCTCTGAAATGAATAATACACTATATGTTAATTACTTGATTTTAAATAAAACTTTAAAAATAAAATAATTCACTAAATCCTTTATCCTCAACAAAGCAACACAAACTTACAAGCGTGGGAGACAGAACTCTGGGAAATTTCCTAACAAACAAGGCATAGTAAATGGGATGGAGGAGGGCAGTTTCCAGTAGCTCTTCCTGAAGATGTGTAAAACGTCATGTAGATTTTCTTTAGTGTGCTTCTCTGCTTTTGTTCAGCAAATGCAAAAACTGTCCCAGCACAGCACCAACTTCAGGCCCCCAACCTTAGTCTCTGCTCAAGGTTTTAAGTTATTGGCCATAACTTCATCCTTCTGAGAATTTTCAGGGCCCTAAGCTCTACAGTGAGGGAAGAAACTATACTGTTCATTCCTTTAACGCTCTATTGTGTATTTAAAAGGTAAAAGAGGCTCCATTCTACCTCACAGAGTTTTCTCCACGAGGAACAGAACATGCTAAGTAAATGCCTGACACACAAGTGAAATATTAACCAAATCTCCGCAGAGATCCAAGTGTGAATTATATGATTTTTTCTTACTATAAGTTTTGGGGTTTTGGAGTCCCCCCCACCAAGGAATTACTTACATTAGTGAGCGTCTCTAAATATTTGAAAGCCTTATAAATAAGTGGGTAAAATATCACCACCCTTCATGAGAAGAAAATACTTCATTTTTACTTTCACTTTACTTCAGAACTTTCCCTATCTTTAACCACAGTTTTCTGGATATAATCTGACTAAAAGTAAGCTGAAGATTTATTTCCACTTACGTAAATAGTACTATTTATTACCCAGGGCCTAGTTTAGAGGTTTTATGGTACAAATTTATCCACTCTCTCTCACTCAGCTCCAATATTTACTGAACGCCTTATTTCTGTAAGGCATTATATGAGCACTAACATTGGAGAGCCTCACAAAAGTCGTGGAACAAAAAAAATATATCTGCCCTCCCTCAACGCAGCTTTAGGGCAAAATGTGAAAAGCCTGGAGGAAGGAAGTAGTCTTTCTATCCTAAACTTAGAACTAAATCTATTTCCAAGATGACCTTCCAGACTGGAACATCACATCCACAGACCACCCTAGGGATTCCAAGTGTTTCTAAAGTGAAAATTTCCAGTGCTCCTGTTTCGGCCAGTCTGGTGCCACTATTTTTAAACAGTTCAAGATTTTCCTATTTTAACGTAAAAATAAAACAAATCTGTATTATGAATTCATAAATTCTTATAAAATTCAAGGGCAATTAAAATCTTCACTTGAGGCCCAACTTTATGAATGGTTGGTGGAAGTATAAACATAATTTTACTTTCAAATCATCAGAAAAAGAATCTAAGAGACCTAAAAACTCATTATATTCCCTTAAAAAAATTACACCAATACGAAGGAAAAGCACAAAACTATGCCCTCAGAAAGGTCTGGCATTTCCATGACCAGTGAAGTCAGTGCCCCATCGAGTTGGAGGAAACCAACATCCACAAAACTCATCACTTACACGCTGCAGAAAAATTCAGGGTCTGCTTTTGGGGATGCATATCACTTTGAGAGGTGTTCAGTTTAGGACAAGATTCTCTTTACCTCACCATTAACAGTTGCTCAGGAAGAGAGGTGGTTAATAATGACGAGGGCCGGAGAAGGGGGGAGGGGAAGAGGTCAGTACCAACAGAACCTGAGAAGCTAAAGCTGTAGCACCTACAGGTAAAACCTGGCTATCTGATAGTTGCAAAGCTTGAACCGAACTGCCCAAACAGGATCTCCAGTTATATGATCTACCACAAAAAGGAAAAATATGCAGACAGGTTAAAGTCCGCAATGATTCAATCTCAAACACCATGTGAAGTCATGTGGATCCGGTTCAAGAAGTGACTTCTAAGGAAGAGGCTGAGTTCTGAAACACTGAAAGTTAACTTAACAAACACTTCTTGTTTAAAATTTCTACAAATCTGGTTGAAACTGATGGCAGAGAGGGAGGCAGAAACGCAGTCACAGGTATTTATGAAAACCACTAAAGAAATAAGTCTCCATAGTTACTTTAAATGTATGAATTGTTATGGGGCGCCTGGCTAGCTCGGTCGTTTAGCATCTGCCTTCGGCTCAGGTCATGATCCCAGGGTCCTGGCACTGAGCCCCATATCGGGCTCCTTGCTTGGTGGGAAGCCTGCTTCTCCCTCTCCCATTCCCACTCCTTGTGTTCCCTCTATCACTGTCTCTCTCTCTCAAATAAATAAATAAAATCTTTAAAAAAAAAAAGAATTGTTATATATTGCAACCTTCTCATAGAAATTTGACCTATCTATATTTTACTTCATTAATTTCATCAAAAAGAAAAAAAAAAGGATTTGGTAAAGCTTATAGCAATTCACAGTGAATAAAAATCCCTTCACCAGCATGGTGTCTAGCCCATGAGCACTCAATAAGTATTTGAGTAGGTACTTGATAAATATTTATTGAATAAATGATCAACTTACTGGAAATTCATGAATGGTTTACAAGGATTCTGAGTCTCCTAAACTTGTAGCTGAAATATTGGGCTTATGGATTCATGGGCATTTTTTCAACAGATCTTCACACAGCCCATATCTAAAAAAGGATATGGCTTATTTTGAATAATGGATGAATTATTTATCTTTCAAGCAGCCCACTATTAATATTACTGAGATTTTGATAAGAACTTGACAACCAAAAGATCCAGATAACACATTTTCTGGAAAGAACCTGCAGCAAAGAAATTCTCTATTTCTAATTAAAAGCAGAACTGTATGCTCTGACAGTCAAACGAGCAGAGGGCAAGAGTTATAAGGAATCCACTCCAAGCAACAGCAACCGCCCAAGAGAAAAGGCCATTTAACAGCGCTTACAAAGTGGGCTGAAGGAATACCAAAACTTTCCTACAAAACACTTCTGGTCTCATTACACAGAGTCATTGAAACAACCAATGAATTTTCACTTCTCAAACTGGTGGAGAAATACCCCCAGGAGGTATATGCAGCACGTCAGAAGATACACAATGACAAAGGAAAAACACTGCAAAAGTTTTAGCATCTATTTTACTGTGAGATGTTACACAATTTAAGGCATTTTATGTTAAGGCAATCACAGCTATATTGTGCACTGAGTGCAAAATTCACATGAGTTTAAGGTATCCCCAGCTCTGGGGCTGAGGGTGGGAATCCTTGATGTCAAGTGCCCCCTCCAAGCCTTTAGGGGGTGCACATTCATGCTCCTTTATCACTGGGGTACTTTGAAGAAAAGTTCAAACAGACCTGCCACAGAGAGGCCACAATAATTGTTCAAATTGGATTTTACATTAGCCATTTTTAAAAGTCTCTGAAGGATACCCATAAGACATCTATTTTAAGCAAATAACTTTAAGGAAACCCTTCAAGATGAAATAGATGTTACCTGATTCATAGGCCTTTTAGAGATAAGCAAATTGAATACTGCACCTTGTCTGGCAAACACGATGCTGATGTTACAGCAATAAATAGTAAGCAGTTCTTTCAGATAAAAACTAGACAGCAGAAGTAGTAGATAGTGAGGGACCCATCCAAAAAAAAAAAAAAAAAATCTATACAATCAGCACTGTTGTAGAAGATTTTAATCTCTCCCTTCAGTCCAGCAAAGGGTCAGGTAAGAATTGATTGAAGAGGCAGGTGTTCGTCCAGATTTTAACAGTGAAAAAAATAAGAATTTTTAAAAATAAAAAGAAGTGCAAAACAAGCTGATTTACCCTTGCCGAAAATTACCTGATCTACCACAAGAACATTCCTAGAGTTGGCTTGGAACCCATACTTCTATAAGACTGAAGTTCTTATAGAACTTGGAGCAAGGAAAGGGTGTTTACTGAGCATGCTAAGTTTAGGTCATTGCTGGTTCCATTTCCCACAGTCAAATGTCCAGGAAAAATCAATAAATCTGTGACCGGTCTTATGCTGTTCTTAACAGATTGCAGATGGAATGTCTGAAAAGGGCAGTCTTCAAAACAAAACAAAACAAAAAAACAGGAGAGTCTACATCTGAGTTGGGTCTGACGGGCCCTACCCATGGAGTTATTAAGGGTGAACAAGTTGGCAAGATCAGTGCCCACTAATCAAAGCTGACTTTGAGCAGTCCTAGAGGCAGAAAATCTTTACAGACTACTTTATTTAGCTTGAGCTTGTGAGTCATTTGTTCTGTAGGAGGGAGAGTTACTGGCAACAAATGAGGAAGAGCCTTCAAATCGATAAATTTCAGGCAGTTGACATGGGTTAATAGCCGGGGAAAAATATGCTTCTTCATGATCAAATGGGATCTGAATTTCCACAACTTTACTAACCAAATTCATACCACATATTATTCTATTCTCAAATCTGGCCTCATGGCCAATGCCGTGGCTGAGTTCAGGTCTTCTAAAAAGTATATTTTTCTAGGAAATTTCAATTTTCATACTAAGACACATATAACAATTTACCGTGTAATTTTTCCGAATTATTTTTATCATGATAATCCACAAATCAGATATTTGGTTCTTTGGTTTTAAGCTAATTACTCTTTTCAATTTCAACTCTAAAAGAGTTTCATATGAGCTTGAACAGAAAATAAATCACACAGACAACAGTTTTATCAGGAATACATGGAGATACAATAGGTTAAAAGAACGTCATATAAAGAAAGCTTGACAATCCATCTCTCTTCCACTCCCTTGCCTTACTAAATCCAGCTATGAGTCCATAAAATGTAACATGATTAACGCTGCTTAATTTATAATCATTTATGATCATGTGAGAAGACAGATGTGGAAAATAAAGGACCTACAGATGATGCCTGACTGATAATTCCCAACGCACACAGATACAAAAGATGCTGGGTCTATTAAGAACAAGAGTTGAGTGTCCTTGTCAAGATGCACATGCTCAGAAGCAAGGCTTCTTTACTCAGGGACACGGTGCAAGGGGTCAGAGTCTGTCTGTAGAATTCCTCTGCCAGAAAGTCAATGTGTTATAGCTGCTAATACCAAAGAACATGAAAAGCCTGAGTGTTCTTGCTGAGGCTAAATATTTAGGCAGTTCTATGCCTAAAAGTAACAAGGAAAGAGCATGGTTGAGAAGCATGTAACAAAAATTAAATGGACAGAATCAGAATAAAAATAAATTTATTATGTCTAGAAAAAGATAGAAGGACAAAGTTAACCGACTCTTCTCTCTCCACATCCTTTCTTAACTATCAGAACATAACCACTTTTTGCTATAAATCAATCCTAAAGTTGGCTGTGCTTGAAAATTCTGTCCAAGATAGACTGTGGTGGGGGAAAGGTTGATGACAAATAAACAAACTACTGTATGTTTACCTGCTCAGGAGCAACGGTGCTTTTTTCTACCTGGAAAATGCTCAATTCCTTCTTCAGAAGGTTCACATGTCATCAGAGATAAACTTCCAACTACTTGAGAGCGCTCTTCTGTAGGTGTGGGAAAAAACTAAAGGTTTGGTTTCTTTTAAAATTAAAGTTTCTGGGACCCCTGGGTGCCTCAGTCGGTTAAGCTCCAACTCTTGGTTTCCACTCAGGTCATGATCTCAGGATCGAGGGATCCAGCCCCCAGTCAGCCTCCATGCTCAGCGGGGAGCTGGAGACCCTTGCCCTCTGCCCCTCCCCCATTCCCTCTTTCTCTCTAAAATAAATAAAATAAAAATTTCTAATATATTTGCTACAAGTGCTTATTGACTCAGTTGAGAAAAAATTCAGCATTTAGTCAACACACCATCAACAGACATTCTAGATCAACTGGCAATAAGGGCAATAAAAAAAAGAGATCATAACTTCTTTCTGAGAGGGACTTTTTTTTTTTAAATAACTGACACGTGGGGTGCCTGGGTGGCTCAGTCAGTTAAGCTTCTACCTTGAGCTCAGCTCATGATCTCAGGGTCCTGGGATCGAGCCCTGCATTAGGTTCCCCACCCGGCGGGAGTCTGCTTCTCCCTCTCCCTCTCCCCTTCCCCTTCTTGTACTCTCACTCTCAAATAAATAAATAAATAAATATCTGACATGTAAAAATAACACATGACAAAAAAAAAAACAAACACATGACTTTAACTTTATTAACTAAATCAATACAAAAAACAAATGCAGATGAAAAATTACTATATATCTTCACAGTATGAGTAGTGTTTAAAAGTTTAAACTTAAAATTCTAGAGAAACAATCAGAACTGAAATTAAAATATAACTGAAGAAGAAGAACACAAAACTCCACATTCATGTTACTAAAGTTCCTGAGTAGACTATAATAAAATAGATAGGGTAAAGTTTATGCAATCCATTAAAAATGATATAGTTAATATAAGCAATTTTTTAAATGCAATGAAATTTCACCTTAAAATTGACCTTAATGTTTAAAGGATGTCTTCTAATAGACTAGAAGTTCCTGATATACCTGAAGGTTTTTAGGGAATAAAGGATGGTATTTAGGGAATAAAAGTCAACATCCAGGAAAACATGAGAGAGAAAATCAGATAAAAAAAATGGATTAATCGGGCGCCTGGGTGGCTCAGTGGGTTAAAGCCTCTGCCTTCGGCTCAGGTCATGATCCTGGGATCCTGGGATAGAGTCCCGCATTGGGCTCTCTGCTCAGCAGGGAGCCTGCTTCCTCCTCTCTCTCTCTCTGCCTGTCTCTCTGCCTACTTGTGATCTCTGTCTGTCAAATAAATAAAAATAATAAAAATCTCAAAAAAAATAAAAAAAAACGGATTAATCTCTTTTTCCAAGATATATTTTCCTCTTAAAATGTTGTAAATTATTAAGTTACTGCAAAATGAGTGAGAAGTTTAGGATAAGCTTTTCTTATATTATTATATCCTGGCCTTAAATCTACCAAAATAATATATATATATTTAAAGAAATATTTGAAGAGAAGGTAACAGCATTTATAGTTACTCAATAAACATTCAATGAACTGGATTACATTATGGAAACAGGAAGCACAATGTAATTTTAGTAGCAGAATAAAGTGAATTTCTGCTTTTGGGAGAACTATTACATATACTGTGAGAGAACTGGGATTCAGAGACATCTTTTTGAGGCTCCTTTTGACTTTGGGTTTATGTAAGTACTACATGTTCATTACAATAAATATAATCAAACTGGGTAAATATAAGTAATAAAAAGGAAAAAAGTAAATCACCTCAATTCATAAAGTCCATTGGTAAACAAACATTCTTCCAGAAATTTTTAGTCACATAAAATATATGTAAGAAAAAGGTTCATGTTGGGATGCCTGGGTGGCTCAGTTGGTTAAGCGGCTGCCTTCGGCTCAGGTCATGATCCCAGCGTCCTGGGATCGAGTCCCACATCGGGCTCCTTGCTCCGCAGGGAGCCTGCTTCTCCCTCTGCCACTCTGTCTGCCTGTGCTCACTCTCTCTCTCTCTCTCTGGCAAATAAATAAATAAAATCTTAAAAAAAAAAAGGTTCATGTTATATACAATGGAATATTATTCAGTAAAAAAGAATGAAGTCTTGCCATTTGCAATGACATGGAAGGAGCTGGAAAATATTATGTTACACAGAATACGTCAGTCAGAGAAAGACAAATACCATATGATTTCACTCATATGTGGAATTTTAGAAACCAAAGAAATGAACAAAGGAAGAAAAGAGAGAGGCAAACCAAGACACTGACTCTTAACTCTAGAGAACAAACTGATAGTTACTGGCAGTTGGAGGGGGAGGGAGATGGGTGACATAAGTGATAGGGATGAAGAGTACACTTAACAGAGTGAGCACTGAGCAATGTACAGAGTTATTAAATCACTATATTGTATGCCTAAAATTAATATATACTCTATGTTAACTACACTGGAATAAATAAAAATTTAAAGGTTCATGCTAAACATATCAGCCTTTAAGCTGCATCTGTTTATGTTCTCATGATAAATTACTAAAAGTAGAATTTCTAAAGTGAAGGATCTACTTCTTTAAAGCTTCTGATACAGGCTACCAATTCTTCTTCCAGAAGGACTGTGTAAATATAAATTCCCACCAGCCGGAGGCAGGCTGGTACACACAGAGCTCAATTCATTTGCATGTTTCTCTTACGCTGTGACTCAGTGTATGTAACTCTTCTCTCTTGGGCTGTCTTTTTGTTCCTATTGCTACCACCTTAGGATGACACTGAAAAAATGTCAATTTTCAATAACACTGCTACCAACACCAATGTTATCTCTATGGCTGCCTACGTTGTTTGACTGGCAGAAATTCTGCCTCCCTATTTGCCGTCCATCCCTCCATTACCTGCAGACCAGCTGTTTTCCAGAACAAAGAAAGAGTGACGTGTATGCTGGCAGTATAGGAATAGGGAACAGAGTACGCTGCTTAACTCACAGAACTGAACACCAAGGGTAGACAGGACAGCCGCCAAGTTCTAGATGTTAAAAATGTAGGTCTCAACATACTCTACCATGTGCAGATCAGCTGGTTCTTTCCTAGTCTGACTGCGTCCCAGATTCTGCCATTTAGCTGCCTGTCAACCTTAAGTTTCGGTAATTATTATAAAATTTTCCCGTTTATGGGGCGCCTGGGTGGTTCAGTGGGTTGAGGCCTCTGCCTTCGGCTCGGGTCATGATCTCAGGGTCCTGGGATCGAGCCCCGCATGGCGCTCTCTGGTTAGCGGGGAGCCTGCTTCCCTTCTTCTCTCTGCCTGCCTCTCTGCCTACTTGTGATCTCTGTCTGTCAAATAAATAAATAAAATCTTAAAAAAAAATTTTCCCGTTTTCATAAGTATTTTAATAAAAGATTCACCAGGGATAAATTGAGTCTACTAGCTAGATAAAATTTTAACAAAAAAAGAAAAGCTTCATACTGAATTTGTTTCATGGCTGGTGCACTGATTTCTTGGCCTCTTGAAAAAGAGCTCAATGTATCAGAACATACTTTAGTATGACCAATTTATTCCAACAGAGATTAGAATAAATTGAGGGATTTGTCAGTCTCTTTAAATACATAGCACAAAAAAAAGTATTACTGAAATGTTAAGCTATTAAAAACAAACAAAAACTTCGGAGATAAAAATCTAATTTCCTTTCTCATTCACCAGATGAGGAATCTGTGTCCCAGTAAAGTGATCTGAACTGTGTAAGATGAGAAAAGAAATAAGCAGCAAAGCTCCCATCTTCTCCTTCGAAATGTAATCTCTTCCCACACTGAAGGTCACGTAGTGTCTGAAAGTCAAAATGCTCTTTCCAGAACATTATGAAATATTGATATTGGTATTTTAAATTTTATCATACACACTGTAAGTTCAGACAAAATTTTATGTTTAGTTATTCTGTTTAAATTGCTGTTAATATGCAATTTATTTTATTTTGTAGGTTATCAAATAAAATATAAAACCGTGACTTGGACTGCAAATGTTCAAAGAACAAAGCAGCCAAAGAAGTCAGTATGATTGTGTACTTGCAAGTTATTCCTTTATTCATATTCATATTCATGTTGTCTGCCTAATACCTGCTTATAAATTTAATGGTGGCTCTCTCTAGAACTTAAGGAAAATTTCAGAACAAAAACATGCAATTCCATCAGCTTGTTTTTTCCTATAGAAAGACTACTATTATTCAATTTTGTCAGTGTAACACCTCTGCCCTGTTCCAGGAAGGTGCACATGGAACTCAACCCAAGAAATATAGGTTTGTACCACACTGAGCTCTACACGCTTCAAGGTCCTGTAACCTTGGAGACCTACAGGAGCTGAAAGAAAATGCATCCTTTTGGGGAAGGGAAAACATTTAAGCATATCTAAACTGGGAATATTAAAATACATTTGGATTCATTAGCATATTTTCATAACAGGTAGAAATGATAATTGAGTTTTTGTGGTGGTAAATTTAAACCAACTTTGGCAATAAAATGATGCCCACAGGCTAGAAAGGCATTTATATCTCACAGGGAAGGGAATGCTTTTACTATAATTGGTTCATATGGTAATGCGATATTCTATATGAAGTAGCTTCTATACTATACTTACCCTCCTTTCTCTCCTTAGCAAACAAAAGAATCTATATAAAGTATTTTAAATACATAACTCTCAATCGGAAATATTTACATATGAGGCTGTTTAGAATTATCCCTAAAATCTCCTTCAACACTTAGCGATTACATGTTGCAGCATTCCCACCCTTTAAAGGTAGAATGTAAAAAATTGTAGCTTGATTTTATAATAAAAAAGATTAATGAACTTTTTATCATTGCCCTTAAAAACTCTTCTTTAAAATTTGACACACTGAGCATGACTGACACGCAATCAAGTAAAAACAGAATATGTAATCGGTTTTAAACTTTAAATAGTGGCTTTAGAACTATAAAAAGAAACATACACATTTCAATTTTCCTCCCAAATTTCCATGTTTAAAAAAAGAATTACGATTTCATTTATTGCCTTGGGCAATTTTGGAAATGGCATATTTCTAAATATATAACACCTAAAGATACGTGAGTCATATAGGTGACTTGCTTTAAAACTATATTAAGATTAAGACTGTTATCATTAACAGGATTGCTGACTTTAAAAAATAGCTGGTCCAGATTCGCAAAGGAGTCTCCTGCTTCACATCAGTAATCCATTCCTGAATACTGGACTTATGAGAAAATGTATGAGGGACCATCCTATTTCTCTTCAGTTTGGATGAGAAAAATTATAACGTGTTGCACATCAATCTCAAACTACCAACCAATTTCTTAAAATCGAACTAAAATACAGCAAAATGCCTGCATATAAGTAGTGAACTATTATGTTTGTATGTTAAACGTGTTTCCTGATCACCAAACAGTTGATATGATTGTTCACCGATCGGTTGCTTTGTAGCAGTGTTAGACAGAGCCTCCCAGACACCAGCAACATCCAGGATGCTTCCTTCCTGATGCCAGGAGCCATATCTTTCAAAATGTTTACATGGGACTGTGACAACCTAGTCATTTCATTTGCAACACAACTCAAGACTATTTCCATACATTGTTTTGTTAAAATTAAGTTTTGGAAGGTCATAAATATAAACTTTTCCTATAACACATATCAAGTGAAGAAATAGATATATATCCCATGAAGTCTGGACGTTACAAGCTAACCTGTCAAACATCAGTCCAGACATTTTCAGCCACAAGGAACAGAAGCCTATCTAAAAATGGCTTAAATTTTAATGAGGGAATTTACTATCTCACCTTGGAAGGAGTCCAGAGGTTGACAGATGCCAGGCTCGTAAATCTATCAGTTCAACAGTGTCATCATGGACCAAATCGCTTTCTCATTTTACTCTGCCATCTTCAGCATGTTATCTCTGTCTTGAGCCACCTCCCCTCAGCAAAGGTGGACGCGTTGTATGCAACCTCATCAGGCATTTCATCCAGAGAAAACAGCTGCCAGGGGAAGAGGCGGCTCTCTCTCCATTATCTGCCTCTGAGCCCCTCAGCCGAACTTCCTTCACATGCAATCAGGCAGAATTGCCACGGGTGCCCATTCCGAAACTAAGTGCCGGCAAGGTGGATTGGGCCACCCCAACTGGCTAAGACAAACTAGAACTGAGCTCCCAGGGCCGGGAATAAAGCCAGTCTCTCCTGAAACACATGGTCACAGAGATCAAATGAATACTTACTCAGAAGTATGGAAGAAGAGGGAATGAATCTGGAAGAGCCATCCCTGCTCATTTTGTGTTACTATAATTAACTAAAATTAGTATAATTTAAGTCCAGGTGACAGGTGACGTAAGTTCAACAAAGATCCATTTCCACTGGAAAAACGCCTTAATAGAAGACATTACCAAGTTTTCTAACCAAGTACTAAATGATCCAGAGGTCATTTCAAAACCCGTCGTCAACATGTTGATTGAGGATGTGCTTTATGGAACTCACTGTGCTATTAGCTAAGACACACAGCAGACAAGATGTCTAGAAGGAGGTTACAATCCAAGTGGTAAAACATAAAAAGAAAAGTTTAAGTAACATTACAGAAGAATGATAGAAGAGCTACTGCAAGAACGGTGACAGGTCCATATACAAGCAAAACCAAGAGTAAACTACCATTGCTAATTACATATTTAATATAACAAGTAAAAGAGTTCTCCAGTCACGGTTTGGGATTTGTACATCTCTATTATCATCTGCATGCTTTTAGTTTTCCTAACAGCAAACTAATTGCAGTATCATGTCCCAAAGGCACCACTGGAAAAATATGCACGTATGCTCATACCACACTGACAAGACAGAGAAACGCCAACACATGAATGAGCTGTCCCTAACGGTACTCATTCTATCGAACACCTGATGTTCAATAGTATTGTTTTGAGATGTTATTTAATTTTTATTTTTATCTTAATTTTTATTTTTGGAGGTCTAGACACTTAGAGACACTTAACCTCCTTATAGATACCGCCTTGGCTATGTATCTCACATTATAGTAATTATTCCTTAATTTTCTTTTAGCTGCTCAAAAGTCATTCTGCTTTCTGAAGCCAAGCTAGTTCAAGTGGCCAATGAGATGTGACACACCTCTGACAACGACTGTGCTACCTCTGACCTTAAAATAAAAATATCCTAAGATCACACAGCCCAAGGGGCTAGTAAACATCTGGATGCATAGCAACATCTAGACAAGTGATTCTTTAACCTCTTTAGGGTCACAGAACTTTGAGAATCTGAGGAAATGTAAGGAACCTTCTCCTCAGAAAAACGCAAACACAAAATTTTGCCTATAATCTCAGCTCCCCAGTCATCATGGCTAAGAACCCCTGACATAGGGAGACCAACAGGGACAATGGCTGGTTATCACAGTTACTAAACTCTTTCAACCAATCCATCAGCAAACTATTTTAAGGGTTCGTTTTCCTTCGGTGCTGCCAAGCATATTTTCACCTTGTACATCAGGAAATAATCGATGCCAGAAATAAAAATAAATCATCCTGTAAGTTTAGAAATGAGCTATTTGACTTAGAATATCGAAAAATTTCAGAACGATGGCTCCTTTAAGTCAATTATACTATAATGTAAGGTTTTAGTATATATAATAATTCTCATTAAAAACATGACTAATGTATATCTCTGTATATATGTATACATAAAATATGTACACATAATCATAAAAGTATGACTTTTTAATGAAAATACCAATTGTAGGATATCAGTTTATAATCTAACTTATAACCACAGTGTAGCAGAAATTCTTTTTAGAATTCAGTATAGTTGACATAGTGTTGTATTAGTTTCAGGTGTGCAATATAGCAAGTTAACAGTTCCATACATTACTCAGTGCTCATCAAGATAAGTGTACTCTTCTTTTTTTTTTTTTAATTTGACAGAGAGAGATCACAAGTAGGCAGAGAGGCAGGCAGAGAGGGAGGGGGGAAGGAGGCGCCCTGCAGAGAGCCCGATGTGGGGCTTGATCCCAGGACCCTGAGATCATGACCCAAGCGGAAGGCAGAGGCTTAACCCACTGAGCCACCCAGGCACCCCAAGTTCTTTGCATATTTTGAATAGTAACCCCTCATCTGATATACCACTTGGAAACATCTTCTGCCATTCAGTAGGTTGCCTTGTTTTGGTTTCCTTTGCTGCCCAAAATCTTTTTATTGTGGGATGGTCCTAACAGTTTATTTTTGCTTTTGTTTCCCCTGACTGAGGAAGACATCTAAAAAGAAGTCGCTACAGCTGATGTCAGAGAAATCACTTCCTATGTTCTTTTCTAGGAGTTTTATAGTTTTAGGTCTCCATTTAGGTCTTTAATCTACTTTTTTTTAAAAAAGATTTTATTTATTTATTTGACAGACAGAGATCACAAGTAGGCAGAGAGGCAGGCAGAGAGAGAGGGGAAAGCAGGCTCCCCGCTGAGCAGAGAGCCCGATGCAGGGCTAGATCCCAGGACCCTGAGATCACGACCTGAGCCGAAGGCAGAGGCTTTAACTCACTGAGCCCCCCAGGCACCCCAGGTCTTTAATCCACTTTGAGTTTATATTTTTGTAGGTTTTCAAAAGTGGTCCTCTTTTGTTCTTTTGCATGTAGTCATCCAGTTTCCCCAGCACTGTTTGTTGAAGAGACTTTCTTTCCCCCATTGTATATTCTTGTCTCTTTTGTCATAGAAAAGTCCTATGGGTTGCTTTTTAAAAAATGCTGATTCTCAGGCTAGAGCTCCAAAGATTCTGTTTCACTAAGTAGGGGTCAGGCCCAGGAATCTGCAGCATTTTCAACAAGGAGCAGAGTACCTGTGACAGAGCGGGTGCTCAGGAGTGTTCAATTAGTGATCACTACAATAAGAAAAAACTCCATCACACAAATTTTACATGTTTTTCTCGTGGCTGACTTTATTAGATAATGCTATTCTGAGGTGACACCTTAATTCTATCATGACAGACTAAAGGAAGAAGATACGTTTTTCTGAAATTCACGGTTATGAAGATTAATGTGCTACCCTTAGTAAGAATCCTTCCTTTCATAACATGCTTTGGTTGCATTCAAAGGGAAAAAATAGATGCTGAGTAAGACAACCGCTAAAATATGAAAGAATACGGTCATATTATTCAGATTACCAGAAAGCCAACCCTACCTGAATTGCCAGTACAAAGTACCATGCTCGTGTGTACATTTTACTGTCATCCTCATTGTTATTTCCTCAATAGAACGAAAGAAAATATAAAATTTTAAGCTCAAATATAAAAACTACTCATCACAATGTTTCAGTTAAATAGTCTCAAATGTGGAAGATACAGCATCGTGAAAGCCTCCAAGAAAATACTAGAGGAAACTCGTTTATGGAATACGGTGTTGCGTGCTTAAATTGCTTCCCTACTGATATTGCCTAAGTAAGTGCCCTCTGGGAAACAGCAGCAGAGTAAACCAGTCACTGACCCCCCCCCCCCAAATAGCTACAGGAAAAATATGGCTGCCAGAAGGTTTTATTTCAAAGAAAAAGCTCTTCTGAAGAGCTTACAGGTGTTAATCCATCACATAGATGTACTATGGCTAAAGATGAAAAGGGTTATAGGCCACTTGGCATTCACATTTGTGTAATTAGGTTAATAAAGAGTTTCTCAACCGCTCCACTGATTAAAAAAAAAAAAAGATTTAAGTTTCCAAATATATTAAGAAACTTAAAGCTTTCTGCTTTTTACCTGATGTTTGAAAGGACATGTGTTTAACCTAGAAATGTTGTGGTTTTGTTTGCTTGTTGTTTATTTGTTTATGGCTCAACTACAGTAGAAGAGAAACTGTAAGTCTATATTTTTATGAGGTCCTTTCCAAAGTGTTTGCTGGTGTATGATCACTAAATTACAGAGAACAGAATAGCTGTGGTGCTGGGCTCTGCATGCACACTAGAACTGTCTGGAGAACACTGAAAAAAAAAAAAAAATTCCTGTCTGTGTCAAACCCCAGGCCTCTCTAACCAGAATATATGGATTCTGGAGGTGCCAGCACCAGTGTCTTTTCAAAGTGCTCTCTAATGCACAGGAGGGTTAGAACCAGGGAGGCAAAGAGACGGATCATCCGACTGACATCACTGAGCCCCAGGATGAATGACTGACTTGCTCACAATTAAGTGTATGAAACAGCGGGCTCAGTTCTGCTTCTCAGTATGGTCCACACCTCTCCTTTGCCCCATGATGTTCCTTCTAACCTGCTCAGTCGAGGAGACAAGGCCGGGGGTACACCCCACACGGGACAGACTTGCCTCAACACTTCCAACTCCAAAGTGTCGCTAGATGAACGGGTAAACCAGAATTAGGAGCCAATGAATGTGAAAGTCCTGTTAATTCTATCCATAGTGGGAAAATAAACAAGTGCATGATGAAGTTAGTTGAAAAATCCTGGCACACTTGCTTTAGAATTGAAAGGTCAGAGTAAAAATACAGATTGCCAAGTAAAGTAATTGCAATTTGAGTTTTTCTGGTATCACAATACATGGGTAAAGAGATACGAATAGGGTCAGTTGCTTTTTTAGTCCATCAACACTCTATTTTTTAAAAAGATTTGGTATACTTCTGTTCTAAGAAAAGGGAGTAAAAATAGAAAGCACACACTAAAAATCTGCTTAGTTTTTATCTTTGTTGTTTTAATTAAAGCCTTCGGTCCTACAGAGACTCAAAGTGACTTACTGTCCCTCATCTCTTAGAATGTAAATTTGTCTTGTACACAGCCAAATTTCCACTTTTAAATAAAGAAAGGAGCACAGAGACAAAGAGATTACCAAAAATTTCCATATAAAAATGGAATAGTTTAACTGGAGTGTGTACAGACGGTTTGAATGATTCTGAGGATGAGGATCTTAAAAAATAAGCCATTACGTTTCAAAATCTGATCTATCATTTCAACTGGAAAACAGAAGGTGAGACTGAGTTACATATTTCAATATCAATACTTCAAAGATGATGAAATCCAAGCCACTGAATTACTAAACTCTGATTCTCAATTCAGTTTTACGAAAGAATCAGCTTATTGGGAACTATGGGTCCCTGTGCCCTACTTTAAGAAGCACCTGCAAATTCTGAAAGCGGTGATGAACCTAAGCCCTTCCATCTTCAGGGCAGTCCTCGCCCTATTTCATTCCACTGGGTCCAAAGTCCTATTCAATATCTGGTCAACCATGTCAGCGAACATAACAAGAGTAATCTAAATTAATCCTTTTCATCTTACATTCCGTGGGGTTTTCTTGTTGCTTTTATTTTTCCTTCTTCTTGCCATAACATAATAAGCTAATTCATGCCTTTGTCTTAGTTTTGGAAGGAATTACATGCCAACGTCTAGGCAACAGATACCCTTTTCCTTAATTTAAAATAACTACGAGGTTGCACACTACAGTAGTAAATTTGTAATCAACTTAAAGATAATGTCTTAAAAGTACAATTAAACATGTCATAACACAAGAAAACCCTGGTAATTACTAATAGTACCACGCTCACTGGGGTTTTAAACACTAGTATAAAACTAAGAAAAATCGCCACCCAGTGATGCAAATGAAAACTGCAATTTGTTTTTGTGTAAAACGAGTACCCTGGAGGATTACTTCAACTTCATTACTGAATGAAGGAATAGCTATTACCTTCTTATGTGAATGGGAACTGGTTACAAGGGAAAGGATGTTTTTGTACAAGGCTTTCCCCGCCTTATCCTTATTCAGCACACTCGACATTTCACAAAGGCTGAAAGCTTTGGAAACCTTAACAGGGAAAAAGCTTTCTGTCCAAAAGTGAGCTAATTGTATACCAACATCCCAGCTATTCCTATTATCATCAAAGTACCTAGGCTGTGCCTGAACCCTGAGTTTCAAGTCGCGGGGTGTTGACTTCAGCAACTCAGCAATGCCATCTAATCTTTGTGACCTAAAACCTCTTTCTGTTAAATAAGCAGGAAGGATTGCCTAGAGTAAAAGGTACTCTGGAGTGGGAAAAAAGAGATAATTCATACCTTTTACAACACAATTTACTGACCATTTCAGAAACAGGTTATCAAGACCACATACAATGATAATCTCACAGATTCCGTAGAATCCATATCAAGAAGAAGTTGTTGCCATAAATATAATTGTTTTTCTAAGTCTTTATTTGGTTGTATCACTTCCAAAACACAAGAAAACCCATTATATACATTTATTTTCCTGCAATGTATCTATTGCACATGAGGACAAAGACAGTTATGTGGATATATGATAACCAAAATATATGTGTGCAAATATGGGGCATGTTAATAAGAACATTTCATATCTACCATTTGACTTATTTGGCATTTTCCCAAATATTTTACACAGTATGCACTGAGACTAAAGTGGGTATTACATTTGTCAGTATGTTATCACATGATAAAAAAGAACAACTTAGCAGAACAAGTCAGCTTAAAAAAGGAGGTTACCACTTTTAAAGTGGTAACCCCTTTAAAAACCATTTTTAAAGACAGCTTATTATATGCCTAATAATCTGTCCTGACTTTTACCAGTCAAATCAATTAAGTCCCTAACTGTCGGTGCATTTTTTACTAACTAAATAATGTATACTATCTTCCAACCTCAACCTCATTAAGATTACTGTTGTCTGACATAGTTAAAAGTATTTAGACTATTATACATTACATACTACATACTGAAAGGTTTAAGGTAGCCAAAATCATAGCCCAACTTTATGAACAACCAACGCTCTTTTATTTAAAAATGAAATCAAAGAAACACAGCACTTTCTCTTTGAAATAGTAAGGAACACAATGTAAAAATTTTTTTAAAGAGCTTAAAATGTCACTAATGTTTTAAAATTCAAAATGATATTATGACATTTAAAAAAAAAAAAAAAGATGGGTAGCTTAGTGGTTAAGAGGATTAGGCTCCAAAGTCAGATTGCCTGGACTCCTTCCAGATTGGCTACACGTTAGCTGGAGGAACTCAGAGAAGTTAAGTCCTCACCTGTACGTGGACATAACACCACCATTTCACTGACAGGGCTGTTCTAAGCACCTTACACATGGTAACCCACTTAATCCTCTCCATAACCCTGTGGGGTTGGTACTATTTTTGTGCTCATTTTCTAAATGCCCTCCCACCCCCAGAGGTTATATAACTTGCCCAAAATGGTGAGGGGTGGCATATACGCCATTCCAAAATATGCCACTTTGGCATAAGGATTGTTCTGAGCCGAAGGCTCTTAAAACACAGCAGGTGCAAGAAGGGGTCTCTAGCCTCCCCTTTCCTTCCTAAAAGCAGGAGATAAAGTCCCCTAGAGAAGATGCCAGGAGGAAAGAAATACTCCTATCAGCAGAGGTGGAGAACTGAGGCCAAGAGAACTCTGTACAACAGACCCTGTTAAAATAACTCTTATCTTTCTTTAGTCTCCCCACATTCTTTACTTTTCCACAAGGGCCTCTTTGTTCAACCTGGTATATAAGCACATAGGTTTTGCCACGTCTTTGGTCTTCATTTTCCTGAGGTGGGAGGAGCTCCCATGTACATCGAAAAATCTGCATGCTTCCCTCCTGTCATCGCGTTCTATGTGTATGTATTTCCTAGGCCCAGGCAGAGACCTTAAGAGGAGCGAGAAGTTCTGCCTCCCCTGAAACAGAGACTCTGGCAAGTTGGAGAGCCAGGATACTGAGCCAACAGGTCTGGCTCGAGTCAGGATTCTTATCTGCGCTTCCCCGCAGTGCCTCTGAGGTGTTCCTGAGAAAGAAGGGAGGTGGTGTGATTGATGAGAAGAGAAAGAAGACACAGGAAGAGAGAGAGCTGATACTGATGCTGGCTAATACGACCACAACTTCAGGAGAGTAACTAAGTTCACAGAACAGTAGGTAGACGCAAAGATTTTTCACAGAAAGTGGCGAAGGGGTAAAGCTTTGTACCTGGAGGGAAATAGGGCTAAACAGAGACAAGCATCAACACTCATGGAAGCAGAAGGACGAGAAAGTCTCAGCAGACATCTATGGGACTTGTGTGGCTTGGGTCATCTGAAAGAGGGAGTACCACCAGTTGCATTTCAAATTACATCACTGTGGTGGAACGACGACAGAAGTGTCACCATGGTTGCTGCGGGGGAGGTACCGTGCAGGGACAGAACCTACCCGACTCCATCCGAGATGGTCCTGGGAAAATGCCCTTAAAGTACAGCATGTTGGCTTTCAGGAAAATATACCCTCAGAGCTTAGGTATATCAGATGGCACAGCTGGAACATGAGAGCAGATCAGAGTCATGAAGTCCTGGAAGTTTCCTCATGAATTAGCAAATCTGCAAGTTTCTGTATCTTCTGAGGCTCAGCTAAAGACTGCATCTTAAACCAGAGTCTTTTCTAGAAGAGGAAAGGTCCACAGCAAATAAGCTTCACCCACTGAGGTAGAACCGCCTGGAAACTGTGCCGCTATTGGTCTAGCTGGCTAAAGTGAAGCATCTACATGTTTCGAGCCACCAGACACTGGAGACTTCAGAAAGAGCAGCAGCTGGAGTGTTTTCGCCTGTGGTTAAAACTTAGCCCTAAGTTTTGCCAAGCGCAGGCAAGAGAGCCAGAGAGGTGAAGAAGATGTATAAAGAGTTGCTGAGGCCGAGCATTAGAAATTGCACGTGCTCTCAAAGATGTCTGTGCGCTTCTCTCACAGCCTTTAGATGGCTATTTGATTAAAAAAATAATAATATTGATTTCAAGTCATGAAACAACAGAAAGTAGCAAAGTTCTCTACATATGTATTCAGACTACAGAAAAACAGAACTGAGTTAGGAACATCAGGCTTTGTTGAAGCAAATTTTGAGAGATGAATTTCTTGTGAAAGGCCTAAAGAAGAGACCAGAGGCATCCTTGAGGTTCAGTAGTGAAGCTAATTCAGGAGGTAAGAGGGAAGCAATGCTGGCAGATTTCAAGGAACAGAAGTTGGGACTGACGGAGCCAGTTCTGACCAGGAAGCCATGGCATAAACTCCTGACGTGGTAAGAAGGGCCAGATATACAGGTGTGTGCATGGCAGAGACCAGATCCTAAAGAGAAGGGCTAAAGAGGCAGAGACCCACCCACCTATACTTCTAAAAGTATGGGGAAAGAGGCACAGCAGGAACCCTGGCTCTGAGGGGGCCTAAACTGAATATTCAGGATGACCCTTAAACCCAAGGAGCCATCCTCCACTTCTCAAAGACATACAGAGCATTTGCCAATGCAAGGGGACTCTGGTCTGACTGGGTCAACATAAAGACTGTTAAGAGGTAGGAAGCTAGAATCTGGAAAGGGAAACACCTGAGAAACATCCCAGGGAGCAAATACCCTATGAATTCATGCACAGCTTCTCGAGGAAGGAGCTGAATTTGGCAGGAGGAAGTCCAGAGTGGAAGAGGATGCCTGCTACGTGGGAACATTGGGTTTTGGCTCACCACCCTCTGGGGAGAGAATTTCTGGGAAGAACTATACAAAGACTGCAAATCTCCTCCTCAGGGGGAAAGACACAGTGACATGAAGGAAATGTTTTTTTTCAGAATTCCCTTTGGAAAGAGCATAGTATTTGAAAGAAGGTTTTTTTGTTTTGTTTTGTTTTGTTTTTTAAAGCTACCAAAATCATAATAAGTGCAGGTATCAATTTTATAACAGAAAATAAACCAGTCTTTTTTTTAAAAATATTTTATTTATTTATTTGACAGGCAGAGATCACAAGTAGGCAGAGAGATGGGCAGAGAGAGAGAGAGGAAGGGAAGCAGGCTCCCTGCTGAGCAGAGAGCCCAATGCGGGGCTCGATCCCAGGACTCTGGGATCATGACCTGAGCCGTAGGCAGAGGCTTTAACCCACTGAGCCACCCAGGCGCCCCAAAAATAAACCAGTCTTAACAAACACATAGGAGACACAATTTAACATATTTAAAAAGTATACTTCATCCAGTAAATTATTTATTGGATGTCTAATTTAATTTCAGATGCTAATTTAAGAAGCAAGGTTTGGTGCTATTTATAAAACAGAACTTGAATCTACCAAGGATCCTTCAAGACTTCTGGTTTTTCACAATTAAAAAGGTTGACCAGCTTATCATGTAGAAAAAAAAGGGATGATTTTTCACATTTAATTTGAAGGATACAGCCAAAGTAATATATAAGAAGTGTATGACTTGATGAGAACATTCTAAGCGATTGACCACCTTTATTTTTATAGATTTCATATACATAAATGAATTCTGGAATTAGAAGGAAATAATTAAAAAAATCAATCACATAATTTCCAAGTAATCTTTTAAAGGAAAAATTCTTCAACCAATTATGATTACCTCTTAAAAAGACTCACCTAAAAGGACAAATCCATCTGCTTCTGTCTCTGGTGTGGAAGGCTTTTTAGATTCTGGAGATTTTCTGAAGAAGGGAAACATTGCGGCTATCTGAAACAGAAACACTATATAATGTCAAGTTCAAAGGAAAATACAAAAAAGTCTTACCCTTTTTAGTAAAAAGCCAAACACAGAGATAACACTATAATTACTTTTAGGAATTCTATTACCAGACTTAAGAACATAAGCCCCCTCCAGGTGTCAGAAGACAAACCCAGAAATTAAGGGGCAAAGACTTCCAGTTCACAACCTTGTGTGTCTTTTGAACCATGCAACCTCTATCAATTTCTGAACAGGCAGGAAGTAACACAAGAAATTATACACATAAAACTAAAATCAACAGATAACACCAGAATCTGTAAAGATCTCGCTAACTATAACATGGACACCGGACTGAGGAAAGGAAAAACAAAACAAAACAAAAACTTGTCCAGGTTTCTTGTCATGCCACCATCAGTTTAAGCATCATAAAACTGAGGCCACCTGAAAAAAAGAAAGGAAGGCACTTCTAACATACTCCATAGTCGGTTACCTGAGTCAGACACTCGCGGGCTGACTGTATCCATTGCAACTTTAAATTCAATGCAGATCTTTGTGTTGGTAAGATTTTGTACCCCAACACACACCCACACACCACATTTCTCTTTCTCCTCCCATCTTCGTACATTCAGGGAGGACAACAACTCCTAGAAAACAACTGGGAAAGGAGTTGGGGGGAACCTGATAGGATACGTCACATTCTGAGTACAGTCCCTATAAGCAAAGCAACGTAAGTCTTGGTGGCAGCAAGTGCTCCGTGTTTTAATTTCATATATTCCACCCACATCAGAAAACCAAGTAGGGAGGGTAAATAAAGATTTTATCTGAGCAAAGCCTTCTGGAAATGGAGAACTGTACTGAGGTTTGCTGAGGTTGACCTGCTCTAAGCCGTGGACCCGAATGGACGGTGATGGAGCTTATTTGTTGATAAACTTACTTGGCCGATTTTACTTTTAAAGGAAAACAACTGGAGAAGAATAACACAAGGCATGTGATCAAGAAAATTGTTCAGTAAAGGAAAAGGAACGGCCTCTGAAATCCTCAAAGAAAACACTTATACAGTGACAGGTCCGAAAGAAAGGTCTGGAAACAGTTTGGCATCCTCCATAGAGGACAAGGAGACACGGCCCATAAGGAACTGGTGAAAATAAGATTAGATGCAAAAGCAAGTGCAAAAGATGAAAAGACACAGAGTGAGATGCGAAGAATAATTGAGTAAGATGAAGAGAAGCCTGTGGGAGAAGGAAATGGTATTAGAAGAGAACTGGTTGGCTTACAGGCAGGAATGTATAAAAATAGAGCTTAGATTTAAAGACTTGAAAGACTGGAAAAGGCAACTAACTTCTCAACCCCAAGCAGTTGAAAATAATATGAAGAAAGCCACTGAAGGAACAATAGTTGATTAAAACTCAACCTTGGGCAAGCATCAAAGCAAGAATACAACCATTACACCTGACATTAAACCCTCAGCATGGATCCATGTGGCACCTAGTCAATTCCTTTACTTGGGATAAAATGGTTCAGAAATGGACGAAGAGGGTAGGTCTTCAGCAGAAGCCTAGCAGAGAAAAGTTACCCTCAAATACAGAAGGAGGGAAGAAGCACTTGTGGGGTGAATGCAGTGAGGGATGTAGCAAATCTGAGAGATGTCTAGCCAAAATTGTAGGTCTGGCTTTAAAACAAGACCAGAGCAGCTGGGAGGCTCAGTTGGTTAAGCAGCTGGCTCAGGTCATGATCTCAGGGTCATGGGATCGAGCCGTCCACTGGGCTCTCACTAGAGTGTGCTTGAGATTCTCTCGCTCTTTCCCTCTTCCTCTGTTCTGAAATAAATATGTATATGTGTGTGTGTGTGTGTTAAAGGAGGACTATGACTAGTGGATATTTAAAACAGCCGTAGAGACAGAAAGTTGCCAGGGAAAACTGCTTAGACCCCAGTGAGGGCCCATTCTCTAGTGGCCAAGGAAGTTACCAGAAAAGGAGGAAACTCCAAGAGGCAGTATGTTTCCCAGTTCCACCAGCGTGGGAGAGCCTGGGGCGTGGGTCATTTTAACTCACGAAGCCCGCAGACCAAGAGATGGCACACCTGGGCCTGATGGAGAGACACTGGACTTCGAGTGGGATGCTGTGGCTGAATGGAGCAGTTTAGATGATTGCGCTTGGGGAGGGGTGAGTTATTTTGCCTACAATGAGGAGAACTGTATGTGATGACCACAAAGGAGAACCACGGGATCATTAGGGTTGATCACTGGCTTTCGGGCTTAGCGGGACACAGGACTGCAGTGTTCTTTCCTCCTTGGAGGCAGATGAGGCCATGTGGCTTGCTCAGTTCACTGTGTCATGTGCCATCAGGGTGCTACATCAAGGAGCTTTGTGAAACACAGAGAAAGAGAAGCCCTTTCAAAACTGGTTCCTGTTCTAGCATGTAAAGAAAAGCCTTCTAATAGAAGGATTCAAATTTCCAATACTTTTTCTTTTAAGGTTTATTTATCTATTTGACAGAGAGAGAGAGAGAGAGAGAGAGCACAAGCAGGGGGAGCAGCAGGCAGAGGGAGAAGCAGGCTCTCTGCTGAGCTGGGAGCCCAACGTGGGGCTCGATCCCAGGACCATGGGATCACGACCTGAGTTAAAGGCAGATATTTAGCCAACTGAGCCACGCAGGCGCCCCTCCAATACCTTTTCATGTCTGGCCACAAAACAGAAATGGAACGAACATGGAAATTATAAAATGGGCTCTGATAAGTCAGTCTCAAGCCCCCCAAATTTAAATCTGTTGTTATAAAAGCCAGACCAAAAGGCACCCGGCTGGCTCAATCAGTTAAACGTCTGACTCTTGGTTTCTCTTTTTAATTCAAGTGTTTTGTACAGAATTTATAACTTAATTAAGGGAAGGATTTAAGCTTTCCATGACCTAAAACATCAAATTTAAACTATACACAGGCTCCATCAGTTTGTTGCTAGTATGACTGATTGGCAATGAATAATATTATAGTCCTTTAGAACATTATAAACATTAGAAAAGGAGGGACAACTTGGGTTCCATGAGTCAAGCAATTTCCAGACACGGAAGAAATAAATTAGGAGTAAGAGAAAAGAAGTCAAGACAGAATAAAAGAACTCAGAATGGCAGCAAAGAAGAGCTCACTACAAATACCCATCTGAAAGAACTCTAAAATTGTTACAAAAATACCAGTCACCCTCACACCCATCACTCCACCAATCTGGCCGCCACCCTAACTCCTTCTTCAAGATGTTTCTCCGTGAGAACAAGTTTCCAACTTTACAGGTCTTGGGTTTCCCTTGTATAGCCAATACTGCTGCTGACACTAATGAGTCATTCCACAAGGCACCAAGAAAGTCAGTGCACTCACACATATTTACAGAAATCACTCCATGCAAGAAAAGACTATGTCCTGGACACTAGGATACATAATGCAATTATCTTTCTCCCAGGAGATTTTTTCCTATCACTGAAAAAAACACAGAGTGGCACAAAAATGTACCCTGGTGAGGCTGGCAATAACATTGTAAGCTCTCCCCTCTATGAACTACACCCACGGTCAGAAAGCTGTGTGGGTAGGTCACAACCCCAGCGGCTAGACTGAGCTGTCCTGTCTGAGACTAGAAACAAGGAAGGAGAGGTGATTGACTACAACCCCCCAACATGTGTTGGGCTCCTAGAGTGTCAGTCATTATACCAAATTGCTTTATGTACTCTATCTCCTACAACCTCATAGCCAGCTCTCCACGTATGTCTAAGGATTCACAATGTGTAAGTGAAAGAATCAAAGTAAAGGAGATTAAGTATTGGTCCAAGTTTATGTGGCTGCTCAACAGCCAAGCTAGAATTTTAAACCAAGTTCTTTTGCAACCGAACTGAAAGCTTTTCATCAACAAAGCACCAAGACAAGGAGTCCTTGACAGGTAGATCACTTGTGTTGGACTTTAATGTCATATCACTATCAGTCACATGCACAGTATCAGTCACATACATTTGATTCACTCCAATTCTGTCTTTATCAATCTCTTCTTTCCCAAGTCTTGCTCAGCTCTAGGTTCTGAAGATACTTACTAATTCCACAGCATCTAGGTTCAAGAACTTCATTTACTTTGTATTTCTATTTTACAAACATCTATTAAGTGCTTAGGCCAGGTACTGACCAAGCATTGCCAATGCAGCACCCAACTTATATCCAGAAGGAACAAGTGCAGCCTCAGCCCACCATAGTTCTGAGACAATCCTTAGCAACAATAAGAGTGATTGAAGAGCCCCATCCCCAAAGTGGAGGAAGCTGGTAATAGTCCTGCTGCCCCAAGTGTAGTATAAGGGAAGCCCCAAGCACTCATGCTTCTCACGTACATGGCCTTGACAGCTGGCCTTCAGCTTGGAGTTCTTAAGCATATTCCAGTCTCATTTCCTTATTTACAATTTTCAATATTTTAAAAATTGTCTACAATAAGTGAATTTTATACTTATAAACAAGAAAAATGCCAACATTTACTCTTAAAAATTCATTATTAGCCAGTAGCAACGTTCTTGCTTGGCTGAGCTGAGACCCAACCCAGAATGAATGTCTCCTAATTCTCAAACATGGAAATCCTCAAGCTACCTCAGTATGGATGGGGGATGAAGAATTCACCTGCCCCAGCCACAGGCTGGGAGAAAATACTTGCAAGTCACATATCTGTTAAAGAATGCCTATCAAGGGGCGTCTGGGTGGCTCAGCTGGGTAAGCGTTTGCCTTCAGCTCAGGTCATGATGGCAAGGTACTGGGATGGAGCCTTGCATTGGGTTCCCTGCTCAGCACGGAGTCTGCTTCTCTCTCTCCCTCTGCCCCTCACCCCTGCTCGTGCTCTCTCTCTCTCAAAAATAAATAAATAAAATCTTAAAAGAAAAAAAAGAACACATATTTAGAAAATATAAAGAACTCTTTTTCAAAAAATTTTATTTATTTATTTGATAGAGAGAGAGATCACAAGTAGGCAGAGAGGCAGGCAGAGAGACAGGGGGAAGCAGGCTCCCTGCCAAGCAGAGAGCCCAATGTGGAACTCGATCCCAGGACCCTGAGATCACGCCCTAAGCCGAAGGCAGAGGCTCAACCCACTGAGCCACCCAGGCGCCCCTATAAACAACTCTTAATGAGAAAACAATAAAAACTGGGCAAAAGTTATGACAGACACTTCACCAAAGAAGGTATGTGGATGGCAAACAATCACATGCAAAGATATTCAACATCCTTAACTAACAGGCAAAGGCAAATTAAAATCTCAGCAAGATACCACCATATACCAATTAAAATGTTTAAAATTTAGAAGGCCTGCCATGCCGAGGGCTGGCAAAAACGTGGAACAACTGGAAGTCTTGTATACCACAGTAGGTGTGTAACACAGTACAACCACTATGAGTAAGAATTTGGCAGCTTCCTGAAAATATAAACATACATCTACCATATGACCCAGACCTTCTCTCAGGTATTTACCTAAGAGAACTGAGAGCGTATGTCACACTTGTACACAAATGTCAGCCAGCTTTTTGAGTAAAAGCCCCAAAATGGAAACAACCCAAATGTCCAAAACCAGATAAATGGACACACTGTGGCATATCCATAACACTGTTCAGCAGTAAAATGGAATGAAGTCCTAAAATATGCTGCAACATGCATGAATCTCAACAGAATTAAGCTGAGTGAAAGAAGCCAGACAAAAAAGAGTTCATATTGTACGATTCCATTTATAAGAACTTCCAGAAAATGCAAACTAATGTATAGTGACAGAAAGCAGATCAGTGGTTGTCTGGGGAATGGGGAAGCAGGGGGTGGGTGGAGGAAGGAGGAATTACAAAGAAGTACAAGGAAACTTTGGGGCTGATGAATATGTTCATTATAGTGATTGTGGGGATGGTTTCAGCGGCATAAATGCATCTCAAAACTCATCAAACGATACACTTTCAATATGTGAAATTTTTTGTATGTTGTAAGAACTCAATAAAACTATTTTAAAAATTCGCTATTAGCACAATAACCTAGATGTCATAAAAATGTTTAGTTCACAATGATTCGGAAAATTGCCTCCAATCTCTCAAACCCCTGTGTGTGTGTTACAGATACAGTCTTTGTATAAAAGACAAAATGCTTCTCTTCTCTGTGTAGTCACACGAAACAGAAAAATAAAAGGACAGTGTCTTCACTTTTAATGGTATACAGAAACTGCATATAAAAGGGTTGTTAGCTTGATCGCTAGGCAGCACAGCTCTTATTGCTCTGAAAGGGCAGAGAGTAGGGCGAGTAATATATTTATTTTTCCCTATTATTCTAAGGCTTACCTATTAAGTAATATTACCCATGACAAAAGGATGAAGGCAACCTGGTTTTCTCAATTGATTATCTTCTTTCAATTTCAATATACTAGATAATGTAAAATGCAAATACACCACAATTCCCATCTGTGATTGATCAACAGCAGCCACTTAACAGTAATAACATACAAGTTTCCCCTGCTATCCAAATGTAGAGAGTTTCTAGAAAAGCATTTTGTAAGCCAAAATGGCAAAAAAATGAAAAAGTAGTTAGCATTAATTTATATGGAAAAATTTTTGAACATGCCCAGACTCCCAAGATAATTTCTCTTCAGCTTTTCAGGTACCTTAGGACACATCTTGCTAAGGGATACACAAAATAAATGCAGATAAAGCCGGGGCAGAGTGGAGAGCTATAGCAGCTTGATGCTGAAATGCTCAGTGTAGTTCCCAGGAAAGGAGCTTGGCGGGGTCGCACAATGCCTCTGTAATAGCTTGCTGCAAACCAACACTGACCCTCTTTTTACTTTCCACCTTTTTCATAAAAGTGGAAAATCCTCCTCAGACTTGTTTTAGTCAGCGACAACAGGTACTAAGGTTAAGTCTTTCGTAAGAGCAAAGCAATATAATGTGAACTTTCAAAAAGCAGGGGATACCTGTATGCAAACACACGTGCGTGGTTTTTTTCCCCCCCTTCATATTTGCTCCCGAAGGAATCCAGAAGAGTCAGTGAGAATTAGAAGAGCCGTGTTGGGACTTCACAAATAGGTAGCCTTGAGTTCAACGTCATCTGCTGGGTAGCGTACAGACACAAAGCAAGGAGAAGGAGGGCCTCTGCTGTAAGAAGGGTCACTAAGAACAAACAGTACAGTGCGTTTAGAGGACAGCAAAGGAATTATTAACCTGGGTGGCTCAGCTGTTAAGTGTCTGCCTTCGGCTTTGGTCATGATCCCAGGGTCCTGGGATCCAGCCCTGCATCAGGCTCCCTGCCCCATGGGAAGCCTGCTTCTCTCTTTCCCACTCCCCCTGCTTGTATTCCCTCTCTCTGGTCAAATAAATAAATAAGATCTTAAAAAAAGGGGGGGGATTATCTTCAACAGAGGCATGCACATAAGCAGCAGAAATTAACACTGCAAGAGCAAGGTCAAGAACAAGGTGGAGACACATTATTGAAAGGGCTGAAGAGTCAAGAATATGTTAGAATAGCCACAGTTGCAGACCAGGCTCTGTTTAATGTTACTGTATGGTCTAGGATCTTGAGGAAAGTCATGTTTCAGAAAGATTAAGATTAACACGACATGCTGAAGAGGCTGACTGAGAGCACGGAGTCAAGAAGTTAGAGAGCTGTAGCATAAAGGGATTGGATTAGATGGGCGACGTTTGAATAAAAGGAAGGGATGTGCAGAAATACGGAGCAGGACCTAGTAACTCTCTGCTCTACAAAAATGCAGATGGAAAGGAATTACCACAAGGCGACTGAGAGTTTAAGCCTGAGGGACTGAAGAAAGTGATATTATGAATTAGAAAAGAAGGAAAGGGAGTTCATTTTGGGAGAGGAAATATAATGAATTCCATTTCAAACAAGCTAAATGTAAGGGAAACAGGACTCGTCCAAATATAAATATGTAAAACGCAGTTAGAAAAATAAGACCTAGTGCCCCAGAGAAAGGGAGTTGTTAGCACATAAGTGGTAGCCAAAATCAGGAACATCAGTGGTATTTCAAATGGAAAATGTGAAAGTTCAGGGCTTGAGGTAACGATCTCTAAGACCTCAGATTATACTATGACAATGCATCCCCTTAATTCCCACCAAAGTGATGTGTACACTCCCTTTTCTTCAGTATTTTCAAAAACATACTTGGCGGTCTTATCAGGACTTAAATATTAACTCGACTATATTGTTTCACGTTTCAAAACTGCAGAAACAACTGACCTCTTCAGCATAACCCAGGAGTGGTAAATTCAAATGCCAATCAGCTAAGAATGCGTGAAGCCAGCCTCCTGTGAGACAGGGAGTGACAGGGAGTGCGGGCCGGTCTCCCACGGGCACCTCCAGAGAGGGAGGGAGGGAGACAGATACCCAGGGAGCCACGAGGAGGAGCCCTTCACCAAAACAAGGCTTGTAAGGGCTTGATTCAGGAACCAGTGAAAGGCATCTTTTGATGGTTTTGAGCTAAGGAAACCTGGACTCAGATTTGCACATGCTGTTATAGCCAAGCTAAAAACAACAATAAGAACAGTAACAACAACAAACACACATGGGACCAGGCTGAAGCTACGGTTAGCTCACATCTCCCCCACAAAGATGATTCCAAAGCATCTAGAAAGCTTGGTGGAACGCAGCCTGAACATCCAAAGCTGCCTCGGTCTGAAGGGCTCATTTAAGGCCTGTGAGCGGGACTAGGAGCCTGGGTTCCCCTACTGCTGCTCCTGCTCTCTCAGTCCTATTAGAGAACCTTCCAGCTAAAGTGATTTATTTTTCCTCAAACATTTTTTAATAGATCATTTTAGCTGATATGATCTACTTATACTTCTTTAATCATTTGCTTTAACATCTTTTTTTTTTAAAGATTTTATTTATTCATTTGACATACAGAGATCACAAGTAGGCAGAGAGGCAGGCAGAGAGAAAGGGGGAAGCAGGCTCCCCGCTGAGCAGAGAGCCCAATGCGGGGCTCGATCCCAGGACCCTGGGATCATGACCTGAGCCAAAGGCAGAGGCTTTAACCCAGTGAGCCATCCAGGCGCCCCCATCTTTTTTTTTTCTTAAAGATTTTATTTTTTTATATGACAGACAGAGAAAGAAGAGAGAGAGCACAAGCAGGGAGAGTGGCAGAGGGAGAAGCAGACTGCCCACTGAGCAGGGAGCCCGATGCGGGACTCGATCCCAGAACCCTGGGATCATGAGCTGAGCAGAAGGCAGTCGCTAAACCTATTGAGCCACCCAGGCGCCCATAACATCTTTTCTGTATATTCTTTACAGTATGTCTTTTGACTGTATTTGTTTTATACTATTTCACTCTTTCTGTAGTTTTCCTAATTTACTGGTTTCTTAAAAAAAAAACAACTAGCAGGCCTTCTAATTATAAAAGTAATTTCTATTTCTGTGTGTGAAGGGGTTGAGGGGATAAGCGTGTTTATACTTAGAAAACAAAAATATGGAAACCTATACAGTGAACCTAATAGCTGTCATTACCAGGATGCATGACCAGTTTCTATTCACTGTACAGTTCTCTTGTAGTATTCACATTTTTCTATTTTCTATCTAAAAAACAAAACAAAAAAAACCAGAAGGCACCTTTGGTGTTTCCAGTCATAGTTTCGTGAAGGAACGTGGGCCTAGTGTCACCAACTCTGATTTTTCAAGACAAAGTGGAAATCGAATTATTTTGGAAAAAATCTAGTTTTTAGGTGATAGCAACAAACTAAAAATATTTTTAAAATGCTCCAGAGACTGAATAAACCTTCCACAAACTGGATGTGGCCTTCAGGTGCATGTTAAACTTAGGTCAGGAATGTGCATTATAGCTTAAATCTCATCAGCATAAAGAAAAATTGTGAAAAGCTTTGGAATTTAGCAGATCTTCTGGCTAGCTTATCCATATGGATTATGGTAACTTTTGTTTATCTTTGACTAGGTTATATCACCATACTATAGGAGGTAACTTGTAGAAAATGATAGTCATGCCAATAATTCCTCTCCAAAGAAATGTATCAGGTAGAATGCATTCATTACTGCTCTGTGGGATAGTGACCAGATTTGCATCCATTTGTAAATTCAACATTCCCTTCTTTGGCTAGAAACGTGTGGTGATACTTTGAGTTCTCTTTTGAACAAGTTATAATATCTTACAAGTTCCCTCCTTAATGAGTTCAGTAGTCTTTTTTATATTTGTATGAAAGAGATTAATTTAACCCCTTTTAAAATTTATCCATTACTTTTGGACTACCAAATAGGATTACCCAAAGGTTTTCCCTCTGTTTTGCCATCCCAGATAGCTTTTTTATTTTTAAAGGTCTGTGATACTGGTGTAATAGGGGAAAGGTATGGGTATCTGAGAGGATAAGCAAGTGGGGAGCAAGGAAAGGACCTTTAAACTGATGTCACAGATAAGCTCCCAGGAAGTCTGAAAGCGAATTAATTGAACGGAAGCATTAACACAAATTTCATTTCCACCTCTTTGATTTTATGTTCAGACTGGCCCCTCTCCCCCAAAACACTCCAGAAACAAATACACAAACAAACAAAAACAAAGAACTGAATCTAGGATCTACAGCTGTTTTTCAAACTGCAGGTCCCAATCTTTCAGCAGAAGCAAACTCAATTTAGTGGGTCATGACCACATTTTTAAATAAAATGAAATAAGAAACAAAAAAATAAGAAGAAAGGGAAAAGAAGCAAAAAGATATCAGAGAGTATCACGTATGGTAAATAATGGTTTATGAACTTTTGCTTTGGATGTTAGGTCATGATATGAAACGTATCTCTTAGTTTGGGTTGCAGGCAAAAGTTTCAAAGCCACTAATCTTACGGCACTGCTCACATAACCCCTAAAAGGACTGTCAGACATTATGCACCCCTTTGCACTTTTTAAGGTAACATCTAGAACTAATCCACTGAAGATTATAAAGGATGTAGTTTCTAGCATATCATAAATATACAAATGTGGAAATAAAACTGTTATAACATTATTTTAAACTTCCCCAATGGAATCTAAACACCAGAGCATTTTAATATCCACCATCAACGATTTTAAAAATACATGAACAAGTTCTTTCTAATAGTAGGAAATTTTACATTGCTCTTTCTTCCTCCCTGAACTGGTATTTCCATTCCATCTCCCCTGGTCTTGAGCAGCTCAGGGATGTCCCCAGAACACACCAGCACAGTTTTTACAACATAGCTAGATGTGTACAAAGTGGTGATGGCAACCTCATTTTGAAGACAGCCCGTCCTTTAATGTAACACTTTTAACCTTTTCACTTGTCACCTAACTGGAAAGTGACATCATGCACATATATAACAGCCATTAAAAACTGAAGAGATATGATTTAAGAAAACTCACTTCCCTAACATGACGAATATAGTTGCTTTTAGCAAATTGGTAAGTTAAACAGGTATGATTTTTAGCTTAACAGAGTATCTAAAATACTTAGAAAGGTGGGAGATCTTGAGCTAGAAATTCATAATTATATAGCCAGGCAAGACAGGATTCTGGAAGAGTGTAAAGGCGCTCCAGAGAATTTCACAGGGAAGATTCCACACAGGGGCCAAGTTGGAATTCTTTTCTGCATTTTGTAGGCTTTTTATTAATTTGGGTTGGGGGGTGTTTCTAGTTTGTCACCCCAACTTGGTGACTTTTAACAGTTGGCTTTACTTGCCATGGGGAGCAGCACAAAGGCTTCATCTGATAATCTCAACTGCCAGCTACTCATTAGCGTGTAAGAGGCATACCACTAGGAGCTGTTTGCAATCATTAGCTGTTGCTATAATAATAAAATCCTGCTATCTTGGAAGCATTACATAATCTGAAATTACTAACTTTCTGGAATTTTCTCCAGCAGAGCTCCTTTTCAAGCATATGACAAAAATATCTTGAAAAGACACAAGCTGGTCCAAGGAAGTTTTAGAACAGAACTTTCCTTCTTCTCGTATCCTTTTTACATCATTGCATACAGACATCTCACCAAGAGTAAAATGGACCTCATGCAATTTTACTCTCCTCCATTACTTTGGAAATAAATATGACCCCCAAAGTCTCTGTTAGAATTATCAGGGAGGTTTTACGTAGTTTTACTGTTATTGCTGTTGCTAGATTTGGGGATTTTTGTTGGTCTGTTTTCCTCTAATTAGCTAGCTACCCTATTGTTTTCAGAATCAAGACTGGTATCCTGGCAGTGATAAGAACTGGCTGCTTTTCCCTGTCCTGTCCCTTATTCATTAAAAAAAAAAAAGAACACCATAATAATAATGTTCCCCCCTGATTCTACTGATTTAGGAAGACAAAATCTCAGAGGAGTTAAGATTGCAGAGGAGTAGGGAGACCCTAGGACACAGCTGGAACACAGCTATGGAAATACCAAATCATTCTGGACACCCAAGCAATCAATCAGAGGACTGAGAGAGTAAAAATGCACAACTTAGAACTGAAAAACAACAAGCAAAAACCACCACATCGTGAAAAGTAGGAAATGCAGAGAGCTGATTTGGAGGACAGATGAGATGTGGGTGCTGCTAGGGAGCCCTGATTGCAGAAAGAGGACTGAGAGAGAGTGGAAATGGGCGCACAGAGAATTGCATAAGAACTCTTCCCTAAAACAATGACCGGGAAAAGGAGAGGAGTGGACCATCGCAAGTTTTTATAAACAGGGAAGCACAGAGTGTGAAGTTTCAGAGGCGGGCAACATCACCGGCGTCATGCCTGGGTCTTAGCAGTGCTCCAGTGAGGAAGGAGGGCAGAGACCCAGGAGTGGGCAGCGAGGTCTGAGGATGCTCTGGGTTGCATGTGGAGAGGCAGTTTCCCTGCTTGGAGTACATTTGGGAGATGGGGTGCTGTGACCTCTCCGGGCCAAGGGACCCAGAGGACACCACTGAGCTGCCCCACTGGCTAGCACAGAAACACAGGCACAGGCTGAAGGCAGGGAGTCTTGGCAGGCTTTCTGTTGTGCCTTGCTATAAACTCCACGCCACCAGGTGGTTGCACCTCTGATTTCTGGGACAAACCTTCAGGCAGCTACAGCTCAGCCAGGCCCTCCCCCAGGGGATCAGCGTGGATTTTGCCCACGGGGATCTCTAAACTTTAGAGTTTTGGAACCCAGCCTGTGCCTGAGATAAAACACAGGAGTGCCATTACAGCTGGCAGGCAGACACCTCAGAGGCAGGCAGGGTGAAGACAGGGATGTCAAAGAGGCCTAGGACACAGGAGAGGCGACTGTGTGCTCTTCTGTGAGGGTTTCCTGAAGGGTGGCCGGTGCTAGCTCCCCATCCCACGAGGAGAGAGCCATTCCCACTCCAGCCCATCAGTGCTGAAAAACTTCAGGGAGCAAAACAGCACCACCTAGTGGAGACCAAAGCTACTTACACCAAGTCCCACCCCCTGGTGCCTTGCAGGGGCATCTCCACCTGTAAGTCCACCTGAGAATCAGAGCAAGGGTCCTCTCCTTCAGGTAACAAGCAAAAATCCCTTGCAGGCACCTAGTCTACAGCTCAGAGTGCAGCAAAGCTTCATCTTTAGGGTAAATAGGATCTACCTTCCTTTTTATTTTTATTTTTTATTATTATTTTTAATTAAAAGTTTTAAATTTTATTATTTAATGTGTTTTTTACTTCTTAATTTTTTAAAATTTATTTTAAAATTTCAAAGATATTTTTTGGATCTAGCTTCTTTTAACAAGCAGATCAAAACATACCTAGGATCTAGATTCCTTTTTTTTTTTTTTTCCTGGACAAAATGATAAGATGGGAGGAACTCACCCCAAAAGAAAGAACAGGAAAAAAGTCACAGAGAGGGGTTTAATCAATACAGATATAAGTAAGATGTCTGAACTAGAATTTAAAACAACAATAATAAGGACACTAGCTGGGCATGAAAAAAGCACAGAAGACACTAGAGAATCCCTTATTGCGGAGATTAAAATAACTAAAATCTAGTCAGGCCAAAATTAAAAATGCTATAACCCAGATGCAAACATGAACAGATGCCATGACAATGGAGATGGATGAAGCAGAAGAAAGAATTACTGATACAGAAGATTAAAATATGGAAAATAATGAAGCTGAAAAGAAGACAGAAAGAAAAGTATTGGATCATGAATGTAGACTTAGGGAACTCAGTGACTCCTTAAAGCATAATAGCATTCATATCATAGGAGTCCCAGAAGATGAAGAAAAAGAAGCAGAAGGTTTGAGTACATTATACCTGAAAACTTCTCTAATCTAGGGAAGGAAACAGACAGTGAAATCTAAGAAGCAAAGAGAGCTCCCATTAAATTCAACAAAAGCTGGCAATCAACAAGAAATATTACAGTCAAATTAAAAAAAAAAACACACAAAGAAAGAATCCTGAAAGCAGCAAGAAAAAAGAACCCTTAACGTATTACAAGATACAAGGTAAAGACAGATCAGGTTCGCAGCAAATCTGTCCATAGAAATTTGACAGACCAAAAGATAGTGGCAGGATATACTCAACGTGCTAAATGGGAAAAATACCTAGCCAAGAATACTTTATCTAGCAAGGCTGTCATTCACGACAGAAGAACAAATCAAAACTAAAGGCATTCATGACCACTAAACCAGCCCTGCAAGAAATATTAAAGGAGACTCTTTGAGTGGAGAAAAGAAGACCAAAAGCAACAAAGACTAGCAAGGAACAGAGAACACCAGCAGAAAAAAAAAACAACCTTATAGGTAATACAACAGCATTAAATTCATATCTTTCAATAATCACTCTGAATGTAAATGGACTAAATGCTGCAATCAAAAGACATAGGGTATCAGAACGGATTTTTTAAAAAAATCTATATGCTGTCTATGAAAGACTCATTTTCGAACCTAAAGACACCTCCAGATTGAAAGTGAAGTGATGGAAAACCATCTATCATGTTAATGGACATTAAAAGAAAGCCAGAGTAGCCGTACTTATATCAGACAAACTAGATTTTACTTATTTACTTATTTATTTATTTTCTGAGAGAGACACACACATCCACACACACACATAATGGGGAGTAGGAGGGACAAACAAGAGGGGGAGAATCTTAAGCAGACTCTGCACTGAGAGCAGAGCCTGATGTGTGGCTGGATCTCATAACCCTGAGATCACAATCTGAGCCAAAATCAAGTTTCAGATCCTTAATCAACCGAACCACCCAGATGCCCCCAGACTAACTAGATTTCAGACCAAAGACTGCAACAAGAGATGAAGGAGGGCATTGTATCATCCAAAAGATGCAACGATTATAGGTATTTATGCCCCCAACTTGGGAGCACCCAAATATATGAAACAATTAATAACAAACATAAGAAAACTCACTGATAATAACACAATAATAGTGGGGGACTTTAACACCCCACTTCCAGCCATGACAGATCATCTAAGCAGAAAATCAACAAGGAAACATGGCTTGGAATAACACACCAGACCAGATGGACTTTGACAGATACATTCAGAACATTTCATCCTAAAGTAGCAGAATACACATTCTTTTTGACTGTACACGGAACACTCTTCAGAACAGATCACATACTCGGTCACAAATCAGCCCTCAAGAGGTACAGAAAGACTGAGATCATACACGCATATTTCCAGACCACACCACTATGAAAGGAGGTCAGCCAGAAGAAATAATTTGTGAAGACCACAAATACATGGGAGTTAAAAAACATCCTACTAAAGAATGAACAGGTTAACCAAGAAATTAAAGAAGAAATTTAAAAGTACATGGAAGCAAATGAAAATGAAAACATGACAGTCTAAAACCTTTGGGATGCAGTAAAGACAGTCCTAAGATGGAAGTATACCGCAATACAGGCCCCCCCCTCAAAATGCAAGAAAAGTCTCAATACACAACCTAGCCTTTCACCTAACAGAGCTAGAAAAGTATCCACAAATAAAACCTAAAGCCAGCAGAAGAAGGGAAATAAGATTAGAGCAGAAATAAATGATACAGAAACAAACAAACAGGGGCGCTTGGGGGCTCAGTGGGTTAAGCCTCTGCCTTCGGCTCAGGTCATGATCTCGGGGTCCTTGGATCGAGCCCTGCAGCGGGCTTTCTGCTCAGTGGGGAGCCTGCTTCCCCTCTGTCTCTCTGCCTGCCTCTCTGCCTACTTGTGATCTCTGTCTGTCAAATAAATAAACAAAATCTTAAAAAACAAACAAACAAACAAACAAAAACCCCAGTAGAACAGATCAATGAAACTAAAAGCTGGTTCTTCAAAAGAATCAATAAACTTGATAACCCCCCAACCAGACTTAACAAAAAGAAAAGAGAAAGGACTCAAACAAATAAAGTCACAAATGAAAGAGGAGAGATAACAACAAACACTACAGAAATACAAACAATTATAAAAGAATACTATGAAAAATTACATGCCAATAAACTGGGCAATTTGGAAGAAATGGACAAATTCCTAGGGACATATAAACCACCAAAGCTGAAACAGGAAGAAATAGAAATTTTAAACAGACTCATAACCAGCAAAGAAACTGAATCAGCAAGCAAAAATTTCCCAATAAACAAAAGTTTAGGGCCAGATGGGTTCCTAGGGGAATTCTACCAGACATTTAAAGAAGAGTTAATACATATTCTTTTCAAATTGTTCCAAAAAATAGAAATGGAAAACTCCAAACTCTTTCTACAAGGCCAGCATTACCTTGATTCCAAAACCAGACAAAGACCCCACTGAAAAGGAGAATTATAGGCCAATATCCCTGATGAACATGGATGTAGAAATTCTCAACAAGATACTAACAAATTGAATCCAATAGTATATTAAAAGAATTATTCACCATGATCAAGTAGGAAGTATTCCTGGGCTGGAAGGGTGGTTCAATATTCACAAATCAATCAATGTGATACACCACATTAATAAAAGAAAGGATAAGAACCATATGATCGTCTCAATGATGCAGAAAAAGCATCTGACAAAACAATATTTCTTGATAAAAGCCCTCAACGAAGTAGGGATAGAGGGAACATACCTCAACATCATGAAGGCCATATACAAAAGACCCACAGCTAAGATCATTCTCAACAGGAAAAAACTGAGAGCTTTTCTTCTAGAGTTGGGAACAAGACATGGATATCCACTCTCACAATTACTATTTAACACAGTACTAGATGTCTTAGTCTCAGCAATCAGACAATAAAAAGAAATAAAAGGCATCCAAATTGGCAAGGAAGACGTCAAACTTCCACTATTTGCAGACATGATGCTCTATGTAGAAAACCCATAGACTCCACCAAAAAATTGCTGGAACTAATACATGAATTCAGCAAAGTTCCAGGATATAAAATCAACATACAGAAATTTGTTACATTTCTATACATCAATAATGAAGCAACAGAAAATTAAATCAAGGTACTGATTCCATTTACAATTGCACCAAAACCCACAAGATACCTAGGAATAAACCTAACGAAACAGGTAAAAGATCTGTATGCTGAAAACTATAGAACACTTAAGAAAGAAATTGAAGAGAACACATAGAAATGGAAAAATGTTCCATGCTCATGGATTAGAGGAACAAATATTGTTAAAATGTCTATACTACCCAAAGCATTTTACATATTCATTGCAATCTCTACAACAGCATTTTTGTCAGAGCTAGAACAAATCCTAAAATTTATAAGGAACCATAAAAGATCCTGAATAGCCAAAGCAACTCTGAAAAAGAAAAACAAAGCTGGATGTATCACGACTCTGGACTTTAAACTGTATTGCAAAGCTGTAGTCATCAAGACATTATTTTTTTTTAAAGATTTTATTTATTTATTTGACAGAGAGAGATCACAAGTAGGCAGAGAGGCAGACAGATGGTGGGGGGGAAGCAGGCTCCCCGCTGAGAAGACAGCCTGATGCGGGGCTCGACCCCAGGACCCTGGGATCATGACCTGAGCCGAAGGCCCACTGAGCCACCAAGGCGCCCCCATCAAGACAAGACATTATGGTACTGGCACAAAAAAGAGATGCATAGATGGGGCGCCTGGGTGGCTCGGCTGATTAAACATCTGCCTTCAGCTCAGGTCATGATCCCAGGGTCCTGGGATTGAGCCCCATATTGGGCTCTCTGCTCAGTGGGGAGGCCGCTCCCCCTTCCTGTGCACTCTCACTCACTCTGTCAAATAAAGAAATAAATAAAACCTTTTTAAAAAGTATGTAAAAGATAGACATATAGATCAATGGAACAGAATAGAAAACCCAGAAATGGACCCACAACTATATGGTCAACTAATCTTCAACAAACCCAGAAATGGACCCACAACTATATGGTCAACTAATCTTCAACAAAGAATATTCCATGGGAAAAAAGACAGTCTCTTCAAAAAGTGGTACTGGGAGGGTGGTGCCTGGGTGGCTCAGTGGGGTAAGCCTCTGCCTTTGCTCAGGTCATGATCTCAGGGTCTTGGGATCAAGCCCCACATAGGGCTATCTGCTCAGTGGGGAGCCTGCTTCCCCCTCTCTCTCTGCCTGACTCTCTGCCTAATTGTGCTCTCTCTCTCTCTCTGTCAAATAAATAAATAAAATCTTTTTTTAAAAAAATGGTACTGGGAAAAATGGACAGCAACATGCAAAAGAATGAAACTGGACCACTTTCTTACGCCATACACAAAAATAAATTCAAAATGGATGAAAGACCTAAATGTGAGACAGAAACCACCAAAATCCTAGAGAAGGGCATGGACAGAAACCTCTTTGACCTCAGCGACAGCCACTTCTTACTAGACATGTCGCCAGAGGCAGGGGAAACAAGCAAAAATGAACTATTAGGACTTCACCAAGAAAAAAGGCTTCTGCACAGGGAAGGAAACAATCAAAAAAACTAAAAGGCAGACTACAGAATGGGAGAAGATATGTGCAAAAGACATATCTGATAAAGCATCCAAAAATCTACAAAGAACTTATTAAACTCAAACCCTAAAAACAAATAATCCAGTTAGGAAATAGGCAGAAAACATGAATAGACACTTTTCTAAAAATGACATCCAGATACCTAAAAGACACATGAAAAGATGCTCAACATCACTCAGCATCATGGAAATACAAATCAAAACCACAATGAGATACCATCTCATACCTGTCAGGATGGCTAAAATTAACAACACAAGAAACAAGAGATGTTGGCGAGGATGTGGAGAAAGGGGAACCCTCTTGCACTGTTGGTAGGAGTGAAAAGTGTTACAGCCACTCTGGAGAGCAGTATGAAGGTTCCTCCAAAAGTTAAAAAGAGAACTAACGTACGATCCAGCAACCCAAAGAATACAAAAATACTGATTCAAAGGGACACATGCACTTTGATGTTCATAGCAATACCAAACTATGGCCCAAATGTCCATTGCCTGATGAATGGATAAAGAAGATGTGGTATAGATATACAAAGGAATATTATTAATCCATCAAAAAGAATGAAATCTTGCCATTTGCAATGACATGGGTAGAGCTAGAGTATATTATGCTAGCAAAATAAGTCAGTCAGAGAAAAACAAATACCATATGATTTCACTCACATGTGGAATTTAAGAAACAAAACAGATGAACATATGAACATAAGGGAAACAGTAAGAGAGTCTTAAGAATAGATAAGAAACTGAGGGTTGATGGAGGGAGGTGGGTGGGGAATGGGCAAGATGGGTGATGGGCATCACTGTGGGTTGGTTGATGCTCATATAACAAGGAGAGCACTTGTGATGATGAGCACACGGTACTATATGTTAAGAGATGAACCACTGAATTCTACTCCTAAACCAGTATTGCATTGTACGTTAACTAACTAGAATCGATAAAAAAAGTGAAGAAAAAAAAAAAAGGAAGGTAAAATCTTCCCTTATATTAAACCAGGGTTTCTCAAGCTTTTTACTCTTAACATTTGGAGCTGGATAATTCTTTTTTTTTTTTTTAATATTTTATTTATTTATTTGACAGAGAGCGAGCGAGAGCGCACAAGTAGGCAGAAAGGCAGGCAGAGAGAGAGGGGGAAGCAGGCTCCCTGCTGAGCAGAGAGCCAGATGCGGGGCTCGATCCCAGGACCCTGAGATCATGACCTGAGCCAAAGGCAAAAGCTTAACCCAATGAGCCACCCAGGCGCCCCTGGGGCTGGATAATTCTTCATTGTAACCTGGTCCTCTATGGATGGGTATAATCCCCTAATATGTGATACATTCCAGTCAGCAGACATCTCAATTTCAAGAGGTTTTGTTTTTTTTTTTTTAATTTCCTTTTTTTTAAACGCAATAACACATGAAAACCATAGATTTTCTTTTTCCCCTAAAAAAGATGCTAAATAGTGTGGGGAGATACAGAAATTTAGAAGATAAAGCTACTGCCTTTTGAGAGCCTGCAAACAAATTTCACTTACAATTTATATCATTTGGATTTCATTCATTGCCCAAGCACATAATTCAGAGTCAAGTTTTAGAGTTACCCTGACTCATCTAAAGTAATGATACAATGATATATTTTTATGTTTGAGAAAAGCTACAAACATAACTCTACCAAAAACCATTTAAGGTTTTTTTTTTAATGATTTTTTGAAGTAAACTCTACCCCTAATGAGGGGCTCGAACTCACACCCCAAGATCCAGAGTCACATGCTCTATCTACCAACAAACCAGCCAGGTGTCCCCAAACCATCTAAGTTTTGCTTTAAATAACAGATTCCTACTAATACAATACTAATTTCTGCCCACTGCATTCAATGTTGCTACTCTGAAACGAAAAAACATCCTGAAAAAGACTCCAGACAATTCTATCAAAAAGCATCTCTTCACATAACAAAAATCTTGGGGCATATTTAAATAATGCTCTGTGGGAGAATGCTGTTGTAAGGGAGAATGGTGTAACGTCACAGCTCTTTAGTACTCTCTACAGCACAGGGAAAGCTAGAATGAACAACAACCACTACTACAACAACTACAACAACTACTACTACTGCTACTACATTCAGTGCAGGTCTTCAAATTGCTCTATCTGCTCACTTAAATATATTTAACACACAACAGGAGCCACCACATTCAACTTCCAATAGGAATCACTCCCAAATGTGCCTATAAAAGTATGTATCATTTGACTTTCTTTCTTTTTTCTTTTTAAACTTAAAAACAACAGATTTATATTTCATAATTCTGGCGGCTGGAGAGTTTGTGATCAAGGTGCCTGCAGATTCACCATCTGGTGAGAACTCAGCTCCTGGTACATACAGAGCTATTCTCTCTCTACCTCCTTACAAAAAGGAAGGGGTCTTTTGACTTTCAGAACAACTTAATTGTATCATCACAAGTCTTTACTTCCTCTCTAAACAAAAAGCAAATTGCTATGGGGTGCCTGGCTGGCTCAGTCTGTACAGTATGTGACTCTTGATCTCAGAATCATGAGTTCAAGCCCCATGATGGCCTGGAGCCTATAAAAAAAAAAAAAAACTAAATAAATAAACTGCTAAAAATCAGTCGTTTGTTCAATTGCTAACTTTTTTTTAAAAAGATTTTATTTATCTGACCGACAGAGATCACAAGTAGGCATAGAGGCAGGCAGAGAGAGAGGAGGAAGCAGGGTCGCAGCTGAGCAGAGAGCCCGATGCAGGGCTCGATCCCAAGACCCTGGGATCAGGGCCTGAGCCAAAGGCAGAGGCTTTAACCCACTGAGCCACCCAGGTGCCCCAACTGCCGACTTTTTAATTCATTCTGCCAAGATGCTGTGAAGGCCACATACTGGTCAGGCACACTGCTGGGCCCTAGAGAAACAAAATGAGACAAGACACTTTCTCCAAATTCAAGGAAGTACCCAGTCTAGTTGCTGCCTCTCAGCCTCCTTCTCTACCAGCTCTCCCATGCCAGTGGGTACAAAGCACGGTGCTCAGTCCTGTGTAAAACCAGCACTACCACTGGCAAGTGGCTTACAATTCAGTAAGTCTCGTCAAGCAGTATTGCTATCTGTCTGAAGACTTGATTCAGATATTTGATGAAACAAGAAAGCTGGCTGTTTTACTTCCTTCCCAGTTTGTCATCAAAATGCACGTAAAGAAACATAAGACAAAAACGCAATAGCTCTGTCAACCATATGTCAAAGTCTGATTCAAATTTCCATAAATTACACAAAGGGGAATGACCAAGAAGTACAACTGACCCAGAATTCATTACTATGCTCCCTGCATAGTAATATCTTATTTTTATATCTTTTGAAATTCTATCCAGTGAATGCCCACTTTAACCCAGCTTATATTTGCTTTTGATTGACTATGTGGAAGGATGAAGAGTATTTGTGGTAATGTCTTAAATATAAATACACCTTTTTTTTAAATGTATGCCCAAGCCAACAAAAGAATAAAGAAATCCTATACAAGCCAGGAAGGACAGGAATCAACAAATCCATAGGCGTATATGCAAGTACTAAAGCTAATGTTTTCCCGGTGGCCATCGCTAATTCCTAATGACTACAAGTCTGGGCCTTAATGATCCATGCTCCGCAGGGAGAAGGACAAAGTCTGGGGCTCAAACACCTAGGGAAGTAGGAAACACAAATCTTTTGTGAAGAAACACACCCTCAAACTAAATCTCAAAGAAATCACCAAAAACTTCCAAGATACGTGAATTCATAATCAAAAATTACAATACAAATGAAGAAACAAGTCACAGCAAAGAAAAGTCAATAGAATACAACAAACAAACAAACAAACATACAGAATGAGACCCATAAAGACTGTGGGTATCAAAACTAGATTATAAACAAATTTACTTTATATTCTGTATTATTTGAAAAAATAAAGGGAAACCTAAAACTATGACAAAAGAATATCAATGACAACTACTAAGATTTGTAAAAAGAACCAAACAAGAGATCTAGAAACAAATAATAAAAAAGTACTGAAATTAGATAGAGCAAATGAGTAACTACTGCTTAAAGAATTAGTAAACTGGAAGATATGAAAGAAATTGTCCAGAATTCAACACAGAGAATCAAAACCAATGAATTACAAAACAGAGGTCAATAGCACATGAGAACATCCTCCTTACTATTGAGTTCCAGAAGGAGTTAGATTATAGGAGAGAGGCAGTGTTCAAAGGAATGATGGTTGAAAATGTCCCAGTACCAATAAACACAATTATTAGATTCATGAAGCAGAACATATCAGCCAGCAAACTAAATGAGAGAAAGCCACATCAGGATACATTACACAGGAAAACTGTAGGACACCAAAGACAAACTGAGAATCAAGCAGATGAAAAGACATGACAGCTTACAACATAATCACAGTTTTAAGGGAAACAGAGTAAAATATCAAAGTAAAAGAGTAAAATAATATCAAAGTAGTTTTGGAGGAAAGTAACTGTCCATTTAGCACTCTATTCCACAGAGAGGTAAAACTATCTTTTGAGATCAAGGATGAAATAAACAAAGAATTCAGAAAAACACAAAACAATGGGGTTTGTTAACAAAGATTCTCACTAAAAAAACTCAAAAAGAGGAAAAATAGTACCAGAAAAAATGTTGAAATGTAAAAATAAATTATATGAGAGTGATAAATATGTGAATAATTCCGAGCAAATAGTAACTGCATAAAGCAATGATAATTCCAAATTTGTGGAGTTACAAGAAATCAATATAGAATAAAAACTCTAGACAGCAGCATAAAGATAGAAGGGGTGTCTGGGTGGCTCAGGTCCCTTAAAGCGTCCAACTTTTGATTTCAGCTCAGGTCATGATCTCCGGGTTGTGAAGTTGAGGCCCGACAGGGGTTCCACGTGGGTTCAGCACAGAGGCTGCTTGGGTTTCTCTCTCCATCTCCCTCTGCCTCTCCCCCTGCTCTCTCTCTCAAAATAAACAAATAAATGTTTTTTTAAAAATTGGGGAAAAGGTGGGGCCCTGGGTGGCTCAGTGGGTTAAACATCTGCCTCCGACTTAGGTTATGATCCTTGGGTCCTGGGAGGGAGCCCCACGTCTGGGCTCTCTGCTCAGCGGGAAGCCTGCTTCCTCTCCCTGCTGCTTCCCCTGCTTGTACTCTACCTCTCTGTCAGATAAATAAATAACATCTTTAAAAAACAAAATTGGGAAAAGGGTAAATGGAGATATAGGCTCTTGTCCTGACACAGAGTAAAATAACTTTAGACTTTAAGTTTAATCCACATGTTAAAGGATGACCACAAAAACTGTAAAAACAATACACATTTAAACTGATACAAAGGAACAAAATGGAATTAAAGAAAAAAATTTAAAAATCAATTCAAAAGAAGGCAAGGGAGGAGAAAAACAGACAACAAAAAAAGCAAAATAAAATGACTATAGACACAAATCCAAAAATATCAGTAGCCACAACCAATATAAATGGACAAAGGGAAAATTAAACCTCCAGCTATACACGCTGTACAAGGGATATGCCTAAAACAAGAGAACACAGAAAAGTTGAAAGGTATCAAGCCAACACAGAGCCAAATAGGAGCACCACACAGTATGAATATCAAATAAGGTTTATTTGAGAAAATAGAACAATGGCAACATGCTGGTGATCTGCCGAACACCAGTGCCCACACCTTTGGGCACGCCTGTCGTAATGGACTCCTCCTGGTTAAGGCAGTGCCTTGTGAAGAAGGGAACAACTGGAGCCCACAGGTTGCTATCAGCCTGTTCTGCCCTAAAGCTCAGACCTTCCAAGTTAGCTCTCTGATAAGCCACCCAAGAGAGAAAGAAATAAGCATCCACGCCCCTGGGTCTTGTCTCCCCTCGGTGACAAGGATGGAAAAAAGATACAACAAATTAATTCTAACCAAAAGCCATGTCTACAGCAGTAGCTGACAAAATTAACATCAAGCTGAAAGCATGATTTGAAACACTCACTACTTCATGTCATCATTTTATTTCACAATCCTTCTTTCATGTGTCAAATAACAAGTCCTTAAAAATACATCACACAAGTCATCAGAATCAAGGAAAAACTGCCAATGCTACTCTCTAAGATATCTGACACAATTATCTCAATTACTAAAACATTAATCAGACAAAAGGTAGACAAAATAGTTGAATGCTGCAATTAACAAGTTTGATCCAACTGGAAAATACAATTTTTTCCTAATCACACATTAAATATTTACAAAACATGTCCTCAATAAGCCTTAAAGCAAATCTTATATATGTCAAAAGAATTAGCATCAGATAGAACACACCATCTAATTATAATGCAATTATGTTAGAAATTAATAACACAACAAAATTTAATAAATAAAACCTCTACATTTGGAAACAAAAACAACCCATGAGTCAGAAAAGAAATACGTTGGAAATTAGAAAATATTTAGAAATTGATGACAACCATCTACTTAAGAAACTTGTGGGAGATGCCTAAAGCAATAGGTACAGACCCAGAGTGTTTTACACATGAATTCAGTCAATAAACAGGTAATTCCAGCTTTACAGAAAACCCTGGAGAATAGAGGAAACTCTATAACTCATTTCATGAGACCAGTATATCCCTAATAATACCAGAATCAGACAAGGACTACATAAGAAAGAAAAACTACAAGTAAATCTCACTCATGAACATGACTGCAAAAATCCTAAACAAAATAATAGCAAGCCAAATCCAGGAATATGTAATAAAAGATAATATAACCAACTTGTGTTTCCTCCAGGAATGCAAGTGTGGGTTGAGACTGGAAAACATATTCATTTCAATCATCTCAATTAAGACCAAAAGAAGTCTTTCATCAAATATCCATAACCACTCAATCAAAACTATTATCAAAGTAGGAACACAGGGTAAAGTCCTTAACCTAATAAGTAGAAGAAGTTGTAAGGATCTTCCAGGAAGGCTCCTTAAAGGGAGCTAAGTCTCTTTTGCCTGCCCCTTCTCTGCTGCCTGGAATGGAGACTAAATGGCTGGTGCTCAGCACCTATCCTGGCCTATGAGGTGACCTTAAGGATGGTGCCAGATACTTAGAATCAGAGAAGAGAAAGACAGAAGGAACCTGGGTCCCTGATGACTTAGAGACACTACGCACAGCTGCATGCTGAGCTGCATGCCTCTGTACTTTTTTAACATGTGAAACTAAGACTCTGTGTATTTAAGATACTTTTACTTATGCAGTCAAACGCCATCTTAACTGAAATATTATTTTTATTCAAATGGTACTAGAAGCTCTAAACTGGGCAAAAAGGCAAAATAATAATACTAATAATATGTAAGTATGGTTAAGAAACAAATCCGTAATTATTCACATATGACTAGAAAACCTAAAAGAATCCTATAGAAAATTACTAGAAATAAGTTTAGCAGGATGGCTGGAAAAAAAGGTCAAACGCACTCTGTGTACAAGCAAGAATCAGTTAAAAATCTTTAACTTAAAAAAGACACCGTTTATACTAGCAACAACAACAAGGTAGCTAGGAATAAATCGAATCTAAAAGTCAAAACTTATAGAAAATCATGAAACTTTTTGGAAGGATGTTAAGACCAAAATAGGCCAAGAAGAGTAAGAGTAGTTGTTAAGACGTTACTGCTGAAATCAATCCAAAGATTCGATTCAACTGTGATCAAATCTCAACAAAGTTTTTTAAGGAACTTACCAACCTAAATTTATAGACAGTCACAAGAATCAGAAAGTTATTCCTGAGGAACATAGCAAGAGAGAGAAACTTGTACCCCAGAAGTAAAAAATTATCATAAGGCCACATTACTGAAGAGAGTGGTCCTGGTGCAGGGACAGACAAATAGACCAATGGAATAGACCTGGAGCCCAGGAACAGACTCACACATATATGTAAACCTAGGTGATGCCGAAGGTTGGTTGCAAATGGTGATGTAGTCAATAAATGATTATTTATTGAAAATAAAACAAAAGAAATTGGATACCTACCTAACAACGTGCGTATAAACTCAATTCTAAATGATGGAGTATTCTTAAATATGAAAGACAAAACTCTTATTTTAAATATATAATGTCTTTAAGAGCTTATTTTAAGAAAAGATTCTTATAGCAGATTTTTAAATTGACCTTTTCAACTAAATTACACAAAAGAGAAAAAAATTTTAACCATATTAAAAGAGCTCCTTCCAGTGAAAAAAAGGAAAAAAAGACAGGGGGAAGAAAAAAACCCATGACAAACACAACTGGCCAATAAATATTTGAAAAGTTGTTCAATCTTTCAGTAATCAGGGAAAGCAAATTAAGACCACAACATGAAACCTTTTTACATCCATCAGGGGGTAAAAAAACTCTAATAAGAGTTGCCAAAAATGTGGATCAACTGAAATTCTCCTATACCTCTGATAAAAGAGTAAGTCAGTACAACTACTTTGAGTACAGTACTGTTGACCTTTGGGGTGTGCACACTGCCCACACACCATGGTTGAAAATCCAAATATAATTCTCCACTTCCCACAAAACTGAACTACAAATAACCTACTATTAACAGCAAGCCTTCCCAGAAGCCATAAACAACCGATTAACATATATTTTGTATGTTATACATATTATATGTTGTATTTGCACAATACATAAGCCAGAAAAAAAGAAAATATGAAGAAAGTCATGAGAAAATACATTTACAGTACTGTGCTATATTTTTTGAAAAAAATCTGCATAGTAGTGGACCCATGAAGTTTAAACCTATGTTGTTCAAAGGTCAACCATATTTGGTTTTACTAGTAAAGCTGAAGAGGCACAACCTATGTTCCAGCAATTCTACTGATATCCCTTTGCACAACTGCGCCAACTAACAGGTACAAGAACATTCACAGCAGCCGTGTATGCAGTAGAAAAGAACGGTAAACAATCAAAATGTCAGTCAATAACGCAGCAAAATAGCAGAGTGAAAAGAATGAACTCCACCCACATATGCCACCATGGATTAATCTCAAAAGCAAAAGACCCAAGTCAGAGGATATATATGGTATGATTCCATTTATATAAAGGCCAAAACCAGCACAATTAAACATACCATTTAAGAATGCCTCCATGTGTGATTAGACTATATAGAAAAGCTTAGGGTGCCTAACAAAAATGTCAAGATAGTGTTTATTTGTGGCTCCTCCAGAGAGGAAGATTAGCTGAGTTGGTGCAAACTACTAACTGGCTAAATTCCATTTCTTAAACTGAATGTGAGGCCCTTGTGAGTTCATTTAATTTCTCTGGAAATAATACATATTAGCTATATATACTCTTCTCTCTTGACTATGTATTACATAATACATTTTAAATGACACAAAAAATATCCAAAACGCTGTTTTAAATTATCTCGTTCATCTTTATGGTTTTTTTTTAAAGGTCACTGGTATGTAAAAGTGGTCTTTAAAGTATAATAAAATAATGACATTAGCATCTGATACCTGATACATTAAGGGCCCATGTTAAAGATATTCATGCACCCTACCCTTTATAATGCACATCAACTTGTCTTCCAAAGCAACCCTGAAGTGCAAAAAACGTCAAGGCTTTGCGCGAAAATATAGACTTTATTGACTTGCACCAGTACAACCATTCTTGTATACAACAAACGACATGCACTCTGCATCTACTAATGAAATCCTCTAAATTTGTTTTCGTGACAGCGATATTAAAAGACAAATATATTCAGTTAAATAAACACTGAGGGAGGCTATCATTTAATTATGGAACATCAGATTTCTATCTTAAATTGCGGCTTGAAGTGTCAAAAAGAATCATCTTTGCTTAAGGCAACTATGAGATAAAGCTGGGACACTCGAGCTAAAACCCGAATCTGAATGGTGACAACTCTGGAGCTTTAGACAAATTCACGGATGCAGTTTCCAAATAAAAAGTTGTTTTTCCAATTTCCGCAGCAGTTGGCAAGTATTTTTATGATCGCTTATTCCATAATTTCCCTGGCAAGTCAGTACCAATCCCAGCAGATGAAGTCCCCAAATGCACAACCACAGGAGCCAGCGACCGATTCAAGAATCCACACCCCCAGCCTAAATCTCCTTGAAACAGGTGATCTTCCATGCCTCCCTTGTCCCGGGGTGTGGGGAGCAATGAGGGAAAGTTCTGGGAAGTTAAGACGAGTCCGTGAATTACATGGGCAAAACTCTGCTGGGATCTTACAAAACATTCGTGTCATCGAACCCCCTCGTTTTTTGATAGGCAAAGTCTGTCTCAGGGAGAAGCGCCCCTGCTCAGGATCTAACAGCTACTTAAATTCGTCTCCTCACCTAGCTCAGTGATCCTTCCCCCTACTCATTCCCAAAAGCTTCAAGTCGTCGCTAACACGGAGGAGGTGAGAAAACTCCCACCTCCTTAGCTTGGCCAGGTTGTGAGGGCTAGAAGGGGTCGTAGAGATAATCAGATCAACCCTTCTAACAGGTGTGAAAACAGAACAGTAAGTGACGCAGGTTGAGCGGTTAAATCACCGACCCTCTGTCACCGAGCAGCAGGAGCCTGACAAGGGCAATGAAAGATCATTGGTGACCCCACTTCCCGTCTCCAGGAGGGCGGGTGTCAAAAACACCCGACACCTCGACTGCAACACAAATCCCGCGCTTCCCACGCAGAACCGGAAAGCCGGCTGGTGGGGAAACTCGAACAGCGGGTGCGCAGCACCGAAAATGCCGCTACAGGGCAAGAACCGAGTCCCGCCTCTTTCTTCCGCATCCGTCGATGGGGAGAAAGGGAAACAGTAAGGTTGCGGCGCCTCCCGCGAGAAGGGGTACCTGAGGCTCGCGCCGCAGTCCCTCGCCGCTACCGCACAGGAGCCCAATACCCTACTTCCGGGATCCAGTCGGGCAGGGAGGCCCGGAGATCGCGGGAGGCAGCCGCCGCCCCGCCCCATCCAAGCCCCGCCTCCACTGCCGGCTCTGCGGAGGACTGGGCAACTTCCGGGACGCCACGCGTCACTAAGCAGCCGATCCCCACTTCCGGAAGCAGCCCGCCCGGCTCTGTCCATTTTTGGGACTGCGCGGTTTCGATCGAGATTTCCGAGCTTTTGATTGGTGGAGTGAGAGAGCGGGTCTCCGCTGATTGGTCCCGGCATCTTCTGCCCCATAGACACCGCGGGGCGCAGAATTTCAGTCGTCTGTTTCCTGCCGGCCGCAGGTCTCGCGCCGCGACCATGGTGGATGTCATGGAGTTGCCCAGGTCGCGCGTCAACGCCAGCATGCTAGCTCAGTTCATCGACCGGCCGGTCTGCTTCGTAGGAAGGCTGGAAAAGGTGCGCGCCGTGGCTGCCCTGAGCCCCCTGCTTTGTAGCCGGGTGGAGGGACCCCGTGACCGCCAGGGCCGCAGCCTCAGGGTGGAAAGGTGGGGTGGAGGAGGACAGGTCTTAGAGCAACACTGCGCTCCCAATTGCTTCGTTTTACACGAGGGGACGTTCTGCACACTTTTTAGCCACTGCAGCCCATTTTGGCGCCACTTTTATGGCGCAGAATCGTGACGTTTTCGAATGCGCTCGGTTCTAAATTCTTGCGTCCTCCCCTCTGGTTCCTTTTGGTATTTACAAAAAGAAAATTGTAGACCTGACTCACACATTTACTTCCTGATTTTTTAGCTTAGCCAGACTTGGCAACTACTCTGTTTTTCTAGTTTCTTTCTAATGCAATTTTCTTTTCTCAAACTTCGCTTTCTCGTTAGTCGCTTCGTCATAAACATTCTTCAGTTGTCCCTTCCAGATTCCATAGCAGTCTGTGTTCTCATGCTAGTGTTAGAGTGCAGCGTCTGCACCCTACTGATGAGAAGCAGCCCCAAAGTTTCGGAGTCAGTGAACCGGGAAAGCTGAGGGGGAAAAAAACAAAAAACTATTTTAAAGCTTTAGTAGTTCATTTCAGCCTCTCGTCCTCTTCGTTAAATAGGTGTTACTTGACTTCAGAGTAGGGAAACTGGGTAGGAGTGATGTATGGTTAACTGCTCAAGGCCACAGCAAGTAGCAAAGCTGACTTTCATCCAGACCTGAATGCAGTCTTTATAGCTCAGTAGTAGAGCCCAAATCTGGCAACCAGTTCTCTTTACTTCATCATGCTTATTATTTATTTTTTTTAAAAATACTCTCTACCCCCAAGGTAGGGCTCAAACACACAACCCTGAGGTCAAGAGTGGTAGCTCCAGCAATGAGCCAAACAGGTGTGTCCCCATCAAACTTCATTTTTAAAACAGACCTCTGGTGGAATACCTACTGTTTAAATCATGAGTGCTAGTAGATCTCACTTTTAGACACTATGGACCCCCTTTAATCTATTGTTAGGGCAGGGTTGCCAGATTACTAAATAAAAATACAGGACATATTTATACTAAAAAGTACTGTTTATCTGAAATTCAAGTTTAACTAGGTGTTTTTTGACCAGATGTGGTTAACACAAGATTATAATCTGAACCAAGTTTTTCAAAAGCAATTGCTTTGTGTGCATTGACTAAGTATGTTTGGGTCAATCTGCTCATTTTCAAACTTATAATATTTTTATTTTAATGAGATTTAAAAGTTTGTTTTGTTTATGTTTTTGGGTTTTTTAATCCTGTTTTTCTTTTTTAGATTCATCCCACTGGAAAAATGTTTATTCTTTCAGATGGAGAAGGAAAAAATGGAACCATTGAGTTGATGGAGCCCGTATGTTCAAGTATTAATTCTAAGACTCTTCTAGTTAATTCATCTTGCTGATGTTTCTGATTCTTGGAGTGGATATAAAGGACCAGCTCATAAAACTTACCTGCTCTAAAAATTAAACTTTTGTCCTCTTCTTACATTATATATCCCTTTACATTTCTAACCAGTGATTCTTTGGGCTCCCTGATTTTTTTTTCTTTTTAAGATTTTATTTACTTATTTGACAGAGAGAGACACAGTGAGAGGGGGAGTACAAGCAGGGGAGTGGGAGAGGGAGAAGCAGGCTTCCCGAAGAGCAGGAAGCCTGATGTGGGACTTGATCCCAGGGCTCTGGGGTCATGACCTGAGCTGAAGACAGCCGCTTAATGACTAAGCCACCCAGGCACCCCTTGGGCTCTATGATTTTTAATACATCCCTTAACTGGGTAACAATTCCTATTCCTATAAAAGACCCAAAAAATCACATTTTAAAAAAAAAAAAAACCTTTTAAGTAATTTCTTCTTTCAAGAGCTTAACATTTTTAAAATTCTATTTTCTGTTTTCATTTAAGTGTACTTTTAGTTATCACTTGTTTTTACATTTTACATTTATTGTACTCAAAAAAAATTTTTTTTTTTTTTTTAAATGAAGACAAGTCCATGTGTTGTTTGGTTAATATATACAGAATACACTGCACAAGATAAGAAAATAGAAAGTTCCTTTCAATGGGTCTTTTTAAACAAATTACTCCTTGTAGAAATCCTAGACATTCTCATTATCCTTAAGTGATTTTGTCTTCAACTTAAACATTTAACTGGATCTTTGGACCTGAAGGTACTGCTAAAGGTAATAGGACTTAACATGCTGACATTAAGTACTCAAACATTTTTAACAACTTATATTTCAGTTTTTGCATTGGTACATTTTAAGATGATTTTGTTACATGAAATGAAAGATTAGTAAACTGTAACAATTTTCCAAGTTATCAACTAGAAATATAACAACACCAATGTGACAATTTGTCCTTTGTGTTAGCTTGACGAAGAAATCTCTGGAATTGTGGAAGTAGTTGGAAGAGTAACGGCCAAGGCAACCATTATGTGTGCATCATATGTCCAGTTTAAAGAAGATAACCATCCTTTTGGTAAATAAAGCATTCTGTATTAAGTAGTTTCATGTAATTAGGAGGAAAACAGTTTTCTTAACTTGAGATGTCTTGTCTTGAGTCTCAGTCCCGCCATCTTTAAATTACTATAGAATTTTCTGATCCCAAAGGAAAATGGGAGAACATTTTGGCCCCCTTTTAAGTAATGCTTGTATATGCAGGAAACTAATTAAAGATTAGTATTTGTGGGAAGAGAAACTTAAAACATGGCAAACAAAAATAATGTTAATAGATTTTTTGTTTTATCATATGTATCAAAAGCATCAAATAATGCATAACACCTAAAACCAGGCAAGAACTGCCTGTACAATGGATATCAAAATGAATAGTTGCCTATTCCCCATGTCTTTTATTTTTTAGAGCCACAGGTAAATAGCTGTGATGATCTCTTATCTATTTTAGAAGACAGTTGTGAAAATAAGTTGATCTCTATAAAAGAGAAAGAGGTAGAAAGCTTTTAGATAATAAATGATGTTACATCTTTCCATTGTAGATTAAATGTTTGATAAAAAATTTTTTTTTTCCTCAATGAAAAGATGGGATTGGGAGGGAGACAAACCATAAAAGACTCAATCTCAAGAAACAGACTGAGGGTCGGGGGGTAGGGGGGACGGGAGAGGGTCGTGGGGAAATGGACATTGGGGAGGGTATGGGCTATGATGAGTGCTGTGAAATGTGTAAACCTGACGATTCACAGACCTGTACCCCTGGGGATAAAAATACATTATATGTTTATTAAAATAAAAAAATTAAAAAAAAATTTTTTTTTCTTTTTTTTTTTTCCAGATCTTGGACTTTACAATGAAGCTGTGAAAATTACTCATGAGTTCCCTCAGTTTTTTCCTTTGGGGGTTGTGCAATATGATTGATCTTGATAAACACATTGAAGACTGTTACAGGAAGCCCCTGATAGTTGAGGGGAAGATTTCTGTTATTTTTAATATTTAATTTGTTCTCCTTTTAATTTCATTTACCTAACCTTATTAGATATTGCAGTATCCCACTTTTGATGGAACCTGTCTATATACTGCAAGTTAATTCCTCGTAAAGAATCACTTCTCAGATGTAAGAACAAAGCAGTTGCCTTGAGTTTAGTTTTGTGTTTTATTAATAAAAACTGAAATGGGATATACTGTTGATCATTTCATTCTTATTCTTTTAGTCACGTATTCAAACACAAACTTGGAATTTTCATAGTGTAAGGTCAGAACTTAAACCTACCAAATGAAATCCTGGGCTACATGTGTAAAGAGTTTACTCGCTACCTCATGAACTATACTATGTTAATTATTTCCTTGACACTCTGAAAAAAAGTGATTTTAATTAAAAGGGCAAACAGAATCCTTTATCTTTTATAATTTGTGAGAACCTATATGAGAATTCTCTAGAGAATCAGGGGAGATGATATAACTTACAGTCCAGGGTTGAAAACCTGAAGAGTGGGAGGCCACTGGTGTAAATCCCAGTCTGAAGGCCCAAGAACCAGGAGCTCCAATGTCTGAGGACTGGAGGAGGTGGACATCCCAGATCTGGCAGAGCAAATTTGCTCTTCCTCCACCTTTTTGTTCTATTTGGGCTATGAACATATTGGATGATACCCATCTATTTGGTAAGGGCCTACTGATTCAGACACTAATATCTTCTGGAAATGCCCTCACAGACACACCAAGAAATAATGTTTTACTGGCTATCTGGGTTTCCCTTAGCTAAGTTGACATATAAAATTATCATAGTACCTCTTTCTCAGGATTTTGGAACCACATTTACTAATGCCAAATAAGGGATATCTAATCATTAGAACAGTTGATGAAATCATTTGATCTTTTTTTCTTCCTTTCAACTGTCATTCTTAGTATGAAATTCCTGTTTACTTGTACTTCATACCACTAAGTAACGCTGGGGATGGGCCAGGTTGGGATGTGCCAATTATAAAATAGAGAGTAAAGCAGAATAACTAGTAACTTATATGGCCAGTCAAGTTTTATGGCTTGACTTAATTTCTTCAGTTAGGAAATGAACTAATCCTAAATTTAGATTATAAATTTTACCAAAAATATTTATTTTATGGACACCTGGCTGGTTCAGTTGCTAGAGCATGCAACTCTTGATCTTGGGGCTGTAAGTTCAAGCCCCATGTTGGGTGTACAAAATTTGAAATTGATAGTATCTTCAGTTTCAACTTTTATCCCAAAATCGTCTCCAAATTACTTAAGAAACATTGCCATAGCCACTTAAAGTAAAACATGGGAAGTAAAGACCGTTATAGCTGAAATTTAGGTTTAGGAGGAACAGCAGCCAGTCTCAATAACTGTTGTCTTGAATGCCAGAGAAAAAGAGTCCATCCTCACCTGTGTTAACCTCTGCCGACTCTGTGCTATGAAAATGTTAAAGGTGTTTTGCTTAAAACCTTCCCTTGAACTACTGTGTTTAATAAATTGGACTAAATGAATAGGATATCTTGCTTTCCATCAAGTGAGTCATTTCTACTAATTATTTATGGTGCCATATCTCCAGTCCCAGCCTCACTTCTGAGCTGCTCAACATCTGCTCCTGGATATCCCACCAGCACTGTAGCTTCAGCAAGTGTAGCTTGAATGTGTGCAAACTCTCATGTGTTCCCTGATTTGGTAGTAATTTAATCAGGATACATTCACATATATGATTCACACATTTCAACTGTACAATTCAGTGGCTCTTAGGTATATTCAGAGTTGTATACCATCTCTATAATCAATTTTAGAACATATTCATCACCCCAAAAAGAAACCCTGTACTTTTTACCCATCATGGCCTAATCCCTCCACCGCCACAACCACCCCCTAACCACAAGAAACCACTTACCTTCTGTCTACAGATTTGTCTATTCTGGACACTTCGGAGAAATAAAATTATATGCGATCTTTTGTGACTGACTTCTTTCACTTAGCATGTTTTCAAGGTTCATCTATTTATAGCATGTATCAGTGCTTCATCAACCTTTTTATGGCCAAATATTCCACTGTATGGATATATCACTTTTTATCCATTCATCATTTGGAAATTTGGGTGGTTTCCACCATTTGGATATAATGAATTATGCTATTATGAGCATTCATGTGTAAGTTTTTGTGTGTACATATTTTTTATTTCTCTTGGATATATACCTGTAAGTGGAACAGCTGCACCAAATGGTAAATATGCTTAAGTTTTTGAGGCACTGCCAAACGTTTTCTAAGTGGATGTACCATCTTACATTCCTAGCAGCAGTGTTTAAGGATTCTAATTTCTCCACATGCTCACCAACACTTATTATAATGTGACTTTTTGATTATGCCATCCCAGTGGGTGTGAACTGGTACCTCATTGTGGTTCTGATTTGGTCTTTTTCTTTTAAAGCTACCACAAGCCATCCCATTGCCCAGAAAAGCTTGAGTATCTCCAGTCCTTTTCGTTGCCACTGCCCCTGCAAGTTCAGACAGTTGTCATCTCTCACTTGAACTATTATAACAGTCTCAACTGTAAATGGCCTTCCAGTTTCTAGGCTCCTGGGTTTCCTAGCCAATACAGCTGCATTTAACATCAGTTCTAACCACCACACTATAAGCTTAACAAAAAAGAGAGGTTTGGGAAGTGGAAAACTTTCCGGGAAGGTGACAGTGGGGAAACCTGGCCAATGCTACCTTAAAGAAGCTATCAAGGTTAACATCAGCAGTGACAACAGGCAGAGATCATGTGCCCTCTAGTGTGATAAGAAAGGTACTTCGCCACTCTGGTATTTTTTCAAAAACACTTACCACCAGCTAATCATGAGAAAATATCAGACCCAAATTGAAGAACATTCTAAAAACTGATCACTCCTCTAAACTGTCAATGTCATGAAAAACAAGAAAAGAGAAACTCACAGAGCAGAGAAGACTAAGCCTGGATTGGGTCCTGGAATAGAAAAAGACAAAGGAAAAACTGATTAAATCTGAGTAAAGGCTAGAGTTAACAGTAATATACCACGGTTGGTTTCTTAGTTTTAACAAATGTACCATGATAATGTAAGGGAGCATAAAGGGAGAGACACTCTGGGGGAGGAGATACAAAAGAACTCTACTATCTCACAACTTTTCTGTAAATCTAAAATTTCTCCACAATAATAAAGGTATTAAAAAAATGAACCTCCTCAGGTTCCGCAATGACTACATGAGGTCCACATTTCCAGTTAGTTACCCTTCACAATCTGACCACATCTCACCTCAGACCAAATCCTACTTTCCCCCTTGAAACTATTATCCATCCAGTACTGATCTGCTGTTACTGGAACACATTAGACCCTCAAAGATCTGGGTGCCACTGAACTTGCTTTTGCTCTGACTGCTATGTCCGGAAAGGAAAACATTCTCTAAGCTTCCCAAACAGGCAAGCAGAATTAGTTACTTTATGTTATATTTCTTTCTTTATACCTCTTATCATACTTAACTTGCTCATAACCTTTTTAATTTTCAAATAAACATTGTTTATATAAATATACAAATTACATTTGATATTAATATGTTTATATAGTATACATATTTTATATGTATACACACACACATATACAGTAGCCCCCCCCTCTTATCCATGGGAACTACGTTCCAAGACCTCCAGTGGAGATGCCTCAGATAGTACCAAACCCTAAGTATACTGTTTTTTCCTATACATACATACACACATACCTATGATAAAGTTTAATTTATAAAGTAGGCTTGGTAAGAGTTTAGCAATAACTGATAATAAATTAGAACAATTATAACAATACACTGTAATGAAAGTTACATGAATGTTGTCTCTCTCAAAATATCTTACTGTACTGTACTCACCCTTCTTGTGATGAGGTGAGATGATAAAATGCCTATGTGGTGAGATGAAAGGAGGTGAAAAACGTAGGCATTGTGATACAGCCTTGAGCTACTATTGACCTGAGGATATATGAAAAGGAGAATCATCTGCTTCTGGACCACAGGTGACTGGAACTATAGAAAATGAAGTAGATAAGGGGTGACTACTGAATATATATTTAAACACTTCAAAAATCAAAAAGTAGAGCTTCGTGTCTCGCCAAAGACACTGCTATGGATTTGTAGGTAACTTTCTAGAACTTTCACTATATAAATGTCTACAGGACCTCAACTATACTATTCTGCAACATGCATTTCTCCTTTAAAATGTCTTGGCAATTGACATATAGAACTATCTCTTCCTTTTTAATGGTTGCAAAATATCCATTGTGCCAAGTGCTTATTTAACCAGTCCTCTAACTAGTCTTCCCCACTAAGGAGAGGTGTTTATAGTGAAAAACCTATAGCTAAAAAACCCACCTTACTGGTATCTCTCAATGCCTAACGCAGCATATGAATAAATTAGTCCATCCAGCCTGGTTTGAGAAGCAAGGAGCCAAGGAGAGAGCTAATGTAAACCTAAATCATAACTGGTGGTGACAAAGAACAGGAGGCAAGAGGTTCAGAATATATTATAATGGATTCCACAGGACTAAGTGACGAAGTTAGGAACTGAACAGAGTAAGAGGCAAGAATAAGGTCAGTTGGCAAGGAAGCAAAAAGTTCACGTCAATAAAAATTTAAGTAGCTGATAAGCCCTTTCAGTGAAGATGTCCAGAAGGTATTTGGAAATGTAGGATCAGACAGATTTAAGAGACAACCCGCCTAAAATATTTAAAGTAGAGTTTAAGAGATCTTCCCATCCCTTGTTTGCGATTTCAAAATCTAAAATGGTTTGAAACCCAACAGCTTTCCCCTAAATTTGGAACAAAACTCATTTGGCAACAATACCAGTAAGAATTGTAATGAAGTTCCTTGTAGTGTTTATCTCACTTACTGTAAATACTCATAAGCTTCACTGCAGAAATATTAGTGTGTTTGATTAGAGGGTGCTGCCCTCTGGGGAGGGTGTTACATAACATCTTTGGCAGATGCATCCTATGACTTTTTCTAAAATCCCCAAATTCTGAATTCTGAAGCACATCTGGCCCCAAGAGTTTCAGGTAAGGGACTGTTCCTAAATCAAAGGACAGCATACAAAGTGAGAAAACCATATAACTAATGACACAAGGGAACTGGGCACTATGCAACAGCAGCGGGAGAATGACTGAGTCAGGAGAAGGACCCCAACGATGCCTGACACTTAGTAAGCACTCAAATATTTACTCACTGACAGAGTAACATGAAAGGCAAGCCAGAAGAGTCTCAAAGAGTGTTCAAAGTTCAATGAACAAGTGAAGATAAGGATTAAGGATAAAACATTGAGGGGCCCCTGGGTGGCTCAGTCAGTTGAGCGCCCCACTCTTGGTTTCTGCTCAGGTCTTGATCTCTGGGTTGTGTGGCAGAGCCCCGTGAGCTCTCTTTCTCTCAGGCAATTCTTTTTTTTTTTTTTTTTTTTTTAAAGGACAAAACACTGACATTACAAACATACATCACACTTATTTCTAAAAAGATTTAGGCTACAAAACAAAAAGGGACACATATCAAAAAAGGATATAACAACTACAAAAGCACTCAATAGGAAATACACGTAGATGTTAAATTTAACTCCAGGTGTCCAGGGAACCTAGGAAAAGGGACAATAGGCCATATAATTTTCACAGCCTTAAAGTCTTTATGATAATCAAACTTTTCTCTAATATTAAATTCTAAAAGCAATATCACACAGAATCTAATGTGAAGGATGACAAACTACAAAATGTTTGTCTTTAGTAGTAATTTTACAGATATTCTCCAAATGATCTTTTTTCCTCATCTGAAAAAGGCAAAATTAAAACAACTCTAAAAGCGTCTCTTCATAGGGTGAGTTAAATGGTTTGAGTGATAAACTAGTATAATCACTAAATTCGTAGAATTCTGAGGTTGTCTTTTAAGGTATTCATTTAATATGTATTTATACTCAATACACATTTTGTGTCAAGTCCTGGGCTAGAGATACATATAAATAATGTCCCTATCCTTTGAAATTTCAATCTGAAGCATTTTAGCATAATCTCTAAGGGAGTCTGGCTCAGAGTTGTTTAATATTTAACTGGTCTAAGGCTTCAAAGAAATCCATGATTATGAACAACCAAATTCTGTAGGTTCTATTTGGTGAAACTACAATTTGGTTTCCTCCCTTATATAATTCACATGGAATTTGATTCTGATCTGTTGCTGAAAGAAAATTAATAATCTGACACCACAGGTTATCCTTCTTAAAAAGATGATGCTAAATCTAGAGTAATAATAAAGCATATACTTTAAGTTACTTTTTAATTGGGATGTTGGTTTGAGGTAAGACACTTATGTTCTTTATGACCCCATTTGACCTAGAGCATAGGGTTTGAGATGGCTGTAAGACCAGAGGTGTAGATTATGAACAATTTACACTGTAACATATTCATCTTGACTGCAAAGATTAAATTTGTCATTAGCATGCCACTGTTTCTTCTTTGCATAACACAAAATGTCAGAAAGAGAGCACTGTGTTCTGTAGCATTTCCTAATCTTTTTTTTTTTTTTTTTTTTTTAAGATCTGGACTGAAATATAGTGGCTTTCACATATGAAAAAATTTTTTTTCAACATGATTATTTCTGTAGGTTGGGAGTTAAAGAACAACAATCTCTGTGGGTTTCATATAATGCATTATCTAAGATGCAAGGGTGAGAAAATTTGAGATAGTTCTCAGTGAGTGCCGTAAGTTGAAAGAAAGGAGAATATATGAACAGCAAGTGTAACACTTTTGGCAACACCACAAACGACATCGTGACTTAATTAGCCTCTGTTTTAAAGAGACTATTCATTTTTCACAAGAGTTTGAAATACTACCCAGGAAAATAAGTCAATTATTTTGGCTAAAAATCTCTCACCATAAAATGCTATGACAGTTTATTTAATAATAGATTTAAATGAATGGTTTCATTGAAAGATCTTGCTATCTTGTTACTTTAAATCTTAAAAGCTAATCAGCAAGGAGAAATTTTTCTATTGAGTAATTACTGATTTAAATGCTACGTGCTTTAATATTTTTAGCTTAGATATTTATTTAGGAACGAACTGTTATTTAAACCTTAACATTTACTTTCATTAACTCAACTCCACTTAATACATATGACCATTTAAAGCCAAACTGTAGCAAATAAACTTAGCAAAACCATTAAGAAAATCAAAATCTGTGTCAAAAATCTTAATATTTTTCTGTAGCTTTTGAGAAGTTCTAAGCATTGGGCAAACATTGGGCTTGATGAAAGAATACATCTTTAAGAGATAAGTTATTCTTATAAAAGTGACCAGGGTTCCACTGAGTCAGTTCTTTCTTCCCTATGGCTCAGACATGTTATGCCTTAGTCATGTATTTGACCTTTTATGAGAGGCAGACAGTAGACCAGAGGCTGCCTCGTTTTGCAATCTCCTCAGAAATACTAAATGTTTTCCAGATGAACATACTGCGGACCAAAGGAGGAACTAGGCATTAGAAATCATTGCTTCCAAACCAGGGGAATTTGTAGGCTTCTTTTTCTTTTGGAACATGGTGACCTAAAGGAATTGACCCGCTGAGCAATTTCCTTCACTCTCAGCAGTATGATTAAGTCACAAAAACAACTCAGTATGAGATACAACATTTATTTCTATCCCACTTGTTTCTAAAAAAAGAATTTAAGACAGCTGCAAAGGCTTCTATCCTTTCCCTGTTTTCTCATCATAAATTTACACAATGTGACTTTTCCAAATGTGGACTTGAGTTACTAGGGGAGGTAGAATGGGACAGTCAGAAAATTGATTACTGTCATTTAGCACAGGAACATTATCTGCTAAAACTGGTACTAATACCCTGCTTTAGCCCTTCTTAGGAAAACTTAAAAATAACATTCCGAGATGAATAAAATATGTTCTATGTTGCTTTTCTTCCTTTAGCTTTTATCTTATAACTTAAAATTATTTGAGATACAAATTTAGTGATATTTTAAGCAATATAGAGAATATACATGGTCAGTACATATGACTCAAAACCTATACCTAAGAAAGCTTAAACAAAAATAAATGCTTCCTGTTTAATCTGATCCACAGTTGATTCTTTCAGCACTTAAAGGAAAAACAGGCCAAAAGGAAAAAGAAAAAAAAAGGCCAAAGAAACATTTGTAAAATTCATCTGTAACTGGTAAAAGACACCACTTACATACACATTGACAATTTCTTAATCAAAAGCCTGGAAAGGATTACACAACACCATATGCATTACTTATAACTCCCTAAATCGCCTGGAATACATGACATTTGTCTTCTATAGTTTTAAAAATAGGATCTAGACATAAGTCATCTGATAAATTATTTCACTGGAAGTGAGGTTAGGAAACTGCAGGGATTTGTGAAATAAAATAAGATAGCCATTTGCAACATCAGAACACTGAGGGATTTATCTAAAGAACATTTCAGAAATGAATGATTTGGATTGATGCATTTGAACTTTAAAAATTTTTATGAGTTAAAATTATGAAGTCAATGACATTTAGAAATAGTCATACTGCGTTCCCTGTTTTCAACATATTCTAAATCTAGCTGCATGTGTCCTGTGATCACTATATCTGGTTACAAATAGCAATAATTGTTGCAAAGCAAATTACATGGTGGCACAGGAAAACATCCCCCTTTCCAAGAGGGGAGAGTGGATTACGTCATTCATATAGCCTGCAGGTTATATAATGAAGATTACAGACTTTAAAATGAAAAAGGAATGTATGCTAAAATAGAGAAATGACTTTATGAAAAATAAAAAGACAGATTGCTTTGTTTAAGGGAAAACTTCTTAAATTGCTGATGAGAAAATTTAGATACACATATTTAAGTGTTTATGAAGACTTGTTACTAAGAAACGATCTTATTCATTTCCATAATATTCATAAGAATGCAGACATGCAAGTAAGTTTTACTCATAGGGCTTGGTATGTTGTAACATATAATATATATTGCACAATGATATTGTATAACAGTATACAACGTATGATAATATGTTATCATTTTAGACAATATGTTACAATCTGGGAAAGGGTAATTTCTACCAGATTCAGTACAGATGAAAGTATTACTGTTAGTTTTCACCCATGTATTTTGGTAAGAAGTGGACAAGGTACCAAATATAAACTACTTCAGGATACACTTTCATGTAAGTAACCTCTAGGAGGTTACCACACACACCAATGATTACTGCAAGAGAGATTCCAAGAAATAACCCCAGGAACCATTTTATTCCATTTATGGCAGTTTATTCCTTTTATATTTTTAAGTCTTTTTAAGTCTTCCTCTGATAAATATTAAAATTTCATGGCTTAAGATTCTCAGTTAGGATTCTGAAATGCCCTCCCTCCCAGAACCCTGCAAGTCCACCAAGAATCACTGATAATGAGAAGACCTTGAGTGTGCTGTCATACTTTTTAGAATTTATCTACCTCTCTGATGTATTTCTAACTCCACAATGGTAGGAATAGTATGAGGGAAACTCAAAGATAGTGGATGAGGGTGAAATAAACCATCTGACCCATGTAGATAAGTTCGCTATTCAAAAGTTTGATGAAAGAGTCTTCACAAGAGATTTTTTCCTGAATAGTTAGCACTGAGGTAAACAGGAGGTAAAATTTCCAAGAGGTTTCATTCTTAACAAATCAGCCAAGTTTGGTCATTTTGGCCTAAGAGAATATAAAGGTAGCCTCAAAACAGGGAACAAGACATTCTGCTATCCCTAAACACATGATTTCATCTACAGTGGAAATCACTGAGACAGAAGATGAATACTAAGAACCCACACTAGGTGGCAACAAGATGAGGGAGTACAATATGCTAAGCAACCTTACAACAAAAATCATCTCTGAAACAAGACAATCAAAGACTCTGAGCAGTAATATCAGTCCTCCTCACCCCAACAGCAACCAAACACTTACATCTGGAAAAACACTCTGAATATATTGCTTCTTATTTTGAACTACGTAAATGATACAAAATATATTACATCCTACAAAGTTCTTTGCAGTAATGACAATAGATACTATTTTTGAAGGTTTCTTATGAGCTATGTTTGCCCTTTATTTAATATGTAAGCCCCCACTCCCTCTCTCAGAAAATCAAAATTTGATCAAAATCAAATTAGGTATTTCCTAATTTGGGTAATGTTGCATAGCTACTGGATGTTAGTCAAAATCACCATCTCTTTTTTACTTCAAAATATGATCTCTATTGTTACATAATGCATCCCTTGACAAAGGTTGAAACAACTGCTTCATTTTTTTCTAAAATTTTATTTATTTGTCAGAGAGACAGAGAGAGACAAAGAGAGTGTGTGCACAAGCGGGGTTGGGGGGAGGCAGAGGGAGAAGCAGGCTTCCCGCTGAGCAGGGAGCCCAACGTGGGGCTCAATCCCAGGACCCTGGGATCATGAGCTGAGCGAAAGGTAGACACTTAACTGACTGACCCACCCAGGCATCCCTGAAACAACTGTTTTAATGTGATCAATGCTGGAACCGTCCCAATTGAAGGAAGATAAAAGGAAAAAGAAGGTTATTATTTTTCTCCTTTGGGTGAAGGGGCATAAGGGGTTGATCAATGTGGAAGAAAAACATTAAAATCCTAAAAATGGAGAAATGCATCAAAGGTAATTTTGATGTTTTAGAAGAAAAGATGAGTAATGAGAGAATTATATCCACTTCAGGGCTTTCCAAAATTTCTTTTTCAAAAGTAAACATAATTGGGGCACCTGAGTGGCTCAGTCGTTGGGCGTCCGCCTTTGGCTCTGGTCATGATCCCAGGGTCCTGGGATCCAGCCCCACGTTGGGCTCCCTGTTAGCAGAGGGCCTGCCTCTCCCTCTCCCACTCCCCCTGCTTGTGTTCCCTCTCTCGCTGTGTCTCTGTCAAATTAATTAATTAATTAATTAATTAATTTTTAAAAATTTAAGAAGTAAACATAATTAAGTTTGAGCATGAAAATGAATAGGCAGTGTACTGTAAACAGTGGATAGTTAAACAAATTCTATGCTTAACCTCACTCAAACTGAACATACATAAATTAAAATATTTTTAAGATTTCCACCTTCCAGATGGTCATAGTTAGAAATTTTATAATGCCAGCAATTGAAGATGTTGGGGAAAATAGGCATTTTCTATACCAATGATTTCTAGGAAAATATTTATAGAAGGGCTATTTGGGAATAACTATCAATAACTATATAGCTTTTGGTTCAACAATTCCCCTTCTATAGTTTATCTGACTGACAGGCTTACTCACAAATATCCAAAGATATACTGGCAAGGATGTTCACAGTGACATTGTAAAAATAACAAAGGAAATACCCTAAACTTCCATCAAAGGGAGGATATATGAATATGATCACATACCACTCAGCTAAAGAAAAAAAAAATAGGTGTATATGGGCTAATGAAAGTCTGCAAGATATATTTTTAGGTTTAAAAAAAAGCAACTTGAGAGAGAATTTATACAGATTTTATCCATACGAAGACAGAGAGACAAAGACTGACATACAGAGATGCAGTCTATGTAAAACACATTTCTACGTATGTATACGAACTTTAAAGCAGTTTTTCCTGGGAAGTAAAAGTTGGAACTTTGGAAAGTAGCACATAGATAATGGGTGCAAGAGAGCAAAGGCCCAAGATAAATACTTCTACATTACACTTGTTCTAACTTTTGATTTTCTTTTACCATTAGCCTGCATTATATTTATAACAATTAGCTTTAAAAAAAATCACTGAAAGTTCACATAATTACATTGTACTAAGAAGGAAGAATTCATCTGGTCCATTTCATCTGTCTATGAAACAGGAAAACACTAGACTTCACTCAAGAGATCTGAGATCTAGTTTCAGCTTTATTACAGTTAGAGCACCTCCCTGAATGACCCTGTAGTTTTCTTCCAGTCTACCTTTCATGATTTTAAGAAAGAGTAATGTATATATATTTTTAAATACACTCCATGCCCAGCGTGGGGCTTGATGAGGGGCATGAACTCATTACCCTAAGAGCAAGACCTGAACTGAGATCAAGAGTTGGACACTTAATGTACTGAGCCATTTTTTTCCTTAAGATTTATGATTTTAAATAGTTTGAGTAACAATCCAAATCAGTGGTGAAGTGAAAAATGGCCAACTGAGGAATGTTGACCAGTTGGTAGCTAATACCTTGAATACTAAGCTGAAAAGGTTTTGGAAGGAAAGCAGGTGATTGATAAGCAATTTGCGTCAAGGGTCTTAAAGAAAGGTGGGTCCGTTCACTCACACCAGATCCTGCACAGCTTGGCCTAACCGGTTCACTCATAGTCACTTAAGAGAGTTATTTGTCAGTGAAGAATTTTAACATATTAAAGTAAGTCTGTTAACGGTCCACTTGTGGAACTCTTGTTTCCATCTGCTTGTTTTGTTTTTGCTTTTTTCATATCACTGCAGTGCTTCCTCTTAACCATATGCTGCCCACTTTCCAAAACAAAGGTCTCCACCCATCTATGTGCTGCCTAGAGAGGCTCACTTCAGATTTAAAGACATATGCAGAATGAAAATGAAGGGACAGGAAAACATTTATCATGCAGATGGAAGTGAAAAGAAAGCTGGGGTAGGAATTCGTATTGGACAAAATGGACTTTAAAACAAAGACTGTAATGAGACAAAGAATGACACTACAAAAAAATAATAACAATCCAACAAAAGGCTATAACAATTGTAAATATTTATGCATGCAACATGGGAGAACCCAAGCACATAAAGCAACTATCAACAGATAATAAAGGAAGAAGTTAATAGTAATACAGTAATAGTAGGGACTTTAACGTCTCATTTACAGATAGACCATCCAGACAGGAAATCAATAAGGAAAAAAGGGCTTTGAATGACACATTAAGACCAGACGGACCTAACAGATAAATTCAGAACACTGATGAAAGACATTGAAGATGACACAACAAATGGAACAATATTCCATATTCACGGATTGGACGAACTAATATTGTTAAAATGTCCATACTACTCAAAGTAATCCACAGATTTAATGTAATCCCTATCAAAATATCCCTATCAAAACCAGTATTTTTCATAGAACCAGAACAAATAATCCTAAAATGTATATGAAAAAACGAAAGACAAATAGCCAAAAGACCCCAAATAGCCAAAGCAGTCTTGAAAAAGAACAAAGCTGGAGGTATCACAATCCCAGATTTCACGGTTTACTTTAAAGCTACAGTAATCAAAATAGTATGGTACTGGCACAAAAACAGACACATAGATCAATGGAACAAAATAGAGAATCCAGAAATAAACCGATGCTTTTGTGGTCAATTAACCTACAACTAAGGAGGTAGGAATATACAATAGGGATGCCTGGTGGCTCAGTCAGTTAAGCATCTGCCTTCTGCTCAGGTCATGATCCCAGGTCCTGGGATCGAGTCTCATAGTGGACTCCTTGCTTAGCAGGGAGGCTGATTCTCCCTCCATCACTCCCTCTGCTTATGCTCACTCTCTCTTTCTCTGACAAATATATAAATAAAATCTTGAAAAAAAGAATATGCAAGAGAAAAAAGACAGTTTCTTCAACAAATGGTATTGGGAAAACTGGACAGCTACATGAAAAGAAATTAAACCGAACCATTTTCTTACACCATACACAAAAATAAACTCAAAGTGGATTAAAGACCTAAATGTGAGACATAAAATACTTAGAAGAAAACATTAAGCAATAATTTCTTTGACATCAGCCATAGAAACATTTTTCTAGATAGGTTTCCTCTGGGAAGGGAAACAAAAGCAAAATTAAACTACTGGGACTACAGCAAAATAAAAAGCTATTGTACCACAAAGAAAACCATCAACAAAACAAAAATGCAGCCTACTGAATGGGAGATGTTGGCAAATGATATATCTGATAAGGAGTTAATATCCAAAATATATAAGTAACTTATATAACCCAACACCAAAAAAACAAATAAACCAATTAAAAACGGGCATAAGACTTGAATAGACATTTTTCCAAAGACGACATACAGATGGCCATCAAAAGATGCTCACTGGGGGGGCGCCTGGGTGGCTCAGTGGGTTAAAGCCTCTGCCTTTGGCTCAGGTCATGATCCCAGGGTCCTGGGATCGAGCCCTACATCGGGCTCTCTGCTCATCGGGGAGCCTGCTTCCTCCACTCTCTCTGCCTGCCTCTCTGCCTACTTGCGATCTCTGTCAAATAAATAAATTTTAAAAATCTTTAAAAAAAAAAAAAAAAGATGCTCACTGGGCACCTGGGTGGCTCAGTGGGTTAAGCCTCTGCCCTCAGCTCAGGTCATGATCTCAGGGTCGTGGGATCGAGTTCCGCATCAGGCTCTCTGCTTGGCAGGGAGTCTGCTTCCTCCTCTCTCTCTGCCTGCCTCTCTGCCTACTTGTGATCTCTCTCTCTGTCAAATAAATAAATAAATAAATCTTTAAAAAAAAAAAAGATGCTCACTATCACTAATCATCAGGCAAATGCAAATTAAAACATCCCTTTACACCTGTCAGAATGGCTAAAGTAAAACACACAGACACACACAGACACACACACACAAACACACAGAATAAAAAGCAGTAACAAAGATGGGGAGAAAAAGAAACCCTTGTATGCTGTTTGTGGGAATGCAAACTGGTGCAGCCATTGTGGAAAAAAGGCTCCTCAAAAAATGAAAACAGAATTATGGAATGATCTGTAATTCTACTACTGGGCCTTTACCAAAGAAAATGAAAACACTAATTTGAAAAGATAATATGTACCCCTATGTTTACTGCAGCATTATTTACAATAGCAAAGATATACAAACAGCCCTAGTGTTTACTGATAGATGAGTGGATGAAGAAGAGGTGATATATATATTTTTATATATATATATACACACACACACACATATATATACACACACATATATATGTGTGTGAAATGGAATATTATAATATATATAAATAATACATATTATATATATGTATGCAATGGAACATTAGTCTTAAAAAATGAAATCTTGCATTTGTAGCAACACAGATGAACTTAGTTTGTATTATTTTTACTAATAAAAGTGAAATAAGTGAAATAAGTCAGGCAGAGAAAGACAAATAGGATACAATTTCACTCATATGTGGAATCTAAGACAAAAAAAGAAAAGAAGAGACAAACAAAATTAAAATAAATAAATACAGAGAACAAATTGGTGGTTGCCAGAGAGGAAGTGGGTGGGAGGATGGAAGAAATAAAGGGTATAGAGTACACTAATCTTGATGAGAACTGAGAAATGTACAGATTCTTCAATCACTATATTGCACACCTCAAACTAATATGTAACACTATATATTAACTATACTTGAATAACAAAACAAAAAGCAAATACAGTCTCAGTTATCTACATTAATCATTTTTGGATAAAAATGTCCACTACTTGGCAGTCCTCAAAGCAACCTTTTCTAGCTTTTTAAAATATACACAAACCAAAAAAATGAAAACTCACAATACCATCACCAACACACTATAATCTAGAAAGAAGTTTAACCAAGTGTAGGGCAGAAGGAGCTGGACTGAGAAAAAGCTGTGATGGCTGCTTCTCTGTACAACCAGTCCTAGCTCTGAAGAAAACGCACAAGTACTTTTACTGGGAAACTGATATAATGTAGTTCAGACAGTTGTCTTAATTTAGAGGTAGACTAAACAGTTGCTCTTACGAAATTCAGAAGAAAGCAGAGAAAGGAAACAATGGGAAAATATACGGAGAATGTACAGAAGAGTGTCATAGGCTAGAAGACAAATGTAGATGGGGAGGGAGTTTAAGTCCAGTGATAGTGAGACCTCTTGAAAGGAATCCCAAGAGCAAGATGCTAAAAAAGAAGGTCCAGGTTCAAGCTCTTTTTCTTTGGGTATATCACTTTACCCAAAGTGCAGTTTTCTGAAGGCCTGTGCAGACCCTCACTGGCTGCCATCTGTTTTAAAAGTGCAGCCCACATCACCAAGACATCTAAATGATATTCCTCCTCCTTCTCACATCTGCTTGCTGAAAAGCAAGTTTCATTTCACTGTAACTGAGTATCATTTGTCAATCTAGATCCTCCAACTTCTCTCCTTTCTGATTAATTCTGGCCTTTCAAAATTGTCTAACTCTACCCTTTTACTTTTTCTCTAAAGTCAGTAATTCAGCAACTTCATTGCTTATCATTGCAGGCAAGTTGCACAATTTCGTTTACATTTCATACCATGTGACAGTGATTAATAAAGAGAATCAGAAGTTTGGAAATCTTAGTGGGTTCCACTTAAAACAAGAACAACTGAATTTTGATGCCTACCATGTTTCCTTCCTCAATCTAAGATTCTATGATGCTGGCTGATAAGCAAAGCAAAACAAAACAAAATAACCTTACCAGGTGTGACAGAGAGGCTCAGATGGGATGATGTTGTGTTATTTTTAATGCCATAACTTAATTCCTTTATCTAAATGCTAATCAATTGTCCAAGCACAACCTTCTAGTGGCAGAATCAATTTCAATAACGATGCTGATAGCTGCAATATGATCAACTGAAGCTTCTGCCACTTGGTACAAAAGAAGTTGAAATGATAGGCAGCTCATTAATCATTTATCCCAGAGATGAATGTGTTCAGTTGCTGATACGAGGCTGTGGGTGAATGCTGCCAAAATGAGAAATGTCAATTGTCAGCCCTCATGCATAATAACAGTGGAGCTATTTTTAAGCTTCTTTGAAGATTAAAGTTATGCTCTTTTCCCCTACAGTTCTGTCACATATGCTTGGCAATTTTTTTCTATGAGAATTCATTTTCATTCTGCTCAGATGTCTCTGCTTCAGAAAATATATACCACTCAAAATCTAGCATGAGAGATTTGAAAAGTTATTTAGAAATCTGTAGAATTCCACACATCGGGAATGAACTCTAAAAGAATAGATAAGCACAAGAGGCAAAGCAAGAGTTATTGAATAACTTTTTGGCTATTTTTTTCCCCCATAGCATATGTTTTATCAACAAGGATGATACATGATTTTAATTTCTCAGCTCCCCAGAAGGAACATATTCTATAACTGATATGTTTCTGAAGACAGAGATAACAGGATTCAATAAACTAGACTTAATAAAGTATTTGTTTACTAAGTTAGGTGAACAATGTTACCAAAAGAATTGTCTTACTGAATGACCTCAAGAATCTGCCCCAGCTTATTTGTCTTCAATTTGTCTAATCTTTCCAGGGGAAAATAATGTTCCCAGCTTGGAGTAGTATTCTTTTCTGGAAGCCAGCAGTATCTTAGCATTTGCTGAGAAAGTCATGCTCACTTTTCCAAGAGGAATTTCACATATTTCAGAACTCTATCCATCTTTAAAAAAAATAGTAATATGTTCGAAGAGTCCCAACTGACCCTATGTTCCATTTTTGAAGACTGGGAGGGAAAAATAAGATTTAAGATGAAAAAATGTACTACTTTTAAAAGAGACACTTTTCTCACATCTATCAGGTTGCTGAACATTTTGCTCCATTATACATCTTCATCTATTTGGGGAACATTTATTTATCACAAAGACACATACCCCTAGTTCAGCTAACAAATATTAAGTATACCTGCTTAATACATAAAACAAATTTCCAAACTGATAGAGAAAATAATATATGTAGTACAAGAACATTGTACCATTCAAATTTTTACTATGAGATGGTTATCAAATTACTTGCTGCTAAAAAGGACAGTACTCAAAAGGAGAGTTTCACATTTGACAGTGGCAACTTTTTAAACTGTCATCTGCAAAATATGTGGCTGCAATGTGATATAATCTGAATAAGCATGATTTTTGACATTTGCTATTTCCAACTCCAGGCTTTCTTGCATATACACCCATGCACATCCCCACCTCACACCTGTTTGTATATGTAAATGAAATAAAAAGATGTACATCTAAAAAAAAAGATGTAAGACCAACAGAGTTCTTGAGTTCTTACACAAATGTCTTTTCAAGTTTCTGAGACATTAATTTCTTCAAATGCTCCAGACTGCCCTGTCTTTATGACTTCATATTTTAAGTGCCCAACTAGTTAGATTCCTACATCTGAATTTCCAGTGATGAAATTATGTCAAGGCCACGTGCTCTTCATAAATTGTACTGAATTACTATTATTGTTGTTACCTCTGACACATCACAAAATTATATACATTATCAAACTATAAGAACTTAGAAAAGATGCAAGGTGTGTTTCCTTTCTATGTGTGGAACCAGTAGTTACAGTGCCCTTGTTTTATTGCTGTTTATAACTTTAATCCTAAAGTTATGTTTTTAGCAAGGCATTTCAAGACTTTGGACTATTAACAGGTCAGTAAGAAAATTACGTTTTTAAAAAATGCTATATAGGGCACCTGGGTGGCTCAGTGGATTAAAGCCTCTGCCTTCGGCTCAGGTCATGATCCCGGGATCCTGGGATCGAGCCTCGCATCGGGCTCTCTGCTCAGCAGGGAGCCTGTTTCCCTCTCTCTCTGTCTCTGCCTGCCTCTCTGCCTACTTGTGACCTCTGTCAAAAAAAAAAAAAAAAATCTTTTTAAAAAAATGCTATATAGACAAACTCTACTTCATTAAATTATTTCTAATTAGACAACAGTTTTTGAAAGTCCAAAATTGGAAAACTAAGTAAACTAAACTTCTTTTCTGGCTTGTAGAAAGAGATATTAAAATGATAGTTTCCAGCAATGATAAATATTAACCTGAATAGATTTGCATCTGTTGAAAACTATGTTTATGTCTATCTCTTTCATTAGACATACAGCTCCTCCAAGGCAACTTATGGTGTCCATCAATCCTTTGAAATCATAACCTTTCACAGGGTCTGGTACACTGAGGCACACAAATTCTTGCTGGTTAGAAGCATGGACAAGCAGGTGGTTCAGAATTATCACTTAAATATAGGTTATTTGTTAAATTACTGGAAATGAGTAAAATGTACTCTACACTGAATTGGACAATAACCAACTAAGTTCTAAACATAGAGGATAGGTTTCCTGCTACAGGCCCAGAGCCAAAACAAAGGAGTTAGGGAATCTTATGAGAAAGATCTAGGAGGGAAAATACTAAAATAGTTATTAATTATGTATCACTACCTCAGGGAAATCAGAATTATTTTATGGGTCTATTTCCCAATGTGCTAAATGGAAGGGCAAAATGCACTATTTTCAAATATTATGAGAGAGAAATTAAGAGAAATGTCCACATCTTATTATTCCTAAATAATTACTATAAAATAGGAAATCTAGAAAAATGCTTTCCAACTAGATTTCAGTACTAATTTTCCTAATATCTCGTAGCAAGTTTCTTTACCTCACAGAATAATTCCCAACATTTGATTATTCATTATCATAGCAAGATACCACATTATGGGTAATTTTTATAAAAGTCAGTAATATGTGATAAGCACATCCATTTATTTGTACATTTATCATTATTACAGGAAAACTAGGGGATGCAATATACTGTGTCAAAGGGTGTGAACCTTTTCAAGGCTTTTGATATGTATTGCTCACAAGTCCTCAAGGATTCCTGTACTGATATATACTCTCACAAGTCGTTATCTCAGCAAGCTTCTTTCCAACACCCATGAAAATACATATTATTCTTTTTAATCTACGCAGGCAGGTGAACAGTATCCTATTGTTTTAATTAGCATTAGCTACTGATTAAACATTTATTCTAGTTGGCCATTTTAATTTATTTTCCCTCTATAATTCCTCATCAATATTATCTATTGGTTGTGACTTTTCTTTATGGATTTGAGAATGCTCTTTATCAGTTAAGGGTATTTGTCATGCATGTTGTAGGTCATCAGTTTATTTGCCTTTAATTGTTGATGGCGTTCTTGCCACATGAAACTTTAAGGACTTGGAAAAGCAACAAGGTGTGTCTCCTGCTTTCCTCTTCTGCATTGCTGTGTGCAAAACCAGTGCTAACAAAGGATCCTTGTTTTATTCCTGCCCATAAATAAGAAGGATTTTACTATTTCTCCTCTAGGCACCATGCCAACTGTTTGAGAGTGATAGTGAAATAGGAGCGAGATGATGGAGGAAAGACACTTCCTTTGCATAGTAACTGAATCTAAAAAACAAATTCAAACGCCTTTTACATCCAGTGAGCTATTAACATAGTTTTTCTCTTTTGATGTATTAGTACTAAATGCAGTAAACCTTTCTTTGTCATAGTGGATTTTCTAATATACAGCCCATAAACTAGTACACTGAAGTACAAAATAGTCATTAAAAGTACAGACTAGGAAGTCAGATGACTGGTAGCTCAATCTCTCTTCTGCTATTGACTAGCTATGTAACACAGCACAGTGATGTCATGTCCCTACACCTCGACTGCCTCATGTACAGAATGGGAATGGTAATAGTATACCTGCCCCACAGGGGTACTGTGGGGATCAAATGGGATACTGTGCATGGTACTTGGGACATAATAAGCACCAACAGTAACTATTATTTTTTTTTTTAAGATTTTATTTATTCATTTGACAGACAGAGATCACAAGTAGGTGGAGAGGCAGGCAGAGAGAGAGGAGGAAGCAGGCTCCCCGCTGAGCAGAGAGCCCAATGCGGGGCTCGATCCCAGGACCCTGGGATTATGACCTGAGCCGAAGGCAGAGGCTTTAACCTACTGAGCCACCCAGGTGCCCCCAACAGTAACTATTATTAAAACACTATTATTAAAACATTCATTTCACTTATGAATTTACCATGTATATTCCCAAGTGAAATCAGTTCTTTGTTTTGGCAATCCATGTTATTTGGTATTTGGATTACATTAGCTTTTAAGAACCTTTGGGAGGCTTTCTTCCCCTCCAGATACCTGGAAAAATTATTTTATAGAAACTAATATTTTTGTAAAGTGCTGCTTTTTATAATCAGCCAAAAGATCTACAAAATTTTCAGGCAAGAGGGAGAACAAGCAGGTGATGTGATGGGAGAAGTTAGAGGGGTAGACAGATCAGCTGTCCAGGGAGCCCCATCTCTGCTACAGCCATGTGGATCACAAGCACTTAATGTGAGGACGCTGAACTAAAACTAACATGTCTCTCCCAACTCTATGATGCCTCTGAGCGATGTCTGACATGTAGAACTAATTTAGGTCCAAGTTGTTTTACTTACAGCTATGCCAAAGGAGAAAAAACTCACAGGATGCTTCCTTTCTATTATCACTACTACCACTCCAACATTTTAACTGAAATGAACATCCAGTGTAATGAAATTAAAAAAAAGGATTACATAGCAATAATGCTGGATATGTTCTCCTAGAAAAAGTAATGACCTGGATTTAAGAGTTGAGTATGGATACGAAAACCTCAAGTTTTCAAGAGTTACTATTCAACAGTCCAGATGCGCTGAAAATTTAATTTTAATCCTTGTGTTCACTCCTCTATCACATCAAACTCCTAGATGGTTGTTTGGAGGATCTCAACATAAAGCAAAAAGTATTATTCTAAAATTAGGATAAACAAGGTAGTTAAGTCCTACCTCAAAAAACAAACAAACAAAAACTCCGTAATTTATCCAGATTTCAGAAAATAAGCTCTTAGGAAATTTTCACTCCTTGGACAAATGTAAATCCTTTGTTTAAGTTATAATATATTCAATTAGAAAGTACTGACAGATGAGCACCAATAAAGATTAAGGCAACAACTAATAACCACTACATTACTTATTATGTGATAGGGATATAGTACTTCCTGTTTATTTCATCACTTAACACTTCTTACCACCCTCTGAGGTATTTCTGTACCTTTTAACATATGAGGAAATTGAAGCCCACAAAGGTCAGATCACTTGGCCACTGTACTGGGGCTAAGATTACAATTTAAATTTCAAAGCCCATACTTTTAATATTTGCAGTCAAATGAGTAGATGAAACTAAAGGTGGCCATATAATTACATTCAGAACTTTATCCCTTCTAACTCTAATATCACTGACAATGGAAAATTACTTTTAAAATATACCATTTTAAGGAATAACCATTCTGGAAAGCATATTAAACTGAAAAAGAGCCTTAAAAATGTTACTTAGATGTCAAATTTGTCATCAAAGTAAGTACTAATATTATTTTACTGGATTATTTGTAGAGGAGTCAAAGATAATTTCTAAATCAGACATGTGACTGCAACCCAAATTTATTCAATTTTTTAAAAAGTAATAAAAACACTTTTATCAAACACTTCTGTTGAACATGTTTAGGTAAAACATCTTGAATTTATAATCCCAAATATCAGACTAGTAATAAAAATGGAAAAATAATTTGAATCTATTTTCATGGTCCACATACACTGAAATGCGAAACAAATAAAACAGACATCTTATACGACTATTTGGGCTTCAGAGAAAATATCAGGAGGCTAACACACAGGCATAAACAATCTTAAAAATGTCACCCTTTATGAATACAAACAAGGAGATTATATTCTAGACTTTGTTTTTATTATTTCCCAAATTATAAATATTTTAGATATAACCCTATTATAAATATAAATTCAATAATTTTATCAAACTTTAGCTAAGGAGAAATGAGAATGTATTATGATAGTCTGACATTACTTAAAGCTGAGTTTTCATATTTAGGACATAGAAAATTTGAAAGGAACACTTTAACTGAAGCAATTTTAAAGGTAAAGATAAAGGTTCTATTTTAGTAAAATGAAGTCAGGAAGATTCACTTAAAAGAAAACTGGAAAAAAGTCCCTTTATAGCAATCTTTGTAATTAAAAAAAAAATTCCAACTATTCCAAATTCTTTCAACTTAAAAGAAGACTGCCATCTAGGTGAGATGTTTACAGTAGATATGCAATAGATAGATACACAATGTTTTCCCTGAAAAGTGCTTTTTGCATCAGATCTCAAAGTAAAAATAAATTGAATCCACTTTTGCATTTAGGTCACACCTCAAACTAATGTAATTGATATTAATTCTACCGAGTAAAACTGCTAACATGAAAGCTCTTAAAATTATTTAGCTTAAGATATTTTTCTCCAAAATCTATACAATAATTTTTATGCTTCCTTTTATTTTATCTATAAATACAACTTCAACTATGAAATTCAGTTCAATACTCTATATATGTCAGGTAACAGAGAAGCATGCCACAAATCCTTTGTATTTCTCTCCTACTTAGCTGTGAAAAGGGAAAAGAATAAAATTTTTAAACAAAGTTCCTCAATTGGCCCAAATATACTTAACTTTCAGAAACTTACATTTAAAGCATAACTGTCTCCAAAGTGACCCTGTTTTCCCCAACAGCTCCCAGGTTACCTTCAAAAACAGAGTATTCCACACTATGAAGGAATCTGAGAGTAGGACACACTGACGCAGGTTCGGCTGAATGGTTAGTCTCCTATAATCTAGCATAGGCTTTGTGTTCAGGAAGATGCTCTGAGATGATGAGTGTAAGATGATGAATTAATGGGGAGAGAAAGCTTTGAAGACAAATGAAGACACTGGAAAACAAAAGGCTAAAAAACTGAAAATTTTATAACATGTTCCCCCGAAATGATACATAGTTTTCTCCTCAGAATAGAAGAAGTATTAAGATACATTCTCAATTTTGGCTTTTCTTAGGAAGACAATAATGATCTGTGCCAAAAGATTTCTCATCTTGAAATGAAAGTGTATGAAGGAAAAGACTCCTTAAGAAATATATACCAACCATACCTTGATGAAATTTATTCCAGTGTGGGGTAGAGGTTCTCCAATTCTAAAGGTAAAAAATTGGTCATTTTATTCTACTTTAAAAGGCATACAGATTTTACTGAAAAGATAGCCAATTTTAGCTTAGAAGATACAGTTTCAAGGTCTGTTCTTGGTTATTCCAGAAACTCTGCTTGCATAGTGTTCAAAATTTCAACAAGCCCTATAAAACTCTTCCAAAATGAACTTTTCAACCTACTGAACAGAATTCATGCCCCCACGCTGATGTTCACTTCAGCAGCATTTGTCTCTGTGAAGCACATCAAAATCACTCAAACATCAAATTGCTGATTTGATAGAATGATTTATTTTCCCATTACAGGAAAGTCATGAGTGACTTGCTCTGAGGTACGTTTTTGAGCTATGAAGGACATCTATTAGAAAGCTCCACACTTGAAGGTTTCTCTTTAGATGATAACATTTTATGGCTGGACAGTCTCTGCAGGTACCAGATTTCCTGTCGTATCCAACTGCATACATTTACAAGTGCATGCAGAAACGGGACACTCTGCATGGTCCCTAAAAAAAATAGGTCAAGTAACAGTTAAAAATCTAAATTAAGCATATACATACATACATTTACCTATATACCTATCTCTATGCAGAATGCAATATTCAAAATGGTATTTGAAAAAATACAGGAATTAAAACCCAAAGACAAAAAGCATGAAAAGAATTAAATAAAAAATGACTAACAAACTGAATTGGGGAGAAAGTTACTGAAAAGTAAATAGCTCTACCTTTTAAATACATAACAAGATACCTGATCTACAGCTAGGAAAGTGACAGGAATGTGCTCGGAGTTTTAATTAAAACCAACATGACAAACTGGGCATAAAAGTTATAGCAACGAGGAATAAAGGGCCACCAGCACTACTTAAAATAGAACTAAATATGGCTTGAGTCTCTACTGCATGAAGTACTTACTTACTATAAAGAAGCTTATTTAGATGATAACTGATACAGTTGTTTGATAAATATACTCCACCATTTAATTTCTAATTTCAATTACATACTATGATAGGATATTAGGCTAGTTGTAAAAAAACAAAACTATAAACATATCCTCTCTCCAAATAATGCTATTCAAATATTTAACCCATACATAATATTTAAACTATTTCTTCTATATAAGTATTAATTTTACACTTTAAGATTACATAGGATATTTAATGACAGAAAAGGTGACACCACCCTTGTTAACTCAAGTGACAGCAAAAAAGAAATGTATTCTTTGGCTATATACACGTGAACTATTTAAAAGACCATCTGCTCTACCTCCTCCAACTCCAAGCCTATTAAAGAAGAAATGTACTGATTACCTGAACCAACTAAGCATATGACCAGCATGTCCACCATGCCTGCAATTGTGACACCATGTGAACCAGTTGTTAAATTGAGCTAATTTTTTATCCTTGCTCAAGTCTACTTTTTCATCTGATTTGGATCCTCCTATGGGTTAAAGAAAATTATCTTCATTAACTGTCAAAATACTTTATTCAAAGCTTCTTAAAAGGTATTTCTAAAACTACATCAAAATACAAATCACACATCATACTGAAATAGCAATGTTAATGCCATGATCTAGTTTAGTTTGAAAAACTACTGGATAACAGGAGTTTCCTTACATTTTTAATAGTCAATAAAAAATGGAAAAACCTCAGTTATCAAATCCAATAAGAAGCAATCTGAATTAACAACCTTGGAAAAACAATCAGTTTAAAATCTTTCCACAGAGAAAATACCATGTCCAGTTTATAGCTGAGTTCTACCAAACCCTGAAGGAACAGGTAATTTTCATCTATACAAACTTTTCCAAAAAACACTGGGGAAAATGCCCCAATGCACTTCCTAAGGCTGGCGTAACCTGAATAACAAAAGCAGACAAAGAAAATATGAGAAAGGCAGATTATAGTCCAATCTCTCTCCTTGAACAGACATAAAAATCCAAAGGAAAACATGAGCAAACAGTATTATTTAGTAATTTTACTTCTAGGTACATACACTAGAGAAACTTTTATACATGCTAAAAGGATTCATATGCAGAAATGTTCACAACAATATTGTTCAGAACATTAAAAATCTGGAAACAACCAAAGTGTCCACAACCATAGCAGAGTGGTAAAAACTGTGTTACAGCCCTGAATGGAATACCAAATACTGGGGTGCCTGGGTGGCTCAGTCGTTAAGCGTCTGCCTTTGGCTCAGGTCACAATCCCAGGGTCCTGGGATCGAGTCCCACATCGGACTCCCTGCTCAGTGGGAAGCCTGCTTCTCCCTCTCCCACTCCCCCAGCTTGTGTTCCCTCTCTCCGTGTCTCTGTCAAATAAATAAATAAATAAAATCTTTAAAAAAGGGGGGGGGGATACCAAATACTAATGAAATATGAATAAACTACAGCTACATTCATCAGCATCATTAAAAGTAAAAGAACCCAAAATCAATGTTGAGCAAAAAAAGGTAAGCCAAAGGATATATTCCGTAAGATTCATTCTTATGAAACTTAAAACACAGACAAAACTAAATATGTGATAGAACTATACAGATAATCAAGGAACCAAATAACACACAATTTAGGGCAGTAATTACCTCTGGGAAAAAGGAAAGAGGTAGTAGTAGGCAGGGAATAATGAGCAAAGGCACTGGTGCAGCCAATGTTATCTTAACCAGGACAGAGGCTTCATTGATGTTTGATTTATCATAGTACCTGATATATATATTCCTATCTGTATTACAGTTCACCAAGAAGTTAAAGAAAAATGTATTATTATACGTTCATGTTTATATGTGTGTATCTTCACATATATATTTACTTAACTTTTAGTGCTCAAAAAATGCTCATTCTATTAATTGTGGCTATCTTAATATGTTTTCTTTTGTTCTAAAACAGATCAAATTAAAATATTTTAAGATCATATGTAATTAGGGACAGGAATAGAAAAATGAGTAAGTAAAAATATTAAGTTTAATTAAGCAGTTGTACACCTATTAACACATGATGCTGTACTCAAAATTTTACCTAGACCATTCCTGGTCATAATTTAATGACTACAAGGATAGTCTTACAAACTTTTTTTTTTTTTTTTTTTTTTTTCAAAATACCCATCTGTTTTTGCTCATGATAGTAAAGGATTTATGAGTGATAGAAGATGTAATATGTATAGGTGGTTAAAATGTAAATATACTGAAATTCTTACTAAAAGGTTCATAAAAATGATTCACAATGAAAGGGAAGAGGAAGAAAACAAACAGAAAATACAGACCTTTTAAAGAGGAACTATTTTATATTGTATAGAACTCATTAAGTGATTTTCACTTTGCTTTTGTAACTTCTAACACACGGAAAACAGACTGGATCCAGGACAGTTTACTCCTTATATTTCTCTGATGAAGCTGAAAATACTAAGGTCTACCTCACTGCCACATGAAAAAGGCTTTTTAAAGATCAAAGAGCTTTAGCAAATGATATATCTGATAAGGAGTTAATAACCAAAATATTATGTAAAGAACTTATATAACTCAACACAAGAAAACACACAATCCTATCAAAAAACGGACAGAGAATCTGAGTAGATGTTTTTGTAAAGACATACAAATGGCTCACAGACACACGAAAAGATATACATCACTAATCATTACGGAAATACAAGTCAAAACCATAATGAGATATCACCTGACCCCTGTCAGAATGGGTAGAATCAAAAAGACAAGCAACAACATGTGTTGGCAAGGATATGGAGAAAAAGGAACTCTTATGGAGTGTGAGGAATGCAAACAGAGCAGCCACTGTGGAAAACAATATGAAGGTTCCTCAAGAAATTAAAAACAGAATTACTATATGACTCAGTAATTCCAATGTTGGGTATTTACTCAGAGAAAATGAAAACACTAACTCAAAAAGGTATATGCACCCCTATGTTTATTGCAGCATTATTTACAATAGCCACGGCATGGAAGCAACCTAAGTCTTCATCAATAGACAAATGGATAAGGAAAATGTGGTATACATATACAAGTAATATTACAAAGCCATAAAAAGGATGAGATTGTGTCATTTGAGACAACATGGATGGACCTAGAGGGTATCATGCTAAATGAAATTAGTCAGACTGAAAAGGACAAATGCCATACAATTCCATTTGTAAATGGAATTTTTAAAAAATAGACAAAAAGCAAATCAGACCCATAAATACAGAGAACAAACTGATTGATGGTTGCCGGAAGGAAGATGTTGGGGGTTAAGCAAAATGAATGAAGGGGAGTGGGAAATACAGGCCTCCAATTACGGAATGAGTAAGTAACAAAAGGCAGAGCATAAGGAATGCAGTCAATGATACTGTAATAGTGATGTAATAGGACAAATGGTAGCTACACTTGTGGTGAACAAGGCACAGTGTATCAACTTGTCAAATTACTAAGATGTACACCTGAAACTTATGTGACATTGTGTGTCAACTATACTCAAAAAAGATTAAATAGTTTTAACTTTCATTTTTTAAATTTTAGATAGTTTTAACTTTTAAAAGATTCATACTGAATTACAAAGGTAAGTGCCATAGAACAGTTGAAGGAAACTAGGGTTTCATGTAGTCAGTACCTACTACTATACTACTACTACTATTACTGCTACTACTACTACTACTACGAGTAAGAAGGAAACCAGTACGTTATCTAACTCTAAAAAAGGCATTACTCCTTTACATAAAGCTCTATAAGGGCAGGGATTTTTGTCTGTTTTGTTCACTGTAACATTCCTAGCACTTAGAACAATAGGTGCTAGATACTTGTTGAATAAATAATGTATAAAATGCTAAATATGTTGGGCGCCTGGGTGGCTCAGTTGGTTAAGCAACTGCCTTCGGCTCAGGTCATGATCCTGGAGTCCTGGGATCGAGTTCCACATCTGGCTCCCTGCTCAGCAGGGAGACTGCTTCTCCCAATGACCTCTCTCCTCTCATGCTCTCTCTCTCAAATAAATAAATAAAATTAAAAAAAAACAAAAACGAACAAAAAAAGATTTAAAATGCTAAATATTTATAACAAACATTATAGTTATAATTATTTATAAATAATTACAAACATTAATAATTATAAACATTATTTTCAATAGAATTCCAATCTTTAAAGCACAATTGAGTATAAAAATATGCAACCCTCAGTTAAATAAGTTTATGGAAAACCTGGCCATTTGGATCATGAACCATGATGGATGGATGACATCTCTAATTGCAGACAAAGAATCGGGGGGGTTTGTACACCTCAATCTTTAAACTGCTTCAAGCTAGCATTTTATTTCTATTAGGTCCTGTCTTATTTTGGAACTCAGAACCTTCTGATTTTATATCTTAAAAAAGAATACGTTTATTACAGCTAACCGTTGAAAAACATGAGTTTGAACTGTGTGGATCTGCTTGCGTGTGGATTTTCTGCAGTATGGTACTGTAAATATATTTTCTTTTCCTTATGATTTTCTTAACATTTTATTTCTCCTAGCTTACTTTACCACAAGAATACAGTATATAAATACACAAAGTATACAATACATGTTAATCAACTGTTTATGTTATTAGTAAGGCTTCCAGTAAACAGCAAACTACTAGTAGTTAAATTTTAGAGGAGTCAAGAGTTATACCTAGATTTTTGACTATTCAGAGGTTGGTGCCACTAACCCTCATGTTACTCAAGGGTAACTGTATTTCACAATTAACTCAGCTCAGCAGTCCTTAAAAGATTATACAGGTTTCCCTAATTTTCCTAACCAATTTATTTCCCGGTAGTCTACTTTCCTAGGCCCTTGTCATACAGATGCACCTGGTAGTTCCCATATACTCTCTGTACTTACATTCACCAATCTCTACCCTAGTTCATGCCTTTCATTCCTTGTCCACACCCGGAAAGGCTTCTCTAAAATCTTCACTCCCAAACTTTTTTAAAGGACCTGCTTTAACAGCATCTTCTTTCTGAAGTTTTCCAGATATCCTTCAAAAAGAAGTAATGTTTCCCTCTTTCAAATTTCCTGCTACTTTCTTTATACAATATTCCTTATTCACCTCAGGGAGCTAAACATGTTTCAGAATACAGAATGTTTGGGATTTTAGAGAAATAATGAACAAACACGACAATTCCAGGAAAGTCTGAGGCAGCATTCTGTAATCACAGGCCTTAATAGCCTCATGTCAATTCTGAACAGGTTTTTTGTTTTTGATCATAGGATTTTCAGATCTTTTTAGAGATTTTGGAATGGCAGGTTAAGGGATTCCAGACCACTATTTATTTTCTTAAACATATCATTTCTTATTTTATCTATGCTCATTTTATACTATAAACTTCACAAGGATCTTTGATTCATCTCAGCATTTCAATCTTAACAAGCATTCACATACACAAAAAATTATTACTGAAGCAAATTTCAATAAAATTTCTGAAGCAAGTATGAAAAAATGTTAACACTTTATAAACCTGAGTATTGAATATTCATTCATTAACAGTCTCTATAACAGAGAGGTTGAAATGTTTTGCTTTTTCTTCAAATTTTAGAAAACTGATTTTATCTTTTTTTAACCTATTTCAAAAATAAAAAAGATTGAAAAGTTAATATCTAGCAAAAAAAGAATAGCACTCATGCCACTATAGCTTCCTGGGGCTTATGGTCTGAAAGATGTATTGAATCCAACTATTTTTATGTATCCCGGTTCATATATAACTTATTTATGCAATATTTTGTCTTGTTCGTTTCCTGTAGCGGATTTTTATTCCAAATTATTTTCTATTTACTAGTATCAGGACCATAAAAGGATCAACATGCAATATATAAAATGCAAATGAAAATCCTTGATTAAAATTTAAATGAAAACTAATATATAAATTTGAAAACATTACAAATTGCCTTTGTTAAAAAAGGGCATCAAACTTGAAAAATAATTATTCAGGTATAATTATATAATTATATATAATATATAGTATAGTATTATATTATAGTGTATAATATACATTATATAACAAATATTCAGGTGTAATTATTCAGGTATCCAATGATACCAGCAAACCTCCTTCACAGATGTTAATATAATAAAACAAACTATTGACATGAACCAACTGCAGAACAGAATTATAAAATTTCATAATTAAAAAGAATCTCCCTCTAACACCTTCTATAAACGAGGGCTAAAGTAACTCTCAGTGTTACAGACTGAATGTCACAGAGCTAGAACTAATACAATAGGCATTCTCACACCATATCCAGCTCTTGGTTATACCAGTATGCTAAATTCTCAAATGTTTTCAATTAAAATTTCTGCCACAGTGTAATTTTCAAGTTAAATAAATAACTCAAATATTTCTAACCACTGGATACATTATATTCAACTATCTACTGTTCTCAGAATTTTCTTCTGTATGTACCATAAGCAGTAAACAATAATCCTAATATTTCTAACCATTAAAAAAATACATACATTCACTACATAACTGACAAATATAGCAAAAGCAGCACCAAAACTTGGAAGTAAAGGGATGTGATTTCTAGACTAACACTTTCTCTACATATTCACAGGTAGATTTTGAAGATTAAAAAAGAGAATATGAAAGTGCTTTGAGAACCAAAAGCTCTTTATGCATACAAGGTATTTGTTAATTAATGAGGGTGCACTGACTTTTAAACAAAAAACCTGAGGGATCTCCTCTTAGAAAAAGTGGTAAAAAAATAGTGTAGTATAGGATTACTTCATATTTAAGATCTTTTCACAAACTTTAAATGGACTATCATTGTGAGGTTACTTGTGATATCATGAATACAGATTTTACTTCTAATGTATAGATTTTTACAAATTCCAGGAAATACAAAATCTCTGAGCCAGCAGAGTGGCTTATTCTTAGAAATAATATAAACCCAACCTTGTAAGTCTTCTATTGACAACATTAAATCAGTTATGTAGGAACTATTTCAGCTCAGAAAATATATCATAGAATTATGCCATACCAGGACAGCTAGAAACAGGTGTTCCCATATTAATGAGGCAAAGTGCACATCGAGGAAGGGGTTTTCGACAGCCAGGGCAACTTGTGACTTTAGATTTTGTTGGTGACCCACTGACACCATACTGACTAAAACCTCTGCCCTGATGAGGCACAGTTGAACAGCTGTAGGAGATCGACTTGCCACAAAAATTGCAACTCACAAACACCTATACAACAAATAAAAGGAGGAGTAAGAATAATGCAAACTTTATAAATAAAATTCAAAGTCTGATCCTAACAAACTATTCTTAAATAATTTTTAAGGTTTACTTTATATTATAAAATAATTTGTTATCTGCTAAATTTGACTAGCTTTCATCTAGGATTTCCACTTAGCAGTGACATTGAGTACTTCTTCTCTGTTACCTCTGTTTAGTTATATCCTTTCTAACACCACTGACATCTGTAGAAAAACTTGGAAACATTAGATAACAACATTTTAGAAATAACAAAGACTTTAGAATTCACATTGGAATATTACAAAATAACCCAGTGTAAGTTCTGATCCAAAGTTCAATGATTACATCTCCTCAACAAAATTTTCTTATAAAGAAAGCATTCATTTCCTAAGACAAAAAGGAGTTAAGGACCCTATAATGTCAAACAGCTAGAATTTTAGAATAATAGTAATAGAAAATGTTCATTTAGCTTTTATATTAAATTCCTGGGCTCTTAAACACATACAGATTAATAACAAATATTATCATGTAATGCTATTTTACAAAAACTCGGGTTGTTTTAAAATAATCACTAATTCCTCAACTTTCTAAAGCAGGAAAACAGCACCATCCAGTGCTCACATTGAGGATATACTCGGTATTTAACGTCCAAATTTAGATACAGTGATCTCATGTTTCATGTGATAACTGAGCTCATGTTTTTTAAATAGTAAAACAATTTCCATATTTAATTAGACATATAGTTAGAGAAAAAAACCAAATCCTGCCTTATTACACCTAAATAATGCAGAAAAATTTAATATATAAATGGAATTTATAAGATAGTACAATAGTTTGGATTTGGAAAGGGCTTGGAATAAACTAGAAAAGAACTCTAGGATTGATTTAGGTTTGCAAAAGACCCTCTAGGCCTGCTGTTGTTTGCTCTAGCTCAGACTCAAGTGCAAGCCACTGAGATGATTGTTAGGAAGTGGCAGGACTGAAAAAACAAGACGGTCAACGATGGAGTGACGTCTGGGATAAATAAAGACATTAACAGCTACTCATAACCAAAAGGATGAGCTAATAATAATTTATTAAATTGGGCTCTAAATTTACCCAATATAACATGCTGTGAACACTTCTCTTTGAGCTACATTAAGCATATGTTACAATTTGATTCTCTCCAAAATAATATACTTACTTACCTGTGCTAAAGGCTTAGAACTGGGATCCAACTTACTCCTATGAATATCAAACTCAGCTCGTTTGTGCCAAAACCTCCAGGCATCTAATAAATTTCTATAATTCTCAATCCAGTACTGAACTCTTTCATCTTTAAGAACATCTAAAGGAGAACCCTAAAAAAGAAAACATGAATTAATACAGTTGTTTAAAATTTTTCTGGCTAAGCCACAGGATTCCAGGTAACATATGAGTATGAGTCACACAGAAGAAACAGGCTCCCTTTTTGCCAAAAGCTGATGAGGATAAAGATAAAATAATGAGGGTAAAGATAAAATAACTGACAGAAGCTTCTTTAATTTCTTTAAGCTGGGCCTCTACTAATGACATAATATGTACTGTATATATTATCATTAATCCTAGCCAGGAAAGTGTAATTCTCTATATCTTATTTAAATTAAGGACCCAAGAGTAAACAATTCACTTTCCTACTTGAATACAACAAAAAGTGATGTGAATACTTTGTCCCCAAAATTAAAACCCCTGCATTCATAAAATCTGGTTACTATTTAATCCAAATGCATACCAAAATTACTTCATCACATTTAAAATAATACTGAACCTCATCCTTTGTATCTAGCACGTACTGTGAATGGAGATGCCCTTTTTGTATATATATTTATCTGAAAGTTAAACCTGTTTATTCTCTCTTTTGCCCTCAATTAAAACATATATTTATTACCTTAAAAATTAAAACAAAAACAAAAGCAAAAAACAACCCCAAAACCAAACCAAAAATGTTCTTTCATTTTTCTATCCCTAGGCCACAATGAAAAGCAACTATTTCTTTACCTTAAGCTTACTTTAGATTTCTTCTCAACAAGAACTTCAATTTCTTGCCAGTAAGGCTCTTCCCAGAGGTGTATTTTCCCTTGCAGCTGTGACATTTCACATTTCACCTGCACTTGCTTTGGGTTTTCATAGAATGCTTTTAGCCCTGTCCAAGATATCTTCCTTAAGTTCACATGATAAAGAAAGTAGAGAAAGTCTCAACTCCCAATGATGCCATGGGCATCAATCTGAAGCCCAGTTTTGGGGAACCAGACAGAAAAGTAAAATGTTAGAGAGAACTTAATGTATATCACTTATGGAAAAAGGGAAGAAACCTATAATAGCTAATAGACAATCTATCTTTAGACATTCTATCAAAACAGAAGGAGCTTATCTTTCCCCTATTAATTAGGTATTCATTTCTGTTATCAGAGGTAAATCCAGCTAAAAGAACATGTGGAAAACTCATAGCTAATAATTTCACCTCTTAAAAAAGTAAGTATCTCTTCTAGTTCTGATAATGACCAACTAGCCAGAACTAAGTACTGAAGTAGAATATAATCCCTAGTTTAAAAAGAAAATTCACAGAAAAAAAGGAGAAATCTTCATATCCCACTCTTTCTCCTTCCATGGCAGTAAGGATAAACTCAGAAAGAATTTGGTCAATTCGTATTTGATAAATCTTCTCTAGATCTGCTCCTAAATAAACCTAAAATTAAGCTGCAACAAAATCTATAGAGGAAAACAGTTCAGAGATTAAGATGGGAAAGGCTTGGGAAATAACTTGGGCTGCCCATAGATCCACAGTAACAAAACTTTAAGACCAAAGTGAGCAGCAAGTAACTGAACTTCCAAAAGCATTAACCAACATTCTTCAGAAAAAGGTAAAAGAACTCAGATCTCTATAATGTACTATACATAACATCCAATATTCAAATGAAAAACTATGAGACACAAACAGGTAAATATAGTTGAAAGTCAAGGGAAAAAGGCAGTCAACAGAAACTAAGCCTAAAATAGCCCATGTTAGAGTTAGCAGGAAAAATCCTGAATGCAGCTATTGACATATGCTCAATTAGTGTGCAGATAGGGATTTGAGTGAAAAATGTAAACTATAAAAAAACTGAGATTCTAAAACTAAATTGTAAAAGAGCTGAAATTAAGAATGTGCTGAGGGCATGTAGGTGGCTCAGTGGGTTAAAGCCTCTGCCTTTGGCTCAGGTCGTGGTCTCAGGGTCCTGGGATTGAGCCCCACATCGGGCTCTCTGCTCAGCAGGGAGCCTGCTTCCCTCTCACTCTCCGCCTGCCTCTCTGCCTACCTGTGATCTCTGTCTGTCAAATAAATAACTAAACTCTTAAAAAAAAAAGAATGTACTGAAAAACTTAACGTCATGTGACGTTAAGAGTCAATGAACAAATCAAGAGCATTTAACCAATTTGAAGAACAGAGGAAAAAAGGATGGAAAGAAAATGAACAAAACCTCAGATACCTATGAACACTATTAAATGGTTTAATATATATGTAATATGAGCCCAAAAAAGAGAAGAGAAGGAGATTGAAACAGAAAATATATATATAAAGAAACAATACACCCAAACTTTGCAAAACTAATGAAAAACACTGACTTGCAGATCCAAGAAGCTCCGTGAACCACACACAGGGCAGAAAAAAGTACAACTAGGGATTGAGGGTAAACTGCTGAAAATCAAAAGCAGCCGAAGGGAAAATGAAACATTACATAGGGAGACAATAATTATAATAGCTGACTTCTCTCCATAAACAATATAAGGCCACTTGCACTCTGTGGCCACATTTCCACAGTTTGATTTAATAGACACAACCTCATTTCAGTAAGAAAAAAATGATATACTTTATTATAGAATGGGCAGTGGCCTGGTAAGTTGCTAGGTTTATACAGTGGTTCATGGGTCAGGATCTATATTTATTCATAAGAAGGTAGGGTTGGAGGGGGCATTTTACTACGTTTACCCAGTACAGAGCATGCTATCAAGTGTTTGAAAGGAAGGGAATAGGAAAGAAGATACCATGAAAGGATAAGATTAGCTGGAGGGCTATAGGAAATCTCAGGGAAATGTTCTAAATTTTCACCATATTTCTATCAAAAATAAAGAAGGGAACCTTTGCCAGAAATCTCTTTTTAACTGCTGGACAGTAAGAACTAAGAGTAAATTGATTAACTGGTTACCCCAATTCATAAAAAGGGAAAATGGGAGTGAAGAGAATTGTGGTATAACTTGCTTTCCGCACTGCAAGTGAGACTTAGTTCAGATCAGGGAAAGGTAATCTCTTTTGTAGAAAGTAAAGTTTTGTGAACTGGGCAAATTAGAGAGAGGTTCTTCTGCTCTGTTTGAGCTTTATATAAGTTTAAAATAACAATTCCCAAAATAAAAGGAAAAACTGGATAACCCAGTGCAGGAGGCTGATGGACAGTAAGAGAATGTAGAAGTCTGCTATAGTTCAACTGATAAGGTTGAAATTAAATGCCTTCTAATCCAAAGCAATCTACACATTTAATGCATTCCCTATCAAAATACCATCAGCATTTTTCACAGAGCTAGAATAGACAATCCTAAAATTTGTATGGAACCACAAAAGACCTTTAATAGACAAAACAATTCTGAAAAAGAAAAACAAAACTGGAAGCATTACGATTCTAGATTTCAAACTATATTACTAAGCAGTAATCATCAAGACAGTATGGTACTGGCACAAAAACAGACACATAAATCAACGAACAGAAAAGAAAATCCAAAATTGAACCCACAATTATATGGTCAACTAATCTTCAACAAAGCGGAAAAGAATATCCAATGGGAAAAAGACAATTTCTTTAACAAATCGTGTCTGGATAGCAATATAGAGAAGAATGAAACTGGACCACTTTCTTATAGGATACACAAAAAAACAATTCAAAATGGATAAAAGACCTAAATGTAAGACAGGAAACCATCAAAATCCTAGAGGATAACACAGGCAGAAACCTCTGACCTCAGCCACAGCAACTTCTTACTAGACATGGCTCCTGAGGCAAGGGAAACAAAACCAAAAATACACTGGGACTTCATCAAGATAAAAAGTTTCTGCACAGCAAATGAAACAATCAACAAAACTAAAAGGCAGCCTACAGAATGGGAGAAGATATTTGCAAATGCCTTATCAGATAAAGGGTTGGTATCCAAAATCTACAAAGAACTTAACAAACTCGATCCCCAAAAAACAAATAATCCAGTTAAGAAATAGGCAGAAAACATGAATAGACACTTTAAAAAAAAAAAAAAAAAAGAATCCAGATGGCTAAAAGACACATGAAAAGATGCTCAACATCACTCAGCATCACGGAAATACAAATCAAAACCACAATGAAATACCATCTCATACCTGTCAGGATGGCTAAAATTAACAACACAAGAAATCAGAGGTGTTGGTGAGGATGAGCAGAAAGGGGAACCCTCTTGCACTGCTGGAGGGAACGCAAACTGATACAGCCACTCTGGAGAACAGTATGGAGGTTCCTCCGAAAGTTAAAAATAGAACGACCTTATGATCCAGCAATTGCACTACTAGGTATTTACCCAAAGAATACAAAAATACAGATTCAAAGGGACACATGCACCCCAATATCTATAGCAGCAATTCCACAACGGCTCAACTATGGAAGAGAGCCCAAATGTCCATCGACTGATGAATGAAGATGTGGTCTTTACAATGGAACATTACTCAACCATCAAAAGAATGAAATTGTGTCACTTGCCATGACATGGATGGAGCTAGAGTGTATTATGTCAAGTGAAGTAAGTCAGCCAGAGAAAGACAAATGCCATATGATCTCACTTATATGGGGAATTTATGAAAGAAAACAGATGAACATGTGGGAATGGAGAAAAGAAAAAAAGGAGAGAGGGAAACAAGCTGTAAGAGACTCTTAAAGGTAGAGAAATGAGGGTTGATGGAGGGAGGTGGGTGGGGGATGGGTATTAAGGAGGGCACCTGTTATATTGAGCACTGGGTGTCGTACGTAAGTGATGAATCACTGAATTCTGCTCTAGAAACCAATATTGCACTGTATGTTAATTACCTAAAATTTAAATTAAAAAAATTAAATGCTTTCTAGAGATCCTAAGGAAGCAAAAGGCATACCCACTCAATGAAGGAAGGTGGTTAACCACTATTTTTCTTTAAGTTGCTGCCACACTGCACTAACCTGCAACATGCAGTAACTTGCTGTTTGGACATCTCCAGTTCTATCGACATAACTCTCCATTAAGTCCACTCCATCTTTAGTAAGGCCTGTAAGCAGTATTCCTTCCAAATTTCCAGCCTCTTTCATTTCATTGGTCAACTTTTCAATATATCTATTTAACTGGAAAATTCAAAAAGATTTCTCTGAAGCAAACTGTTTCACTATATACTCTGTACTTCAAAACTTATACTTCAGGAATAGTTTCATTTTTATAGAAAACATTTTAAAACACAGCCCTTGCAAAAAAGATCTCTTAAGAAGTCTGTATCTATCATAAATTACAATGCAGTATCTGTGATTATTTAAAATATTTTTTTAAAAAGGGATTTATGTATTATTATTCTATAAAATAAATATACAGGGTTGACTAAGTTTAAAGAGAACTGTCCCTCAGTATTCGCAAAGTTCTTGCTATTAAAAGAATCACAGAATCTGAGATGAATGGGAACTTGAAGATTATCAAAAACAATCACCTCTTGGTAAGGTCTCTGACTTTATCGGACCCCAACCTCTAGCCAAGAGTCCTCAATGTTCCCTCAGCACTTTCTCATTATTACAGCACTTAGCACCTTGTATTACTGGTTGTTTCTGGGCATTCCTTTCTCACTATACACACAGAATACCCATTCAATACTTTTATTGAATTAAGAAATAAAGGAATTCTTTTATAGTATTGCAAAGGGGTGAGTTCAATGCCTTTATCTGTATACCACAAGCAGAAATAAACTAAAATATTAAGTCAGGATTCTTAAATAATTCTGGTTATGATACACAAGTCTACTGTATCTAACAAATTATTACTTTACTTTTTTAGAAGAATTTATATATAAATGTTACATATACATATTTGTACATAAAGATTAGTTTCTTAAGTAAGAGGACTATTAATTACTTCAAATACAAAATTAAATTAGTTTTTACCTGACTATCACTAAGGAATTTACAAGCAAATGCCACTCTGTCACGTACGGCAACTTTATTTTCATACTGAAAAGAAGAGCAAGAAATTACTTGTAGATGCTATGAGTTTTAAATTCTTGCATACTACTTTACACACTTAATACACAATTTTATTTTCAAAAGTATTAGTAACATTATTGTGTATATACTGGCAGAGCCACTGGTTGCCTAAGATGCCTTTCTTAATGTATCCCTCTAAAAACTCAGTGCTCAGGTTATTCTTGCAAAGTAAAAATCTACATCTTAAATACTGACCAATTCAGTTTAAAAACATTCCAGTTCAGTCTTATGTAACTGCAACATAAAATATAAGCAGTGATTTATGTATTTATTTATGTATCAACAGATTTAGATGCCATGTAATCCTTCCATCACAGAAATTAATTTTGAGGAAACTGAGAAAATCTTTTCTGGGATGCTAAGTTAATCAGCAAATCTAAGAAATCTGTGAATTATCAGTGAATATACCAGTGTGAACATACCAATACAATATTTCGAAAAACTGTCAACGCATGTCTCTAAATAGAAAGTTTAAGTCTTAAAATATACCCTTATAGACACAACTTTTGTGGCCACAGTAAAATACAGTTATATAGGTGGTTTGCAACAAAATTTTCAGAGGTATTGTGATTAAATTTTTGTAGACCTTTCAATATTGTAAAACAGTATTCTGAATTTCTATAAATGTAGAAAGGTAATTAATTTTGTGGTAAGTAATCAATAGTCTTAAGGTGGAAAAAAGATCGTATTTCCACTGAAGTCATTCTACGAAATATAGTCTCCCTACTTTAAATGTAAGATCACTTCAGTTGGTACCTAACCTAGCATGTTTTCTCAATTATAAAATATGGTTCTGCCCTTAAGAGGAAACATGTTTGGTACAAATTAGTTTTAAATCTTTAGGTTCAGGGCAGAGGTGTTACTATTTTGATGGGGAAAGGGTTATAAGTATTAGCTCGGAAAATATTAGCTGTATAGAAAATATTAGAAATAATAGCTGTAAAAATACAGCTCAGAAAACTAAAACCCAAAAAAGTTGACTAGCCAGCTGAAGTAACTAAACTGGAGCAAGGACTCAGACCTTCAATCTTCTGATTTCCCAAATGGGTACTTTTCATTAGATTACTACAACTTAACAATTTTTAACAAAGGATATGTTAATTATAATTATTTACAAAACATATAATTAGGTACACTCTCAAGGCAGTTTAAAAATATGAACTTCCTACTCGAGGTAAGATATACCTTACCTAATAACCCTAATTTAGGTATAAGAAAATGAGGGTATTTATAGTAGGTCATTTAATTTAAAATACAGAAATTTAATATTAAAAGAACACTTCTCTATCAATTTAAAATTTGAACAATCCACTTCTTTTTCTAGTCTTCACCATACTTTACTACTTCCTGAAAACAGTATTTTATTCCTTCAAAATGCAACACTTAAAGTTTTCCATTTAACAAAAGAGTAATAACAGTAAAAAAAAAAAAAACAAAAAAACACAACATACTCTTGGATATTAATTTGAAGTGGTTAGAAAGTTCAACAGTTCATTTACTAAAAGACAAAATAAACAAACTAAGGAATTGTTAAAATGGACACTAATAACATTTATTAAAATCTTCATTAAGATATCTCAATAAAATACATTTTTTATAAATTCTTAGGGACTGACACTTAAATTCATTATTCAAGCAATGTGTCTTTTATATTAAGTGCTATAATGGCAAACACAAATAAATTTCATGTTAGAAAGCTCTTCTCAGTGGTAGAAAGAGGTCCAACAATCCAAAGAAATTTGTAGTACTAACATGAAGCTTAAAACCCAATAACTGAAACTTATATCTCATTTTATTCTTCCTTACCCCACTTTGTGATAAAGAACCTATCTAGTGATGTGCTTATAGGCGGTTAAAGCACGAGAGATAAAGCAATGAAAGACCAAATGAAAAAAAAAAAGAAATAGTTCACTGTAAGTAGCATGATCATACTAATACAGAGTTTTATAAAAATCATATTTTGAGAATACAAATAATAACTTGGACAAAATATACCGTCATTCTGATCATAACTGATCATGTATTTGTTTACTTAACTAAAACCCAAATATTTACTTTTTAAAAATTACAGTTCAATATAAAACTTATGCTTATATAGTTGTAGAATTCTACAGCTGCTCTTAAGCTAAAGGATAAATCCTATGCTGTTTCTATCTGTAAATTATATTGTTCAAACTATTTAAAATATCAAGTTTATTATCAGCTAACTGTAAAATGACATTCAAGAAGAGGTGCTCAAAAATATTTAAGATACTTTCTTTTAATGTAAAATACATAAAAATATAACAATATTTTATGCAACAGACACTTGAAAATTTTAACAAGGTTAGGTAAAAACTCCTAACTTAAAAGGAGTCTTCTCAAACAGAAATTAGCTTACCAATACTCCATCATAAGATCCTGTCTCACTTGTCAGAAATGCAAACATGACACACAGATATGGGTTATTTAATTGTAGTCGTAGAGTGCTGCACATCTCTCTCCAGAGGGAGTTTTTCTCATCCGTATATCCCGATAAAGCCATTGCCACAACATTGAGATTCAGATCACCTGCACATTAAAAAGAGTCAGCTGGTCAAAGTGAGCAAAAGCTCAATACCTCCTCTTCCAGTTCTAAACCATAAACAAAGATCAGAGGGTGACATTTACCTACAGAAAAATAAGCGCACTAGAATTAAGGGTTTTGATCCAGATTGGAAAATTTGGCAAGGACCACAAGCAAAAATTTCCATTCTTATAAAACTTTTGTCCATATTGCTAACCCTGTGCAAGACAAGCACATCTTTAAATTTTCAAGTTCTCATTCCAGGAAGTTCCTATACAGTGTTATTGTTTAGGGCCTAAATGAAGAGAAGTGAAGCCATACCACCAGAATCACTGTCAGCCTTATTAAGTTCATTTATGTTGACATATTTCAAAGCAATGGCAGTAAATAATACAGTACTTCAGTGTTATAACTTTCAAAATTATTTTGTTTTCCTATTCCTAAGTATATAATGCTCATACTTAAGTATATGTTCTGAAAACCAGTATTTCAGCATTCTTTTAATAGTTTAACACTTCTAATTTTTCTAGGACAAAATTAACTATCAGCATTACCAGAGCATTGTATTTGGACACATTTGCAACAAAGTATTTGTTATCAATAGTTTTTTTTTAAATCAATAGTTTTTTAAACATCAGTTCTTAGCAGTTTATATAGTCACTGATAAACTGCTAACCTGACAGTTAGCCCTATGGACTGGCTAGCCTCCTAACATAAGTTCACTTCAAGAAAAAACTAATTTTACTTTTAACTTTTACTCTTAAGTATTTTGTACATTTATTATAACAGTTTTCTTATTCTGTTTCTGGATCCTAATCATTTTCTTTCTTTCCCAAATAAAAACAGCATTTCCCACTTTCTTATTAAATAGCCTTGTTCTTCATTTCTATAAACACTTTCCCCAAGTTGCTTTGTGCTTGCTTCCTCTGCTTATTCTATTAAATTGGATTAAAGTCTGTTAAGATTAACAACCGCCACCACCGCCACCACAAAACAGTATCTTCCTAATTCCTGGTCAAAACAATTTGTGTCCAAGTGGAAGGAACACTGGATTCAGGGAAATCTTCTCTTTAATCCTTAAAATTATTGAAATCACTGGAAAGACAGTTTTCCCCTACTGATAGTATAGGTGTTCAAATCTAACACTGAATTTCCCAGGTATACATGACAGGAAAGTATCATGTCCCCAGGTCGCACCAAAATTATAATCAGAAATGGCTTTAAATATCAAACTCTTTTTTTCATCACCACATTATCTTCTATTGTATTCTCAAATGGGGAAGACTTACATTAGAGCAAAAGTGAAAGAAAAAAGGCCAATCTGGGCAAAACATTAGTTTTTTCAACTTTTTTACTGCAAGTAAATACATTACAGTTAATTTCGTGTTTTTCTGTATGGTACAACAGAAGTGTAATGGTTTCAAAATGGACCAGCCAAGTAAGAATTAAGTATTTTGAATACCAGAAATAATTTGCTAGGTACATTAAAAATCAATAGCTACATACATCTTACTTATTTTTAAGTGAAATATTCCTGATAAGAAAAAAAAACCCTGAATTTCTGGATTGAATTCATTCACCTGAGTATTCTCTTGCAAAAAATGTCAGAGTAAAAACTTTATTACATTTCATTGTTTCTTTCTTTTAAAAAAATATCAAATGGAAACTATGTTTAAATCACCAGACTCAAGTAGAAGCATTTTTGCAGCTCAAAATATGATTTTTATAAAACTCTGTATTAGTCTAACTAAAAGTGTCATTTAGAGCTTCCTAAAAGCCAACCAATAACCATCCAAAAGACGAAGTAAAAATACTCTCAAATATTTGCCATAAGAATGCTTGCAAACAAACAACAAAAGAATGCTTGCAAATTGAAGTAGTCCTATCTTCAAGAAAATACATTTTTTAAAAAATGTGAATGTCTTTTAAAGAAAAAGCATTAAAACAGATGCATTTGAGCATTCACTGTAATATTATTAGAATGGTACTGAAGACACATTTTGTCTTTAGACACATTATGTTCTTTACAGACATAAACCAAGGCACAAACAAAAGAGATTGGGCTAATACTTTAATAGATACAGTTATGTGTTCTCTTTCAAAAGAATTTACACAAATATACTGACTAAATATTTGAAAGTTATCAGTGTCTTCTCTTCAGAGGACTCTATGAACTACGATTATCCTTGACTATAACCTAATACCTTTTTCTGAAGATGCCCCTTCATTCAGGATTTGGATTGCTCGTCGAATATCCAAGTTGAACAATGCCACAGCAGCAGCTCTCTCCCACTCCCCTTCTTGTACAAGGGAATTCAAAAATGGCCCTACATCTACATCCGTTCCTTTCTTTATCCACCCACAAAGCTGTAAAGCTAAGATTCTCTCTTCATTTAAATTCTGAATATCACTTTGCTTATCCAAACTGCTCCAATTATGTCTGCTGCTTTCCACCATTCCTAAAAAGAGAAGTATTTTTATATTAGTTGCTTTATTATTATTTTTGGAAATATATTTAGAAAATAAGTCCATTTTACACAGATTATCTCAATGTCATATTTTGGATATTTGACTTCTTAACTACAAATTCATGACAGCATAAATGTAAAATATGCCACAAACAAAACATACTTTACATGTTGTTAGGTTGAATAGTTCCTTGAGTATCAAAGAGCTACAGGAAGAAAGATTAATGTTTGATAACAGTAAGTTTGACTCCCTGCTTCAGAGCACCTCCCTGACCACCAAATCTAAGAGTGCCACTTTTTACTACCTGATGTGAAATCGTTTCCTCCATTTCCTCTAGATCTAGTGTAAGCTCCCATATTTCATTAATTTTCAGACTTATCTCTTCTCCTGCTAGAACATATGCTCCAAAAGGGCAAGCATCTTGTTTCTATTTGAGAGGTTATCCCCAGTGCTTAAGACCCAATACACTCGGGGCGCCTGGGTGGCTCAGTTGGTTGAGGGACTGCCTTCGGCTCAGGTCATGATTCCGGACTTCCAGGATCGAGTCCCGCATCTGGCTCCCAGCTCCCCGGGGAGTCTGATTCTCCCTCTGACCTTCTCCTCTCTCATGCTCTATCTGACTCGTTCTCTCTCAAATAAATAAATAAAATATATTTAAAAAAAAAAAAAAAAAAAAGACCCAATACACTCTCTCTCCATCTTCTGTTTTTTCTTTGTATGCATAAATATGAAAAAATGAGATAAATATAAAAGTACTTCAAGGGGCGCCTGGGTGGCTCACTGGGTTAAAAGTACTTCAAAAGTTTAAATACTAAAGCTAATACACAATGGCAATAATTTAAAGTTTCTTCCTCTTCACTAAGTCAGAAGACATTATATTCTCATTCTCTTTTTGTAAGGAATCTAATTCATCCAGCATTAGATTGCAATCAAGGTGGATGATTCTAATGGTACTAAATTAAGGTAAAACAAAGATGAAACTTGACTCAATTACAACTCCAATTCTTAAATGTTCTACAAAGTTTTACCATCAAAACTGTCATTGTAGAATTATGCATTGTTATTTTAACAAAAAGGATTTTCAGAATAAACTAAATTATGAATTAGGCAGCAACAATGTCCAACATTACAAATATCTTTTATTTGGAGTAACTTATAGTAATTCTATGTTTATCTACTTATTTGTAATACAGTAATTATACCTTTATAAATAACTAGATCAATAATAAATAGGTTTTAAGAAATAATTCAACTTGTCTATGGTAGGTAGGATTGTATAATGGGCTCCATGATTCTTGCCCTCTAGTAACCACACCCTTCATAATCCTCTTCCCTTGAGTACAGGTGAAATCTGTGACTTGCTTCTAAATAATACAAGATCGTACAAGCAAAAGCATTTTGGAGATATAACTAAGGTTGTTATTCCATTGACTCTTACTTAATCAAAGGGAAATTATACTGTGTGGGCCTGCCATAACCAGGTGACACCTTTAAAAGAGTCTGGAGGAATGAGAGAGAGTCTCCAGCTGGACTGGAAGTAAAAGCTTTGTTTTGAGATGGCTATGTGGCAAGGAAGCATGCAGCCTCTACGAGGGCAGCCCCTGGTAACAGGCAACAAGGACACTTCTGTCCCACAACTCAAAGAACCGATTGTCAACAACCATATGAGCTGGGAAGAGTACTCACATCTTCATTTTAGCAATGTGAGACCCGGAGCAAAGGATCCAGGGAAGGTATGCCAAGACTCCAGACCATGGAAATGATGATAATAAATGCATTAATATAAAACTAATATACTGCCCAAAATTGACTTTAACTATACTCTTCTGATCAAGGTATTAAATAAATGAACACAAGCAAAATTGAGAAAATATTAAAAACTGAATCGGGCACCTAGGTAGCTCAGGCAGTTAAGCATCCAACTCTTGATTTCAGCTCAGGCCACGATCTCAGGGTTGTGAGATACAGCCTGGCTTCGGGCTCCATGCTCAGCATGGAGTCTACTTAAGTTTCTCTCTCTCCCTCTGCTCACCGCCCCCCCACATGCATGCTCTCTCTCTCCCTCTCTAAATAAAATCTTTTAAAAAACCCAATTGAATCAATTGTCATTTACAGATCAAATATACACACATATAAATAATACAAAACATTATTTCTTAAAGTCCATTTATTCTAAATACATGGGTAGAGTAAAATTAGTACATAGCCAAAGTCTAAACTCACCAAACCTAATTCACAATTTCATTTATTTTTTTTTATTTAAAGATTTTTATTTATTTATTTGACAGAGAGAGAGAGAGAGAGAGAGAGAGATCACAAGTAGGCAGAGAGGCAGGCAGAGAAAGAGGGGGAAGCAGGCTCCCTGCTGAGCAGAGAGCCCGATGCGGGGCTCAATCCCAGGACCCTGAGATCATGACCTGAGCCGAAGGCAGAGGCTTTAACCCACTGAGCCACCCAGGTGCCCCTAATTCACACTTTTAAATAACTTGTTTCATTTAACTTGTTTCATTATATGATGTTAGGCTACAGCAAAGGCCTACAATATTATTCATGTTAGGACATATTTTAAGCTATGTATCACTGCTTTATGAAAAGTTTCAAGATGAGTTATTTGTAAAATTCTGGAAATTTAATAAACAGTTAAATAATTACACTTGAAAGTACTTATTTTTAACCCTACTGTTGGAAACTGTTGCCATTTAGGTCAAGGGCTCAGGAGGAGACTTCTGAAGTTTTCTGTCCTTAAGAGAACTACCTGCCCTTTGAAAAGAGGAAGCATATTGCTCTGTTTGCAACCACGAGGAAAGTTAGTCACAACAAATCACTTCTAGCTTACGAAAGTGAAATTTTAAGAACTATTAGAAAATTCTGAATAATGATTATTAAAACATGTATGTTAAAAAATAAATACATTACTTTTCTGAATAACAAATTTAAATTTAGATAGAATGTACGTATTACATTTCAAGTAGAACAGGCTGTCAATGTATCATAAGGTATTTATTTTCGTATCTCCCCTATAAATTCTGGATTCAATGCTGAGGATACTAAAAGTTAAAAATAACAATTTTAAACAGCTGAACAAAAAGCAGCATTTTCAAACAATTCCTCTTAATTTAATAAGATTCCAGTTTCTTAAGAGTTTTTATTTTATAGAAAGTGTGTCATGGAATAAAGATCAATACATATGACTCCAAAGAGTTCATTACTAAGAGGGGGAAAAATATCCTCTAAGTGAAATGCCTGGATATTGTGTCATGTATTTTGGTTGTCTAGAGGCCTTCTTACAGCTTGATGACTGTATGACAGGTTAAACAGGGTTATCAAATAAGCAATATGATATTGTGCATTTCTAAGTGTACAGTCATTATTTTTAACATGTGGGAATTTTAAAATACAGGATTTTAATTACCTCTGAAAAAAATTAAAATCTATTTACGCATGTTATGCAATACTAAAGTGACAAAACTGTATCCCTTAAATTTGAGATTGCACTACATATAAATAATAGAATTGATATTTTATTGACAGGTGTGAGAGAAACAAGTTCATGTGGAAATTAAAAAACATTTTTTTAAAAATTGGTTTCAAATACTACACCAAGCAATCAGACACTATGCTACCTGTAGATATTAATTTGCTGCATTTTTACATCTATATAACAAAGCAGTACAATTATCCAGTGTATATAAGAACATTTTGTTGTTAAAAACATTAAGTCCTGGGGAGGAGTCAAGATGGCGGAGAAGTAGCAGGCTGAGACGACATCGGGTAGCAGGAGATCAGCTAGATAGCTTATCTAACCATTGTGAACACCTATAAATCCAACGGGAAATCGAAGAGAAGAAGAGCAACAATTCTAGAAACAGAAAATCGATCACTTTCTGAAAGGTAGGACCTGCGGAGAAGTGAATCCAAAGCGACGGGAAGATAGACCCCGGGGGGAGGGGCCCGCACCCGGTGGAGCGACGGAGCACAAAATCGGGACTTTTAAAAGTCGGCTCCACTGGGAGACATCGCTCCAGAGGCTAAACCGGGGGGAAACCCAGGCGGGGTCAGCATAACCCCAGGTCCCGCGGGGTCACAGAAGGACTGGGGGTGTCTGAGTGCCGCAGAGCTCGCAGGTATTAGAGCGGGGAAGCCGGCTACAGCGACAGAGCCGAGGAGTGAGCTCTAAGCCCGGGTTACCTTGTGCCGGTCGCAGGCTGGGTGGGCTCGGAGCGCGGCTGGAGGCCACGGAGACGGAAACGACTGGCGCTTTTCTCCAGCTCCAGCAATTGACTGCTTTCCTCAAGGTGCAAACGCAGGCCAGGGAGGCGGGGCGGTTGGGCGCTTTGCTCTGAGCGCGCACTGAGGAGCGGAACCCCAAGCTCTCGGCTCCTCCGGGCCGAGAGATTGGGAGGCCGCCATCTTCATTCCCTGTCCTCCAGGCTCTACGGAAAGCGCTCAGGGAACAAAAGCTCCCGAAAGCAAACCCAAGCGGACTACTTAGCCCGGCCCCTGGCAAGGGCGGTGCAATTCCGCCTGCAGCAAAGACACTTGAGAATCACTACAACAGGCCCCTCCCCCAGAAGATCAACAAGAAACCCATCCAAAACCAACTTCAGTCACCAAGAACAGCGGAATTCCACAGCAGGAGAAAGCAAATCTTATCTGGACAAAATGACAAGGCGGAAAAACTCACCTCAAAAAAAAGAACAAGAGGCCGTACCGAAGGCTGGAGACCTAATCAATACGGACATTGGTAACATGACAGATCTAGAGTTCAGAATGACAATTCTCAAGGTTCTAGCCGGGCTCAAAAAAGGCATAGAAGATATTAAAGAAACCCTCTCCGGAGAGATAAAAGCCCTTTCTGGAGAAATAAAAGAACTAAAATCTAACCAAGTTGAAATCAAAAAAGCTATTAATGAGGTGCAATCAAAAATGGAAGCTCTCACTGCTAGGATAAATGAGGCAGAAAAAAGAATTAGTGACATAGAAGACCAAATGACAGAGAATAAAGAAGCTGAGCAAAAGAGAGACAAACAAATACTGGACCACGAGGAAAGAATTCGAGAGATAAGCGACACCATAAGACGACACAACATTAGAATACTTGGGATTCCAGAAGAAGAAGAAAGAGAGAGGGGAGCAGAAGGTATATTGGAGACAATTATTGGAGAGAATTTCCCTAATATGGCAAAGGGAACAAACATCAAAATCCAGGAGATGCTAAGAACGCCCCTCAAAATCAGTAAAAACAGGTCCACACCTTGTCACCTGATAGTAAAATTTACAAGTCTTAGTGACAAAGAGAAAATCCTGAAAGCAGCCCGGGAAAAGAAGTCTGTTACATACAAGGGTAAAAACATTAGATTGGCAGCAGACCTATCCACAGAGACCTGGCAGGCCAGAAAGAACTGGCATGATATATTCAGAGCACTAAATGAGAAAAACATGCAGCCAAGAATACTATATCCGGCTAGGCTATCATTGAAAATAGAAGGAGAGATAAAGAGCTTCCAGGACAAACAAAAGCTGAAAGAATTTGCAAACACCAAACCAGCTCTACAGGAAATATTGAAAGGGGTCCTCTAAGCAAAGAGAGACCCTAAAAGTAGTAGATCAGAAAGAAACAGAGACAATATACAGTAACAGTCACCTTACAGGCAATACAATGGCACTAAATTCATATCTCTCAATAGTTACCCTGAATGTTAATGGGCTAAATGCCCCAATCAAAAGACACAGGGTATCAGAATGGATAAAAAAACAAAACCCATCAATATGCTGCCTACAAGAAACTCATTTTAGACCCGAAGACACCTCCAGATTTAAAGTGAGGGGGTGGAAAACAATGCACCATGCCAATGGACACCAGAAGAAAGCTGGGGTGGCAATCCTTATATCAGATCAATTAGATTTTAAGCCAAAGACTATAATAAGAGATGAGGAAGGACACTATATCATACTCAAAGGGTCTGTCCAACAAGAAGATCTAACAATCTTAAATATCTATGCCCCTAACATGGGAGCAGCCAACTACATAAACCAATTAATAACAAAATCAAAGAAATACATCGACAGTGATACAATAATAGCAGGGGACTTTAACACTCCCCTCACTGAAATGGACAGATCATCTAAGCAAAAGATCAACAAGGAAATAAAGGCCTTAAATGACACACTGGACCAGATAGACATCACAGATATATTCAGAACATTCCATCCCAAAGCAACAGAATATACATTCTTCTCTAGTGCACATGGAACATTCTCCAGAATAGACCACATCCTGGGTCATAAATCAGGTCTCAATCGGTACCAAAAGATTGAGATCATTCCCTGCATATTTTCAGACCACAATGCTCTGAAGCTAGAACTCAATCACAAGAGGAAATTTGGAAAGAACGCAAATACATGGAGACTAAACAGCATCCTTCTAAAAAATGAATGGGACAACCAGGAAATTAAAGAAGAACTGAAAAAATTCATGGAAACAAATGATAATGAAAACACAACGGTTCAAAATCTGTGGGACACAACAAAGGCAGTCCTGAGAGGAAAACATATAGCGGTGCAAGCCTTTCTCAAGAAACAAGAAAGGTCTCAAATACACAATCTAACCCTACACCTAAAGGAGCTGGAGAGAGAACAACAAAAAAAGCCTAAACCCAGCAGGAGAAGAGAAATCATAAAAATCAGAGCAGAAATCAATGAAATAGAAACTAAAAAAACAACAGAACAAATCAACAAAACTAGGAGCTGGTTCTTTGAAAGAATTAATAAGATTGATAAGCCCCTGGCCAGACTTATCAAAAAGAAAAGAGAAAGGACGCAAATAAATAAAATCATGAATGAAAGAGGAGAGATCACAACCAACACCAAAGAAATACAAACAATTATAAGAACATACTACGAGCAACTCTACGCCAACAAATTTGACAATCTGGAAGAAATGGATACATTTCTAGAGACCTATAAACTACCACAACTGAACCAGGAAGAAATAGATAACCTGAACAGACCCATAACCAGTAAGGAGATTGAAACAGTCATCAAAAATCTCCAAACAAAAGTCCAGGACCAGACGGCTTCCCAGGGGAATTCTACCAAACATTTAAAGAAGAATTAATTCCTATTCTCCTGAAACTGTTCCAAAAAATAGAAATGGAAGGAAAACTTCCAAACTCATTCTATGAGGCCAGCATCACCTTGATCCCAAAACCAGACAAGGATCCCACCAAAAAAGAGAATTACAGACCAATATCTTTGATGAACACAGATGCGAAAATTCTCACCAAAATACTGGCCAATAGGATCCAACAGTACAGTAAAAGGATTATTCACCACGACCAAGTGGGATTTATTCCAGGGCTGCAAGATTGGTTCAACATCCGCAAATCCATCAATGTGATACAATACATTAATAAAAGAAAGAGTAAGAACCATATGATACTCTCAATAGATGCTGAAAAAGCGTTTGACAAAGTGCAGCATCCCTTCCTGATTAAAACTCTTCAAAGTGCAGGGATAGAAGGCACATACATCAATATTATCAAAGCCATCTATGAAATACCCACCGCAAATATCATTCTCAATGGAGAAAAACTGAAAGCTTTTCCGCTAAGGTCAGGAACACGGCAGGGATGTCCGTTATCACCACTGCTGTTCAACATAGTACTAGAAGTCCTAGCCTCAGCAATCAGACAACAAAAAGAAATTAAAGGCATCCAAATTGGTAAAGAAGAAGTCAAACTATCACTCTTTGCAGATGATATGATACTATATGTGGAAAACCCAAAAGGCTCCACTCCAAAACTGCTAGAACTTATACAGGAATTCAGTAAAGTGTCAGGATATAAAGTCAATGCACAGAAATCAGTCGCATTTCTTTACACTAACAACAAGACAGAAGAAAGAGAAATTGAGGAGTCAGTCCCATTTACAATCGCACCCCAAACCATAAGATATCTAGGAATAAATCTAATCAAAGAGGCAAAGAATCTATACTCAGAAGACTATAAAGTCCTCATGAAAGAAATTGAGGAAGACACAAAGAAATGGAAAAATATTCCATGCTCATGGATTGGAAGAACAAATATTGTGAAAATGTCTATTCTACCTAAAGCAATCTACACATTTAATGCAATCCCTATCAAAATCCCATCCATTTTTTTTAAAGAAATAGAACAAATAATCCTAAAATTTATATGGAAGCAGAAAAGACCTCAAATAGCAAAAGGAATATTGAAAAAGAAAGCCAAAGTCGGTGGCATCACAATTCCAGACTTCAAGCTCTATTACAAAGCTGTCATCATCAAGACAGTATGGTACTGGCACAAAAACAGACATATAGACCAATGGAACAGAATAGAGAGCCCAGAAATAGACCCTCAACTCTATGGTCAACTAATCTTCGACAAAGCAGGAAAGAATATCCAATGGAAAAAAGACAGCCTCTTCAACAAATGGTGCTGGGAAAATTGGACAGCCACATGCAGAAAAATGAAATTGGACCATTTCCTTACTCCACACACGAAAATAGACTCAAAATGGATGAAGGACCTCAATGTGAGACAGGAATCCATCCAAATCCTTGAGGAGAATGCAGGCAGCAACCTCTTTGACCTCAACCGCTGCAACTTCTTCCTAGGAACATCGCCAAAGACAACAGAAGCAAGGGCAAAAATGAACTATTGGGATTTCATCAAGATCAAAAGCTTTTGCATGGCAAAGGAAACAGTTAACAAAACCAAAGACAACTGACAGAATGGGAGAAGATATTTGCAAACGACATATCAGATAAAGGGCTAGTATCCAAAATCTATAAAGAGCTTATCAAACTCAATACCCAAAGAACAAATAATCCAGTCAAGAAATGGGCAGAGGACATGAACAGACATTTCTGCAAAGAAGACATCCAGATGGCCAACAGACACATGAAAAAATGCTCCACATCACTCGGCATCAGGGAAATACAAATCAAAACCACAATGAGATAGCACCTCACACCAGTCAGAATGGCTAAAATTAACAAGTCAAGAAATGACAGATGCTGGCGAGGATGCGGAGAGAGGGGAACCCTCCTACACTGCTGGTGGGAATGCAAGCTGGTGCAACCACTCTAGAAAACAGTGTGGAGGTTCCTCAAAAAACTGAAAATAGAGCTACCCTACGACCCAGCAATTGCACTACTGGGTATATATCCTAAAGATACAAATGTGGTGCTCTGAAGGGGCACGTGCACCCGAATGTTTATAGCAGCAATGTCCACAATAGCCAAACTGTGGAAAGAGCCTAGATGTTCATCAACAGATGAATGGATAAAGAAGATGTGGTATATATACACAATGGAATACTATGCAGCCATCAAAAGACATGAAATCTAGCCATTTGCGACGACGTGGATGGAACTAGAGGGTATCATGCTTAGCGAAATAAGTCAATCGGAGAAAGACAACTATCATATGATCTCTTTGATATGAGGAAGTTGAGATGCAAGGCAGGGGGGGTTGGGGGGAGGTAGGAAAAGAAAAAATGAAAAGATGGGATTGGGAGGGAGACAAACCATAAAAGACTCAATCTCAAGAAACAGACTGAGGGTTGCGGGGGGGAGGGGGGACGGGAGAGGGTGGTGGGGAAATGGACATTGGGGAGAGTATGTGCTATGATGAGTGCTGTGAAATGTGTAAACCTGGCGATTCACAGACCTGTACCCCTGGGGATAAAAATACATTATATGTTCATTAAAATAAAAAAACTTAAAAAAAAATAAAAAAATTAAGAAAGGAAAAAAAATAACATTAAGTCCTACCTATTCGGTCTATTAAAGTAGTTCTGAACAGACAAGTTCTCTAGATCAGAATTTATCCCTCAAGTATAAAAATATTTTCATCATATCGGATGCAAGGCTGACCAACATTTATTATGCAATTTTTTGCCATCCTAAAAGGAAAGAACTATAATACCAACATTATGAACTCTTTTCCACAAGACTGTACAAGACATTCCCTTAGAGCATGCATTGTCATCCTGGTTGACTTTAATACTTGGTCCACCCAATAAACTAGTCTCTCTGTTCCTTTGCTTCCTTATTTCCAGTGGTTCACACCTCCAAGATTTCACCCACTCCTTTCATAGACATACTCCAAACTGGTCCTCCTTCAAAAGAACCACTTTCTTACCACAACCTCATAGCCTTCCAGAAATCTCACTTCTAAATTTTTCAAACTCACAATCTCTTGGTCCCTCATATTTTTATCTATCAGTCTTCTGTCGTTTCCCTCCCAAAGATCAGCAAATGAATCATTCTCTTCCCAGTGTCCTAATTTTCTCAGCCCACTGTCCTTTATTTTATCTTCTGGTAAAACAACATTGCCCCACAATCCTCCCATATTTCTCAAGCCAACTCTGGCTCCTCTTCTCAGTGTCTCCTCCCTATAGCCTTTCTGGTCCTTCTGAATAAGCAAACTCACTACAATGAAAAAAGTGGAGCCACCAGGGGGAAGCTCCTCAGCCTCCAGTCATTGAACCTTATACAATCTGTTACCTTTCCCCTTCCCCTCTGGCTGGTATGGAGAAACTGTACATTCTCCTATTTAATGCTAGTCTTTTCACCTGTGCTCTCGATCCCATTCTCTCATATTCCTAGGAATTTTGCTCTTCACTACTCCCTTTTCTCTGCATCTCAACCTCTTTGTATGGGCTTCCTCACATCATTTTAGCTTGCTTAAATCAATCCTATGTTAATAACAAAAACAAAGAAACACAAAAACCCTCTTATGACTCCAGATCCACTTGCTGCTTTTAGAATTATTTAAAATGGATGACTTCTTCAACCTACTCTAAGCTTCTTGCCTACTGCACATTTCCACCTAACTATCTCAAATTCAACTTTCTCCAAAACAAACTTTTTTTCTTCTCAAAAGCCCTCTTCCTATGTTAACCCTACGTAATTAACTGGTACTGGTATTAACCCACTTTCTTAAGCTATATATATGTGTGTGTGCTGTTTTTCACTCTTCCTTCCCCTCCATCTCCTGTATTCAATCATTACATTTTGTCACACTCTAATTATCCACATTTTTCTAGCTCCTCTGCCACTAACCTTGATAGGAACACCTTCATGTCTTGCCTAATTACTGCGGCTTTTATTTTAAAAATATTTTATTTATTCATTTGAGAGAGAGAAAGATGTTCAAGCTCACAAGCAGGGGGGAGGGGCCAAGAGAGAAGGAGAAGCAGACTCACTATTGAGTGGGGAGCCTGCCTAGGGGCTCGATCCCAAGACCCCGAGATCACTACCTGAGCCGAAGGCAGACACTTAACTGAGGAACCCAGGTGCCCTTAATTACTGTGGCTTTCATCTGAGGTCCCTGTTTGAGCCTCTCCAACTCATTCCATACATAGCAACAGCTCTAAAACACAAATCTAATTCTGTTAATACTCTTTAAAATCCTTCCTTGGTTTCCCTTTGCTACAGGATAAATCTCCCTAAATTCTTACCATGATTTCTAAGTCCTGAGTTACTTACCCCACTGCTTACCTTTCTAGTCTCCATTCTTCCCTCATTTCCTTTCTCACACTCTGTTCCAGCAATACTAAAATGTGCTATGCTCCCTCTCCTCTGGGTTAACTGCCTATGCGACTCCCTGTCTGGACCTTCCTTGCCTTTGTTTTTACCTCCTCCAGGGAACCCTCTCTAATCCTTACACCCAGATTAGGATTCTTCTATACATAATTGTTAGTTCTTCCTCATGGTAAATTGTCTAATTACTTGTCCATATTCTGAACTAGAATGTAAACCTCCCAAGAACATGGGTAATATCCACCTTCTTCATTCTCTATGAGGGAAGAGACTTAGATTGTTGACAATTATATATTATTCCAAGGACAATTCTTAGCACATAATAAGCTAATAATAAATATTGGCTGAATAAATAAATTTACCTCATATTATAAGAATTCAATAATGTAACATGGGGAAAGCAACTAGCATGACATCTAATACACAGTATGCACTCAGTATATATTATTTATCACCAAAGTTAAAATTTCACTGTGTGCTATATAATACAGTGAGCAAGATGGCTCAATGAGTTGACTATATGTTGAATCATAAGACAGACAATTAAAGAAGTATGGCCAGATAAAAAACTGAATGACACGTGTGCCATCTTTGACAGTTATTTCTCTACTTTTCACTTTGGGACTGTAGAAACAAAAGTATCAAAACCAAAACAAACAAAAAGCTGAAAGTCTAGCAATGAGGAAATCTTTCTAATGTAGTTTTTTAATCTGGGTAAAGACTACTCTTAAGTCAAAACATTCAGTTTCTCTCTACTACAGCAGAAATATAAAGATATTCTATTTGTCCTCTTGCTTTTCCTCAGAGGCAGTTTGTAGGTTTGTCCCTAAAATATATCAAAATACAACAAAAACAATAATACACCTCAGAATAACTGAGAACATAATGTGGCCTGACCTGCTATATAGCAAAAATACTAAAAATTCTATAAACTGTTTAAATCTTTGCAGTGGCAATTTTGAAATCATGAGCATGAAATCATGAGTTTCTAATAGGACCCATGTATTTTATTTCTAATAAATTTATTTATAATAAAATTTACTTTTTTGGTGGAGAGCTAATGAAAAAATACCAAAATGAAATCTATCAAATAGTGTCTACTGTAGCAATGTGGAACAAGGTAATAATGCGAAAGTTCTTTAAGTTTTTTTAAAAATAATATTAACAGTTCAATTGAAATACTTAACCTATTCTTATTAAATTAGTATTTTTTATATTTTGTATTATTTGCATAGTATCTACAAAAATCCTATTAAAGACCAAGTTGAATTTATTTTATTTTATTTTTTTTAAGATTTTATTTATTTATTTGACAGACAGAGATCACAAGTAGGCAGAGAGGCAGGCAGAGAGAGAGGAGGAAGCAGGCTCCCTGCTGAGCAGAGAGCCCCATGCGGGGCTTGATCCCAGGACCCTGGGATCATGACCTGAGCCGAAGGCAGAGGCTCCAACCCACTGAGCCACCCAGGCGCCCCCCAAGTTGAATTTATTACTTCAACTGCCACTCTTTGACTAAATATAAACTACTTTTCTAGCAGCTTTACTTTGGCCCAAATTTGACTGTTTTCAAAAGCTAGGTACTGAGGGGCGCCTGGGTGGCTCAGTGGGTTAAGCCTCTCACTTCGGCTCAGGCCATGATCCCAGGGTCCTTGGATGGAGCCCCGCATTGGGCTCTCTGCTCAGCGGGGAGCCTGCCCCCCCCATCTCTCTGCCTACTTGTGATCTCTGTCTGTCAAATAAATAAAATCTTTAAAAAAAAAAAAAAAGCTAGATACTGAATCCTAGGTTGGGGAAAGGATTATAGTAAAATGCACAATTCCATTTTAATAAAAAAGTTAAGAATAACTGCTCAGTGAAAAACTAAGTTTGGCTCTTTTGTCATATTTATTCTTAAATAGTTGGTCAATTTCAACCCTGCATTAACTCATACATTCATTTAATCATCAAGGACTCTTTCAGGTAAGGCTCCTTCAGGTAAGGCCATACTTCATGACATAGTTACCCAGACCTTGCCGTTAAATAGCTAAGTGAAAGCATACAGGCAGCACAATAAAGAGAGATCTCCTTCAATTATGTCATTTTATTTAGTTTTTATAAAAGCAAAATACTGTGATATAACCCTAACAGCCAGGATCCTATAAATCATCTAATGTAAAACCTCTCAAAGTGGGTCTTCAAGAAAAAAAAAAAATAGTGAATAAATGAATAGATTAGAAAGACTGTATCACTTCAATGAGTCAAGACCCCCTGAAAAAGAATTTTGGATATAAAATACACATTTAACAATTCACTAAAGTATCTAACCAGAAACCTTCCAAAACAACAACAAAAAAATTTAGGCACATCTATTCTGAAGTAATTAAATGATGGGGATAAAGGAAGAAAAATAAGAGTACAAAAATTATACTTTAGAAAATATAGAATTTTCTTACCCAAAGATGATTTTACAATTGATTTAATTCCTGCATAAACCAATGATCCTTTGTTTCCTGGAGATTTCTGATCCATATCTTCTGTATACTGCTTCATAAGTATTTAAACGCATAGGAAATATTAATGATGATGCATAATAACATATTTCGAAGCTAAATTTATTTTGATTTGGAGCGAATTCATAATAGGTATCAGCCAAAGTGAGATGGTCCTACTTTATTGCAGATAAACTTGTCTTCCTTCTACCCAATCTGTAAAGCAGTATTTCAAGTTCAAGTTTTAAATAATTCTACTTTGCAATTTTAGCATTATGTAACTTGTATTTGCATATAAAACGTTCAGAATAAAATTTAGACTGATCTTTCAGCAAACTTTAAGAACAATTTTACCTGATTCATCTCATGAAATTCATAATAAAAGGATATAGTGAAGGGTATACCAGAGGGACTTGAGCTGTGGGTCTTCATTTCCAGCTAAAATATGGTTTCTCCACACCTGTTCTGTATCAAGTCCGTACCTGGATAAAGCCCGAAGGCGCATCTTTGTTGCTATATCTTTTTCTAAAGAATTATCATTTTCTTCTTCTGCACATTCATATAAATGACGACCACAAGCCCACATTAAAGATGTAATTGGGCTCCAGGCAAGAGATATCCTTTCAAAAACAGTGAAGTCAGACATTGTTCGGTTGGGAGTTACAACTATCATTCTATTTTGACTTGTTGGATGCCAAGCAAAGGAAGCAATGTAATTGTCGCAAGGTTGCACACTTCTTTCAATTATTGTGGGTTCAGTTTCATCTCCAATGGGAGTGGGTGTATGCTGCATATCATATAATCTAATAATGTTACTATCCCTTGTCAAAGTGGCCAGCAAACCAGTCCTAGTTGGACACCATGCTACTTTTGTTAAGGGCTTTGGTTGCTCAGTCAAAGTCAAAACTGGCTTCTCAAATTTCCTCAGATCCCATATGGCAACCTGACCTTCATAGAAGGAAGCAACACGATCATGGAAGTAGGGGTCTACTGTCACCCCCTGAACAGCTTTTGTATTTACAAACATCTTTTGGCTTGTATTCCGAAGATCAAATATGGCTAAGTTACGATGCATACCAGCAAGGAGAAGTTTCTGGTCTCGTGGAAGCCAACAAAGAGAGAGACAAGCATCATTTTGTCCTAATTCATAAAGAGGTTTTGTTACTAATAATGTTGTCTCAGTTTCACCTGCTGAAAGTCTCACTTTCTCCATGGGAACTATATCAGGAGTATATTTGCTGCAAATATCCCAAATCAGCACTGAAAAATCAGCTCTGTGTTTATCTAGCCCAGCAGCAAGCCAGTTACTATCCAATGGATTCCACGCAAGTGTATTACATTGTCGTGCATGTTTTGGAACAAATTCTTTTCCTATCAAATCTTTGAATTTTGAGTTATGATCCTGACCAAGACTTGTAAGTACAACTCGACCATTTGCTTGTCCAACTGCTAGAAGACATTCAGGATCATAATTGAGATACCAGGCAACACATTTCATATACGGCGTATCTGAATTTATTGATAGTAATGTAGCCGCAGAGTCTTCAGATAAACGTAAAGATCCAGCTTTGAGTTCTGAATTCACAGTAGATTCCACATGATAAAGGCTCAGTTCAGAGTCACATACAACAAATCTATTAACCTGGTGTGGTGCCCACAATATATCAGGTTTGGTACCGCTCATGTTTATTGATGTGCTCAAAGAGTCCAGTCAGGTCCATTCACTGAAAATCTGTTTAAAAATAAAGTTTTAAAATCTTAACAAAATACAATTGTAAGATGAATAAACTATTCAGAAAATCAGGAAATCCTCTATTCGAGACTCTCTTTCAATATATTTCTTCTAACTGCTATGAATTCATGACAATATTTATTGATTAAAAACGGAAAAAGAACTTCCCCCCAACAAGATGAGGTGGTGAGATTCTGAGAAACACATTTTGGCCTTACTTCCCATGATCAATTATTTTAACTGCACTGTTATTAGTAACTTCATTAACCTTAGGGCTAACAGAACTTCAGTACAGTGAGCAAATTAATAAGCATCATCTCTTTGAAGGGGGTAAAACTTTAAAGGGTTATGAATCATGTTTTTTTGGTGTGTTGTTTTTTTTAAGATTTATTTATTTATTTATTTGACAGACAGAGCTAGCACAAGTTGGGGAGTGGCAGGCAGAGTGAGAAGCAGACCTTCTGCTGAGCAGGGAGCCCAATATGGGACTCGATCCCAGGATCCTGGGATCATGATCTGAGCTGAAGGCAGACACTTAACCAAATGAGCCACACAGGCGTCCCATGAATCATGTTCTTAAGCAACAGTTTACACCAAAACTATTCAATAGAACTTTCGGCAGTGACAGAAATGTTCTCTGGCTGTACTGTCTAGTAGGGTAACTACTAGCCACATGTGGCTAACCAAGCACAAGAAATGCAACTAGTACAAATTTTAAATATTACTTACTTTTCATTTATTTTTAATATAAATAGCCACATGTGGCCACCAAAACAGACAATGAAGATTTAAAGTACAATGCCGCTATTAAGACAGAGGTCTCTTTCTCGAGTTTCAAGAATAAGCAGCAGCCCTGTATGGCAGAATAAACAATAACATGGACTGAACAGAGTTAACTTCTATTCCTAGCTCTGACATATATTAGCTATACACCACAGAAGGGCCTTTGTGATTAGGGGTCCTTTTGTTTTCTCACCTACATAACTGAAGAGTTGTTTGGAGTACTGTTTCCCAAACTTCATTCATGTACCACCTATTTTTATTCAATATTTTTATTTAAAGTGACTATTTTTAAAATCAAAAAATTGATCTTAATTTCATCATGAAATCCATGAATCACAGGGAAGGTATGCTTAATATTTTTTCTAAGACACATTAAAATAAATGTTTAACTATTAAAATGCTTAGTATGTTTTTTAGAAGGTTTTATTTATTTGTGAGAGAGACAGAGAACATGAGAGATGGGGAGGGGGAGACGGAGAGGGAGAAGCAGGCTCCCCACTGAGCAGGGAGCCCAACATAGTGCTCCATCCCAGGACCAGGGGGATCATGATCTGAGCCCAAGGCAGACACTTAACTTACTGAGTCACCCAGGTGCCCCTAAAATGCTTGATATGTTACTTATATTGGAATTTTTAAAAAATGCTTGATTATGTTTTACCTAAAATCATCCTTTTTACAACCAGTATTACACACTGCATTTGGGAAACTGAATTAAGTGAACATTAAAGGCTCTTCCAGTTTTCAATTCTATGAACTTTGATTAATACTGACATGGAATTTTGGAAAGATGATAGTTGTTTAAACACAAACTAAAAATAGCTATGTTAAAAATGGTATTTTAGGGCTGCCTGGGTGGCTCTTTTGGTTAAAGTGACTAATTCTTGGTTTTGGCTCAGGCCATGATCTCATAGGTCATGAGATCAAGCCCCTCTTCAGGCTCCACACTCGGGGGGACATCTGCTTGAAGATTCTCTCCCTCTACCCCTCACCATACTCACACGTATGCCCATGCACATACTGTCTCTCAAATAAATACATTTTTTAAAAAATTTAAAAGAAATGCTATTTTAAGAGCAAAAGCTATTTAACAAAAATTTAAATGTCTGTTTCTAACCAATTCTGGCTAGAGGTTAAAGTCTGGATTAAAAAAGGTGAAAAGTATTTGGAATCTTCATGGCAATTAGAATCCGTACAGCCATGCTGTCAGCTCTTAAAAGGTGAAGCTATGATTCATTCACCCCCTGACCCCCTATACCAGATGTAGAGCCAGGCACAGACTCCTAATATAGATACACTAAATAAAATCAGCTCAAACATATTTGCTTTACTTTTTGACCTTATAAAACTTTCAGTCAGGAATTGTCAGGAATTATCAGTCTAGAATTCAATATACTCATACAATTTTGCAGTTAAATGCTCTACCACTGAGCTATACCCCCCACTCATACAATTTTGTTGATTGGGAAAGACCTCTAAGAATTCTTACACTGGTTTATTTCCTTATTTAAGAGGTCTGATGCGCAAGATCATCATTTCTATTACACTTCTACTAGACCCTCAATTTCTTCACTTCTTTGCCGTTTTAAGCTGGCCTTCCCCAAGCCTAGATCAACCCAATTATTTACTCTTCTTTCCTCCACTCAGGCTGCCAAGTCTCACAGCTCTGAGGACTGATTCTGTAAGAAATTAAGGTATGCAACATGCTTAGCCTATGGTGTTGATTTAGCAATTCTTTTACTCATCTGTATATTCAGGCCTTTATGAAATTCATCTTTATGTAATACAACTCGTACATACAGGGACCTTTCTAAAACGCAAAATTAGCCAGGTTATACAATGCCTACTTAAAACCCTCTAATGGTTTCCAACTGCTCTTAGTAGAGAGTTCCAAATATTCAAAATAACCTATAAAATCCTAAATGCTTTGGTCTCTACCAACCGCTTTGGCATCAAGGCACACCATTTTCCTCCCTGCTGTGTTCTAGCTACACTGTTCTTCTTTTTGGTTCCTAGAATGTAATCGTCCTCTGCCCCCCCATCACCACTACTTTGCAAATGCTATTTTCTCTCGATGGAGCATTCTTCCCTCCCTTCTAGGCCAAGTTAACACATGCTTGACCATCTCTCAACCATCATGGTCTGAGGCTGACATCAAATATCCCCTATCCCCTTCCTGGTCTGTCAGTTTATTTAGATAGTACTCTCAGTGAACAGTATTCCTTCCTTTGAACACCCTGTCTCTCCTTCTAAATTATAAAAGCTGTAAGAGCAAGAAAAGTATCTTTGCTTTCCATTTATACCTCCAATACCCAGCCTAGGGCTAAGCACTTAGCAGATACTTAATAATTATTAAATGCTCCATCTGACATTTCTTACACTGCTCTATCCAAGTTTTACCAATCTCCTCATTCTTCCATGCCTTATCCTTCCTAGTAGAGATTGGCTTCAGCCAAGAACGAAGTACCCACTGTCAGGGTTCCAATGATGGGCAAGAGCCCATAGTGAGCCACCCTAAGGGAGGATCACTCTAATACCTGTATTTCATTTATTCTGTAAATATTTACTGAGCATAGTGTATGTGGTAGAAACTGTTCTAAATGCTAAGAACATGGTAGTGAACAGAGAAAGACAAGCTCCCTGGTTGCTATAATCTAAACTGCCCCCCCCCCCAAATTCATGTTAAAGCCCTAATCCCCAATGTGACAGTATTAAAGACCCTTTAAGGGGGTGATTAGAGTTAAATGAGGTGATGAGGATAGAGTGCTAATCTGACAGAAATGGTGCCCTTATAAAAAGAGGAAGAGACAACAGAGTTCTCCCCCCACCATGAGAACCCAGTGAGAAGGCAGCTATGTACAAGCCAAGAAAAGAACTTTCACCAGAACCAGACCACACTGGAACCCTGATTTTGGACTTCCAACCTTTGAGAACTGTGAGAAAATAAATTTCTGTTATTTAAGCCACCTACTCTGTGGTCTTTTATTATGGCAGCCCAAGCAGACTAGTAAACTAATCTAATAAAGACTGCATTCTAATGCTGATATTCAATTTTAAAGAGAATTTAAAAATTCGTAAATGAGAAGAGGCACCTCATGCAACAGGACATAGCTAAGACAACAAAAAGAAGAAACAGATACTGCCAAGTAAGGGTGCACACTCGTGTCTTCACAGAGGAAACCTCCTAAATGGAGGTATCTGGAGATCTGGCCTATCTTCTTATCTTATCAAAAGATAAACACTCAAATAACACACTTTCAATTTAGGCCTCCATCCTATTATCATATTCTTTACATAGATGATCTATAAGAAAATTGGTGGCATGTGGAAAAATCCACCATAAAAAAAATAAAGTGTTACTATAGTTTAAAAAAATCTTTGATTTGCATGACTCTCAATGGAGGACTATCAGCATTTCTGATTGTAATTACGTTTGTACAATATTTGTATTACCAGCCACAAAATCTGATTACAGTAATTCATACAGAATCACAAAACTGGAGAGAGACTGGCATGCCCCTCACATTTCATAAAGGAGTAAAGTGAAGACTAGGTGATTTAGTTCTTGTCCAACACCTCCCAACTCCTATCCTAGATTACTGCAGAAAAATCAACTACATGATTTGCAAGGTCCAGTGCAAAATGAAAATACAGGGCCCCCTGCCCCCTTTATTTGGGCCTTATATGATGGCATAGGTTGCAAAACACAAAGCTGGCCCTGAATAGAGAGGGACATCCATAAACACCCTTTTAAGAAATGTCTTTCTTTACAGTCCAACACACAATACAGATGGATCTTGGCTCATGAACACAGATGACTAGGAATATGGTGAAGAGCAAAGAAAACAACCTGGAGTCAGAGAACCTCCAGCCACTCACTGGCTAGACTCAACTAAGTCTGTTAATACACCAAGAGTAAGAACCCACCCTACCTCCATCTCACAAAGTTGTGAAAAACTGAGTTATTCGCATCACACAGCTGTTGGTATCACTATGATTTCCTTAAGCAGCCCTGAAGTTAATGTTCTCAAATGGTGGAGACATTGGCAAGTGGGAGGAGTAGGGGTGAAATCTGCAATAATTACAGCTTACATTTTACATCCTCACCTTCAAGTGTAACAAGAGTTCACTTCCCATCAAAGGCTTCTGAGCAAAGGAAAGCCATGTTGATTCTGTATTCTTCACCAGAATATCTGTAACAGCACTGTCTGACAGAAATACTGCGTTAGCCATGATTTAAAAGTTTCTAGTAGCCACATTGAAAAAGAGATGAAATTAAACAGTGTTATTTTATTCAACCAAACATATCAAAAAAATACCCTTTTCCACATGTAATCGATGTAAAAAAAAATATTGAGAATTTTTTTTTCTTTGGTACCAAGTCTTGTAAATTCAATTTGTATTTTACATTTACAGCACATCTCAACCCCGTGGGGCTACTGGACAGTGAAGACACATAATACTAAGTATACAAGATACCCGACTCCTCAACTTTCACATCCTTTTGTTGTTGTCTTCTACTTTTCTATGACAGTAACAACAGTACTTTAAAGAAATTTTCAGCCTCACCGTCTTCAAGGTGAGGCACTGCATAAATTTCCCTTAAAATTATAGTTATACTTGCTCCCCCCTCCCTCTCTGCCTGCCTTGTGATCTCTCTCTGTCAAATAAATAAAATCTTTTCAAAAGATAAAATAAAAATATAGCTATACAAAAGGTCTGCAAATGCAGTCATTTGCTAAGCAATTTAGCAATGCTCGTGGCACACGGGAAAGGCTTCATTCATCCTTACACGGAATTTGTATTGACCCTACAAGCAGAAAGCACAGCTAACCCGGTGACAGGCCCCTCAGGAAATATTTAATAGAGTACAGCTAGAGAGCGTGGCTCGTTGCTATTGCTGGAAGTCAGGAACCTGAGGACCACTCCCACGCTCGACACCTGGCTGAGTCTCCCGTCCAAAGCCAGGACACCGGGTTCTGCACGAACTCTCCGCGCGTGTAGCTGCAGCGCGGACCAAGAGCCGCCGAGGGGTTCCGCCCGCAGCTCCAAGGCTCCCTGCTAGGCCCGGCCCGCGCGGCCCGACGCGGTTATCCCGCAGCGCGCAACGCGACGACCCGAGCCAACGCTCTAAGGAGGCCCTCGCGTCGGCCCCCGCCCGGGCCTTTTAACTGGGCTTCCCAGGGACCCTCACGGCGGCCCCCGCACTCCCGAGCCCGCGCCTGGTTGGGGGGGGGGGGCCTCCGCCTCGGGAATGCTTAGACGCTACCGGAGCCACAACTCACTGACCTGAAGAGGCAGCGCGGCCGTCGCACAGCCACTTCCGGCCTGGTCACCGCCCCTCCCTCCGTGAGAGTCAGCACGCGGGCAAGATGGCGGCCGCGGCGGCGGGGCCGGTAACCTGGGCCACCCGGCCGGGACCCAACACCCCAGCACCGCGCGCCTCCGGGACGCGCGGACGCGTCTCGGCCTTGGAAGAGGAGTTCCCCACCCGTGAGCCCCGCCTTTCGGTCGCCCGGGAGTAGCACCGCCCCGGGGCGGGGTCACTGCCCTGGAGGCCCCGCCTTCCGCTCCAGCGCCCCCGTGCACCCCGGAGGCCCCGCCCCTGCGGCCTGCGGGAGGTATCCCGGGCACGCGCACCTGCGGGAGGTATCCCGGGCAAGGCCTGTCGGAAATGCGTTATCTCTGGCACTGCAGACGCTTTACCTCATTCGATCACTTTAAATTTCCATTAACAATTTATTGCAGGCCATCGATGTAGTAGAAATCCCAGGGTATGTGGTTCACGATTTATTCATTCCTTTGCTCATTCCACAAACACATCTTGAGTGCCTGGGGTACCTACAGCCTTGCTGGAATGCTGGGGACACTGGAGTGAACAATAAGACGCGGTACCGGCAGAAAACAGTGATGCCTTGTTAGGACTAATACAGCGCTCCACCGGAGGGGCGCCCCCTTAGTGTTGGGAGGTCAGGAACGCTTTCTTGTGAACCACTAGGCTGACCCAAGAAGGATGAATAAAGATTAGATGGGAAAGGGAACAGCGGAGGAGGCTGGGAGAGAAGAGCCTTCCAAGGCAGAGGAAGATCAAGGGCCCGTTGAGGAGGGATTGCATCTGAGAGGGGAAGCTGTGAAGTGTGGATGGATGAGCAGAGGAAGTGGGGAGCGATTAAGATGCTCTATCAGAAAGGCGTTTGGAAACGAGGCTGGTGAGTCTGGGTGGACTTTCTCCTAAAGGCAATGGTGCAGTCATGGAAGGTTTTTAACGAGGCAGGTAGTGTGATCAGTTTTTCAGGAAGAAAAGGAAAGGGCAGGGTAAGTATCCCAGCCAGAGGTCATGGTAATCCGAACTCCCAGTGGTATGGAGAGTGGGGGGTGGGGGTGTGTGGAGAACATGTAGAAGATGGAATAAACAGAGCTTGAAGATTGACTTAAGAGAGTGAAGGAGGAAGAGGATTCTAGGGTTCTGATTCCCATGATTCATTCCACCTTTGGAAAAGTGGAGCCCGAAGAAAGTGCTGTACTGCAGGGAGATACCAGAAGATTCATCACTTCATACACTATCTTCCCCAACTTCTCAATGGTTCAGGCCCTGGCCCCAAATTTCCAGATCAATACAAGGCTCTTCCTTATCTGTTCTACCATATACATAGTCTGTCCTCAGGAGATGACATTGCTTCCTACTTCAGGAAGAATTTAAGTTATTAGGTAGGCATTCCCCACAGCCTCCTATTATTTTCTCTTTCCTGTCCCCAACATCATCATTCATTCCCATTCTCACCTTCTTCTACTTGACACAGAGGAAGAGGAGGGGACCCTATATGTTTCTCATCTTCTGGGACCTTGCACGGTCGATTTCTCCTTTTCTGTGTGTCTTAAACCTTTCCATTTCTACTGCTTGTTTACCTTCAATGTATGTTCAAGTCACTGTCATTTTTCTTCTCAAAGGAGAAGGCCATGCTGGCTCTCTCTCATCCTACATCCTCCTATTTTCTCCTGAATTTACTCTTCTCAGGCCTTCATGCCACCTCTTCTCTGAAACTGCTCTTTACTTGCCTGTAGTTGTCTTCCCCTCCTCGAATATATGCTCCACATCACCAGTTTTCATTCCATTATACCTCCACCCCTCAATGTTAGCAAGGCACTTGGTGACCCAGTTAGAGAGGACAATTCCTTGAAAGGCCTCCCTTTCAGCTAGGTGTGGCTATATGAAAAAGTTGTGAGCAATGAGATATGAACAGAAACAGAGCCTGTCCCTTAAAAGAGAAGCTGCTTGTCATCTACTTCCTCTTCCTCCTTCCAGCTGTCTGGAAAATGGCAAAAAGAAACATGGTATAGAAATGGAGGCCATGTATTATGGGAGACAAAACTGCCCCATCAGTCTAAGCCCCAGTCTAATTCAGAAAGCTGAGCTGCCCCCTCCCCTAGATCAACCATAGACTTCTGGGCCATTACACAAGAGAAGATAAACTGTGTTCTTTTAAAAATTGCTCTCTGTTGGGACCTGTTAGAACACCTTGGCCTATTCTCTAATACACAAGGACTCTGTCTGTTTTATTCTCTGCTTAATCTCCGGAACCTAAAACAGTGCATAGCACAGGTATGCGCTCAAAAAAATTTGTTGGATGAATCCTAAAACAATTGTCTTTCTTGACACTCTCCACCAGCGAATATATTTTCCTCTCCTTCCTTTTCCATTTAAGCTTTTGTGAAAGTGTATTCTTCTCATGGCATCACAAGTTCCTTGCACTCTAGAGTCCCTAGAGCAATAAGTGACACTTTTCTCAGTCTCCTTGGAAATCCATTCCCCTTCTGCACTTAACAGTGTTCCTTGTTAGTGAACCTAGATTCCATAGAAGAGAAGCTCCTTGCCATTCACTTCCTCTTCTCCCTTCCCCCGTCTGGAAAATGGCAGACAGCATTTTCCTTGTGAGTAATGAGCTTTTATTATAGAACTCTGGACTTCCTATAGCTCCTGCTGCATGATATGTATTCAAAAATAGTCACTGAGTGGGAGAGTGTATTCTACTTTTTAGAAGATTAAACTGTGTCAGAGAACTTAACACACTGCTCTGATGTTACACTACTTGTCTTCATCAAACATGCATTTTGTAATGGATGCCAGAGTTGTGTAGTTCAGTCTCATGGTTTTTTGTCTTGTTTTGTTTTTAAATTTAAACTTTTGTGTCATTAACAAGATACTGTTCTTTCTAAGTTCCTTCACATATGTTGTAGTGATCCAGGATAAGATGTTTGTTGTGGTTTTAAACCAATAAAGGACAACAGCTGAAGAACTACTATTTCCTTCTTATTTACTGCTGCCCTTAGCAGTAGCTCAGTTTCTATTGGAACATTCTGTAGAGTCTGACTGGCTGATCTGAACTCCCTTTATTTCCACAAAATCAGTCTGCACAAAATCAGTGTGCACATGAGAGCAAGTTTTGCTTTTAAGTATCAAGGGGAAATTAGGGCCCTGGAAAAATGTTTTATGGCTTAGGTAATCTTTTTACAAAGGGTGGGGTAAGAAGATCTGAGATATCTTAAGATAGTGGTCTTCAAAAAGTATTCAAGCATACTCCCAAATTAGTTTTGTAAATCAGTATACTTATTCATATATTTTGGGGGAATACATCTAACATTGTCATAATAAATTTACATAGTTCCGAGGATATGAGTTTTAATAACTTTAAATACTTAAATTGTAAACAAAACTATTGCATCACACTTTAAATGTAGTTCTTGAAATTTAAATACTTTAGCGAGAGTTTTTTACAATCATTCATTTAAAATTTTTGTGACTAAGCTATTCTTTAATTGCAGGAAATTTTATGTTATTCTCTTTTTCTTCTTGATCTTGTATTTCCACTTTACTTTCTCCCAGAAGTATCTATTTGTTTGATAATAAACAATTACATAGCATTTGCTGTTGCCAGATGCTTTACAACATTGGCTCATTTAATACTGTCTTGGTTTGGGTGCCCTGGAAACATATTTCAAGATGGAGATTGAGAGTAGGATACTTATGATGGAGGGTTGGAATCAGCACCAGTGAGAGGAAGGAAGAAGATGCAGGACAGGGCAGAGGGAGGAGCTGAGGTGTGATTCATTACCAACAAAGGCCTCAGCCAATCCATGAGAAACTTTGAAACTGGATTGGCCCTCCTGAGTTGTCTTGGGTTGGGACAAGGGATTCAGGACTTCATACTACCCCACTGATGTGGCTAGGTCACTAACGTGACCTGTCCCTCGAAAAACAAGTGGCTTTGAGTGAGGCCGTTTTCTCTGCCAAGACAGTCCCCAAAGATGGCTGACAGCTGCAGGCCATCTGCTGACAACTTTCCCAGCAGCTGAAGGACTAAACCATTCATTACTGAAGGGGGACACTGGGGAGGTACATCATGGACTTCACGTCTTCATCAATTTTATGAGGATGATACTGTTATTTTTCTGCTTTTACAAATGAGAAAATTGAGTCACAGAAGTGTTAAATAAATTGCCCAAGATCTCGCTTTTTTTTTTTTTTCTTTTTAGAGAGGGAGTGGGGCAGGGACATAGGGAGAAATGAGGGGACAGGCAAAGAGAGTGGGAGAGAGAATCTCTCTCTCTTTTTAAAGATTTTATTTATTTATTTAAGAGAGAGAGAGCAAGCACAAGCAGGGGGAGGAGCAGACAGAGGAAGAGGGAGGAGAAGACTCCAGGCTGAGTAGAGAGCTCAGTGGGGAGCCCTGTCCCAGGATCCCAGAATCCTGAGCCGAAGGCAGCTGCTTAACTGAGCCACAAGGTGCCCCAGAGAGAGAGTATCTTAAGCAGGCTCCACAGCCGACCTGGAGTCCGATGCTGGACTCTGTCTCCCAATCCTGAGATAGTGACCTGAGCCCAAATCAAAAGTTGGATTAAGCAACTGCTTAACCGGCTGAACCACCCAGGCGCCCCGCCCAAGATATCTCTTAAGTGGTGGAGCGAGGTTAGGAATGCAGACAACGTGACCCCAGCATTGTGCTTCTAACTATCAAATGGTAGCCACTTGATGTAGTTCTAAGTGTTATTAAAATGATCTTTTAAACAGGAGTTGGCAAACTGTTTTGTGAAGGGCCAGATGGTAAATATTCCCAGCCTTTCAGGTTTTACTGCCTTGATCACCACTCCTCCCTTCTGCTGTTGTATTGCAAAACCAGTTGTTGATAGGACCTATGCAAAGGGATGTGGCTGTGGTACAGGAAAACTTTGTTTCTAGAAACAGGTGGCAGGTTGGATTATTGGCTAAACTCTGTTTTAGAAAAAAGCATTTAAAGATACAATCCACTCATGTTTTATGTTATAGGAATAAAATAGTGCCGAAAGGAATAAACATCATAATTCTAACCTTATTTTTCAAAGATGGGAAGGAATAACGGGGATATTTTCTTAGTAGTTTCCTATGCGTGGTAGGTTTAAAAGTGACCATTATTTTCTTCATTACACTCTATGTTTTCTAAAATAAAAATGTAAAAAATTTTTAATGAGGAAAAAAGTCCAATGAGTATTATTTTAAAGAGTATAGTTGGAGGAATTGGGATGCTTAATTCCGTAATGATAGACAGACACATCATAATCCTGTACCTACGGAGTTAAGGCAGAAATAACAGGGTTTAAGCAGCATCCTAAACGCTTCAGTAACTGGAACCATTCTAGGATGCTAACATTTCCTGCTTTGCTCATTCCTTCTTCACAGGGTCTCTTTCTTTTGTGGGTAACTTGGTGTTATGGATGAATGTGTGTGTTCCCCCCCTCCCAAACTGATATGTTGAAATCCTACCACCCTATGTAATGATATGAAGAGATGGGGCCTCATATCTTATCATGTGATGAGAGCACATGAATGTGACCTCCGCCCTCATGAGTGAGAGTAATGCCCTCAGACAGGGGACCCCGGAGAGCTCTCACAACCCTTTCCTGCCATGCCTGTGGACATAATGAAGTCGGCACTCTGAAATCCAGAAGAGGGTCCTCGTCGGGACTCCACCGTGCTGGCACCCTGATCTCAGACTTCCAGCCTCCAGAACTACGAGAAGTAAATGTCTGTTGTTTACAAGCCGTGCCGTCTATGGTAATTTGTTATAGCAGCCTGAACTGACTATGAAACTTGGCTCATCCTTTCTGATGAGTGTTGAAGAAGTAAATCAGCAGCCATCAAAATACTATCAGATCAGCACTGTTAATCCTAGTGAAACACAGGCTGTCTTGCTGCCTGGTCTCTTCTTCTCCGTGGATGGGATTTGAAAAAATCACATTTGGGCTTTTGAAACAGACGACGTGGCTAAATTCTGCTAATCTCTCTGTTCCCACAGCCATTGCCCCAGTTTCGTCTTAATTACTGTTCACCCACACAGCAGTCTCCCAAATGGCCTCTGATTCCCCCGTTCCTACCTTTTCCCTCTAAACCATCTCCTCTGTGTGGCCAGATTGATCTTCCAGAGCACATCTCAAGTGACCCTCTTAGGTACAACTCTTCCTTGGTTCATGTTCCCTACAGACCAACAATCAAACTCCTCAGCCTGCAGTTAAGATGTCAATGCTGTAAGTCTTAACAGTCAATGAGAAAGAAAACTTATGTTTTCAATGGATCAAATTAATTTTAGAATTACCTAAACCAGACAGAGCCCAAAGCAGTTGTAAAGGCAGACTTCTCTTGGTATTATTACCAAGACAAAACTTAGACAAATATCTATGAAGGTGATGCATTCAGAATCAGTGCTATTTTGAGCCAAAGACCAGGTCCCAGAAAAACCAAAGCATATCTGATTGGCCCGGTCGATAATTTGGAAAGTTTCTAAAGTAATGTGAAATGTGTGACTACAAAATCTTCACATGGATAATAGATTTGATTCTCATTTCAAGATCTTGGACCATCAGCAGTTTATTTGAGAAGTTAAGCCTGACTTTGTTAGTAAGTATAATTGCAACCCCAGGAACACATTCAAAAGGTAAGAAATCAGAAGCAGAAAGAGAATCAGAGTTAGAATCAGGATAGAAGTGATAAGGAAACAAATTTACTTCCTAAGGTCTAACCCTTTTGGAACTTTTGAATCAGTCACTTCTACAATTGCACCGTGGAGTATATTTTATCTAAAAACATTTTTAAAAGATTTTATTTATTTATTTGACATTTATTTATTTGACAGAGAGAGATCACAAGTAGGCAGAGAGGCAGGCAGAGAAAGAGGGGGAAGCAGGCTCCCCATAGAGCAGAGAGCCCGATGCGGGGCTCGATCCCAGAACTCCAGGATCATGACCCGAGCCGAAGGCAGAGGCTTTAACCCACTGAGCCACCCAGGCGTCCCAACTGAAAAACATTTAAAGGAATCTGCTACTCTAAACTTGAGAAGAAGTATTCAGTTTGCAATAATGTTTATGAGTTTGAGGAAATCTAGCTTATTAAATTAACACATTTTCAAAGTACTCATTGTATAAATAAAGTAAAATATGTAATAATGATTTAAAGATGTAATGAATTACATACAATGCTGTATGTATGTATTGTATGTAATGAATTACATACAATGGTGGATATTCCTCTCCATGTAACATGCACAAAACTTCTGGAATATAAAAAAGAAAGTTATCAACATGAGGATGTCCCCATTCTGGTCCAATATGTTTTCCCACTTGATCCCTTAACCCATGCACAATAATATACTGTAATAATGCTATTACCTATTATATTGCAATATACTTATATGGTTTGTGAATTCCTCGAGGCTGGGATACGTGTTACAGTCATCATTGTTCTCCTCATTAGTGTTGAATCAAAGTAAGGAATGCACGAAAAAAATTACACAAATATATGAATGCTTCCATTCCAACTCAAAAATTCAAATATTATTGTGAAAACAACATTGAAGGAAATGTCTTAAAATTCAGGTACTCCTGGGGTGCCTGGGTGGCTCAGTGGGTTAAAGCCTCTGCCTTCAGCTCAGGTCATGATCCCAGGGTCCTGGGATCGAGCCCCGCATTGGGCTCTCTGCTCAGCGGGAGCCTGCTTCCCCCCCTCTCTCTGCCTGCCTCTCTGCCTGCTTGTGATCTCTGTCAAATAAATAAATAAAATCTTAAAAAAAAAAATTCAGGTACTCCTACCATGCACAACTGTTTTCATTTCTCTTCCTCTTTCAGGATTTATCCATGCTCATATTTGTTTGAGTAATAAGAGGTTTTTTATTTGTTTGAGTAATAAGAAGTTAAAAATAGAACTGACCATGTCTAACAACGGGCCAAAGCCCCACTAGACTGGAACAGGACAACAGGTGATGAATATTCCCATGTTCCAAAGTAAGAAGCTACCATCTGCAGAGCTGGAACAGACTTCGTAGCCTGAAGACCCCAAGCGCTCCTAGAGGGGGTTCTGAACTGAAGTATCTGAGAGGGATTTCTTTAGAGAAATTCATTTCCAGAGTCTTTTTTTTTTCTTTCTTCATTTCCAGAGAGTCTTACTCCTAATCCCCTAGGAGAGATCTAAGGGCACTGCTGTCCTGAAGAGCTTGATCTGTGCAAATGGGAACAGAAACGTGGGCAGAGAACTTGTTGGTCTGCTGTCTGAGCCGTGCCTGAAAACTTGAAAGGCCAGCTGGTTGTTTTGAAGGTCAAGAGGTGAGAGGTGCATCTGTTGGGAAAACCTTCACTCCTGGGGTTTGTCAGGATAAACGATGTCTGGGCATGCCCTGTGGACAGGAGGAGGCCACAAGGGTGAGAGGCAGCACAGCGTAGTCAAATAAGAAGATTTTCTGGCAGAGTGAGTTGACTGAGCTGAGAGACCCTGGTGGGGTTCCATTAGTAAGAGGCTGGGGTCAAAGAAGGTGGAGTTGGACACCCACCAGAGAAGAGACCTGGCTGGCTTAAAAAAAAAAACATGGGATGAGAGCTCCCCAGTGACGCAGTCTCCAAAGAACGAGAGAGAGCTCCAAGATGGAGAAAGAGATCACTTTAATACATTCCAAAACCAGAACAAGGCAGTTTACTTAAGTCGTTCTTTCCTGCTGGTCTACCTGGAAGAGTCAGACTACTCTTCATGAGTACGCGAAAGGTAGAGTGGCCTTTCCCCACTGCAGGAAATTCCAGCCTGAAGCAAGCCCCAGCTGCGGAGAGGAGAATCTTCAAGCTCAGAGTCCTGGCTGCTACATAAGAATAGACATTTTGATGGTAGGAAACACATAGTTTTTATGATTAAATTTGAAAAAAGTGATTTTTATGCAAAAGATTGATCCAAAGACTCATGGCACCTGCCTGAGATATCATCCAAGTGGAAAAAAAAAATCCTGCCCTCAAAAATTGAAACAAAAGGACAGTGGGGAGTAAAATAAAGTTTTATGATGCATCCTATGGGGTCCTGTGTTTTCAATGGATTGATGACATTCACATGAAATCAGAATGAGCAAAATATTGTATGTAACTGAAATTTCTAGCCATTAATAAGTTAATGCAAATAATAAAATGTAATAATGAATTACAAAAAAGATTTTGCAACCTTATACCAAAATGTTAACTGCATGAACAGTGTGATGTTACACAGGGCTGAAGCCGACAGTTCTGTGGGTTGTGCATTAAATGCCTGCAGAAGAGTCATCTGCGTTGTGATTATTCTAACAGTTGTCAGGCAGTAAGAGCCTTGAGAACAAGGCACTTTTATAATATGGAGTATGATAATGTATGTTACATGTGTAATACTGTAAAGGGAATGATGGTATATGTCATGAGAAGCATGCATGTATAACATGGTGTATAAATTAAGTAAATGCTCAGATTTAAAATATTATTTTGTGATGATGGGTGTTGAGACAGGAAACGTGGGCCAATTGTTGTTACACTATCATCCCCATCATTCAGGAGAGGAGGTGTGAATTATGGGAGGAAAGAGTTACCAAAAGTTATGCACTTACATAAGTACCATAGAGATATGAAAACAAGGGCATACTTGCTTGTTAAAGAAAATGGAAATATCAGTCAGCATTCCTGTCAGAACTCCAGTCACGTATCAACTGCAACAAGAGATTGAGTAAGGATACAAGGATTTGGCAAAAATAAATGAAAACATTCTGTGAGAATCAACTTGCTATGTGGAATTTATAATACAGAAAATTGTATGTATTGTTTTATCTGTAAATTGCATACCACACACTCTATCAGCACATTTGTAATAAACTTATATAAACCTGTGAACACACACACCTTCTTCCAGAGAACCAGTTGTTAAATACTCTTCAGCAAACCACTGGATACTGTGCTTCTTCATTTCCTTCCCTTTCCTAGGCCAGTTAGGTCCTAAGCTCTTTGATTCTGCTTCCTCAGTATTTTTCAGAATTGTTCACTTCTTTCCATCCCCACTGCTGGTACATGAGAGCCTTATCTCTCACTGGTATTTTGCTACATTTGCTAATAGGTCTCTCAGTCTCCAGGCTTGCTTCTCTGCAATTAATTCTCCACACAGCCACAGAGTGATTTTCCTAAAATAAAAACGTGATCATGTGACTCCTCTGCTTAAAACTGTTCAGTGGCTCCTTGTTTTTTTCAAGATAAAGTCTAAACCCTTTAACATGCATCAAAGAATGCCTACTTGTCTTGTGCTCCCTGCATTTCCAGCCACCATGTCACCGTCTGGACTGGGTACCCTCTTCACAGATCTCTTTTTTATAGATACTATGGCACTAGATTGTCATTACCTGTTTGTTTGTTTTTTTTTTTGGCCAATATTTTGTTATGAATTTTTCAAACATACAAAAAAGTTGACAGAATTATAAACTTACTACCTACCAACTAGATTCCACAGCTAACATTTGATCTATAACTGACATATTTGTTTTCTCATATATCTGTCCGTCTACTCATGCCTTTACCCATTTTTTTAATATATGCGTTTCTTTCTTTAAAAAAAAAAAAAGGATTTTTATTTATTTATTTATTTATTTATTTGCAAGAGAGAGACAGAGACAGAGATAGCACGAGAGCATGAGCAGGGAGAAGGGAGAAGCAGGCTCTCTTCTGAGCAGGGAGCCCTACAAAGGGCTGGATCCCAGGACCCCAGGACCATGACCCAAGCTGAAGGCAGACACTTAATCAACTGATCCACCCAGGTGTCCCTCATGTGATGCATTTCAAAGTAAGCTGCAGGTAACTACACTTTTCTTCCAAACACAACAGCACAGTATCATTAATTAGCATTTGTCATTTGATTACTTAAAAAAATATTTTTGGTAAAGTTTGTCATTGCCTTTTACTTCCTTATCTTTTTCACTGGGCTGAAGTGACTGGATCTCATTTGTTTTCTATCCAGTGCCTCACACATAATAGGAGCTATATGTGCGTTAATGCTTGTTAAATAAATGCATTTGAGATTTCATCAGATGTTTCTTGATTTGTATGTAAGAGTAATTTTGTCATCTCCTTTGTCTTATCCTCTTATTCCTCTACCCAGAAAATTTTGTAGAAAGAAATTTACTTTCTACTTGTTCAGAATCATAGGCAGTTAAGAATTTTAAACTGTTAATGATAGTAGACAAGCTCTCACAATGTGTCTTTCCACAAAGATCCACAAGGTGGTGCCAAAATATCTTTTTTCAACCAATAGTTCCTGAGGACCCAGGTCAGTCCTAATTTGTTTACTTGGCATTTCTGAATTTGGTCAATTAACATAACAGATATTATATAATTAAGTAAAAATTACTTACATTAAAAAGTGTATGCATGCAATTTCAGAAGCTATAGTTCTGGATATAAACAATAAATAATAATTATAATAAGTACCTTATATTTGTGTAGAGTTTTATATTATTAAAATATTTTTCATATAGATATGAAAAGATAGAAAAAATATTAACTCACCTCAGGTTTCTTTCACTGTAAACTTTGTCCATGAAGAGTTTACTTTTAGTAAAGAATTTGTAAAAGAGCAGAAGAAACAAATTATTGCCCAGGAGAAACTATATAATTTAGGTGTAACTCAAAAAGCAGATGACTCTCTTACCTCAATTAGGGACAATGTTGTATAAACCAGGGTTGTAATGGGCTGATATAATGTGGGATAATAAGTTACTTAATGTTCTTAAAAGCATTTTAGTTCCAGAAATTTGATAGTTATTTTAAAAATTTCTTTTGTAGATTCTTATTAAATCCCAAATGGACTGAATAGAACATTCAAATGGGTATTGAGTTTCTGAAACTTATTCACACAGATAATGATATCTTTTTATATTACCGGCTATATTTTGATCAGTTATCAATAATATGCACCATTGGCCACAGATATCTGTGTAATAATCCCCAGCTACCCAGGCAAACCAACCCAAACCTAGAGGAGAAATTTCTTCAACTCAAGGTCCTAGCAATTGGTGTACATTGCCTTTGATGGCCCAGGCATTACAGTGAGATGTGAGACTCTTGATGTGCAGGAATTTAGCCCGTGCCAATTTTCCTGAGCCATTTGTCCCTAAAGTAAATCCGTTTTTTTCAAGCATAAATTGTTGGCCATAGACCAGCCTCCTTTTTCTCTTGCTGTGCCACAAGCCCAGATGGTGTAAAGGCCAAGAATCCTCCTGGGGCTTCAGGGTTAAGGAAAGATGCCCAGTTGCCTCACGAAGATAAACTCTATTCCCTCACCGACTCATAGCCCGGCCTTCGGGTGGGCCTCAACACCGGCCCTCTAGTTTCTAATCTGAGAAATGGAAGAATCAAACAAAAGTATTGTCTAAGTTTTCTTTCAGTTCTGAGATTCCATTCTTTGCCCCCAATATAAGAAAAGCTTAAATACCATCTGGTGGGGAAATCAATTCACCCAAATACAGTACAACACTTTCTAATACCTGAACGTAAATTCAACTGAATGAAAAATATAAAATATTTTCCCTATTAAAACAAAAGTTTGGTCAAGGCTCATATAGGTCCAACCTTTCCTTTCTGGTGGACTCTGCATGAAAAGGTTAAGACTGCCCTATCCACTGACTAAAAGGAATAATTTTAAAAAGAAAAATCCCGAACATTCAAACTTCTTTAAAGAAACATTTTAGTGATCCTAAGATCGGTACAGCGAGCTGTCACCGTGGTCCAGGCCATTGCATGTTGCATTTGGGATACAGTTATTCAAGCTGGGGACCAAACGACAAACAATGAAGCAAGACAGGCAGTAAACAATACAAACACAAGTGAGAGAGGGAAGTGGAAGAATCAGCTCAATCAGAATTTGGCTAGCGGAGGTTCCCTGTAGTCACACTGCTCCAGACTGAAGCAATGCCACAGTGCCTACCTTTTATGACCAATGATGATTTTCACTCCCTCTTGTCTTTGAATGTTTTCAGTCCTTCCCTTAGTTGATAGATAGGGCCAAATCCATTTTGGCGCTCTTCTCATTTCCTGATGAATGACGAGAGAGAAGGTCCAAGTCATTCTCTTGGAGCCAAGAAGAGTGGTAAATACAGAACTTTGGAGCTTTGGGGAAGATGTTAGAAATTCTTTTAAAAAAAAATCTACTATATTAAGATTTTTTACTGAAAAAAATATATAAGGGGACTTTTTTTTTTTTTAAAGATTTTATTTATTTATTTGACACAGAGAGAGAGATCACAAGTAGGCAGAGAGGCAGGAAGAGAAAGATGAGGAAGCAGGCCCCCTGCTGAGCAGAGAGCCCAATGCGGGGCTTGATCTCAGAACCATGCGATCATGACCTGAGCTGAAGGCAGAGGCTTTAACCCACTGAGCCACCCAGGCGCCCCAAAGGGGACTTCTAATGACAGATACTTTCCAAGTTGGGTAAAAAAGGTCTTTGACTTCTTTCACAGTTGATAATGTTCTTTTCTACTCGGGTCAGCGGTGAGAAAGGGGGCCAAAATTGGGAGGGGAGTGTGAAACATCGCCTTCTACCTTGGTCTTGATCCAGGTGTATAACTTCCATTCAAGTTCGAGCTGATATGTTACTAGCATTTTAGTATTAAATGCTAGTATTTTTATAGTATTATTTCTATAGTATAGAAATTATTTAGTATTTCTATGCTAGTGTTTAGTATTTCTATAACCTCATGCAGATAAAACCTTGTGGTATATACAAATCATCCCAGACTTAGATTCCTTTTAAATGTCTCTAGACCCCCAAATACCTTCACTATTGAAATGAAGATCTTGGCACTGGTACCAAAACAAATAAAGCCAACATAGACTCTACTATGGTAGAGTAAAATTTTTGAAAAAGTCGAAAAACAGATTTCTTGTCTAGCAGTGCTTTGGAAGAGAGCAACCTAATGTATCACGGTTCTCAAGTGATTGATGAGTACTAAAAAATTACTTTGAATAATCACTCATTTCATAAATATCTATTGAGTGCTCACTCTAGGCCATTACAGTAATAATAGAAAAATAGCGTGCTTCTTTCTTCTATAAAGACCGTGCTACAGCCAGCACTGTGTACTGCAAGTAATAGAAACATTAGAGATATTAAGGTAGATATTGTCAAGTGGGTGTATAAAGGAAGTAGGGCCCCTATAAGCAATAATAAAGACAGTGAAACTCTAAGCAAAAAAACAAGACTTTGCTACAGAATAACTGTCAGAGGGCATGGACCCCAAGTTGACTTTTCTAGCCATCACTGTTCTCCATGCACTCTAATTCGGACTGTGTATGTCCAGCTGCACACTAATTCAAGACCATCCATTAGGATTAAGGCTGCAGTCTTTACCCACGGCATCCTGTTTCTCTGGGGGCAAAACAAATTGCCTTATGTAAATGGAGAGGACACAAGATTTTCTTTGGAGTCATCTATCCAATCAACTTAGTGCTGATGGCCACGTCTGGGAATGAAAGGCAGCAAACCCTGTGTTCGGGTTATTCTGTTTGATTTTGGGGGATGGAGGGACAGGGATGAACAGGCAGGACTCCAACCTGTCCCTGACTTCAGTCAGAACAGTTCTGAAGCAAGGGGGCTTTAGTCCCTATCTACTCCAGGAGTTATCTGTTTGTTGCTTATAGGTATATTATTCTGCAAGTAGGTTCTCTACTCCAGAAAAAAAGGAGGTGACCTTCTGAAAAAAATGCCACTTCCTTGTCCCCTGAGTCTCTTCTCATAAAAGTGACAAGGTGGCTGACATCCACAGACTATTTAAAGTATAGTTGTGGCTGCATCCTGGGAAATTCCATTTGTCCTTCTGCACGGTGCCCCCTGTTTCTTCTGTTACCAAAGCCTCACAAAATTTCTTCAGTTCTTCAAAAACTGCTTTGTGGTGCAGAGACAATGAAAACATGAACATTCACATGGGTGTGTAATTTAATGATGCAGTAGTTGGTATAAGTGAGGCTCTGGGGTCAGCTACATCTGAGTTGAGATATCATTCGGGGATTCTCTAGCACTGGTAAGACAACCTCTGCCCCAATGTCCTCATCCTCAAATGTGTAAAAAACATGTAAACGTGTAAAAATGTGTAAAAAAGTGTAAATGTGTAAAACTGTATAAACGTGTAAAAACATGTCAAAGTGTAAAATCTCTGCAAGTACTGTCCCTCAGTGGTGTCTCCTTGGCAGGGGTAGGTGCCGTAAGGTGTATGAAGCACGTAGCACAGGGCCCTGCACCTGGTAAAGTGTTCATGAAAGAGAAGCTATTATTGTTACAATAAGCAGATTTGTAAACACCAAAATACCTTTCTGAGAAAGCTAGCTGATTTTAAATTATTGGGACATGAACATTTATATTGCCATCTCTGGTCATCGTGATACTCTCTATCTCTGTGGCAGTTTGTTGAGAAGCCTGTCTGTTCATTGTCTAGGAGTCGAGCGGCTTCTTGGCAGTAGGTTTTGCACTTAAAATGGGTTGTAACCGCAAGGTAAAAACCAGGAAAAAAGAGAATGGACCCACTTGAGTAACTACCTTTTCTGGGACAGAGTGCTCAGAATATTGACCACTGTAAACCTAGCTCTTGTGTTACAGTTTGGATGGATCTCGATCGCTAATTAAATTTACTCCCTCATTTCATAAATGGGAAGCTGAGGTCCCCATATGAGAGCAAGAACCAGGACTAAACTCAGATCACTTTTCCACTGAAGATTATATTGACATTTTATTATGAAATTTTTCAAAAATCACAGATGTAGAAACGCTACTGTGATGAACTTCTCTCTACTCTTCATTCAGCTTCAATAATTATCAATCCATTGCCTCTCCTGAAAAGCCAGTTTTGGGTCTGAGTGTGTTGTCACTTATGCTGCCTGACAGGACTGTTCAGAACCAATAACACACAGAGCACACCCCAGGCAGAGAAAGTGGAAACAGAAGGAGGACATGGTATGAGAATCAGCAGGCTGTCCCTAAATGCCTAAAATGTAGAAAATCTGCTCAAGTGATTTTTATAACAGTCTGGAGAACACAGGCTTGTTCTGAGAGGACACTGTTCCTTTAAATTACTTACTGATCCCACCCAGATCTTGCCCCCTGGCCAAATGCCTGACCACTCTTGCTTTAACTTAGGCTAATAAACACGAATAAAAGATTGCAAAACTGCCAAGACCAAAGACAATTTTTATTCCCACAGAACAGAACAATATCAAATAGCCAACTCCATCCCCAGCCATGGTCCTTGCTGTTGGCATTTACTTAATCAGTCTTTAATTCCTGTTTCACAAACGTTCTAAGGTAAGACATAATTGTTTTATTTTAATCACTTGAAATCAGATGGGACCATCTAGGCACTGTGGAAGACTAAGGGGTTTGCCTATTTATTATGTGAAGAAAGCTTATCCAAATTTTCTATCCTCTGCCATGACTTTAAATTAATTAATAGAAAAATAAAAATAATTGTTAAAATGTCAACACTTAAAATCTATTTCAAAGTTTAAAATTGATTTTTAATTTGCAGTCTACTACCTAGCATTGCAATGATGTTAATACCTTTTGGGACCTCTTTTTCTTAACTTGGAACATATTTTTATAACTCAGTATTAATTACAGAATATTTTATAATTTGGCTGGTTTGACCATTTGAATAAAGTCTTCTTTTGGTATTTTTATCTTTCTGTGCAAAAAAGGAGCTACAAACACTCTGGATACAATTGGCAAACTGTGCTGAAAGTATTCATTTTTGAAATATCACAAAATATACAGTCTCTTGGATTTATTGATTCTGATATTTACCCAAAATAAATCTTAGGCAAAAAAGGCAAATGTATGGCATTTGGTTAAAGATAATCATTGTTTCTGCATTTATAAAATACAAATTATAGTGAACATACAGGTTTATGTTTCTTGTATTTAGTTAATGGCATTTCCCTCCGAAACCTATTTTACTTGTATTTGGTATCTAAATGAGAGAAAAGTAAAAATTATTTTTAAAAAATGAGGCAGAATAAAACATGGCAAAAATGGTTAGAAATGGGTGTACTCTTACGATGCCAAACTAATAAAAAAAGAGATTTTAGGAAGGTAGTGGCACTAAAAAACCAAACGTAGAAGTGTGTGCTCTGGTTAATGTCAGTAAAGAGAAGGGACTAGCAAGACTGCTTTGGGGGTGCTGGGTAAAAAATACCAGCACAAACAGTAATGAAATATGAGACATACTGATGAGTGGTAAGGAGTAAGTGTGATAGTGAACGGTGGATATACAAAGCTTCAGGTAAGCATTCATGATTATATCCCCGCCCCCCCCCCCCCCCAAGAACCTGTAGGAGCCAGTGCTTAGTTTTAGGAAAGACAAGTGTTTATTTATTTATTTTTTAAATTTTTTATAAAGGTTTTTTTTGTTTTGTTTTTTGTTTTTAAAGATTTTATTTATCTATTTGACAGACAGAGATCACAAGTAGGCAGAGATGCAGGCAGAGAGAGAGGGGGAAGCAGACTCCCTGCTGAGCAGAGAGCCCTATGCAGGGCCCCATCCCAGGACCCTGGGATCATGACCTGAGCAGAAGGCAGAGGCTTTAACCCACTGAGCCACCCAGGCGCCCCAACAAGTGTTCATTTAAAGACAGCATTTCTAAAGCCAAAAATGTGGCCTACAAATGAGGGGAATGTGGTTTTCTGCTCAGCATCCTTCAGGGGAATCACCTTCTTTAGATTTTTGAAGAGTTGATCATGGAGCTTGTAAAATCTCTCTTATTTTTAATGAAATTAAATTCTCAGTCTCTTATTTCCAGAACTGCTGAGACACTTTTTGTAGTATGGGCTCAACAGAAGAGACAGGTTATATGTAATACCAGGGACACGGTGGTATTCCGCCTGCCTCCCCTCACCCCCTAACCCCGAAAATGCTATATAGCAGCTGTGTTTTGCTACATGGCCTTATTCTTATGCTAGTCTTCAGAGTTAAATGTGTACGTCCTTCTGTATTCTTCTCTTCGGTTAACAAGGAATTACTTTGGGGAGGGATGTCCTTGATGCGTTTTACTTCCTCAGCGAACGCCTTGTTCTTTTGTAACACCCAGATGTCATCATGTCTCAGCACACCTGGTCTGAAGAACCGTTGACGTTGGTCAATTGCCCCTGATGCCCTTGCCTTGCCCAGAGGTGCTTGACCCTACTGATACAGAGTCAGCTTCATACATTTCCCGCTAGACGATGTCAGCTGAGGAGCAGATGATGGCGTGGAGCCATCCTTTGGTTCATCCTCAACCCAACAGCTTTGATTCCTTTTTGGTTTTCTCCATCTGGCACGTATGAAAGGAGCCAGTCATCCATTCCCTTTCTCACTGCCTGTGCATATATTTCTACCCCCTACTCGAGCCTGGAAAAATCGTGCTCATGATTTCCCAGTTCCCATTCCCTGAAGGCAAAGTGAAGGAAAATGTGATTTCCTTTTCCAGAACTTTTGAAGTCAGTATGGTTTAAGAAAGAAAGCATTTCCAAACCATGCAGAACATTGGTTCAGAAAAAGCTTTCTTGTTCCTTCTCAAGTATACTGGGCTAGCCCCACATGATTCTTCTCTTGCCAGGGAGGCCCGTGGGTCTAAAAGTCATTTAGTGTAGAGCTGGGCATATTGAGACATGAAGATGGCTGTAGATTTTAAGACAGGATTGGATTTTTCATTGTTAATCTACCCAGAAAAATAGTTTCACAGGAATGGTCAGAGGAAGTGCTTCCTGATTTAAAGTCTTGTTTCCGTCCATCAGTTTTTCACTAGAAGAACAGTGTTGCTGAGCAAATCTATTATTTTTGCTCTCATACTCTCTTGATTCACTGGATATGTATGCAGCCATAGTCCAGCTTGGATCTCGGCTGTAGATGAAGTTTCCAAGTAAGAGTACAAAAAAGAAATGGTGTTCTATGGGAATTGGAAGGGCGATTTCATTTTTGACTTGGCTTTTGAGCTAACTGAAGTTGTGCATGTATTATTAAGACTGAAATGATGGTGGTTCTCTACTATCCTGTAAAAATATTGAGATTATCAGGAATTAGTTATAATGAAACAACCAAGTAGCAATCTGATATCACCTTGAAGAATGTGACAATGTCAAAACATACCCTGTATTTGAGCCATTGTCGTCATATAGAGTAGGACTGAAGTGTTTTTAAATGGTTTTCCCTACTCTCTGCTCCCCATAATAAAATGGGAAATTCAGATTACTTGGATGTAATTCTTTGACTATATAGAAACATGCACTCATAAATGTTTGGTTGTGGTGCCATGATTTACTTGGATTTGAATCTTTTAAAATCTTGATATACATGTTTTTCTGTAAATATGAATGAAAATCCTTTGCTCCTGTCACAAGCCAGTTTTCAATTCTGCTGGCTTAAAATTAGAAATAGCAAACACTGTATTTTATGGAAGTATTTACAACTGATTTTTCTATTAAAGGTGTTACAAGACAGATGACTTTCCACCATCTACCATAATGTGGAACAGAAATTTTGTCTTCTATCTCCTGCTTTTGCCAGCTTTTATGAGTCAAACAATGTATGGACAAAGAAAGAAAGGATCAAAGTCTAACTCCCTTGCAAGGAAAAATGATCTCCAGGGTAAAAAAAAACATGTTTTGGTTTTGTTTTTAATGATTAGTTTTAGCCTGTTAAAACACTAATATGAATTTTTCCAAATAGCAGTTGATGTAAATAACAAACCATATATGTAAACATATATGTATCATCCTATTTTAATATACTTATATTATGATAGTAATATACCCTCTATACTTACAGAGCATACTTACAAAAACATCAGGTGTTTCAGAGCCCTCGTACATTTATTATCTCATTTGAGCCTCACAGTAGCTTTGTAAAATGGGAGTGACAGAGACTGCCACTGTCATAGATACAGAAATTGAGGCCCAGAGACTTTAAGTGGCACATCCAAGGCCATTGGCAAATTAACAAGTAAGAGCTAGAATTCAAACTTAAGTTCTCTGCTTTTACGTTTCTTTCTCCCTCATTGCTACAATGTGATGTGTATAGTCATTTTCTCCCTTGATTTTAAAAGAAGCTACAAACCAAAACCCACCCACCCAAAACAAGATAGGACCTCACCAATGTGACACACAACCTGAGAATCAGGCAGAGCATTATTTACTTCTAGAAACTTTGCCCAGTATTTGTTGAATTTTAGGGGTGCCTGGGTGGCTCAATTGGTTAAGCGTCTGACCCTTGATTTTGGTTCAGGTCATGATCTCAGGGTCGTGAGACTTGAGCCCCAATGTTGTAAGATCAAGCCCCATGTCTGGCTTCAGGTTCCATGTGGAATCTGCTTGAGATTCTCTCTCTCCCTCTGCCTCTGCCCCTTCCCCCCCCATCTCTCTTTAAATAAATAAATAAAATTTTGAAAGTATATATTTGTTGAATTTTTAAACAATTGGAAAATACTCAAAATAGAATTTTGTTTATTTGTTTGCTTCTGACTTGCATGATTTTACAAGAGGCAAAGAATTTATAGATTTGGAAAGAGATTTAGTACTTTACAACTTAAACCCTACCTGCAAGATGCCTCTTTTTCACTCCCCTGTCCTGTCAAAACAAAACAAAACAAAAACAAAAACCCCCAAACCCCAAAACCCAAAAAGCCAAAAAAACCCAGCAAACACATACACATCACACTACCCAAGGGCTTTCCTGATGCTAAGTCATTTCATGGGGAGGAACAAATATTTTGCCTAACTTCTTTGTTCTATTTCAGACTCCACTTGCTTCATAGATGTTGTCTTCATTGTGGACAGCTCCGAAAGTTCTAAAATTATTCTCTTTGATAAACAGAAAGATTTTGTGGCTAGCTTGAGTGATGAGGTTTTCCAGTTGACCCCAGTTGGCACCTTGAAATACGACATCAAACTGGCAGCGCTTCAGTTTAGCAGCTCTGTCCAAATCGATCCACCTTTTTCTTCTTGGAAGGATCTGCAGACGTTTAAACAGAGGGTCAAGTCTATGAATTTCATTGGGCAAGGCACCTTCTCTTACTATGCCATCTCCAATGCCACTGGGCTACTTAAGAGAGAAGGGCGTAAAGATGGTGTGAAGGTGGCTTTGCTGATGACCGATGGCATTGACCATCCAAAGAATCCAGATGTTCAGAGTCTTTCTGAAGATGCCAGAACTGCAGGAATATTATTTATCACCATTGGACTTTCCACTGTAGTCAATGAAGCCAAACTTCGTTTGATATCTGGGGATTCATCCCGTGAACCCATTCCACTGTTAAGTGATCCAGCTCTTGTAGATAAAATTCGAGATCGCCTGGTAGGTACCAAATGAATTGGTTACATGTATATATTCCTGATCATAATATTGATACCTTGATTACAAATTCTGTAAGGATAGATAGTGGGTCAGAAGGATGAAGGAAAAAGAATCCACCTGGGAAATCGGTAGGAGAATCTTTCCGAAGTCTCTCTTCACTTCCTTGATAGTTTAAACCAGATAAACTGGGAAAGAACAAGGCTCATGCTCTGGAATTGCATTCCTAACTTTATTGCTAGCCAATGCTGGGGATTTTGGAAGAATTACTTTCCAGTCATACACTTCAGGCTCCTGTTTATACGTCCTGGGATCATGAACACTGCTGACTTACATTCAATTTGTGGTCAACTTGTGGTCTGCTATATTTGTACTAAGTTGATTTTTTCCCATTTAACATCTGCAGAAATATTTTGACTTGATGTCTTATACTGCTATATTATTCTACTCAAGCAAAGTTCATAGACTTCCAATTTTTTTTATTATGTCCTTGTTCTTGGGTATTAGCAGGCTCACCCATTAAAAATCACCTGTGACTTGCAGTCACCCAGTGGTTTCCTCCCTGCAGATCAATGAGTACCATTTGTTTGGTCTGATTAGTTGTGTCAATGCTTTTCTTTGTTGATCAGCTGTGTGTGAGATTCTTCCCTTTCTGCTTGGGAAAACACAAGGCAAAGCCATCAAAATAAAATCCCTCTTCACAGCGTTTCTCAAGAAAACTCCCGGAGAAAAAGTGGTTAATTTGTTAAGTGTTAAAAATTGATTTTTTAAAAAAAATATTGATTTTTTTTCTTTAGCAGAGAGCAGGGCAAATTTGTCCTTTATGGACTGAACATTTCATGTGGTTGTTTTCTATGGGTTGCAAAAAACCCTCAGCCTTGTTTTAGAGATTGTTTTGGCCCTTTTGTCCCTTCCCACAATCCTTTTCCTAACATTATTCTTTTAACTTACAAGTCAATATAAACTATAAGATAATAGCTAATAAGTTATTATTATAACTGTTGTTTTCAGCACAAGACATTGACTTTTTAAAAAAATCTAAATAATAGTTACCACAACTTGAGTGCTCTGTGTATTAGGCATTTTTCTAAGCACTTTACAGATTTTATTTTATTCAATGATTACAACAATCTTATGATGTAGGTAATATTATCCTCATTTTAGAGTTGAAAATGTAAGGACAGGCGAAGGCCCTGGGGTCTTCCTGCTTAATCCTGTGAAGTTATATTGGAAGGGGAAAATGGTCACTGTGTTTTAAGGTTTTCTGAGTCAGAGCTGCCTTGAAACAGTTAAGCATCAACTCTCTTCCAAAGTTCTATTGTTTCTAGCCTCTTTTTGTTGGGCATTGGGAGAGCTCTGCCTAGGCTTGAGATGAAGAATTCGGCCCCCTGGGGACATAGAATGAGGGTTCATCCTGAGCATCTCTCTCTGTCTCTCTCTCTGACTCTGTCTCTGTCTCTCTCTCTTTCTCTCTCTCTTTTTTTTTTCTTAAGATTTTATTTATTTATTTGACAGGAGAGAGACAGCTAGAGAGGAAACACAAGCAGGGGGCGTGGGAGAGGGAGAAGCAGGCTTCACACTGAGTAGGGAGCCCGATGCGGGGCTCCATCCCAGGACTCTGGGATCATGACCCGAGCTGAAGGCAGAAGCTTAACGACTGAGCCACCCAGGTACCCCCTGAACATCACTTTTGCATAGAAGGGAAATGTGAAGGGGTGCCTGGTTACCTGCCTACCGCTGCCTATGCCGTAATTTAAGCAGTCCTGACCACCGAACCCAAAACGGAAGATTCCAGATGTGTAGGAGAGAACCTTGGAGTTGAGATAACGAGTTGCCAGTTGCTGACTGTGGAAGATACAGGACAGGCAGCTCCTTGTTTGGCCAGTGGTATAGGCTGAGGAGGTTCCTACTGCTTCCTGACACATCCTCCTCGCAGAGAGCTCCTGCCCAACCCAGAGCACAGGATCTTGGCAATACACGTGAAGCAGGACTATTTGTCCGTTTCTGAGGAAACCGGAGAATGACCAAGTGTCCCCACGACCCTGCTCTTCCTTAGCATCCTGTGATTTCAGCTTGTTTGTTCAGATGGAAGCTCTATGAACAAGCCACTTCTCAGGAGAGGCTGCTTTCTGAACACTTTCAACATCCAAAGGGCTTATTAGGCCCTTCAGAGAACAATATACTGTTTCAATGTTTCAAATCGTCTCTGTGTAGGAGGCAGAACTTGAATCCTGATCAGGCCATTGGAAAAATTCCTCATCTCATCTATTTCTTGTACATCTTTAGGTGAATTCCTAAACTTTTCATTTTGAAATAATTATGTAGTTGACTTTTAAAAATAAGTTCATTAGGTATAATTTAAGTACAAAACTGCATCTACTTAAGGTACACAGGTCTCTGAGTTTTGATAGACATATACATTCACGAACCCACCAACGCGGGTAGGATACGGAACATGTCCGTCACCCCCAAACCTCTTCATGCCTCTTTACCAGACATCTTTCCCTGGCCTCTTAGCTCCTGATCTGATTTTGGCCACTTCAGATTAGTGTACACATTCTAGGCTTGTATACAAATAAGCTTATGCAGTGTGTACTCTGTTTCTGTCGCTTCTTACTCCTGGCATAATGATTTTTGGAATTCAGCTGGGCTGTTTTTTGCATCAGCAGTTTATTTTTTGTTGTTGTGGAGTAGACTTTAGTTGAATTTTAATGGACATGAGTGCCTGCAATGAATAGATCTTGCAGGATCCAAGACAAATCAAGAAATCATTCCCAACTCCTTGGCATCTCTAGGAAAAAGAATCATTTAAGAACCCCATGAAAACACTTCAGTTCTGAATAGCCTCAGAGAGACTTGATGACTCCACACGGAAGAGGATATAGACAATGTTTTAATACTATGTTATTATGATTTACGTAACGCTGTTGAAACCAAAGAAACAGTTTCAACCCAATGTCCATATATGTTAGGTGGTCTTTTAGAGGAGATTTTATGGAAGCTATGTGGCTACTACACTAAGCTGCAAATATCTTTTTGTCAAAGAGTTTGTCATCCTCACCTGTTAAGTTCTTTATTCTCATCCCATTTGCTATTGTACCAATGACTTTGACACCTTCCTTACGTTTCCTCTGTCCCTTTCTCATAGCATTGACCTCATACTCATTCACAAAATCGGCAGTTCCATTCTAGCCTTCTGCTTTTAAATATACACCATCATAAAACTCTTCCTCCATTAATAACATGCACCTTCTTTTGCTTTGGGGAGGTCTTGTCTATTTGTTCTTTCCATTTAGACTGTGGTATCCACCTAGGTCCTCATTGAACGTGCCCTTCCCTATGCCTTTGACCATGTTCTCCCAGCTGTCCTCCACATAACCTGCCTCTCTGCTTAAGTGAAAGCACTCACTTCATCCCAAGGTGTCCGGCTATGTCCACATGGGCCCTTTTTGTCCATTCTTTTTAAATATCCCTCCTCACTGCTTCCTTTGTCTTCCTGCTCACACTGACCTTTATGATTTTTTCCCTCATGACCTTTGATATACAGAACTGCATTCCATCAATGAGTTGGTCCTTTGCATTCTGCTCTTGGAAATTATCCAGAAAACCCACCTATTTCAAGAAAATGTCTTGTTACCCACCTCCCCACCCAGTCTGGGATCTCCTTCCCACGCTGCTTGTTGTGTGCTGTTTTCTGTCACTGGAGCTTATAGACTATAAGTGCCCTTAGGGATAGAGTTTTTTTTTGTTTGTTTGAAACAATCTTATCTATTGTGAGTCTTGGGTCCGTTTTTGTTTCCATAGGAATACAAATTCCAGCAAACACAAAATCAAATGAGTTCCAGAATTAGTTATGTTGTTATGGCTTTAAGCCCCATGACACATGTTTTTAAAGAGTTAATATGGCAAAGCAGAAATTAAATTTTCAAAGGAAAGGCTGAAAAAAGTATCAAATTATACATCAGGCAAAATAGCTAAATTCATGAGTTTAAAAATCGATGTTGGGTAATAGAAAAGTGTTGCTTATTATAAAAGGTTGTAAGGTAATAAAACTTTGGATTTTTATTTCAGCAGCTTTTTTTCAAATATTACAGTTTGACTTGAATTATTAGTTGTTTATTGTCTCTTGAACTCTTTTCAAATTCCTTTCTCTCTCTCTCCCTCCTAGAGAAACTAAATGTGTTTAAAATATTTTTAAAATTTGGATCATATTCTACATATCCACCTGCAACTAGCTTTTTCACTCAGTATCTTTGGAAAATTTTTTGTGTTGAAATATGTAGATCCAATGCATTCACCAGAACCACTGAATAATATTTCATTTATTGATCCATTCTAATATTGATGGATATTATTTCCAAATTCCAAAATTATTTCCAAATTTTCACTATTAAAAATGATGAATGCTGAAATATACAGGATCTACAAGAATTTCCCTAAGACTTGTCTGCAAGGAATGTCAGAATAACAGGTGGGAGCAAGGACATGTCTTGAGCAGCCTAGAAGTAAAGCAAACACATCTTCAGGTTTCTAGGCACGGCCACATGTTCTGGAGAGGGTAAATGCTATTTTACACCAAAACTGTCAGTATATCTGAATTCCCACTTCTTCCCATGACCTGCTAGTTCACAAAGATACAAGTATCTCAACTGCTTTCTGCCTGGATTTACATTGGCTGGAACTTCTAAATCACTGGGGTGGGGAGTGGGTGGGGGGGATGGGAGGAAAGAGGGCCAGAGGTAAGACTCTGAATTTTGTAGATAGGCTCTGTAGCCAGAGTTTTACAACTCCTGAGACAACATAGTCAAACTTTCTTGTTTTTCATGTACGTGGAAAATGACCTTCATGGATTATGGGTCTTGCCCAAGGCCACACAGCTAGTTAACAGTGGACACAGGATGAAAACCCTGGATGACACTTAATTCCCAACCTAATTTTTCCTCCCATTGCATCACAAGGACCACTTAAAGCATTTTGTTAAATCTTCTTTCTGTATTATTAGTTTGTATGGAAATAAAGGTAAAGGAAAAATAAAACTAAAGGGATGTGAGGTCCTCCCTAAGGTACAATTCTGACTTATCTTTAACTTCCTCATTACAACTTTCATTTTTAGTATCTTGCAACAAATATTCTAGTGATTTTTCCTCCCACTTTTATTTTATCATATGCAAATTAACCCTTCGATTTCATCATAAGGCATCAATCTGATCCACAGGTTTTACGTTATGGAAGCAATAATTCTATCTGTAAGCCTAGGTTAATTTCTTTCCCATGTTTGGCTTCAGACACGGCCGTCAGGACACTTGTCAGAAAATGCCCCACTAAGCTGAAATAGGGTAGGGAGGCTGGCATGTTAGACAAAAACCAGATTGTGAGTTTCTAATTTAAAGGAGCTTTGAAAAAAAATTCTGCTTAATTCATTTCTGTGTAGGTATAAAGTAGCACTTGATCTTGGTTAGGTGGTTTGGCCAAGTGTATGACCTTGGGCAAGTCACAGCCTTGCAGACCCACGTTTCCCTAGGGCAAGATGAGAGGTTGGACCTGATTGACTTCAAAGATTTATTGATATTTCATAAAATGATCACTCTGAAATTAATGTTTAATGCTGAAAAACAAATGCATGCATGTATAGAGATGGAAAAGCAAAAGAAGAGAAAACACAATTTTGTATCCTGGCTAAGTCTTTGTGAGTAAACATAAGAAATTTTTATTATGGCTTATTAAGCTGATAGCCAAATTACGGAGTTTGGAGAGCTGATAGACAGAAAGATAGAACATAGGATGAAACAAGATGAAATTCCTAGAAAACAGAATAATTTTTAATGTTAGCGCCCTTCATGTCTCTTATTATATGGCTGTGTTCCTTGGGTGCTTGGCAGGTAGGCTCTATTGCTTTTACAAGGTTAAAAAGCTGAATTGCTATCCTTCTTGGAAATTGCATATCCCATAGGGAATGATTAAGACTAATAAGAAGCTGGAAGCAGAACTATGAATCGAGTTAATGTTTTACTCTTTTTTTCTCTCCTAGGATATCTTATTTGAAGAGAAGGTAAGCACCACATGCTTTGATTACTATGAATTAACTCTCAAAGTCTGCATAATCAAATCAGCATTATAATTCACATTAGAAGATAAGGTTTGTCTGCATAGAAATGCTTAATTCCTTTAAAAATGAACCACTCTATTCTGAGGGAGCCATCTGATTTCTTTATGTTGCTAAGTCTACTACAGGTTTCAAAATCTGGAAAAAATAGGAAATATTTTAATATGATTTCAAAGAGTAATTTTAGACATCATTGATAACCAAATAGCATAGTTGTTTTGTTTTTTAAGATTTTATTTTTAAGTAACCTCTACACCCAAGCAGGGCTCTAACTCACAACTCCGAGATCAAGAGCTGCACACTCCACTGACTGAGTCAGCCAGGCACCCCGCAAAAGGCGTCGTTTCTGCTTATTTTGATATGACTTCCTTTGTTCTAAGCATGTCTCTGACACCAGCTCCTAATAGGGGTCCTCCACTTCGGGAGGTGTGCCTGCGTTTGGCTGGGATCCCTGGCCAAGAGAGACAGCTCAGAGTCTCGTGCTACTGCCTGGTGATTGAGTTTAAGCTCATTCTCCTTGACGGTGGCAAGCAAACCAAGTAGCAGAGGAAGCTGGCCAGTATCTGCTGGATGGTGCTTAGCACAATAGATGACCACCAGGTTACCAAGAACTTCTATACTGGACGTGTGTTTCTTAAAACAGAGTTTGGAACATGCAAACATTGTTGGATCAGCTGCTGATTAAGCATCAGGAAATTTACAAGGAGTATTGCATAAAATAATAGGAGCCAACCAAACCCTGCAGAGCACCACGCTTCCTCAAATGGTCAGATGCAGTATTACTTTAAGTACCACTGAGACAGGAAAGGACCCTGCCAATTAAACTATGATATAGCACCTTCTTGTAAGTGACAATTCTTGATTTTATACTTATGGTAAGAGTCCCTTTCGATTTATTTAGATATAGATTGTTAAACCCTCTATCACTTCTGTGTATACATATACAGGACAACTGAGGCAAACTAAATTGGTCATTTCTAAAACATCTTCGCATTCAGAGTCTGAATCTTCTGAATCACTTTTTGGCTCTGACGCCCTTCCTCCCCCACCCCCCCCCCCACTGGCCCCCAATATCAGCTTCTGGGCCATCAAAAACACTGGTGCTACAGCTTTTCTTGAGTGTTCTCCAGGAGCGTCTCTGGAGTTTTCTTCCATTTCATTCTGTGAGTTTTGATGTACATGGGCAGAAAATAACAACGTCATTATGATCAGGCCTGATTCAAAAAAGACTCATTCTTGATTTTAGACATGTTAAAATAAGGACAAATATATGTCCTGGAATTGATAAGATGTGGTGTGTCACAATGTTTTCCTTTAGGATTAAAGGAGTAGTTGATATTCGTATATTGAGCTTTGATGTGCCATAGAGAAGAGAAAAAGCAGAAGTTCCCCAAATCCACTGAAAATAGTTACTTTCTTTTTTCACTGGCAACTAGATGTCATGCATGTATTTTCGATGGGAGGTCTGTTTTATAGAACCATGGCAATGTTGACTAGCTTAGATCTGAGGTAGCCTAGAAGAATTGAAAAGGGAGAACAAAATCTCCGTAATTTGAAGGTAAAATTTTGTTGAGGGACTGTTCTATCTAGTTACATACTGAATAAGATCTGAAATGCTGCATTTTATTGTGTGTTAATATGGGATTTCATTCTTCATGCAGTGTGAACACAAGATTTGTGAGTGTGAGAAGGGGGATCCAGGTGACCCAGGGCCTCCTGTGAGTATGTTTCCACTTTGAATGGAGGGTCAAGTCAGGAACCCTAGTCACGATTTTTCTATTTACCTTGGAAATGCCAGGGCTGGTTTGCGCAGCTCAACAGCAGTGGTGTGCAAATAGCAGCAAACAGGGAAATGCTGTTTCTTTCTTCTATTCCTAAAGGGATACACTCTGTCCTTAGAAATAAGCCTGGGATTTTGCTGACTGAACAGAGGGCAGATTTGGTTTAAAATGATGAAATTGTTTTCACAAAGGATGTTCCAGCATCCCTTCTGATGTGACAATTGGGGCCAGAATTTCTCAACACTGGAGAGAAAATATAGGAAAAGAGATTATACAAACCCTCGGTGCTTTAGGGAAAGCTTTAGCCTACTCCGCCTAGAAACAAGTGACACAGATCTCCTCCCTGGAAGTGTGTGTGTCTTCGCGTGTATCCAAGAACAACACCAGGTGGCCTCTCGGGGAGGAAGCTGGTGAGAAAAGCTTTGGGGATTAGAGTGAATTCTGTGAAATGGAACTTGGCAACTAAAGGTTAAAGGCAGGATTTATTACGATGACTCAACTCTTGATAAAATAATCCCCAAAGAAGCGCTTCCTTTATATTCTGGTCTAACATCTGGGAGGGGACATGTATGCACTGGGAAGGTATTTGCAACAACATTGCCATGACTGGAGATACTGTGTATTTCTCTAACACATATCATCAAAGGCATCCATGCTGCTTAGTCAGTATTCCATTTACTTATGTGGTTTCAAACCCTATAGGTCAAAAGCTCAGTGGACATATTTCACAAAAATTGTGGATACAGTTTTTGAACAAATGCTTGTATTTGGGCACAGGGAAGAGAATGTGTACTGTGAATTTCTTAGACTAAGCCACATTTTCTCTTGAGACTCAGGTCCAAAGACTATACTTTTCAAATCATTCTACCAATTAGGGCATTAGAAAGTGGGGATGTTTGTCTTTTTTTTCTTTTTCCTAAAATGTTAAGTTAGATACATTACAGAACAGTATGGCAGCCAGTTGAAGCTGATTTTGGCTAAATTAAAGTTTTAATGTTCCCTTCTTATAAAGTCTTAGTTTATATTTCTTACACCAAGAAATTGCTGGGTGGGAAGGTTTGCTTGGGATTGTGTTTACTTGGGAAGGTTTACTTGGGATTGTGTTCAATTGTGTTTTAGGATGAACAGTAAGAAAATTCACAGTTGCTGAGCTAATCTGACAATTTCAATCACTCAGTATTGTTTGAGATTAGCTTAGCACTTTCTAAAAAGTAATACATATATATATATTTTTTCAAGATTTTATATATTTATTTGAGAGAGAGAGAGCGAGCACAGTAGTGGGGAAGAGGGGTAGCAGGAGAAGGAAAGCAGGCTCCCTGCTTAGCAGGGAGCATAATGTGGGGCTCGATCGCAGGACCCTGGGATCATGACCAGAGCCGGAGGCAAACACTTAACTAACTGAGCCACCCGGGCACACCAAACGTATCATTTTTAAAAAAAAGATTTTATTTATTTATTCTAGAGAGAGACAGAGGGAGAGCCCAAGCATGGGGAGGGACTGAGGGAAAGAGAGAATCTCAAGCAGATGCCCCATTGAATAAGGAACCCAACACGAGGCTCAATCCCAGGACCCGGAGATCATGACCTCAGCTGAAATCAAGATTTGGTTGCTTAACCAACTGAGCCACCCAGGCATCCTGCCATATATTTTTTTTAAACCAAAGTATAGTGGACACACAGTGTTATATTAGTTTCAGGTGTTCAACATACTGACTATACAAGTTTATATGTTATGCTGTGTTCCCTCCCGAGTGGAGCTACCCTCTGTCACCGAGCAGTGCGATTACAATACCATTGACTCTATTCCCTATGCTGCACCATACCATGTTTGAACTGGGATAGACATAAAACTAGCATTTACTGGGGCGCCTGGGTAGCTCAGTGGATTAAGCTTCTGCCTTCAGCTCAGGTCATGATCCCAGGCTCCTGGGATCGAGCCCCGCATTGGGCTCCCTGCTCAGTGGGGAGCCTGCTTCCCTTCCTCTCTCTCTGCCTACCACTCTGCCTACTTGTGATCTCTATCTGTCAAATAAATAAATAAAAATCTTTAATAAAAAAACAAACAAACTAGCATTTACTGAGTGTCCCTAAAACCAGTTCTCAGAAAAGCCAGGTTCCTGGGGTCTGAGAGTTGGAAAACATAACACCTTTCCGGAACAGGACTGGAACACTCTCTTCTCTCATCTTTGAAATTATCCCTTGGATATCAGACAAAGACAGTATCCTCTTTTGTGCAAATCTGGAGAATTTACCTGTTCAAGACAGTGCAGTCTTCCTGGTGTGTAGTAAAGGAGAGAATACAGTTGATTCTCTGCTTGGCAGGTTAAGTCTGCTTATAGTCTTCACTCCTTTTATGGGATGAAGCTGATCAGAAATTATTGTAATGTGTAAAAAACCAATAGGATGTGAGCTCAATATAATCTTTTTTTCCCTTTGCCTTCAGGGTACACATGGAAACCCAGGTATCAAAGGTGAGCGAGGACCAAAAGGAAACCCGGTAAATGAATAAACAGCTTTCCTTATAAACCACTGTATCTCTTTGTAGATTTATTTAAAGAACAAAAATGAAGAAAACAAAGAGCACTTTAGTATGTGTCAAGGCCAAAAATATGATGATTTCTGTGAAGATTACAGGATGCTTACTTCCTGTATTTTCTAACTGGGTTGTTTTAGCTTGCAAATCCTAAGTAATACATGACCATTTTAGTCAATAAGTCTAGGAAACCTAGGGATACTGAACAAATTGCAATCATACTTACATAGCGTTGGCTCAAATTAATTGCTACAATGTTCCATGAATTACTAATACATAGTTCATATCAGATTGACAATGACACTTAATGTTTTTTATAGATCCATTTTATGGAAAGCTGACCATTTCCATAAAATGGAAACCATTTCCATTTTATGGAAAGCTACCAGACCATCTTCAGGCATTTTCCCAATTCTTTTCTTTGTGTACCCATAAAACAACAACAACAACAACAACAACAAAAAAACTAGATTAATTCTAAAAAATCAGGTAATATTTCAGATGATGATCTACCAAGTTCAAGAGTGACTAAAAGAATCTTAGGGGAGAGAGATGATTATGTGAAAATTTATGGCAGAATTCTATGTAATGAAAAATAATAATTAAAATAAAGAGGAAAACAGAAATATTTGCACCAAATACAATGGATATTGGGTTAATTTATATAGTATATAAAGACTTTATAAAATGGATGAGAAAATATCAAGCCTCTAATAATCAAATGGTCAAAGGACCCAAATAATTTTCAAGAGAGGAAATAAAACCAGTAAATAAAGAAATAGAAAAACATTTAATTTCACTAGATAATTAATGAAATTTAGATAAAGACAATGAGGTATCCTTCGGTACTAATTATTCACACTTTAGAAACTTTGTAGTCCAGGGTTGTTGGGTGGTTTTTTTGCATGGAGAGGGGAGCAGTTTTCTAGTTCACATAGGGTTTTTTGTGTATGTGTATGCTTCAGATTTTTAAAAAAAATGACTGTTTTTGGTAGCACTTAACACAGAAATAAAATGAAAGTAATAGTAACCAGTGAGAGCAATGAGGTGATGAAACTGGTTTGCTCTTCATTGTAAAGGTAACTTGGTGCAAACATTTTGGAAAGCAATTAGACATTACATAAGAAGTATTCAAATATTCAAATTTTAACCCAATAGCTTCTCCTCTGAAACTGTGCTTAGGGAGGTAATGAAAAACAGAATAAGTTAGATGCATGAAAGTATTTTAGATGCATGAACCCCAATTGCTTGCTTGTCAAAGAAAAGGAATATGATGCATCCTTGGGTGTCCTTACAATACAAACACACACAATCCTACCCACTCATTATTTAGGTCTGAACTGATGCCATCATGTCTTCTTTTTTGTTTTGTTAAATACCTGCTTTAAATCTATGTTTACGTTTCATTTATTTAGCTTCCAATTTTGGGCCACATAATATATTTTCCTAAGTCTTGCTGAAATCAAGCAATTATTCTTAAGAACATTTTGGAAAACATTCCAAAGCCCCTTGGAGGAAAGCCAAAATGGCTGGCTCCGATGGGGTACAAGGCTGTATTTGAGAACAATGGCGGTGTTGTTAAACTGGGATGCAAAACTTGTCCTAAGCTGAGCAAATATACCTGGATCATGTGCCCCACGCATCTGACTTCGCTCCAAAGGACAAAGGCTATCTGAGCTGCTATTTTCTTCTCTAGATGGCATGGTGGAATGTCAATGGTAAAGGTCAAAGATTTTTTTTCCCCATGGGGTTAACCTGTTAATCTGGGAATTCTGAATAATGCATTTTATTGCACAGTCACTGTGCAAGCTGTGGAATTGTGACTGAGTTTCATTTGTTTGTTTGTCACAGGGTGATGCTCAAAAAGGGGAACCTGGAGAAAGAGGCCCGGGGGTATGTATACAACTGGAATGTCTTCCCAAGGAAGTAATCCAAGATGCTAGGATTCTGTAATTGATCATTGTGACCCCTCTACCACGAGTGCAAAAATGATTTCTATGTATGTGTGCTCTCAATGGCTCAGACAGGCAATCAGACAGATAGGATCTTAGAACTGGAGATGTGGGGAGAGAATGCTCTGCGCAACAGGAGTGAGGACGGACCGGGTAGTCAACCACAGGACGTTCTCTGATACTTAAGTGAGATTTGTGGGAGACTCAAATAAGAAAAATATCTTGCTTTGTGTCTTGTGTTTTTTTTTTCCCAATAAAGAATGATTTAAAAATTCTGTGAGCACAGAATTATATAATCTAAACTATGCTTCTGTAAATTGGATCTACAGACCCCTCCCAAAAGCTATCTTTCTAGCTGATGTATTATTCCTAAAGTTAGAAGATGTTAGAGATTGTCTGAGAGATAGTCACAGTAAATTTCTTCTTTTGCATTTTTCTGGGCAGTTTCAGTAAAGCAGCAAAGAGCAGGGAAGCATGCACCGTGAATTAAAAAAAAAGGCCATGTCACATTGTTCCTCCTGGCTGTCCCCTCGGTGAAAGCCCGGGGGTTGGATCCAGAGGTTTTAAAAACTGATCTCTTGGTGTTTTTAATCAACTTTACGAACAATGGAAATTCATTCAGAAATGTTAGCTATTCATTTAGGAAATATTTCTTACAGGAAGCATATTATTATTATTTATTAAAATAAAATTAAGACAAAACGCTTATATTTTTCAAAAAGCTTACTATGGGAGAGATGAAGATATTTAAAATAGCTACAATATTGGTTGCCAGAAGGGAGGTGGGGGGGTAGGCAAAATGGGTGAAGGGGAGCGAGAGGTATAGGCATCCAGTTATGGAATGAGTAAGTCACTAGGATAAAAGGTACAGCATACAAACCATAAAAGACTCTTAATCTCACAAAACAAACTGAGGGTTGCCAGTGGGAGAGGGGTAGGGAGAGGGTGGTGGGATTATGGACACTGGGGAAAGTATGTGCTATGGTGAGTGCTCTGAAGTGTGTAAACCTGGTGATTCACAGACCTGTACCCCTGGGGCTAATAATACATTATATGTTAACACATAGAATTTTGAAAACTTGTATGTGTTATCATGAACTTTTTTGATGAGTCTGGTGGCGATATTATTGAATGTGCTTCTAAAAATAATATTGTATAATAAAATCTGTTAAAATTGGGGGAAAAAAAAGGTACAGCATAGGGACTATAGTCAATGGTATCGTAATAGGGCTGTGTGGAGACAGATTATAACTACACTTGTGGTGAGCAGAACATAATGTAGAGAGAAACTGAATCACTATGTTTATACCTGAAACGAATGTAACATTGTGTATCGAGTATACCTTAATTAAAAAATAGCTACGTTATGAGGCAGAATGTAAAAATATTATAAATATTGCATGCACAAATTATTATGGGCACTCAGAGGATAGTGAAACCAGGGTAGGTTTTACAGGATGACTCCTGGAGCGTGAAGGATCATGACAGGCAAGGACAGAACAGAAGGGTGGAAGGCGGCTGGCGTTGCAGCTAGAGGGTGCCACGAGCAGCGACCTGGGGGAAGGCGATGTGTTGGAAAACGGTGAGGGGGGATGCCTGAAGACGAGTGTTGCCAGAAACAGTTGAAGGTCAGAGTGGGTGCTCCATGCTCTGCTAGGTGAGCGATTTATATGAGATGAAGCTCACAACCCAAGAGCCGTGTACTTGGAAGATCAATCTGGCCTGACTCTAAAGCAGAAATCGAAGGGGGAATAAGCAGAAGAAAGGAGCACTTATAAGGTTTTCTGTTACAGTCTGTACAAGAACAGGGATACTGGCTAAGGCTGCTTTGGACACTATGAAAGTCTCTAGCCATATGTGCTCACTGAACGGCTAGCCTGAATGGGGGTGTGCTGTAGGAGTAAAATACACAATGAATTTTGATGACTTAGTGCCAAAGAAAATGTAAAATATTTCAGTAATAACTTTTATACTGGTCATATGTTGAAATGTATTTCAGACCTGTGGGAATCAGTAAAAAAAATTATTATTATTATTATTATTGTTATTATTTTAGAGAGAGTGCATATGCATGCAAGAGTGGGGGGAGGGGCAGGGGCAGAGGGAGAGAGGGAATCTTAAGTAGGGTCCATGCCCAGCACAGAGCTGGACGCGGGGCTCAACCTCACAACTCTGAGATCATGACCTGAGCAGAAATCAGGCGTCGGACACTTAACCCACTGAACCACCCAGGGGCCCCTCAGTAAAATATATTGTTAAAATTTTGTTTCCACCTGTTCATTGTTGCTTTTTTAATGTGGCTATTAGGGAATTAAATTACATACGAGGCTCACACTCTATTGGACAGAACTGGGCACAATGATGATAGAATAGAAAAGAAGAGACCATTGTAAGAACCATGAAAAGGCTTTGGGGACTGACTCTGATTCATATAGTCAGCAAACATTTACTGAGCACGTGCTATATGCTTGGCCCTCTGTGAGCAAAACAGTCCCTATTTCACACAGTCTTCTAGCAGGGGGAGCAATAAACATACGAACAAATGAGATTTCGTCAGTGAGATGTGTTCTGGAAACATAAAACAAGGTCATGAGAGTGTTCTAGGCCAAGAGAGCAGTAGGTACAAAGACTCTTGAGTGGGAATAAGCCTGGAAGCCTGGAGAAATGGAAAGAAAGCCAAGACTTGGCAGAGTGGTGGTAGACAGGTTATGGAGATAGGCAGGGGTGGGTTACAGAGGGCCCTGCTGACTGACAGGGGTAGGGAGGATGGATTTAAAACCAAATGCAGTGAAAGCTGGTAGAGAATTTAAACTGGTTGGATTAGAGGAATGCAAGGAGCAGGTAGAGAGAAAAGATAATTATAAACTTTTGATTCTGTGTGATTTGAAATACGATGGTACCATTAATAGAAACAGGAAAGTCAGAAGGAAATTTGGCAGACTGATGAGTTCAGTTTTGGATATTTTAAATTTGAATGGTTTAAAACTAGTAATTAAGATGTCCTGAAAGGAAGGAAGGAAGGAAGCTGATAGTCACCAAACAATAAATTGAACCAGAGATTTCAGAAAGAAAAACGGGGCAGGGGGGAAGAGGATGCTATAAAAAGTAAGGTTTCTAGGCATCCGAAGTCTATATTCTTTTTAAAGTTTTAAACTTGCCTCTATTGACTTAGAATGTTTAAAACCTGAAAAAAAAAAAAGTAAGGTTCCTATTCATAAGCTATGTTGTCTCCTTCCTACATACAGTCTTAACTCTTTTAACATAAAATAATGACAGGATTTTAATATGGTTTTGTGCCGTCAGGGGTAGAGTCCCCGAGGCGGGAAGTCTAGCATTTTGTAGTTGCTGCAAACGTAAGTTGTCTTCATAAAGAACCCCAATTTGGCTGTCTATACTGTGGCCTTTAATTTGAAGCCCAGGATGAAAACTCAAACCCTTTCTGCTAATAAATATTTCCAAGATGAATTAAATTATAGTGTAACAATATTTTTGACTGTAGTTCTATTTTTATGTCCCATTTCTCAGTGACCGCTCATTTGGAGAGACGTGTTATTTCCTTCCCCAAGGTTTTCCTTTTTTGCCTTTTGTAAGAAAAGTCATACAAAACAGAATTCTCTAGTCTGACACGTGTAACTGCGATAATAGCTTGTTTATCCCGTTGGTTTCTGCAGCTCACTTAAACTATGTCTTACAATTCTATTTTCATACTTAAAAGCTATTGTCGTAGGAAAAAGACATGAAGCCCTATTTGGAAAAGGCTTGCTGTTGCTGAAAGTTGGTAATTTCGCAGTTCACTTAATATTCAGTAGCGTATTATTTAGAGGGCTCTTGGGCAGGGACACAATGGAAGAGGCTGTGCGGGAGTCCCCGGAGTGACACAGAAGAGGAGCAGAGGCACCGGCCCTGTAGTTAGCGGGAGATAAAATATAGGAACTTAAAGGTCACTGTCTCATTAGCGTTGATAAAGGGACCATTTGTTTCGTTGATGCTCTATATTCCAGGCCGAATTTGAAAGGAGGACCATAATGGATATAAATATTTATATACATTGGAAAGGCCATTATCTTAGCTCATTTTCAAAGCCCATTTCTCCAACAGCCTCTGTGGAACATTCTCAGCTGGGATGGTTCGTAGTTTAAAAGTCAATACAACAATTCTGAAAGGAGTATTATGGGTTGTCCTTTCTGCAACAAGTTTCAGTGTCTAACCTCTCCTTCAGCTGTGGACCCAAGGGTAAGGAACTGGGTTCGAAAAAAATATGTGGAACTGAGAATAGAATGTAATTAAGGGAAAAGTAGGTCCTTTTTTTCTCCCTTGTCAGCGCACATTCCCTAAGCTCATAGAGAATTAACATCGCTTAACATTTCCGTATGTGGTCTTCGTTTCCTTGACTTAAAAATGTGCTTTGTTATACTTTGTAAATGAAAAATATCAAATACTCCCTCCAACAATGTCTTCTAATATGTTTTACTCTTTCTTTCTTTTTTCAACTAGGGAATTCCTGGGTACAAGGGTGAGAAGGTAAGTTGGTAACAACCAATAGGGAGACCAGGATTTCAGAAAGAAAAAAAAACCTAACTGTATTTATGTACTTAATGAAAGTCGTTTTCCTTTATTTTTGTAAGTCTGGATTCCCTAAGTCTTAGATGTACTCTTAACTCTGTTAATACAAAATAATAGTAGAACTTAAGGTACAGGACATGTTGTAGGGGTGAAAGGCACCCTAAGATTCTTGAGATCAGGGTCCAGCCTCTTTCAGCTCTGCAAACACGAGAACCCCAATGTAACAGGCGTGCAACACAGATATCCAGACTCCAAGTTTCTACATATACATGGATGCATCAACAAGATGGTTAGGTTTCTTCCGTGCTGCCTCACTTCCTACAACACATAGACACTGGACCCTCTCACAGAATCAAGAAGATTTATCCTGGTGAAGAAATTAGGAACCGCTTAGTTCATACAGTCAGACATCTGGGTAGAGCTGGGTAGGGGTCTTGTAGGCCAGGGGCATAATTTTGACAAACAAAAGTTATGGGCTGGTGTGTTATTCTAGGATTCTTTGGCAGTTACAGGTTTGGAAACTGGAGGGGAGCTCCAGAACCTTTGAGTGTGTTCAATGGTTCATTCATAGTTTCATGCTACTGTTCTGTTAGCAGATTGTTTATCTGAAAGCAGAGTGTGCCTCTCTCATTCAGTCTGTCTACAACTTCAGACCCGGGTCAGAGATCTCGCTCTGGGTCTCCTCCGGCCTGAACCCCACTGGAGCCAGGAAGTTGAAGAGCAAGAGCTTGTGCCCCCTCGAACCTAGATAACCTAGGTAACCAAGACCCCAGAAGTCCCTGCAAAATGGCCTGGGCCTTCTTTGAGGGCAGATACAAACTTCTTTCCTCTGTCCATCTTTTTCCTGGGCCTGAGTGCAAAAAAAATGCAAGTCGTTTGTTGAGGCTGGAGGGGGCCCTGGTGGGAGCTTTGTTGTGCTGCTGCCTGGGACACCTGCGTGTGCATCGGTTCCACCTGTGGTGGAAGGAACCAGAAGTGGGGCGGAGTCAAGTGGGGGCAGGGCTGCAGGCTGTGGGCAAGGGGCTCTACTTGCCCATGGACCTCTGAAGAATATCAAAACTCTTTCATTTTGTATTCCTTTTGAAGGTAAATTTGTTGAAAGGGAAGTTAGAACATTAATAGTATACTAGCTTCATATATAGCTTTCAACAGTTTTGATACAGGGTATGTAGGCCTCCCCTTGCACTCTTGCCCTGGGCCCTTCATATATTAGAGGGGGGTCTACATACAGGCAAATAAATACATTCCCAGTCACTGGACGGGTTAAGTGCCTGTTTCTTCATCTGCATAGAACTGGATTAATGTAGGCTTCCTTAGTTTACAAGGTGGTTGGAGAATCAAATGGAATTATGGATGCGACAATGTATTATAAACTCTTTTCTGGTCTATAAATGTAAGGTGCTACCATGAAGAGGCAGGGAACAAATGTTAATACAGGAGAGTCAAGAATGTTTCAGGACTGTAAAATTGTCCTATATACAGTTGGAGAAAATTATCCAGGCCCTCCCATCTTGATTTATAATGTGAGCTACCCACAAACACTATATATATTTACACACACACACACATACACACACACACACACACACACATATTCATGTATATTTGTATATATGAAAAAACTCATTTAACCTTCTGGGAAATTACAGAATCACTGGTGGAGTTCTCATTGGGATAATACAAGTGTCAGAGTAAAGTGACCCTGAACCACTGACATTCAAACCAGAATTTGACCAGGAACAGCAGCATCAGAAATCAGAGGCTGGAAACAGAGCTAATTTGTTCAGAGCTTTCTGAAGCACTTGCTCTCTGAAACTGTGTAATTGTGGCCATTCCACAGGGATTACTGAGCCCACCAAAAAAGAAAACGCCTTTGCAGAGGCAAATAACATGAGTACAATATTTTCATTGATGGAAGCCTGCCCCCAAAACAAATGCTGGTCCTCAGGACCCTATAGCTAACAAATCTGTCTGGACAAGTGGAATGTGAATCCAGGCCAAAAGAATTTTGAGTGTATTTATGGTACTTTTCTGTTTTATATTTTGGTGCTTGACTCATTTTATTCCCATCCAACATTATTAAATTAATTGCTTTCTAACGGATTCTTCAAGAGTGATTTTCCATTTGCATTCAGAAATAAATGTTCAACTTGTTCTAAGTGAAAGCTCAGGTTTTCCTGGATCAGATTGACTCAGTTTGATGTGCCGAGAGAGCAGATTGCTTTTGAACAGAGGCATAGCTGGGTCGAGGAATTGCACCTCCTTCTTTCCTGCTCCTGATGCCAGCAACACCCCATGTAGTACCCGAGGCTAGTGTAAAGTAACTTGCAGACCATGGCAGGGTGGTTGATGAACATGGACCTGGGAATCTAACAGACTCAAGCCTGTGGTCATGGGCAAGCTATTTAATCTCTCTGAACATCCTTTGCCTCTCTCTCTCTCTAATCTAAAATAATCTGTTATGGAGATTAGCAGTAATGTAAAGGCTTTGGACTTTGGACCCTGACTGGTGGTTACAATCGTTATTTCCCTTCTTTAGAGCAGTGCTATTCCAAGTGTGCTCTGCCCATGTGTTGTCGGTCTGTGAACTGCTTGCTGGTATTTTGTGATGAGATAAAGCTTGCATCAGAATAGAAATCCACTGTATCACTAAATACACTGTTCAGCTGACATTCATTTTTCACCGTGTGAATCCTTTAATGGAGGCAGGGCACTGATGTTCACTGAGCCCAAGCTTCTAATGTCACGGTGTGGTGGCGCTTTGCGTAGTGTGCCTTAACGGCTCGTGGATTATACAGCAGTGGCAGAAAGACAGTAGTGAGGGCACTAGACTAGGAGTCACTGGCTGGCATGTACATGTAAGTAACTCATTTAACCTCTCCAGCTGAGTTGCCAGAGCTTAAAGATATGAATTGCTTTTAGGCAACATGGCCAGTGATATTGTAATAGTGTCGTATGGTTACAGATAGTCACTACACGGGGATGAGCACCGTGTCATATATAGAGAAGTTGAATCACTGTGATGTACACCTGAAACCAATGTAACCTTGTGTGTCAGTTATGCTCAAATAAAAGAAAAATTTAAAAGGAATTGCTTTGAGGTTCAGAAAAAAAATATGAAAGCAGTTGAACATTCTAACTTTAGTTGTTTTTCTAACTGCCTTTTATACCTTTTAGTTCTAATTACTCAGTCTTAGAAGTCTGATACAATGGATTGGTATTCAGAGGTCCCAATTCTCATTCTACTTGAGCAAGTTACTTAACCTTTGGAATCGCAAATTCTCAGCTATAAACTTGGGCTAATAATAGCTACGTCAGACAGTTGATGGCAGCTGAACCGAGATAAGGTCTGCAAAATAACATTGATCATAAACTGCAAAGCATAATTTACATGTTAGTTCTTTTTTTCCATTGCTATTCTAGGAAAGGCAGGACTGGAGAGTGAGATGATGGGAAGTAACAGCGTGCTTGCCACGCGGCCCATCCCCTCTTGTTAATTCCTCATGGCTCCTTTTCTCACCAACCCATGGCATGGTCTCAGGACCTTGCTCCTACTACTAACTGATCAAAGTTGGTACTCAGGATGGAGTATCATGTTGTGGAAAAAAACAGAGACTGTGAGTCTGAGCTACTTGATAGAGGGAAGTCATCTTGTTGAGCCTAAGTTTTCTCATCTCCAAAACAAAAGTGTAAACTGATCTCACTTAGCTGGGATATGGACTCAATTAAATCACACACACAAAGAGCATATGTTAGATGCTCAGTAAACCTTAGTTTCTGTCCTTTTAATTTCATCCACCTCTCAGCAACATTAAGCCTCACTAGGTGGTGTCACGGATTTGATTCTGTGAGTTAAGGATGACTCCTGGGTAAAACTTTTCAGAGGGTGATGCCCAAACAACCCACAACTGAGGATAAACATGTGTATGACCCAGCAAAGTGCTTATGTCACAAGAAATCTTTTTAAAAAATCCTAACCCCAAATGACTGCAAATGTCCTCTTATTTATTTCATTTATTTATTTTTCAGGGGGAAAGTGGACAATGTGGCAAACCAGGAATAAAAGGCGACAAAGTAAGGAACATGTTTTTAAAATGCTAACAACTGTGATCCCTTTGGGTCTGAGTTTCCTTAAGAGGAAATTCCTGGGATTCATTACCTTGCTTTCACTACTGGAGTTGGAAAGCCATTGGCTCCATTTTCAAATCTGTAAAACGTGAAGCAGAAAACAAAGCCATACCTAACTTTAGCTAATGGAGCCCCCACATGCCTTTCCTATGGACTTTTAAGACCTTGCCTTGTGGCCCCCTAACCTTTGAGGCCAGACCTACAGAATGTTATGGGGAAAAGAATAATTTAACCTGCAAAGTCAACCCAAGCTCCAATCTGGTCGAAGTGGAATTGTTTTTCAGATGTAAACACCGACAGTAAGCACTTTCCAAAATAGAGAGAAGAACTCTATGGAATAAGTTAATGAAATAATTATAAATAATGTGGCAGAACTAGGTAGAGACAGGGGTTTGAAATTTTGAAACTGCAGCAAGCCACAAGCAATTGGAATGGTATTTACCTTTCACTAAAAAATGAATATGAATAAAGTATTTAAACTGGAGACAACATTAAATACGGTAAGCAGTTCCTTAATGGACCAGAAATATACAGAGAGCACTTTGAAACGTAATGACAAAGGATCCAAAAATGTACAGAGTAAAAATTTCATTATAGTTAAGAACTGTGAACAGCATGCTACCAAGACACTCAACTCTTTCAATATCTGTGTCTTAATTACGGGAGAGAGACAAGGGGAAAAAAATGGGCAAAAGGTGAAAAGCAGAGAATAAGATAATGACACTGGCCTATGTAACTAACCATTTTAAATAGCCTGAGACTTTGTGAAAGCTTTTAAAGTACTATGGAGTTAAAGGCCAGATGGATCTGAAAAATGTAGCCTTGGTAATTATCTCTGGGCAAAATGAAACTGTAGTAATGAATAGATTCTGCCCGGAGGATAATTGAAAATGGGAGACAGACACAGACTTGAAAGTATAAAAGGAGGGACACAGAAGAACAAAAATGAGAGTGAAACAGTAACTGTGAAAACTATTTGAAATGAAAATGGCTGAAAAAGAGTTAATATCATATTTCGTTGACTAAGATGTCAGGGATTGTTAAATGTCCTATTATTTTCTGTGCCAGAAAGAAAGAAAAAGTGCTGTCAATTATAAACAGAAGATGGAATTGATGGTAAGACACATCTTAGTGTCAGAGATGTAAAAATCTGAAAAAAAAAAAAAAAAAAAAAAAAAGGGCATGACTAGAGTCAGGGAAATAGTGTCCTTGACATGAGGAGTTCATATAAGTTCATAAGTCAAACATGCAAAGAACTTGAAGAGACACGAACGAGGGAATATAAATGGTTAGTAAATGAAAAAAAAATCCAAATATATTAGCCATCAAATAAGTGAAATTAACACATGAAAATATTATTTCACTTATCAAATTAGCCAACCCTGAGACAATACGTAATACTCAGCACTGATGGGGAGTGTGTAAGGTGAAGATGTACACTCTCTACTCAGGGAATAAGAATGGAAATCTGAACAAACTCTATGGAGGGAAGTTTTGCTTTATCTTTCCATGTGTGGTGCGAGACATAAAAGAGAGTGAGAGAGCCTTGAATGTGCTCATTGTCTCTGTGTCTGTCATCCTCTTCCAGACCATCATCTTTAGGAATCCATCAGAAGAGGGACATGACTTATATACAAGGATGTTCATTATAATATTATTTAAAATAGTAATCATCAGAAACAATTTTAATGTCAATACTAGGGAAATGAGTAAGTAAAGTGTGATAGGTTCATATTCTTGAATATTATTCCATTACGTTTTTAATGACATGGAAAAATAGTTTTGATACAGTGGAAGACCAGATAAGAACGACACAAAGTTGCATATGCCCTTCAATCAAATTATTTAAAGAAACGTAATTATTGCATATATGGCCTAAAATGTTAACGGCAGTTGCTTCTGTGTGATTTTTCCTCCCCTGTTTCTTTGCTTTTTTCTATAATTGCTAAGGTTCATCTGTTATGAACAGGTTATATTTTGGTGAGAAAAAAAAAGCGAGAAAAGAGATAATAGACTGTACTATATTCTCATAAAAATAAATTTTAAAGGGTTTCCTAGTTATGGAACATATTGAAATACTTTCCATTAAAAGAGGGTTGAGTATAAACACTGTTCTGTTAAGTTGCATGTCTTGAAGATGGGCAGAAGAGTGATCTTATGGGGAAACTCACTACACTCTTCGTTGAACTGACTTTGCCTTATTGGAAAGAAACAATATTCCACTAAGTGTACTGCTTTCTAAAGAATCAAGATATAAATTCTTTACTCTGATCAAATTTTCAATATACAGGTGAAGGACTTACATCTAAAATTGTGTTTTCATGGAGTTTACTAAAGGGAAACTTGACCTCAAGTTGGCTTAATAATTAGGATCATTTTGTTAACAAAGCATCTGCATCTGTTGGCTTTGCTGTTTGGTTAATCTGGGAAGATTGGCCATTACTGAGAACACATTCCCTTCTCCTCCACCTAAAATCATTGCAGTTTGATAATGGATATTTAGAGCAACTTGCCATTCATTTTATTCCACAGGGATCCTTAGGACCACATGGACCAAAGGGACCCAGAGGACTTCAGGTAAGTCTGTGTCTGATTAGATTAGATTAAAATAATAGGATTAGAACCACCAGGGAAGCTCTTAAAACCCACTGTGCCCGTTTGCTGTCTCTGATAATTCAATCAGAATGTCTAGGGATTGAAGCCAGACATCAGTAGTTTTAAAGATTCCCAGGTGATTCCCATGTGCAACAAAGTTTGGCAATCACTGCCCTAATGTGAATAACTAATTCAGGCTCTCCAAAGATAGTTACCAGCAGATGAGTTTACTTAGAGGGATAAAAGTTTAAAACTTTGGGTCTAGGAATACTGATAAATCCAAAGCAATTAAAAACAGGATGTAACTATTTTTGCCTTGCTGCTGTAATATAGTTGGAAGAACTATGCATTTTATCTACATTACAGTATTTGTACTGTTCCATCTTTGTAAGTACTTAATGCTCGATAACATGGAGTTATTATTTAAGGCATTTATTTAAGTTAAACATATTCCAAGGATTTCGAAAAATAGTTTAGATCAGGTTTTTTTTTTTTTTCCCCCAGTCTGGGGAGCGGCCTGCTCTAAAGTTTTGATGGGGGGAGGGTATGTGTTAATTGCAGTATTTCAAAAAGTCTACTAAAAATTATAACATGACCCAAAATTTTCTAGACAGCATCTAGTTAACCATCAACTCCTTTGCTTTGGCCTAGAATTGTCTTGGGGCAGGGCAATAACTCTGGTTATCATGGGGTCATTGAAACTCCAACTTTCAGTTATAAACTGAATTTTTATTTATGTTAAATATAAATATTTTAAAATATTTTTTAAAGTGTTCATTCAAAATTTTTTGAAAAGAGTGTCCAGTAAGGTTGGCAACACAGAAAGCAAACACCTCGTGAATAAATGTTTGCTCTGAGCTTAAGTACTATTTTAGAAACAGCCTATAAGACATGAGCAATTTTATCTCATTCCACTTCCCAGTCACATGCAACCCCAAGGTAACCAGATTTGTAGTCTGACTCTAACTTCAGCATTTCTAGGGACCCTAATGAACAATTCCTTCCTGGTTGGCTTTTTGTATACAGAACTAATTCTTGGTTTTCACCTTGGAGCAGGGCATTAGTGGACCTCCAGGGGATCCAGGCCCGAAAGGATTTCAAGGCAATAAGGTAATCATACCCTTTGATTAAAGACAGGCAGAGTTCCTTTCCCCTAGTGAGCTATAGCGGTGTGTGTTTTTATTAAGCAGAAGGTAGTGGGCTCTTTGAGGATGTATCTTTGGCAATTAGAATGACCTGTAGATGTAGACACAGAATTGGATTCAAGTACATGCAGAAAGTCAGTGGCATAGATTTATCTATTATTATGTTACTCAAGGGTGCATTTATTAAATACAAGTCATTATTAAGAATCTTTGCGGTATTTCCTTCTTACTCCTGCTTTTTAGTCATTTTATGGTTCAGTAGAAACTGAAAAGCAGTAACAAATAACCAGTTCAAATCACTGTTTTTCCTCATACGTGATGTCAACTCAATATGTAGTTTATAAAGGAAGGAAATTTGTAAGGGTCATGCCAACAAAAATCAAGCTTTTAGAAATCTTTACAGGAGTGTAACCTCAACCGTCAGTACCAGGCTTGTGATGTCATTCCACAGATAAGCAGGTGAGATAGCAGAAGGGGTTGAGGAAGAGCCAAATAGAACCCAAAGATGGTATGGCTGGGATATTTAACAGATCTAGATATAAGGCTCTGTTTTTTAATGAGGGTGGCCATTAATTTGCTGAAAACAAGCTTTTTAGTACCTTTTAAACTCTTCTCAGTGCTCAGTAAATTTCATGGATATAGTAAATATCCAATAGTGTTGTTAGTCACCAGAGATCTGTGGAATTTGTGGTAGCAAGAACAGCAGAAGGTGCCCTCCCCAGTGGACACTAGAGAGAGCCAGTCTTTTAAGGGGGCTGTCAGATCGAAGCTGTGGGGAGCAGTTGGGCTACGTGAGTGTTCTTTTTCCAGAGAGAGGAAAGACAGTGACAAGTATAGCATTTTTAATGAGATAACGACAATGTGTGATTTCCCAGGCCACTTTTAATTGGCAAATTAAAATAGAATGAGCTTCTCAGTGGGAGTGTGCTTAAGCTTCATCTGGGGAAACTGCCTTTTCCAGTCCTTGCCTATGATTAATTCTCTCTGGGGAAAAGAAATGTATCTCTTGAATACTGAGTAGAAGTTTTTATAAAATTGCTTTGGCTGTGGGTAAGATTCTGAAGCAAGAAAAAAAAATATTTTGACAATCAACACTTACTTCTAGGATTCTTTAGTTACCTAAGATGAAAATTTTCATGTTTGTGAAAAAGAGGTTTAAAATCAGGGATCGGGGTTGGAGTTTGCAACAGTGACAGAATTATAGAATGTTTGAGCCACCAAGGATGTTTGAGATCATCCTGGCCCAAAGTTTTCATTTTGGGAAACGAGAACTGAAGTCTGGAAATCACGTGGCTGGCCTGAGGCAGAGGCACAAGTGGACTCATCAGCTTTGGAGATCACCCGTGGAGGACTGGGAGCAGGGCGGGTAGCTTGGGAGATGGTTAGTAGCAGTCCATCAAAAGGTGCCATCATTTGCTCCCTTCTATTCATGTTCCATACTATTACTATTCAGGTTTTTCTTTTAACAAAAAATTACTAACTTACTTATTTATTTTTAAGATTTTATTTATTTTTATTTGAGAGTGGGAGTGAGAGAGAGAGAGCATACAGGGAGAAGGAGAATTAAACTCCTTGCTGAGCAGAGAGCCCAATCTGATGCTTGATCCCAGGGATCATGACCTGAGCTGAAGGCAGACACTTAACCGACTGAGCCTCCCAGGCACCCCACATACACTTATTTAAACAGAATTTAGCTTTTAATTCCAACACTGCGTTAAGTCTTAGAATAAATATAGTTGAGTGTTTAGGGGAAGTTACAATTTTCTGAGGTGATAACATTTCATGCTTGAAAATTTCATGCTTTCACATCATCCTAAGTATTTGAATACTTTTTGTGAATTTTCCAAGGTCTTCTTAAAAATTTTTTTTTTTTTAAATTGTGGTTAAGGGGGCACTAGGATGTCTCAGGTAGTTAAGTGTCCGACTCTTGGTTTCAGCTCAGGTCATGATCTCAGGGTCATGAGATTGAGCCCCAGTAGGGCTCCATGCTCAACCTGGAGTCTGCTTGGGATTCTTTCCCTCTGCCCCTCTCCCTGTTCTGTCTCTCAAATAAAATAAATAAATAATATCTTGAAAAAATAAAAACAAATAAATTGTGGTAAAGGATACATAATATAAAATTACCACTTGGGTTTTAATCACACAATTCACCACCAGGTGAATGCACAAAGCTCATTTTCAATTGAAAAGATGTCCATATCTAGATGTCCAAATCTAGAAAACATCTAGATGTGAATGCACAAAGCTCGTTGTCAATGAAAAGATGTCCTTATCTAGAAAATCTTCATTTGCTGGGAGCAGATGAAGTGGGAATGGCTTTTTCTTTTTCCTTTTAGTAATATTTCTGGTTTAAGGTCACAAATTAAGTAGTCTCTTGACACATACTTTAAGACTATTACTAATTTCTACCTTTCTTTGGATCTGTCAACAAGAGATGCATACTGCATTGATCATTAATTTTTAAAAAAATTTATACATTTATTAGTATATTATCTTAAAAGTCAGAATTCAGGGAATGATTTCATCTTGTGTCTCAGAATGTACTTCTACATCTTGAAGACTTAATATACTTTTTTTCTCAATCTGGAAATAATGTTATGTTTATAATGACATTTCTTTTTATGCATTACCATCTAATTATAAAATGTTTTAAAGAAATTGCTATTGTAGGGGCACCTGGGTGGCTCAGTGGGTTAAAGCCTCTGCCTTCAGCTCAGGTCATGATCTCAGGGTCCTGGGATCGAGACCCGCATCGGGCTCTCTGCTCAGCAGGGAGCCTGCTTCCTCCTCTCTCTCTGCCTTTCTGCCTACTTGTGATCTCTGTCTGTCAAATAAATAAATAAAATCTTTAAAAAGAAAAAAAGAAATTGCTAGTGAAATTGTGCAAAAAATTCTCTAAAACCTAGTAATTCTGCATTTTCTAGTGGGCATGGGAGGATTATTTATTTTGAAACTTCTATAATAATCAATAGCATTTATTATATATTTACTATGTACAGGTAAATAGTTCTAAATACTCACTTAACATAATACCACCTTTTGAAGCATGACCTAGTCTTATCCCCATGATACAGATTAGGCTACTCAAGGAAAGAGAGGTTAGGCAATGGGTTCTAATCTATATAGCTGATAAGGGATAGAGCCAGGATTCAAACCCAGCCAGTCTGCTCTTAACCACCATATAATATTTATCTTCTTAGGAATGTTGCTGAATCTTCTGAGTATTTGACCTGAGATAAATGCATTTCTTTTGGACAGTATGGAAATTGCTTCTGTCCCCTTTCTCTTGTACTCTGGCTGGAAACAACAGTCTGTTGAGAGGTGCATTTCTATTTGGTTATAATGTTTATCTGAAAATGCAGGAAGAGAAGGATGGGAATCGCATGGGAAAAAGAAACCAGTAATGTGCATTTCAAATATTTTGTTTCTTAGGAAACTTTCGAACAGAAAACCTTTAGACTTGTAACACTTGCAAAGATTCCATAAGAGTTTCTAGATGGGGCCTGTCTATGTCCTTGAATTTATGAATGGTTTCTCTCATGAGCTACAGTCCTATTCTATTGCTCTAGTAGTTGGGTTTTTCTCATCAAAGCGTTTGCAGAAAGGTGGTCAAAGAACAAAAGGAAAAAATAGCGTGTGATAAATCAAGGAAAAATGTGATGCTGGCCCAGGTTTGCAAATCATTTCTGTCATTAATATTTTCCACATGTAAAATAGCGCCTATTTTGTCCTGAATGACCTTGTTGTCCTAGAAACAAAACATAGATGTTTCTCAGAATGACGCTGTGGCTCTCAGGCCACTTCAGCCTCCCCCATAGAAGAAGGTCATGCAGTGGCACTCATAAGAAGATCATCCCATCAGTCTCTAAAATCAATTAGCATAATAATCACACAAGGGCCTTATCCCTAGGACCAAAGGGAAAATGCAGTAACTCTGGAGAGAGCACAGTGCTCTTTCTGAGGAAAAAATGAGTACCTAAGAACCCTACCGCCAACTTCCAAGGCTATTGTGATGGTTCAGTTGCAACCCCATTTGGTCCTAGAATGGGCCCTCTCATAATGAGAAAAAATGGCTCAAGATTGGTAGGGCTTTCATATCACAGAGAACAAGTTACAAAATTAGTTTTGTACAAGTGAACACAGTAGAATGCTGGGTGTGCCAAACCCACATTAGGTAATTTTTGCCATTTCTTAATGTCTTTCTGAGGTTATTTTGGAAGGGTATTTCCTTCTCAGATCTCATGCAAACTGGCTCTTTCCAAGACCCTCTTTGTGCTCCTGGGAAGAGGGCCTGCTCACTGTAGCATGAGCAGAAAATAGCTTGTGACATATTGGAGTATTCTAGTACTAGAGCTTTAGTGCTAGGGCCAAAGAGCACTAGGAAATATCCCTAATAGGCTTTCCCAAGTCAAAGAACCACATGTTAATCCTCCAACAATTAGAAAGTCCATGATATTATATTCTGTATTAACTCATCTTAATGAATGAATTACCTTGCTTCTCATAATCGTTTACATTGTTTTACTCCAGGACATTTATATATTTCTGCAGGGCTTTTATCCCCTAAGACTTTTCTTCTTGTACTACAACCAAGTGTGAGAAACTCAGAGTCCTTTTATGTATGAGACTTTGTCTTAACTCACTTTTACTTCTGAGGTGACAAAACAAACAAACAAAAACAACAACAACAAAATGAACAAACAAACAAAAAAACCCAACAGAGTAGTAGCACCAGTCTTGTCCGTTTTAATAAATGGATATAATGAGGGTAAAAAATCTCCAGTGAATCAAGCATTGATCCATCCATCCACAATGAACAAAGGACCTCATATCCATGAATAAATGGGATCCACGCTTCAAGAGGAGTGCGGGCACATCAGTTAGATCACTCCATGGCTCTGCACCACACCATGATTCTTGGACCCCTATTCCTCCTTCTCTAACTCTGTCAAGGTTTCACCTAATTTCTTGAGGTTCCAAGCACAGTATGTATTTTTCATGTAGCTGGTATTCTTCTGAAGAAGTTTAATAAATAAAAACTAAATGTACAAATCCTAAAATTAAAACTATAAACATAGTAAACACCTCTACACAACAACCTGTTTTCTTCAAAATGCCCCCATGAAAAGAGGTCAACTTTAAAAAGAGGGCTGGAAAAAAAATAAAAATAAAAAGAGGGCTGGTTGTCAACCTTTATAATAGCTACTGGGAGAGCCCATGCACATATTTTTGGTAGCCGGTAGTTTCCTGTTAGTTTCTATGCATTATTCCTTTAAACATTGCTAGCCTTCTTTCAAATATGAACCATTGACAGGAGAATTGGACAAATACGTGCAGTTCCTTCACTGTTTAAAAAAAAAATCCAAGGCAGAGGCTCCAGTGACAATGTGGGTCGGGAGCACCACTGTCACATCTGATAGAAAAAATTATTATATGCAACAAAGAAGTATTTGCTGAATGAATGAGTGAATGAGTATTTAAATGGAATGAGTTGTCAACAGTAACCTACTGTAGAGAAGTCAAACAGGCAAAAACCTAAAAGAGTCATTTAGTTTGTCACCTTGAAATTATTGGGAATCTTTAAGGGAGTGGTTTTGATAAGAGAGCTTGGGGAGGTGACAAAGGAGAAGGATACAATAGCTAGGAATTCTGACCATTTTTCCAAGATATTGGGATAATAAAGGGAAACAGAAAAGTGTTGACATACCCATTAAAACCTCCTTGAATCTAATAATCAAATGTTTTCTTATACTTCCACTTTTTAAAAAGGGTTTTGTTTATTTATTTGAGTTAGAGACAGAGACAGAGAGAGCCCGAGGGGTTGGAGGGGCAGGCAGAGGGAAAAACAGACTCCTCACTGAGCAGGGAGCCCAACACAGGGCTCAATCCCAGGACCCTGAGATCATGACCTGAGGCAAAGGCAGGTACTTCACCAATTGAGCCACCCAGGTGCCCCTATACTTCCACTTTTTTTTTTTTAAGAGAGGCAAGAAGACTTGGGACTTATTATTTATTTGTTTATTTATTTTTACAATTTCAAATATACCACTTAAAATCTCATGTTTTCTATAACATCACTATTTTTGCTGGAACAGAATTATCATTAATGAAGATTAAGTAGTTTTAAAAATATATTCTTGTTTTGTTCATTATTTAAATACTTGATTCGACTCAATACTAGTTTTGCAACTTTAGAAGGTCAGCTCACTAAATGTACCCAATATTTCAGTTATGGTTTGGAAATAGTTCAACACTACAGATATGAACAACTATGAAGAATTTTAAACCTCCTCTTCAAACAAACAGGCTGTGTAGTTTTATTTCAGCTTTCACACAATTCAGAAATCTAACAATCTCCTGACATCATGATGTTGCTTTCAACCATAAAAAAAAAAAACATGATTTGAAATAGGATATAATTCCTTTTAACTTGATGCGACGCAAACCAAATGAAACATACATAGGAATCAACAATTCCTAGTATAGAGTAATTAATCAAAGAGAAAAACTTTAAAGTTATAGATCTCTTCACAGAATGACGATTTTTTGCTTCACTAAAGCATTTCAAGTCCGAGTACTTGAACACGTCAGCTTTTCCAATTGTCTCAAACCAATGATGGGCCTTCTGGTTCCCCGGGCAGCTAACAACTTTGAACAAGGTTGTGACTGCTCAGTATTGATACCCTTGTAAAGGGAAGAGTCCCTTTACAATTTTAATTATACATATCTGTTGAATGAAGATTGGAGACAAGCTGCCAAACTATGTGAATGTTTTCTCTTTGGAGATGTCAAAGTTTAAGTGCTATTTCTGTCTTGGGCCTAATTAAAGGGAAAAAAATCATGAGTAATCCAGCAATTGTTTTTGTGGAAAGGGCTTTGACCTACATGCACATCTGCCCACCCGGACTCTAAATGAGCTTATTAACTCATTTGACATGAGAAAACTGATAGTGACAACTTGAAATGGCTGCCAGAACATGTGGGATGTCAGTCAATGGCTTCAAGGCAGATGATTTTCATTCCCAAATCTCTGATGCATATGGTTCTCAGCAGGAGGGGTACGCTGCTGTGTGTGTGCGTGCATGTGCACATGCATACATGCATGCATGTGCACAGAGACTGCCAAGGTAAAAACTCTGATCGATCAAGAAGCCCCAAATGCTGCTAACGTAAAGGTGCTGAGTCTAACCCACATGCCCAGTCAAGCTGGGCACTAACGTGGAACTGATTCAGTTACTGCAGGGTCTTCAGAGGGATGTCAGAACTAGAAAAAAAAAAAAATCACATGCATGTCCCCAATTCAAGTAAATTGCAAAAGCATCGCAACAGGGAATATTAAGTTTATTCCAAGGGTAAGGCTTTTTTATTGCGGTAAAAGTCCAAGGAGTGTCTACCAGAGCTGAGATTCTTAAAAACTCTCCTGATGGGCTGCTAAGCAGTCCTTCCTTTTAGGGACAATGACACACAGTTCCTTAGATTTTATTATATGTGAAGTATGACTTTCCTAATAGGCTGACCATATGAATATCATTTTTATGGGTTGATCATGGTTGAATGTTATCAACTTCATGTGGTTTAATCTAATAGCAATCAAGAAAATGAGTTGAGTTATTAAAATCTGGTATAATACTACAATTTTCATTACATTTCCACCTAGTTCCAGCTAGGACTATATCTTGGCCATACTCGAATCATTCTGCAACTATCCTTCAAATCTTATTTTAAGCAGCATGCTCATCCACCATTTTCCTCCATTTGGAAAGTATGAGAATATTTGTCACAAGACTTAAAATATTAAAGTTGGTGCTACACTTATTTGGGAAGGAATAAAAAAAGAAGTTGCTAAAGTGTCTTTCTAATGTTAAGACCCCAAAGTGTGATTACATTGTTCATAATTGTATTATTCAAGAAGAGGTAAATTCTGTCCTCAAAAAATTCAGAGTCTTGGACAACCATTATTTGTTATCTTAGGGCAAGGAAAGATGTTGACTTTGGTTAGAGCTGATGCCAGGAATAAGGCATGTTGTGTTCTCCTAGCTGACTTCCCATACAGTGTAACCTTAGGAATTTGTTATTCCTTCAGCTGAAAAGAAAATGTTTAATTTTATTTGGGTAAGTTTGCAGGAGACACTGTGTGTAATAGGTACTTGATATCACTATGTAATTTATATATAGCTACTTTTGGTTGAAAACCTAACTAAATCAGAGGGAACTCCAAAGGAGCATCTCCCCATTCCCAACCCCCTCAGCTGAGACCTGTTTTGTTTCCAGTTTCCTCCAGCAGCTAGCATGGCACCAGCTCCCAAGCTGCTGCTCAGTAAGTGTTTGCTGCCTGAACGGTGGAGGGAATGTTATCAATTAGCTAAGTATTGACAGTGCAAAACTGAGCAAAGTCACATGACATCCTCCCCGCAATCGAGGGGGAGTTGTAATTATAATGAATCCTTAGAAAAAGAGGAAAATGGTGCTATCAATACGTCTAGGATAGGAATTTCACCTGATCAGAGAGGCCCTCTCTGAAGCTGTGTTGCTTAAAATAAGATTTGAAGGATGCGTAAGGGTTGACCAGGAAAAAAGGAAGGTAAGAACACCCCATATAGATAGAATAGCATGGGCTATGACCCTAGGGCAGAAGGGAGCCTGGCAAGGACAATGAACTGAACAAAGGTTAATGCTGCTAGGGTAGTGAGTGAAGAAGCCACTAGTTAACAGAAGGGACGGGAAAGCCCATGGGACCACACCATGCAGGGGCTCACAAGTCTTATAAAGAGCTCTGTCTTTTCCCGGGAGCAAAGGGAAGGTCCTTGAATGGTTTCACTTGGATTAAAGATAAAACTAAAATTAAGGGTTGCCTGGTTGGCTCAGTGATTTAAGCGTCTGTCTTTGGCTCAGGTATGACCTCAGGGTCCTGGGATTGAGGCCTGCATCAGGAATAAAAAAAAGTTGCTAAAGTGTTTTTCTAATGTTAAGACCCCAAACTGTGATTACATTGTTCATAATTGTATTATTCAAGAAGAGGTAAATTCTGTCTCTGCTCAGCAGCGGAGGCTTCTTCTCCCTCTCCCCACTGCTCAGGCTCTCTCTCTCTCTGGCTCTCTCTCTGTCATATAAGTAAATAAAATATTTGTAAAAAATTAAAAAAAAAACTAAAATTAAAAGATAGCGTTGGCAGCAATGGGAGGAATAAATTAAAGTGTGCTATGATGGATGTGTGTAGGGTACTAAAGACTTTGTTGTAGTCTGAACAAGAGGTGATCTTACTTTGAGGTAGACTAAAGAGGCATGTTAGAGGATTACAGAGGTAGAAGGATTTGAGAGAGGTTTAGAAGACATATGGAAAAGCGGTGGCGATGCATTACACATGGTGGGTAAGGGAGTGAGAGGTGTCAAGAATGATTCCTTCTGGCTTGACTCATGGAGGGATTGTGCTCTTCACTGAGACAGAGAATGCTGGAAGATGATCAGGTCTGTGAGGGGAAGAGTAGGAGTTTGTCTTTGGAGATGATGAGTTCCTTTTGAAATTCTCTTTCCTGACTTCTGTCACACTATTTTTGGAGTTCCCATTTCTTTTTCTCAGCCACTGTCTTCCTTAACTCCCCACAAGACATTTCTGTGGTCTTCCACTCCCACCCCACTTAATTGTTGGTACTCTCCATGGTTCTGACCTGAGCCTCTGGCCTCCTCAAACACTATTTAATACAGTAGCCACATGTGGTTACTGAGTCCCTGAAATGTGGCTAGTCTAAATGGAAATATGCTATAATTGTTAAATACACATAGGATTTCAAAGACACGTGTTAAATGATAAATAAAATCACTAATAAGATTTTTATATTGTTTATATGCTGAAATGATAATATTTTGGATACATTAAGCTAAACAAAATGTTATTACTTCCTTAATGTGGATATTAGAAAATTTAAAATTACATATGGGGCTCATTGTATATTTCTAGTGGACAGTGCTACTCTAGACAGTGACCGTATTATTGCCTTATTTTTGTCCATTTGAGCCCACAGAGCTGCTTATTGTCCCCAGAAATTTTCACATCATTTTATGCCTCATACTCTTTCCTTTTCCTGAACTTCTGTTCCTCTTCTTTTCTACCAGATTAGATATGATTCCTACTTTTTTTGTTCAGAGCAAATATCTCCTCTACTATACGAAAATTTTCAATTCCTTAAGGTAGAATTAAACATTTGTGCCTCATAGTCTTACATTCTCTCTTAATATCTTTATTATAGCTAATTCACATGCTCGTATTTACTTCTATATTGATTTGTCTTTCCAGCCAGATTGTAAATGTCTGCAAAGTTCAGGTGTAATCTGATTTATGTCAATAATTATGTAACTGGGTACTCAGTACCAGGGTGATGCTCAATGAAAGTCTGGTGAATAACAATTGACTCTATACATATTAAACAACTATCATGTGATTAGTTATGACTTAGATGTTTTATAGACAATATCTCACATCCTCTCAGCAGCCCTGCAAGATAGATATAATTATCCTCATTTTGCATATGGGGATCTTGCAGAACTCAAACTGTTAGTAAATTATAGAGCCAGGATTCAACAAGTTTGAATGGAAAAAAAGCCATTTTTCCCCCTGTGATTCCATGCATGGTGAAAATGGATTAAAAAGTGATGATTAGGGGCACCTGGGTGGCTCAGTGGGTTAAAGCCTCTGCCTTCAGCTCAGGTCATGATCCCAGGGTCCTGGGATCGAGCCCTACATTGGGCTCTCTGCTCTGCGGGGAGCCTGCTTCCTCCTCTCTCTCTCTGCCTGCCTTTCTGCCTACTTGTGATCTCTGTCTGTTAAATAAATAAATAAAATCTTAAAAAAAAAGTGATGATGATATCCCACATCATAAAATAAGGAAACAAACTCATTTCCTAAGATTATTAGAAGATTGAGTGACATAATATACCCATAGTGTCAGGGCAGTGCTTGGAAATATTAGGTTTTATTAAACATTGGCTTCCTTCAATGTTAAGGCCCATCACACAGGCATCCTTAATTTCTGAGGAAATGGTGGTTTTCCTAACCTCCTCAATACCCCTATCTATGTTTACGCTCATATAGAGGTCTTGAGAAACAAACCCCCTCCAGGGCTATCCACTTTAACTCAGTCCTCTTTGGATATGCTTCTGATGGTTAAAGAAAGTGAAGTAGAGAAATAACAAGTAACACTGGGACCATTCAACCTCTCTCTGTGTGTTTGTACTTACTGGTGAAGGTTGGGGTATGAATAATGGGCAATGTGGCCTTGGTGAACTTCTAGAAAATCATTGTGAGTAGAGTGTGATTCTTTTCTTCCTGTTCTGTCTTACCAAGTGATGGTATGTTACAATCAGGACCATTTCCTTTATCACCTGGGGAATCTTTGTAGGAAAGGGAAGGGAGAAGTATGAATGGGATAAAGATTAATTGTAGGCCAATGCTGGTCTGTAGGCCTTATGTTGAGATGCTAAGCTCCTGAGAAAGAAATTTAACCAACTGAAAGGTGAAGATATGTTGCTACTGAGCTGTGCTGAGGTAGGGAAAGTGATCCCTCTATAACCCTTAGATCCCTATACCTTCTTTAAAAAAGCAGTATTGAAAAATCGTTCCATGGCTATTGGTGCTTGACCAAAGGTGAAGGAAGCTCATGGCCTTAAGAGCAAGACAGTTGCTTCTCCTACTGATTTTGTTGATTAACATATTTCAAGTTAACAAAAGAACCAGTTCCTTGTCCATATTTAGAGGAAAACTTCTCACCAACCTGTGCTCTTGTTTGTTTTAGATCAAGCATACTGAAAAGTACTAAGTAGGGCAGAGCTTCCACTACTTAAAAAACTCAAACTCTCCTCCAAATATATACTATGTATATATAATGTAATATAATATAATATAATATAATATAATATAATACTTAAAAGCCTCTGATCCATTACAGAACCAAACTAATATAAAAGGGACAGGGAATGAATACAATAAGGAACTTAAGGCCTTATGTTATTATTATTTTAATGGTGTGTTTTATCTCTTAAATTGGTCCTTTGAGGTTAGGGGTGATGTCATAAACTTCCCTGTATTAACTTCATTACTGATCACAGAGTAAGTGCTTGGTGTTCCTTGAGCGATGGAAACAGTCACCCACACGCAATATAACTGACAAGACTGTGGCACAGGAAATTATAAGGAAAAGTTTCTTTGAAGTGAAAATTTGGAATCTAAATTAGGAAACTAAATATTCTCTAGCACTTTAACTTTGAGATCAAGAAAATAGCATCACATTGGGGAGAATCTTTATGTCTGATATTATTTGTGGAGAAAGTCCACGGCCAAGAACCTGTGAAAAAGAAGGGCAACTATCTGGCTGCTCCAGAAAATCTAACATACATAGAAAAATAATTACAACTTTGAATTTTAAAAAGAAAATTCAAGTTGATTTATCTACCAGATTGACTTATACTTAAAAGAGTGAAATAAGTTAAGCAGAGAGAGTCAATTATCACATGGTTTCATTTATCTGTGGAGCATAACAAATAACATGGAGGACAAGGGGAGATGGAGAGGAGAAGGGAGTTGGGGGAAATTGGAAGGGGAGATGAACCATGAGAGACTATGGACTCTGAAAAACAACCTGAGGGTTTTGAAGGGGCGGGGGGTGGGAGGTTGGGGGAACCAGGTAGTGGGTATTAGGGAGGGCACGGATTGCATGGAGCACTGGGTGTGGTGCAAAAACAGTGAATACTGTTACGCTGAAAAGAAATAAAAAATTAAAAAAAAAAAAAAAAGAATGAACTGAAGGTAACTTTAGATCCAATTCACCCAAGTGCCAAGGTGTCCTAAACTCATAATCAACTGATTTTGAGACAGGTTTTCTCTGTTATAATTTTGAGCCTGGGCATATCTTTTGGGGAGCTGATTTGACTCTGACACTTCTCTTTCCCCTTTGCAACTGAATAAAGTCCACAGACCTCCTTAAAGTAATGCCCCTACCATATCAATAGGACATACTAAGAGTCCTCTTCAAAATCACAAGCCTCCAGGGAAAACTGAGGCTTTCACATTGGTGAAAATTCTTTTGTTCCCCTCAATCTGGAGAAGGTTTGTCTCAACTTCTCATCTCATTTTACTGTTGATTAATATAAGGATGAAGAGAAAGAAAAATCTCTAAGTTGGATGAAAATTTAAATACCAAGGATTTATTAACTCAAACAAGAGAGTATTCAGAAATCTTCCTTCACATAAATTAGAGGTATATGTGTACATAAAGAATTAGAAGGAAATGCACCAGAAATTAGTAGTAGTTATAGATAGATAATTTAAAATTTTCTCTGTGTGCATGTTTTTCAATATATGGCAAATTTTCTGTAATGAAGGTATATTATTTTGGTAAACAGGAAAAATTAAAAAAAAAAAAGAAACTGTAATCAATAGTCACTCTCCTTTCCCCTGTCAACATGCCACATGACTGGAAATTTGAGAAACCTGCCATGTACCTGTGGATGATATTGAGGTGTGAGTTTGGGCAGGCCACATAACCTCTCTGGGACTCAGGTTCCTCACCTGTGAAATGTAGAAGTTTGAGTGCTTCTGTCTCATTTAGTTCTGTGATGCTTGAATTCTAGGACGGGCCTGCCACATAGCAGACTATTAACTGAAAATGCTGCTTCTGGCTTCTCGTAACTGACATCTTCATTAATTGTGGCTTACACCGTAAGAATTCTTGTTGTTTAGTAAACAGAAGGTTTGAAGGCAGGTAGCTCAATAAGGTTTTGTTTGATCAAGTTCAGTGAGGTTTTCTGGAGCTAGGACACTTCAAAATGTTTTTCTGCATAGTCCTCTGCAATGGTTGGCAGTCGTCTGAGAGACTGTTATCTCGTGGTTACAAGACAGCTATCATATCTCTTTCTCTTTGTGCTGAATATCCCCATATCTCATTTGTTGGAACTGAGCCACAAGGCCAAACAGTGGCAAAGGAAAGGAGATTCTAGACTTCCATTGAACCAATTACCATTCATCCTACAGCCCTGAGTGTAAAGACCTTTCTGTGGATGTGAACAGGTCAGGTTTCTAATAGCAGGAAAAGAAAGAGGAGAGGGGATGGTCATTGGGTAGGAAACAAAGGTGTCTGTCAGAAGCACATAATAAAAACCTGTTGAGCAAACAAGTCAGGGCTGCAGGATCCTAAAACTTTTGTTTTTGGGGGCTTCTTTCTCCATAAAACAATGTTAAAAATTATATATCACAACTGAGTTGGGAGAAAGACAAATTTGATCCAGACTGGATTCATTGTTATATATTCATTATTATTTTTTTAATTTTTTATTCTGATTTTAAACATCAATATGGAAACATTTTCATGGACCCTAGATATTGTGCCCACTGTGTGTAGTGGTTAATTCAATCCTGGGTCTATATTGTCCTTCCAGCTGGATTGTAAGCAATTTGAGGGCAGTGACTATGTCCTAGATTTCACTGTTGCCCTCAAAGCTCCTACCGCATCACTATACATCTAAGAGCTGTTGAACAAATACTGTTGAGTTGACCTAATGTGTAACTGTTTCTTCCTCCAGGGTGAACCAGGTCCCCCTGGTCCTTATGGTCCTCCAGGAGCCCCTGGTGTTGGACAGCAAGGAATTAAGGTAACAATTCTTGTCTTTTTCCCCATTGATGAGTACTGAATTTATTGCAGGGGCTGGGGAAGCTGTGATGTGAACTCTGCTCAGCTTTGCCCTCTAGAGACAAGGAGGCTGCCTGTAGAAGGTATTTACAGTCTGGGTGGTTGGCTTGGACACTGGGGCAGTTACCAAAAGAATAATCAATGTAATTTTTTTATTGGATGGAAATGAAAAATTTGTCTTGTCTCCAAATGCCCACCCTCTTGCCAACGTACATCTAGTTCTGTTGAGTTTTCATGGAATTTAAATGTTAAATTTAAATGCAAAATGTAAATGCAAAAGTGATATTGGGATGTGAAATATCTTAACATATGAACTATCACCTGTTCATGTTAAAGAAGCAGAGAGGGGGCAGAAACCAGAAAGACATAACACTGAATAGGTAGGTGTTGATAGAAAGGTTTGTAGGGAACTAGAAAGTACTATGACACCCAACCCCCCGGAGTGCTCTGGGTGCATCATGCAGGATGTCACACAGTATAAGTGCTTACTTTAAATGGCTTTTCTACATCATTGGGACAGTAAGACTTTGGTGCAGGACTAAGACAGAGAGCAGTACAAAAAAGGCTATTCTGGTATCATCAAGTATCACCATGGATAGCGTTGAAACAATAAGCATGCTGAGACTCCAGGGAAGGTGGAGTTTGTATCGGCAGAGCAATTGGGCAAAGATTCTGAAGGAGATCAAGGGTGAAATGGAACTGAAAGGAGGGGTAAAATGGAACAGGGTGGGGACAAGGAGAGGTGGCAATCCAGAATGGTGGTGAGAGGAGCAGGGAGCAGCACAAGCTTTGTTAGCTTGGTCCTCTCAGTGAACTCAAAGGAATCTAATGCAGTCCAGCCTGCCAATTGCTACACACACAATAGTTTCTGAAAGCTAAAATTGGTGTGTTGCCCTTACACAAGAAGGGATGATGAGCATTTTAGAGTAATTTGTTCACTTAAATTCAAGCTATTTCTCCTCCTCCAGAATGTTTTTTTTTATCTTTATGAATGTGAAAAGCTTGAGTATTTTGGAATATATCTTTGTTGAAATCTCCAGAGTATCTTGTGCTATGTATATTCTTTATCTAAAAACTCAAACTTTCACTTGATTATTTCTTTCTCTTAGGGGGAAAGAGGTCAGGAAGGAAGAACAGGGGCTCCAGGACCGATTGGCATTGGGGAGCCAGGCCAGCCAGTAAGTAGCAAGAAACTCTAGACGGAATAAAAAGGACAAATATAATTCTTATGTGCCCTTTGTGCTTAGACTAAATGGTTAAATTAAGCCCATGTTGCATCTTTTGGGATAACAAAAGATAATAATTATGCAAGGGCCAGATCCGAGTGTTATTTTTCCATAACACTTGAAATAGAACCCCCCCCCCCACACATGATATGTACAACTGGCTGTCTCTTACTGAAATCTCTTACAAGATTAATCAGCTTGTCCAAGAAGAAAAGAGATCTCATGTGTCAAAATCTCCTGGGGGTAGGAGAACTGGATTTAGACCTAAGGTCTATACTTTGTACCAACTTTCCTGGAGCTATGAGAAAAACATTGAGAATAAGGACGTTGCTCATTACCTAGCTTATGAGTATACTCTCAAGCTAGGACTGGTAAAGGTAGACAGGTAATACCTGTGTTATTTGCAGCTTCTAGCCTATGTAGCTGTGAAGTTTACTATTTTTGCAGAAGAGAATAAAAGTGTTTCTATCAAAAGAGATCTGGAGAAGAAATGAATAAAACATGACTATCCTAGTATAGAAATGCTCTTAACTTTTCAAGTAATCATTATTCTCCCAGAAAATAACAGTAAGTTACCCCCTGAGATACATATAAAAACAACTGGATTGGATCAGAAAAATTAATATTGTTAAAATGTCCATGCTACCTGAAACAATCTACAGATTGTATGGAATTCCTTTCAAAATTCCAATGGCATTTTTCATGGGAACAGAACAAACAACCTTAAAATTTGTATAGAACCACAAAAGATCTTGAATACCCAAAGCAACCTTGAGAAAGAGGAACAAAGGTGGAGGCGTCATACTTCCTGATTTCTAAATATACTACAAAGCTATAGCAATCAGAAGAGTATTGTATTGGCACAAAAACAGACACAGACCAACGGAACAGAGAGCCCAGAAGTAAACTCATACACGTATTGTCAATTAATTTACAACCAAGAAGCCAAGAATATACAATGGGGAAAGGAGAGTCTTACTTTAATAAATGGTCTTGGGTAAACTGGACCACTATCTTATACCATATACAAAAATTAACTCAAAATAGATTTGAGTCTTGAATGTAAGACCTGAAACTATAAAATTCTTAAAAGAAAACTTAAGCAGTAAGCTCCTTGATATAAGTCTTAGCAATGATGTCTTAAATACCCAAAGTAAAAGGAATAAAATAAAAAATAAACAAGTTGGGACTATATCAAACTAAAAAGCTTCTGCACATCAAAGAAAACCCTCAATAAAATAGAAAGACAATCTACTGAATGGTAGAAAATATTTTCAAATCATATATCTGATAATATCCAAAATATATAAAGAACTCATACAACTCAATAATAACAACAACAAAATTCAATTAAAAATCGGGCAGAAGACTCAAATAGATATTTTGCAAAGGTGTACAGATGACCAACAGGTACATGAAAAGATGCTCAACATCATTAGTTACAGGAAAATGCAAAGCAAAATCAAAATGAGGTATCACTTCATACCTGTTAGAATGGCTATTGTCAAAAATACAAGAATAACAAGTGTTGTTGAGGATGTGAAGAAGAGAGACCCCTCATGCATTGTTGGTGGAAATGTAATTTTATAGCTACTGTGGAAAACAATATGGAGGTTCTTCAAAAATTAAAAATAGAATTACTATATGATCCAGCCATTCCACTTTTGGGTATTTATTCAAAGAAAATAAAAGCACTAACTTGGAAACATTTATGCGCTCCCATGTTCATTGCTATTCATAATAGCCAATATAGGGAATCAGACTAAATGTTCATTGATGGATAAGTGGATAAAGAAATATATATATATATATATAAAATATAATTGAATACTATTGGATATAGATATCATTTTTATATATATGTATATACATATATATATAAATATATAATGGTTTACTATTTAGTCATAAAAAAGAATGAAGTCTTGCCATTTGCAACATGATGGACTCTGAAGACATTATACTAACTAAAGGAAGTCAGAGAAAAGCAAATACTATTTGCTCTCTCTTATATGTGGAGCCTTAAAAACAAAAAAGCCAAACCAACTCCACAGATACAAAGAACAAACAAAATCAATTTTATTTCTATATTCTAGTAACAGACACTTAGAAATAAAAATTTTAAATGTAATAGCATTTATAGTCATTAAAAAATAGAAATACTTGGGTGAAAATCTAATAAAACATGTGTAGGACTTGTATCCTAAAAACTACAAAGCACTAATGAATAATATAAAGGAATATTTAATAAATTGAGAGACACACCATGTTCATGGATTGAATACGTGATATCATAAAGCTGTCAATCTCCTTAAATTGATATAAAGTTTAATGTAAGTCTTTTAAATATTCTAGTAAAATTTTGTATAGATACAGAAAAGGTTATTTTAAGATTTATATGGAAAGTCAAAGGAATTAGAATAGTTAAAAACACTTTGCAAAAAGAATAAATTTGAGGAAAGTATTTTATTCACATCACTGTAGTAATCAAGATTGTGCAGTTCTGGTAGATCATAGAAATATGATCGGTGGGATAGAATAGAGAATCCAGATACAGAGCACACACTGATTTTTTGATAAAGGTGCAAAAACAATTTGATGGAGGAAGGATAACTTTTTCAGCAAATAGTGCTGGGTCGATTGGATATCCATACACCAAGAAAATGAACCTCAATTTAAGTAAGTTTCACACACATTTTATAAAAAATTAACTCAAAATGGCTCACAGACTTAAATGTGAAATGTACAACTATAAAACTTTTGAATAAAACATAAGAGAAAATCTTTGGGACCTGCGGCTTGGTGGGTTTCTTGGGCATATTATGAAAAACATGATCCAAAAAAGAAAAAAGTTGATTAGTTGGACTCCTGGAAAGTGGGAAATGTTTGTTCTATGACTCTGTTAAAAGTTTGAGAAGACAAGCTACCAACCAGGAAAAAGTATTTGCAAACCACATATCTGATGAAGGATTTATATTGAGATTATATAAATAGCGCTCAAAAGTCAATATTTTAAAAATCTGATTAGAAAGCACATATGTATTATACATATGTGTGTATTTTTATATACACATGTATATATACATATATCTACATGTATGTATATATGGTTATTGAACTTTTTAAAAAAAGATATTTATTTATTGAGAGAGAGAGAGCACGTGTACACAAGGTGTGGGAGAGGCAGAGGGACAAGCAGACTCCCTGCTGAGTGCTGAGCCCACTGGGGGGCCAATGAAGCCCATGTGGGGCTTGATATGGCCCATGCGGGGCTGGATCCCAGGATCCTGAGATCATGACCTGAGCCAAAGTCAGATGCTTAACCAACAAAGCCACCCAGGTTATTGAACTTTTAACACATGTCTTCTTAGCTAACAAGCTTAAGATATCATCTGTATTGGCACCTAATCCTACGAATAATGCACTGATCATAGACTTTTTGAGAGAGAGAGAGAGAGAGAGCAAGCATGCGCATAGGAGTAGTATGGTACAGAGGGAGAGAGAGAATCTTAAGCAGGCTCTATGTCCAGCACAGAGCCTAGGTTTATGAGCTTTATCTCAGCTTTAAATCTTTCCTTACTTTCCATGGAGTGAGCCAAAATCCTTGTTCCTGGTTCTCCCTCTTAGATTTTCTCGATGTATTTCCGCCACACAACCACACTCTTCCACCCAGGGTAGCCCCAAGCATCAGCTTCTATGTGTACCACCCCAGGGTGCCTTTATTTATTTATTTATTTATTTATTTATTTATTTTTGGGCCTCCAGTATGCCTTTAAAATTCATGTTAAAGAAAAATTTGTATTACTCTCCTTTTTGTTTGTAGCTAGAGAGTTTTCACAATACTGCTAGAACATGGAGTTCTTGTTTACTTTCGAAGCCACAATTATACAACTCAGAGTGACACTGTGATGCCTGTGGTTTAATTGGGAACTGAAATCATAACAAGGGTGGGGCAGATCGCAAGTAATGTATGAAAATGTTTTGCACCAAACTGTCATAATAAAAACCTGACATTGCAAGTTTTTAATTACTTAGAAGTAACATAAAGAGGGGTGCCTGGGTGGCTCAGTGGGTTAAGCCTCTGCCTTCAGCTCAGGTCATGATCTCAGGGTCCTGGGATCGAGCCCCACATCGGGCTCTCTGCTCCACAGGGAGCCTACTTCCCCCACCCCCTCTGCCTGCCTCTCTGCCTACTTGAGATCTCTCTCTGTCCAATAAATAAATAAAATCTTAAAAAAAAAAAGAAGTAACATAAAGACTTACTTTGGGACTGAAAAAGGTTCTGCTGAAAGTTCTTTTTGTTTGTTTGAATGATTTCAAGTGGTTTCCAGGTCGTGTTTTTTGTTTTTTGCTTTTTGTTTATTAGAGGCATTCGGGAGTAGTCAGATAAGACTGCGATAATTATGATTGCTTCTCATGACTTTTGAAAAGGACACCATGAGTTTTTTATGGAAGCATTTCTGTCTTTTAAAAAGAATCCCTCAGTATCCACCCCAAGTACCTGCTTTTTCTCATCTTCCCTTCTGTTCAGCTGGAAAATATGAGAATGTACTGATGATGTGGGACATTAGTTCATAGTAATTAAACCTTGATTCACTGCTTTTTTTTTTTTTAATGCCTTTAAGTGATTGCTCATGAGCATTAGTTCTCTGTTCTCAACAGTGTGAAACACACGGCTCCTCAAAGCCACCATTGTCTTCTCTTACCTTGGCTAGTCGACTCTGCAAATGCAGGGATGGAGGGAGAGTTTGGTGTTGATGCTGTGCAGCGGCCCATTCTCCATGTTGCCATTTTGCTTCCCGTAAACCATTCACTCTGAGGCTACCCTATTCATAAACATGCCCTGAAAGGACATTCTTGGCAATCACAAGATTCAAGTAAAATAATTTTGACAGTGATAGCCGATATTTATTGAGTTCTCAGTATGTAAAAGCTTTAAGTCTCTCTGATCTACTCCTTGTATTAACACCTGTTAATATGAGGTAGGTGCTGTTGTTACCACCATTATCATGAGGATGCTGAACTTTAGAGAGATTTAATTCTTTGTTGGAGATCACGCTGCTAGCACACAACAGAGCTGGGACTTGAACCCTGGTCCATATGACACCATAATAATATGCTTTCAATTACCATGAACGACTGTAAGCTCTGTGAGACAAAGGAGCAGGTCTATCTGCCGTTCCTCGAACTTAGCACAGTGCCTTGCACCCACTAGGCATTTGCTGAATGAATGGGAAAAAAAATTGAGTGAACTGGAAAAATACTTCTTCGCATTTAATGTAAATTGTGTTATTTTCATTCATTTTATCATTGGGAAAGAGGAATAATTTGTCAATTTTTTGTTTGTTTGTTAAATTACATGATGTTAACTAGGCACTTGCCTTTTTAGTTTGCAATCTAGTTTTCCTGCTTTTATTTATTTTTCCGCTAGTTAATCGCTCTAACATTAGAGCAAGCTGTCACGGATATTAGTGCTTTGATGAAGGTCCTGGGTTGTTAAAAGCTACGTTTCCCATCAGCATAGCAATTTAAATGGAATTAAATGTCAGCTTTTTCCTTTAATTAAAGTTTTTATGAAATGGGTAATGTATAAATACTGAAGAAGACTGTCTTTAAAATATAATATTTAGGGAAAGGCAAAAAAATTAACATGGGATACAATTAGCTTTCTTGTTTACAGATCTAAAACTATGATCGTTCACTGATTAATAAATGTTGCATCCTACGTCTGCTACAAGGCTTCCTGAGAAATCACCTCTCAGATTACCCTGGATGATTGCATATTGAGCCCCAGATCGTTTAGAGTGTCGGCAGTGTGCTGGCTTTGGAGTTTCTGGGCAACTCAGTAGACTTTATATCATCTTAGGTTCACTTCCCTGCCAAGCAAACCCTAAATATCTTTTTAGATCCCTCAGAGGAAAAGCTCCAGTTTGTGCTTCTAAGATTCTTGTTAGTTTCTTCTTCTTCTTCTTCTTCTTTTTTTTTTTTTTTGCTTTGTGAACTTCTGGCCAAGAATAAAGAGAGGGAGAATTTGTAGCCTTTTAAAAATTCCTACTTCAAGTGAATATCTTGCTGTTGTCTTTTATTTTTCAACTAGTATGTTTCCTGCCTGTCCACTTCAAAGCCCAAGACTCTTGTTTTTCTTTCCTTCTGTGGGAAGCTGTCACCTTTCTGAGTGCCCTTCTGAGCAAGTTACCTGAACTTCTTAATTTGAATCACTGAGATCGAAAACTGTGCTGCCCCTGAATGATGCTATCAAGATTCCCATTTGCACATAAACCTCCAGCGGAGTCCAGCAGTCCTTGAAAGAATTCAAGTTTGAATCCAAATGTATCAGGATAGAAATTAAAGATGTGTAAACAGAATTCAGTGCTTTCAAGCAGCTGTGCACTGATTTCTTCACGGAGCTCCCCTGATAATTTTCAATTATTTAATCACTCTGCAACCTTGTCCAGACCACACAGCCCTAGATTTTTAGACTTTCCTCAGAGGATCTATCTCCTAATCCTTATTCTGAAGCATCGCTTAATTCCCATTTTCCTCTAATTTGAGGACACGAGAATAGAACATCTTGTGCTAATTAAGTGGAAAGAGCTATGCAATGGCAATATTATTCTTCACCACTCTACGATTCTACTAATCAGTGTGGAGTTTACTAGAAGGATTCCCACTAATAACTTAAGTAGGACTATATCACCGCATCCAGTGTGAACCAAAATATAACCACTTGTCTCTTCCTTCCTTCTCCCTTCTCTCGCCGCCCCTCCCCCCCCATTCTCTCTTCCTCTCTCTTTTCCTGCTCCTCATTCCCTCTTCTACACAGGGTCCCCGTGGTCCTGAGGGAGCACCAGGAGAGAGGGGCTTACCAGGAGAAGGATTTCCAGGGCCAAAGGTAACAATACCTTCTGTACTATGAAAAAAATGCTTTGCCTTGCATGGTCATGATTTCCAACTTTAAAAAAATGTGTCCTAGCCAATTATCAGAAGTAAGTATTTTCTTGACCATCTTCACCCCATTAAATAAAGGAATATGTACATTTCCCTTAGCATGAAACTCTAGTGAAATTTGCAGTTATAAATAACTATTTGGCAGATTTTTACCTCATATAATTATGGTGTATGAAAGAAGAAAGCTCTCTTACTTTGTAGTCCTTAAACCACAGTGATAAGCAGTGTCTTCGTGTCCAGAAGAGAAGTTATGGAGCATAGCAATGCCAGAAGTTTCCTCACTGCTTTGTTTTGTGAAACACAGATAAGAATCTAATAAACCAGTTTGTAATCATATTGCCATTAGTATAATAAGAAAGAAATACAGGTGGGAGGACAGAACAGGAATTACCTTGTTATCATAAGGGGCAAAATGCTGTGAGAAACATACCTTTTACCTGGCAATTGAGGATTTAAATGTTTCTACTGCTTCCCATGTATAATTCTGGGCACTCAAGTTCCTCTGGACAGGTTGGCAAACTTGTTCTGTAAAGGGCCAGATGATAAATATTTTAGGCCGTGTGAGCAGTGTGGTATCTGTAAGGGCTGTACTTTGCTGGACCTATGGTCTAGGCTGGTTCCCCGCATCTACCAAAGACCACACAGGAAATGATTTTCCAAGACACTTTGGGCAGCATCAACAACATTTCAGAGTAAGCAAGAATACATTTTGCGATCCTTTCCCCTTCTTTTCTAAATTCTTTCTCCCAAACACACGTGCATGTGAACACACACACTGCCCTGAGAGGCACATGCTATTTTCTAAGCGTCCAAGAACTTCTACTTCAGCCGTTTGGTCAGGTTACTAAGATCTGGCCTTCTCCCGCCATCCTCATGCTCTAAAATATCATCTCATTCTTATCCTCTTCAGCCATGATCCATATAGAATATGGATTCTGTGAGAAACCTGAATCTCGACTACAGGGAGATCAATTAGTTAAAACCTAATTTATACTAAGCTGTGAATGACTACGGGCTTGGATTTTAAAAGAGGCCCTTGTTAACTGAATAACTTTAATTTGTCAACATCAAAGGGAATAATAATCTGTAGGATAAAGGGGACAGTCCAAATGCCCTGACCTAGCCAGAGTATCACTATCAGAAGACAGGCCAGCAGTTAGTGCTACATTTCAGTAAGTTTTTTAATACATAATTTCTTGAGGGTGTGTGTGTGTGTGTGTGTGTGTGTGTGTGATATAATAAATTTCTGTTTATGTGTAGTCAAAACAACCCAGGAAATTCAAATAGCCAAGGTTATTTCTCTTTATAACCTGTGAGGATTTTTAACATAAATAAGTAAATGAGAAGTGAATAAGTGAAAGACTAAGAAGCAGACTGAGGGCGAGTCTTAGTGACAGGTTCAACTGTACATCATAATGACACAGTCTCACTCATAATAACCCACAGCACTGCACCGCCCTGCATCTCGTCACAGAAAGAATCCATTATATTCAGCGTTACTTTAGGGTCAACTTATGTGATTATACTCTGTGGTAATTATCAGAAGAACCCATTAGTCACAATTCTTCATTCCCCATCCAGCAGGGTCAATGGGCGTTTTCTCTATGTGCTATTTGGGTTTACTTTCCAATGATGTAGAGCTGAAGTAAATAAGTTATGAATAAAGAGGTACTTAAAGGTATATTTTCCATTTTCCTAGGTTTCTTGCAAGTGTTCTCTGATGTTCTCTAGGTTTAAATAAACTCATGAAATGAATGCTATTCCTAATTAGTTATATGGTTTATTTTTCACACAAATGCACAAAATGTCATGACTTCATCGAGATTACATTATAACCAGAGCTATTCACATAGATTGTGTGACTTAGGAGCACATCCAAGAAGATTTTCTATGAATTGTTTTAAAACCAAATTTCCAATGAACATTTATAAAGTATGATATAAAGCATTGAGTGAGTAACTCAATATTAGCAAGTATTAGTTCATATGCTAATATGAGAGAAAGTTTTCATTCTGTGATGAATCTAGTCAAACAATGTTAAGGAAATGGAGAATTGATTCAGTTTGTTGTACAATATGATTAGTTAGGGCCCCCATTTCCAGCTATTTCTATCAGGAATGGAGCTCTTTTCCAACTTTAGTGATGCTGTGTATGTATTCTGTTTGGACAGATTCTTTTCCGTATAGGAGTATTAAAACTATATACATTTTGCAAGTTACAAATGTTTGGGTCAGCTAGAATTATCCATTTGTAATGAGCAGTGCATTTGGATGCTTTTGATGCTTCAACTATTTTTTAAATCCTGACTTTTATTAATATGCTGATATTTTTCCCACACGCTTTCAGGGTGAAAAAGGCTCTGAAGGACCAATTGGCCCACAAGGATTACAAGGCCTGTCAATCAAAGGGGACAAGGTACTGCATATAGAGTACACAATAGGAAAGATGCCAATAAAATTATTTATGTCCATTGTTCTTTATGCATTTACATTTATGGACTGTATTCAGCCTAATGACCATATCCCGCAGGTATCCAGTTAATTATAAATCAAGTATATGCAAGGTATATTATTATGTAGGATGAATTATGATCAAAAATATTCCTTCATGTTTACTTACAGTAATGTCTCATTTATTTGGGTTTTTGACTCCCAGTAAAACTATCTTCAACTAAGCAGCTTTAAAGTCGAACAATAGCAAAACAGACCTCTTCTTAGTAAAGAAAGTAGTTTTTAAAAGTGTATTGGCTTGACCCCATTACAGAATGTGTATGTCCATCCTTAGATGTTTGCTCAAAAAATATTACCTTAAAATGGGACTAAAATAGGAGGACTTATTCAAGAAAACTAGCACTGATGCTCTCTAACAAGGACCAAAAGGGATCCACCTATAGTTGAACAAAGTTCAGTTTATAGCTTCATTGCTATGAGGGAGGCCATAGACTATGGGGAACCTATCACTACTCAGAAAGAAGATGAAAGATTTCTTTTATAGGATTTGGGCTTTTGTTAGGTGATTTGCGGACATGTCTAAGAAGGTAGGGGTTGACTTTGGATTGGATGCTGTTAGACCTCATATCCATTTGGAGTCATTTATATGTTAATCTCTAAGCATATCATCACATTACATTACATTAGAATAATGATTTATATTCATGATTATAGGTGTTGTGTATAGATTTTGAATTACTTATTTCTTTTATTTACTGGAAGCTGTCTCTCTTAGGCATCTGTACTTAAATAGCAGAGATACTGGTAAATAGTGAATTATACAAATTTTAGTAGTAATATAGTTCTTGATTCAAACAGTTCAGTTCCAGCTCAAAAATACCCTAAAAATACATAAGACTTTCTTTCTTCCTTTGGAGCAGTGAGAACCAAGTACAACAGATCTATTGTTTTATGAGTTTAGTCAATTAACTTTTTCAGGTGTTGTCGTCATGGCATTTTTGCTTTTACACCTGGAGCTTATGCAAAGAAAATACATTGAAATATTGGACATTATCACATAGTAATCACAAGGCTTTCATTTGCTGTTCCCTCACCAAATCCTTATCCTTCTCTCTCTCTTCCTTTCCCCTTCTTTTCTATATAATATTAGATTTAAGCACTTTGGTGTAATTCAAGTGATAAGATAAGGGCTCTTAAAATACGTAATTAGTAAAACACAAAGAAGTGGTTTTGATACAGATATTAAATGTATATAATAATGCACAAAAGAGGATCCTTCTTATGTGTTCATTGAATATTTGCAGAATAGTGGTTATGAGTGGGTTCTGGAGTCAGAGAGAGTGAACTTGAATCTTGCCCTTGTCATCTAACGGTTGTGTGATACAAGGTACTTAACCTCATCTGAAAGATAGGGATGCCTACTTTCAGAGGGTTCTTGTGAGGACTGAGTGAGATAAAGCATGAAAAACATTTAGCACAGGGCCTGCCATGTAACACACAATCCAATTCTGAATCAGAATAATCCAGCTCTGAACTAGAACTTGAGTCCGGTACATTTTTCCTTCTAAGATATTTATTTAGACTGGGAGTTGACACAAGGTAAAACACTAAGAAGCATATTCCAGGGCATGTCTTAATGATGGGATCAGCTTGCTTGCTTGCTCCTTCCTTCCTTTTTTTCTTCCTTCCTTCCTTTCTCTCTCTCTTTTTCTCTCTCTCTTTCTTCCTTTCTTTCCTTCTTTCTCTCTCTCTCCTTCCTTTATTTCTTTCCCTCTCTCTCTCTCTTTTTCTTTCTTTCCTCCAGATTCCACGCTAAGCAGAGAGCACAACACAGGGCTTAAACTCACGATCCTGAGATCAAGACATGAGCTGAGATTAAGAGTTGGATGCTTAACAGACTGAACCACCCAGGTTCCTCTAATATTATGTGAAGTATGATCTAATGATACGGTTTTGTTCATAAAAACATTTATTTAGCCCAGACATTGGCAAACCATGGGGCTGGTTTTTTTATTTTCAGAAATAGTGTTTTTAATTTTTATTTATTTTTTAAAAGATTTTATTTATTTATTTGACAGACAGAGATCACAAGTAGGCAGAGAGGCAGGCGGGGGTATGGGGGGGAGCAGACTCCCCGCTGAGCAGAGAGCCAGACACGGGGCTCGATACCAGGACCCTGGGATCATGACCTAAGCCGAAGGCAGAGGCTTAACCCACTGAGCCACTCAGGTGCCCCAGAAATAGTGTTTTTAGAACACAGGCACATCTGTGCATTTAGATATTGTCTGTGGTTGCTTTTGCTTGACCAAAGCAGCATTCTTGACTTATGATAGAGACCTTAGTATGGCCCTCAAGAATAAAATGTTTACTGTCCAGCTGTTTAAGAACAAGTTCATGGATCCTGATGGAGCCTAAATACAACTGACATTTAAATGTCTGGGATGCTTGGTTAGCTCAGTTGGTAGAGCACATGACTCTTAATCTCAGGGCTGTGAGTTCAAACCCCACATTGGGCATGGAACCTTCTTCAAAGTATAAAAAATAAAACATGCATCTCTTTGTATCTTCGCTGTTCCGAGATATGCTAGGTGTCGTTCTTGCACTGGATGTTAGATCTGCTTAAAGTGCTTTTTTCTGTGATTCTACCTGGTTCTTTCCCTCTCCTCAGTGAGGCCATCCCTGTCCAGCTTATGCAAAACTGTAGCTTTCTCCACTTTCCCTGGTTTATTGTTCTCCTTAGCACTTACCCTTATTCAACATATTACTTATTTTATCTATTTATCTTGTTTACTATCTTCTGATTTTTCCTATTAAAATGTAAGCTCTGTAAGAAGAGAGATTTTTGGCTGTTTAGGTCACTGTTGTTTCCCCAGCATTTGGAAGATTTCCTGGCACATAATGGGCACTCGCAAGTATTTGTTGAAAGACACAAAGAATGAATGAATGATAGTGTTCTTTTTACTGATAACTCACTTTGTTTCCCAAATTTACATGGAAGGAAAAGGTGAGATTCCTTAATTCTGTTGCATTTACCTTAGATAATTTCTTAATTTTTAAACTGTATCTTAGCAAGATGTGGAGAGGAAAAGGTATTCAGAAAACAGTCACACATTTCTCTCTCAAGTCCTGACTTTCTTGGACCCTATGAATATTAGACTTTTAAATATTTCTACTATAATCCTAATAGGAAGTGTTTGTGTCATTATAACAACCATTTGGGAATTTTTGGTCCTTGTGAGAAAAATGATTGATAAATATAAACTGGTCCTAATATTCACCAGTGAAGACTACACAGTGAAAATATCATTCACTCTTTTGGCAAATTTGAACTATAAACTGTAAAGAAATAGAGCTTTCTAACTTTTTATGTTGAATCCCTTTATGGTATAGATAGATTTTAATTCAGCATAATTCAAGATTAGAAAAATATGGAAGAATGAGGTTTATTGTTATATTTCTGATTTATTTGCTCTACAGGGGGATTTGGGACCTGTGGGACCCCAGGGACCAATGGGCATCCCTGGAATCGGGAGTCAAGGGGAACAGGTAATCAGAGCTTTCTCTCTTTCCATTTGGTACAGAGCACTCTGACCGAGTCCTGGTGTTCACTGAAAGCCAGTCCTGCAAACACCTATGAGTATATTTGATAGTCAAAGTACAATGGAATATACAACCAAAAGTGAATGTAGGGAAGGAAAAAATGATTCTGTGAGATTTTATTTTTTAGAACTTCCAAAGATTAAAAAAATAAAATGTGTGTTTCTTGGGGCCCTGACTTTTAACAGACATGCCTAATTAATAGGATAAGAGTTTGAGAGTGATTTTATATTTTTAGGTTTCCTTAGGAGCAGTGGTTTATTTATCTGTTGGTTTGTGTGTTTTCCCCTTAAGGCTTTGCGAATGATTAAATCTCACTCTCTTCCAATGGCAAGGGAGTAGTATTTCCCACCCCCTAGCCATGGACCAATCTAAAAAAAGTATTAAACTTAAAACAAGGACCAGAATCAGAGGTAACTATTGAACTTAAAGGGCACTGTTACTGAACGGAAGCAAATCAGAGATAAGGTTTATCAACGACAATTGGCTTCTCTTGGTCAGAAAGAAGGAAAGCTCTCTGAGGATGTCTCTACACTCATGACCATAACTTTTGGAAAAGGGCAATTTTCTTAGATCTAAATAATATAAAGATAATGTAACAGTACTATCTACCTACAGAATCTCGTTTAATCAAAGTGATGAACAAATCCAAATTTATGCTGACTGTCCTCCTACATAGAAAGTAGACAGTTTGACTAAGATTTATGATTAAGGTGTGAATTATTCTGTTGCCTAGAGAATGAATAGTGCTTCCTTTATCTAGGACAGTGGGAAAAGAAGATTAAAAAAAAAAGAGAGAGAGAGAGATAATTCCAAATCTCATTGTTGACATTAACTCTGACTTTATTTCTAACCATCTTGAAATTAATTAGTGTTGTTGTTGTTGTTAATCCAAGCAACAACAAAGTTGGATATTTCTCCTTTTTCTATTGCCTTTCTCTTGATAGAGATCCTAGTGGTAATACATTAGGAGGATTAAGATGCAGGAAAAGGCAAGATAAGTCTCTTTATAACTGTTTAGATAATAATTAAGAGCTGGATGTTTTGATTATGCAAGGACTGTGGTTTGGGTATAGCACCAGGCAGTCTCAGACTTTGCAGTTTTCTTGCTGGTTTCAGCCAGGCTTATGTTCTGATCCTGGAAGTGGCTGGACAGTCCTGGGTCTTGTGGTCCTGGTGCTGAGTCACCACTATAGGGCTGAAAATGAGGTTCAAAGAAAGCCAAATCTTTCCAGATGGTCTGCAAATTCTGGACCTCCCACCTGCAACTTCCTGTTGCCTTTAATGCTGGTTCTTGGTGGCGGTTGTTGTTTTTCAGCTTTAAAAAAAATCTCTTTGACTTCTTTTGTTTTCTTACTTCTTTCTCTCCAAATTTCCAGGAGAAAATAATTTTTAAGGTAGACGTGACCATAGGGAGCTGACCCCTACTGGATAGGAGACTGAATAGAATGCATCATTTCTAAACTACTCTGAACAAGAAAGGAATTTGTTTGCCCTTTTAAGACAAATGGTTTAATTCCTACTTAAATGTAACCTCTGTTTATATAGTTATTCATTTTTCTTATCCTTAATTTGACATGTTTACCCATTGAATTACTGTTGTTATTAGATCTTGCTAATTCTCTTACAGAAATGATTTCCCCCACTCATCTGTTTTGGGGGAGCTCCTGTTTTCAGGAACATGTTGTTAATATGCCTCGAGGGGCCTGCAGATTTTCATGAAATGTTTGGAGGCTTGACCACTTCAACTCTGTTATAAATTGGAGTGAAAATAAAAATAACCACATTTACATGTGTGCACACATATATGCATGGATCTCTGAATTTTTTTGGTTCCTTTTTGCATATCATATTACTTACAGGTGAATGTAAAAGATTTTTTCTAATAACAACATTATGATTCCTTCTCATAATAACCTTAGCTTTATTAAACTGTTTAGACAGGTTCATCTTCATTAACAAGAGAAAATGATATTTATAATTAAAAAGTAAACAAACAGTTGTATCTTTCAGCTGGAAAAAAGGGGATACCACTTGTAATAAAATAATCATGTATCTGTCACCATTATTTACACAATCATGGCTCGTGGGGTGTGAGCAAAACAAAATTTTAGTCTTTCCTCATCAACCCTTTAAATATTTTTCAGTGGGGAAAGCTTTTTCTTTTTCTTCCTGCAGGAAGAAAATACCAACAAGTTACAAACTTTTCCTATCACTTTTAGGAAATAAAAAGCTATAGTGTTACCTCTAAGTTGTAACTCACGGTTTCAATTATATAATGAAAATTATCTAATCAATATATTAATTTTCCTTTAAATCTTCATTTATCTGGTATGAGCTATAGGGAGAACCTGCGGTCCGTGGGAAGGAATGTGCTTCTCATCCCTGCCAGGTCGAATCAAGGATGAGAGTAGAGGGGGAGGCCACAGAGGTTCTTTCTTGGCTTATCTATTGTCACATGGCTTTGGATCCTCTAGTCTTGACAGATGTTTGACAGTGAGTTTCCTTGTGGGGCTCCTGCATTGCTCCTGTGACTGCCACTCTTGGGACATGGATGATGGACTCTCTTCCTCCAGCTGTTTCTCCCCATCAGCCTCTGTTTTTCTGGCAGTCTATTCTATACTGATTCTCTCTGTTGGAATTCCACTGCTCCTCCAGGTCCTCTCGGACAGGATTCCAACGATTCCAGGCCAACCCTGTCTCTCACCTAGAGTCTATCTAGTCCACAGAAAAAAAACCTTGCATGACCTTTGCCCTGACCAACCCTGGATAGATGGGCTGATTCAACCCCAGCCCTCTCTCGGCCATCACCATCCATTTTAGCTTTCGCAGGTGCGAGTCAGACGCAGGTCCCTTGTGTTGCCAAGGCAGAAATAAAGCCAACAAGTGGTTTCACCGAAGCTCTTTCTAGAATGCAGTAAAGAGAGAAGCAACCCAAACCCCTCCCACTTTCTTCAAAGAAAACACTTTATAAGATTACCTTCTCCAAAGAAGAACTTATTAATCCTATCTCCTTCCCCTTTTTATACCCACAATGTGGGAATTTAGTGTTTGGACATTCTTCAGTTCGGTGTCTACAGACTAGCTTCTTAGAGCCTAAGGTCAAACCTTTGATTTAACATCCTGGTATATTGTGATTGAGACAGGTAGACTATAGGTTTGTCTGCATGGGACTGAAATGTGAAATAGGTTAACGAGAAGGAATTTTGTCTGATTTGGAACTCCAAGTTGGCATGGTGTCCCTGTTCATCAGGGTCTTCAGAGGTTCCATCTTCGTTCTTGGGTGTCTGTCCTTCTCAGGGTGTTTTCCTCACCCACATGATCCAGAATAGCCACTGCGTCTTCACTTCAGCGAAGGGGAATAGGGGAGGGGAAGGCATGCCTCTTCCTTTATTATGAATCAGCAATTGTACACCTCACTTCCATTTGTATCCCATTGGCGCGAATCCAGTCCATACGGCAACACCTGGCTGCACCAGGAACTGGGAAACATGGTCATTATTCTAGGCAGCCACGCAGGTGAGCTGCAATTCTCTTACTATGGAAGAAGGGGAGAATGCATATTATGGTTCCACTAGCAGCCTCTGCCATGCCATTTAGCAAATACTGAGTATGACTAATATATGATGGATGTGAACTCCATTTTCACGTTAAAGGGTCTGAAACCACTTTTATCCAAATTTCTTAATTTCACTAATTTTATTTTTAAACATTTTATTTTAAAGGGAATCCAGGGTCCTATGGGTCCACCTGGTCCACAAGGACCTCCAGGACAAGGCTCGCCTGGTTCCAAGGTAAATTTCTGAATGGGAGCAGAGTTTAATATATTTATGGTCTAATTGCTATTTCCTGGTCAGTAGCTAGTGCATTGGGAAAACAGCAGATGAAATGAACTTAAAAATCAGATTTCTACTGAATGCAAAATGGTACTAATATTTCTGATGGTTTAGTTAATGTGATATGTACTCTTCATACTTTTAGAAGCATTTATTTAGACAAACTTAATTTATTGTTTTCTTTATTACTTTTTTTCAAGGGATCCTCTTCTCACAGTAGAGGCTACCTGTGGGCTGGCTAATCCATTCTCACCAACTGTCCCACAGTAGGCTTACCTCCTGACACATTTAATTGAAGAGATGGAATCAAAAATAAAGAAAAATCATCTCTGAATGTGGGAATCATTTTATGTCCTAAATTAAAACTGTTATTTATCCCTTAGGGAGAGGCATGGCCCTTCTTATTTAACAAACTGTCCTTAATGTTGCTTCCAATGATCACTAACCATTGTTAAATAAATACTGCTCTGACAGTAGTCACCTTCCAGCACACTCCTTAGAGATAGCCATGTAAGAAGCAGCTCAGCGGCAGAATGTTACTGTCGTTGAGATTTTTGTATTGGGCTCATCATTGGAAGCTCAGGTTTTTCTCTCTGCTTATGATAGTGCTCTTGATTCACACTCATTCTGGTTCTCATGTGTCAATTTCAGTTGTTGTGGGATATAACTGCCTATCTTCCAGGTGCCCTACACCTTTTGAGTATGCTACCTAGCCTATATATAACTTTTTAGATTTTATTTATTTATTTGAGAAAGAAAGAGAGTGAGTGAGGTGGGGGGAGAAAGCACAAGTCAGGGGAGGGGCAGAGAGAGAGAGGGAGAAGCAGTCTTCCCACTGAACAAGGATCCTGACATGGGGCTCCATCCCAGGACCCTGAGATCATGGGACCATGAGTTGAAGGCAGACGCTTAACTGACTGAGCCACCCAGGTGCCTCTACCTACCCTATATTTTAAGCCAGACCATTATATATTCAAATTTGATAAAACTCCATCCACCTGAAGGGATGTTAGGCAAATACATATATTTGAATTATAGACAAACATATACTGAAATAGTATATATTAAAAATATTTTTTCATGTTTTATATTACTATATATTGTATTAATGTCAATAATATAACATCTATCTATTATGTATATATTTGAACACATATATATGAATTGAACACATAAAGCTCTGTTTTATCTTATTTTGTTGATACAAGAGAGCGCTTAGCTCTTAAAGCAGGAATATATTATTTTTATTTTGCTGCTATAATGACATCCTCTTCAAATACTCTTTCCTCACTAGGGAGAAGTAGGCCAGACAGGAGCTACAGGTCCTAGAGGACCAGTGGGAGTTGGAGTACAAGGCCCAAAGGTGAGCTGAGCATACCGATCAGAAACAGTTAGATAACTTACGTTATATTATGTAAAGTTTCATTGGTATCCAAATGCAATACAGGTCATGCATGTGTCATCTGTTATTTCATCAGAGAAGAATATTTATTCAGAAAAGGGTTTGATGCTCTGTGTAACCCTTATTGTTTAAGAAGAACCAAAAGTCTTAGTTTATTTTGAGGACTGCTACTGGATTTTATTCATATATTTATTAGTATCAAAGGCCCTCTTTTGGCACAGAGCAATTCTTGAAGAACATTCTTGTCTGCATATTATAAAACAGAGCACCTCGCACAGTAGGATTTCAGCAACAGTGCTTCCTCTGTCTTGTTTTGCGGTGGGCTCACGTTTCAGGTCTCGGCTCAAAAGCTACCTACTCAGAAAGTTGTTCCCTAAACCTAAAGTACGTCTCCCCCATTCCCGCGATGCAGTGATTTTCTATCTGAGCGTGCTGTTGCCTTTGCTTTTCCCCGACTCACCTCAACTGGCATGTTTTCTGCAATACTTTTCGTCTTACTAATCACTCAAGAAATGCAGTGCCCAACATTGGAGCCAACAGCCACATGTGGTTACTGAATGCCGGGAACGTGACAAGGGTGAAGTGAGATGTGTGGTTAGCATGAAACACACACTTGATTATGGAGCTTGACACAAAGAATGTGAACTACATCCCTAGTCCATTCGCAGATTGGTTACATACTGAAATGACATGATTTCAGATATATTGAGGTAAGTAAAATACATTATTAGGATTATTTTTACCTGTGTCTTTTAACAGGTGTGGCTGTTAATGAAGAATAGACATGTTACATGTACATAAATATATAATTACAAATGTGCTAATATAAATAACAAATACTAATATAAATAGTCATAATAGCTGCCACTATTGGTTTTGATGTGCCATGTAATAGCTAACTATGACATATACATCACCATACATATATGCAGTGTACCTATACATATGCACACATATGTTGTCATATGTGTGCCGATTTCAGAGAAACAACATAGGATAGTAAGGCTCAGCAGTTAGACTACCTAAGGCTAAATCCCAGTTTTGCCGTTAACTAGATGTGTAATTGTAAGCTTCTCTGACTTTAGAAAACGAAATATTTCAAACATACTCAATAGCGTGGAGGAAAACACAAAACCCCCGTGTATTCCACAAGCTAGCTTTATCATATGTTGACATTTTGCCATGTGTATTCTAGTTATTTTTCTAAGAAACATTACAGATATAGCTAGAGGCTCTGCCTCTGCTCCTGCCTCCCGTGACCCTGCGCTCCCTCACCAGACAAAATTATTACCATGACTTGGGTATTTATCATTCTTTTGAAGTTTTTTATAGTTTTCCCATGTATGTTTTTATCCATAAGCTACATATAGCTTTTTTGTGTTAAAGTTCTTAAACTTTACATAATGCATCATTCTGCCTTATATTTATATTCAGCCTCATGTCTTGTTTTCATATACCTTTTTAAAAAAGATTTTATTTATTTTTTTAATTTTTTTTTTTTTAGATTTTATTTATTTATTTGACAGATAGAGATCACAAGTAGGCAGAGAGGCAGGCAGAGAGAGAGAGGAGGAAGCAGTCTCCCTGCCGAGCAGAGAGCCCGACTCAGGGCTCGATCCTAGGACCCTGGGATCATGACCTGAGCCGAAGGCAGAGGCTTTAACCCACTGAGCTACCCAGGCACCCCAAAAAGATTTTATTTATTTATTTGAGAGAGAAAATGAGAGAGGGAGAGAGAGTATGAGAAGAGAGAGGGTCAGAGGGAGAAGCAGACTACCCACTGAGCAGGGGAGCCCAATGCGGGACTCCATCCTGGGACTCGAGGATCATGACCTGAGCTGAAGGGAGTTGCTTAACCAACTGAGCCACCCAGGCACCCTTCATATACCTTTAATTCATTCATTTTCACTGCTCTATGGTAGTCTATTGTATAAAAACTCATTTAAAATTTATCCATTTTCCTATCGATGGACATTTAAATTGCTTCCCATTTTTTGCGTTTGCCAACAATGTTGCCATAAACATTCTATGAGTTTCCTTTTGTGTAAGTCAGACTACAAGTTTCTCTCACTAGTTGGTGATAGATGCTATAAGTAGAATTGAAAGATCATAGGGTATGGGCAAGTTTCCAATTTTGATACCATGAAAATCCTGTCCAAAGTGGACAATGGGTCAAATGGTTCTGCCCATCCATTGTCCTCCTAACAGTATGTTCCTTTCTCTACCTTCTTGCCAACATGAAGCATGTACAATACATGTCATTATTTTAATTTCTATTCCCTGGTAACTGAACGGTTTTTGGATGCTTAATGGACTTTCAGCTTTTCTCTTTTGCAAATTCCTGTAAATATTCATTCTTTTTTTAGGTTTGGTGTTCCTTTCTTATTAAAGTTCTTTCTATATCTGGGTATTAATCCTTTGTTACTTGGGTTGCAGATATCTCCTGGGCTATGGCTTGTCTTTTTTACTTAGGGTACCTTTTACTATACAAAAGGTTGTAAGTTCTGATGTATTTCTATCCCATTATGGTCTGAGCTTTTTAAATATTATTTAGAAACATTTGTTGGCTCCAAAGTCACAAAGATGCTCATGTATTTTCTTCTTAAAATTTGGGGTTTTTGCTTTTTAATGTTTAGGTCTTTAGTCCACTTACCGTTTCTTTTTTGCATTTGGTATAACATAGCAACCTTTTTTACCCAGATGGACAACCAGATGTCCCTGCGCGGGTTACTGAATAGTCGGTCTTTGCTGCACTGTTGTATGTCAAGCTTCTCTATGTGTGAGGATCCATGCCTGAGCTCTCTTTTCGGCTCCATTTTCTATTTATGTCTTTCAGTGCTATGACTTCTCTGTCTTGATTATGATAGATTTGTAATAAGTTTTATCATCAATAGGGAAAAATACTCTCAACTTCTTTCCTGGTTACTCTTGACTCTAACATACTGCTTTTAGGATTGAGTTGTCAAATCTGACAGAATATTGCATTAGGATATACTCTTGGGATTGCATTGAATCTTTAGATTAAATATTGAGTCTTTCAAACCACAGCATAAAACTAATTTTTCAGGAAAATATTTGTCATTTTATCCACAAAGATCTTCTAGTTTTTTGGTTAAAAAGGTACATTGGAGAAATCTTTTGCAATTGTCAGTTGCTTCTTTTTCTACATCTTTTAATTAGCTATTGCAGGTCTGTTAGGGGAAGTATTTTGTTTGTGGTGGGGTTTTGCTTTGTTTGGGTATATTGATTTTTGTATTCAGGTAGCTGATAATATCTCTTATTATTTATAATTGTTTGTAAAGTCTAGCTTTTTTATTCCCTGTGTACATAGTCATATTGTGTGAAAATAAAAAACTGTTTTCTTTTAGTTCTTTTTCTTATTTGTTTTTAAAAATTTTACAGTGCTAGGATCTCCAGAGCAATGCTTAAAAGAAGTGACTTCAAAGGAAGTGCTTCTGAAATTTCACTTTAAAAAATATATATATTTTATTTGAGAGAGTGAGAGAGAGAGAGCACATTCCGAGAGGAGGGGCAGGGTACAAGTAGATTCTCCGCTGAGCAGGAAGCCTGAAGCGGGGCTGGATCCCAGGACCCCAAGATCATGACCTGAGCTGAAGGCAGATGCTTAACCAAATGCGCCACCCAGGTGCTCCTAAAATTTCACTTTTAAGTGTAACATTTGCTGTAGGTTTTTGCTAGACAACCTCTATTAGGTTAAGATAATTACCTACTGTTTCAATTGGACCAAAAGTTTCTTATTACTTATAAATGAGTATTGGATTTTATCTGATACTGCATCCACTACGATAATTGTTTTATGTTTCCCTTTTAACCTGTTCATAATGGCATATTACATTTCCAGAATTTTTAGTTGTTGAACCTTCCTGGCATTCTTGAGATAAACCCAACTGATCATGATATATAACTTTTTTATGATAGCAACTTAATCGACCAATCTTTTATTCAGGATTTTTACATCCATTTTAAATAATGTTATTTATTATGTGGTTGACATACAATAAAAGCACATGGTTAAAGTGTACACTTTGAGAAAACATATATGTGTATATGTGTTCTTTAAACCATCACCAAAACCCAATAATTAAAGTATCCATCATCTCCCCCACAACAAATTATTATGTGTCCCTTTGTAATACCATCCTTCCATCTCTCCCTAACTTCTCCTACTGATCTGCTTTGCAATCTCTGGTAACTATTGGTCTGCTTTATGTCATTATAGATTCATTTGTATTTCCTAGAATTTTATGTAAATGGAATAATATGCCGAATAATTTTTTTTTTCTGTCTTCTCTTTTACTCAGCAAAATTACTTTGAGGCCCATGTTTAACATTTAGGAATAGCTTTTTTGTTATTGTTCTTTTTATTGCTGAATAGTATTCCACTGTAGGAACATTTGTTCATCCATTCCTATGTTGAGGGAAATTTGGTTGTTTCCAGCTTTGGGATATTATAAATCTATTTTGAACAATTATGTGCATGTCTTTGTATGGAAATAAGTTTTCATTTTTCGGGGTAAGTGCCTAGAAGTGAAATGGCTGGGTCATATGGTAGGTATCTATTTAGCTTTTCAAGAAATTGCCAAATTTGTTTCCAAAACACTCTTTATTTTGTCTGTATTTTCATTGGGTATGGAATTCTAGGCTGATGGCTGTTTTCGTTTTGTTTTGTTTTTTTTTTTTTCTTTCTTTTGTTTTTCCTGTTTCTTTTAGTATGTTTGAAATGTTGTTCCGCTTTCTTCTCACTTGCATTGTTTCTGATGAGAAATCCTTTAGAATCTGCACATTCATTTCTCTACATGTTTCTGTCTGGCTACCTTTGAGATTTTCTCTGTATCACTAGTTTTAAGCCATGTGATTATAATGTGCCTTACTTTTGTTTTCTTCATACTTCTTGTGCTCAGGGTTCATTGATTTTCTTGGATCTGTGGGTTATTGATTTCATCAAATTTGTAAATATTAGGCCATTGTTTCTTGAAATATTCCCCACTCTCTGCCTTCACCCAGACAATGCCATGTTATTTAAATTTGGCTGCTTCACTGATATTCTGCTCATTCTTTTTTGGTCTCTTTTCTCTCTGTTTCATTTTAAATTGTTTTTATTGCTGTGTTTTTTCAGTTCATTAATCTGCTATGATGTCTAATTTTCTTTTAATTTTATCCAGGGTATGGTTTATCTCATACTTTGCAATTTTCAACTCTAGAAGTTCAATTCGTATCTTCCTATAACTTCCTGTCTCTATTTAATATATCTCAACTTTCCTCTGGTTTCTTGAACGTATGGAACATATGAATGCAGTACAATAACATTTAGGGTTCTTTTCTGTTATTCTATCACCTGTAATTTTCTTGGTAATTTTTTTTCCAGTTTCATTGAATGCCTGATAATTTTGGCAAGATGCCAAATTTGTGGATTTTACCTTTTGGGGGGTTAAACATTTTGTATCGCTACACATAACTTTGTATTTCTTTACGTGTCTTTGTTCCTGGATTTTTTTAAGTCGCTTGAAAACAGTTTGCACCTCTTGGTCTTGCTTTTAATCTTCCTTAGGTAAGAGAATTTGGTCTTGGGTTAATTTTTCTTGACTACTGAAGTAAGACATTTCTTAGAACTCTAATCTACCCTCAGAATTGTGAGATTTCCTTTCTTGTCACTGGAAGCAGGCACTATTTCTGGCCTGTTGCCAGTTGGTTGTTTTCTGGGTATTGGGTAGTTTCTTTGCACTGTGCTGACAGTATTTACTTGACTACATGAGGGGATACTCATCAGATCTTCACCGTTCTCTCTGTGTACCTTCTTCATATCAGGTATTCTAGTCCGTGAATTTCTAATACCTGGCTTACCTAGACTCCTACCTTTGTCTCCTTAAATTGGAGAGATTTCTGAACTTTCCCTGGGTTCTCTCTCCCTGCACATGGCCGGGAAACTCTACCCAGTCAGTAAATTAGGGAAATTACAGTATTTACCTGATTTGTTTCCCTGTCCCCAGGTATTATTATCCTCCATTACTTGGTATCTAGTGTCTTGAAAGATATTGTTTCATGTATTTTGTTTGGTTTTTAGGTGTGTCAGGGAAGAAATTGAATCTGGTCCCCATTCCGCCACTTGACTAGAAACTTACATGATACCTACATTCATGGGTAGTCTGATCTACAATTTAGTTTCCTTGTCCTACTATTGTATGACTTTAATTGAAATAAATTGGGTAGACTTCCCTCTTTTACTGTTTTTTGGAACTATTGTATGATAGGGAATACCTGTTCTTCAAAGAATAAAGAATTTGTAAGGCTTGCCTGTGGAACCAGCAGAGCCTCTGATCTTGGAAGGAGAGGCAATTAGAGACTTTCGATTGCTGATTCAATTTTTTAATGCTTCTGGTTTATTTAGCTTGCCCATTTCTCCTTATGTCATTTAAGTAATTCACATTTTTCTTAAAAGTTATTTATTAATGTTCTCCAATTGAAATTGTCACAGAAATTTTCTATGAATTAAAAAAATCTTTACTATGTATATACTTATATTTCCCTTTAATTCTTAATAGCACTTATCTGGGACTTTTCTTTTTTAGTGTTAGTAATTCCTGTTAGAGGTGTATTTATTAGTTTTTAAAAGATACTACCCTTTAATTTTGTTACTTTTCTTATTTTCAATTTTCAAATTTATTACTGTCTGCTCTCATCTTTACCATATCCTTCTACTTATTTTTAGGTTTACTGTTCTTTTTATTTTCACTAGTTTTTCTCTCTCTCTTTTTTTAGTTGAGTTTAGGTGAAATGACTTTCACTTGTCTTTAATATTTTTGCTCTTAATAAATACAGTAAGGATACTCTGGCACTGTTAGAAAGTAGCACATGTCATCTCCGAACATTTTACAGGGCATATTCTTAAATACAAATGAACTTGAAAGCAAGTAGCATGACTGAGTATCCGATTTGACATTGCACTTCTATGTTAGTTTCTTGGGGTTGCTGTAACAAAGAACCACAAACTGTGGTGCAACACAGCAGAAATTCGTCAAGTCACAATTCCAGAGGAAGTGGAGAACCAAAGTATTTGCAGAGTCATGCTTTCTCTAAAACCTGTAGGGAAGAATCTTTCCTTGCCTCTTCCTAGCTTCTGGTGCTAGCTCCCCATGCTTGGCATTCCGTGGCTTGTACCCACTCTTCTGCCATCAAGTGGAGTCCCCCACTTCATGTGTCTGCCTTTACATGGCTTTTGCTTCTTCTTCTTCTTCTTCTTTTGTAACAAATGCATTTTTTTTAGACTTATTTATTCAACAGAGAGAGAAAGCACAAGTATGGGGAGCAGCAGGCAGAGGGAAAGGGAAAGGGAGAAGCAGACTTCCCCATGTGGGGCTTGATCCCAGGACTCTGGGATCATGATCTGCTCTGATGGCAGATACTTAACTAACTGAGCCACCCAGGTGCCCCAATGTTTGCTGCTGCTTCTTCTTCTTCTTCTTCTTCTTCTTCTTCTTCGTCTTTTTAAAAGATTTTATTTATTTATTTGACAGAGGGAGAGAGATCACAAGTAGGCAGAGAGGCAGGCAGAGAGAGAGGGAGAAGCAGGCTCCCTGCTGAGCAGAGAGCCCGATGTGGGGCTCCATCCCAGGACCCTGAGATCATGACCTGAACTGAAGGCAGAAGCTTAACCCACTTAGCCCCCTAAGCGCTCCTGTTTGCTTCTTTTTATTTTTATAAGGACAACAGTCATGTTGAATTAGAGTCTACTCTCATCATGTCATCTTGGTTATGTCTACAAAGACCCTATTTCCAAATGAGGTCACATTCACAGGTACCAGGGGTTAGAACTTCAACATCCCATTTTTGGAGGTTTCAGTTCAACCCGAAAGAACATAATCCAAAACTGAGATCCAAAGAGATTAAGTAACTTGCCCAAGGTCAAAGAATTTAACTACTACTAGCTACTACTCAGATTTCTCCACTAATAGGCTTGTCCAAATATCGTAAGATACACTCTATTGGCAAGTACCTCAAAACGGTGGTGCATAAGTATGAATTTAAATCACAATAAATATGATACTTATAGATAAATACGAATTTCTGGGAAATAAAATCTTTGCTTAGGCAGCAACCTCTTCGACCTCAGCCGCAGCAACTTCTTCCTAGGAACATTGCCAAAGGCAAGGGAAGCAAGGGCAAAAATGAACTATTGGGATTTCATCAAGATCAAAAGCTTTTGCACAGCAAAGGAAACAATTAACAAAACCAAAAGACAACTGGCAGAATGGGAGAAGATATTTGCAAACGACATATCAGATAAAGGGCTAGTATCCAAAATCTAGAAAGGACTTCTCAAACTCAACACCCAAAGAACAAATAATCCAATCAAGAAATGGGCAGAGGACATGAACAGACATTTCTGCAGAGAAGACATCCAGATGGTCAACAGACACATGAAAAAATGCTCCACATCTCTTGGCATCAGGGAAATACAAATCAAAGCCACAATAAGATACCACCTCACACCAGTCAGAATGGCTAAAATTAACAAGTCAGGCAATGACAGATGCTGGCGAGGATGCGGAGAAAGGGGAACCCTCCTACACTGTTGGTGGGAATGCAAGCTGGTGCAACCACTCTGGAAAACAGCATGGAGGTTCCTCAAAAAGTTGAAAATAGAGCTACCCTATGACCCAGCAATTGCACTACTGGGTATTTACCCTAAAGATACAAATGTAGTGACCCAAAGGGGCATGTGCATCCGGATGTTTATAGCCGCAATGTCCACAATAGCCAAACTATGGAAAGAACCTAGATGTCCATCAACAGATGAATGGATAAAGAAGATGTGGAGATATATATATATATATATATATATATATATATATATACATACAATGGACTACTATGCAGCCATCAATAGAAATGAAATCTTGCCATTCTCGATGACGTGGATGGAACTAGAGGGTATTATGCTTAGCGAAATAAGTCAACTGGAGAGAGACAACTATCATATGATCTCCCTGATATGAGGAAGTGGAGATGCAACGTGGGGGGTTTGGGGGTAGGAAAAGAATAAATGAAACAAGATGGGATCGGGAGGGAGACAAACCATCAGGGAGTCTTAATGTCAGAAAACAAACTGAGGGTTGCTGGGGGGAGGGGGGTCGGGAGAGGGGGGTGGGGTTATGGACATTGGGGAAGGTATGTGCTATGGTGAGTGCTGTGAGGTGTGTAAACCTGGCGATTCACAGACCCCTGGGGCTAAAAATACATTATATGTTTATAAAACAATTAAAAATTTTAAATTAAAAAAAAATCTTTGCTTATCCACCAGGGGGAGCCAGGCTCCATAGGGCTCCCAGGACAACCCGGAGTACCGGGAGAGGATGGAGCTGCGGGGAAGAAGGTAACACTTGTTTTTATGTTACTAGAGTAAAAACTGTGAAACCTCACTGATACCTTGGTCCCACAGGATTTCATATTAGACCATCCAGGACAAACTTAGTCATTTTTAAGCAAACATTTCACAATTCTAAATTTCCCTTTTCACTTATTTTAGAGAGAAAGAGCGCCAGTTTAATGGCTGAATAATGTCTCATGCTCTCTGCTTTCTCTCTGGCATTTCAACCACGGCATTCTCCAGTGACCTAGTCCCTTTGGGATTCCTAGAAAGCCCTTTAATTGAAACCTTGAGAAAAACACTTTTTCCCCTCCAAAAAGAGAGTCTGTAAATCCATTCAGGAAGTAATTATAATGATTTTTTGAAGTATTATGAGTTGACATTTGAAATACTCATTTTTCAAGATAAGTAGAGAAAAACAGCAGATGGAAAGGCTGAAGGTCTTTCTCATTTTTTATTTTTTTTTAAAAACCAAACCATCAAATGTGAATTACGAGCCAAAGGAAAGTGAGCTTATCCTTTGAAAATTGGCTGAGAAATTGGACTTTTTCCTATTTCAGCTGCTCTGGGCTCAACTGGAGTTTGATATGAATTTATTAAAGTTGGTTAACTCCAAAATTAATTTTAAGACATTATTCTGGAGGGGCTCAGCAGAGAATCCACTGGCCATAAAAGGAGGCAAGGTGGGCTTGTACAAACTGTCCGTGGAGGGTTCACTCCCACATTAGTGTCATTTCCTTTAGGGAGAAGCAGGTCTTCCAGGAACGAGAGGCCCAGAAGGACCACCGGGAAAAGGACAGCCTGGCCCCAAGGTATGGAACTGAGAAGGTGTTGGGGAAAGCAGACTGCCCAAGAGACAGTTTAGGAGAAATTTGATTGCTATCCCTGCTATGTCTAATACGTTTACTTTGGGCTTAAAATTATGGCTCCAGCTTGTGCATTTGCAGAAGACAGCAAGTATGTATTATTCATTTTTATTTTCCTAAGATCTATCATAAAATCTATCCTAAGACCCGGCGACTAGGAAGAGTTCAACACAGGTTTTCTCAATAAATGGTCAGACTGACATTTTAAAACACATAGAAAAGAAGCCTTGAGATATATCCTTGAGACTTGAAAGTCCATACATTTTCTTCAAACATTTATAGTATCTCACACAGTAATAAGAAATATCACCTTATCGAAGGGAGGTTTCATTTTTACAACTTGGCATACATCTATCTTATACATCATAGAAATGCTGGTTGAATAAGGTCTTTATAAAGATGAGAATATCCAAATTCATTAATAGATCACTAGTGACATAACCTGCGGCTTCTAAGATACCAGATGTTCCTGTAGTTTTCATGTACAGTCATCAGTGTCCATATAAAGATTCTGCAGAATTATATATGAGCAAAATAAAAATAAAATCTGCATACTTATTAGAGTTGTATTTATAATTGCATTAAAATGATCAGTGAAAGCTTAAGAAGTCTACGTCTCGAGCAAATATTGAGTCCTTAACCTTAAATGTAAGAATTTGACATTTAAATATATTTGCAGAATTTCAAACCCTTTATTGATTTATCAGACCATGAGATCTCCCTCTCTCTTTTCTTTGTGAAAGTGAACAGAGAATACCTTTTTTATGTCCACCAAAAATACTTTTAGAAATGCGTGTCTATTAACGTTCAGGAGAACTGATGTTTTCTAGAATATACTTTTGGAAACCAGACCCCTTGGAGTTAATCACTGAAGCCAAAAGAATGAATGATGTCTCTGAGAAAGAGAGCTGAGGTTTGAATCCCACATTGTACAGTAGTTGGAGAAAAAAATATTCAGAAGAGCATGAAGATAAGCAGAATAGTTACCATGTTAGGGAAACGAAGGTGAGAGGGTTTCAAGAAGAAAGCACTTGGTGTTGTCAGATGCGCTGGAAAGAGAGGGCACTGGATGTGTAGCTCTGAGGGGGTTTGTGGCTTGTGGATGGTTATGGAGAAGAGTGATAGGAAGACGTTATGTGGCCCAGATACGCTACAGTTCAGCACAGGCACTTTATTACCTTTAATTGGGTTCCTACTGTTGTCTTCTGGGTTATTTAGGTCAGTAAATTAAGTTTGGGAGTGAATGCAGGAAAATAACTAGTTGCAGTTAGGTTTTGCTTCTGCTGGCAAATGATAATGATACGATAAGTTAAGGATACAATAACATGTGAGTGTTGTGCTTTTTTTTTTTTTTATCACCTGTGTCACTGCTCTTCATTTGTTTGGACCTTGGGGAGTTGATTACAATCTATAGGTAGGAGTTCACCTCTTCTCAAGGGAGTGTCTGCTTTGCTGATGACCTTGGGAACATGTCAGAAGTGTGAATTCTTGGAACTCAATGCAGACCTACTAAATCAGAAACTGTGGATGTGGGGCTCAGCGATCTGTGGGCTAACAAGCCCTCCACATGATTCTGAAGCATGCTTAAGTTTGAAAATAGTATAATAGTCATTTATGTCATAAAGGTTTCAGTGGCCTCATCAGCAAACCTCCAAATGTTATTCCTTCTTTGAGCCACATTTGGATATACTACCTTGCAATTGAGCCCTGATTTAATGATAGTTTTGTAATGCTGTGAGGGCCCTGCTGGAACGTAAGAAAATTTCTTCAGGGAAATACTAGCTTACACAACCAGGCTGAGGAACAGCCAGGGGGCAGTTTCTAACTGAGCTCCAGGTTAATGTGCACGCATCTTTCTACCAATAGAATTATCGATCTCATTTGGGAGACAGAGCTAGATTCCTTATTGAGGAAGAAATGGGGCTGGATTTGAAAAATCTGGGGTTTTTTGGTAGTAACATTTAGTATAGCTAGCTCTTTCGTGCTTCCCTTCCTTGTTGCCATCTTTACAATCTATAGATGTATAATTAAAAATTTTTTTCTTATTCAAGTATAATTAACACGTCTTATTAATTTTGGAGGTACAATATAGCGATTCAACAATTTGACACATTTCTCAGTGCTCAAGATACATGTACTCTTCATGCCTCCCACCGAGTTCACCCATCCTGCCACCCACCTCCCCTCTGGCAAATGCCCATTTGTTCTCTCTCTTGGAAAATATCTCATTTTATGTCTTAAAACTCAAGCAGCATTAAAGCTGAAAAAGCACATGTAGCTAGCTGTCTTCTCTGAAACTGCGAACGTCTCAGAAGCATGTGTTAATAAACCAATGCTGCAAAAGAACTGGGAATTCCAATTCAATTCCTCAACGAGAGATACTGAACTTAGATTTAAAAAAAAATCAAATTATATTCAATAAGTGGTAAAGATTGAACAATTCTGAAGTCATCCAGTCTGCTCAAGAACATTGACAAATCCTGTACAGCTGAGCTGGACTTGGGACACATGGCTTGGAAATCAGTGTGAGTTGAGAACGTGGTCCTGACAGGGTTGCTGTAAGAGCAAGGAGGGCTTGTTCATACACCTGTATTTTTATCACTATTTTGTCAGGGTGATGAAGGAAAGAAGGGGAGCAAAGGAAATCAAGGACAGAGGGGATTTTCAGGGCCTGAAGGGCCAAAGGTATGTTTCTTATATTCTCATTTATGCTCTGGGGAGATTGTAATTGTGTCTCGTTTTAATAGAACATTAGATTTCCACCACAAATGGGGACTCCCCGGTTCCTTCTCAACAAATCCAAATTAAAAAAAGGCTTTAGAAAACATACAATTTTGGGCCAAACAGGCTGGAATAAAGAGCCCATAAAATACGTGATCTTCACTGAAGCCTTTATGATACGTAGAGACCTTCTGTATGTCCATTCTTTCAAGTGACCACCAAATATTCAGAAGTTGGTATAAAGTTAGGACTGTCACAGGTACCGATTCTCTTCCATTTTGTTTTGCGAAATAACAACACGGTTCCAGACTGAGAGGCAAGGTGGGGGTGGTGAAGGACAGGGCTTCAGATGCAGGAGAGTAGGATTCTCCTGCTCTACCTGGAACCTTTTGGGACCAGCCACTTCAATCATAGAAAGCAATAACAGTGTCTATTTCTCAGGATTGCTATAAAGGCCGGAAGAGTTAATAAAGCACTGAGCACTATTCCTGGCACATAGCAAGTGTTTGGTACATGGAGCTATTCAGAGAGGGAAAAAAAATCATGACTGTGCAGTGAAAAGTAGGGGATCTATGACCTGATAAACTGACCAGGACCAGACGCTGAGGATGAAGTAAAGGAAATTGCAAGACAGGCAATCAGGTGTGTGTCCTGACTTAGCCGAAGAGAATATTGAGGTCATCTGGATGTGTCAGGAAACAGAAATTGCAAACCTAAGAGAGTTCAGGCTTCTAGGAAGATGCTAATTGTAAGGAGACATGGAGTATGTTGAAGGACCAGACTATTAAAGATACAAACAAATGTACAAAAACAGTACCGGCAAGATAAGAGCAGGTAGAAAGCAAATCACCCCCTGTCGACAAGCCATTAAGCTTCAGTGTCTGTCAGTATCACCTGGGAGTTTGTTACAAATCGGTATTTCTTGGCACCATGCCCAGACAGTGGGATTTTTAGAAAGTGGGTGGGTTCTACGTTTCTTAAATAACTGTCCCTGCTACAGGTAATTCAAGGAGCACAAGATGAGAAATGCCATTATATAAGGAAAGTGTTATATCAGTATTAATAACAGTGGTTATTCCTTATATCTTACTCTCTTCTTCAAAGAGTATTTTCCTGTATTTTGAAATAAAGCCCTTTTGATGAAGGGCTGCCATATTTTAAAGCATAGTCACAATTAAATATAGGGTCTTTAAAAGAATTACATACTATCTATATATATAATTTCATATTTTTAAAAAGTAATTGACTTTAAAAAACAAAAGAAGAGTAGAATAGATGAAATCTAGAAGCAAAACTTTGGTTAACCTGGTTTAATGAGAGTTTTAACAGGTTGATGTTTTATTCCTTTGCCATAGGATTGAATTGGGTGGTCATCTGTTGCCAGAATCCTGGCTGTGTCATGTGCCAGTGCCTTATAGGTTTGGAATTAAAGATTTGGCACATACGTGTGTGGCTGGAGCTGAGCCCCAGTGGGCTGGGGTGCTCAGCCTGTGGGTCTTACTGGATAATCAACACAGTGGGAGGCCTCAGCTGTGAAGGTAACTGTGGTCCAGGGCAGGAGTTATTAGCGGAGAGTCTAATTGATGGAGTCCCTCTCAGAGGAAACAGGGGGCCAAGTGAGCAGCTCCCACCACAGAGGACAGTTCAGACTCTAAAGCAAGGGGAAGGCACATTTCTTGGAAAGGCACAGATAATATTTCAGGCCTTGTGGCCAAAGGGCCAAATTGGGGGTGTTATGTAGTCACTTAAATAACAATGATTTAAAAATGGGAAAATTGGGGCACCTGGCTGGCTCAGTAGGTAAAGTATGTGACTCTGGATCTTGAGGTCATGAATTCAAGCCTCACACTGGTGTGGAGCCTACTTAAAAAAACAAAACAAAATATGAAAACCATTTTTAGCCCAAGGCTGTGTGAAACCTGGCAGAGGGCCATATTCAGTCTGAGGGTGGCACTTTGTCACACCTGCCCTACATCAGTAGTTTCCAAACTGATTGATAACAAATCCCTAACTAAGTCAAAATAAATTCGACCACACTTCAACATAGGTTTATTCTTTAATTGTAGTTTTTACTCATAAACTATAATAATATGCTATGAAATTTACATAAATAGTTGAAAATTTAGAAGAGATAAAAATTTATAATGAAGCCCTAATATTTTCTTCTAGTACCCCAAATGAGTCATTTTGAACACCGGGTAGGGTGTGTGTACCCTTTTTTAATGACAATTGCTTTGGATAGTGTCTTTAAGTGAGATAATTGTACCTATATCAGAATTCCCAAAGGGGCCTCATAAAACTCATATTCCTGGGCCCAGCCCCTAGATCTATTGAATTAAAATCTCTGGGGCTGAGACCTGACCCTAAATTTTATCAAACTCCTCTGATGATTTGAGGATCACTGGTCCAGAACCAGATGGGACAGAGATATTGTCTGAGTCTTTCTTGAGACTATTGAGACACACACACACAAAAAAAAGAAAGGAAAAGAAAAGACATTTTTAAATTTGAAATTCCATTGTTTTTACCATAAACTCCCTAGTTCTAAAAAAGTGATATGAGCTAAATTACAATGGAAGACCATGAAAAATAAAATAACAAAGGAAAATGTTAGAAGGAACTACAGAAACATTATTTACCTACCAAGTATACCCAAGAACTTATGTTGAAGAAAAGTGTTGTAATTGAACAAACATTTCCCTCTGAGTTCTGACATGCAATACAAAAGGGAAGCACCATGAATTACATAATTTTATTAACTAATAAAAGAATACACAAGGGATAAAAATTTCCTAATATTCAGAAACTAATTGAGTGCATTTATTAAAGGCCCTGAAATGTTCATCATCAAAAACTTTAGCAGTGGTTTAGCAAAAATGTTCAAATATTTTCACATTGGTCTGTGAAACAGGTCATAATATTTTAAAATGCTGGAAATATATTTCTATGTTTTTCCTAATATAATTCCTATATATGGTTTCTTTGCTTGTAATGTAATGAGTATTTTGCTCTTTTCTTTTTAGGGTGAACCAGGAATTATGGGCCCTTTTGGGATGCCTGGAGCATCAATCCCTGGACCACCTGGGCCAAAGGTATGCATTTTTGGGGGGGTGAGTGAGTGAATGAATGAATGATTGATTGAGTTATAACTTGGATCTTTGGCAGTTGGCGTGGGGAAAAATTCATGATATCAGTAAACTAGAATTTTAGTTTTGGAAGAACCACAAGATATTATCTGGTTCAACCTTGACATTTCACAAGTAAGCAAACTAAAGGCTAGCAGGAAATTGAAGATTAGAAACCAGCTTCCTTGCTCCTGGTCTTGAAGTTGTCACTTCACCATGAACTACCTCTACTAAATTCTAGACCCTAATGCAGGTAAAAATTTATTGTGTTTATTCAGAAGAATCCAGCAGGATTAATAACCAGAGAGTCTGGCAGAAAAGAAAACCACTCAGATTTAAGAGCTTTCCTGGGTATTCGTATAGTCTAAATATTTGAGTCTAGATAGCCACTTATTTCAGTGGCCTTTCTATAAACAGCTGTCACAGTCCTCAATGACAGGTTTTATTTGCTTGGTATTTGAAATCCCCCTCAAATATATTAGAAGAAGCTACTACCTCAAGATCTGAGACTGATAGATTAAGCCCTTTATAAATTGGCTCACTCTTTTGTGTTTTACGCTATTATGGTTTCTCCCACCATTTAAAGCCTGAAACTGAACATTATTTGAAATGTGCAGGGAGATAGAGGAGGACCAGGGATGCCTGGATTTAAAGGAGAACCAGGAATTGCTGTTCGAGGACCAAAGGTAGGCTTTGTTTGTGTTCTTTTTTCCCCTCTATAAGAGAGAAGAGAGGGGCACCTGGGTGGCTCAGTGGTTAGGGCCGCTGCCTCCGGCTCAGGTCATGATCTCAGGGTCCTGGGATCGAGCCCCAAATCGGGCTCCCTGCTCAGCGGGGAGCCTGCTTCCCTCTTTCTCTCTGCCTGCCTCTCTGCCTACTTGTGATATTTGTGTGTCAAATAAATAAATAAAATCTTAAAAAATATATATATATATATATATATATGAAGAGAGAGAGAAGGGGAAGGGGAATTAATGCACAGAAAATTGATAGTTGAGACTTTTCTCCTCACTCCACAATGATGGACTCTAATGTAAAAGTACACTATCATTGTTTTTAAAAATCAAGCCATCAGACGATCCATTTTTCATGAATGTGGAGGGATGATAGCTCCTATGGTTAGATTTTAGATGACTAAACATTTGTTTGAAGATGCTTCTTTTGTAATGTCTGTGAAATAAGAGATTATATGACCCGTAGGTTCCTTATTTACATATTAACGGCCTAGGTATCTCTTTCGTAAAACATTGTCCAAGAAGTTCATGTTTGGGAGCTTTACTGAATTAAATTTCTCTGCTTTGTTTTCCATCTTTCAGAGTTATTTTAAATGAAAATGCAAATAATCATAGGAGATGACAGTTTTAAGTAATCATATCTATTTTCCATGGCAACAAAGCACCATTTCCCGGCTCACACAAAACTCAGCATGACAGCAAAATTTAACATTCCAAATGTCACAAACACATCCCATCCCTGCTTATGAGAATGGGCTTCAGGGCTCCATAATCAGCACTGTATCGAATTAGTAGCATGTTTTTATGTGGTTTTGAAACTGGCTTTCGTTCTATCAGATTGCCTCTTCTGGATAAAAAGGATCCAGTACTAACATCAGTGATTTTCAAAACTTCAGAAAAGAAAGCTTGGAATCCTCTTTGAAATATAATGTGAAATCTCCTATATACTGTTATTAAGTTGGAGAGCTCCTTTTAAAGATGGAGGGAGGATCCTGACCTTCGTTGTTCCTAATCACTTCTTTAAAAATTTTTATTTATTTTTAAATTTCTTTTCAGTGTTCCAGAATTCATTGTTTATGCACCAACCCAGTGTTCCATGCAATATGTGACCTCCATAATACCCATCATCAGGCTCACCCAACCTCCCACCGCCCGCCCCTCCAAAACCCTCAGATTGTTTCTGAGTCCACCGTCTCTCATGGTTTGTCTCCCCCTCCGATTTCCCTCAACTCACTTCTCCTCTCCATCTCCCCATGTCCTCCATGTTATTCCTTATACTCCACAAGTGAAACCATATGATACTTGACTCTCTCTGCTTGACTTATTCCTAATCACTTTAACAGTTGTCCTTGCTAGAGTGACAGTTTACTGGTTTACTGGGGACACAGAAGGTTCTGGGATGTGGGATTTTCAAGCTAAAACAGAGCCAGTCCAGGGCAAACTAGAACAAGATTGTTGTCCCACTCCCCCGACCCTTAGGCACATGGCAACCCAAGCTATGTACGAGGCAAGGAGAAAATTCCAAATTTCCTCATGCTAAAACTATAGATATGGCCTCAATCAAGAATGTTTGGATGGCAATTTTCATATAGTTTGATAACTTCCTGAATCTGTGTATTCCTAGTTCCATGATTTAAAGCTACTTCTCTCTACTTATACTTTTCTTTACAATAAAAATAAAATCCAGTTAAATGTGCAGCCTAGATTTATAAAGATCCCCACCCCGTTTTTTACTGATCATTATTGGCATTGTTGGTGATGTATTTAATTGATGTGTTCCAACTCCTTACTCCACAATTTTTCTAATCCCTTGGCCTCTAACGATACTCCTTCTGTCATTCTTCCCTAGTGCACTACTTTTCTTTTTTTTTTTTTAAAGATTTTATTTATTTAACAGAGAGAGAGATCACAAGTAGGCAGAAAGGCTGGCAGAGAGAGAGGGGGAAGCAGGCTCCCTTCTGAGCAGAGAGCCCGATGTGGGGCTCGATCCCAGGACCCTGGGATCATGACCTGAGCCGAAGACAGAGACTTAACCCACTGAGCCACCCAGGCGCTCCTAGTGCACTACTTTTTAAGCTTTTGAAAGGTTAAATGCCTGATGGAAGTCTTGGCACGTAATTCAGTTTTGCATATGACTTCAGGGAGCTCCCAAGTCCTCCCCTAAAGTCTGTTATGAAACACCAGATTAAGATTTCTACCTTAATTTCTGCTGAATGAGAGAGACGCTTCAAATCACTCTGCAGGGCATTTTCTTAAATCCAGTGCATCAAGGCCAAGTGACAAAAATTCTCCCTATAAAAATATTATGAGGAGTCCGGAATAAAAATCTGAGACAGAGCAGTGCCCCTCTCCCTGCCCCCGATATTTCCTATGAACATGAGAAGTAACAAGCTAACTGAAATTTTTACAGGACGCAGGACACAGATCTCTAGGAAAAAAATGTTTAGTTGTAAACTATAAATGTTTTAACATTTTTTTCCTCCCAGTGTGGGTGCCAGTGGATAAACAGTAACAGCTGCTGATAATCTGTTATAGTCTTGAAATTTAGGAATAAAAACTGAAAATGAATTTTGATTCTGGTTTTCTTTTCCTTCCAACTTAACCAGGGAGCAGTTCCTGCTTTGTTTGGTTGTGGGCCTGTTCCTTGTGTGAGCATGGAAAGGAAGGGGCATCTTATTTGGGGACATGTCCATATGGAATGTTTAGGGCTTTAATCTGAAATATGGTTGGAATAGCACAAGAAATCCTTCTGAGATGTGATTGGTTAGTTTGTTGTGGCTAAGGATATGCCAAAATTCACTGCTCCCAAAGAACTTTTTTTGCTCTCTGTCACTTAACTGGAAGGGATCATCCTGTGTTTTTGTTGATGATAAACAGTCCATTACGTTTTTATAAGTGGTCTCATGTTTTCTAAAGATCATTCTTAAGAAGGTTCATCACATAAAACCAGTCTCAGATTTAATAGGAAAAAAGCAGCTATCGTATTCCTGGTTTTCTAAATAAACTTTTCTTTTTAATTTAATTTTTTTTTTATTTTAAAGATTTTTATTTATTTATTTGACAGACAGAGATCACAAGCAGGCAGAGAGGCAGGCAGAGAGAGAGAGGAAGGGAAGCAGGCTCCCCGCTGAGCAGAGAGCCCAATGCGGGGCTTGATCCCAGGACCCTGGGATCATGACCTGAGCCGAAAGCAGAGGCTTTAACCCACTGAGCCTCCCAGGTGCCCCTAAATAAACTTAACTTTTTTATTGCTTAAGGAGTATGCAGGTTTCCTCACCACCTCCCCCCTGCCCCTGGCAGGCATTCATTCCCAAAAGTAGAGCTAGGAACAACTTTGGGGAGTTGGGTTTGGGGCTACATTTGGCTTGGAATACTGGCAGTGTGATCAGAATGTGAGCTCTTTGCATATGAGGAAAGCATGGAGAGTTCTGTTACTTTTTCCAAAACACAGGTCTGCCAATGATCAGTTTCTTCCCACCATAAATATTTAGCTATATGAACAGCCTTAAATCAAAATAATTTATATGTGTTGACAAGGGCCATTAGAAGAGTTATCACAGTAACAGAACCGAATGTGATACAGAAAGAATTACACGTTTTAAATATAGTATAATAGATTTATATTTTCTAAACCTGAGAGTCTTCTTCATTTTTTTCTTCCCCTCTCTCCATTTTACTTTAGTCAGAAATTTCTTTGATCTGTGGGGCACCTGGGTGGCTTGGTCAGTTAAGTGACCGAGCCTTGGTTTCTGCTCAGGTCATGATCTCAGGGTCATGAGATGGAGCCCCAAGTTGGGCTCTGAGCTCAGCAGGGAGTCTGATTGAGATTCTCCCTCCCTTCCTCTCTAACCCTCCCCACTTTGCCCCCAATTGCACTCTCAAAAAAAAAAAAAAAAGCCTTTGATTTCCATCTGAAGGAGAGTTACACATCTCAGAAAATTCTGTTATTCAAAAGGCAGTAATCACGCTTTCCAGTCCCCTGTATAGGAGGCTAATTATAGCTACTATAGTTTTTGATGCTAAAGGTTACATGTAAAGCAATATTTAGGACTTCTTTCTGTCTCAAGATATGAATCACAAACTGTGTGTCCTATCTATTTATAGCTTTTTAAAAAAATAATCTGTTTTTAATTTTCATATGGGCTTATTTATTCCCTGTGTGATTCAGGCCCCACTGGAGAGGAAATTAGATGTAACACAACAATAGGTAGTGTTAATTATCTTATTTGACATTCAAAATTTTACGCTTGAAGATTTTGCTACATATTCTTTCCTTCTCTTCTTCTCATGCTATACCTATTAAAATTTCTCATTTTAATACTTGTCTACAATTTATGATATGAAAAAGTGTAATTTTATTTTTTATATTTTTATTTTTTTTAAAGATTTTATTTATTTATTTGACACAGATCATAAGTAGGCAGAGAGGCAGGCAGAGAGAGAGAGGGGGAAGCAGGCATCCCGCTGAGCAGAGAGCCTGATGTGGGGCTCAATCCCAGGACCCTGGGATCGTGACCTGAGCCGAAGGCAGAGGCTTTAACCCACTGGGCCACCCAGGCGCCCCAGAAAAAAATGTAATTTTAAAAATTAAAATATCACTGATCAGTCATTTTTAATTCCTATGAATATATTTCCTATAGAGGATTTTGTAAGGTTCACATATACTCCCTATATTCATTCCACGCTTCCCACCAAACGCAAGTGGGTAAGACTTATGAAGAGATACTTAAAACAAGTTGCTATATGTGGTAGACTTCCCTTCTAAAATTTTAAAAATCATTCCTTTGCACTTATCAAGTGCATGTTTGCCATAGAGAGTTGGTATTATGCTTAAGTTTTGCCAGATGTTTCATAATTTAGTCTTGTGATGTCACCCAGTGTTCAATTTATGCAGGGGGCCCAAGGACCTCGAGGACCAGTGGGTGCTCCAGGACTCAAAGGGGATGGCTATCCTGGCGTGGCTGTAAGTGTGGACATCACTGCAATTTCCTTCATTCCCACCCTCCTTCCCTCCCTCCCTCCCTCCCTCCCTCCCTTTCTTTCTTTTTTTCTTTCTTTCTTCCTTTCTTCCTTTCTTTCTTCCCTCCACGCACTCCTTTCTTCATCCATCCCTTCCTCCCTTCCTCCCTTCCTTCCTTCCTTCTTGATAAATACTGCGCATGACAAGGATGTTCACTCTTTCCTTATTATATTATCTCAGGGACCTCGGGGACTACCAGGACCCCCTGGGCCCATGGGCTTACGTGGAGTGGGAGACACCGGAGCAAAGGTAAGATTTTAAAGTAGGCAACATAGTAGCTTCTAAGAAGATGTTTTGTAGGTAAGTGACTTTGGTAATGGTGAAATTTTTAAATCAGACATAATAGAGGAGCAGCCGCGTCTAAAAAATTGATAGTTATTTATCTTCACCTATGGACTTCCTAGGGGAATTTACACAAATTTGAACATGGATTAATTTTGTGGATTTTCTCCTTCTTCTCTGGTAGCAACTCTCAGGTTCCTTTGATGCTTTGTTTTCTGTACCAAAGGCAGAGTTACGTCCAGAGCCCTCCTTCTCCTTTAGACATCTCTTCCCTGAGGTAATCTCATCCAGCCCCATGGTTTTAACCACTACTCATGGCTGATGCCTTTCAGATTTCTGTCTTTCCCCCTAAGCTCTGGTTGTACACATCTAGTTTCTTACCATATAACTTCTCTTGGATTTCTCAGAGACATCTCTAACCTAAGGCCCAAAATTTAATTTAATTTTGATTTTTACCTCATAGGCCTATAAATGGCACCACCCACCTCATTCATGCCCAAGCCAGGAGACTTGAGTCATTTTTGCCCCTTCCTTTTCCTCTCCCTCCATGTCTCGTCTTTTGGTAAATGTTGTCAGTTCTCTTTTCAAAATACATTTTGATTCTAGCTGCTTTTCTCCTTCTGCTTCACCAGGGCAGACCACCATCATCACTTGTCTGGGCCATTAAAATATCCCCTTCATGGGCCTTCCCTCTTCTACCTTGGCCCTTCTGTTACCTGCCAGGCAGAGCTGTCTTTTAAAACCATGAATCAGATCATAATACTTTCCTTCTCAAAAAACACTCTGATGGATTCTCTCTGCACTTAAAACAAGATCCTACCGCTTCCTATGACCTAAGTATCCCTTCACGACCTGATTATAGTTCCTACCCCTTCTCCTTTTTGTCTTTTGTGGGCTACCCTGGCCCACCCTATTTCAGTTCATTCTTGCTTCTGGGTCTTGGCTCCGTCAAGATGGCTCATTCTTAACGGCCACAGCTCAAATCTTGCCTAACCTGAGCCTGATCACCTAAACAAAGGACAATCGTCTCTCCCTTCACTCATCACTCTCACATGCCCCTGTGTACGTCCTCCACAGCAAAACCACTTTTTCAAACCATCTTGCTCATTTACTGTTCTGTGTGTCCCACCAGAGTATATGTTTTCCTGAAGGTAGGCTCTTTGTCTTGATCCCTGCCAAATTCCTGGCACCAGAAGTAGTCGTGCCACCCAGTAGGGGCTGGATAACATGTTGAGTGAATGGAAAGTGAATGAACGATCACTACTACCCTAAAGAGCAAATATGTCTGTAGAAACATATCTACTTAGTTTTTCAAGTGCTTCTGGGTCATTAGAGAGAGATGTTCTAATTGCTCAATGTCAACTTCTTGTTTTGATATTTTGGTCTCTGACCCAGCCTGTGGGAGAGACATCACCTTGCCGATGCTTCTGTACAGTGAGACAGGGGCCCTTTTGCCTTCTCCTTGGGACAATGAAAGGTGGGAGACCCATGGTGCTAAATATTGTCTGTAAAGGACAGCTTGACTCCTCCGTCTCTGTTAGCATAATCACGAGAGCCCAGGGAGAGGCTGTGTCTGAAAGTACTGTGTAAACTATATGTAAACTATACAGAGGAGCACACGTGAGATACTTTTATCAAGGTCTGGCTTGGTCTGACTCAGAACTGAATCCAATCCTCTAACATACCTTGACAGTGTCAATAAACCATACTGAAGGTATGAGATAAGGAAGCATACTTGGGTATGGTAGTATTCTTTTTTTTTCCTTAAAGCATAGTCATCTGTCAAATGTTAAAATTTAAAAACTGGAAGATATTTCAATATGTAAACTTTGCTGTTTCCTGCTCTGAGTGGAGCATGGTAAAAACTTTTGTTATTATATAAATTATTATGTAAATATTCCTTTAGTGAGAAAAGTAGAAACTTATTCAATATATGGCATGAAGTAAAATGTATTAAATAAATTAAATTAAATGTATTAAATGTATATTGGAATGTGTTTGTATTCTAATGGAAACATGATCATTTATACTTCCACTGAATAGGTTATTATATTTTAGATAATATACATAGTGTATACCTATGATATATATCTATATAGATATATATAGATAGATAGTCAATATCTATATATTTAGATAAGTATACATAGTATATACATATACATATAAATTATACTATTAAGTTACTGCTCTACATTTAGCAATGATTATAAAGGCAGGCAATTATACACAGAAAACATTTTTTTTAATTTGCTTCTTGTGAATATTCTATTATGTCAGGTCATTTAACATACAAACTAAAACATTTAGTAAATGATTCCATATACTGGTTTTCTCTGAAAGTCCCCTATATTCGCTATCATGTACATTTTAGGCGGAGGGAAGTCAAGAAAAAGCTTGTTCCTTCAAAATTTTATATTGCCTATTTCACTTTTTGAAACAACCAACATGTTGCCATAGATGTGTATTAAGGGAGACTCATTATCTCTGTTGGCCCACACAGAAGGCTGAGGGGAGGCAGCATCGGACAGCTCATTCCTAGCTGAGGGGAGGAGAGAATATTGGCTAGGATCTGCCTCCCCCCTTCCCCCATCCACTCTCAGCTGCCTTTCCTTTTTCTCTTTGACCTCATCCTGTGGCTGCTGAGAAAATATTTTATCCTGGAAATCGTGCAAGCTGGTCTTAGAATTAAAGAACTTGGATCACAAACTTGGAAATAAAGGAAATCCTAAAAGCAAACACCAGCTTTTAAATAATTTTCAATATCATCTCTCATCTTTGATAGAGGCCTTAAAGTCTTTATGTCATCTTTTTCTCTGAAGAAAACTTTTGGAAACACACACACACACACACACACACACAGAAGTAAAGAAAGAGAGATATTTAGAAAAGTTTAATTCCACCTAACTTTGTTCTCCTGGTTTGGTAAAGTGCAGGTGAGACCCTCAAAGTACCTAAAGGTGTCAATGGTAGTGAAAGCAATGGTCTCAAACGTGTGCAAAATTCACCTCCTTTCATTCTGACTTAAAATACCAGAGAAGTTGTAAGTATGTGGGAGTGTGTCTGTGTGTGTGTATAATTGTATAGAGATACATATCAGAAATGTTTTTCATTTAAACTCTATGTAGTCACCTTAAAATTCTGGCCTAAAAGTGCATTAACTTACAAAACACATGTGTTTTGAAATGAGGAAACCATTAAGGTTGACAATTTATCGTTGGTTTTGGTGCTATTTAGTTAAGGGCACATGTGTTTAGCATATGACACAGACATTAGAATCAAAGCTTCTATGTTTCAAAACCTATCAGAAGCAGTCCCTGACATCTTGTACCCTTGTGGTGCTCTCTGGCTTTTTTCCAAGTGGAAGAATTCCATATGACATCAGTGGTTATAGTACTTCTATATACAGTTACCTTCAATTGCATCTGAATTTTGACAAGGGCTTCTGAAAGACTTCTAACATTCTTATAAAAGCTACATTTCTAAGTAGATAGGAGATACAGTTTTAAAATCTGCTTTTGAAACATGCCTGGAAGAGAAACTGACAACTTATTTTTTTGCTGAATGGGAAGCGCTCACCTAGCACCCAGTTCCCAGAACCCAGACTTGTTTGTTGATGGGGAAGACAAACTCAAGGATCTTATTTCATGCTGCCTGTACTTTTTCACTGAACCCCTACAGACAAAAAAGATGCTTTGTGATTTGGGGACCATCATTATGTGACCCTCACCTGCCTTTGAGAAGCTCACTTGACTCTTTGCTCCCATATTTTCACCTGCAAAGTCTCAAGAGGTACATGGGACCCAGGGGCTGAGCTACTGATATCTCTGAGTGTGAGAGTTTACCCTTGGCCTCCTAGAAGAGACATGCAAGGAGTGGCTCTCCTGAGCTCCCTAAGGGCAGGTACATCCACGTACCTCTCTCATGCCACGTACCTCTCTCAGCTCTTTTAGCCCCCTTCGGCGTGCTAGTTTATCAGAGAAGAAGCCATTTCTTCCCTAAAACTTTGGAGCAGGTGAGCTGGGGCCAGCAAAGACAGTAAGCACAGAGGGGCTCTAACCTGCCTGTTAGGGCCCTCAAGGCGCCTCTTCACCATCAAGTGGTTGGAATAAATCTGCAGGCAGGAAGCATATGTTAGGTTGTTGCTATTATTATTGCATACTATGTCAATAGACATTATATACTACCTAAATATTTCCAGGATATCATTGCATTTTAAACTACTCCCTTGTTTTGTAGGTAAGGAGATAAGGAAGCAGAAAGGCTGAACACCTTGGTCCTTACAAGAAAAACAGTGTTGATACTATATTGTGTTCATGTGTAAGAAGGAGACTATGAATATGGATGAATGAATGCAAATGAAATGAATGAATAAATCAGAGCAGAGAGACTGACTTGCCCTGATCTGCAGATGCTTCATTTTCAAAGCTATCTTCTAGATATCTCAGCATACAGTGAGATTGTTTTACCTTTCTAGCCAGCCAACCTTTCCCATCGTCCAAACTTAAATTACATAAACATTAATGAGAGGCACAAACCCAAACCCAGAAGAGTTAAACATTTTTTAAAAGCTTTAAATATTTGCGTATTGTAAATACATGCTTTATTTGACAAAACTGGTCCATAGTCATAAATTAAAATGCAAGGCTCTGTGAAATTCCACCGAGTGTCATTATTCTAAAAATGTTCCCAGCATTTGAATTGCCCCTCTGTTCTCTGCAATGGCTCACATATGTGCACACCACCAACAGGCCGTGGCAGAACAGAGGAGCGATTCACACAGAACTGCATTAGGAATTTGTGAATTCCATTGGTGGACATGGACTGGACAAGAAACTCCATTTTGAACAGTCTCTGACAAGGAGGGCTGGCCTCGGATACAGACTTCATGACAGTGACGTTAAGTGTCTGCAACTACAAGTTGGAGTGGGAGAAACCCACCTCCCATAACAGGACTGCAAAATTGTGACAGGCAAGATAATCAGCTCAATACCAGGACTAATTAGAGCCAGAGCCATATCAAGTTGAAATACCAAGCAACTTGACCTTTAGATTTCAGAAAAGGTCTCATTCAAGACCAGGAAAACCTGACTAGGTGACTTTTCAAGGTTATTCCCCAATTTACTTGCATGCATGTTCTTTAAAATCAGAGCTGTATTTGGTCTGTGTTGTGACCTTCAAGGCTGCTTTCATCTCTCCTTGCTGTTTCTGCATTTCTCTCCCCAGCAGTACATACATACCACCTTTCCCTTCAGCCCTGGAGACACACAATAAATCCTCCTAGCATTGGTCACCCATCAACACATTTTTATTTTCAGTCCTTCAGACTAGAGGAGCTCTCCCTCTGTGGGAAACTATATTGAATATCATTACGAGAGAGCCTTCTCTTCTCTCTGTCATTAGGAACAATATCGGTATATCTATTTTCAAGATTCCCAATGTAGCTAAATAAGAAAGACTCTCTACCTCCCCAATGAGATTCTCAGCACCTTGGCACAGGGGAATCTTTTGTTCGTCTTTGATGAGTTGATTTTGAGAAAAGAAACAATCAACAAATCCTCTTCCTCTTCCAACCACCCCCCCCCCCGCCCAACCATCCTAAAGCAAGTTTTTAAATTATCATGGACTTTGAGATAATTGGGGGTGAATATTAAAGTTCTAGGAGAGAAATTAATTGGAAGAATGGAAATTATTTAAAATATTTTGAAAACACACTGGAAAAATATGCTAAAGCAAATGTTATGATCTGAGTGCCTGTTTTCTAGCACCTTCTTCATTATTTTCACATCTCCCTGATAACTGGGCTGGTAACTGTTCCTGTTTCCCTTTTCACATTAAAGGGTGTCGGTGAGAAGTGACTGAGTGCTGTGACAAAGGCCAGTCAACAACCAATATGCATTCTCAGTATCAAGTTGTCTATTCAGAAGCTTACAAAAAGCTAAATTTCCATGGCTGTCCTGGCAGGTATGGCAGAGTTACCAGACCAGTGCCTAAGTTCATTACAGAATCCATTCCAGAGCAGTGCTTATGTTTGCAGTAACTGGAGCCTTTGTAGTTAGATCTTAATTTTATTTAGAAGCCAGAAATGATGGCACCTGGGTGGCTTAGTTGGGTAAGTGACTGACTGCCTTCATCTCAGGTCATGATCCTTGAGTCCTGGGATGGAGTCCTACATCAGGCTCCCTGCTCAGCAGGGAGTCTGCTTCTCCCTCTGACCCTCCCCCTTCTCATGTTCTCTCTCTCATTCTTTGTCTCTCAAATAAATAGATAAAATCTTAAAAAAATACAAAGCCAGAAAGGAAGAAACATGAGGCAGTTTTTAATCATCACTTCGACTTATGACTTATTTTGAAACTCAATCGTTCCCTGGTTTCATCATTTGGTAGAATCTTGAGTACTATTCCTGGGAATTTTTTAGCAGCTCATTCTTTTCATAGTGAATTCAATTTGCTTTTCATTGTCCCCCTAGTAGAAAAGCATGAAATCCCTTTTAGAACAACTGTAACCTGCTTCCACAGTCCTCCCAAAGAGTGACAAGGACCTAACAGGCATAGATCAAGGGCGAAGCAAGGATTAGAGCCTCGTCTATGCGTGTGGTGGGGGTGGGGAGAAGGCAGTCTCACTGGGCTGCTTTGTCTTGAAGAGCACGATCTTCTCAAACATTGTATTTAAATCTTATAAAATCCAGAAGGTATAATAGATTGTTTTCTTTTCACTGCTCTAAGGGGACCTCTGTTACTTACTAGCTGTGTGACCTCAGCAAGTTACTTACTCTCCCTGGGACTTAGCCTCCTCCTCTGTGGTCTGGATAATGATGCCTACCTCACAGGCTTATTCTGAGAAATTAAAGGAAGAATGTCTATAAAACATTTGAATGAATTCTAACACACTGATGGCATAGTAGTCATCACAGTGTGCCTTACTCTGCCAAATCAAGTATATTGCAGTATGGATACAGAAAGAAAAAAAGAATTGGTGTAGATAGAAGATCTGGAAAGAGATTAAGTAAAGACATTGGGGTAAACCACAAAACTGAGCAGTGGCAACGATGGGGAGAGGGAGAGGCTAGCCTTAGACAGCTGGGCACTGTACATGTGGTGAGGTCCTCTCAGGGATGTGGTTATGAGGATGCTTTCTTTCCTCTCCTTGAGAGAGTGTGCCAACTGAATGTAGGAAAAGGACTTTGGAAAAGAGGAAAAGGACTTAGGAAAAGACCCATGTTCTTTGCATTAAATGGTAGCTGGAAGAAAGTCTAGGGAGACGTTAGCATTTTGCCTCCACCAAGAAGGGAGGTGGGCCCTGGAGTCTGACCTGGGTTTGGATTGCTGCTGGCTGCATGGTTTCTAGGAAATCATGTATCCTTATCTGGAAGTCTCAGTTTCCTTTCTATAAAATGAAGTAAGCTGATGTTGGGATAATGAATGAAAAGTACCTGCCACATAATACATTTAATAAATGTTAATTATTATTTATTATTAATTATTGTAATTTTAATGTTGCCAAAGCAAATGTTTACCAATGAGAAAAAAAGAATGAATGTGATAGTGCGTTTGGTTTATTTTCCTTTCTATTAAAAAGTGAAGTTTGCGGTATTAATGGTTCCCAGGGCCATCATAAGATTATGTATGATTTTTAAAGGTGTTGAAATCAACCACTCTGCAAGGTTATGGTCTAGGGGAAACTTTCACTGAATCATTTGTTAAATTCACATGTACAAGTACTACAGGGAGTTAGTTCTAAAGTTGGCCATTTCCTGTGAAAACAGAAGAAGTATCTCAAGTCTAGAATTCCTTTTGTGGGCCGAGAGGAAGCTCTGGGCAATCTAAATAGTTTTGTTTGTTTGCTTGTTTGTTTTGTGGATGGTAGGGGTAGGACTTAGGCTATGTGGTCTTACAAAATTGGTGGATATAGTCAAAAAGGGTAACTCCAGAATTTGCTTTCAGGGCTGTTTATTATCTCCTGATGCAAGGGCTCCCTCTGCAGGCACCAGTAACTCTCAGCTCCTGCATGGGAAGCTAAGTCCAGCTGTGCAAGTGCCTGTCCTAATTCCTTTTATTTGCGATTGTCATGCCATCCACTGACAATAGAATCACACGTCTGAAAGTGTCATGGTGAATGTATTTTGTAGGTACCACTGGTGCTGCATTGTGGCAGACCGGGTGCTATCAAATGGTAAAGTGAGTCTGGACCATGGTCCTCTTGTAGGCCCTCACTTGGTGCTGTGGCCTTCTACGGGCACATGGCCAAATGAACCAAAGACAGAATACATCTTCAAGACCGCATCATAGTAGGGAGACACTGTTTCTGTGGTTCCCATAGCTCATTAAGTACTTGATATTCCCATCTATTAAAAAGTATGGTACCTGGGGCTCCTGCGCGTGGCTCAGTGGGTTAAGTCTCTGCCTTCAGCTCAGGTCATGATCCCAGGGTCCTGGGATTGAGCCCTGCATGGGGCTCTCTGCTCAGCAGGGAGCCTGCTTCCCTCTCTCTCTCTGCCTGCCTCTCTGCCTACTTGTGATCTCTGTCTGTCAAATAAATAAAATCTTTATTAAAAAAAAAATATGGTACAGAAACACCGAGGGACAACCCTAAACCATGTTACAGACCAACTGTAATGTCTGCAGAGTATGTTAAGCTAAGACTTGATTTAAAGTCTGTCAGATAAATCAATGCATATATCAGATTCTATTTACCTAGGTCAAAAGATCATAAAAGATAATTTGGATAGATAAAAACAGCTATATGTCAACAATTACATGGATAAAGATGGACAGCTTATTTGAGGGAGACACTGTAGCATCATAGATGATGTGAGAAACATGCTATCAAAGTTCATTGGCCAAGGTTCAAGGACAGAAAGGGCAGTAAGGAGTCCACAATGTCTGCACTCAGCCTTCAGGCACCCCTACATGATGAGAGTCAGGGAAACTGAGTAAGAGAGAGAATGAATAGCACTAATAAACGCAGACAAGGCTGGCTTAAAGTACACTCACTCACAACTTATTTCAACTGTTTTTCCCACCTGGGCTCAGTGTGTGTGTGTGTGTGTGTGTGTGTGTGTGTGTGTGTGTTAGTATGACTGATACTAATAGAGAATGAAGTTTTAACTAAAATCTTCACAAGAAAAATACCATGAATTGTAGAGTGTTGAATTCTTTCTTTCTTTTTTTTTTTTTTAAGATTTTACTTATTTATTTGACAGACAGAGATCACAAGTAGGCAGAGAGGCAGGCAGAGAGAGAGGAAGGGAAGCAGGCTCCCCGCTGAGCAGAGAGCCCGATGCGGGGCTCGATCCCAGGACCCTGGGATCATGACCCGAGCTGAAGGCAGAGGCTTTAACCCACTGAGCCACCCAGGCGCCCCTGCTGAATTCTTTCTTAAGAGAAATATTACTCAATAAAAAAATCTCCTACCCTGTCTCCATATTCTAAAATTTTAAAAGGTGTGTAACATTTGGGACATAACCAAGAATGCACGAAAGATATGTATGTTCTAATGATACTGAATCCGCCCATGTGCTTTCATCCTTTGCCCATATTTCTATCTCTAAAATCTTGTATTCTTCTCCTTATTAACGGTGAACATCATGGCAACCTTTCCTCACCTTTATTGGTGAGGTTTTTATTGGATGTCATTCATGGATCGAAAATAATACGGTTATAAACATTTTATTATGAAGATTATTATGTGCATGTAGAAGTAGAAAGGCTAGTAAAATGAACTCCCATTTACCTGTCACACTTGAGCTAATATCAGTGTGTGGTCAATCCTGTTCTACCATCCTCTTCCCCTTCGTCCACTGCATTCCTCCAAAGCAAATCCCAGACATCTCCCATATAAAGGTTTAGCATTTATCTCTCAAATATAAAAGCTCTTTTTTAAAAAAAATTGCTGCAGTACCATTAGCAAACTTAAAAAACATTAGTAATTCCTCAGTATCATCAAATATCCAGTGTTCAGATTTATCAGCTTGTCTTACAAATTTGTTACAGTTGGCTTGTCTGAATTGGGATCCAAATGATGTCCACACATTGCATTCGATTGAGATGCTTCTTAAATCTTTTTTAAGCAATGGTTAGTCATCCTGTTTTTCCCTTGTGCTTTCTGTGTGGATGAGCTCCTTGTCCTTGAGGGTCTTGTCGATGCTATTCCTATGGTGTCGACATGTTTCTATGTCCTGTGGTTGTCAGATTTAGAGACTTGCTCAGATACAGGTCCTAATTTTCTTAGCAGAAGGCTTTCCAGGTGGGGTTGTGGACTCCCCATTGTGCCATATCCACCATACCCCCTTGGGGCTCTGTGTTTCCAACCTCATCAGGCAAGGGCCAAGGTGAATAGCAACACAAGAGGGAGCCATTGTATCTGGGGTGGTGTTCACGGTAGCCAGGCAAAGAAGAATTACTTTTGACAAAACATCAAATGGTTCTCGGTAGACTCTATTGAACTATGTTTACCTGGGTTCTGTTTGGCTGGCGGGCGTCAAAATGCAGCAAGTGTGTGAATCAGTCAGGGATAACTGGAGACTCTCCCCCAGTGAACTTATGCTCCCTCTGAAGGTATGTATCTTGAGTAAAGAGACTCAAGAAAGGAGAGACCACAGAAATGTATGTACAGGACACATCATGTTCTCTACTTGGAGTTCTTGATGATAAGTGATCATTTCAGCTGGGAGAAACTTTGGGTCACTCAAAGTTGGGAATCAGAAGGAGAGAGGTGTTAGGGAGATAATTAGTACCTGCGGTCACAAAAGCAGCTATGGACTATGAGGGAGAGATGGAGACAGGTGACCAGAATCATAAAAGTGACTTGCGGGCACAAGGGAAATAGGTAGTTATGAAATTAGAGATTAGAAGCATTAAGTTGGCAATGAAGTTTACATCTTTTCCTTTTCTTTTAAGGCCTTGTTTTCTCTTTAGGATTTATAAGTAGAAAGCAAAGTTAAATGAGGATGGGCTGTTTTGCTAGATAAACAATTTAATCATTTCTTATAATCTATGATTTTGCACTGTTGCAATCTAGAAGCTATTTAGCTCCTAACAGAATATGGATGAAATGGGACCTCAGGCAAAGAGCTTGGGAGATTTACCTTCAAAGCCTGGCTGGCTTTGGCTTCTTTCTTCTTCTTTATAATTTTGTTGAGACATATTTTATATATTCTAGAACTCACACACTCCAAGTGTATGTTTCAATGATTTTTAAAGGAAATTTAGCAAGTTGTAGGCCTTACTATAAATCAGTTTTAGAACATTTTCTCCCCCCCAATAAAATCCTTTGTGCCCATTTACAGTTAATCTTGCCCTAGTTCCTGCTCCTCATCCCAGGCAATCATGGATTTACTTTCTGTTTCTATAGATTTTCCTTTTCTGGACATTTCATACAAATGGAATAAAATATGTGGTCTCATAGATCAGGCTTCTTCCACTGAGAATAATGTTTTTGAGGTTCATGCATGTTGTAGCTTATAGCTGTGGTCCATTCCTTTTAATTGCTGAATATATCACCTTTTATAGTTGATAGGCATTTAGGTTGTTTCTAGTTTTTAGCCATTATGAATAATTCTGCTAAGAGCATTCATATGTAAGTCTTTGTGTGGACTTATGTTTTCATTACCCTTGGGTACAGGAGTGAAATTACGAGTATATGGTAAATCGATGTTGAACTTTTTTTTTTAAAAGATTTTATTTATTTATTTATTTGACAGAGAGAGAGATCACAAGTAGGCAGAGCAGCAGGCAGAGAGAGAGAGGAGGAAGCAGGCTCCCTGCTGAGCAGAGAGCCCGATGTGGGGCTCCATCCCAGGACCCTGGGATCATGACCTGAGCCGAAGGCAGAGGCTTTAACCCACTGAGCCACCCAGGCGCCCGATGTTGAACTTTTTAAGAAATTGCCAAACTGTTTTCCAAAGTGGCTGTACCAGCAACTTGCAAGCGCTCCTCCTTCTCCACGTCCTCCTAGTTCTGCTTGTCAATAGCTGTGCAACTTTAGACTAACTTTAGTTTTCTCTTTAATAAAACAGCTGGGGTGGGGGGCCTGAGTGGCTCAGTCCATTGAGCGTCTGACTCTTGGTTTCAGCTTAGGTCATGATCTTAGGGTTCTGGGATCGAGCCCCACATTGGGCTCTGTTCTCAGCCTGGAGTGTGCTTGAGATTCTCTCTTCCCTCTGCCCCTCCCGCTCCTGCTCTCTTTCTTTCTCTAAAACAAATAAATAAATCCTTAAAACAACAACAACAACAACACACAGCTGGGGTGAGGCATTAATATTTCCCAAGTGCCTCCTCAGCTAGATAGGCACAGTGGCACAAAAGAGGGAGCCATTTTATCTGGGGTGGGCTTCACAGGACCCAGGCAAAGAAGACAGTTATTTCCGGTAAAACACTGAATGGTTCTGGGTAAAATCTATTGAACTGTGTTTACACATACTTCAGGAGATTTGTGTATTGTGTGTTATGTGGTCATGATACAATAGATTGTGTGTCTCTATCACAGTCTCTAGACATTGTGATCGAGACACTCATATTCTTTGTCTTACTTCCCTGTCATCCCCAGGAAACCTAAGTGTGATTTTGTATATATCTGATGAATGTACTGAGGTTCAGAAACGTTAGATGAGTTAGTCATCGCTATAACACAGGGTCGTCGGGAGTACTGAATTACATCCAGTAACCTGTACGAACATGTGGGGCAGAGTCCTGGGTACACAGAAGGTGGCTAATGAAGAGATTTTAATTTCTGTACTTCTTCCCGTCGTTCACATCTCACACAGATCCAACCACAGGGCCTGAGCTACCCTAATCAGGGCCCACCACTCTTCTGGGCTAGTTGCCTGTTCTAAAAGGCTTTAGGGAATCTGCAAAGCTTGTGTAGAACTTATCCTGTAACCACAACTGCTTCCAGGGCAGAAATATCTCAAAGCTCATCCTTGACCCCTAATAGCATAATTTTTGTTGCATAAAACACTAAAAGCAACTAGTTCAGGATGGGGTTACAGCTTTCAATGGTTTCTTTTTATTCTCCTCTCTTCTTTCTCCCTCCACTCACAATGGCGGCACTTCTCCAAATTCCAGTGAAGGGAGTTATGAAAAAGTACCTTTGAGGTTGTTAAAAGTTAACCAACTTGATTGCTTTGAAATGGACCCGTATCAGTTGGCTGGAAGGTTACTTAAATGGCAATAAGAAATGAAAACAAAAGGTAACAACACTCCCTTTGTCAAGTAGAGGAAAGTGATCTGCGAGAAAAGGCACAATATCTTAGTCAAATTCAAGGATTTGGGTTTTAAAATATATTTTTATATATGAAAGTTTGTACAAAATATTTTTCACATGAAATATAAAATTTTATATAAACTATACAACATAAAGGTTTTTTTGTTGTTGTTGTTTGTTTCAGATCAGTAACTTGTCATTCATTGTGTCTTTTCAGGGAGAGCCTGGTGTCAGAGGCCCCCCAGGCCCCTCTGGGCCTCGGGGCATAGGAACCCAAGGGCCAAAGGTGAGTCTTTAAGTCTGTGCTCTGTGTGAAGTTCAGGTACCATCCGTGCCAAACGAGTGAACATTAACTTCATAGCACATGTTTATTTTAGTGTTGACTTATTTTTTCTGGAGTGCTGATGAGAAGTCTTATTTTTCTCATATTATGTAGCTTTCAAGAAAATAGATTGTTTAAGTGTACAAAGCCATTTACTTCCCCAAAAGAAATTAGAAAGTGTCTCTTAAGAAAGTGGTTGCAAAACGCTCAAAATATTTCCAGTTTTCTTAGAGGCCGTGCCATCATTAAGGAGCACATTTTCCCTCTAGTCAGAGGGGCCTCAGCTGGCCCTTCAACAGAATGCCTGCTAATCTGTCTGTTGTGTCAAATATGCATAGTCCACTCTGTCAGGGCCGCAGGGCCAGGGTCTAGATTTACTGTCCCCGTGGAAGGTGCGAGAAACTTCCTCAGGCTCCCTTTGCTGTCCTTTGCTTTGTCGTCTCCAATCTGGTGGTTATTCATCCTTTCCTTCTCATAATCCAGTGTTTTTCAATGAGGGAGACCTTGCCCTCCCTGGTTTGCCCTAGGGGAACATTTGGCGATGTCTGGAATCATTTCTGGGTGTCACAGCAGGGGGAGGAGTGCTGCTGGCATCTAGTGGGGAGGGGTCAGAGATGCTGCTAAACATCCTAGAGCGCACAGGACAGCCCCCAGCTCAACGTGGGAATAGCGCAGAGGTCCAAGAGCTGTGTTAACTCTTGATTCACGTGCTCAACAAATAGTTCTTTGATTTGTTCAGAAACTAAAATGAAGAGGTATCAGGCATGTTCATAGGGAAAACAGGTGTCAATGAGCCACTCATTACAAATTCAAATTTCAAATATCTATGTTTGTGACCAGAATGCACAGAAGTGAATTAGAGCCCCACATCAGAGAGGGCAGGGCAAAGAAGGCCTTATGAATCAAAGATTTTACTGAGGATCCTAGAACTACCAAGATTCTTAGTTTATCTTTTTTTGTCCATCGACTTCATTTTGGCAGTTGGTTTCTTTTTATTCCTAACTTTCTGGATCACTTTACATGGATAAAGATGCTCCCAAGATGTTCATAGTTGTTATCACTGGGTGGTAGAAAGAAGGGTCTATTTTTTCTTTGTTGTTGTCCTCTTTATTTCTGTTTTTAATTTTTTTTTTCAATGAGCAGGTGTTCCTCTCACAATTAGAAAAAAATAAAGCTTTTTCTGTAGTGGAAAGAAAAAAAAGGCCGACTTATACAGTAACTTCTATGAACCCAGCAGTTCTCAAAGCTTGTTCCATCAAAATTTAACTAGCAAACTTCTGGAATAAAAAAAGTTAAGCTAATCTCTCTATTGTGGGACTTCCTAGAGGCTTTAATGTATTTCTATGGGCATACTTGGAGACATTGTAGGTTCAGGTCAAGACTACCACAATAAAGAGAGTCCAATGAATGTTTTGATTTTGCAGTACATATAAAAGTTATGTTGCCCTTATATTCTAGTCTATTAAGGGTGTAATAGCGTTATGTCTAAAAAAACCCCCAATGATTATATCTTCATTAAAAATGCTTTATTGCTAAAAATGCTAACCATCATCTGAGCTTTCAGCAAGTTGTCATCTTTTTGCCGATGGAGGGTCTTGCCTCCATGTTGATGGCTGCTGACTGATGAAGAGTGTGGTTGTTGGAGGTCGGGGCGGCTGTGACAATTTCTGAAAATAAGACCACGATGAAGTTTGCCACCTTGGTTGACTTTTCCTTTCACAAATGACTTCTTTGTGGCATGCATTTGACAGCATTTTACCCAGAATAAAACTTCTTTCAAAGTTGGAGTCGTTCCTCCCAAACCCTGCCACTGCTTTATCAACTAAGTTTATGTAATTCTAAATCCTTTGTTATCCTTTCAGTGAATCTTCACATTTCTTACAAAACGTATTTCTTAAGTAAGAACTTTAAAGTCAGATTTACTCCTTGATCCATGGGCTGCAGAATGGATGCTGGCTTAGCAGCCATGGAAACATTAATCTCATCGTCCTCCTCCACCAAGAACTCTTGAGTGACTAGGTGCGTTGTCGATATTCTGAAAGCAATCTTCCGAGCAGCAGGCCTCCACAAGGGCTTAAAATATTCAGTAAACGATACTGTAAACAGAGGTGCTACCATCAGGCTTTGTTGTTCATTTATAAAACATAGAGTAGACTTAGCATACTTTTTAAGGGCCCTGGGATTTATGAAATGGCAAATGAGCACAGGCTTCGACTTACGTCCCCAGCTGTATCAGCCCCTAACAAGATGGTCAGCCTGTACTTCGAAGTTTTGAAGCCAGCCACTGACCTCTTCCTAGCTATCAAAGTCCTAGATGGCATCTTCTTCCAATCCAAGGCCATTTCATCTACGCTGAAAGTCTGCTGTTTAGCGCAGTCGCCGTCACTTACTCTCTGAGCTTGACCCGTTCACCTTGCTGCAGCTTCGGCAGCACCGGCCGTTCACCTCGTACTTTCACGTTAGGGAGAGGACTTCCTTCCTCGTGAACCAAGCTCTGCTAGCTTCCAACCTTCTTCTGCAGCTTCCTCGCCTCTCCCAGCCTCCAGAAAATTAAGAGAGTGGGGGTCTTGCTCTGGATTAGGCTTTGGCTTAAGGGAAAGTTACGGCTGGTTTGATCTGCCCAGACCACTAGAACGTTCTCCATGTCAGCAGGGAGGCTGTTCTGCTTTCTCAAACCTCATGAGTTCACTGGAGGAGCACTTTTCATTTCCTTCAAGAACTTTTCCTTTGCATTCACAATTTTGCTAAATGTTCAGAGCAAGAGGCCTACCTTTGGCCCTATCTTGGCTTTCGACATGCCTTCCTCACGAAGCTTAATCACTTTTAATTAATTAATTAAAATTTTTTTAAAAAAAGATTTTTATTTATTTATTTGGCAGACAGAGATCACAAGGAGGCAGAAAGAGAAAGGAGGAAGCAAGCTTCCTGCTGAGCAGAGAACCCGATGTGGGGCTCCATCCCAGGACCCTGAGATCATGGCCCGAGCCAAAGGCAGAGGCTTTAACCCACTGAGCCACCCAGGCACCCCTCTAGCTTTTCATTTAACGTGAGAGATATGTGACTCTTCCTTTCGCTTGAACACTTAGAGGACACTGTAGGGTTATTAATTGGTCTTATTTCAGTATTGTTGGCCGTAAGGGTGTAGGGAGGCCTGAGGGGAGGGAGAGACAGAGGGGAACGCTATGGAACACAGGGGAACAGCTGGTGGAACGATCAGAACTGTACTATGTTTGTCATCAACTTAGATATCTTAAATGGGTACAGTTCGTGGTGCCATTATAATAATAGTACCATCAAAGATCACTGATCAGAGATCACCATAAGCAATATAATAACAACGAAAAAGTCTGAAATATTGTGAGAATTATCAAAATGTGACACGGGGACAGAAAGTGAGCAAATGCTGTTGGAAAAATAGCATGGCTAGACTTGCCGGACACAGCGTGGCTACAAACCTTCAGTCTGTAAAAAAGCAGTATGTGGGGAGCCAAATAGGGAAGCACCAGGAAACAAGGTAGGCCTCTATGCACTTGGGGTCTCCAAGGAGAGGCACACACATGGTACAGAACACTTTCCAATCTCATTTGACCACAGAAGTCTTTCCTCAAGAAGCATGGAGTTCACTTATGTTGTAGAAAACACGTACTGGGAAATGAGGTACTTTTGCTTCATTGACCTATTTTCCTATCCACTGAATCTTTAACTGCAACCTCAGGGAATAGCACTCCATATGGAAATGGAGAAACACAGGAGAGGCTACGCGGAATTATGTGTGAGCAGTCTTCACAGCCCCAGTGTTCTTGGGGTTGGTGGTAGGGCAGCGAGAGGAGCCCAAGGAGACAAGAATACTGGACCAATGCTTCTGCTTAGGCCAAGCAGCTCTGCTTTGCCTTTTTACTTGAATTTGGATTATGCATAAGATTTTTGCAAGGGTTCTGTGGCTTAAAATTGGGGGGAAAACACTGTTTTATATAAGATATGATATAGCTTCATGGGGCACATGGATGTAGGTCCTGATCTGACCAAAGTAAGAAGGAAGCCAAGAGCAGTAATACATTGTTTCTTCCTGAATCTTCTCATACTTGTCTTCAATTTCTCTTCATCTTCCAACAGGGAGACATCGGGCAGAAAGGCTTGCCTGGCCCTCCTGGTGCCCCCGGCTATGGATTACAAGGAATTAAAGTAAGTGGATGCGATCGCTTGAGTCACATCTCAGTTCACGAAAATGATGAGAGAAGAGGTTGTGGGTAATATCAAACGTGGCTACTATGAAATGAATTTAATATGATCTTAGCAGTTAAAATGGCCTCCAATACTTAGAGACACAATCCAGAAGTGTAAAAATGTTCTAAGTGCATTCGTTCCACGAACATGAGACATTACCTAAATTGCTTGGTGAGACATTTAGGGGTTACAGTGGGTTTTTCGTCCCTGCTGGTCTCTGAGCCGAGTGGAGAACACATGCCCAGCTGTGTGTTCGCTCCCTGTCTCTGTCTCCGTCGTCTCTCGCCTTCCTCGCCAGTATCTTCCATCCTTAGCCCAGGGCTTCCTCGTCTTAGCTCACAGTGGAACCGCCTAGGGAGCACTATGAATAATACAGACGACCTAGCCCAGAAAAATGAGATCTGAATCTCCAGCGCTAGTGCTTGGACACTGTGGGTGTTCCATACGGGTGAAAGCCCCCAGGTGATTCTCCTGCACATCCAGGGTGAGAACTCCGGCTCTGGGCGCCGAGTCTATGTCATTGGAATTCACAGCTCCCTGGGTTCCTCACTCTTCCTGTCTCAACAGCCATAAGCCCATCCAGCAGTGAGGGACCGCCGGGGTGGCCCAGACCTTTATAGACAAAATATGGCATCTGAAGGCTGCTATGCAACCTCAAACAATATCCTCTTCTACATATCCTGTGTTGATTTATTGATTTTTAATTTTTATTTCTCACTGGCTCATTCTCCTTCCATTTTCTCCCAAAGAAACTTCTATTGTTTTTTACCACGCGTAAGCTTCGAAAATGAGTAATTCGTTTGCTAGATAATTGATATTGACTCTTAAAAAGTGGAAACATTCACAGTCAATTCTTTTTCAAATAGAATGTCCTAGGAAGTAGGAGGCAGTAGGAGCTTGAGATAATAATTGTGAAAAATGCTGTGTTGAAAATAAATCACCTGTTCCTGCATAGAGAGTGAGCTTATCGAGAGCCAAAGTCATGGAATCTGTGTTAGATCTTTCCCTCTACCACACAGCGTCTAGGGCTTCTGAGGTTGGTCTTCTGAACAACAGCTGCCCATCTGTGGGGCTGAAGATCAAGGGAACGCTTGACAGTTAGCCGGTCTTTTCACCATTAGCTCAACTCACACATGCTGGTAGTTCCTTATCATAATTGTTCAATCCAGTGCCAGCGTTGTCCTTTTTATTATCAGGGGAAAATCTTCCTTATTCCACAAGCAGCACCGTGGGTGGCACTTAATCCTCACTAACTCTGACTCTGGTTCCCTCCCTTCCTCACCACTTGTCCTTTTTTTATGATCCTCCCCGCCCCCAGGGTATGCTATGTTCAATGCCTGTCTTGAGGGAGATTCTAGGGTGAAGCCTACCACAACAGGGAGAGGGCCAAAATTAAAACTGTCACATATCCAGGGCGAGCAGAAATGAGATCATCTTTTCTTCCACTGAGGGCTGTGACCGGATCCTACTTGGCAGGGAGCCCTGACCAAGCCTGTCTCATAAAACCTCTCTAGGCTTATTGGATCACTTGGCATCCTGTCAACAGAGGGCAAACCTATTTTACTCAAGACTGCCACCTCATTTTCTTGACCCTGGGTCATACCACTGCTGTAAAAGGGAGGGCACTGAAAGATCTAGTTGTTGGTGTTCCTCTGAGTCATTTTAAGTCTAAGTGATGAGGGAAATATCATTTCTTATGTTCATTTGTTGACCTATTTCCTACCTCTTTCTAAACCCATCTGAATTAGTAAAACACTTCCGTTGGTATGTCGGTTGCTAAGTCTCTGATGGAAGGCCTTGTTGCTGTTGACCTTTAACACTGGGGTCTGATCCATGCCCTGTCTCTCATGCTGTCCCAACCCTGAGGAAAATAAGGGCTTGGGCTACAATCACAGAAGTGATTTGTTCCAGCACTTGCCTAACTTTGCTGCTCAAATATTGTGTCTTCAGGCCATCACTCATCAACCAACCAACGAACCAACCAACCAACAACCAATACTGGTTGAGCACCATCTTTGTCAGGCAAATAGCCTAAATGCAATATAAAATGGTGAATGAAGAGACGTGAATTTAGTCATGGCATTTATGGACTATAGGATAATCATACTCTGAGCTCAGAGAGTATGGAGGGGAGGCACATAGAATAAACTGGGTTTATAGTAAGCCAAAGTCACGAGTGTAGTCTGAATCCTAAGAGCAACTGAAAGTCAAGGAAGGATGACATGACCAGACAGGTATTAGAAAAGACTCACTCTGTCTACCATCTGTGGAATGGATGTACATGACTGCAAGGAATGTGGGTGCTGCTCTTCCCATGACCCCATGTATTCTCCTGATTCTCCAAGCAGAAGAGGGTGACATTCTGGTAACCCTCTCTTCCCACCTCTCCTGAAGCTCTGGGACCATACATGGGGAACATGAGGGCATGATGGGCCCACTCTCCTTAGGCACCAGGGCAGTCTCCTGCCGTTTCTCCACAGTCCCCACTCTGACTCGGCGGGCTCTGCACTACAGGGAAGCTCTGGCTCCTTCAGGGACTTCAGTGCTTTCTTTTAACTACTGATGTCTGTTGATCGAATGGATGACTATGAGATTATGGCTCCTTGGCCTTGGTCTTTCAGGTTCATGGCATAGGCCGGGAGGTGATTTGATGCCACTATCTTGTCCCATTGTGAACACTGACCATTCCACTAAATATGGACTATAGATCTGCCAGGAATCCTCCATGTGAAGTCAGGAGGGAGAAGAAATGGGGTGGGGTCTCAAGGGATTCCTTGTTCTGTCAATGAGCCCTTCTAGGGGCCAGGTAGGATATAATGAGAGGGTGGGCCAGTTTCCCTCTCTCCAGCTTTGTTGAAGTCAGTTCTGGGGTCCTGCTCAGCCCTGACATTGCTGTGGTACTTCTTCTCAGAGGATCAAAGGGTGGTTATACAAATAAGATTCCTGGTGGCACTCCTTGACTTTAGGAGTTTCTGAGGTAGATTTGTGGATTGGGCTCTACTATAACTCCCTACCCATAAACCATCTATTTATTAAAAAAAAAAAACATGCTTCCATGCCTCTGGCTTCCATTCTGCATTTAGGCCTGAACATGACCGATCCAGCCCTGGCTAAAGGAACTATCCCTGTCGTCAGGCTGGGCGAGCGGATGGGCTAATGGGTGGGCTAATGGTTATTTAGGCCGTGCCAGTGTGAGAAATAACCTCAGTAACATGCTGGGGAAATCTGGTGAATGTTATCTGGCAGAAATGCCAGTATCTCCAAAGTGGATAAATAGTGATGATTAGAGTGGTCACATGGTGTTAGAGTAAAGGATTAACCTCTAAAATGACTGGAACCCAGAAACGGAGGGAAACTCAATCCAGATGACCTCTCCCCTCTATATGGTGATCTCAAGGCATGATGGAAAGAAAATGAGCTTTAGAGCCTCACAGACCTTGGCCTGAACCTTGCTAGTTGTGTTAAGCTTGGCTGAAGCCTTGAGCTTCGGCTTCTGCATCTTTAAAATGGAGATAAGACAGACTATTTGACAAGGCACTGTGAAGCTAGAATTGTACAAAGTTCCCAATACACGGTACGGAGTACACAACCAGAGCTGGAGCTATGGAGTCAACAGATTTGAATCATGGCTTCCTGAGTACTATTACCTGGCCTCAGTTTTCATATCTGAGTAATGGGGATAATAATAGTACTATTATCTAAAGTTGTCACGAGAAAGAAATGAAATTAAGTGAGACTGTATGTGTAACACCTTAACACGGGTCTCGGCACATGGTTCCATATGCAGTAAATGTTTGTATTATTCACATTATTGTCCCTTCCTGCTTCCCTCCATTTCCACTAGTCCCTCTTGTATTTTCCAGGATGAAGGCCCAGCATCCTGGCATACAAATGATTTATGCTCTAAAAACATGAAATACTGGTTGCATGACTTAGTGTAGGCCTGGCTTTAGTACTAAATAAACCCCCAAATGAATAATGGCTCAAAAACAGTAGAGGTTTTTGCTCACTTAACGGGACAATGTAGGTGTTTCTTTTGGTGGGCAATTTTCCTTCATGTAGAATTTCAGAGAATTTCACCCTCCATTTATGCTTCCTCCTTGTGCTGGGCCCCTTTACCACTTAGACCCAGCAGGCAGACAAGGAGAGTGTGAAAGAGGCACACCTGCTTCTCCAAAGTCTTGATCAGGTGTTGACAACCTGTCACCTCTGTTCCATCTTATTGGCTGGAACCAGCGTCATGGAAAGGCCGTTCAGCTGTGAGCCCAGGAAGAAGAACCAGAGGTCTGGTGAAGAGCTGGCATTAATACCACACATAATTTAATGTTTCTAGGGAGGATGGCAACTTTAAAAGTATTTGTTGTTCTGAAGCATATTGCTGCTTCCAGAAGTGAACAGAAGACAAGAGTGGTCTCCATGGCAACTTCCAGAATGCTTTGTCACTGTCCTGAAACTGTGGGGGTACTGTTACCCGGGCTTCCAAAGACTGGGTTCAGCTTCATCATTCCTTTCATCCTAACTTCAAAAGAAAACCTTAGAGCCTTGATATTGTCTTGCTTATTTCATGTAGCCTCAGGAGCACCAAAGAATGATTTAGAAATTTGTCTTAAGCAGACAGACTGAGTACCAGCCACAGAGCTGGAGGAGGCTGGGGGTTTTCGGGACCAGGAAAGGAACAGAGAGAGCTCATTCCTGTCTGTGACAAAGCCAGGGCGAGAGGACAAGGGCCACCTGGAAGCTGGTAGCAGAGCCATGGTTCCAAAGTTGGGAGAGATGGTTCCATCAGAGGAGGGAGGCAGAGGTGGCACGAAGAGCTGATGTGAGGAATAAAGAAGAACCAGCAGCATAAGGCAGAGGTCCGAGCCTTAGGTGATTATCCAGGATACAATAGCATCTGAAACTCAGCTTGGGTGTGGTGGTGGCTGAGTTAGCAAAGCTTGCAGGACCCAGCGTGGGGACAGCCAGAAAGGAAATGGCTTCTTCCTCCAAAGCTCTCTGATTAGAAATTCAGGGTACAACCCAGAACTTTGTAAGATTCTTCCTTCCATGTTTAGGGTTAATGTCGTTTCTTAGGTACGTTTTTGTTTGTTTCGGCTGCATCAAAGTAACTGTGGTTCTCTAAACTCCCAGAGCCATTAACTGCAGCAAGTACTTTCGCCACCTTCTGAGATCCCTTCACCAGAAGGCTAAAGCTTGAAAGAATGTGAGTGTACTGTGGTGGAAGTCTCACACAACCTGGCAGCCTTCTGGTGGGCTCCTACCTATACCCGCCCGATCACTTTGAAAGTGTTTCCAAAACCTATTTGACTAGATTTTTGGTTAGAGTGGACCTGTTATTGCATGGAAAACTGCCCCCACTCAAAGGCCAAATAGAAATGATTTGTTGAAATGAAATTGACTTAAGGAGTAAAAAAATGAGACCTAATAAAAGTCAGGGGTAGATTCAATACACACCAAAGTTGCAAATTATCTGCGGAAAGGTTAAGAGGTATCGACATTTAGTCTTCCAAACTCATATGTGTGTGACGGTGTTAATACTACAAAAAGAGCAGTAGGCTTGGGTGGCTCAGCCGGTTAAGCGTCTGCCTTCAGCTCAGGTCATGATCCTAGGGTCCTGTTCCGCAGGAAGCCTGACTCTCCCTCTGCCTTCTGCTCCCCCTGCTTGTGCTCTTTCTCTCTCTCTCTCTCTGATAAATAAATTAATTAATTAATAAATAAACAAACAAATAAATAAATAAAATCTTTATGGAGAAAGATTATATTCCATGTATTATGCACAGAGATGTTAAGTAACGTATCCAATGTCACTCACCCGGGCTCCTCATGCGCCTCCCTGAGGTAATTGCGTGATGTGTAATAATCAAGTCAGGTTAGGTATCCAAAGGAGGAAAATGACTGGTTTGAGACTTTCAGAAGTGTCATTCAAAATTTCTATTTGCATCTTGAAATTAAAAGTTGGCCCTTCAAGATGGGAGACAGAGGTAGTGAGGTTACTTGTCCTGATAATCTAAATTTTTTAAAAGCGAGAGGGATTACAAAACATTTCTTTCCCCCTGAGAGCAGTTCTGTCAGAAGCGGGGGATTGGACTTAGTGAACTTCTGAGATCAGCGGCCAGACCTCCGACTAGGAATTCCAGCAGGCTCTGGGCTGGCAGGGTGGCGGCCGCGAAGGCTCTAATGACCGGCCCTGCCCCACACACAGTCAGAGGCTGACGGAGTCCCACCCAGCTGGCTCGTTGGGTGGGCGGACGTACTCCTTCCTTCTGCAAATCTCTGTGACAAATCAGTGAGGGCCAACTGGTATGTAATTTAAACTGTCTTTATGGTTTTACAAACATCTAAAGGACTTCACAATTATTGACTTTTTATTATCAGCAAATTTGCTTGTCTAGTTGTAGATAGGACTATCTCATTTTAAATATAAGATGTAACAGGAAATGAGGCGATTACCTGTTCAAGACCGGAAAAGCTCTAACAAAGCCAAGAGTACAGTTGGTGGCTCAAACAGATAGGCAATAAAGTTAGCCCCCAAATAATCTTTCTTTCATCTGAAGAGCAATTCTTCCATCAGCGATTCTTCAAAACTGCTTCTCACATCAGAAGGGTGGGAATCTATGTTCCTTTCTAAAAATCCTTTCCCCTTTTTAAGATTTACTCATTTTTAACTATTGTGTTTTCCCTTTACTTTTTTGGAATCTACTCATTTTTATCGCTCTTTTTCAGTATTTACTTTTGAAAAATACTCACTTTTACCTCAGAAAATACCCTTATTAACTTTTCTGATTCCTACAATAATTTCAAACACTAATTCCATCTCCTCTACCATATCATTATTTCTTCTCAGACCGGAATCACTCTCCTTCTGCCTGATGTGGATTCTTCAGAATTTCCTTTGGTTAAGGAGCCGCTACAGCAACCTCTCCATTCTTTTTGCCTGACACTAACTTCCTTTCTTTCTATCAATTTATTGATTTAAAGATTTATTTATTTATTTGAGAGAGAGGGTGTGATAGGGAGGGGCAAGAAGTAGGGGGAGAGAGAATGTCAAGCAGACTCCATGCTGAGCTCAGACCCCCAAGACAGGGCTCGATTCCACAACACTGAGATCAGGACCTGAGCCGATATTGAGAGACAGACGCTTAACCAACTGAGCCACCCAGGCGCCCCAAATCTATATCTATTTCTCCTTAATCTCTTCTTAAAAGATACTTTTCTGAGTATAGAACTCTAGGTACATAGCACTTCCTCTCAATGCAGGGAAGATTTTCCCATCAGTTGGTCCCCATTGTTGCTCTTGAGAAGTTACCTGTCATTCTAACTATTCCTTTGATGATAATTTGTCCCTGTGTCTATGACTTTTAATGCTTTCTCTTTTTATTTGGTGTTATCCAGTTTCACTATGATGTATCTAGTTGTAGATTTTTCTTTATGTATCTTGCTTAATCTTAATTTGTTAGAATTTTTGATTTTGTGGACTAGCGTTGTTGTTTTTTTTATCATTTCTGGGAAGCTCTCATCATCCCATTCTCAATCATTCTATAACATTATCCCTTTATATTGTTTTCATAGCACTATCAACATCTGAAAATATTTGTGATTTTTTTTTTGGTTTATTATCTGTCTTCTTTTGGTTAAAAAAATTTATTTTTTGAGAGCAGGGACTTTGTTTCTTTCATCCATGCCTAATTTCCCAGCACCTAGCAGAGTGTCTGGCATATAGGAGGCACTTAATAAATATTTATTTAATGAATGAACAAGGTAATAAATAGTTGAATGGATATATGAAGGTTATATGGTGGATGACGGTAAAGTTCCACCTGTAATCATACTGTTGACCCACAAAATGACTCATTTATATATCCTTTAACTCAATAAGCAATTACTAAATTCCATTATTAAGAGAACTCTAAACTTGTAAAATGAGAAATTCTTTTTAAAATCCTCGTGTTTAGCAGTGAGAGTACCTTACACTTACAGGCTGGTGTACTTGATTGGCCTAACAGATAGAAGAAGTTTACTTGAAATGCTGTATTTGGCTTTCTTGAAAATACATCTTTGTGACCAGATTATCTATTACTACAGTACAACAGGATCAGAGGGAATGATATCAAAGTAAAAGTATTCGTTTGATACAAAGGAACCTGAGGTGTTGTATCTGGTGGTTCTTCTATATACTCAGTGGGTTCTGCCTAGTGGGTAATCAGAGTATATATTCAGTAAGTCTTGATTGATCTGATCTAGGTTCTACTTTAAAGACCCTGACTAATAGATTAAGGAGATAAAGAGGAGGAAATTTAATTCATCATTACCTGTCACCAGACCAGACAATCTTGGTCCTCTTTTTTTTTTTTAAAGATTTTATTTATTTATTTGACAGAGATCACAAGTAGGCAGAGAGGCAGGCAGAGAGAGAGAGGAGGAAGCAGGCTCCCCGCAGAGCAGAGAGCCTGATGAGTGGGATCATGACCTGAGCCAAAGGCAGAGGCTTTAACCCACTGAGCCACCCAGGCACCCCTCCCATGATCCTCTTAAGATAATAATCAAGTCAGAAATAAACAAGGGACCCAGGGCCATCCAGTTGTTATATTTTCACAACTTTACCAGGAAGTAATTTTTACCAGGAAGTTTTAGCCTTGAAAATGGACAGATTTTCCTATGAGCTCATAGTCATAGAGATGACATTTCAAGAATACTAATACATTCATTATCAATTCCTATTCATCAGTGTAAGGACAGTGAGCTTTTTTGGAAAACTATTTATTGGGCATATGCAATTATGCCTTTAAATAGTAGCTCTTATATTGCAAAGGAGAAAATAGATTTTTAAGTTATTAGAATATTGGCCTTCTGAAAATTCTCCAGTTGGAGTCTGTCGGTTTTGAAAAGTGAAATCTGATGAGTCAGTAGTTCCCGCTGTGATTATTATGCCAATTTTAGAAAGAAATAAATCTTCCAGAGACCTCGGTCTGTCCTTTCCTCTTAAAATACCTTGCTGAGGTAATTTTGTGAAGTCAACACGTTTGCTGTGTTTTCCCGCTACACAGAAAATATATGCTAACACATATACTTAAATAATAGTGCACATACACTCTTTGCCAGGATTGTGAGATGAGTAACACTAACATGTCCTTCAAATAGGATCTCTTTTTATTCTGCATCTAAGTTTTAAAATCAGATGTTCTTTCTGCTCAAACTTAAGGATATTAACTCCAATATTTAGTCCTAGCTAGTTATACAAAATTCTATTTTCACAGTTCATTCAATAAAAATCTATTAAGCATATCTAAATATGCCAGACTCTGTTCTAGGTGGTTGGGGTGTATCATGAGCAAAAGAGACAAAGATTCTTGACTCATGGAAATTGCATTCTATTGCCAATAAATACAATAAATAAGTTCTATAGTATGTTTGAAGATGAAACTGGCATGGCAAAGAAAGGGAGAGCAGGGTGGGGGGATGTGATAAAGTTTTAAGTGGGATGAACTCATGAGAAGGTAACATTTGGACAAAGATCTGAAGGAGGTGAGGGAGGGGCTCTTGAGGATTTCTGAGGAAAGAGCATTCCAGGCAAAGAGAATAGCTTGTGTAAAGGCCCTGTTCTTGTGGGAAGGTGCCAGGCAGGTTCAAAAGAAGAGTGAAAGGACCTGTGTGGCTGGAGGTGAGGTCAGGAAGGTAACGACAGGAGGGCTGGAGTGGGCCAATTCATATCTAGCCAGGTAGGCCTTTGTAAGGACTTTGACTCTTATTCAGAGTCTTGTGGGGAGTTGTTTCTGGGTTCCAGCCAACACTGTGATTTGGTCTGACTTATTTTGTAAAAGAATGACTGTGACTGGTAGGCTGAGAATAGACTGTCTGAGGACCAAGACTGAACTAGGGAGGCTATTTAGGAATCCAGGCAATTACAAATGATATTTGAAAATCTGGGTTTTATAATCTAGTTCACATAAATTTAACTTCCTTGGAAAGGATTTATATCTAGTTGCCTGTATCTGAAAGTAGAAACATGTGACAAGAAACATTCTGGCACAATTGATGCCACACATATAAATCAGGTTGCAGATCTACCAACTGAGTTTAAGCTACTGAACCAAACTGAACTGCATTTTATATCTGGACTGTGTGCAAATGTAAGGAATCTTAACCCTAGAGATGTGTTTTCATTACACTTCTGGAGAAAACAAAGGTGGAATTTTCCTCTTGCCTTTTGACTCTCTCCCTTCCCTTTTTTTCTTTCTCCTCAGTCTATGATAACCATCTGCTGAAAACATGAGTGGTGAAATTACGAGGTTTAGGTCGTGGATGTGACAGAAATACCACTTGTTGCCTGACTTCCCTGCCAAATTCCAGTAAAAGAGAGTTCTGTCTTCTATTGGCTATTGGAAAACATTCTAGAATATACTTCTTAATAAACAAAACCCTCATCCATAGTAAAGATCTATAATTTTTTTCTATGAAGATTCTATAATTTTACTATATATATACTATTTTACTATATATATAATTTTACTATAAAGAATTTCTATAAAGATTCTGTAATTTTACTATTTTAAAAGATTTTATTTATTTGAGGGCAAAAGAGAGAGAGAGAGAGAGAGAGAGAGCGAGCACAGGCGGGGGAAGGGCAGAGAAAGAGAGAATCAGACTCTCCACTGAGCAGAGAGCCCGATGTGGGGCTCGATTCCAGGACCCTGGGATCATGACCTGAACTGAAGGCAGACATTTAACCAACTGAGCCACCCAGGCACCCCCGTTCTATAATTTTAAAAACCTTCACATAATTATATATCAAGAAAATTAATCTAAAGAGTTTTTAATGTATACCTAAAGACATAGCTTCAAAAGTTAGAAAGACTAAATAATAATAATAATAATAAGTTAGCAAGACTGTATAATCTGGGCATCCAATCTTAAGTCTTCTCAACCCCTCAGTTCTGGAAGTCTTTCAGTTCCTGTGTACCCTGGCCCCAGTGCTTCTGTGTATGCTCTCTCTCTTCCTGGAGAGATCCCTTTCACTCCCTACCTAATTAAAGAAGCTCATGCTTTTTTTTTTTTTTTTTTTTAACGTTGAAAGTATACAGCATAATGACTTTACCTACATACGTGATTACCGCAATTACTGTACTTAAAATCCGTATCTCATATAGATAAAAAATATAAAGTAAACGAAAAAGACATAAAAGATTTTCCCTTGTGATGAGAATGCTAAGGATTTACCTCTCAAATACATCATAAAACAGTATTAACTGTGATCATGTTGTATATTATATCCCTGATTCTTATCTCTCTTACAGCTGGATCTTTACACCTTTTGACCACATTTATTCACTCTCCTTACCTTTACTCCTTGCCTCTGTTGACCACAAATCTGCTTTCTTTTTCCATGAGTTTTTTTTTCTATTTTTTTGAAGATTCCATATAAAATGAAAAAAATACAGTATTTTTCTCTTTCTGAATTATTTCACTTAGCACAGTGCCCTCCAAATCCATCACTGTTGTCACAAATGGCAGGCTTTCCTTTTTTATGGCTGATTAATATTCCCATGTATATAACACAACTTCCTTATTCATTTATCAGTTGGTGGGCGTTCAGGTTTTCTGTCTTGCCTGTTAAAAATCATGCCTCCATGAACATGGAGTGCAGATATCTCTTTGACATTTTGTTTTCTATGGATATGTTCCTAGAAGTAGAATTTCTGGATCGTGTAATTGTATTTTTTAATTTTTAAAGGAAACTCCATACTGCTTTTCATAGTGACTGTACCAATCTGCAATCCTACCGACAATGGATGAGGTGTCCCTTTGCCCTAGCTCCTTGCCAGGATTTGTTATCACTTGTCTTTTTGATGATAGCTTTCTAACCAAGGTCAGGTGATACCTTATTGTGGTTTTTATTTGCATTTCCCTGATAAGCACTGAGTAATGTATAGAATTGTTGAATCATTATATTGTATACCTGAAACCAATAGAACACTGTATGTTAACTATATTGGAATTAAAATTAAGAACTGAGTAAAAAAATTACCATTGACTAAACAATAATAAATAAATCTAAAAATGTATTGATTTTCAGAGGTAAAGAAATGATCAACAAGATGCAAGGACATCCTACAGAACTAAAAAAAATTGTAAACCATACATTTGATAATTGGTTAATATCATAAATATAGAAAGAATTTATACAATTCAATAGCAAAGAACAAAACCAAATAATGGAATTAAACAATAAGCAAAAGTACTGAATGGACATTTTCCCAAAGAACATATGTGAACAGCTAGAGGGTAGAGGAAAAGATGCTGGACATTACTAACCATCAGGGAAAGAGGCTCACTCTTATTTCCATTTCAAGGTTCATATTAGGTAGCACTTCTCCCAGAAGCCTTCCCTTACACACCAAAATGAGCTCATTCCTTCTGAGCCATAGAATAAATATATTTATAATTTACCACTTCTCATTGTATGAGATAATGGCATTGCAACCAGACTTGACAAGAAACAGCAAAATATCCTCAGGGTTAACTCTATTTGCTTTGTTGATGATATCATACACTGGAAGTAAATCTTTTTTTTTTAGATTTTATTTATTTAATTGTCAGAGAGAGAGAGCACAAGCAGGCAGAGTGGCAGGCAAAGGTAGAGGGAGAAGCGGGCTCCCCACTGAACAAGGAGCCCAATGGGGACTTGATCCCAGGACCCTGGGATCCTGACCTGAGCCAAAGGCAGTCACTTGACTGACTGAGCCAGCCAGGCCCTGGGCATCCCTGGAAGTAAATCTTAATAATGTCAGCCAAGGTGGAAAACAAATAGTTCTCCAGATTATCCAGCTGTATTAATAGTAGATTCTGAAGTATGAATGAAAGGAACGGAGGGCTCAGGGCAATATGTCTCCCACTGGGAGAATCTCTTTACCACCTGTTTTTGCTTATTTTGTCAAAAACACTTTTTTGGGGCCATGTCCTTTGTCCTTCTTCACTCTGCATTTCTAGCCCATGACATTTCATCCTCCATGTTAAAAAGTGGGGTAGGAGGCACCTGGGTGGCTCAGTCAGTTAAATGACCAACTCTTCATCTTGGCTTGGGTCATGATCTCGGTTCCTGGGATCAGGCCCTCCTTTGCACACCATGCTCAGTGGGACATCTGCTTGATGATTCTCTCCCACTCTCCCTCTCCCTGCTTGTGTGCTCTCTTTCTAAAATAAATAAATAAGTCTTAAAAAAATAAGTGGGATAGAAGCTTAGGCAGTGGGTAGGAGGAATCGGGCATTCTTAATTAGGGATTTGTAATAAGAATCCAGGCCTGGCACACTCAAGGAGCATCAGTGACAGAATGACCAGACTACAGTGGGTCATGAACGAGATTATATTTGCATAGCGGAGCAACCTGATATAAGTCATGTTTTAAAAGGATGGTTCCAGCAGCATGTGGCAAATAGACTGTGGGGGTACAAAGACAAAGAGTTGAGATAGGAAGATATCACCAAAGTGCACGTGAGGGCTGGTGGTGGTTCAGCCGAACATGGTAATGGTAGAAATGGGAAGGGGTGGCTGGATTCTTGCCTGGATTTAAGGTATAAGATAAAGGAGTCAAGAATGACTAAGATTTTTGACCTGAGCCATTGAAAGGATAGGCTTGCCATTTTCTGAGCTGGGAGAGACTATAAGAAAATGGGGATGACTAAGTATGGAGAAAAATCAATTCACATCATCTGAAATTTAACTTTGAACATGTGAAGCTAAATCTTTAGTGGAGCTGTTAAATAATTATCTGGGGATAGAAATCTAGAGTTCAGAGGAGAGATCATCAACACAGGAGATATAAATTTGGTTTAACAATCTATTGATAGTGAAGTCTTGAGCATGGATGGGAACATGTGGGGAGTGATTGTAGAGAGATAGAGAAGAAAAGAGATCCAAGGAGCGGGCATGGGCCCTCAAGCCCTTGGCAGTTTGTATGATGAAGAGGACACAACAAAGGAGACTGAGAAGTAGTAGGCAGAGAACCAAGAGGAAGTGGGTCCTGGAAGCCAAGTGAGGAAGTATCTCAAGGAGCACATGGTCATCTAGTTTCAATGCTGCTGATTGTTTGAGAGGTGAAAAGTGGTCATTAGATTTGACAACACGGAAGTCATTAGTAACCTTGACAAGAGCCATGTGTACGCACACGCACACACACACACACACATACCCCATACTCACAGAGTAAAACATGGAAAAAATCTTAACAATTGAAGAGTTGGGGTGAAGGGAATATGGGATATCTTTGTATTATTATTGTAATTTTTCTGTAGTTTGAATTCAAATAAAAAACATAAAAATGAGACAATGGTAAGAGTAAAGGAAGGCAGAGCACGTCGGCAAGACTTTGAAAATAATGTCCCTAAAGATGGAATAGTAGAGTGATATGTGTGATTAAAGAAGTTTCTTTTTAAAGAATTATTTATTTATTTGAGAGAGAAGGGGCACCGAGGTGGCTCAGTTCATGATCTCAGGGTCCTGGGATTGAGTCCTGGCATCAGGCTCCCTGCTCAGTGGGGTGTCTGCTTCTCTCTCTCCCTCTGCCTGCCACACCACCTGCTTGTGCACTTTCTCTCTCTGACAAATAAATAGATAAATATTTATTTGAGGGGGGAGGAGAAGAGGAAGAGAGAGAGAAAAACTTAAGCAGACTCTGCTCACAAGGAACAAGATCTCATGACCCTGAGATGATGACCTGAGCTGAAACCAGGAATTGGACACTCAATGACTGTGCCACTCAGGTGTCCTAAGGAATTTTTTCTTAAAGATGGGAGAGATTGTATGTATGTATGTATGTATGTACATACATTGCAAGCTGATGGAAAAGATGTAATGAACAGGGCAATATTCATGATGCCAAAGAGAAAGCAGGTGCTAGAGGCATGCCTGTGATTTTTTTAAACTAGAAGAGGCTTCTATTAATTCCTCCCCCATCTCAAACAAGAATCTATTCTACAACGTTGTAAAGGGCATCTGGCCATTCACAATCTGCTTGGACACTCCAAGGATGGAAGGTTTGTACCTCTCTTATGTTTCCCAATGGACCTGTAACAAATTCAAGAAGCTTTGTTACTTTTTAAAAAAGAAAATAATTCAGACTGTATCTTTTTAAAATTAATGTAATTTTCTTTATTTTACTTAAAAATATGCTTGGATATCTTTGTCCTTCATTTTTTGAAAAAAAATTCATTATTTTCATCTATTGTTTTAATTTTTGATTGTGGTAAGAATACTTAGTATGAGATCTACCTACTTAAAAAATTTCTGCATGCACGGTATGGTATTGTTACCTGTAGGCATTATGTTGCGCAGCCCATCTTTAGAACTTACTCATCTTGCATAACTGAGACTTTTATGTCCATCAAACGATAGCCCATTCTCGCCCTCATCCTTGCTCCTGGCAACTACCATTCTACTCTGAGCGACTTGGACCATTGGGTCAGCTCACGTTGTGCAATCATGCAGTGTTTGTCCTTCTGTGACCAGCTTATTTCACTTAGCACTCCCCTGCTCACTGTGGCTCTATTCACAGTAGCCAAGATATGAGAACAACGTAAATGCCCATCGAGGCACAAATGGATGGAGAAGATGTGGTATATCCACACAATAGAGCATTATTCAGTCTCCCCAGAAGAAGGAAATTCTGCCGTATGCGGCCACATGAATCAACCTGGAGGACATTATGAGAAGTGAAATAAGCTTACCCTACTTTTACTCAAAGAATTTATGGGTCTCTAAATACTATTTCTTCAATCCCCATAGCCTATCCAGAAAGAGACTCATAGAAGAGCCCACCTGTTATGAATCCTTCGGTGAAAGATATTCTCTGAGAGGGTGATTAGTTGTTAGTCCTTTTTGTGCTTTTAATTCCTGGTAGAGGAAATCAGTTTCCAGAATGCCACTTGTCTCTCACTAGCTATAATCCTTTCTACAGGTAATAAAACTAGGAGGACAACACAGAGGTGTAAGTCCTGTAATTCACTTCTCAAACACAAGCATTTAAGAGCAGAATTTCCATTATGGCTTTTTGATGTCAGTATTGCCTCCAGCATTTCTCCACTGGAGGAAGAGTGATGGTAGAGCTGGGATGGCTGGGGCCCTGGGCAGGAGGGGTCTTAACATAGCAGACACTCTGCTTACGGTGACTTGGGCATCCCTGGTGTGGCCGCAGGAGACTGTGGGATAAAGTGTGGGGCCCATTCACCTTTAGGTCTGTTCTTCGGTGCACCACACAAGTTAACAGTTGTCACCAAACCTACTGATAGGAAATATAAGGACCTATGGGCCTATATGGGCCTAAGGACACACCTGACTGAATGTCACATCGGTATCTTCTTTTTGATATAAATAAACATGTCACATATAGTCTGAATAAGTTTCCCTTTCCCCAGAATCATACAGTGATGATATAAAGTAAACATCTTTACCAGCCTTCACACCTAAAAGTGTGACAGTCTAGACACATTCCTTGTGACAGCTGGAGCTGCTACCTTCTGCTTATGTATAAGGCTGCCTACTGTACTTTTAAAAAAAAAAAAAGATTTATCCATTTGATGAGAGAGAGAGAGAGAGACAGAAGGAGAGAGAGAGAGCACAAGCAGGGGGACCAACAGAGGGGGAAGGAGAAGCAGGCTCCCACTGGGCAGGGAGCCTGATGCAGGGCTCAACCCCAGGACCCTGGGATCATGACCTGCACTGAAGGCAGATGCTTAACCAACTGAGCCACCCAGGTGCCCCCCTACTGTACTTTTCTATTCATCTCAAGTACATACTGGACTCTCACCATGCATTTCCACTTGATGTTTCTTTTTCTTTTTTCTTTTTTAAAAAAGATTTTACTTATTTATTTGAGAGAGAGCATGAGTGGTGGGGAAGGGCAGAGGGAGAGGGAGAAACAGGCTCCCTGCTGAGCAGAGAGCCCGATGTGGGGCTTGATCCCAGGACTCTGGGAACATGACCTGAGTCGAAGGCAGACACCTAGTGGATTGAACCACGTAGGTGCCCCTCCACTTGGTGTTTCTAAAGTCCATGAACACCGAGGCCAGTTAACTCTAATTAGAATCTTCCCTTTGGCTACACGCCCAAGGATCATGGCTTGTACATTTTGGAATATTTGGAATTTTAAGGTTCATACCTCATGAGTATTGTTTGGCTTTTTATGGTCTCTATCCCAGGGGATTTCAACAAGGGGGTAGCACTGGCTTTAGAAAGAGGTAATTACCTGTTCATGTGAGATGATAGGATACTGGGGTGGTCTGGGACCCATCACTGGTTCAAAAACATTAACTGAACATTTACTATGTGCCAGGCATTGGGCTTAATCTTAGGATGAATCGACGCCCAGCGTCTAATAGATGGCCAGAGTGCAGTGAAGAACAAAGAACTACATCTTTATGAATTAAAGTTAAGAGGCCTACAGAGGAATGAAACTGGAAAAACACGCAGGGCCAGACTGTGAAGGATCGTGAGCACTAAGCTAAAGGGCTTCACCTGGGGCCTGTCAGTGACTCCCAGAGAGCGGCCCCGCCAGCTCTATCAGCATCGCCCAAAAAGCTATCGAAAATGCAAGTTCTTGGGCCCCACTTAGACCTAACGAATCAGTAACTCTTAGGGTGAAGATCAGTAAACCTTGTTTTCACACACTCTACAGATATTTTTGATAGATACCAAAGTTTAAGAACCATTGCTGATGATAGAAAACCCTGAAAGTGTTTATTTTAAAAACCCAGTGTTACCGTGACATAATTCACACACAAGTCACCTGTTTAAAGTACACGAGTCAGGGCACCTGGGTGGCTCAGTGGGTTAAAGCCTCTGCCTTCAGCTCAGGTCATGATCTCAGGGTCCTGGGATCGAGCCCTACATCAGGCTCTCTGCTCAACAGGGAGCCTGCTTCCTCCCTCTCTCTCTCTGCCTGCCTCTCTGCCTACTTGTGATCTCTGTCTGTCAAATAAATAAATAAAATCTTTTAAAAAATTAAAAAAAATAAATAAAGGGGCGCCTGGGTGGCTCAGTTGGTTGAGCGACTGCCTTTGGCTCAGGTCATGATCCCGGCTTCCAGGATCGAGTCCCGCATCGGGCTCCCAGCTCTTTGGGGAGTCTGCTTCTCCCTCTGATCCTCTCTCTCATGCTCTCTCTCACTCATTCTCTCTCAAATAAATAAATAAAATTTAAAAAATAAATAAATAAATAAAGTACCCGAGTCAATAATGTTTAGTGTTTTCACAGGTTGTGCAACTATCAACACCACCTAATTTCAGGACATTGTCATCACCCCCAAAAGAAACCCCTTATCCCATAATAGTCACCCACCCTCTAGTCCTTGACAACCATGAATCTACTTTCTGTCTCCGTGGACTTGCCAATTCAGGACATTTCATATAAACAGAATCGCACAACATGTAGTCTTTCTTGACTGGCATTTTTCCCCTTAACATTGTTGTCAAGGGTCATCCATGCTGATGGGGATGAAGGAGGCACATGTGATGGGCACTGGGTATTGTATGTAAATATCGAATCATGAAATTCTACACCCAAAGCTAATATTACACTGCTGGTTAACTAACTGGAAGTTAAATAAAAACTTAAATAAAAAGGGGTCCATCCATGTTGCATCCTTTGTATGGTCAAATAATATTCCATTGTGGAGTTATACCACATTTGTTTATCCATCTGTCCACTGATAATTATTTCTACTTTTTGGCTTTCATAAATACTGCTGTTATGAACATCCATGTGTAAGTTTTGTGTGGACACATGTTTTATTTGTCTCGGGTATATACCTCACCCTTTTTAAGGACAGGGGTGACTTGGTCAGCTGAGGGTTTCAGTATATGACAGCTTGGGACAGTGCTTCTCATCCCCCCGCCTCCACACCATTCCCATGTCCAGAACACCCATCATCAACTGTACTCATGATTCCCCTTTTAAATAGTGGTGTGGGGGTAAGAGGTGGGCTGTGCAGTTTGAAATACTCTCTTCCTTGCATGATAGCATCTCTTTCTCTTGTACCACAATTAAGAATCTTTGCTAGAGATGGATAGGAGCTGAAGTAAAGACGTGAATTAAACTATTATAACAGTTTAGCCCACAGGGGAGGAGAATCAGAACCAGGGAAAATTTAGAAGGGATGGACTTGTTGATTCTGAACCATTATCCTTAGTATCTCATAATCTTTTTCTGCCAGTCTCCAACTACACTGCAGAAGCAAAGTAATATATACCTTTGGTGTGAAATGTTATTTTTCTTTTTTTTAAAAGATTTTATTTATTTGAGACAGAGAGAGAGAGAGAGAGTGTACAAGTATGGAGGAGGGTCAGAAGGAGAGAGAGAAGCAGACTCCCTGCTGAGCAGAGAGCCCATGTGGGGCTCTATCCCAGGACCCTGAGCTCATGACCCAAGCCAAAGGCAGACATTCAACCAACTGAGCCACCCAGGTGCCCTGAAATATTATTTTTCAACATTGATTGTCTGCTAAAGGGAGAAAAGCTACAGAAAAGCACAGCTTCTCAAACTTTTTCTGCAAAACACAAAACCACCCTGAAAATAGCTCATGGCCCCCTCATTTTAACATTAAAATTTTCACTTTGTGACACTTGAAATACAAATGATTTCTGAGACAAATTATTTTTTGGTAATTTAATGCAAAATGACACGTGTTGTGGTCTGATCTGACAGAAGTGGAAGAAATGAGAACATTGGTGTCTATGTTAGTTTCCTGTGGCTGTTGTAGCAAATTAACGCACTCTTGGTTTAATACAACACAAGTGTATTCTTTTGTAGCTCTGGAGCCCAGAGGTCTAAAATGAAGCTCATGGGGCAAAAATCAAAATGTTGACAGGGAGGCTAGGAGATAATCTATTGCCTTGCCCACCCAGTGTCTAAAACCACACTATTGCGTTCTTTGGCTCATGTCTCCTTCCTCTGTCTGCCAAGCCAGTGATACGCATGTTTTCTCACCGACTCTGCTCTTTTCTGTTTCTCTCACGTGACCTTCTTCTCTTCTGTCTACCAAGTCTCCCTTTGTCGCCCTCCTGTAAGGATATCTATGATTGCATTTAGAGCCTAGGACCTGTATAATCTAGCATTATCTCCCCCTGGAGATCCTTAACTTAATCCCATCTGGCCAAACTTTTTTTTTTCCTTTCCCTATATGACATTCTCAGGTTCTGGGCATTAGGACTTGCATATCCTTGGGGACAATTATGCAGCTGGACCCAGTATCAAATCAGCAGAAAGGAGGCTTTGCCCTTTTCATGACTTCTGGATCAGTTCTTGTGTGTTAATGAACAGATCTATGGAAAAGAGAAGCATACTTGGAAAAGCATATACTTCATGGCATCCTTTCATTGGGCAGACTTGAACACTTGGTCCACTGGGCTAGGAGGCCCCGAAGCAGGAAGGCCCCAGTCCTGCTGCTGTAACCGCTGCCTCGGCCATACAGCTCAGCCTCTCCTGCTGTCCCCACACCTGGTCAGCTCTGCCCAAATGGCCGGGATGCAGCTCCGGAGGCCAGGTCAGCCATCTTGCTTCCAAGCACCTCCTTCAGCTGCCCCACGTCGTGAAATCTCTGCCAGCACTTCCACACATCTCTGTTTTGTTCTCTCTTTTCCATATTGATCCCCAAATGCTGCTCATGGAATTGGCCTTATATTAACCTAAGAGGCACCTATTCTGTGTGTGTGTTGGGTGGGGGTGGGGGGTTGTGAACCTAAACAAGACAGAATTTAGTGTGCATAGTGTCTAGACAACTTCTACCAAAAAGGTGGCCAGCTCCCACATCCACGCCATCTAGCTCAGTTTGATAAGCAGAGCCCTGAAATCGGTACCTCAGGAGGTAGAAACACGAATAAGATGAAGTACCTCTACTTTGAGAGTTTCAGGACAGAAAGATGTACACACCCAAACCTGTGAGGTGACGTATGCCACACGAGAGGTGTGGGCTGATGTGGGGCTATTACTTGTGGTTGGGGTGAGCGTGGGTCAGGCAAGACTCCTTGGATGTGTTTGGTGGGCTAGAATTGGCCCACAGATGGGATGAGGGTGTTTGGGGAAGACAGAGAAGGTCAGGACACAAAGAAAATCCCAAGTCTGGGAGCTGGGAGATGAGTCAGAGAGGAAAAGGCAGAAAGCAGAGCAGGCTTGCCTAACTAGCATTTCCCTATTTGATGGATTTGGTTCTGAAATGGCTAGCAGGTGGAAAGCAGATATAAAGTTCGGCCCAGAGCCCAGGTGATTAGGTGAGACCAGGGATTAGGGAAATGGAGATTGTCCTCAGAGGGTCACCCCGATGCATGGATGGGAACAATATTAAAGGAGATAATACCAAAACCAAAGTAAAGTAAGGACCATGGCAGACATCTACCTTGAGGGTACAGAGGGCACTGACAGAGACACTGGAGAAGTGAAAAAAACAGGCTGACAACAGCAGGAGGGAAACCAGGAGCCCGCACTGTGCAGGTGGCCAGCCAAGGGAGCATTCCAGAGTCCCCTGTCTCTAGCAGAGGCAACTGCCATAAAGCCAACCTTGTCTCTTCGCCTCTACTCTTTGTGCTGCAAGCATATCCTCAGGTCACACAAGATTGCCGCCAAACGTGGCAGGTTTTACAGAGGGCTATTTGGAAAGAAAAAGTAAACATGTACAACTGAGTTGAGCTGGCAAAGCCCCTTAAAGCCATGATGTTCTTGGCACTGTGACCTATCAATGTATATAGTTCCAACGTTTATACTAAGAACAACCTTATTATTGGAAAACAGGACCAGATCCTGCAGTCAGACAGCAGATCAGAACAGCGGGCCCGTGTGTCTGGGAAGCAATCATAGTCCGGTTAAGTGGCTTTTCTGTTGCTGAGATGATCTGTAAATCTTCACACGTTCATTGTTCAACCATGTTGACATCTGCCAGCAGATATAGACTGAAAAATGGAAGCAGAGACTAAAAGTTTAAGGAAAATGATTTGGGGGGGGGGGTCGGAAATAGGCCCAACTTGAGCACATTTGGCCATGACTGGTGACTAGAGGAAAGCCAAGTCTGACATTTAGATTTTTCCGATTCTTTCTGGTGACTATCTCATCTCCGAAGATGAGAAGTTGGTAGGAGTTACTTGCTTCCTCCTAGGCAGCCTTGCTCTCAGGTGTCATCTTTTAATTGAAGCAAATTTCAGACCGAAGTCTGCCAGATGTTCAGCTACTCATTAACAAGAAGGCACAAAAACAGGCACTGAATCATGGTCCAAGTTCCAATGTTCTGGGATTTTTAAATGGACTTTGATAAGCGCTTTGCATAAAATGATTTCTCTGGGACAGACAACCATATTCTTGTGATTAGACCAACTGACTTTTAGACCAGTGAAGGGACTTTTCATTATAGGATGAGGGGAGGAGGCACCTGTTCTGAATGAGTTCTAGAATTAGGGTGCTCTACCAAAGGTACTCAGCTGACCCTTATACCCCCTTCATGCAAGGGGTGAAGTACCGGCATGACATTTCTGGCTATGACAGGTCTCGAATACCTTTTATGTCCCCAAGGGTAAGTTGTTCTTGTCATCCTTCTGGAGTGAATTCAGATGGCAAGAATTGAAGCATAAGTCTTTGAAGTATGGACCCTGATCACAGTATTTCAGATGTTACCTCAGCATCCCCAGAATATAAACTAAATTGCATATACACATCTTCCAGTTTACTTCTAAACTAAAGCATATGAAGGTAAACTACAGAAAATAAAACAATTACCTTAGTTTTTGCATGTATAGGTTGTAAAAGCCAATGTGGTAGATTGAATAATGCCTCCAAAGATGTTAATGTCCCAAACCCCAGAGCCCATGAATATTGCCTTCTATGGCTGAAGAAACTCTGCAGATGTGATTAAATTAAACATTTGAAGATAGGGACATTATCCTGAATTCTCTGGGTGGGCCCTGAGGGTGATCACAAACGTCCTTCTAAGGGGGGCGGGGGCAGAAGGAGAAGAGACTACGGAAGAGGTGATGTTATGGTGGAAACAGGGATAGAGTGGAAGAAGATGGTGGAAGAGGTCAGAAGCCAATAAATACAGGTGACTCCTAGAAGCCGAAAATTCAAAGAAACAGATGCTCCCTTCGGAGGCTCCAGGGAAAACCAGCCCTGCCAATACCTTGACTTTAGTCCAGTGAAACAGATTTTGTACTTCTGATTTCCAGAACAGTAAGAGAACAAATTTATGTTGTTTTAAGCCAATAAATTTGTGGTACTCCATTACAGTGGCATTAGGGAATGAATATAGCCCTCAGTATTAATGTCAGCAGCATTTTGGTCCAGCTCATGGAAGTTTCCATCGGAGCCATTCTGAAAACCCTTGGCATATATGGCTGACGCTTCTTAGGTTATTAAAAAAGACTCTGTGTTACAGGCCATGGAGAGGAGGAGAGGAACAAATGGTGCAGGTTTCAAACCATTTTTAGGAACAGACTCAAAATCCGTCCCTGCATCTGTAAAAAGTAAACCATTCCTCCACCTCTCACTGGGCACAATGGGACTAGATCACCATGGGAATGAAAATCAAGTATAATGAAGCCATGTTGTTCCACTTCAGCCCATTAGGACCGTATCCTGGCCAGGTACCAAGCGAGCCTGGGCTGCACTCCAGCGGAAGGCTCGCCTGCTGACACATACCTTACACGTTGATTCTACTCCCAGCCGAATGGGCTGCTTTACTGAACAAGCATTAATTACACAGCCCTAGTCATGTGAGAGAAGGCTAATATGTCAAAATGGGACATTAAATTAGAGGAATTCAATTCCACAAAGGAAAGGATTTTAAGAAACTGGAGGCTCCTTATTGGATTAAAAAAAAAAAAAAGTCAATGCTATTGGATTAAAAAAAAATAAAAGTCAATGCTATTGGATTAAAAAAAAATAAAAGTCAATGCTATTGGATTTAAAAAAAAAAAAAAAGAAAGAAACTGGAGGCTCCTGATTTTCAGGCTAGAGATGGAGAAACTGCCTGGCTTCTTCTCTGTGCCAAGACAGAACTGAGGAAAGAAAATCAGCAGAGGCTTCAAGATCATGAGAGTCCATACTCTGTCTTTGGAGAGAATTATTGTTGAAAGCATCGCTGTGAAATCAAATATAATCTGAGGAGTTGGGGAAGGTTTGCAAAAGCCTCCATTTTATCATTTACGTACTTGCCCCCAGGTTATTCTAGCAATTTCTTTAAAGTATGTCTAGCTCTCTCATTACCTGTCTCAGTCCTTCACACAAGGGCACATCATCAAAGACAGTTGCTAGTTATAACAGGAGAATGTGACGATAGGGATTCAGGAGGAAGGGGATAGGCACCAATGCCAGACCATTGCATTGTTCTAGGGGTCTCTGGGTAAGCACTTTCCATCTGCATGAATAATTATATGTACTCCATAAGTCACAAGCAAAATGCCTTTTCCTTCCAAAGTGAATTAGCTATATCTGTGAAGCCTAAGAAAAGAATTCCTTTCAATACAGAATGGTTCCTGGATTTGAGGCCAAATACTTAGATAACTATTCAGCAGGTCACCGTATCTTTTTTTTTTTTTTTTTTTTTTTTATCTTGCGGACTCTGCCGTTTACCCACTAACTCAACATCTTTTTTTTTTTTTTAAGATTTTATTTATTTATTTGACAGACAGAGATCACAAGTAGGCAGAGAGGCAGGCAGAGAGGGAGAGGGGAGGAAGCAGGCTCACCGCCGAGCAGAGAGCCCGATGTGGGGCTCGATCCCAGGACCCTGGGATCATGACCTGAGCCGAAGGCAGAGGCTTTAACCCACTGAGCCACCCAGGTGCCCCCTAACTCAACATCTTAATATAGCTCCGGCTTCTTTCTTCGAGTTGCTTTTCATTTGAAGGCCTACTTCAGTAATCTTGTACTCTCTACTTTCAAAATTTATCAACATTTGTATTCTCTTACATGACACCATAAAATTATCAACTTCAGAAAGTTATCATTGCTATACTACTGTTTATTCTGTAGACCCTGTTCATTTTACCAAACATTCTATTTATTCTTTGTGCTTTTTAAAATACTTATTTTATTCTTTAGTCAAAGATTATTTATATACAGCAAAATTCACCCTTTTAAGTGTACAGTGTTACGTGTTCCAGCAAACAAATAGGAGGCCTCTACTGGTCTGGGCTAAGGAAGTTTTCCTGACCCTTCCCCAGTAGGGGGACATCTCCTTTCCCGAGTAGTGGGACATCTCTAACGGTCTGGGATCCATGCCTGCAAGTTTATTCTGTTTCCTTTCCCCAGCTCCCATGGGTCGTCTTTGTCCTAAAGGTGACAGTGCTTGCTATACCTCTCTAGCAGCTTAAGACTTTTGTCGTACAGGAGGCTTTGTCCCTTTCCCTGGGGTCCACCGCGTCCCTCCCCGGGGCCTGAACCGTTAGGGACGCTTTGGGACTCACCTTGTCCCTAGGCTTTCTTATGACCACTGGTGAGGTCCCCAAAGGGTCTGTGAGTGGGTATAAATTCCCCTGTGTCTGAAGCTCCCAGGGGTCCTGTCCTCTCCCACGAGCCCACACTCAGCCTTTAGCAACTGATCAAGAATTTTAGCTGAATTCTTCCAGCTTGTCTGACATTGGTGTTTCCAGCATATAAGTGCCGATGTCCTGTCTCTCCTTAGAGGATCCTCTGTTTCCTTAGATTTTAAATCACAGGGTTGCCCCACAGCCACAGTTCTATGATGCGCTCAAAAAAAAGCTGGACTTCCCTAGATTGTTCAGCATTTTTTGTTGTGGATTTAAGAGTGAAAGCAGCCTTTTCTAGTTTCTACACCCTAAAGGGAAGGGAGAAGTTCACTTTATAGTTTTGGATCATCATGAATCATGAATTTGATTTCTTTCCTTACTGTACCTGAATTATCTGGAAAATGAAAATGATCACATCTGCGGCAGGATGGATCTAAGGGGAAGATAGAGTGGTGGAGAAGCTGGGCTTGAAGTGTGGATTTAATTATACCTTCAGATAGACACGTTCTTTCCTGTAGCAGCTTCTGATCCAGGCTGAAATAATTGCGTCTCATCTTCCTGAGACTTGTAAGGAAGAGTATGTTGGGCTAGCATTTGGTTCTGCCAAATTAAGGGGTTTGCTTGCTATTAGCCAGGTAGCGCACTCTGAAAGTTAGAGGAAGACTTCCAAGTAGTTTGAAGGGAAGCTGACAATTAAAAAGGAAAAAAAAAGGCTTTTGTATAGGGAAACACAGCTGCCTGGAATAGCTACATGTCGAACAATTATATAGAAAATGTCTATAATGTGAAGTGGTGCCAAATAAATTCCTGACCCTGGAGATGATCCTAACATGCCGAGTGGCTACTTGGAGGTTTTTCCCTCAGGGCATAGCAGTGAAGCCACAGTAGCTTTTAAGTTTGCTAGGAAATTGTGTAATTTCTTAAAGGAAGCTAGTTAGTCACAAACATTTACTGGACATCTATATTAGCTGTTGCAGGGCTTGTAAAAGAGATTATTATTCTGAATAATTGTCAGAAAGGTGTCAAGTTCTTTCTGGACCCACTTTGTTTGAGGGTATGGTTCTCAGGGACCATTCCCCATCACGCCCCAGGCCCAGCTGCGGTATGCCCCACAGATGGGTCCTGTGGGCGGGGACAAAGCCAGTTATACAGCCGCTCCTAGTGCTCTCTCCTGAACCTTTAATCCCCTTCCACTTGGCTTCAAAACCTCCTGACACCACCCCCACCCCCCAAGCTCAGGTCCCAGGCATCTCAAGGATCTCCCTGACAACCTCGCACCACCTTTCAACCAGGTACCTGGTCCAATAAAGATGTCCTACTTTGTTTCTGTAAACAAAACAAAACAAAAACCTGAGAAAACGAATTTATGCCAAAATGTCATTTACAGACACATCTTTCTTAAGAGGATACCTTTCTTATAATTTTGGGATTTTATTTTCTTTTTAATTAGAACAGAGAATGGCTGATTCTCAGACAGGTGTCTCGCCACCGTCCTCCATACAACTCTGGGAGCTGACCACCCAGTCTGTATGTAGACAGACCCCTCTAGACTTTATTTTCTCGATGAGGCTGCATATCCACTCTCAGAGCATGGTTTTCAGCAAGCGTAATGGGGTTGGTCTGTGTCCACATATTCTTGTCTGTTTCTCTTCACACCCGTGTTAGCTGGGCCATCTTTGGAAACAGAACAGGTTTTTGTCTCCTCTCCGTTCTCCTGCTTGAATCTCTAGCTTGCACAAGCTGCAGGTTGATGTACCGTCTCTGGCATATTCCACAGACACCAATCCCTATCCAGGGTTCTGGGGCTCTCTGTACCACCATGTTTCCTGGTGGGAAAAAACTGTTCTCTCTTGACTGTGAACTGAATGGGGAAGACCACTGATCCCTGCCTATCTCCCATTACCACTGAGGCAAATAACAGAGGCGGTACTTTTTTGGCAGTGAGTCTCCTCAGATGGGCCTGAGACATCTATGTACAATGCCGCAGAAACCCTCACCGTGGGCCCACTATGCCACGGCCCTGTGCCCACCTCAAGAGTCACCAAGGTGAAAAAGACTGTCTGCAAATGAGTTCTCAGCAGTCTGATCTTTGTAAGAAACTTGGTCTGAGCCAAATTGAGGAAGCAAAACTGTAACCCCATACCTGCCTTCCATTTAGAAGTACAACATGGCAGAGATGGAAAGTACCTAAAAGTTCAGCTGAGTCAGCTTACTGAGAGGGGCTAGTGATGGGTCCAGCAAGAGCTGAACACTTCATTTCAACAAGAGTCTCCAATTATATTCATCCTATGTTGTACCCATCTGTGTGAGATTTGTTTTAAGGAAATGTTCCCCCCTAGGGAGGTATGCAAGTGTGCAAAGATATGTAACAGTCTTCACTGAAGCATTATTTGTAATTGGGAAATACTGGAAACAACCTAAATGTCCATCACTAGGATAATGAATAAATCATTGTCTAGTTATTTAATAGCATACTGTACAGCAGAGAAAATTAACAAACCAGAACTATGTATATGTACCCAGATCTACTTCAAATAGATAATGCTGAGGTTTCAAATACAAGTTGGATGCAGAGATATATCACTTACTTGAAGTCTGAACTATTAAATATTGTCCATAATCTTAGATTTTATATATGTAGTTATAGAATAAAAACATGGATATGGGGAGTGATGCATGTCAATTTCAGAAAGAAATTTCCCCTCCTTAGGGGAAGGGCATTGGGTACATCAGGGATTTCAGGGGTATCTGCACCATTTCATTTTTAAATATGGTGGTATATAGGTGAGTGTCTGCCTTTTTCAGTATACATTTTATGTGTCTGAAATATTTCATCATAACACTTTGAAAAAGAAAGGATTTTGTTGTTTTTTTAAAGTTTGAAAGCCAGTGAGCTAGGAAGGGGGGCTGAGGAACACTGATACTCTAAGTTACAGTGGTCTCCAAGGAAGCCTCTGTGACTCCCTCAAGATTCCCTTCTAAAGCCTATCCTCCCTTCTGGAATAGTGGTTCTCAAGCCCTAGCAGGCCTAGGGCAAAATGAATATTTTACCCCAACCCCCATCCTGGATTCTCATTTCACTGTCTGAGGTTTTCATTAAGCATACCAGTGAATCTAGTAGGTGTGATCAGGGTCCCTTTGAGAAAGATGTTCAAGGTAAGCAAATGAAGTCTCAGCAGCTCATGGTCCCATAAACCTTTGTCATAGACTTATTACTAACAATGACTTAGAGGTAAGTAGCATCAGAACTATGACTTTGTATACCCAAGGGATTATTTCTGTTTCAAGCTTAACATGGTTTGGGGGGTTGGGGAGCTGGAGAAAAAGTTAAGGTAAGGGAGGGAGCAGTTAAAAACAATGCAATGAAAAACATTTTTATTTTCTGAATTAGGGAATTGCTAAATCAATAGACTCATGGTACCAATTATCAGGGCTGGAACTAACAGTATATGGTAATTATATAAACAGCTCCTTGGCATTCATTGGGGAGAGATGCTGTTATATCCTCTTTTCCTCCATTATTACGACAACACATGCTTTTAGCATATCAAAAAATATAGAAAAATGTAGAGGAGATTATAAAAATCACCATTAATATCACAACTGAAATAACAGTTGGTTGTCATTTGTGAAATGGTTGACATAGTGTTCATAGTTTGAAAATTGGCCAAGGTGGGAGTAATTATACCACAGAAATAGGCAAATGCTATAAACCAGCTCCTTCACTTCTACCCCAGACTCAGAAGTTCAACTTTTACTAGCAAAGCATCTAGCCCCTCTGACATATACATTTCCCCCCAAATTTAGATAATGCTACAGTGCAGTTTTGGAACCACAAATATATATCTGACTCAAAGAATTTTCTGAGTTACCTTGGAAAATTAATGGGCTGATCCCTTTTTTGTATTGTGTAGGGGGAGCAAGGACCTCAAGGCTTTCCAGGGCCAAAGGGCATGACAGGCCGTGGCATCCCTGGCCAGAAGGTAAGTTATTTTAGGACTTTAGAAAAATGCTTGGGTTTAGGTTTTCAATAGGTTTTTGTGAGTTTTGGAAGAGCTCTCATACTGGTCATTCATCCTCTCGGAGGAAAAAATCCATTTAGAAGCAAATCCTTATGGATTTCCTTTCCTAACTAGAAACATGCTTACTTTATAAATCTTGTTTTCTTCATCCTCGAAAGCCAGCTGCTAAAGGAATGAATCCTCACAACATACCATGTAGAAGACACCAGAGAACTCTGCTATAAAATTTTATAATAATTGAGCTTCCTGAAAGCAGCGAGCTGTTCTTATCGTATCTCAAGGTCTCCTCACCTTGAGATCTCTGGTTCGTCATGAATTAGATTATGGTAACTGTGGGGGAAGGGAAATATAATGCCCCTGGTTTTTTCCCTGTAGTATATTTTTATCAACCAGAACCACAGGTCTTCAAAAGAAACCACTGGCAAATGAACTAAATTTAGAGTTTTTCTTCTTTGACCTCAATATTTACATTCTAAACTTCTCTTTTCACTATATTCTAAAGGGAGAACATGGAGAACAGGGCGCTATGGGCAAGAAAGGCGATAAAGGGGAAATTGGGGAGCCCGGATCTCCAGGAAGACAGGCAAGGAGTGATTTTTTAAAGTCTTATTGTAATTTTTATACATTAACTAGCTCCAACCTATATTGACTGTTATTCTTCTTCCATTAAGTAGGGGTTACAAGGACCAAAGGGAGACATAGGACTTACAGTGAGTATCCATCCTAGAGGGTAATTGAGGGTTGGTGCTTGCAAAATTACTACATTCATGTTTTAGCTTCAGAAATATGAATTCTTTGACCCAGTTCCAGGTGCTATATAGTGAAAGCACAGCTATAAGCCCAGTGTTGACTTAGATGCATGAGGTAATTGATCTGAACCTGAAGGAAGAGGAACGTCAGGCAGCCTTCACCCAGCCCAGTGGTGGGGTGTGACCACTCCCCTCTGACCCCTGGTAGACAGGGTAACAAGGAGGTGAGCTGTTTAACAAATGATTTCTAATTTACATGATCTTCCACATTTTCAAACAGGGAGAGGGTTCTGTTTCCTGGAACTAGCTCCTTTAGGAAGTGACTCTGAGAACAGCCATCACAGAATGGAGATTAATGTACTAATTCGCTTATTCAACAAAACTTGTGAGGCATCGGCAATCTTTTCCCTATGTTCCCTACACCGCTACAAATAAAGAGCTGACTCTATAAAGCCTTACAGGGTGGGAAAGTTCTAGAATTTCTATAGCAAAGTCTATTTCTTCCTTTCTTGCTGGAAGGCACTACATCTCCTAGAGTGGAGAAGCAATAGGAACCTTCTCGTTTTTCCCCCTTTTGATTTTTCAGTGGGTCATGGTCTGGGGATGCTGATCCTATGTGCTGTGCTAAGCAAATCCAGGCATAAGGGGTGGGAGTTCAGGTAGTGAAGGTAAGACACAAGAGCTGGGCATATAACAAACACTTTTTTTTATGTCCTGTTTGCCTTTTCGTCTTTGTTCTTCCTCACCACAAGTCAGATACCTCCAGATGCCTGTGGAGTATGAAATAGCTACATATACATTAATTCCTCCTCCAAAGTAGCAGGGAGAGTGTCTGTAAAATGCTCAGAGAAGAAATCCCATAGGTTTATACCCTCCCTCCTACCCCAGCATGTGGAGAGGGCCTGCCTTCTTCCATCCATTAATTTGTTCACTCATTTCACCAACATTTTTGGGGTGCATATTCTGGGTCAGGCTCTGAGACAGACAGGGGAGCAGTAGAGATTAAGAGACCGTGTCTGTGGCCTCAAGGAGCTCACAGCCCATTAGAAAGAAAGACAAACTAAGGATGTTCACCCGTCATTTGATAAATGCTATGATAGGAGTTAGATATGTGGACCCAGAACAGACAAAAGGATGTATGATGATGTTTGGGGCCAAGTTAGGCTTTTATCGCTTGAGCAAAAGATTTTTAACCCAGAGGCAGAGATCTTAGAAATGAGGATGTCATTCTGCTGACCTAGGCTTTCTAGATTCTAGAAGAGGGACTAGCAGGGAAGGACCAGTGAAGGAAGAGCGAATTTGCCTTCAATGAGAATCTAGTCTGTGACTGGTTCTGTGTTAGGCTCCTTCACCTCATACCACCCTTACTTAGTACTGCTGGGTGCCCGAGGGCTCAAGTTTTAGAGCGCCCACACAGGACCCTTAATGCTTCTTCTGCCTCACCCCTTCCCCTGGGTGAGGAGTCCTCAGGGCCAAGGAGACTGAGCATCCTGAGCACATGCCTGCTCTATGCTACACGCTGGATACACAGGATCCCCAGATTGCCTGCCTAGGTGACAGCACTGGCCTGCGTGCTTGGGTCCCCCAGAAGGTGGAAAAGGGGCAGCTGTTTTCAGGGAATCTGGACAGAGCTCAGAAGTGAGGACTGTTCACCCCACGAATGATGGCCCAGTCTCTACACAGTGTAGCAATGGTAGGGACAGGTGCGATGAGAAGAGGACAGGCTAGAGGCCATAGCCCTCTCTTGCCCAAGACTCCATGCTAATCTACGTGATAGCTCCGTGAGGTAGGTACTATTATCTCTGCTTCCAGAAAGACATGCTAAATCAGAAAAGCTTGAGCAATACACCTGAAGTCACCTTGTTAGCAAGTAACAGAGCCCTTGTAGCCAGAGTTGGCCTGTCTGGGACCAAATCCTAGCTACTCCCCCATGAATGCTGTTCTTAGAAGGCCTCTCTCCTCTCCCTACTCACATTCTCTCCCTGGTCAAATATATCCCCAAACGACTATCAGTTGTAGTTTCATTCCAGACTAGCAAACTACTCTTTTAGGAAATACCATTGACAGAGTTCAGTGTCACAATAATTCATGCCAAACTGCTTCCAAAAGGCTGTTCCTCCACCTGTCCCTTACATGTTGGCATTTCTCAGCGTCCACCCTCAGTCTTCTTTCTCCTGGTCTTCCAACTCTGAGGCAGGGACAGCCATGAAAGGGGGGATGTACAGTTTGAAAAGGCTAATTTAATATCATAGCAAAGCTGTATGGAGAATGAAAACATACACCTTTATGTCATAAACGTGGAAAGGAATATGTTTAACCAGTGGAGGTGCAGGGACACACAAGTTTCCAAAGACTGAGAAGCTCTGCTCTAGGCAATCTCATCTGCCACTGCTGTTTCCGCAGCCGACTGTAGGCTGGCCTTCCTGACGTCCACCTCCAGTCTGCACTGCTCTCTTGAGCACCAAACCCTATGTCTTACTGCCTACTGGACATCCCTAGCTGGATGTCCCATCAATGCATCAGATTCAGCCACACCCAAGCAGAGCCTAGTGATCTTCATCAGTGCCCGCCCTGCTCCTGTTCCACTCCTCCCTATCTCAGAGAGTGGGCCGCCAACATCTGCCTCCTCTGAAACTCTTTCCTCCCCCATCCTTCCAATCACTCACCAACCCCCTTCATTTTCTCTCTGAAAGTTCCCTCCAGACCAGTCCTTCCTCTCCAACACTACCACCACTCCTTTCTGGTGTCACTTTCCCCCCTGAACTATTTAGAAACCTCAAACCCCTCCATTGGCAGCCATGATCACCTTTTTAAAGTAAAAGTGTGATCAGATCTCTTCTCGGCTTAGGGACTATGCCTCTTCTCACCACGAGGATAAAGTTCACACTCTTCAACATGACACAAAGACCTTCTAGAGTTCATCTGTCTTCCACATTTCCTGTCATTCTCTCTGCCATGTACCCTGTGTCCTAAGTTTATTCAAGTACTATAAGGCACTGTGTTTGTGTACTTTGTGCCCTGCCTGGAATGCTCCTCCCTTTCCCGCTCTGTCCTCCCCAACCTGCTCATAATCCACCTTCTGGGACCACGGCCCCACCCTCAGGCTCTCACACCTGGAATTCCCAGCAGACCAGTGTGGTTCCTTGGCACCGATCCAATAGTATAGCCCTGACAAAGTATTTATTTGTCTACTGCTTACTAGACTATGAATCTTTTGATAGGTATAAATATGATGCCTTCATCATTGGCAAAAATAGCCAAAGTAGTCATTGAGCAATTTGGGAGGGAAAAATAAAACTATTTTAGTCAAGTAAAAGCAAAGAAGAGGAGGAAAAGATTAATATATGTGAGTACTTAAAGCATTTTAGACCTGGTTAGACCATAAAAGCACATTAAAAAGAATTTAAATGCAACTTTGATATATAAATTATTCTTAACAAGTCAATGAAAGATAAACATCTTAATAGAAAAAAATGGACCAAGGACATACAAAGAATTTGCACGTTAGGATACAACGTGGAAATGTGCATGTGAAATAAAATTTAGCCTCACTAAGAATTACATAAGTCTAATTTAAAACAATGTGATATCTTGTTCTATCAAAAGGCAAAGATTATATAATAATAATAACCAGCATTGTGTGTCTAAAATAAAAGAGGTTTTCTTATACACTGCTGTTAGAAGTGTCAGTTACAACCTTTCTGAAGGTCACTTTGGCAATAACGCATCAAGAACCTTAAAACAGCCATGCATCCGACTTCAGCAATCAAGTTTTGCAGAATACTGAATCATACGGGAAATTCATTATGATACAGGGTTAAGTGAAAAACTATAACCATAAACTTGGTGTCTAGTATTTTCTCCTTTCTAAAAACATGATGTAAATATATGAATATATACATTTTCCCTTTCTAGACACATCCTAGTTTCCGATTTATTAAATGCCTCTCTAAATGTGGAAAAACATGACAAGGTGCCCCCCCTCCAAAAGATGACTGTTGACTTCCTCCTTTTATATAATTGTATTGTTTTGAGAGTTCTTTTTATTTTTATTTAATTTTTTAAAGATTTTATTTATTTATTAGAGAGAGAGAGAGGATGCACGAGAGAGAGAGAGAGAGGAGAGGCAAAGGGAGAGGAAGAAGGAAACTCCTCACTGAGCACGGAGCCCAATGCGGGACTTGATCCCAGGACCCTGGGATCATGACCCAAGCTGAAGGCAAATGCTTAACCAATTAAGCCAGGCACCCTGAGAGAGTCCTTTTTAAGTAGCCACTTGGAATCAGTGGCTTTTTCTCGGTTTACAAAACATACAATTTAATTAAAATGCCCTGAGTATTTTCTGTATATGCTTCTGTTAAGGCACATCACCAGCAATGTCATCTTTACCCTAATTCTATCATTATGGATATTTTTTCTTTAAAACCTTACCTTTGCAACTGCTAACTTTTATCTTTTTAGATCTTCTTTAGTTTTGCCTCCTTCCTGTTGAGATTTTCTGGGCTTCTACTAAGTTCATCATTCCGGTCAGCCTCCTGTCTTCGGCAAATACAGAATTCTGTTTCCCAACGTCGCATCCCGGTTATTTGTGAACAGGCTGCCCAGGGCAGGGGCGTATTAGGAACCTGGGGAGAGGACTTGCAAAACTAGATGTCAGTAGAGAAAAGGAGGGAATACAGCACAGAATGAAATCTCTTTTGGCCCTGGTACCTGTCTTGGTTGCTCAGTGCATGTGGGTTAAATTGTGTTAATGTGGGTTAAGCTGATGGCATGCATTGCCCACACTTCTGTATGTAGTACTTTATGGAGTTGGACCCTATCCTAAGAGTTTTGTGTGCGTAGCCTCATTTGGCCTGCACCCCTGCCCTGAGACACAGATACTATTAGGTCATCTAATGCCAAGGTCACACAGCTGATAGGTGCTGGAGCCACAGTTTGAACCCTGGAAATCCGAGCTCTGACATTTCACAACTCAAACACATTTCGGTTATGATACATTCTAGCCACCTTTTAACTTCTGTGCCTTCTATTTTCCTCAGCCAAAGAATAAAAGCAAATGGCTCCACCCTGATTGTAATAAGACATAGCTTTTGTGATGATGGGAAAAAATATTACGGTCATATAAATAATACATTTTCCTTTTGTCCTCCAGAGAGAAGAAATTATCAAAATTATTTTTGAAATATGTGGTAAGACTTGACCGTCAAGAAAAGAACCATTGCTTCAAAATACCACAGCCACTGTGTTGTGTTGGTCGAGATAAATGTGGTCACCCAGGGATACATGGGAGAGCGCTCATGAGAAAGTCTGAAGCTCGTTTGGAAAGTCAATGGGAAACTGAAAGATGTGGAGAGAGGGGCTGTGGGAATCCTGATTTTAAGAAAAGAAGTCCTCTTCCCAGGGTGGTTAGGAGGAGTGAAGATACAGGCCCTGGAGTCTGTGGGCAGCCAGGCCTTTTGTGAGCACAGAGCTCATTTGTATTCAGTGACATTTACCTGAGCTTGGGAAGGAAAAAAACAACAAAGGAAATATGACCACAGGTGCCTAACTGGCATTTGAATCCAGGCTGGCTGGTGATTATGTCTGTGTTTCTTCTGAAGGAAGAAGTCTTTCTGAATTGAGTTTTGAGCACAATTTCTAGAGTGCATTTCAAAGAAAGGAAGACACAGTCAGGAGGTCATTGTGCTTCGTAGTTCTATCTAAATGCTTCTGTGGCTAAATCCGCTAGACTTAAAATAGAGCTAGCAGAAAGAGGGAAAAAAAGAGATTAGCCCAAAGGCAAGAGATTAATAGAATAATGGCGATAAGAGAACCATGGCAGAAACATCACTGTTCTGAACTGGCTTGTCCCCCAAAAGACCTCTGGACTTTAAGAACCCATCTGGGACTCTGCACAGTGACAGGCCAGTTTAGATGTGGCTTCTGAGTTCTGGAAGCCTGGTAAAAATAGCACAAAGTTTCCTCATGATTTTTTCAGGGAAGGCTGTTGGGCAACATGAAGATAAGAATAAACCGATGGAGCCCGGATAAGTCTTATTTCCTGGTAGCTTGAATGATTGCACTGAATAGTAAACCTTACACAGAAGTTGTTTATTAACCAGCATTCTGAGCTCATTCTCCTGAAGAGATGTCATAGTATGGAGGGACTGCTAGCCTCACTGAGCCACCTTCGTCATTGTTGTGAGCAACTGGGCACACAAACTAGAGTTTGGGGCAGCTGTATAGTATATTCTTCTGTATAGTTATGGGCCGTCATCCTTTCCCTACAATTAACCATTCCCAATCCATGGTCATTCTAATGAGCAAATATCAATTTTCACATAAGGATATGGTAGAAGACTAGAAGGTTAGCATTCAGATTCAGATTAAATACAAATGCTGGAAGGATAAAGAGCAAATTGAGGCTAGGGTTTTGGGGACAGGGAAAGCCATGGAATCAGGAAGGCACACATAGGGATGCTGACCCTTCTAAAAATATATTTTTCCTAATCTGAGAAATTGGCACATGGGTGTTTGTTATTTTATCCTCTACAGTGTTTTGGTGGGTCTGTGTGCGTGTGTGGGGGGGTATTTTTGCAATATATTATTTTTTAAAAAGTCAGATATAGAAACCAAAAGAGGGATAGCTGTTAGCTATTAACACTCCCAGAAAGGGAAGGTTACAATTTAGGTCTCTGGTGGTTTGCTGCCCCTTCCACACCAATCTGACACCAATCAGTGACGTTCTGATTTTCATTCGTGCAATGTTTCTGTCTCAACATTCATCTTTCAGGGTGTGGGCCCAAATGCAAAGAGACTCCTCTGGAACTACTGTTTGTGATTGACAGCTCCGAAAGTGTGGGACCAGAGAACTTTGAGATCATCAAAAGTCTTGTGAAGACTCTGTCCGACCAGGTTGCTCTGGACCTCGCTACAGCCCGCATTGGCATAATCAATTACAGCCATAAGGTGGAGAAGGTGGCTCGTCTGACTCAGTTCTCCAACAAGGATGACTTCAAGCTGGCTGTGGACAATATGCAGTACCTGGGGGAAGGCACCTACACTGCCTTAGCTCTCCATGAGGCCAACCACATGTTTGAAGCCGCAAGGCCAGGTGTGAAGAAGGTGGCCTTGGTCATCACTGACGGGCAGACTGATACCCGAGATGAAAAGAATCTGACTGAAGTGGTGAAGAAAGCCAGTGACATCAATGTGGAAATATTTGTGATTGGGGTAGTGAAGAGAAATGATCCCAACTTCGAAATGTTCCACAAAGAAATCAATCTCATCGCTACTGACCCAGATAGCGAGCATGTTTATCTGTTTGATGACTTCATTACCCTGCAAGGTAAGACTCAGCGCCAGGAGAAAGGAATTTATGTTATTCTTCCAAGAACTGCCTCACTGGATTATTTGGCCAAAAATAGAAATCGGGAAGAGGCTAATGAGGCTTATGCCAACACTAAATTGAACACATAAACTCCAGAAGGCAAAAAACATTCAGCATGTATCCAGTTTAGAGAGTACAATCTCTTGTCTTTATTCATTTGCAATAAGTGCTGAGTTAGCCTTGGAGATGATTAACTGGACCATCTCTGGTCAAGAACATGGTTAAAAAGAAAGTGTAGGATCTGGGGTATTGCTAAGCCTAGTTAAAGCTCAGAAAGTGACCTAACCTGCATAAGAGGTGCAGGAAGCCAGCAGCAAGGCAGAAAATAAATCAATAAAAATAAATATAATAAATAAATAATAAATAAATAAATAAATAAAAATTAAATAAATAATAATAATAAATAATAATTAAATAAATAATAAATAAATTAAATAAATCAAAGTGCATTAAGAAGTACATAATGAATGAAAAAAAGTTATGGTATGATTCACAGACCTGTACCCCTGGGGATAAAAATACATTATATGTTTATTAAAATAAATAAAAAAAATTTTTAAAAAAAAGTTACGGTAATCTAAAGCAAGGAGAAACACAGGTAATGGGGATTACTCTGTTCCCGTCTCTGTTCTATTCTCCATTAGCTGCTCTTACAAAATATGAGGCTAATGAAGAATAAACAGGTTGACATTGGGAGTTTATCTTATAGTCCCACATTGTGAATATTCATCTACAGTCAGTGCTAACCGTCCCTTTGCTACTTTGCCGTGTCACATGAGCTGATGTTTCCCAGGGAGGCATTCTAAGACACTGACTCCTCTGTAATTAAAGTGTGGTCAGTATCGCTTCCTAGTGAAACATATTCCAATTCTTTGGCAACTGAGAACTCATTCTGGCAGGGGCCACCCACATCCAGCGAGCTTGGAAAGTAGGTGAAATGTATGCTTCACGTGATTGCAGGCTTCCATTTGGCTCCATCATTCCTTGTCCATCCCTCTGGGAGTAGGGGTTGATGTGGCCTAGCACAGCCCCTCCTTGCCCTCATGCTGCTCACTGCTGGCTGCCAGCCCTTCTGGCTTGAAGAGTAGCATGCCCCGCCCAGAACCTTCTCACTTGCCATTTCCTCTTTCTCCAGGCCTTTCTAATCTGGGATTTCATTTGCTGAACACCCCGCAGGATGACTGGTAGACTTATCAGACAAACCCTATGTCACTGGGCTGTTACCGTGTTACGATGGCCAGAAATATTACACATTTCAGAGACATTATACTTTAATAATTAAACAGCTTTATCATCTTAACCAAAGAAGTTAGTAATTCATCCCAGCTAATGAGGGATATATTTTTGAACTCGTTGGCCTTTGGCTCCCTCTGGAACCAGAGGTAAAGACCCATTATTCTCCTCTTGGGTGGGACCTGCCCCTTCCACGGAGTAGTTCAGTTAGTGGACACTCTGGATGACAAGGATTTAAGTAGTTCTTTTGCCTCCATAGGCTGTTGTACATGATTAAATTCAACTGAATTATTTAAGATGGCCTCTTCTAGATGATCCCCAAAATGCTTTAAAACTTAGTTCACCGAGTGGTTGACCTCAAGTGATGGGAAAATGCTTAAGAAGAGCATGGAAGAGCTCTCAAAACAGGTTTTGCCCCTACTATTTTCCGTTTCTATTTTTCTTTTAAAAGACACCCTGAAGAAAAAATTGTTTAAAAAAACATGTGAGGATTTTGATTCCTACCTCATTCAAGTTTTGGGTTCACCGGCACTTCAACCTGGATTTGGGATATCAGGGGGAAAACTTGATGAATCCACTCCAGAGCCTCAGAAAGAGATTTCGGAGTCTGTAAGTAACTGTCTTGCTTAATTTGTGAGCTTAAAATTATGTATTCTGTCTAATGTCAAAGACCATCTTGGCCTGCCCTGTCGAGAACCAACTGAGAGGAGTGTATTTTCAAGTCCTTGACTATAAATAGTGGTGTTTTTGTCTTCAGATTTCTAGTTCTGAAATAGTACTGGGGCTAGTGAGCATGAATATGAGATTTTTCAATATTTTCATATTTTATAAGTAATCATTTATTGAACATTCCAAATAATATTTTTTATAGTATGCCCTGGCTACCACCGAACAAATTACATACACTAAAATGGATTAACACGACACTATTTGAATCACTCCCTTGCCATGCTCTACAGATCCTTTCATTACTAGGTCACAACTCCCCCTCATCCATCTGGGCCGATGCTCCCTACTTTGCACCCTCTCAAGTTTCTTCAAAGTGTGCACGTGCTCAACCTGCCATTTTCCATGTTCCAAGCCATGGTCTTCCTCATTTAGCTTCCACCTCCTGTGCTCAGAGTGGAGACCGGGTGGGAGGCTCTGCATATGCATATGGTACAAGGTAGATTGCTCGGTTTCAGAGCTCCTCAAGCACACGTGCGTGAGGAAACTACCTCCCAAAGGCATCGAGACGAATGTGACTGTCCCCATAGCAAGCTTCTGGGCACTGACCTCAGGTCAAGGGCAACAAGTATTAGGTTCTTTCAGGTGAAAATTGGAAAGCCTCCCATAATTCCTGGTAAGGGAGTGCCGTGGTCTCTTCCCCACCAATTACAACCCGAGCAGGTCTAGACTGATCTCAACCACGCATATGGAAATCCTCTAGCAAGCAGGCACACAGGAGCCATGGCCTTATTCTGTAAGCTCAGTGAAGTCCCTGTGCTGTCCTTTTATGAAAGAACATGAAAGATTCCTTATGAGCAAGAGCAATAATATTCTAGCATCAGGATTCAGTTAACTGTATAGCTGGACTAAGGCCCTGAGAAACCTCCAGGTGGGTAGCTGGACACAGGACCACTCAGGCATCGGGCCTAGGTTGCCATTCCTAAGGGAATAGACTGTAGGACTCACTGGATTTTGTTATTCTGTCCAAAAGAGGGTAATAAAGTACTATTTGGATTTGATTAAATACTAATTCCAGTTAGAGCAACAGAGTGCCCCTGGATTATACATTGAAATTCACATATACATTCATACCACATGGTCTATTTATATCATGGGTCAGGAAACTCTTTCTGAAAAGGGCCACATAGTACCTTTTTGGGGGGGGTGGGGTGGGGTTTGCAGGTCGTTTCATCTCTGTTGCAGTTACTCAGCTCTGCCTTTGAACTACAAAAGCAGCCACAGCCAACACTTACCTGAACAAACATGGCTACATTCAGATACAACTTATTTCTAGAAACAGATGAAAGCTTGGATTTGGCCCATGGGGTTTGCCGATCCTGGTTATCACTGAGCATTTAAAAGTAATTACAGACAATGAAGTACACAGTTTATTTCCTCCCGAGTATGGAGTGCTCGTGGGTCCTTGCCTGTTTGTGTGACTTATCCCTCTGTCCCTCTCCTACTTGACCTGTCACTTCCTGAAGATTTCCTAGACAAGAGCAGACTCAGGTTCCATCCAACAAGTGGCACTTCAACTCTGAACTCTCCCTATAATCAGTGCATTCCATACAATTGACTAGTATACTAGGGGGTGGTTCTTAGGACACAGTCCCTGTCCAGGAGAAGTCCAGGGCCTCTCAGGAAGATGGATGCACACAAGAATTATTAAGAACTTTAACAGAGCTGTGGACGAAGCACGGGAGATATTGCAATTAATTTCAGAGTCAAGGAAGGCTTTCCAGAAGAGGTGGCATTGAGCTGAGTTTTAAGAGTAAGTAGGAGTTTCTCACGACAAAAATAAGGAGAAGGGTATTTCTAGCAGAGGGAACATGTAGGCAAAGGGGGATTCCAAAAGGGATGGCATTTCAAGACACTAGGAAAAGTTCAGTCTCACTGGAGCCTAAGGTGTGTGCGGCAGGATGGTGAGGGTCACGGCTGGACGGACAGTCGGCGGACTAACTATACATGCTTCCCAGGCCGTGTAAAGGGGCTTGAACTTCATGTGTAGGCCAGGCAGCCGGGAGGAAGCAGGAGTTTCTAAAGCGAGGGTCATATGGTCATATTTGGTTTGTGGGAGGAGTAACCCTGTAGTAGGGTAAAGGATACATAGGAGAAAGACAGGAGACTGGGGCTGAGCTGTGAGGTCTTGCAATAGTCTGGGTAGTCAGAACGAAAGCAGGTGTGGACTGGAAGCCACTTCCGGGGTAGAATGAACAGGGTTTCGTGACGGGATGGGTTGGAGGTTAGGGAGAGGTCAGCTAGCCGGGTTTCTAACTCAGATTTGGAGTGAACTGAAACACCATCTGCTGAGATGGAGATTAGAGGAGGCAGGGAGGCATTATTTTGAAGGAAAATAATGAGTTTGGTTTACACCAGGTAAAGTGAGGGTGCCAGGGACCTCCATGGCGCTCATGACACGGCATGAGAAGAAGCCTTGCCTCTGGTATCATGACACATGAAGTTAGATAGCGCCGGGAAACGAGCGATGTTAACAGATTATGACAGATGGAGCATTCTAGGAGCTTTGGAGGGGAGGGCACAAGAAAAGTACATCCAAAATAGTTTGGATTTAGAACACCAAGAGCCACATAGAGGGAAACTGAGCCCCCGCTAGGTCTCCTCGGGTGCCTCTGAGATGGCAAAGCTTACAATGGACTTGAGCTTCCTGGATAACCCTCATCTCCAGAAGTTCTCACCCCGGCTCTCTCTGCAGAAGCGCCAAGGCAAGATTGAATTTTAAACAGCGAGTGTTCCTGACAGATTTTAGTCTGAACAAACATATATGCACCGATAGTCACAGTTATCTCTGTCATATGTATGACAGAGTGTCTACAATGTAGACACACAAATACAAAAACATACTTACATACACACCTTTATCTAGAAGTATGATTACAGTTTCCAAACACATTAAGTGAATCTCTCCAAACTTTTCAATTCTCAGTTTTTCCCCAAGCCCACCCTAGGCAGTACTGTAAAACAAATCATCTCAGAAGTCCTAGGAGTCCTATTTCCCTTACTGTGTCTCCCTTTCCTTTCTCTGTTGCCTCTGTCACTCCTTATGGCATCTAGCGCTGGCCTTCCTTCTTCGTCATCTTTCTATGAAATCTGTTCTTAGAGAAAAATCTAGTTATTTATACTTTTGTGTGAAATCTAAGTCTGTGGGTTTCCACCTCCAAGGACTTACATATTAAGCATTTTAGTTTATCGTAGAATGAACTTGAGGTTCACTAAACATCTGTGCATGGGTATGTTGGGAAATACAGAAAGCAGATGGATTTCCCAGCTTCTACTAAATTCATAACTCCTTGGTAACCCCCTCCTCTATTACTCTTCCAGGCCAGTCTTGGGAAGCTAAATATGCACATCCATTCTACTCTGTTCTTCTCCTGAAATCTCAGGACCAGTAGTACTTGCTTTGGGATTTGTAACATTCTACATTGTTACTAATTTATGTATATACCTCAACTCTCCTAATGAATTCCCTGAGAACGTGATCTGTGTCTAATTAAATTGGTGTCCCACTCATGACTTAAAATGTGTTTCATCTTTCACACAGTAGATGCTCAGTAAATACTTAGTGACCCAATGAGTCCTATACCAAATGATAGGCTAAAAGAGAAAATTTTCCTCGGTGAAAGGCATCAATTATACTGTTTTAAAAAAAATCCTTCTCCTTCTGGGTTTAGCCAGTTAGGTTAAGATTTCTAAGATATAAATGGGAGTGGGGCAATAAAATCAAGTAAACACCATTTAGTCAGACTAATTGGTTATATCCATTAATGGTCCATTAAGCAAATAAACATATCAATTTCCTACTCAAAATAACTTTTTGTCATTCTAAATACATTAATAAAGTCATGGCAGCACACAGGTGGTTTGTTCACTGGAACTTGTTTCTTGTAACAACATTCTAGATTTCTTTTTCCAGTTGAAAGAATAGGAAGGAAAGAGGCCCTGTCTACCTTTTCCATAAACTTCTTTTTGTATTATGAAAATTTGTTCTCTGATTGCAAGTAACTTAGATAATTGGCCTCAGAGACATATTCCTCTTGGTGGAAAGGAGGCTGTGGGGTTTCTGTGCAGTGATTCCACAACAAGCCAGTGAAGGGGAGAGTGAAGTGAGTATGGGAAGGGTCCCTGTGGGCAGCTCTGCACCAGGTGGAGAAGGTGGTGGAGGAAGTGGGAAGTTGTGAGTCTTCTCCTTACCTGTGTTATTATCAGGATGGAGGAAATGTACACCTTATTGATGTAAATGACAGGAATCGAACACAGCAGGCTGTCTGCTGGCGTCCCACCCTCTCTATGTCCCTCTTCTCAGTTGGTAAGACCCTAACCCTGGTCCCCATGCCACCTGCCTCATTTCTCCCCTCCTGTCATTATCACATAGCTGCTGCAAGTTCTTTATCTCATTTTCACTCTTGCTGGCTCTCCCATGTCTCACCCTCCTTTCCCTGCAATATCTACTCATTCTTACTTCACTCCGAGATCTGTCTAGAGAAGCCCATTTCTGAAATGGGTTCCCCTGGCAAGGTTTTAAAAAAACGAGAGCCCCAGACAAGCTCTGCCTTGATACTGGAACTGGATGTGTCCCTTGTGTCCCTTCATCCTAAAATATGACCATAGGCTCTATCCTCAGTTCTGTTGTGGTAACTTTTAGTCTCCCGCCTGTGCTCTGAGGCCCGTTCTTCTCTTCTGCCTCTTCCAAAACTCGGACCTTGCTTCGTTGTCATGCCAATATTTCCTTTCCTGCCAATATTTCTGACTCCTTCCCTATAGCTAGTAAATAAGCTTCAGATCTAAAAAGATCCTTTAACCCTCTCTTAGTTCGTGTCCCTCTTGCTACTATCCTTTCTCTATCTTTTTATAATAAAATTATTCCATAGGCCAGTCTCTGCTGTCTCTGCCTCTTTGTCAAACACACACACACACACACACACACACACGCACACACACACACATACACACACTTTCCTTTCTTCCCTCTCAACTTCCTCAGTTCCCTTCACTTGGGAAAACCTCTGACGTTAGGCTACTGCCTCTGATATGCCACTGAAACTCTGCTGGAAGAATGACCAACAATACCCTAATTGCCACATCCTTATTGCTGTCCTCTTATTTTCTCTTTTAATCAAACACCACGCCACTCCTTTCTCTGGTTTCGAGAGTCCTCTTTCTCCTTGTTCCCCTCCCAACCACCTTAGCATTCTTTCTCATTTGTTTCTGGTGTTTCACTTTCTCTGTTTACTCCTTAAATATTAAACTCTTTACTTTTCTAAGGTTGGCCCTTAGCCTTCTTCTCTTCCCTATGTTAACAACTCTCCAATCTGCCTCCCCAGTTCAGACTTTTCTCCTGGACCCCACATTGGCATTTTTGATCATGCGGATCTTATTCTGGGTGTTTCGCAGGCATTCAACATGAAATGTGTTCACAATGCAACTTCTCCTGATCGCCTTCTGTAGAGGTAGAGTCCCACCAGGCACCTGGCAAGAAACCTGGAACCTAGAACCTGTAGTTCTAGTGTTACTTTGTCTTCCACACTTGTTGGTATTGTCGTCTTTGGTCTGTTTTTATCATCTCTCTATCCATGCCATTAACTCTTTTCTCCTCATCCATCTCCATCCTCTACTATCTGAGACTGAGGTTTGATCATTTCTTGTCTATATTAATAATATGGTCTCAAAACTCTTGTCCTATCTCACTTTTCTACAAGCTTTCCTGTTTATTCATTTCTTGTTGATAGCATCATTTCATTTCATTTATTTTTTTACTCTTAAAAATAACATCATTGAATTATTTCTCCTATATATAATTCCATTTTGTCCGAATTACCTTTAAAAAACCTGTGTATAATACAATGGCATATATTTTAACTAGGTATTAAGCCTCCATGACAGTACATTAGGAAAAATAACAAAAACATTTGAGTACATCTGTACTTTCTCCTAATATCCTGTTGAAGTAAAATTCTATGAGTTGTCCAGTCATACTCTACTCATTCTTAAAGGAAATATCCTATTCACATTTGCTCACTCACTCTTGCTGAGATAAAATTCAAGTCCGCGTTTTTGTGTCTTCAATCTGATGCTCCTCCCCCTTCTCTTCTCTCCAGAGGCAGTGACTGTGGTGTGCATTCTGCCAGTCAAGTTTGGGACTGCTTAGATCCCACTTTTAGAGATAGAAGTCATGTTAGGGTCTAGTTTTTTATTTTAAAACGATGACATAAAACCTAAAGGAATGGAATAATTAATCCAAATTCCCCTCTTATAAGCCATAAGAGACTCTTAATCTCAGGAAACAACCTGAGGGTTGCTGGAGGGGAAGGGGGGAAAGGGGATGGGGTGGTTGGGGGATGGACATTGGGGAGGGTATATGCTATGGTGAGTGCTGTGAATTGTGTAAGACTGATGAATCACAGACCTGTACCCCTGAAACAAATAATACATTATATGTTAATAAAAATTATTTAAAAAGTAATAATAAGTAAATGACACAACCATACTGTGCAACTACTAAAAAAACAAAACAAAAAAAAAATTAAAAAAACAAAGTCCCCTCTTTCCTTCTCTCTCCCTCTAGTCCTTTCTGAATTTATCTAGTGGCTACTATTTGCTGGTCTATGCTATAAAGATTTTTAGAAAGAAGACAGAAAGGAAGGTAAAAAGGAGAGAAAAAAAGGAAAGAGATGAAAATGGAAACTGTGGCACAGTTTAACTTCTTTTATCAGGGAGGTGATAGTTAACATGTATGAAACTGGAAATGATAGACAAATAGTGCCGGAGTAAAGGCTAACTTCTCTATGATTGCGGGCCAAACAGAGCCTTAGGACGTGCTGTGCACTAACTGGAAGGAGAACCTAAGTACTGACTGGGTTACAGGGCAAAGTCTCGCCCTGGGGGGATGGTTGACTTTGAGGGTCTGAGGCAGAATGAAGAGGAAGGAATGAAAGGTCATCACCTGGTGTGCCGGGAATCACCCGGTGTACCGGGAATCACCCGGTGTGCGGGGAGGTTGTTCATGTGTATAGGAGACAGATGGTGGATGGCCTTTGTACCCGCATTGAAGAATTTCTCACCTTTCAAACTAGTACTATCCCTCTTTGCATTCAAAATAGCTAGTAAATGTCTTTTAAGAAAAGACACTTAACTGGTGAGAGTGGAAATTGTAAGATTTTTCTGGAGAAGACAATGTCTTCAGAAGCCTCAAATATGTGTGTTCCTTAATCCAGCCATCAGCCCAGTGGTTTCCAACAGGAAAAAAAGAGCAAAGAAATTGAATGTTTAAAAAAGGGTATTGTTGTTATATATTTAAATATAGTTATGTAATTACATGGTATTTTATGGTCACAGTAAAATATATGAAACCATAAATCTGAACACTACAGCATATTTTTCATTTAAAAATTTAAATGAATATTTAAATTTAAATTTAAATTTAAATAAAAAAATTTTCATTTAAAAATCTGAACACTACAGCATATTTTTCATTTAAAAAAATGCATGTAGGAAACAAATTGAGGTAAAACAGATAAAGTTGAATATCAACAATGATTATTTCTGGGAGATGGGATCCCTTGTGATTTTTATTTTCTTCTTGTTGCTTGTCCAAATTTTCTAAATTCCCTTAATGAATGTTTTTGTATTAAGAAAATTATAAAAATGGCAAATCATGGTAATTATACCTTTGTTTAAATAATCTGAGATCTCATGTAACCAAAAGATAAAATTGTTCTCCTTTATGAAAAAAAAAATTTTCACTTGTGCTAAAACCTGAGGTAGCAATAGTAGTTAAAATTCTCAAATGCCATGATCGAGAAAGCAAACACACACTCCTAAACTTACAAGAGGTCAAGAGTAGCTTATGAGGCCTTAAGGCTTGAACAAGGCAATTTTTTTTTTAAGATTTTATTTATTTATTTGACAGAGATCACAAGTGGGCAGAGAGGCAGGCAGAGACGAGGAGGGGGGCAGGCTCCCTGCCGAGCAGGGAGCCCAATGTGGGGCTCAATCCCAGGACCCTGAGATCATGACCTGAGCCAAAGGCAGAGGCTTTAACCCACTGAGCCACTCAGGGGCACCAAGGTAATGGTTTTAAGGCCAAGGTAATTCCTTGAAGAAAACAGCTGTCTGGTACACTTCCTCAAAGGAATCTTCTCACCTGACAGGGTACCTAAATTGTAGCCTCATAGCTGTTGGCTTTTTTATGTTTGATAAACTACTCCTTAGTCAAGCTTTTTTTTTTTTTTTTTAGATTTTTTTTTTTTATTTATTTATTTGACAGAGAGAGATCACAAGTAGGCAGAGAGGCAGGCAGAGAGAGAGGAGGAAGCAGGCTCCCCACTGAGCAGAGAGCCCGACGCGGGGCTCGATCCCAGGACCCTGAGATCACGACCGGAGCCGAAGGCAGTGGCTTAACCCACTGAGCCACCCAGGCGCCCCTCCTTAGTCAAGCTTTTAACTTATTTTTTCCTTAACAAAATATGTGCAAGCAAATGAAACAACACCAAAAAAACCTGTATTTCTTTCTTGAAACAGGCATTTCTAAAATTTCACCGATAGCTTACCAATGATTTGGGACAAGTTCTTCAATCATTTGGAGCTTTAGATTCCCCTATAGGAAATGAAGTACTCACAAAACTTTCCTTTAGCCTTCAACTTCTTTTGTTCAATGATGATTACAAAAGCTCACATTCAAATCGATATACAGTACACACAAGGTCATTCTCAAAGAACGAGAAATGCCAAGTGGCCCACAGTTTTACCTCCATTTGTCCCAAAAGTTGAGTTTTGGGGCTAGTGAAAAGTCACGACTGTATTTGAATGAAGTGCCTTTCTATCAGGTTGATGACCGGACTAGTACCAACAGAAATGTTTACTTTTATTTACCTGGTAGTACTTTAATCATTGTAAAAATCTGCACACATGAGTGACAGAATTGATTAGCCCTTCCTCACGCATGCATGCACGTGTGTGTGTGTGTGCGTGTAGAGAATCAAAAGCACAGTAGCTTAGCAGATCCCGAAATAATCATTGTTGATATTCAAGTGTGGTTTTACCTCAATTTGTTTCCTATGTGCATTTTTTAAATGAAAAATATGCTGTGGTGTTGGGGGTTTTATTTATTTTTTAAATTTAATATATTATGGTTCCATATATTTTACTGTACCATAAAATACCGTGGTGACAGCTGGCTCTGGTCACAGGATGATAGGATGATAGGAACTACAGGCAAGAAGGCATCAAAGATGACTTTACATAGTTCACAGATTTGCCTATTTAAATAATTAAACAAAAAGGAAAAAAAAAAAGAGGGTCTTGAAAGGATAAATGACCATCCTGTGCCAAGACCAAGATAAACGATTGATTCCATTCCCTGTAGCTTGATTCCATTCCTTGTAGGGAGCCAAGGGAAAAAAGGTAAAAGAACTTAATTGGCCCCATGAAAGATTGACCTTGTCCCTGGCAGCGGTAGATAAGAATAACTGACTCGACTTTTTTTTTTTTTTTTGAAGTAAAATACCTTTTTTTCCCTTGTCTCATTAGGTATCATAAATTTTGATAAAACATGGAAACTTGAGTCCAGAAAACTTGCTTTTGAAACTATATCCCTTTGTTCCTTAGCTAACACACGTTTCTAGAACTTCTTAGGAGCCAAGCATCCTGCACCATTGACATTTGCTGGAGTCCAGATAGTAGAATGAGATGAAAAGTGATTGCTACTGTTTTTATTTCAGCTGTCTCTGCTGCCCCCATTCCCAAGCTCAAAATCAACTGAGAGTTTGTTGTAGATATTTTGGACTATATTGTTAATTTCTCTAGTGTTAATAAATGGAGAAGGAAGGGCTATTTTTTAAAAAAGGTCAAAGAAGCTAGTGGCTATTTCCCCTTCCTCATGCCAGCGACTATGAAAAAAAGATTAACTACTCCTGAGCTCATACCTTTCATGCCCTGCATGTGGATCTCTCTGGAAGGCCCAGCACAAAAGCATCGGTGCCTGGCAGTGGGAGGGTCCATAACTTGGGTACTCGGCAATGCATGATGTAGAAGAGGGGCATCATTTCCTGAGCTTTGATTGAAATAATATTGGAGATTTGGGGAGAAGAAGCAGTGCTGAATTTTTCCTTAAATGTTCCCTAAAGCAAACTACCTTTTCTGACTTGATATCACCAGAAACAAAAATGTGATTTTTTTTCCCCGTAGGTCAGTGTCTCTGGAGCCCAGGACAAAGAGAGCGAGTCTCCAGAGCCCATCTGGGCTGACAGCCAGATCACCAGCCCTTCACCTGAGGCCACTACCACCGAGGGGCCATTTCTTGGTCTCCCTGAGAATAGGGCAGAGGGTCTGGAAACTAGAATTCTGAGCCCCATCTTGGACTTCCAGCTAGAAAAGTTGGTGCGCAAAGGTAAGAGACACCTGCCAATCAGCTGCTGTGTCTACAATGTCAAGGCCCAGAAAGGGCGGGCTCTTATATCTCATTCAGAAGGAACATGCTTTGACTTTAAAGAGGGAGGACAAAAAACACTTTTCATTTTATTATATGTCAAATTAAAACACTGGCTATAGAACAAATTTGGTCAATAAAAAATTTTAAAGTTCTTATAATGTTTATTGTTTTTTAAAATGTAAATGCCTTTAGATAGGCTTGTGTTCTCATTTTCCCATAGCCTACCACTCCTTGTTGTCTTACACGTGGCCTTGACACATGCCAACATTTGAATTTTTTGACCTCTAGATTGTAGAAGAGAAAAAAGCTAGAATCTAGATTCCCTCTCCTCAACATATGGTCTATGGAGTTACTATCTATAGATATTAATCACTATATACAGAGTCTCTGAAGGACATGCCAGAGAGACAAGATCCTTGCCCAAAAGAAGTTCAGAGATCAGCTTGACAAGTTACACAATATACATTATTTAGTTATTATTTTTAAGAGTGGAGATAGTGAAAGTCTACTGCTTTCCATTTGGTCTAAGGAGTCTTCAGAGGAGAAGTGGACTTGAAGGTTAGTTTTAGAAAACAAAGGAATTGAGATATGCTCCCTGTCTCGGGAAGCGAATCTGGGAGATGGAGAGAGGACTTGTTTTGTTTGAGAAATGAAGCTTGCAGCACATAAACTCTCACAGAACACAAGTCTCGGGCAGCAAGTACCTATTTGGTTTTTGTGGCTTTTTTCACCTTGGAATTACTTCTTCAGGTAAGGAATACTAATCAAAGCACAAGGAGGACCACGAAATAAAAAGGGATTTAATGAATGGCTTTATTATTGTAGTTCTCCTTTTTGTTATTTTTCTTTACAGTGGAAGTATTTCTTAGATTTATTCATAAATAGACATTAAAAGCTCATTTTTTAGTGTCCTGTAGGAACAGCTCTTTTTAAAGAATTTTTTTTTTTTAATTTAGAGAGAGAGTGGGGAGAGTGACAGAGGGAGAGGGAGAGAGAGAATCTGAAGCAGACTCCCTGCTGAGCATAGAGCCCAACACGGGGCTTCATCTCACACCCTGAGATCATGACTTGAGCTGAAATCAAGAGTTGGACCCTTAACCGAATGAGTCACTCAGGCACCCCAAGAACTCATCTTTTAAAAAGAGGATTGCGATATAAAGAGAGCCCTTCATTTTATTTATTTATATTTTGGTAACATAAAAGGGTTTTCCTTTTTCAGTAGGCACAATTACATGTGATCACAGTGGCACTTCCTATGAACATACTGGGAATGAATGTGTACAGAAGGCTGGGATCATCTTTATTCCAAATGTTGATCTGGTTTTAAATCAAGTCCAAAGTAAATGAAGAAATTCTATTTTTCTCTTGACTAATTCCCTCAAGAGTATTAGCTAATGAAGGCTCACCGTACTATGCTTCCAGGGAAATAAGCACTTTTAATAAGGTTTCATGAAGATCAAAAACCTTTATGTTTTCAAAGGAGCACTTAATGGTGACGTGGCAGGTGGTGGAGGAAGAATTTTAGGTATCAGGGAACCTGTTTTAACTTGGAACCACATTTTCTTCGTTGGTGCATTAGGGTGCATGGGGAATAAACTTCATGAAACTCTCACTTTTCATCTTTTCAGGGAAAGAGAAACCTATAATAATATGTTACCCTTTTCTCACTCTAGATCCTAGATGCTTGGAAGCCCTGAAGCCAGGAAACTGTGGCGAATATGTGGTTCGGTGGTATTATGACAAACAGGTCAACTCCTGTGCCCGCTTTTGGTTCAGTGGCTGTAATGGCTCAGGAAACAGATTCAACAGTGAACACGAATGTCAAGAAATCTGCGTTGAAGGATGAGTAAGTGACCCAACCCCTAATGAGTCAAGGCTGCATCTCTATCAGCAAACCTAAAAAGAACCTCTATAATTTCAACATATTCACCCAATACAAATAAAACAGCATATTTGAGTCTATACTGAGTACTTATAATTTATAAGCATAGTTGTATCCTTATAACTACCCTAGGATATAGGTAATAACTATTGTTATCAGCAAAGAAGCTGAGGTTCTGAGAAGTCCAGGGACTCCTGAACAGTTACCCACCTAACAAGGAGCATAAGAGGGGGATTTGAGTCAGGGATGTATAACCTCAACACACAAGGTCTAGCTACATCACAGCCTGTGATGTGGTTCTGACGGCCATTAATTCTTATTCGATGCATTATGTTGGATTAAACTCTTGTCCTGTCCTAACCTCCTCATCCTGGCCAACCTCCAGTCCCTCTCACTGGCCTCAGGCCGCACCCACTTACAGCCCTGCCTATAGCAAAGGAGACGGTAGGGAAGCATTTGAGTTTGGGAATTAGAAGGGATGGGAGCATGTCTGTGCATAGCAGGTGGTGAGATAAGAAAGACATCCTACTTGGGGGAATCCCAGCAAGATGGTGACTCTGGGAGATGAGAGGCACTGGAATGGGAGTGAGGTGCTGAGGGTAGTTAGATTTTTGCCCTGCCAGCTGTGAAAGGGATAGAGAAACCAATCTGAACGAAAATTACTTAACTCAAATTTATTAACAATTATTACTCCCCGTTCCTCCAACATGTTTGGTAACAAAGGCTTTGTTGTGTGTTTAAACTCCATATGTAAAACAAAACTTGTAATTTAAATATAGGAATTCTTTCCACCCTTCCTTTAAAATATGTAAGTGAGACTTTCAATGTTAGGGGGCAGAATGAGAAGGCACTTGATAGCCAGGCACTCCTTGAAGCCCACATCCACTCTTAAACAGGGTATTTTTTAAGAAATATTTTATTTATTTATTTGACAGAGAGAGAGAGATCACAAGTAGGCAGAGAGGCAAGGAGAGAGAAAGCGGGGGAGCAGGGTCCCTACCGAGCAGAGAGCCTGATGTGGGGCTCAATCCCAGGACCCTGAGATCATGACCTGAGCCGAAGGCAGAGGCTTTAACCCACTGAGCCACCCAAGTGCCCTAAACAGGGTATTTTAAAGACAAGACTTCCAATGGAAAATGATATTTCCATTCCAAATATATTTCCACCATATTGAAATACAATCCAACAGAGTAACAGAGAATTGGCTCTGTCACTTTATAACAATTTTGCAACATCCAGCCAGGGAAGATCATTAGCTCTGAGATGTGCTGAGATAGCATTTGTGTATATGACAGCTTCAACACACTTTTTTCTTCTTTCAGGCCTATGACCCTCATTCAACTTTGACAGTACAAAACAGGGCACTCAAGGAAGAGGGAGCTGGAAGAACAGCCATCTGACCAAACCAATTTTGTGTGGCTTAAGATTTTATTAGGTAATATTTGGTACCACAAAAGAATATATGCAATATACTTGTAAGTTACCAAAATGATAATAAAATTAAACATCAGCGAACATATCACAGCGACAGTGAACCAAACACATTCAATTCTGTTGAAGTTTCCTGTGTGGACTTTTCCAATCCCAGTCCCCCGTTTACTACCAGGGATAACCCTTCTTGAATTTTGTGTTTACCATTTCACTTTGCTATTGGGTTTTTATATATTGGATTTTTACATGGAAAATCACATACATCTCTATGTTGCTCTCCACAATACATAATCTTGCTTATTTTAGACCTTTATAAAAATGGGGTCATATTCTAGTCTTCTGCAACTTGCTATTATCATTCAATGTTATCATTAATCCATATGTTCTACCATATCTAAATGTATTCCTAAATAAGTTATATCATTTAGCTTTTTTTGAACTTTAGAAAATTTGTTTCATAAAATTCTTTGCAACTTGGTGTGTCATTACATTATAATTCACACATGTCCATTTACTTTCAAAGTTGTTTCATATTCATGTGACTATATCACAACATATTTAACCATTGCCTTGTGTATGATTTAATTGTTTCTATTTAATTTTTCCCCCTAGTCCATCAGTGTTGCTGTGAATGCTCTTAGATAGTTTTGGGTGCATGTGTACTAGTGTTTGTCCAGAATATATACCCTAAGGTGGAATTGTAGGGTTGCAGGACATATAAACATTCAAAACTAGTATATTATACCAATTTTTTCCCAGACTGTTTAAACCAGTTCATTACAAAGTCCCACCAGTTGTATATAAGAATTTCTATTATTTGATATTCTTGTCAACACTTAGTATTGTCAGACTTCTTCATTTTGCTAATAGTGGGTATAAAATAGTATTTTATTTTAAACTGACTTTCTCTGGAGGCATCTTAGCATATTTGTTTACTCTCTGTACTAAGGCTTCTGTGAAGTGTTTATTGGTATTTGGAGAAGATTTTTCTCTTCTTTTTCTTTTTTTAAGATTTTATTTATTTATTTGACAGAGAGAGATCACAAGTAGACAGGGAGGCAGGCAGAGGGGGGGGGGGAAGCAGGCTCCCCACTGAGCAGAGAGCCCGACGCGGGGCTCCATCCCAGGACCCTGAGATCATAACCTGAGCTGAAGGCAGAGACTTTAACCCACTGAGCCACCCAGGCACCCCTGGAGAAGATTTTTCTATTGGATTGTTTGTCTTTTTCTTATTGAACTTCTGGTGTTCCTTATAGATTTCTGAAATTGAATTCCTTGATTATTATTTGTGTCCTCCTATCTTTGGGATTGATCTTTTTATCTTACCTTTCTTTTTCTTAAATGAGCAGAACTCCTCAATTTTAATGCAGTCAAATTGACCCATCTTTTCTCTTGGGGTTAGCACACTTTTTTTCTTGTTTATGCTGCTCAGCTTCTTAAGCCCCTTTCTTGGGTAGGAAACTCCCCCAGGGCAGAAGAAACTCCTCTGGGTACTGGGTGTATGTCTCTGGATTTCCATCTGCATGCATGATAATTCCTTATGATCCTATTAGCACTGTGGTTATTTTAGGTGGTGGTTTTTCCTTCATCTTTTTTAGCTGTCCTCAGCATGAAAGTGGCTCTGAGCCATCCTGAGCTACATGGATGGCCATTAACATATTTATTTGTTGTGGGATGGAGGGTTTCAGGTATATTCTTCTTTCCTGGAAGCTCAGCAGTGTATTAGGGCGCCTGGGTGGCTCAGTGGGTTAAGACTTTGCCTTCAGCTCAGGTCATGATCTCAGGGTCCTGGGATCGAGCCCCGCATCGGGCTCTCTGCTCAGTGGGGAGCCTGCTTCCCCCTCTCAATCTCTGCCTGCCTCTCTGCCTACTTGTGATTTCTGTCAAATAAATAAATAAAATTTTTTAAAAAATAAAAGGCAGGTATTAGTCACTATATGGGTGTTGGAAAGTAGAAAGACCCTTTAGAATGTCCAGCCTGCTCTTTTGTCAGAAGCAGAAGTATTTACATTCCTTCTCCAAGCGCTTCACAACTTTGCCCAGTTAGAAAATTGATACGCGAACATGTTGTAATGTTGACTTGGGTGTTTATCCCATTGTCTGAAATGTCTTTCTCCCCTTTCATGACTGACTGACTCCTATCACTTCAAGGACAATTGGCAGGTCTCCTTTGCACTCCTTGCTCATCTTTATCAGGTGGGCTACGCTCAATACTGAGTGCCCAAAGCCCTTGACTTACACCTCCATTCTGAACTTCCTCCTGACTGCAGTATGATCTGCCTTGCACTTAGAGCACCTGCATTAATTTGCTTTCGCTGCTCTTACAGATTACCATAAATGTGGTCACATAATCATCACAAATGTATTATCCTATAGTTCCACAGGTTAGAAGCCCAATGGGCTAAAATCATGGTATCAGTGGGGCTGAGTTTCTTCTGGGGGATCTAGGGAAGAATCTGTTTCCTTATCTTTTCCAATTTCTAGAGGCTACCCATAATCCTTGGCTGGTGGCCCCTTCCTCTGTTTTCAAAGCCAACAACAGCAGGTTGAATTCTTCTCATGCTGCTATCTCTCTGGATCTCTGAGTACAGCTGGGAAAGTTCTCTACTTTAAGGACTCATGTGATTAGAATGGGTCCACCTGGATGACCCAAGATATTTTCCCCTTCTCGAGGTCCCTAACCTTAACCACATTTACAAAGTCCCTTTCGTCATGTAAAGCAATAGTCACAGGTTCTGGGGATCAGGGAAAAGGCATGGTTGGGGTCATTATTCCATGGACCATAGCACCTATATCCTTTACTGGTTTCCCAAGCTTAAGAGCAATGCAGGCCTTGTTTAACTCTGTGTCCCTAGTTCCTGGTACATAGGAAGAACTCAACACATTTGAAAACAGTATTAGAACTCACTTTTATAAAAGTCATTACAGAAATAATTAAATACTAGGGAGAAAAGGGATACAAAAATACCAAAGGAGAATTAGACGGGTGTCTGGGTGTCTCAGTTGGTTAAATGTCCCGACTCTTGATTTCAGCTCAGGTCAGGATCTCAGGGTCGTCAGATCAAGCTCTGAGTCAGGTTCCATACCTTAAGATTCTCTCTCCCTCTCCCTCTGCCCCCCAACCACTGGACACATGCTCTCTCTCTTAAAAAAAAAAAAAAAGAATAGGGACGTGCTAGTTTTCACCTCTCTCCATCATCCCAGGCTCAAGGACATGCTCAAAATTAGAGCATAGAATGATGAAAGAGCCATGGAAATAGGGCAAGCTACTGGAAGCAACTAGAATGAAAAAGGACATATTGACTATTTTAAAATAATAACACAACCATTCTGAAAGGCTCCACAAGGTCAGAGTAAGAGTCACTAGGACAGAAGCCACAGAAGACACCCAGGTCAAGTTGCATCAGTGGGAGTCAGTGTTGTCTAAAGAATGGGCTGCCTCGGAAGGAGATAATTGTCCTACCAGAAATGTTCAGCCACGACTGCTCAGGTACTTAGCGTAATTGTCTAAAGTATATAAGCAATTGAGGAGACACAAAACTAGAAGACTCTAAGGATCCTTGGCAATTTTGAGAGCCTGATTAAAGCAGGATTTCAAATTTCCTAAATTTCAGAGTCTGATGTGACTTTAGTTTAAATGAAGAATTTTTCAAAGATATTAATTTATATAAATTATATAAATTTATATAATTTATATAAATTTATATCTTATATAAATTTATATCTTATATAAATTTATATAATTTATATAATATATAATATAATATAATATATAATATATAATAAATATAATTTATATAATATATAATATAATTATATAATTTATATAAATTTATATAATTTATATAAATATATAAATTATATAAATAAATTATATAAATTATATAATTTATATAAATTTATATAAAATTTATATAAAATGATGAAAAATAATGAATTCTTTAAAAAAATCCAAATGCCATAAATACGTGTATGAAATGATTTGGGACTATTCTTATTTTGATGATCACATACACACGTAGTATTCTAAAATGTCTTATTTTAGTGACATTTTGCAAAAAGGTACAGGAGGGGGGAAAATCTTGCACACCAAGAGTATTAATCCACCTTTTCATTGCTATTCCCGACAAGACATTGAATTATAGTTTTGCAGAGAAAAAAGGCATAAATAGTTGAACATCTAAAAATCCCAAGTCAGATAGTAGACTTTCTCCTAAAATTGACATAATCTAGATGTCCCCTCACTTCTCAGCCAGAACTGCCGAGCAGTATCACCTGTGGGTGCCCAGCCTCCTCCTCAATAAAGCTGAGTATCTTGGGGTACCTGGGTGGCTCAGTCATTAAGCATTCCACTCGTGGTTTCAGCTTGGGTCATGATCTCAGGGTCCTGAGATCCAGCTCCTCATCAGCTTGTGCCAAGTCTGCTTGTCCCTCTCCCTCCCTCTCTGAGCCTCCCCATTTGCTCCTTTCCTTCTGCCCCTTCCCTCCCCTCCTCTCTCAATAAATAAATAAAATCTTTAAATAAAGCTGGGCATCTCTTCATGTTCATTGGCCATCTTCTTTGAATTACCAATCTCTATCATTTTCCTATTTTTTTCCTTTTTTATTCTTTTTGACTTATTACAGCTGTGACAATTCTCTTACAGGTTGCATATAGGTTACATACACAGGCGAATCTTTTTCTCTCATTGTATTATTTACTTTTTGTTTAGGATAAACACTGAGACTGAAATTGCCAGTCATCAAAAACATGATTAGGGCATTTCTTGCAGTTAGCAAAGCTGAGGTTTCAAATGAATGAGAATGACAGAAATGATCTAACATATTTCAACATTTTGATAGGGTTTTTTTTTATTGTTAAAATTCTTGAACAGCATTGTTCTTAATAAAATACTAAAAATTTCTTAATGTCTTAATTTAAAATAAAGACTTTTTAAGATACACATATATAGCCTATGAACTTTTCATTTGAGAATGGAGAAACAGAATGTCCTATATTATCTCCATCCCTACTGGCTTCCTAACTAGCTTAAAATGAGAACGTAAATCATCATTTTTTCCCCAGAATTCTCAGATCCTTAAATTCAGCCTCTTCAATCCTTAGCTAGACAACACTCTCTCTGACTTTACCCTTTGTTTTGCTGATCATGGGAGGAGGTCCTGAATCTCAAAGTGGATGAGAGAGTGATATTTTTCACTCATTGACATGTTCATGTTTCTCCAATTCTCATTTTTATTTATTTGGGAGGGGGCAGAGGGAGAGAGCATCCTAAGCCACCCAGGCACCCCTAGCACATCCCTATTCTAAATATTCTATCGCTGTGGAATATGACAAACCTAAGATGACTATCATGTCAAGAGGAGACATGGGAAAATGTCCTTCTACTTTGGAAGCAAAAAGAAACAAGAATTACCTTGTAGGAATTCTAAATAGCAAATAGGACTTTAGATTGCAAAGACAGAAAAATTAAAAACTTGTTCCCCTTTTTCTCTCTACAATAGAGAACAGAGGCTATTATTTTCACATCCTTCAGATTTGCCCTTAAACTCCATACTCACAGTTTCTTGACATCATTTTTAAGAACTGAAGGAATTTTCCAGTTATTTGCTCCTTAGCATATTAGTTGGTGCTACCTTAAATTTATCATTTGGCTGTTTTCCCTCTCCTGCATTTTAATGAAGAATGCTATGGTTTTATCAGTATCTGCAGCTTGGTTGGAATTTTTCTCAAATTGATTCTGCTCTGAATAATTTGTTGCTCAAACTTATTTTCAGTTGTTTAAAACACATCTCCGATGGGAAAAAAACAAAAACCCAACAACCGCTGCCTGTATGTGATTGTCTCATCTCTAGTCTTCCAAGAAATAAGTATTGGAATTTGTATAGATTTTTTCTGTGGTATATGACATACTTTACTATTAAAAAAAATAGTGACAAATGCAGCAAAATGGACTACAATTGTGCCTATTCCAACGTTAGAATGATACTCACATTTGTTCCCATATAGAAAGTTAGAAGCCAAGTCTATTAAATTTACTTCTTAGGACCCTCGACCTTCACCACAAACCAGGAGTCCCTCTACTCCATGTCTCTGTGAATATTGCAATCACACAGTCAGTGACCTTGTCTGGCCTCTGAAAAACATCCCAGCTCTTTCCTCTCCCATACTCCCCAGATCCAGTTGGCCGTGCATGTGGCGCATCTTCCTCCTTGCTCTCTCCACCATGAGTCTGTCGTTGCTTCCACGCTGGCCTCCCTCCTATCCCTCATCTCTGGTCTTTGCCCCCCTCCCCCCCCCAGTGCTATGGAGTCCCAGGGAGTCAGACCCACTCATTCTTCTCCTTCAAATGCCTTAGCAGCTCTCCATCTTCTTCAAGACACACAGCAAACATGTCAGCATAGTATTCGAGGGCCCTCGGGACGTTTCTGTTGTTTACATTTCTAGCTTATTTCCCTCTAGGTCCTTATACACGTTCTTCAAATCAGCTACACTCAAACATTTGCTTCGCTTCGAGAACACCATCTATTTCCCTGTGGAGTTTCCGCTTCTTCATTGCCTCCCTGCCTGCCTCCCTCTCCCCCTTCTTCACGTGGCATTATGGAATTCATCCCGTATCAGTAGAGAAAGAGCTACTTTATGTTCAAGAACTTCACAGCTGCTCATTTTATTTAATCAATCCATCTTTGCTGAGCCTTTAAACATTCCCAATCTTTTATTATTATGATCAAAACCTCATTAAATATCCTTGTATACAGTATTAGTTTTTGTGTGAGTATATCCATAGAATAGATTCACAGGGCAAAATTGTAAGGAAAATTATAAGGACAAAGAGAATGTACTTTTGATAAGTATGTCAAAGTGCCCTCCTTCAAGATTGTGCCAATTTATATTCCTCTGACATATGAGTGTGCCTGCTCTCATCTCCTTGCCATCATCAAGTGCTAGCCATTATTTGATTTTTACTCATCTGATGGCTAAAACTGGAACCTCACTTTTGTTTTAATCTGTATTTCTCTTTCATGTGGGGGGTGGGTGTTGTTCCTAACCGCAGCACCCCATGCCCACAAGAATATGTATAGAGAACAATAGCAAAGGAAAGCAAAACTCAACATCATTTTCTATACTTTGAGCCAAGTGCCAGGAATGGCTGAACCATGTGGCATCATTTGGTCCTAGGTTAACTCGTCCTAAACAGTTTGTAACCAAGTGCCATCTAGCATCTAGCATATTTTTGAATGCTTTGGGGAAGTAAGCAGAGAAAGACATTCATTCATTCATTCATTCATTCACTCAACAGCTACTTACTATGCACCAGGAACCATCTCTGCATTTGTGAAGCTTATTTTCCAGGGGAAGAGAGAGAAAAGAGTCACATAAATGCTAAATTGAACCTACTCTGTGAAATACTATAATGTGCTCAGTACAAGTGCTAGGACACTTGGTAATTACAATAAGAGAGCAAGTCTTCAATGTATGGAAGATTATAATTGTTCACAATTATTCTTTCTTTCTTTATCAATGCCATGCTTCCTGTGGGCAGGTCTACTTTCCCATACATTTATCTGTGGGCTTTGGTATTGACTTGCTTTGGTCTACGGAATGTGTACAGATGTGAGGTAGGCCAGGACTGAGCAAAAGCTTTAAATGTGTTGCATGCTTTGGCCTTGAATCTCTTGCTCTGGACCTTCACCAAGGAAATATCATGCCTTCACCTTGGGTTCTGGAATAACAAGATGCATAGAGCCAAAATGAGTCCAGACAACCCAGTGGGACCAAGCAATGCTAGCTGAGCCCAGCAGAGCTGCAGCCAACTGCAGCCCTCACGTCATGTAAGCAAAAAAGAAATGTTTGCTGTTATCAGCTATTTAGATTTTGGACTGTTACAACTGTAACAGTGGACAAAAACAAATTCCGATTCCCAGGCTTGTCCTCACATGTATGTGTATGGAAGGCTGTAGCTTCTGACCTGGCTGACCTGAGTGAGGAGAGTGAATCTATAGGAGATGGCAGGGTCTCTTTCCTTGTAGGAAGAGGTTCTGACATGTCTATGGTTGCAGCTTCTTGGAATAAGAAAGAAAAAGAGAGGGACAATTTTGCTTCCAACCAAGATAAAGTGACAGTTTTATCCTTATTTATAGATTTATCCTTATTTCTCCCACAACCACCCAAATCAGAAAATACATAGGAAACAAGAGTTTGCAGAACACTGTAAATCAGTCAAGGAAGAGCAGAGTCCCCAGAGGCAGGAAAGAAAAATGAAGTGAGCCATGCGACTGCCACAGCCTACTGCTCTAAGATCATTTCCAAGCCACAGTGCAAAGAAGATGAACAAAAGTGAAACTGGCAGACTCCCTGGTTGAGCGAATGAGCTGAGTCCAGGTAGGTCAAGGTGACTAGAATTCTGAGGAGAATTTTCCTAGAATTCTAAGGAGAAGTTCTCACTCTGTGAACTTCTTTCTTTCTGAGGCTTCTGTCAAGGCTGGAAAAGAGAGAAGTTCACAGAGTGAGAACTTGGAAAATATATGGATGGTTCCACTTGAGTATTCAGCTAGGTACTAATGACTGCATAGGAAGAAGCTACCTAAAGCTGGAAACAAAACCAACTGAAGGATCTGAGGTAGAGTGCCAGGTGCTAATGCTGGGCCAGGAACAGTGCCTGTCACTCACACCAGCCACACTGGAAAACCTCAAGGTTCACAAAATATTGGACAGAGTACATGTTCTGAGCCATAAAATAAGTGCCACTAAACTGAAAAGAATCCAGATCATATAAAGTACATTCTTTTATCACAATGAATTATAATGGTTATAAATTATAATCCAGTAACAAAAATATATTTTGAAAAATCTCAAATTTGAAGTATCTCAAAATATTTCCAAACCACATAAAACACATCTAGATCCAGGGGCGCCCGGGTGGCTCAGTGGGTTAAAGCCACTGCCTTCGGCTCAGGTCATGATCCCATCATCCTGGGATCGAGACCCGCATTGGGCTCTCTGCTCAGCAGGGAGCCTGCTTCCTCCCTTCTCTCTCTGCCTGCCTCTATGCCTACTTGTGATCTGTCTGTCAAATAAATAAATAAAATCTTTAAAAAACAAAAAACAAAAAAAAAAAAACAAAAAAAAAACACATCTAGATCCATAGGTCAAAAAAGAAAGGAAAGAGGAAATTAGGAAGTGTTTTGAATTGAATGAAAAAAATATACAATATATCATAATTTGTGGGATGCTACTAAAGCAGTGCTTAAGGGGAAATTCATAGCACTAAATGACCACCACAAAAAAATCTCAAATGAATGACTTAAATATCCACCTTAAGAAAATAGAAAGGAAGAGTAAATTAAACTTAAAATAAGTAGAAGAAAGGAAATAATAAAGACCAGAATGGAAACTAATGAAAGAGAAAGCAGAAAATAAATGGGTATGTAATATTATAAAACTTATCAAATTCCGTAATTTAAATAGATACAGTTTACTGTATGTCAGTTATACCTCAAAAAAGCTGTTAAGTATTTTTACAGTGTCTTGTAGGGAGAACAAGAGAATAAAGGAGATGACCCTTCTGCAGCCTAAGTGTGAGAGAGAAAACTCTCCAGAGTCTAGAAATTCCTATGTACCTGGTGTTTTAATATTTTAATAAACATTGCCCTTGTCTAGAGGTAAATGTAGCTACTTTGGTGACCTGTGATCAATCAAGTTTACATCCCCTATTCTGTTTTTATTTGAGAGAGAGAGAGAACGTGTGAGTGCAAGTGGGAGGGGAAGAGGGAAAGAGAGAATCCTAAGCAGGCTCCATGCTCAGTGTGAGCCTGACGCCACACTCCATCTCAAAACCTTGAGTTCATGATTTGAGCCAAAATCAAGAGTCAGGATGCTTAACTGACTGAGGCACCCAGGCAACCTGCACATTCCTTATTTTTAAGGGGAGAAGCCAAGGGTTTGAGAGGAGGGTAGAGATCCTGACCTCCATGTATACTACTTAATACATAAATGACCTGGCATAGTTCCCATGACAACTCAAGTCCTTCTGAACCCCAGCTTTACTCCTGTTGTCCCCATCTCTGTTAACAGCATCACCATGTCACCAATCTTGCACATTTATTTTCAATACTTACTTTCCTTTCACATTCCATAAATCATTGAGTCCTCCCAATCAGACCTCAGAAATTTCTCTCAAATCTATCCCCTTTTCTAAGTGTTAACTTCTATTATCTTTAAGTGTTCTCCTTACTGTTTTTAGTTGCCATGTCAATTAACATTTCATAGAATCATCAGAACTATTCTAAGATACAAATCAGATTATTTTCAAAGTACTACTCCCCATTACCTACATGATGAGGTCCAACGTTATAAACCTTAAATTCCCTTCACAATCCAGCCTTCATGCTCTTCCATCATTCCCTCCCACCTTCTGCCCCAGCCATTCTGCTTAATAATCTCAAGAATACTAGGTAGGGTTTGTTTTCAGTATTTTTGACTTTGTGCCTTCATACCTACTGTTTCCTCTATTTCTTCTCTGCATGGCACACTCCTACATATCCTGTAAGACTTAGTTTAAACATTATATCTGATGAAATCTTCCTCAACTTCTCATAAAAATGGTCCCCTTTTTTTGACCTCCAAATAAAATGATTACTAACTGTAACCTGGGGACTTGGATTTCCACAGTGGTCTGGGATGGGAGCTATCACAGAAATGCTATCATTAAGAAGGAACTAAAAGGAAGAAAGAGGGACTAAAGAGGTCAGAGTTTGCAGTACTGCCTTTCTTGGAATCAGTTAGAGACAAAGACTATTTTTAGAAATACAGCAATAAAAAATGAAGAATTTTTTTTTTTCTTAGAATAGACATTAGAAGAGGAAAGATCTGTGTTATGGGCATTTAGAAACTTGCACTTACTAACTCCATCCACCTGAAAAAGAAATAATTTACTTACTGACAAAGGGACATGTGTCATTCCAGTGGAAACTATAAAGAAGCATTTTATATGGGACTGATCCACCAGGAACAAGAAGGAGAGTGGCCATTTCCTTCCATTGGCCAGTGTGGCCAAATTCTAATTGAAAGCCCATGTACATGCTTGTCCGTTAGTGTGAATATTAGAATTGATTTTAATAAATATCCATCACTGTGAGAAAAGCAACATGGTGTAAGAAGTGGAAGTCAGGAGACAAGTATCTTAATTCATCTCTGTGCCTGATTTATCTGTTTGATAAAGGAAAAAAAAACCTTATATATTTTAAGATAATGAAGCTTTGAAACTCAACTCTATATATAATATTTATATTTCCAGTATCAAAAGGCTCTGGCAAATGATTTTTAAGTAGAGTTTTGGCACAAAGAAATGGAAAGTTTTTCCGTGATATGTTCATTATCTGCACTTTCCTAGAACTGTTAGTTCCCAATGAATGACAATCCCTCATGAAACTCTTTTCCAGTACAAATCCTACCCTTCCTCTGGTCCTTCTGTTTTACATAAAGCTAAAGTGAGTTTCCAAAATAAATGCATTTTCCATTATTTTATTTTGAGAAAAGCCTCCCAAATTAATTACTACAGGATATTGAATGATGCAGTTTGATTTCCTGAGGCATAAAATATAACATAGTCATGAGCACATTAAAAGCCTTGAGTAGGCTTCCGGTACTTTCTGTACACTTTCTTTAGTTTCCACTTCCTATAATGGGAAATATTTGTTTTTTTTTTTCCAATTCAAACAACATTGTACAGCCTTTGATAGGAAGAGCTTTTTTATTCTCTAGATTCTCACCATTTTAGAAAGAATCCATGTCTTTCCAGGAGAGTTTCTTAGTAAATATATGTTCTTTTTTTAAAAATCAAAAAATGTTTGAACCTTTCTAAAATTAGAGAATTTTATTCCTGGTAATAGTAGGGGCTACTTTGGTTGGACAAATCTGCTTGCTGGAAATAATGAAATTGTTTGAAAGAGTAGAAGAAATTTCTTGAAAGCTTTAAACTGCTAATGAGATATTGAGGGATACCAAAGTTAAAATCTAAGCAGAAATTAGAAACATTAATAAAACACTGGAGGTGGTTTTGCCATACAACACTTATTTCAGAATATCATAAGCCTTAGCTTTGGTAGATTCTGAGAATGAAAGGGACATTTTTAGATCTGGAACACATGAGATAGAGAATTTAATAGAAAGGGGATAATTACTGTAAAGGGATATGAAGAAGATTTAAAGGTGATGAAAATATTCTGTATTTGAAGATAAAGTAGTAATCTCAAATTAGGTCAAAAAACCCTCAAAAGACAAAAACACACACAGAGTAACTTAGAGAGCCAATAAGCCAATCCCTAGTGGGATAAATACAAAGAAAAACACACTCAGCCACAACAGAGTCAAACTGATGAAAGCCAAAAATGGAAGGAAAATCTTGAAAGCAATAGGAGAAAAATGTCACATTACATACAGAACAATAATATGATTAATAACTAACTTCTCCACAAAAATAATGGAGGTCGGAAGACATTGTCACAACATTTTCAAAATGCTAAAATATCTGTCCATATAGATATGATAGAAACAATCTACAAGATTAAAGATGTATCTAATTTCAACAAGCCAAGAAAAAATTCAGTTTTCTTATATTAAATATGCCACTTCTTAACCACCTATAATGTAGTTAAATTTGGTGAGCAAAATAGCAGGGTAATTCTCATGTGGTTTTTAAATAATGTACTTAGAACATTTTTTTTATTAGAAATAAAATTATAAAAGAAGTAACAGTTCTATGAAAGAAAATGAGTGCATGAGATCTTCAGGCAGGATTATAAGGTAGGAAGTGTAGAACCCTAAGACACACTTCTCAAGTAACAGCAATGTTTGAGAGCTGGAAATCAAAGAGAATTATGCTGAGGATACCCAGAAGAAGAGACCTGAGAGTCACAAGTGAGATGTCTAAGCAGAAAAGACAGAGCATGAGAGACACTGATAATAACTGCCTTTAAAAAAGTTTGGTAAGATTTACATCAAGTGTCCACTATATTTAGCAATAAGACAGTCATGGACATCTTGGCAAAAATATCCGCAGGAGAGCAAATGTTAGGGTTGAAGTAAGACTGGGGTGCCTAAAGGAGAGAATGGGAAGGAAGTAAGACAGGAAATGTAGTTAGGTGGGAATTCAGAGGAAAAAGACTAGATGGCAGTTGAAAGGGGACACAGGCTGTATTAGTTAGCTGCTGCTTTGTAACAAATAGCCCTAAAACTCAGTATCTTAAAACAAGGATTTATTATCACCTCTAGGTCTATAAGTGAATTGGATGGTTCTTCTGGCTGGGCCTGGCTAGACCCACTCATGCATCTGGGGTCAGCTAAGGGCTGACAGATCTAGAATGGTCTTACTCACAGTTTAGAAAGTTGGTTTTCTGTTATCTGGGGCAGAGGAGGAGGTTTTCTATTATCCAGGAGGTTTGCCTGGACTACGTTTCAGAACTCAGCATGCTAGCTCACATGGTGATGACAGAGTTCTAAGACAGAGCATGAGCCTGCAAGATCTCTTGAGGTCTAGTCATGAATTGGCACTCCATTCTGCCACATTGGACTATCCAAAGTGAGTCACAAAATCAACCAAGATTCAAGATACAGGGAAAGAGATCTACTTCTTGATAAGAGGATTTGCAAAGTTCCATTACAAAGCTCACTGGTAGGGGTAAAGAATTGGGTCCATTTTTGGAAATCAGAACCAATGAAGGTTGGTTCATGGGATGAAGGTTTTGTTTTTAACAGAACAGACTTGATTACATTTAAATGATGTTGGGAAAGAGCTATATAGAGGGAGAAGTCGAATATATGAGAGCAAAGATAAAATTAAAAGAAGGAAGTTTTTGAGGTTACATGGACACCACATGATCTACAGTAAAGTAGAAGGATTAGTCAGAGACACCAGTTCCATTGCAACATGTAGGAAAGTGGAAAAGATGTTTGCAGATAGATTGATTTGATGGTAGAAAGTTGAGGAAATTATTGTCTTGTGGCTCCTTTCAAATGAGAAGAAGGGTGCAAAATAATTTATCAAGAGTAAGAGGAGAGGTGGAAAGCTTTCATGTCTATAGATATAAAAGGGAAACTAGGGTAATAGTACCTCTGGTTGAGACTGAGACCATGGCTTTGAAGTTTCACCAGTTCACACGGTGGTGTGATTCTCTCCAATCACATTAAGGTGCCTAGGTGCAGGCATTCATGGGGCAGACTATTACATTCATCCAGGGCTGACATTCTGCTAGGCCAAAGAACTGGAAGGACAATGGAGCAAAGATGTAGAAAGAGAATGGTGGATGGCTCATGAGATCAAATCAGACTGAGAGAAAAGCAAATGTGGTAGGTGACTGTATTAGTTTGCTAGGGCTGCCATGACAATACTATAACGTGGGTGTCTTAAATAAGGAAATTAATTTTCTCCTAGTACTGGAGGCTTGAAGTCCAGGATCAAGGTGTCAGGAGATTTGGTTTCTTCTGAGGCTTCCCTCATTGGCTTGCAAATGGCTGCCTTCTCACCATTTCTCACATGGCCTTTTCTCTGTGCATACTCATGTCTGTGTCCCAGTCTCTTCTTCTGATAAATACTCCAGTCATTTGGGATTAGGGCCCATCTATAGGACCTCATTTTACCTCTTTGAAAGCCCTATCTCCAAACAGAGCTGCATGTTGAGCTATTGGGGGTAGCACATGAATTTGTAGGAACAGAATTCATCTGGAAACAGTGGTGATAGTTGGAAAATGAAGAGATTCAATGACTGGCGCCCTTGTTGAAGTCAAAGAGCTAGTGTCATTGGGATGGATAAGAAAGAACTGGAAGAACATAGTTTTGTGTTTAAAGAGTAGCATGCCTGAATTTATAACTTCAAGTTATATGGTCATGAACTCAAGAGGCCAGGATTCTGAAGGGATTTTCCTCATGAAAATGGAAGTCACTTGGGTCAACTTGAGGTAGAGAGTAGGTACCAGTAACAGGGGTACAGCTTATGGGGACAGCAAGACTGTGAGAAAATGAGTCCTCAAAGCCCTTTGGTAGATGTGGGGACAGAGTCCCACCTTCCAGAAGGCCTTAAGAGAGATCAGACACAAAGTAATGGGGAGACTCTGGTCCTTCTGGAGGTTCGGACTGCCTTGAGTATGAGGACTCAGGGGAGAGACCCTGAACTCAGGATTTTTAGATGGGAGACTTTGTGAGGCTTGGAGGTACTCCAGGAATGACAGGTCTGTGAGATGGTTGTGATGTCCATGGAAGGGGTGGGGGAGGGGAAGCATGCTTTACTCCTTGAGCTGAATTAGATTAAACATTACTGCTCACTTTATACCTTTCCCATCGGCGCACAGCAATAGAAAGCAGTGAGTAAATCCTGAAACACCAGGAAAATAAATATTCCTCTCCATGGTTGTCAAATCATTTATTTTGAATCCTAGTCTATAGATTTACTTTTCTAGTGCCTTATTACTATGGTTACCATGTTTGTCAAACCAAAACCTGAGACCCTCAGGCTGGCAACAGACAGAAATGCAAAACAGGAGAGTCCTGAACCTTTGTTCAGATTCATAATAAAAATAATAGCATATGGGAAGTGAATGTATATTATGAGCCAAATTCTTCTCTAAACCTATATTAATATGTTTAATTATCATAACAATCTGTTTTTTCAAATTGACTTTTAGGTGCTCTGTATTTTGATTGGAGTCATCCTTATGTTTTGCACAAATCTTTTTCTTCTCTACTGTGGGTTACCTATTCTCTCTCTTAATAGTGTCTTATATCCTGTTTGTAACACTTTTCGTGTTGTGCTTAAGAAATCTTTGCTTTAAAAAAATAAAGATGTTCTATTATTATAAAAATTTTAACCCACTTGAAATTGACTTTGAGACATAGTGTGAAGTAGAGACCAAGCTTTCCCCCCCATATTTCTACCCAGTTAACTGAGCCCCATTTAATGATGTGATGATCTCTTCTGCAGTGCCCCTTTTGTCATCTGTGAGCTGACCTGGGTGAAAGGATTGTTTATTCCGTTCCATTGCTTTATTTGTTGTTGTGAGGTTACATTAACCTAATTTTACAGATGAGGAAATGTATGCACAGGAAGGTGAAGTAACATTAGGCCCTAGGTCATATCATTCAGTAAGTCCACCCTGTGAATCATATTATATGTGCACTGTATGACCCTCAATTGATTCTTCAAAGACTACTCCCCCACCTTGGGAACTGGTATTAGGAATTAATGGAAGGTTCAAGTCAGAGACGTGGGTTTGCAAAACCATTACAACATTCATTACAGTTGAACTCTGAAATGTTTTTACATCTGTAAAATGAGAACATGATACTTATTGAGCAAGTTTGGACAAAACCCAAATCAGACCGTGGATAATCTAGCACGCAGTTACTCGTTTCCTAGTCTCTTGACAATAATGCCTAAACCCGTAGAAATCTATAGATGAGTTTTCTGGCATTCTATGTTCCCAGAAATTTTGGTGTGTTTCATTGGTTAGTGTTTGGTTTGCTTTGGACGTTGTCTCTACAGCTAAATAGGGGGGTGCCAATACTTCAAGGCAAAGAAAGACAAGAGGGACACAGCTGAGAAAGGCAACCAGCAGTTTGGCCAGACACCATCACGGCCAGCCATGTCTCTACTTTCATTTCACTTCCCAAGTGTTAGTTATCTTGAGATTACATTGAAAAATACACAGAAAAGTAGCAACTTGCCTAAGGCATTCATGTTAGATCAACCTGGGATTAGGATGGTGGTTTGTTCTTCAGCTCATATTGATGGAGCCTGAGCTGCTGGAAGGGAATCGCAATTCCTGGAGCAATTTTTAAAGGAGATTTCTATCTGCCACAAAAACAGGTCCTTCTACAAAATATTTCTTCTCCCCTTTCCCGCCTCTCTCCTTCTTACCTTTTCTCATTCTACTTTCTCCCATCTCAGTATTTCCCACTTCATCTTTGTCTCCTTCATACAGTGTAGACCTACCTGATAGGGTAACCCTGTGCCATTTCCCTGAAGCCTGATGAGATGCTGCTCCCTCTTGCACCAGCATCAAGAGCAATTAGGGTGAATTAATCGCTGACCGGAGAGAGGGACTCACATAGCAGCCTTTAGTCCTGCTGGGTGCAGCTGCTGAAGAACCTCGATGCATAAGATTGCTTCTGAAATGCTTCAGATATTTGCAGAACGAACGTATTTTAAATTTACCTTGAAACTGCACATGGTGGTGCCCAGCCTGCCCCGTTAGATGAGGTGGGGATATGCCTGCTCCAGGTCCTGTCTGGGGCCCAGACTCACCCCCGTCCCCTGTGAACAGGTGCCTCAAGCTGCCACACACTAGCATTAGCAGACATCTGCATCCCACTAAGGCTCCTTGTTCTGATTCAAAGCTCCTGAAGCATCTCCCTAATTATGATTCCCCTGAGATGGGCCCATGGGGAGAAATGGAACTGAACGTGCATTTATTTGCCCAGTGTAGAATACGACATGTCTTAATTTCAGTAATTTCTTTTTAATGACGTGAGCTAATGCAATTCCTCTGAAGAGCTGGGATAACAAAATGTAGACAAAAAACAAAAAAACAACAACAGAAATAGCACAATGGATTGGCCCTGGAGTCACATGTCAAATGCATGGTTAATGTGCACAAGTCATCTAAATGGAATAATCAACATTTAATTCCAGAATGTGTAAAGAATGTGTGAAGACCATTTAGGAAAAAACCAGAGCACAAGTCTTACATTAACCATTTTCCCCCCTACTTGCAGAATCTGAGGCTGTTCTGTAGCTTTATTAAATGGTATATGCCTCAGGCTCTGCTTTTAATAATTCCATTTTCTTTTAATAAGAATTCCCTGGAATTCTCACACGGAGCCATTCTAGGATCTAATCGTACACTGGCATTTTAAGCACATGATGAGGAGGACTGAGAAGCTTTGGCTCTGTTTGCTTCCCTCCAAAACCTCAGAAAGCAATTATAGACATATCTGGCACCATCTAAAACCCAGAGCCTTCCACACTTTGAGCAGAATGCAGGATTTCTTAACCTTTGTGTTGTGGCCACAGACCATAAATAGGATGTGTATCTCGGAGCAAAGAAAAATATGAAAAGAGAAATGGAAGGGATGATAGCTTTCTTCAATCTCTTGGAGGGGTCTAGAACACAGAGCTAGGGAAACAAAGATGCCATCTGTGGTCTAGAACTGGACATCTCTGAAAGGTTCTGGTCTCCATCCATGAGCCCATATGCCCCTTCAGCCTCTCTGTCCCTGCCCTCCCAGTGACGTCAATGAGGCCAAGGGAAGCCTGCCCAAACCATTCTCAGGTGCTCATAGTTCCAGGATGTGTGTTGGCTACCATGCCAGTCTCTAGAATACTTCCTGTTGGCTGTGGCTCCAGGCAAAGCCTTGAGGATAAAGGCTCATTCAAAGTCTGGGCTTATTTAACTCCCTGCTGGCTCTGAGCTGCATCATCAAAATCCCAGTGCCCCTGTGGGGAAAGGAAATTTGCCTTGGACTCAGTGACCTAGGCCTGCACATCATCCCCTCTAGCCCCAGACACAGCCTCATTGACTCCGCATGTCATTCTACAGCCTATTTCAAAATTTGGAGTTTAATTACAGTCACAAAAAGAGAAATACTCTTTTATTCCACTTAGATGACAGAGTGGTCAAAATCTTAAAGACAGAAGGGAGCTGGGACTGAGAGAAGGGAGGAGGCTGGGGAGGGAAAGAGACTGGGGGAAAGGAGACTGGGGAGTTGTTTCTTGAGAGAGTTTCAGATTTACAAGATGAAAAGAGTCCCCGGCATGATTGCGAAATATGAGTGAACCATACAGTTTGAAAAGGTGTTCCGTGTATTTTAACACAATGAAAAAAAAAAATCTGGAGCTTAATTAACATAAAGTTGGGAGTGAAAATTAAAGTTGCAAGTGGAACTGAAGAGAGACTGCCACCCAGGTAATGCCCTTTCTTCAGACAACAAGTTCTACTGAGAGAATAAATTTATTTAGTTGAACGTGTCCTAGAGAAATGAGAAATGAACGAGTTTACAAAACTTTTTGGGTCACATGCCCTCAGACTCAGCTCCAGGGGAAATCCAATTTTGAACCATTATACAGGGAGAAGGCACGTAGCATCTGAGAGAAAACAACAGGACTTAGATATTCGAGCACCGTCAACATGTGAATATACTTATTAAATTCTTCCTTCCTCTCCTGCCCGTGGGTAACTCAGAGCAGCAAGTAGATAGCCGGCAATAGTCTGTACACTCTTCTCTTCTCAGACTATAACTCCATGAAGGTTGGAAATCATGCTCTTTCTTCCATGTATCCTGAGCACTCGTGGATGATAATTACGGAGGCTATGAACACAATTTGAAATAGGATTCAGTGGAAAGAAGCAATTAAAGACCTGAAAAAAATTTTTCCTTCTAAAATTAAAAAAAAAAAAAGGCACCAACATAAGAACTATTCATTATTTGTGAACTATTTTAAATAATGAAAGAAATTAGTGAACTTTTAAAAGATAACTGCAAGAGGCCCAAATCCTTTCTTCTGCTTTCATGTGTGTGATGGTTAATTTTGTGTGTCAGTTTAGTTTGGCTTTGGAGCTCAGATGTTTGGTCAAACACCAATTTAGGTGTTGTTGCAAAAGGTTGTTTTTTTTTTTAGATGTGATTAATATTTAATTAATTAAATCAATAGACTTTAAGGGAAACATTACTCTCGATAATGTGGGTGAGCCTCATCTAATCAGTTGAATACCTTAAGAGAAAAGATTGAGGTGGCCTGAGGAAGAAAGAATTTACCTCCAGACTTGAGCTGCAACTCCTCCCTGGGCTATCTGGTCCACCTTGCAAATTTTGGATTTACCAGCCCCCACAATCAGTGAGTCAATTCTTGAAAATAAATCTATGTATATACACCCTATTGGTTCTGTTTCTCTGAAGGACCCTAATACAAGACGAACCTTTTGCAAACATCATTGGGAAGTGACAATGAATGTATTGGTGCTACTCTTGAAATGTTGAGACTGTAAGAACAAGTTCTAAGGGGAATCATGGGAGGCACCTGGACATTTAATCTCCTTAATGGAGTACACATGAAAATCCTTCTAATATGATGGTGCTGGATCTCATTTTCAGCCACGACCTTCTCTTAGGGAGAAGGTCAAATGTGCACCACACTTAGTTAACTGACTGATTAGCTAGAAAGGCAAAAGTGGCATTTAATCAGAGAGGCATGTCCAAACAAGGAGCAAAGTCCTTCCCTACCCCCCGCACCCCCGACAGCCTAGATTCAGTCAATAATTAAATTCTTATTGAATGTGGACTATATTTAGAGTATTGAATTTGGTGTTGCTGGGTCGGGAAAAGAAGTAAAAGATGTTGCACTCTCCTTGAGCCTATGTACTAAAGGAGTAAGTTTAAGCCCACGTGTAGACAGCAAGTCAATTACAATAATATTTCAGAAAACTGTCATTATTAGGGAATGTCAGGTGCTACCCTAAAGAAATTTTTGTATAGTGTAAACTTTTCTATCCAATACCAAATTTTATTCTAACTTTTTAAAAAATGGAGGTTTTAAGTGTGTACATGACCCATTATTAAGGAAATCTGAAAAGGCTTCTCTATCAGTTAAACACCTCTATTTTTAACCCCAAGACTGATTTAATTGCATCATTTGAGAAATATGAGTTCCAGATGAACCGGGCCTAGACTTTTCTTCTTAAGACTTATATCTTAGCTTATATAAAATTCATATTTCTTGGGACGCCTGGGTGGCTCAGTTGGTTGAGCAGCTGCCTTCGGCTCGGGTCATGATCCCAGCGTCCTGGGATCGAGTCCCACATCAGGCTCCTTGCTCCGCGGGGAGCCTGCTTCTCCCTCTGCCTCTGCCTACCACTCTGTCTGCCTGTGCTCGCTCGCTCTCTCTCTAACAAATAAATAAAAAAAATTAAAAAAAAAATTCATATTTCTTATCATAATAGAAGTTTATTATCTACTGGACACTGAGTTCCCAGCCTTCATTTTATAAATGCCAGACTCAGTTCCTGGAGGTGAAATGATTTGCTCACAGTCACTCAGTTAGTTATTTTAGCCAGTTATGTGGTACACTTACTACTACCCAATTCTTCTAACTCCAAGAAATGTGTTCTGTTGTTGGAATTGCCCCAGCTTGTCCCTCAGGGCGCCTAGAAATGGGGTGAGTTGCCTGGGAGTCGTCCTTCACACAGCCCGTTCCCAAAGGCTGGCCCAGCTCAGGGTGTAGGCCATTGTGGGGCTCGGTAAGGCCTTAGAGTCTGATAGTGAAGAAACAGTCATTTCCAGCCTCTCTGGCTCTGGGTCTTCTTAGGTTACAGATATTCAGAAGGGTGGGATCAGCTACAAGTCAGACCCGTGGGCTTAATTGACTTTGGGCAACCCAATTACCATAACAGAAACTCAACCTCTTTTTTGCACAGTGTAAATAGGAAATGCGTGTGAGAAATATGAGTCAGACAGCAGTAGCTGCTTGCAAAACTGCCTGTGGGCTGGTAATAGAGTGTCACTTAAAGCTCAGTCAACATTGAAGAGCTGTGAGAGGAGCTCTCAAACCAAGTATCTCCAAATTTTAAATCCACACTTGATCAAACTTTTATCTGTTTTCCCCACAATCTCAGTTGAGAGCCACAGAGGCCCTTTTCCAGTCCTCTGTGCTCCGGAAGCAGACTGTAAACTTCAGAGGAGCCTGGGGCAAGTTTCATTAGGCTTTATACCCATTTCCATGCACAATGTTATAAATATTGTTAACAATTACCACTGGCTATTATCTATAAAGTATTAAATCTCTCCTGTAAGTTGCAAAACACAATTTCTTCTAATTCAGCAGTAACTCCAGACCCCTGAGGAATTAGCCTAGAGGCACACACTGCCATGTCAGGGAGGGACACTGATACATCTCAGCAGGGAACTCAAAGGCCCTGGTGGGCATTAACACAGTCAGTGAGCACAGGCAAGGGTGGCCCTGGAAGCATTTCCCATCCCCCGCACAGGATATAGAATGAAGGGCCAAAACCCTGCTCTGTGTGGACATAGGTTGGATGGTCCCTGAGAAAGCATATCCTAGAAGAAACAAGGGGTTCCGTGGAACAGACCAGACTGAGTCCCGTCTGTCACACTTGTTACCAGTGTTTCTGTCTGAATGGGACTGATTTTTTTTTTTTTTAAGATTTTGCTTATTTATTTGACACAGAGGGAAAAAGAGAGCACAGGCAGGGGGAGGAGCAGAGGGAGAGGGAGAAGCAGGCTCCCCCCTGAGCAGAGAGCCTGACGTGGGGCTCCATCCCAGGCCCCCAGGACCGCGACTCAAGTTGAAGGCAGATGTTTAATCGACTAAGCCACCCAGGGGCTAAACTTCAAGTGAGTGCAGCACTGCTGGCCCTGATCAGGTCATTGCTCTGGGCGCTACCCGGCCCCTGTTGCTCAGTCTGCCTCCAGGGCAGCCCCTCCTACGGAGGTCCGAGCTGCCTTCTGTCCTCACGAGACAGAACCCAGGTGTCCTTGACCTCAGCCCAGTGTTCTTTCCACGCTGCCTCAATGCACCATGCTGACAGTCACCATTCCCTCAGTGACCCAAACGAGAAGGGAATGCCACGACTCCTAGCATACAAATGTGTCTGTTCAACAACACACAGACATAATTATAATGGTATAATTTAGGTGACGGTATCCAAAGGGAGGCGAGGGCAGGTATGCAGGAAGCCCAGCATGTGCTCCCATCCCAGCACTCCTGAGACCCAGATGTCCAGAAAGCCAGAGAGAGAGAACAGCAACTTCATCATTTACGATACACTGGGTGTGCAAGGGATTCCAAGGTGGTACTCTCTGCTCACCTATTTCAATAGCTGTCTGAGTAATGTCTTGTGTTGAAGTTGAAAGTATAAGGCAATTCGTGGTATTTGAAAAATGATGGTGAAGACATTAGGCTGCTTTCACAAGCCATGGGTCCTCACACATTCTTTTTACACGTGTGAGATGAAGGTTACAGCTTAGATCAAGTTAGGATGCCTGCCATGGGAATTTTAGAACACCAGGGCCAGCTGTGAGTGTAATTTGTCAGAAGACATACATGGGCTCCTGTGAGGAAATTCCCGGGGGGTGGAGGGTTTCAGCGGGACAGAGGATTCAACCAGGTAGCCCCCAGGCCTCTCTCGTGCAGAACCGGGGAGATGGGGGGAGGTCAGGTAAACAGCTGGGGCTACCTGGAGTTTCCAGAATGGCAAAGAAGTGGAAGAACAAACCAGGTCAGGGGTCAGGAGGAAAAGCCGAGGGTGAAAAGCCGAGGATGAAAAGCTGAGAACACCATCCACCAATGGTCCTTATCAAGGACAACAGGCATACAGAGTCTAGGGTTAGAATTCTACTAGATAAGATTGAGAGCAGGATGGGACTAGGCAAGGAGATCATGATGGTCGCCCATGTAACTCTGGAGTATTGGTTTTTAGCAGGAAGGTAGAAAATGGCTTGGTTGGAACCACTCAAAGAACCAGATACAGGACAGCTCAACAGCAGAACACTGAAAGGTCTGTTCTATATGGCAGCTGGTAATGACCTTCAAATACCCTCTGACCTGATTTTTTTTTTCCCCTGCACATTGCAGCCAAGTGGAACTTCTCTAATCCTGAGGCAACGTTTCCAGCACTCCCTGTCCATGAATAGTTTCTGCCGCAGCAGGACAGCAAGTGGTAGCAAAACTAGAAGGGAAAATACAGGTGCACAGATGGCTGCAGAAGTTGATAGGTGATCAGGAAACAATGATGAGGATGTGGCCATGATCCCTCCAGCCCCAAAGACACAATAGTTACTAAGGAAAACCAAACAAACCTGAAAAGAACTGGGGACTGCATTCAGATGGGAATGAAAAACATGCATGCGGGCCTGAGCATAGACACTTAGGTACCACAGCCCTGTGAAGGCCCAGCGGGACCTCCTTGCACTCGTACAATCCTGGGACACCCCCTCCCCTCCAGCTCCAGCACACAATACAGTTGACCCTTGAACCCTATGGAGGATAGGGGCACTGATCCTTGGCACCATAAAAAAAAATCTATATATGACTTTTGGTTCCCTTGAAACTTTACTATCAGTTTACTATCGACCAGAAGCCATAATGAGAACATAAACAGTCCATTAGTCCGTATTTTATGTGTCACATGTATTATATACAATATTTCTTATGATAAAGTAAGGTAGAGAAAAGAGTTAGTAAGAAAATCTGAAGGCACAGGCTTTGGGAAGATGGCTGAGGAGTAGCACACTGAAATGACATCAGATCCCAGAAGTTCAGCTAGAGAGGTATCAAACCATTCCAAACACCTACAAACTCAATGGGAGATAGAAGAGAAGAAGAGCAGAAATTCTAGGAACAGAAAATCGACCACTTTCTGAAAGGTAGGACGTGCGGAGAAGTGAATCCGAAGCGACAGGAAGATAGACTGGGGGTGGGGAGGGGCCAGCTCCTGCTAAGCGGTAGAGCAGTGGAGCACAAAATCAGAAATTTTAGAAGTCTGCTCCACTGAGAAACATCACCCCAGAAAGATATGAGACCTGGCAGGTCAGAAAGAACTGGCATGATATATTCAGAGCACTAAATGAGAAAAATATGCAGTCAAGAATACTATATCAGTGATATATCAGTGATATAGAATACTATATCAGTGATAGCTAGGCTATCATTGAAAATGATAGCAAATTGATTTTGATTTTGAAAATGACTGCAAACACCAAACCAGCCCTACAGGAAATATTGAAAGGAGTCCTCTAAGCAAAGAGAGAGCCTAAAAGTAGTAGACCAGAAAGGAACAGAGACAATATACAGTGACAGTTGCCTTACAGGCAATACAATGACACTAAATTCATATCTTTCAATTGTTACTCTGAATGTAAATGGGCTGAATGCCCCAATCAAAAGAATGGATAAAAAACCAAAACCTATCAATATTCTGCCTATAAGAAACTCATTTTAGACCCAAAGACACCTCCAGATTTAAAGTGAGGGGGATGGAAAACAATCTACCATGCTAATGGACATCAGAAGAAAGCTGGGGTGGTGATCCTTATATCAGATAAATTAAATTAGATTTTAAGCCAAAGACTATAAGATATGAGGAAAGATACTATATCACACTTAAAGGGTCTGTTCAACAAGAAGATTTAACTATTTTATTTTTAAAGATTTTACTTATTTATTTGACAGACAGAGATTAGAAGTAGGCAGAGACGCAGGCAGAGAGAGAGAGGAGGAAGCAAGCTCCCTGCTGAGCAGAGAGCCTGATGCGGGACTCGATCCCAGGACCCTGGGATCATGACCTGAGCCGAAGGCAGAGGCTTTAACCCACTGAGCCACCCAGGCTCCCCAGATTTAACAATTTTAAATAACTATTCCCTTAACATGGGAGCAGCCAACTACATAAACCATTTAATAACAAAATTAAAGAAACACACTGACAATAATACAATAATAGTAAGGGACTTTAGCACCCCCTCAATGAAACGGACAGAACACCCAAGCAAAAGAGCAACAAGGAAATAAAGGCCTTAAATGACACACTGGACCAGATGGACATCACAGATATATTCAGAACATCCCATCCCAAAGCAACAGAATACACATTCTTCTCTAGTGCACATGGAACATTCTCCAGAATAGATCACATCCCGGGTCACAAATCAGGTCTCAACCAGTATCAAAAGACTGGGATCATTCCCTGCATATTTTCAGACCACAATACTCTGAAGCTAGAACTCAATCACAAGAGAAAAGTTGGAAAGAACTCAAATACATGGAGGCTAAAGAGCATCCTACTAAAGAATGAATAGGTCAACCAGGAAATTAAAGAAGAATTGAAAAAATTCATTGAAACAAATGAAAATGAAAACACAACTGTTCAAAATCTGTGGGACACAGCAAAGGCAGTCCTGAGAGGAAAATATATAGTGATAAAAGCCTTTTTCAAGAAACAAGAAAGGTCTCAAGTACACAACTTAACCCTACACCTAAAGGAGCCAGAGAAAGAACAGCAAAGGAAGCCTAAACCCAGCAGGAGAAGAGAAATAATAAGGATCAGAGCAGAAATCAATGAAATAGAAACCAAAAGAATAGTAGAACAGATCAACAAAACTAGGAGCTGGTTTTTGAAAGAATTAATAAGATTGATAAACCCCTGGCCAGACTTATCAAAAAGAAAAGAGAAAGAACCCAAATAAATAAAATCATGAATGAAAAAGGAGAGATCACAACCAACACCAAAGAAATATAAACAATTATAAGAACATATTAAGAGCAACTATACGCCAGCAAATTTGACAATCTGGAAGAAATGGATGCATTCCTAGAGATGTATCAACTACCAAAACTGAACCGGGAAAAATTACAAAACCTGAACAGACCCATAACCAATAAGGATATTGAAATAGTCATCAAAAATCTACCAACAAACAAGGCCAGACAGCTTCCCAGGGGAATTCTACCAAACATTTAAAGAAGAATTAATACCTCTTCTCCTGAAACTGTTCGCAAAAATAGAAATGGAAGGAAAACTTCCAAACTCATTTTATGAGGCCAGCATTACTGTGATCCCAAAACCCGACAATGACCCCACCAAAAAGGAGAATTACAGACCAATATCCTTGATGAACACAGATACAAAAATTCTCACCAAAATACTAGCCAATAGGATCCAATAGTACATTAAAAGGATTGTTCTCCACAATCAAGTGGGATTTATTCCTGGGCTGCAAGTTTGGTTCAACATCCGCAAATCAATCAATGTGATACAATACATTAATAAAAGAAAGAACAAGAACCATATGATACTCTCAATAGATGCTGAAAAAGCATTTCACAAAGTACAGTATCCTTTCTTGATCAAAATTCTTCAAAGTGTAGGGATGGAGCGTACATACCTCAACATCATCAAAGCCATCTATGAAAAACCCACAGTGTATATCATCTCAATGGGGAAAAACTGAGAGCTTTTCCCCTAAGATCAGGGACACGGCAGAGATGTCCACTATCACCATTGCTATTCAACATAGTACTAGAAGTCCTAGCCCCAGCAATTAGACAACGAAAAGAAATAAAGGCATCTGAATTGGCAAAGAAGAAGTCAAACTCTCACTCTTTGCAGATGATATGATACTTTATGAGGAAAACCCAAAAAACTCTACTCCCAAACTGCTAGAACTCATATAGGAATTCATAAAGTGTCAGGATATAAAATCAATGCACAGAAATCAGTTGCATTTCTATACACCAACAGCAAGACAGAAGAAAGAGAAATTAAGGAATCAATCCCATTTATAATTGCACTCAAAACCATAAGATACCTAGGAATAAACCTAACCAAAGAGGCAAAGGTACTCAGAAAACTATAAAGTACTCATGAAAGAAAAAGACACAAAGAAATGGAAAAACCTTCCATGCTCATGGATTAGAAGAACAAATACTGTGAAATGTCTATACTACCTAAAGCAATCCACACATTTAATGCAATCCCTATCAAAATACCATCAACTTTTTTCAAAGAAATGGAACATATAATCCTAAAATTTATATGGAACCAGAAAAGACCCTGAATAGCCAGAGGAATGTTGAAAAAGAAAGCCAAAGTTGGTGGCATCACAATTCTGTACTTCAAGCTCTATTACAAAGCTGTCATCATCAAGACAGTATGGTATTGCACAAAAACAGACACACAGATCAGTGGAACAGAATAGAGAGCCCAGAAATGGACCCTCAACTCCATGGTCAACTAATCTTTGACAAAGCAGGAAAGAATGTCCAATGGAAAAAAGACAGTCTCTTTAACAAATGGTGTTGGGAAAATTGGACAGCCACATACAGAAGAATGAAACTGGGCCATTTCCTTACACCGTGTGCAAAAATAGACTCAAAATGGATGAAAGACCTCAATGTGAGTCAGGAATCCATCAAAATCCTTGAGGAGAACACAGGCAGGAACCTCTGTGACCTCGGCTTCAGCAACTTCTTGCTGGACGTGTCTCCAAAGGCAAGGGAAACAAAGACAAAAATGAACTATTGGGACTTCATCAAGATCAAAAGCTTTTGCACAGCAAAGGAAACAGTTAACAAAACCAAAAGACAACTGGCAGAATGGGAGAAGATATTTGCAAACGACATATCAGATAAAGGGCTAGTATCCAAAAGCTATAAAGGACTTCTCAAACTCAATACCCAAAGAACAAATAATCCAATCAAGAAATGGGCAGAAGACGTGAACAGACATTTATGCAAAGAAGACAGTCAGATGGCCAACAGACACATGAAAAAGTACTCCACATCACTTGGCATCAGGGAAATATAAATCAAAACCACAATGAGATACCACCTCATACCAGCCAGAATGGCTAAAATTAACAAGTCAGGAAATGACAGATGTTGGCGAGGATGCGGAGAAAGGGGAACCCTCCTACACTGTTGGTGGGAATGCAAGCTGGTGCAGCCACTCTGGAAAACAGCATGGAGGTTCCTCAAAAAATTGAAAATAGAGTTACCCTATGACCCAGAAATCACACTACTGGGTATTTACCCTAAAGATACAAATGTAGTGATGCAAGGAGGCATGTGCACCTGAATGTTTATAGCAGCAATGTCCACAATAGCCCAACTATGGAAAGAACCTAAATGTCCATCAACAGATGAATGGATAAAGAAGAGGTGGTGTATATATACAATGGAATACTATGCAGCCATTGAAAGAAATGAAATCTTGCCATTTGCAACAACATGGATGGAACTAGAGGGTATTGTGCTGAGAGAAATAAGGCAATCAGAGGAAGACAATTATCATATGATCTCCCTGATATGAGGAATTTGAGAGGCAGAGTCGGGGGTTTGGGGGGTAGGGATGGATAAAATGAAACAAGGTGGGATCGGGAGGGAGACAAACCATAAGAGACTCTTAATCTCACAAAACAAACTGAGGTTTGCTGGGGGAAAGGGGGTAGGGAGAGGGTGGTTGGGTTATGGACATTGGGGAGGGTATGTGATATGGTGGGTGCTGTGAAGTGTGTAAGCCTGAAAACTCACAGACCTATACCCTGGGGCAAATAATACATTATATGTTAATAAAAATAGTTAATTAAAAAAAATCTGAAGACAGAGAAGATACGTGTGCAGTACTGTGTTGTGTTTATGGAAAACATCCTCATAGAAGGGGACCGGCGCAGTTCAAACCAAGACCCTCAGCTGCCCCTGGGGTCTTGGCTCATAGACATGACATGGAGCTACTCTCCCACCACAAATCACTCAGCGGGTTCTCTCAATCTACACCACAAAGTCCAGCAGACTTGGGCTCCTGCCCCCCTACCTGGGCCATTTCCCCCTCTTCCTGGTCACTTCCTGGCACTGCAGCCACATGGACCCCCTTCCTGGGCCCCCACAAACAAGATTCATCCCTGTCGCAGGCCCTCTGTGCGGGCTGCCCCACCAAGGGAAGTTCCTCTCACCAGTTCCTTGGGTGGCCCCTTTAGCCTCCATCTCGGGTCTGGCTCAGCGGTGGCCCTTGACCTGTGTTCACCCTCCCCCACTGAGTCCGTATTACATTTGGCCACCTTTCCCACAAGGTCTGTTTACTTTCTTTGATCTCTTCTGATTGTGTATGCCTTGCATGTCGGCTCACGATATCGCCAGAACCCGGTGTGGGGTCTTGTGCATAACAGGTACTCAGATAAATTTGTGTATGTGAATGGATAAATGGAAGAATTCTCAGGAGGTGGGGGACAGGATGGGAAGAGGACCAGCACGTCTCTGCTTTGTTCAGGGGATTCTGAGCCATCAACTCTTCATTCTTCATCTCCTTAGGCCATCCCTCCTTCACCTCCCCCCCCAACCCCGACCCTTAACTCGACACCCTTTTCCTAGTATCTGAGATGATCGAGTTACCAAGAGGTCACAGACAGCCACGCAGTCTTGGAGCATACATGGAGCAGTTCCGAGGTGCTGGGTTAGAGAGGGATTGGCAAGTGTTCTCTGACCCAAAAATATCTCTTCCATCTTCTTGCCATGTTGTCTTTTTTTAAAAAATTGAAATGTAATTGACATCACATTGTCTGAAATCCTTCCCATTAGCATCACAGTCCCACTTTTCACCTTTTAGCTAAGACATTGCCTCCCGAGTCTTCCTTTTTCCAAATGAGAACGGCTCCAGGCTGGGCAACACAAAAAGTTGTCACCACCTCCTTACCATTCATGTCACAGAACCTTGTCTAGAGCTGCCCATCCCGCCTGCTCCCGCCTGGGAATGAAGCAGAGTCAGGTGTCTCTCCTTTGCCTGATTAAAAAAAAAACAAACGAAACAGTCCCAAGAGACCTCCACCTCTGCCCTAACAACAAGCCTGATAAACGTGGTACAAAATGATTGTTTACAAAGAAAACATTTGAAGGAAGTGGAGAATGGACTCCAACTGAAGCCCGGGAAAGCCCAGCACCAGCCTAACTACAGTTCAGACTGATGGGCCTCCCCATGGTGAGGCCCCCTCGAAAGCAGTTAACCAGCTGTGAGAGTGTAGCCTCCTCAAACTTCCTCTGGAGGCCTCCTCCTCTACAAGGGTAAGAAGGACAGCACTGGGCCAGATAACAGCCCTGAAGCTGCCCAACCTGCCTCACAAGGTCATTATGAAGATAGACTATGATAAAGGCTGTAATCTGTCCTGAGTTGTAAGCATTGACATTGACTTGAGCAGCTCTGGCCCCCGGGGCTGTTCCTTCCTCTCTCAAATTACTTTGAAGTGTTTCCAACAAGGAAAAAAAACAACAACACACAAAACCTCGACCCAGATGGACACCACTCTTGCAATCAGCATGGGGTAGGCTGGCCCTTTAGGTTTGTGACCATCAGTGTTTGTACGCGGATTTGAAAATCACTCTTTGGAAGAGGTAACGCTTTTCCCGTCCTGCTCTTGGGCTTCTCATTTCTCCTTCACCCCACCCCCACACCCCTCTCCCGTTCTCTCCCCTCTCTGTTGGGTTCCAGAGTCAGCCCCACTGACCTGAAGAAGCATCAGTCTTGAGCATGAAGCCAGTTCCCATCCAGGCTGACCTCCGGGCACCTCCCCATGCCCTGGGGCACTGGGCTTCTGCCAGCACCTCTAGGAGTTCTTACTGCCCTCTTCAGCAAGCCCAGGCCTGTGCGAACCAGCCAGCCCTTCCACACAGGTTTTTTCAGTCTGTGATACAAACGAGTCCTTAAAGTGCATCAAGCCTGGCTTTCATTTATGCCTGAAGTTTTTTGTTCTTGCTTTTCTTGCTTTATCAGGCTTGGTTTTCAAGCCACTAAAAAACACGAAGCTTTCTTTCGTAGTGAAGCTCTGTGAGAGTTTATTTTATTTTATTTTTTGTAGCCCATGGATTCTCTCCCACACCCTTGATGAAATCCGAGTCCTGGAGATGGACTGCATTCACGGTTACTTTAAGCAGCATCACCTGCACACATCACTGATGAGAAATAGTTAACTCTGAATTAAAAACTACAAAGTCATAAAACGAGGGCAGGGACTGGCTCTTCTAATGTGCCCATTTTACAGATGAGGAAGGTGAAGTGTGAAGATTGCTCCAGTGATTTGCACACGGGCTCGCCGTATAGAAGATTGGCAGAGATGGTTCTAGAACCATGACCTGTGCCTCTGGCCCCATGTTGTTTCCACTGTGTGAGGTGACAGGCTGCTTCCACAGGGAGGGCCAAGGTGACTGCTACACAACTAGCGTATCACTATGGATTGAGTTCAGTTGTCAAATAACAGAAAATAAGCGCAAGACAGTAAACCTATATATTTCAAAAAAAGGAAAGCAATAGGTAAAAAGTCCGAGATTGGTGTGGAGGCTCCGTAATGTCCTTAGACAAACTGGGGCTCTGTCCAGCTCCTCTGTCCACCTTCTTCAGAGTGTGTTCATAGTCCTTTTGCTGTCAGGATGGCTGCCAGCTTTCCAGCCATCATATCCATGCTTCAGGCAAGAAGAGAGACGACAACAAAGGGAAACTGATGTTCATGCTAATGGAGCACAGTCGGAGAAAGGCAGGAAGGGGCAAGGGCTGAGCCTGCTCCCCACCGCCCCCCCTAAGATGAAAGTACCCTTAAAAGGCAAAAGAGGAAAAGGATCCCATCCTGTTTTTCTATACGACCCTGAAAGGAGCCCTCCACACTTTCCCACGTGAACAACTATCTGGGAGGTAGATGAGCATCTAGACAAAAACCTGACTGGGTTAAAACAGCCCTCCAACAAGCCTGTAGAACCCCCTAGACTTAGAAACTCCAATGGTAACGCTCTTGGGTCCTCTCCCCCTTCAGGAGCTTTGTACAGTCGCTCAGTGAGGTTTGCTTAGCTGCCCATCAGTCTTCATCTGGTCTCCCTCTTCATTCTTCCCAGAGATGTGACCAAACGTCACGGGCACTAAAGGATGAGAAATCCTGCAACAGTGTTGGCTGAGTTAGTCCACTTTAAAGGACTCTCCAAAAACGTCCGTTCCATGCCTTCTATTTGCCCTTAATTGACTAGTCCTGTGCCACATGACTATTTCTAGTCTCAGACGAGGTAGACAAATTATGACCTTGGATAAAACTGGGGTTCTGTGAGTAAGGAATGGGAAACCATCTTTAAGAGGCAACTAGCAGTCTCCCTGAACTGGGACAGTTGGCTTTAGGTGCCAGGAGGGATCAATCCGATTCTATCACCTGGGAAGAAATGTGGAGGAAGGAGCCAAAACCAGTGGAAAACCTCCAGACCTTGTTTTACTTAATCTCTTGGCAGACTTTCAAACACTTGATCACTCGCTCCTTGTTAAGCCCCTATTTTTCCTTTGGTTTCCAGAAAATCAGGTTTCCTCCTCTGACACTGGCCATTTCTTCTTGGTGTCCTTGGCTAGATCTTTTCTCTTCCTGACCTCTGATACTGGAGACACCCAGGGCTCAGACCTTAGATGGCTTCTCCATCTAGTCTTCTCCTTGGAGGTCTCTTCCAGCCCCTGATTATATTCTCTTGATATGCCATAGACTCCCTGATTCTTATTTCTAACCCTATCCTCGACCTTCTAGTCTCATCTTTCTGGTGGCTTGAAATCTCCACTTAGATGCTAGTAGGTTTCTCAATACTAATAGGCCCAAAGCCAAATTGTGTATTCAGCTCCCCAAACTGATGTCTTCCCCAGTGTTCTCCACCTCTGTAACACCACCACCATTTACGTGTGCATGCCTAAACCTCAGAGTCACCCTTTTGCCCCCAATGCCAGACCTTCAAAGTCCATCCAAAATCTGACCAACTCTCACCAAGTTCAGTGCTGCATTCCTGGTCCAAGATCCTATCCCATCATCTCTAGCCAGGTCTATGCAATCGCCGCTCAACTGGTCTCCTTGTGTGGTGGTTAATTTTGTGTCCTCTTGACTGGGCTATGGGGCCCAGGTATTTGGTTAAACATTTTTCTAGGTTTGTCTGTGACAGTAATTCTGAATGAGATTTATATTTAAATCATAAACTGAATACAGCACATTTTTCTCCACAGTGTGGGTAGGCCTCATCCAATCCACTGGAGGCCGGAATAGAACAAAAGAGGCTGAGTAAGGGAGAGTTCATGCTCTCTGCCTGACTGCCACTGAGCAGGTCTTTGGTCTTCTCTTGACTGTGGACTTGGAATTGGGGCTTCCGGCCTGAGGCTATGGATTGGGGGCTTCTCAACTTCCATAACTGTGTGTGAGCCAAGTCCTTAAATAAATACATAAATGAATAAATAAGTAAATTACAAATAAATAAATAAATTCGATTTTTTCTGTTTCTCTGAGGAACCAGACTAACACACCTTGCTTCCATCCTGCCTCTTCTGTAGTCTGTTCTAAACACAGCAGCCAGAGTGAGACTTGCTAAGTAACAAAAATTCAACTGAGTAAATTTTAAAGATCTAATTGGCTTTATTAATTGATTCACATTTCGAGCAGCACCTCACCTAGCAAGTAGAGGGGAGCTCCATCAAGCTGCAGGAAAGGGAAAGGTGTTTTTTGTTTTTTTTTTTAAAGATTTTATTTATTTATTTATTTATTTATTTATTTATTTATTTATTTGACAGAGAAAGAGAGATCACAAGTAGGCAGAGAGAGAGGAGGAAGCAGGCTCCCCGCCGAGCAGAGAGCCCGACGCGGGGCTCGATCCCAGGACCCCAAGATCATGACCTGAGCCGAAGGCAGCGGCTTAATCCACTGAGCCACCCAGGCACCCCGGGAAAGGTGTTTAAAGGTAGAAAGGGAGTGGGAAAAAGGAAATGATTAGCAAGGAATCCACTGTTTTAGGCATGGTTGCCCTCCTAAGGGGGGATGGAAGGGGTCCAGCAGGAAACTTCCTAGTGCTGAGCAGGAAATCCCCAGGGTGACTGGTTAGATGTTACATTCCTGAGAAACTGAAACTGCAGTTAGATTTGGGATTAAGTCTTGGTTTACTGACTTGGGGCCTAACCTAAGTGACACCATTTTGGGCCTGTGGTTTTCCTCTTAACAGCCTTAATGTCAATCAGGCTATGGCCTTTTGTTCAGTACTAGTCAATGGCTTATGGCATCTTCATTATCTTCTCTAACCGTATCTTGGTTCTTCTTCTCACTACTGCTTCTCCAGCCTCACTTGTCCTCATTGCTGTTTCTTATACACACCAAGCATATTCCTGCTGAAAATTCTTTGCACCTGCGAAGTTTCTTCCACCTGCTGGCCGATTCTTATGCTTCATCCTCTTACTCTGCCTCATTTTATTTTCATAACATCTACCACTACCTAATACTATGGTACATATTGATTTACTTACTTGGTCTTTCTTTTCTTTCTTTCTCCCTCGCTTCTCCCTCCCTGCCTTCCTTTCTCTTCCTTCCTCCCTCCTCCCCTCTTTCTTTTTTTCTTCCTTCCTTCCTTTTCTTTTCTTTTCCTTCTTTCTTTCTTTCTTTCTCTCTCTCTCTCTCTTTCTCTCTTTCTTTCTTTCTTTCTCTTCTCCATGAGAATGTATCCTATGTGTAAGTAGTGATTTGGTTTTGTTCAACACTACTTTATCCCCAGTGCCTTGTTACACAGTAGGTTGTAATGAATGGAATGTTCGTGTCCCCCACCCCTCCAAGGTCATATGCTGAAGCCATAATGTCTAATGTGATGAATGGTTAGGAGGTGGAATCTTCAGTATTACAAGGGTGGAGCTCCCATGAATGGGATTAGTGCTCTTATGAAAGGGAGAGACCCAGAGCTGTCTCTCATCCTTTCTGCCATCCACGGATACAAGAAGATGGCTGTCTGTGAACCAGGAAGCAGGCTTTCATCAGAACCCAACCCTGTTAGCACTCTGATCTTAGACTCCTACTCTCCAGAACTGTGAGAAATAAATGTTTATTCTTTAAGCCATCCAGGCTCTGGTAATTTGTTATAACAGCCTAAACTCACTAAGACATAGGCACTCGATGAAGATTCCTGGAATGAGTGAGTGAGTTTATACTAGGGGGAAAAAAATAACTGTTCAGGAAACACTAATCATAATATGGCTTTTGAGTCTTTCTTAGGGAGACTTATCTAGGGCTTTAGAACATCATTCTTTAACCTACACAGAAATCCCAAGAGACAGGTGAATCAAGTAGGCAAAAACCTAGGAATCCTCTGAAGAAAGATATAATGTGCCCTATTTACATTAATACTAATTCCTTCCATCTTATAATAAGCACTGCTGCCTTTTGACAATATAATCCCTAAGCTGCAGGCACTGGAAATTCTGGAAAGTAGAATGCAAAGGTGTTGCTTTATCCTTCCAGTGGCATTGAAAGCATAACCCAAGTATAAGCCCAAGAAACTTGAGAGAGGGTTATGTTCAAATCCACTGAGGCTGTTGCTGATCTTCAATTTTAGGAACTGACTGGGTTCATAACGTCAAACTCCCTCTAGCAGAAGGGATAAGGATACCACTGTGCTTCTGATCAAGCTGCTTCTTGAACGGAGATTTAGGGTAATTGTCAGAAAGGGTACCATATGTAGAGTAGGAATCGGTCTTCATGTGGCAATTAGCCTGATGTGGCATGTGCAGAGCAAGCAGCTTGATGGTCATCGTTCTAGAAAGGTCAATAAACCACAGGATCTGAATCACAGTGAAAAGCATACACAAGCATGAGCAGAAAAGTGCTAGGGAAAAAAAAAGTCACAAAAGATTCATTGTTGTCAGAGCAATAACGAGTGCTCTCTTTTAAAGGCTAGTTCACATTTCTCAAAATGGCATTTATAAACATGAGAAGAAAGTACTAGAAGAAATAATAAATGCCTTTTTTTTTTTTTACTATTATCTTAGGGTGAGGAATGCTCTTCTTAGAAAGATACAAATCCCAGAATCTACAAAGGAAAATAATGACAAAAAAATACTATAAGAAGAAAACTTGTTAAAAGGTATAACACAAATCACAAACTGGGAAAAAAACTTTTGTCCACCCTATGACCAAACATGAATTTCCTTAGTGTATAATAGATACATACTAATTAATTAATAGATAAAGAGAACAGCCCATAGAAAAACAGACCAAGGACAAAAAATTAAACCTAATAAACCATAATTATTTTTAATAAGCAAGCTCAATTCTCAGGTGTATAAACAAAATATAATTTTTATTTTTCCAACAGCTGTGAATTATACTGTCTTGATCACATCCCCCTTCCCTTGTCTGCCACCCTACCTGTTCATAGTTGGGCTAACTTAGCAATATCTCAATTTAAATCCACAACTTCTCTGGCATTAAAACAATGTCATTAGACTTCTTATATTTTGGTCATGTTCATTTAACAAACTTCAATCTCTTATGCAATGAAAATCTTGAGTGCCCTGTTCAACCTGCCCCTCCCCCTTGGGGGCAGGCTGAGTGGAGGCTGGTAAGGGAGGAGGGTGTGACCTGCTCTCTCCTACACCCTGCTCCCAGACTTCTGCTCTGTGACTGGATGGAGGCAGACAGGAATTCTTCTGCCCAGGGCAGGGTTGTCCCTTCCTCTGGATAGCTACTGCCTACCACTGATTGGCTTTGTTTCCATAAAAGGGGAAGATGGCTAGAGCTGGACCTCAAGGGAACAATCATTTAATTCTTCTAAGGAGACCCCTGTCAGGGGCCTCCTCTAAGAGTCAGGGCTCTAGGAGTTCTAGGGAAGGCCTGACCTCTTTCTCATGTACACACCCTCACATCACCCTTGAAGGAGGACTTTGACTGCCTCCATTTTAACCTCGGGCTTTCGAGTTGGGTTCTCTCTAGCTTGTCTCTCAGCTCTGGAGGAAGACCCCACCGGTATAATGTTGCCTGGTTGGAAGAGAAACGACCCCCTCAAGCAGTAAGGACTGCCCTGAGCCTGTGTGATTGACTCCAAGACAATGATGGCTTTGACGTTCACCACGCACCTGCAGGGACCCACTGGCCTTTGTCACATATTTTCCTTATATAAATCTCGAAGTATTTGCCTCACTCGGGAGGCAATCTTTGAGACGTTAGTTCACTGTCTTTCCAGTGTGGGCCTCACCGAACTACATTCCTTTCTTGTTTTACCACCACTGCTGCATTCTGTCAGCAGCAATTGGCCAATCCTGGTCTGTTTGGGTCCCCAGGAGCCACATGCTCTTGAAGTCCTGTGCCCTGGTGACAGTCTCGGGTACACTAGGTCCACCTCAACTACCCTTCCTGATAAGGCTTCCTATGCTGCACCTTCCTCCTCCTGTTCCAAGGGAACTTTCAGAGAGATGAGACGATAGAAAATCCTACCCACTCTGGTGAGGATCATTTTAGTAAATTTTTATTTTGAAATTTAGTTTTTGAAAGCTTGAAATCAAGAACAAAATGTATTAACTATTCATTAGCAGTCAGGAAATGGCACAGGTAATGTTCTGGAAAGGAGCTCTCCCTCCTCCCATGTATCCTTCCAGTCAAGTGTGGCTGGGCCACTCCCTACTCCAAAAGAAAAAAAAAAAACAAAAACAAAAACAAAAAAAACCCTAAAATGAAGTGGTTTTTTTTTTTTTTTAGTTGACCAGTCAGTAGTCTTGAAAACAATTCTCTGATTGTAACCTGCTTTCTTTCCTTACCTCTATCAGAAATTTTTATAGTAAGACCCCTACCATACTCCCAAAGCCTCAAGCTTTCCATTTGTATCTAGAGAAGAATATACCTGTACATTGACATAAACCTCAGTTCACAAAGTTTATGGGAAATCTCATCTCTGGATTAAAACTGTATTAATTTAGTTTTCCTTCTGAGTCCTTGTGAAGCTAACCGGGCAATAAAGTCAAGCTTGGCCCTTCTCTTTACTTCCATCCTGCTCCTAGGCTGTAGGAGTCTTTTTCATGCTTCTGTCTCTCTCCCTACGATGGACTTGCTCCCACTCCTCAAGCCCTAATCACCTCAACTGATAAAATCTTCTCAGAGACAAACCCAAGAAGTCCCCAAGCTTCCACAGGCCTCTGTTTTCCATGCTTCTTCCTGTCCCTTTGGAGGCACTGAACACAGAGCCTGTTAGGAGAGGGATGGAGATGGAGAAGATAAGAAAAAAGGAAAGGGTGGAGTAAATTACAAGTCACCCAAATATAACAAGGCTCCAACCAAGATGGTAAAAAGGACCCCATTTATTTATTTATGTTTAAAGATTTTATTTATTTGACACACACACACGGAGATCACAAGTAGGCAGAGAAGCAGGCGGGGGGTGGGGAGGAAGAAGGCGCCCCACTGAGCAGAGAGTCCGATGCGGGACCCGATCCCAGGACCCTGGGATCATGACCTGAGCCGAAGGCAGAGACTTAACCCACTGAGCCACCCAGGCACCCCGGAAGGACCCCATTTTAAATAACCTTTACTTCTGAGGTCTGTGACTAAAACCACTAATGTACCTACTTTGAAGCTTTCTCTTTGGTTGGATGCACAAGCATTTAATAGTGAAATAACTAGATATGGGTAGATTGTCTAAGTGCTCAGTTAATGGAGTTTAAATACTTCTTTTACATTCTCTCTTCAGCTTGCCTGATTAGCTGCCATTCTTGGCTCAGGACAGGACTTATTTATGAATAAGCAAGTTATAGCATCATCTATTTGTGTGATCTAAGGAGTTCAAAAGTTTCCCCCCAAAGAAAAAATGATCTACCATCATTGCTGTTTGAAATTCTCCTAGTTAACCATCTATTTCTTTGTAATAAGCAATGTCTCTGGGAGAGCTAAAGTGTCCTTTAAAAATGCTGTTATTAACCTTGGGAAAGAGCACACTTTTATGTGATGTGATTTTATCTGATTACTTTTAATTTGAAAGGAGCAGCTAATACCCTAATTCCACTGGCGCCCTGGGAAATGTAGATAGTGATTATTGGAAAGATGGCGTGTAACTAATATGTCCCGTCTTGACGTGCCTGAGGTTATCAAATAGGGCCACTTTTTTTTTTTTTTTTTTAGGTACACATAACTCAAAGACATAGAATCTTCATCCCTTAGATTCTAGAAATTTCTTCCTTTTTTTTTTTTTTCCAGCCTTGATCCTAGAGAGAGGGTGACTTAAATTAGAGCCCTCCAGGTGACTTAGGGTGAAAATGTTACGTGAGTAAAAAACTTTTGGATTTGTTACTGGGCCCTAAATCTAATCTATTCTTTTTTTTTTTTTTCTCTCAAGTTTCCCTTCCTAAATGAATTTTTGGAAATCATTGAGGAATGCTTACATGGTCCACAGACTCTGACTGTTGCTTGCCACCTTTGCTGTACCCTGTACCAAGGTTACCTCTTGATATCTTGTAAGTTCTGCTGTTCTGCCTCTGTGGGTTACTGCTTCTCCTTCTCTTGTTCTTCACCACTTTTCTTCATGCCCCTTCATTAGCTCTCCACAATACAGCTAAAACAGGATGAAGGTTTCAAAAAATTTACTGAAGATGGAGGACAACAGTAAAGAATTACTGTCCAAAAAGAAAACTTAAAATTGTATGTGGGCTATTGCTCCTATAGTGTGAGACCATATGGCTGGGCCACAAGGAGTGTCCTCCTAGTGACTGTCTCTCTCCTCAGCTTCCTCCAATGTTAAAGTAGCAATTTTATCTTCCACCAAGAGAAGGGCCATACAGCATGTCTAAACACTGCTAGACCCCATCATCAACAAAAAATCATCTCCAGATGTTCAGCTCTGCCCTTCTTTAAACTGTTCAGCATCTCATCTTTTAGATGAGATAGACAAATGTGTAGAAAGATACAAATTACCCAATCTGACACAAGAAGAAATAAAATCTGGGGGCACCTGGGTGGCTCAGTGGGTTAAGCCTCTACCTCCAGCTCAGGTCATGATCTCAAGGTCCTGGAATCAAGCCCTGTATCAGGCTCTCTGCTCAGCAGGGAACCTGTTTCCCTCCTCTCTCTCTGCCTCTCTGCCTACTTGTGATCTCTCTCTCTGTCAAATAAATAAATAAAATCTTTTAAAAAAATCTGAATAGACCTGTAACAAGCAAAAAAATCAAACCAAACCAAAACAAAAAAACCCCAAAAGTTAAATTAACAAAAGTGTTTTCCACAAAGAAAAGTATAGGCCCATTTGGGCTATACTGGTGAATTCTATTAAATATTTAAGGGAGAAATAATACCAACACCAACAAACTCTTAGAAAATAGGTGAGGATAGAACAATTCTCAATTCATTTTAACAGATAAGTATTAGCCTGATACCAAAGCCAGGTTAAAGGCATCACAAGAAAAGAAAACTAGGCTCACAAACACACATGCAAAAAATCTTTAATAAAATATGAACAAAACAAAGGAAAATATAAAAAAATTATATGCTATGAATAAGTGAGGTGTATCCCAGAGTGCAAGGTTGGTTTAACATTCAAAAATCAATTAATGTAATATACTATGTAAACAGAAGAAAAGAGAGAAAACAAGATCATCACAATGAAGCAGAAAAATCACTTGACGAACTCCAATACTCATTCATGACTAAAAACTTTTAACACACTAGGAATAGAAAAAAACCTCCTTAATCTGATAAAGGGCATCTATAAAAAACCTACAAGTAACAACATTCTTAATGTGAAAGGTTGAACGTTTTTCCCCTAAGATTAGGAAGACAAGGACATCCACTGCAACCACATGTGGCAGTTAATTTTATGTCAACTTGACTGGGTCACAAGGTGTCAAAATTAAACATTATTTTGGGGTGTGTCTGTGAGGGTCTTTCCAGAAGAGATCAACATTTGAATTGGTGGAATGTATATTGTGTGTCCCTCCCCACAAGGTGGGTGGGCATCATCCAATCTGCTGAGTGCCCGAACAGAACAAAAAGTGGAGGAAGGGAGGTGTCATTCATTTCTTGCCTACCTGCTTGAGCTGGGACATAGGTCTTTTCCTGCCCTGCAGCTGGGATTTACATCATCAGTTCCTCTGGTTCTCAAGCCTTTGGACTCAGGAATGACATTCTTGGCTTTCCCAGGTCTTCAGTTTACAGATGGCAGATCATAGGACTTTTCAGCCTCCATAATCATGGGAAGCAATTCTTTATAATAAATCATCTAACTATATTTATATTTCTTTTATCTATATATCTTCTATCTATATGTCTTCTCTCTACATATCCAAATGTATGGCAAGAAGGCAAGAAAACGGGACACCTGGGTGGCTCAGTGGGTTAAAGCCTCTGCCTTCGGCTCAGGTCATGATCCCAGGGTCCTGGGATTGAGCCCTACATCGGGCTCTCTGCTTGGCAGGGCCTCCCCCTCTCTCTGTGCCTGCCTCTCTGCCTACTTGTGATTTCTGTCTGTGAAATAAACAAATAAAATCTTAAAAAAAAAAAAGAAGGCAAGAAAACTAATGTAAAGAGCATATATATTGAAAGGTAAAAGCATACAGATTGGAAAAAAGAGGTAAATTATAGGTATTTGCAGATGACATGATCTTTTGTGTAGAAAGCCACAAAGAACCCATAAAATCCATTAGATCTATTAAGTGAGCTCAGCAATGTCATAGGACTACAAGATTCGTATACAAAAAAACAATTATATTTCTATTTACTAGCGACCAACAATCTGAAAATGAAATTAAGAAAACAAGAATACTCATAATGGCATCAAAAAGAATAAAATCCCTAGGAATCAATTTAACAAAAGAAATGGAAGACCTAAGGAAAACAAAATAACATTATTTAAAAACTTTAAAAGATCTATATAAATGGGAAGATAGATCATGCTCATGGAATAGAAGATTCCATATTATGAGGATTGCAATTCTCCTTAAATTGATCTGTACATTCAACACAATCTCCATCAAAATCCCAGCAAGTTTTTTTTTCTTTCCTTCTATCTTTCTTTCTTTTTTCTGATAAATTGACAAGCTGATTCTAAACTGTGTATTTAAATGCAAAGGCTCTAGAATAGCCAAATTTTTTTTTTGTAAAAGGAACAAATTTCAAACTCAATGTAAAGCTACAGTCATCAAGGCAATGTGGTATTGGTGAAAGTATGAGCATATTAGGAATATAATAGAGAGTTCAAAAATGAGGTCACACATTTATGGTAAATTAATAATTGGCAAAGGTGTCATGGCAACTCCATGTTGAAAAGATAATATTTTTAGCTCTCTGTACTGCACAATGGGATATACATACCCCCCCCAAAAAAAACCCCAAAGAGGACCAAGAAAGAGCCATACCTGAGACCTTTACCACACACACTATACACAAAAATTAACTAACTATGAATTATAGACCTAAATATAAGAGCCGGAACTAGCAAACTCCTGGAAGATAATGGGAAAAACCTACGTTATCCTGGGATAGACAAGGGTTTCTTAGATATTAAAAACATGATCTATAAAAGAAGAAAAAAGGGATTAAATGAATTCCATCAAAATGGAAAACTTAGTTTTCATAGGATACCATTAAGAGAATGAAGAGATAGCCAAGACTGGGAGACCTATTTATAAATCATATAATGATTTATATGACTATATGTGTATATATTTATATATATTTATATGTGACTAAGGACTTGCTTCTAATAAAGAGAATTTTTCAGTTCTATAATAAAATAACAATCTATTTTTAAAAACGAGCAAAATATTGGAAAACGCATTTCACCAAAGAAAAAATCCATATATCTAATAAGCACATGAGAATATTCTCCATGTCATTAGTCATTAGGTAATGTGAATTAAAATCAGGAGATACCACTACACACCCATTAGATCTGCTAGAGTAAAAAGAACTTTCAATACTCAGTGTCAGTGAGGTTATGGAGAAATTGGAGCTGGTTAGAATGTAAATGGGCACAGCCACTTTGGAAAATAGTCTGACAGTTTCTTAAAAAGTTAAACATAGACATATCATTTGACTCTGTAATTCCATTTCTAGGTATTGACCGAAGGGAGATTAGAACATATGTCTACACAAAAACTTGTATGTGAATGTTGACAATGACATTATTCATAATAGCCCCAAAGTGGAAGGAATCAGTCCTGGCATCTGGCAAATAAATAGACAAATGGTGGAACACCCATGCATGGAATACCAATTACTCAGCAGTAAAAATGAAACAAACAAACAAACAAACAAACAAAAAAACCAACCAGACTGCTTATACTTGTGGCAACATGGATGAACCTCAAAAACATTATGATAAGTAAAAAAACCCAACACAAATTGTGCATGATTCCATTTACCTGAAATTTATAGAGATGGCAAAATGGTAGAGATAGAAAGTAGATGGGAGTAAGAATGAGACTGCCATGAGCATGACGGAAATTTTTAGGGTGATGGAAATATTCTAAAACACAATTTTTTAAAAAAGATTTTATTTATTTATTTGACAGAGAGAGATCACAAGTAGGCAGAGAGGCAGGCAGAGAGAGGAGGAAACAGGCTCCCTGCTGAGCAGAGAGCCCGATGCGGGGCTCGATCCCAGGACCCTGGGATCATGACCTGAGCCGAAGGCAGAGGCTTTAACTCACTGAGCCACCCAGGCGCCCCTCTAAAACACAACTTTATGGAGCACAACTGGATACATTTACTAACACTCAGGGATTCTATGACACCTGTGCGAGTGGGGCATAGTTTGTGGCACCACTCACTGGCCTTGACAGAAGATTCTACCCAGCTGTTCCCCACCTCCCCACCACATCTGGGTCCCCTAGAAGGCCTCCTACTCTGACATGTTAAATGGTCACATTGCTCAGACTTTCATGACCCTGTAAGTAAAGACAGTGAAGTCTTGCATGAAAAGACAAAGTTTGTTACTGTCCAGTGCCCTTCAAGGTAAAGAAAGAGAGGCCTCTCCAGATCCCAGCAAGCTGCTGTAGGACAACTTGTGTCTACTTGGTCATAGATAGCTTTACCAGCAGATTTGAGTCTGAGATTTGTCTTCATTAATTTTTACTACCCGATGGTGAGATTTCTTACTTAATGGTTGACTTCATGCCTCTGAACTACCTCCACCTGGTTGTCTGATTCTATAGTAGGTCTAAAAAAGAAACTGACATCTGCCAAGTGACCAAATTGACCTAGGGGTGTTCTGCCTAGGCAGCATGTGAAGACTCACCCCACCCTGGAGAGCTGCTGGCAGGGGTCCCAAGGCCAGATCACCTCTAAGAGGCATTTGCCCCTCCTCATTAAGTGTTACTTCTTCTGTTTCCTCTGTTCCTTTCTCTTCTTAGACAGATCTTGTGGACTCCTAGATTAACCTCTTACTTTACCTATCTTTTTCCTCCTATTTTCATTTCTTTGTCTGTTTCTCCTTCTCTCCTGGGGATTTCCTGAATTCCCCCCAACTTTTAACCCTCCTTGTTAATTTTGAACTATAGAGGAAAATATAGAAGTTTTCCCCCACCCTTGCCAATGAATCATCCTTGAGACATATCTTAGAATTCAATAGAAATTTTTCTATATCGCAATTATTTCTAATGCAGCAAAAGGAAACAATTATTAATTTATGATCAATATACTGATCAATAATCTTGGTGAAGCATGGCGCAGAAGACTAGGAGTGAAAATACTGGTGAGAAACCAATTTCATTCTCCCACGCCAAAGGGAATGAATGCTAAAACAAATGTAAGCAACCTTTCAAAGGGGGAGGATTCAGGAACTCTGGAATAGGGAGGAAGAAAAAAAATATCTCTAGTCACCATCAAACTAGGAAAGCCCACAGTAGCATCTTGAGTAACAGTGGAAGATGGGAGTAGTAAGATATGGGCTTAATGGTAGATTCAGTTTTAAGTTTGTCCAGTTTGAATGACCAGGAAAACATCAGGGAAGAGCTTTCTCATGGGCAGATGGAAATGCAAATCTGAAGTTCAGAAGAGGGGTCAATACTGACTTACTTATGAATAAATCAAAACCACACAAACACATGAACAGAGCCTAATAAAGGAAAAGGGAAAGGGGGGAAAATAACAGGAGTAGAACTCAGACGATGAGAAATTAATACAGGTGGGTAGAGAGGCTATGAATTATCTTTTCAATAAGGGTGATGATGAAAAGAAAGTACATTGGTATGGTGGCTCACTAGGATAGAAGTCAGAAAGGATTACACCAGAAAAGGAGAACTCAATTGTGTAAATGGAGAGGGAAAGACTGAGCATACAAAAAAGATAAAGAATGACTAATGGGATGTTATGTGATCAAGGTCATAGGCCAAAGAATCATTCTTACAAAGAAACTGTGTCACTTCTTTCTTCCAAGAATGATGAATGAAGATAGGGTAAAGGTAAGGTGTGGGAGGCCTTGGGCAAACATTTTCTTCAAGGTCTCTGTCTACATAAGCATTCTGATTGAGAAATGTCTTACAAAATTCATGAATCCATGTAAGGTATCATTATTAATCTATCAATGAAGATTTAGAATAATGGTAAAGAAGTATTTATCTGTTCATTTGTTATTCAATCAGTGCACATGAAGATTCTTTGTACTATCTCTCCCTGTTTAGATCCAGGAATCATTCCTTTGTGCTCTTTACAGTCAAATGCACAATTCCTGGCCAATTTCTTACAATGCTATAACTCTTCAAAACCTCTCAGTATTGAAACAATATAGCTGTTCTGGCCCGTGCAGTTCTCTGATACCAATGATTTAATGTTTGCATCATTACTCATGATGTAGCATCATCCATCATACCTGAATACCGTCTTCCAATAGCTCTCTCAAAGGTTGTTACCATGCTTTGCTAATGATGACCACAAATGCAAGTCTCAGGCAGAGTATGAAGGAAAATGTGAGCGATAAACTCATTTTCTGGTCATATTAAATTTATCATTTGGAATTTTATAGCACAAGTGTAGAACATGACTTCCAACTACATCTTCTCTTGAACTTTTTCAGGCTATAATCACTACATTTCTAGAATATGAGCTTTTTCAGCGTTGACTTCACCATTTCTTTCCATACACTACCACCAACAAGAAGGATAGGAGAAGGACCTATGGGCAAAGCTGGAAAGGTAGTCCCATTCACGCAAAGAATGTCCTTCACTTACCTGATCAACTCAGTAGAGTATGATGTCACCACATTAATGGAAGACAAGAAAGGACCTTAATTAGAAAGACTCTTTGGGAAGGTGGGCAAAAATCTCAGAAGCCCTTGGAGGAGACAGTTGTAGCCATCCCTAGAGTTGACTGGCACAGGGTGCGAAACCCTGTAGAGGGGATAGGGTGACTATCCTGGGTGCACTTGGAGAACATACACAGGAAAAGAAGAACTGCCACCACCACCTACCCTCAGCTTTGGAGCCTGGAGGCCGAATCACAGTCACAACGTCATAACACTGATGGACAGGAGCCTACATGTGGGCTCATATAAGTGGCTCAAGATGATCAGATTTTCACAACCCCAAGGATCCCAGTTGTCCACCAGCTACAGCCATGCCTCTGTGGGAGTAAATAAGTGACTGGAGGAAAAGGTCAGAGTGAAAAATACTACAATCTTCTTATTACCTTCACCAGGGCCATGATGATAAAAATCTCTTGCATTATATGAGGCATTGTATAGACAGTTTTTCCTCTATTTTTAAGTGAAAACATTAAAAGTAAGCAAGGACTATTCCTAAAAAAGAGGGACTCTCATGCTGTAAATTTGCAGCATGACATTTTCTCTCTTTCACAGAAATGCAGTCATGTCTAAGAGGTGGCCCACTGATCTTGTTGTACCTTGCCTAAGAACCAGAGATAAATAATCGGAGTCTAGGGTGCCTGGGTGGCTCAATGGGTTAAGCCTCTGCCTTCGGCTCGGGTCGTGATCTCAGGGTCCTGGGATCGAGTCCCGCATCGGGCTCTCTGCTTGGCAGGGAGCCTGCTTCCTCCTCTCTCTCTCTCTGCCTGCCTCTCTGCCTACTTGTGATTTCTCTCTGTCAAATAAATAAATAAAATCTTAAAAAAAAAATCAGAGTCTACTAATGCTATCTACTTTCCAGAAAACAGGAAGCATGGCTATGGGGTCAACTCCATATGGGAATCTTTCCCAAGGTTCTTCATAAGAGGTATGCAAAGACAATGTAAGATATTCCTATAAGTTGACAGATTTTGCTAGAAGTTGTCTTAGCAGAGGAACTAGGATCAGTAAAAACAGTGCTTTCTAGGGCAGGGGTGGGGGGTGGGGGGATAATACTAAGTTTTGAGCAAAGCTTGAGTTTCAGGGAGTGAAAAGAAAGAAACACTAACAGGGACACGCCCTAAGCAGAGATCTGGTTGGAAGAACCATTTCTAAATCACTTCTGGCATCAGACCCTAAACCTTTTCTAAAACAAGTTTCTATCATAAATCTCTACAGTGAATAGGTGTAACTTTCACATTCATGAAAACAAGTTATATATAGCAGATCATATCTAGATAAGTGGCAAAGCTAAGCTCTAGTCAACCCTGTCAGTAACTTACAGTCTCTGCTATTGTTCTTAAATTAAGAACTGGTTTTTTGAACAGATATTCAGGGCAATCGTCATAAATACAGAGTCCTAATATGTCAAAATGGCTTATTCATGAGAACAAAAGTTAACTTCATAGAAAAAGCATTTTTTAAGAGTAGAGAGTCTTACACTGTCTACTCTGGGCTAAGATACCACATCCACCCTGGGCTACGTGCTGGTTAAGCAGGAAAGAGAAAATCCTGTATATGCTCATCCTTCATGCTCTTGGTTTTAAATTGCTTTCTTCCTCATTCTTGTCACCTGGGTCCATCAAGCTTTCAAGCCCTTAGGCTTTGGACAATCCTTCTTGCTTTTCTTTATCTCACTTGACATGACTGTTGGCACTATTCAATTATCTGGGTCAGATCCTTAGTTCTCCTTAAGACAGTAACTACCTCTGGCTATACCAGCTAAACATGCCTTCAAGGTTGGCCTAGAACTGTTCTGCTTCAACGCTGGCCAGAGTGGGTGGCACTGCACTGGGCTCACCTGGGACCAAGAGCAGGTCTAGACAGTCATCGATATACCTTCTGTTGGAAGAAACTCTCCGTTGGGAGTTGCAGATGGGAAAATAATTTATATTAAAAACACTGCTTTGGCAAACAAAGACAATAACAGAAATAACCCTTGGGCTGGACTATAGCCAGAGGAGGCATGCAGTCCAGGCAGTGTGTGCCTTTAGAAAGGCAGATTCACTTAAAAGCCACCTAGTTGGTACTGGAGAGGCCACACGAGCATACCCCTATCCATGCCTCCTTCTCCAGGATACTACTCTGTCCACAGCCTTGCTGCCTAGGTGGCCACAATTTGATGACATCACCCTGACTCTCTGGCCACGGCTGACTAGGCAAAGGGTGAATATCCCCTCCGAGATGGCCACATCCTGAGGTTGGTCAGGTACCCAAACCCAGGCTGAATGTATAAGTTTCCCAGGGCTGCTTTAACAACTTACCACAAACTGGGTGGCTTAAAATAACAGAAATGTATTCTTTTATTGTTCTGAGGCTGGATGTCTGAAATCAAGCTCCAAAGGCTCTAGGGAAGGTTCTGTCCTTGCCTCTTGTGTTTTTGGGTCCAAAAATCCTTTTTCTTGGCTCTTAGGTGCATCACTTCGGTCCCTGTCTCTGTTGTCACATGGGGCTCTCCCCGAGCGTCTTTTCTCCTGTGTCCAAATATGACTTCTTCTTTTAAGGACACCAGTCATATTAGCCTTAGGATCCACTCTAATCAGTGTGATGTCCTCTTAACTTGATTACATCTGCAAAGATCCTATTTCCAAATAAGGGCTGGGACCTGAGTATATCTTTTGTTGAAGGTGGGGGACACAATTCAACCCCCAAACACTGGGTCCATCAAAGTGCTTGTCTTGGGCCTAAGAATGAAGAGACACATAGAACTAAGCAGCATGTAGTGGAGGTCACAGTGAAACGATGTGATGAGCTGGAATCCAGGCCAAGATGCCTGAAAGCCATGTGCCAGCAGCTGTCATCTGGGTGGAAGCCAAGTCAGCGAGAAGGAGAGAGGAGCCTGGAGCCGCCACAGAGAGAGGGGGCCAGGGGTGTCCAGACCTGCCTTGCACTCCTGACTTTTACCTCCAGAACGCCTCTGGCTATCTATTACCCTCCTCTTCTTCAAATGGTTGCTTTAACAATTTGTTCCACAAAACTACAAGAACTAAGGTAAAAGAGTCCAGGGAGAATGTTCTTTTGGTGGTGAGAAAACAGGCCAGCCCAGGAGGCACAAGGATGGCACCGTCACTGCCTGCTTCTCTCCCAGATTCCTGGCCGTCCCAGGAGGCACAAAGATGGCACCGTCACTGCCTGCTTCTCTCCCGGATTCCTGGCCGTTACCGGGGAGCATGTGCAGATAGGCTAGGATATGCTAGCGGCTGCTCACCTCGTCCATCAGTCTCTTGCATAAACAGGAAGCTGGCACAGGGTCTGGAAGGGTCCAGAATGACTGGATCAAGAAGTGCCCTTTTCACCTTCAACCTGGGATTCCCCTGACCTCGTCTCTCCCTCAGCTGGCACAGAACAGCCTACTGCCTCATTTCTTACCACAAGTGGAGATGCAATTAGCAGAGCCCATGAAAGAAGGGGGTGGGCGGGGAAGAAATTTATTCTGGGATTATATGATGCTCTACCCCACTTGTTCCCTATTTCTGCCACCCCCAACCAAAAAATGTTGTCTACGTGCAAAACAACTCCTCAGTTCCAGAGATCATAGAATAGATGCTTATCAAGAATTTCCTTATAAAGCTCTCAACTGTGAATATCTGAATGACTGATAAATTCATTTTCATTTCAATTTAAATGCCAGAGAAGAGGAGAAGTCCCAGTTGGAAGTCAGAGCAGTGGCTCCGCAAAGCCCGGTTTTGACCTGACCAGCAAGAAGGGGACGTGAAAGGTCTTGGAGGTTGTCATGAGCATGGTAGGAAGGCGCACACACGAGCCGTGTCTTTCCACAACGTCAGCTATAGTCAATCATAAAGCAAAGTGAAATCACAATTAGAAAGCAGGTTCAGGGTCCCCAACTCAAGGACATCTCCCCATGGAATTAAACTTGGCGTCTTTCACAGCACACAGAGCAGGAGAGAAGACAAACCACACGACAAACAAGATAACAGAAGGGGGCAGGAAGTGAACGAACCACACACGAAGTCAGTCTGGGGGTGCGCGGCTGAGGAAAGGCCTCGGTCTGGTCAAGGTCCACTCTGGGCACTCGCTGCTTCTGATGTTCAAGCAGGGGAGGCTCTCGGTTCTGTTCAGAGACCCAGGGGTGGAGCCTTCGTGCCAGTTGCCTTCTCTAAGTGGTCGATGTAGAAGGGTCAGGTCTGAGGACTCGGACAGTTTGCTGCCCAAATCCTCCCCTTTGTAAAGGGATTTAATGGCTCTCAGGCCCCCGCAGACCTCCTCTGCTTCTGCTCAGTAGCAGCTCTGGGTGTCAGCTGACGCTGGTGCCGGGTATGTCTCCTAGCTGCAGTACCTTAACTTCTTGTGTCATTGCTTGACACGGGCCCCTGCATGACATAAGAGACTCCCTACAGAGGTCCCTTGTGTACTTACTGCTCTCTGTCCCCTGGGCACGGCCCTGGTTACAGAGAAGGAACAGAGAGTTCCCCGATTTGAGTGCGGGCCATCTTCAGGAATGTATAGGAATCTGCTGCTGCTGATCTCATTTAACCTTCAAAACTACATTAAGAAATGGGTTTAATAAATGAAGAACTAGAGAATCGGAGAGACTAAGGAGATTTCTGGTACTTGAATTTCTGGTTGAGCAGGAAATACTGGGAAATAAATATCACCCTGAACTTTTTATTTTCATCAGCCTTTTTCCTTGGGTAGGAACCAGGAAGTAAAGAAGACAGTGCAGGGGGTGCCTGGGTGGCTCAGTCAGTTGAGTGGCTGCCTTTGGCTCAGATCATGATCCCAGGACCCTGGGATCAAACCCTACATCTGGCTCCCTGCTCAGTGGGGAGCCTGCTTCTCTCTCTCCCTCTGTCTGCCATTCCCCCTGCTTCTGCACTCTCCTCTCTCTCTCTCTCTGTCAAATAAAAAATAAATAAAATCTTTTGAAAAAAAAAGAAGACAGCATAGACATGAGATGCAAAAAAGCTCAATATCAGCCATAAAATGCTTACCAACAGTTTATATCCAAGTTGGAATGTTTATATTAAGACATTACATCAAAAAAAAACCAGATGTGAAATGATAAATATAACATCATCTCTGTCTTATAGTCCTCTCTAAAGTAGCAAACTTGAAAAACAACAACAACAACAACAAACAAAACAAAACAAAACAAAAAACCAGAATTACCTTCCAAAATCTGGAGACAAATGCACCAAAATTTTAAACAGGGATATAAGTAGTCTTTCTGGTTTTTCTGTTTTCCTAATTTTCTATAATAAACAATTAGTATCTCTATAATAATTTTTTTTTTTAAAAAGCACACTGTAATTATCTTAAGGGACACAACCAGCCAGAGCTGTGGGGGTAGACACTGGTGTCTGGGGCTGGATCAAGGCCACACACCGTGGATATGCTGATTCACCCTCCACTGCTGGAGTCCCAGGAGCTGAGTGCACGGGGACCGTCTCCAATTCTCCCTAGTGCTGCCCCACAGGAAATGTAGGCACCATTGCTACTTCCTTGGTGGGAACCAAGGAAGCAGCTGGGAGGTTACTACTCCCTTCGCAGGCATCTAACCCTAAGAAATACTGACTTTGACCCAGGCGCTATGAACACAAGGACAAACAGGTCCAGATGACTGCTCTCAAGGGGCCTCAGTCTCCTGGAGGAGACAGTTTCCGAAAGACGTGAGGAGGGCTGGTAGTAACAGGCACAGGGTGTTGTGCCCACACGTGCATGTGGCAGCTGTAAGGAAACTGGCTTTTGGAGGGGGAGGGTTTCCCAGAACAGGGGTGATCCAGCCTGGCAAGGTGCACACAATGATCCTGGAACCTTGGACCAACTCACAGGATGATGGTCTATCTGGGCATACTGTGCTGGTCATCCAAATTGCCCCTCTCCCTTGACACCTACAGGGCAAAGCTGCTCATGATGAGTAGATAGGAGTTCGGTGGGGGTGCGGGGGCGTGGGGGGAGGAAGCAAACCCCAGGCTGATGGAGCAGTGTGTGCAGGGGTGTGGTGACAGCATGCACTCGCAGTATTCAGGGAAACCGTGAGGAGTCTGTGTGGTTAGAACTTGACAGGATGACATTCAGGAGGCTCTGAGAAGCCCCTGACAGGTTCAAACCAGAGTGACATTGAAGTCAGATTTGATTTCTTTAGGAAGATCACTTAGGATATTGTGTGGAATGAGTGGGGAAGCCAGGAGATCAGGGATAGGAGGGCTTTGTGGTGGTTATTAAAACACATGGGGTGTGAATTTAACTCTGGCCAAGGAGCCAGGCTTTCTCTTCCTGTCACCATCATACTGTCAGTGTCCCAGAGCCTTACCTCCAATCCAGGGTCACAGTACAGTAGATTTTGCTGTATGTGTGAAAGTATGGTGTGTGTGTGGGGGGGGGGGGTATGGTGTGTGTGTGGGGGGGTTGTGATATGTATGTGGTGTGTGTGGTGTGTGGGGGCACGGAGGTGGGAAATGTGTGTGTGTCTGCTCTGTGTGTGCGGCATATGTGTGGTGTGTGTGTGTGTGTGTCTGAATGTGATCCCGCAGGGTTTCCAGAGCAGGGATGAAGACCCGCCTACATAGTCTGCTGCTTCCTCAGTAGGAGATGCTGCTAGTGGCCGTTGGCTCTCGCTGAGTTGGCCTCCGTGCGCTGTCTCCTGTTCCTCCTTCCAGGACTGAGGTTTCTCTACTTTGTGTTCTCCACTCCCCCACCATTCTCATTCACCCGGTCGGTGGGAAAGAAAATAAACAAAACAAAACTGGTCTGTCAGTGTATGTCTCAGTCTTTCAGAAGCATTCTCAGCCTTATTGTTTGGAGGTTGGTTGGTGAATGCTGAGTAAAGAGGAGAAGGAAGGCTGTGTTGGAGAAACACTTTGTCATGGTGGTGGCTGAGTGGTGCTCCACACCTCTCCTCCCACAGAAAGATCCATCCAAGTCCTAACCCTAGTAGTTGTGAATGTGACCTTATTTGGAAATAGGGTCTTTGCAGACCTAAGTAGGTGAAGGATCTCGAAATGATACAGTTTTTAGAGACTTATCTCGAGACTTAGATAGCGGGTCCAAATCCAATGACCGGTGTCCTCAGAAGAGCAAGAAGAAGATTTGAGACAGAGACTCACAGAGAAAGCCATGTGAAGACGGAGACAGAGGTTGAAATGATGTCTCTACCAGCCACCGAATGCCAAAGCTTGCTGGAGCCAGTAGCAGCTAGGAGAGAGGCAAGGGGTGGTTTCTTCCTCAGAGCCTCCAGAAGGAAGTAAATCTGAGGATACCCTGATGTTGGCCTCTGGGCTCTAGGACCACGAGACAATGAAGTTCTTTTGTTTAGAGCCACCATCTTTGTGGTCATTTGTTTCTGCAACCCTAGGAAACAAATACAGTCATATGTTAGGAACACTTGGGTGAGGGCAGAGGAAGGGATACACACTGTCACTCAGATTACTAAGTGGAGGGATTATCCCCCACACAGGCACGAGAGAATGGTCTAAAGCTAAGGTGAGCATCGAGGGTGGAGATAAGCAGAAAGATGTAAGAAATATGCATTTTCTGTACTTAAGGGCAGACTCTTCCCTCTTAGCCTCTGAGATCCTGAAATGGAGGAACATCTTGTCAGTCATGCACACAGCACAGTGCTGCTTTTCTCTTCCCGGTCACTCAAAACTCTTACTCCATTAAAAAAAAAAAAAAAAAAAAAAAAAAAGAATTGTTCAGAGAACTTCCGGCTGTTGAGTAATAGTAAAATGAACAAAACAAAACAAAACAACCAAACAAAAAACTAACTACATAGAGAGCGTTACAAAAGATGTCATCTAAGAATTGAGAACACAAAGTATAACAAGGTGTTAAAACCAATTCTTCTTTTTGTCTTGAGATCTAGACAGCGGGCAGAGGGCCCAATTTGGGAGGAAAATAGACATAAGCGCCAAGTACTCCCTTGTTCCAAAGCAAGGTAGTGGATTGCCTACACACCACCAGGGAAGAGATTGTGAAATAGTTTTACCAGCATTAGCCCATCCCCCACTTCCAGGCTATAAAAGGGTCACTGTGAGGTTGAAGAGCTTCCTGTGAGGATTTTCTTGCAGAGAGGTACTGTGTTCCTCAAAACAGGGTGTGGTGGTGCTTTCCAACTCACTTTAAGCTAATAAGAGGAGCTTAGAGAACACCACATTAAGAGACTTGAACTTGTTGCCTTGACTGTTGAGAGTCACTGGAATTTGTGCTGGGTCACATGCCTGGGAAGCTCACGCCAGGAGGGTGTGGATCTGCCTGGGCACAGTGGTGGGAGGAGAGGGGGTTGAAAGCCTACACTTTAACAGTGTGGCAGGGCAAGGGTGACTCAGGGTGTCCTGTGGGCCAGGCACACGGGGAGGCAGCAGGATTGGGTCCTTTTGCGAGGAACCCCCATCCAAACAGGCAAGCTGAGGGAAGGCTGTGGAAGTCATTCCGATGACTGATGAGCCTCCCTCTGGGAACCTGGAACTTAGCGGGGACTCACAAAGAGATACCTGGAAAAGGTATTACTTGTCCTCTAAAACAGGTGAGCCAGCAGTGATAGGGGGATCTCCAAAGGCCCTGGGAGTGCCAGTGAAATAGGGTTGGTTTGAGTTTTCATCATGCCCCAGGGACAACTCGAAAGCTTACAGCTGGCCCTTTCAGTTTAACTGTTTCGTGCCTCTTCCCTCCAACTGCCAATCTTTGGGTGCTTTATACCCGGGGGGTGCCCAACACAGTGTCCAAGTTGTGGGAAGGAGGTAGCACAAATACTCCAGAAGACTCCGGAAGCTAAATTACTCCACTACACATTTCTTAGCCCTGAGTAAGCCTGATACAGGCAAGGGGAAAGTTCTAAATTGGTAGAGAATTTTGAGTTTCACTACTACCTTGGACTGGACTTTTTTTTTTTTTTTTCCTTTTTAGACAGTTTTTAGTCATGCCTTTATTCACCCTAGTTCATTAAAAATGTAATTGTTTTAAAGATCCCATACATAAAGTGACTGCCCACTAATACAGGATATAGGTCACCCTTCTCAGTATGGTATTTTTTTAAGACTTTTTTTTTATTAGAAGCTTATTGCTCACACAGTAGTTATAAGAAGGTCAAATATAATGATGTATACAATCTAAATAAGACAGGCTGATTAAGAAGTTACCTAGTCTAAACAATATACATAATAAATATTAGCCATGTGGACAGGTGCATGGAGTAGGAAGAGCTGTGTAAGAGGAGGTGGGTGATCCCTGTGTGACACGCCAAGTGCTCATACATGGGGCCATTGCCCTTCCCCCTGTATGACAGTAAACAACCCACTCACAGACAGGAGTTTTCTACACACACCTAAACACATAAGATCAGTTTTGACTGGCTATGGATACAGTCTAATGTGACAATACTGTGAATTTTCTCTGATACTCCCATTAAAAGAGTCAAGAGAAACCCAGCAAAGAGCAGAAAGCATCAAGTTCTTTACTTGGGTTGAACCTAAAGGATCCTCAGCTCTTGCCGTTCACATAAAGAACGTATGTCTCCTTTTTCAGCCTTTACTTTACTAAGGACATGCTCTTGGGGTGAGGGGATTTGGGCGGCTGGTTCATCAAATGGTAATTACTGAAATACACTGAAATATGTGACACGGTTTCAGTAACATATTTTAGTCACTCACTTAACATATGAATCATGTACAGCTTTCATGCAAAAGGGAAATGGGAGTGCATCTGAATTGTAATGCTTTTAGTTTTGGTAATCTGTAGTTTCTACTACTGATGACACTGATAAAACTGCTTGTTTACTTACCAAATCAGGCAGTAGTCTTGAGTTCTTAGGAAAATGCAAAAGCAGAACAAATCCTATTCCCTTTATCTCTAGGACTTTTTAGAAGCTAGACAAAAATTATAAATTTCTTAAGGTTTCTCTCAAGCAGTGCATTTGTTTTATTTATTTATTTAAGATTTATTTTAGAGAGAGATAGAGAGCATGAGCAGGGAGAGGGAGAACGAGAATCCCAAGCAGACTCCACACTGAGCACGGAGCCAGATGCAGGGCTCAATCCCAGCACCCTGAGATCAAGGCCTAAGCCTAAACCGAGAGGCAGAGGCTTAACCCATGGAGAGACCCAGGCACCCCTGTTGTTTCTTGTTTTTTTTTTTGTTTGTTTGTTTTGTTTTCTGTGTGTTATCATTTCGGAGAACAAACTAGATAAGAACTTGCTAACACTGTGAGAAGCTTAACTTCTGGTAAACTTCCTATAAGGAATCAGGAATCTTGAACAGCCACTCAGAGTCAGGATTTTTTTTTTTTTTTTAAGATTTTATTTATTTATTTGACAGAGGGAGATCACAAGTAGGCAGAGAAGCAGGCAGAGAGAGAGAGGAGGAAGCAGGCTCCCTGCTGAGCAGAGAGCCCGATGTGGGGCTCCATCCCAGGACCCTGGGATCATGACCTCAGCTGAAAGCAGAGGCTTTAACCCACTGAGCCACCCAGGTGCCCCAGGATTTTTTTTTTATTCCCTATATATCCTGCTTTGTGCTAACTACTATGGCAAATGAGTTTAGGGTGTCATGCTTGACAACTTAAATGTTTAAAGATCTTCTTAGGGAGGTTTCTCTAGTTAAATAGAAACCCTTCTACAAAGTCAGCAGTTTCTGTGAGCCTAAAAACAATGTCTTTGTGAATGCATCTAATTTACTGCTTGCATTGCATATTCCTATTTGGGGAAAAAAAGCATTAAAGTAACTCTAAGTTCTAAATACTGTGAAAATGTCTATGCTACCTAGAGCCATCTACACATTTAATGCAGTCCCTATCAAAATACCATCAACTTTTTTCAAAGAAATGGAACATATAATCCTAAAATTTATATGGAACCAGAAAAGACCCTGAATAGCCAGGGGAATGTTGAAAAAGAAAAACAAAGCTGGTGGCATCACAATTCTGTACTTCAAGCTCTATTACAAAGCTGTCATCATCAAGACAGTATGGTACTGCACAAAAACAGACACACAGATCAGTGGAACAGAATAGAGAGCCCAGAAATGGACCCTCAACTCTATGGTCAACTAATCTTTGACAAAGCAGGGAAGAATGTCCAATGGAAAAAAGACAGTCTCTTCAACAAATGGTGTTGGGAAATTTGGACAGCCACATACAGAAGAATGAAACTGGGCCATTTCCTTACACCGTGTGCAAAAATAGACTCAAAATGGATGAAAGACCTCAATGTGAGTCAGGAATCCATCAAAATCCTTGAGGAGAACACAGGCAGGAACCTCTGTGACCTTGGCTTCAGCAACTTCTTGCTGGACGTGTCTCCAAAGGCAAGGGAAACAAAGACAAAAATGAACTATTGGGACTTCATCAAGATCAAAAGCTTTTGCACAGCAAAGGAAACAGTTAACAAAACCAAAAGACAACTGGCAGAATGGGAGAAGATATTTGTAAATGACATATCAGATAAAGGGCTAGTATCCAAAAGCTATAAAGGACTTCTCAAACTTAATACCCAAAGAACAAATAATCCAATCAAGAAATGGGCAGAAGACATGAACAGACATTTATGCAAAGAAGACAGCCAGATGGCCAACAGACACATGAAAAAGTACTCCACATCACTTGGCATCAGGGAAATATAAATCAAAACCACAATGAGATACCACCTCATACCAGCCAGAAAGGCTAAAGTTAACAAGTCAGGAAACGACATATGTTGGTGAGGATTCGGAGAGAGGGGAACCCTCCCAACACTGTTGGTGGGAATGCAAGCTGGTGCAGCCACTCTGGAAAACAGCATGGAGGTTCCTCAGAAAGTTGAAAATAGAGCTACCCTATGACCCAGCAATTGCATTACTGGGTATTTACCCCCAAGATAGAAATGTAGTGATCCAAAGGGGCGTGTGCACCCTGATGTTTATAGCAGCAATGTCTACAATATTCAAACTATGGAAAGAGCCTAGATGTCCATCAACAGATGAATGGATAAAGATGTGGTATACATACACAACAGAATATTATGCAGCCATTAAAAAAAATCTTGCCATTTGCAACAATGTGGATGGAACTAGAGGGTATTATGCTAAGCAAAATAAGTCAATCAGAGAGGGACAATGAACATATGATCTCACTGATCTGAGAAATAAGACAAAAGATCATAGTGAAAGGGAAGTAAAAATGAAACAAGATGAAACCAGAGAGGGAGACAAACCTTAAGAGTCTCTTGGTCTCGGGAAAAGAACTGAAGGTTGCTGGAATGGAGAGGAGGGGGAGAGATGGGGTGGTTGGGGGATGGACATTGGGGAGGGTATATGCTATGGTGAGTGCTGTGAATTGTGTAAGACTGATGAATCACAGACCTATACCTCTGAAACAAATAATACATCATATGTTAATTTTAAAAAGTAACTCTAGGGGTGCCTGGGTAGCTCAGTGAATTAAAGCCTCTGCCTTAGGCTCAGGTCATGATCCCAGGGTCCTGGGATTGAGCCCAGCATCCAGCATAGGGCTTCCTGCTCAGCGGGGAGCCTGCTTCCCTTCCTGTCTCTCTGCCTGCCTCTCTGCCTCCTTGTGATCTCTGTCTGTCAAATAAAAAAATAAAATCTTAAAAAAAAAAAGTAGCTCTAAGTTCTATTTTATTGGCAACTTAAAATGTAAAGTATTTTATTTTTAAACTTTTAAAATTTGAAAGCAAGAGAGACCAGGCTAAATATATAGTTTCTCCAAAGCTGAATGTGCTTATTTGGAACACAATTGTTCCGCTTGAAATACCAAAGCAACTTACGAAGAAAACTCTTAGGTGGGAACACTATACTTTGATAACCTGTGATTAGGCAAATTGATCAGTCACTGTTGGTAGCATCCCTGTTATCTTTGGCAAGGGTTTAAAACATTCTAGAATAGTTTTATTTTGCTAGGTTTACATGAGCCTTTTCTTTCTGAATGTCTCCTGAGAGGCACGTATCACATATAGGAATCCTTCTTTATTCTTCTCACTTTGGTGGGCTTCAGGAGCCCAAAGGGAAATGCTCCCCACTCAGTGTCTGTTACCAGAATGAAGTGGTTAATATTGATTAACATTCAGCTGTACACACTTCAGCTATTCTGATTAATCACTCCTGTTGACATGATCTGGTCCATGGTGCTTGTTTTTATCCAGTCCAGGAAGTTGCTTCTCACACTTGTTGTCTTCTTATTACCCCCCAGGATTTTGGTAGGATGCTGCTTTTGGGTCAGTCCATCACCTTCTACTCTCTGTTGGAAGGTGTGGAGCTGCTTGAAAGACTTGCCACCATGGGGAGTTGGAGGAGGGTAGCAACAGCAACTTCCATTGTGTCTCCCCAGCCCTGCAGCTAGGTCAGCCGGAGTGGATTTTTATTACATGATAGTCACCAGAAAGATGACAGAACTTGCCTGAGATTTCATCCAGAGCTTGCCTAGAATGGATCAACAGGGTAGGAAGGGGACAGGTGAGAAGGAGAAACACTGTGCTCTGCTTGTACTTACCAAGTCCAACTCATTCAAAAACCAACTTGGCATAAAGAGGATTTGGGGACTGATTGGTCACCTGTCATGCAAGATGGGTCTTTTTGTGGTAACCCCTTATCTCATGTCAAGGTTCAGGAGAAATTCCACAATGCCACACAGCATGGGTTAGGCAAGAGGCATTACTGGGGGGAATTTTACTGAGATCATCAAGGGAAGAACAGGAGGCTTCCGTTCTCCTATCAGCCCACAGGGAGGAATTGTGGGCAGGGTGCTCTGCTGGGTTATGATGGAACCACCCCCTGAGGCTGCATGGGAAGAAAATATTTTCCTCAGTGCTTCTGGGTCCCTGGTTGGATCTGAAAGTTCAACTGACAAAGACAGATTAGCGGCATAAAAGCCGACAAATTCATTTAATATAAGTTTTATGTAGCACAGGAGCCTTCACAAGGAACTGAAAACCTGAAGAAACAGCTAGACCTGAGTATTTTTATTCTAGGTCTGATGAAGAGTGAGCCATCATGAAGAAATATGGTAGACTGAGGAGTGAGGTAAGTGTCGTGAGCAAGGAGAAACTTAGCAAGGCCTGTTTGTTAGGATCCTTCTCGGAGTCCCTCGTTCTTCTGGGATAAGGAGCCCCTTTCCTCAATGTATAGGACAGGCCCCTCCCACAGGAGGGTTTGGTGTGGCTTCAGGGGGAAAAGGAGGGTTAGGAAGGTCAGAGTGACCTTCCTGCTTCTGCCATTTTCTCAAACTCCTTCAGTTTAAAATAGTCAGTATGACACTGTGGAGGCCAAGAAAAACAAGGCTGTACCCACCTCGAGTCTAGCCCTGACATAAGTACAGCCATCTTGGCAAAGCAAAAGCTGGCACCTTGCACCCCCTCTCCACCCGCTCCCCTCCCCTCAGTAGTATGTAGTATGTGTGACATTCCTCAGCCACCCCTGGCTGCCCTAAAAGAAAAACAAATAGTTAACTTGCAGAGATCACAATCCTACAAGACAGGAGTCTCCCTTGGTTTACAAATATCCTAGTGATTTACAACAAAGAAGCTATCTTCTCAATAGCCCAATTTCAAGAGACAAATAACTCAGGTCCTTAAGCCCTAATGTCGCCCTCCCCACCATAAAACTGAAGGAGGCTGAGCAGAAGGAAATGTAAATAAAGTTAAATTTCTTCTAAACCTAAATCTCACTAACAAGGACACTTGATAGGAGAAATGTGAAACTTTATCTCTAAACCTCCAAGATAGTGTCAGCGATCATTCCCAAGCTTATGACCCAGTGATATACACCTAAAGGGTCTCACAAGAAGATTTTTATTATTGGTAATGAATAACCTTTTCCCCAGACAACAGCTAGCCCCTCAAGGTCCTGGAGACCTCGCTTCCAAAATTCCTTAGAGACTCACATCATCCATAACCCCCTTTGTCCTCACCCACTGTCGAGTCCACCCCTACTCTGCCTTTAAAAACTCTGACTGTAATCTGGTTTGGGGACCAAGTCCCTACTCCGCTGTGTCAGGTATACTTGGGCCCAAGCTTAAGCTTGTCAAACAAACCCTCGTGTGACTGCATCGGTGCTTGGCTCCTTGGTGGTCTCTCGGATGCGAAAACTCGGGCATAACAACACAGTGCCATGCTTTGGGGCAGTATGTCCTGAACCCCATCAATACCCTTCCTTTTTATCGGGCCGATGTGCGGAAGCAGCCCGCTGCAAGGTGCTGGGGAAATAACACCGTGGGAGGCTGCTGTTCGGAGATCCTGCCTGGGAATGCTGGTTGTCCCTCACGGGAGGGAAACCTTGGGCCCACGGGAAGCAGCTAGGAGTGCTTGGGAGGTGGGAGAAGGGGACCGTGCCCTTGAGCAGCCTCTTTTAGCAAGAAGGAGCCTCCAGGCCTGGCGGGCCACTGTCCTGGCAACCAAGAATGAGCGTGCAGGTCACTTCCAGCTCTTCCGACCATTGCACCACAATGCAGGGGTGAGAAAGAAGGCAGAAGCGGGGATGAATCCTAGCTTTCAGGCCTGGACCATTGGACATCTAAAGGAGGAGGAGGAAGTGAGTGGGCGGAAAGAGGGCAGGGAGGAAGGGGGGAGTTTGAAGAAAAGACTTAAAGGCATTTATATAAGAAAGCATCCACTATATCCGTAGTGCACAGACAAATGAAAATACGTTGAGTACCCAAACTGGTAAGTCTGCCAAGTTTAAATCATCTTCTCGCTATTTTCTGCTATGGTGGGTTAGAGGATAAATACGTATGCATTTATTTAAGATGAAAAAAAATTCTGCTCCTTTGCTCTTACCCCATTCCCCAAGTAATAGAAAAGGAAAACAAAAGTTTCAGTGCCCATCACAGTTTTACCTCTGAGCTGTAAGGTAGTTTAGTCCATAATGCCCTTGGGCTGACCCTTCTACAAGTCAGGGCAGTGAGGTGGGCTCTGGTGCTGGGAACCTGCATCTAGAAATGGCAGGTGGACACAGGTATTCATCACAGCATTGTTTTTTAAACAAGAAAGGAGGGCGCCTGGGTGGCTCGGTCAGCTGAGTGTTTCGCTCTTGACCTTGGCTCAGGTATTGATCTCACGGTGGTGGGTTTGGGCTCTGCATTGCACTCCAGGCTGGATGTGGAGCCCACTTTAAAAAAATTAAATAAGAAAGGATTGGAAATAATGAAAATGATTATCAAAAAGAGTATTCATTACAATACATCCTGTTACACAGGTCACTGGAATATAATGCAGCTATAAAAACAATGCTTTCTTAATGTACTGATACTTAATGACATCTACAATTCATTGTTAGGTAAATAAAAAAATAAAGTGCCAAACAGTATCTAGTCTATGCTATCATTTGTATTAAAAAATGCCAGTGGTAAGAGTATATGTACATATGGTACAAGCATAGAGTATTTCTGGAAAGATAGGCAGGAAATCAGCAATGGTGGTTGCCTTTAAGCAGGGGCAGCAAGTGGCTGGGAACTGGGGTGAGAGAGAGATTTCACTGAAATATGTTTCATGTCTTTGGAACCATGTGATGTTTACACATGCTGAAAAAATATGTGGTAAAAACAGCATGTAAAACCTTAGGTTTACAATCTCTTTCAGACAGAGTCTTTCTGCATTTGCTCATGGCCTTTTGCCAAAATTTCTGTTATATCATTTTTCTGGATTCTTTTTGCAAAGCAGTAGAACGCGCTTCTGTTCTTTTAAGAGTGTGGGTCTCGAGTCAGACAGACACAGTCTTGAGAGCTGACTCCTCCACCACCTGCCCGGCCGTGGGAATTTAGGCAAATGGCTTCACAGAATCTCGGATGCCTTGTTTACGAAATGCTCACAACATGGCAGCCAGCCTTGCCCAGAGCGAGTGATCCAAAAGAGAGTGAGGGGCAAGCGCCTTTATCCTCCACACTGAAGTCAACACACCATCGCTTCTGGCCTCATGCTGTTTCTTGGAAGCCAGTCACTAATCTAGCCCACGATCAAGAGGCGGGAAATTAGGTTCCACATCTTAAAGGGAGGAATAGCAAAGAATTTGTGGGCATACTTTAAAGCCACCACAGAAGGGTAACTATAATTTATCTTTCAGATTCAGGCACTTTAAAGAGTAAAAGGTGGTGTTATTAATATCAAGGCTGGGTTGTAAGTGTAAACTGGGGCTCTCCCCGGCAAACCAGGATGTATGGTCACGTGGCTACTGCTGTTTCCGTAACCTCTCATGGAAATAAATCTCAGACCGGGACATCTGTGCAAATATCTATTACAAACTGACTCTTGAACACTCATCCGTCTTGCTCTGGAAGCTCAGTGGAAGTCTAGCTCCCTCACTGGCTAGGAACTCCAAAGAGCACTTTGTCTGAAAGGCTGGTTCCCAGGAAAATGGGAACATGTTCTGACTGAAGATCAGCTGACTTTCTAATTGGACCCAACAAGAGAATTCTCCATTAAAAGAAGGCATTCAGGGGGCGCCTGCGTGGCTCAGTTGGTTAAGCATCTGTGTTCAGCTCAGGTCATGATCCCAGGGTGTTGGGATCGAGCCCCACATCAGGCTCCCTGCTCAGGGGGGAGTCTGCTTCCCCATCTCCCTCTGCCCCTCCCCCCAGCTTGGGCTCCCTCCCTCTCTCTCTCAAATAAATCTTTTTAAAAAAAGAATGATAAGAAGAAGCCATGCAGGACAGAATTCTAAGTGTAGGAGTTTCTTCCCAAGGTGTTAGCTGCCAGGCTCCTCCCCCGGCATGTCACTTCACCCTTATGCTGTCCCTTTCAGTCCCCTTAGGTGCAGGTGCAGACACCAATTTTTGAACTTCTTGCAGAAATGTCATCCAAAGTACAGCATCTTTCATGTTACCCACTTTTCAAGTATGGATATACGATTAGAATACTTTAGGTATTAACAAATACCTCCTTGGATATGGATTAAAACTAATTTAAACAGACACCTACACATCACACTATCTATTCTGAAGGACTTCGGGTAAATTTCACTTGGTGTAAAACCTCAGTAACTGGGTCCCTAAGCAACCTTCAGTTTTCAATAATTCCATTAAAAACTATCATTTCAAGGGGAAAAGGAAGTTACAGTCTAGAGAGATTTAGTCTAGTAGTAACAGATGTTTTTCCCACAGAAATTTCAGTGATGAAGTATTTTTCGTAAAATTGAAACAGAGCAAATCTGGTACTGGATTACCTCTAGTTTCTCTTGAGAGTTACTGCCTCTCCTTTTACTGTCACAGCAGCAATATTAGCACCTTTATCATTTATTTCTATTACAAATAAAACCCCAGACCACCTACTGAAAGAGAACAAATACAGCAGCTGCTTTTCCAGCCCTGTTCCAACTCTCGGCATCCTTCATGATATCATCATAACAGCAGCATGTGCCCTACCTCACTGATGGTATCGTATCTACTTCACATTGCCAAAATCTGGTGCTGGGAGAGAAACACTTTCAAATACTTTGTCTGATATTCAAGGTATACCATAATTTGGCCAAGCATTATCCTATAGAAAAATAATATGTGTAACTTCAAATTTTCTAGTGGTCACATCTAGAAAGTAAAAAGAAATATATGGAGTTAATTTTAATATTATATTTTATTTAATCCAATATATCCTGGAGGGGTTCAGAGCATGCCACCCCAAAATATGCCATTTTGACATAAGGATAATTGTTGCCGAAGGCCTTTGGAAAAAAGCAAACATAAGAACAACTCTCTGTCCCTGCCTTTCTCTTAGAAAGGGAAGGATGATTCTTAATCATTGGAGACAAGTCTAAACTCTTAACAGCCTAGAAGTGGCACCAAAGGAATCAATACAAACACTGCTGAAAAAAAAATCCTTAGCTTCCATTAGTTTCTTTATATATTTGCCTTCCCACGATTTGCCAACTCGGGAAACTCAAAGACCCTTTCCTTTGTCTTGTCACTTCTCCACCAAGTAGTTGTTCTTTGTTAAGATGCTATATAAGTTTAAATTCCTTGTCTTCATCTTGTTAATACTCTCTAATTTTCAGAGCCCCAGCTAATGGACCAAGGTGACTAGAGGAAAAAGAAAAAGAAAAAAAAAATGTTCTCTGTTATAATCCAATGCCTTGTATTTTAAGAGGCAGTATTTTCTTTTCTTGAACATTCTTTCCTCTATCTCAGGTTTTGGAATCTTGCTTATCTTCCAGGTCATCTCAAAGGCAAAACAAAGCTTTTCCACCTGGACCAGACATTCTCACTCGTTTATTCTACCATGGATTGTCATCATATATGCACACATATTGTTCCTCTTTATTGTCTTCTTGAGAGAAGTACCGAGACTTATTTTTGCTTCTCTTCTTAGGCTTATCAGATTGCCTTGTACATAGTAGGTAGTCATTAAGTATTTGTTGGGTTACAGTGAATTGCACTGAATTCCCTGCAAAGGAAAGGAACCTCTCTATTGAAAATCGAGCTACTGATAGCTCATGAAACACCTGTCATGGCAACATGTTTTCTACCTACAGGAAAACCAGAAGCTTGCTGACTTAGTCACTCTATATCCAAAACAACTGTTTATTGGATGAAAATTGCTCACATTGTGTGGTAATTCAAAAAAAGTCCTCATCATTAAGTTGATGATTATATTTTATTTCACTCTTATCACTGTGAGGCTGTGCAGGGTTCCCATCCCCTTTGGTATATTGTCTATTAACTTGGCTAGAATATTCTCTGTCATTTCTTAGAAAACTGCCAGTTAGTCTGTATCAGGCAGTGTGGATGTTGAAAGGGATGGAAAGAAATAATAACTACTCTGACTACATATTTTATAACGTGCTCACATCTCCTAGGTCCCGTTCTATCTAAAAAGAGAATTTGTCTGTGCTTGGAAGAATAGTGAGGTAGCACTAGGGCACCGCATTTCCTCTTTCTGAATTCTGTCTTCTCCGACTAGGCTTATTTCTGTCTGCCCTGAGGCTGCAAAAACACCAACCCGCTTTCCTCATGGAGGTCCCAGAGCTGAGGGACCTTTCTTCCTGGCAAAACGGGAAAAATTACCTCATACCAATGACTCTTTACTATTAGTATTTAGAATATTACTTTCCATAGGTATTTGCACTGTATTTATTTGACAATAGAAATGAAGCCCTTGTGGGTCTCTGGCATAAAACTTGAGTCACAGTCTTCAGACTTTCTTATGTTGTAAAGGGACCAGTTTCTCATTCACTGGTAGCACTGGACTTTGCAGAATGTAGGATCTCCCCAGGAAGAGGCAATTACTCCATGTTAAGAACTTGGGATCTGACATGACAACCTCTGAGCTTTGTTTCTTGTGGATAATACTATTAATATTATCTATTATGTATATAGTATAATATTATACTATATAATATACTATTAATACTAACAATATTATAATAGTATAATAATATTATACTATTAATACTATTTTGTGGATAATACTATTGAGCCCATAAAACCACTATGAGGTTTATATAATGTACATCAAGTACCTGATGCATAGCAAATGCTCAATAAGCATGAGATATTATCTTCCTTTGAGAAAAGACACCCATTTACAAAATAGTAAGTGCCATGCATTTTAATGCCTCCAATACCATAGACCCTATGTTGACTTTTTACATATGACCTTTCAGGTTATGACACACATACAAAATGGTAATTATGGCAGTACAATGGGCTGAGCCGCTAGGGTTGCCCAAAGCCAAAGGCGAGCAGCCAAGGGGCTCCAGCCAATACCTTGGCATTTTGTAATGCATTTGTGAAAGGTAGCAGAATGCACTACCTCAAAACATACCTTTTTGGCAAAAGGATTATATTGACCTGATAATTTTGAGAAACTGCAGACACAGAAGAAGCTCTGAGAGCAGAATAAAACTTACCCTTTTGTTAAAGGAAATTTAGGTTAGAAAGGGTGTCTGTATCAGGAAAAGGGCTATTACCAGAGAGGACTTTTTCACCCAGAGACTTACTTGCATGCAGGGCAACCGTTGTTTATCCAGTATTTCCTCTTCTCACCTTCCTTTGACTTGCCTTCCCCACCTGCGAAGCCCCAGAACACTTTTTCTCTAGCCTCACAGCCTTTTGAGTCTCATTTCTTTGTGGGACTCCATAATTAATTAATTTAATTAAAATTTTAAATTATTTAAAATTAATGTAATTAACTGCATAATTAATTTTAATTAAAATGAATTATACACTTAATTAAAATTGGTTTTTTCCTTCTGTTAATCTGTTTTTTTATTACAGGGGCCTCAACCAAGAACCTTGAGGAGTAAAGGGAAAATTATCATCCCCACATTTTATTATTTCTACATTTGGGATAACATGGTGTCTCAGAACACCAGTTGGAAGTTTTGCCATGAAGGATTATTGTTCCCCCCTATACACAAGAGGGGAAATTGAGACTTGGGAAAGCTAAAGCTACATATAGCTCCTGAGTACCCAATAAATAGTGGGACTATTGTTAATAAACAGTGGTGCTGAAAGTTGGTCTTCAATAACCTTGGAAATATTTAGTCAAATCAACATATACTGATTAAAATGTTTCCATCAGCTACTTTTTCATTAGACTTTTTGTTTTGAGACAATGGTAGATTCATATACAAATATAGGACAACATCAGAATAAAGAGGATGAGCTCAGTTTTCAAATACTCATTTCAACGTAGCTGAGGGATGACTGTGTACAATGAGTAGGAGGATATGTGGGACAGGAGCTCTACAGAGAGGTCGAAGCTGCAGATAAGGATTCATCAGTCTTCCTCCCACGTGTTAGATGTAACAGGACCCCGGGGACAGAAGGGTTCCCACAGAGACCAGGGACACAGAGAGCAAGACAAATCACTTCTCTTTTCTTTTTTTTTTTTTTTTTTTTTTAAATTTCTTTATTTGTTAGAGAGAGAACGAGCGAGCACAGGCAGACAGAGTGGTAGGCAGAGGCAGAGGGAGAAGCAGGCTCCCCGCCGAGCAAGGAGCCCGATGCGGGACTCGATCCCAGGACGCTGGGATCATGACCTGAGCCGAAGGCAGCCGCTTAACCAACTGAGCCACCCAGGCGTCCCTCACTTCTCTTTTCTTAACCGCAAGTTGTGTGTAATGAAAAATCTCCAGCCCACCTCATATGTCTGGGGGCCGGGGGGGATGGGTAGTATGCACCACAAAGGTTAAAACATTACAGAATTTGTAAATTCAGAGTATTGATACTGGGATAAAGACAACCTTAAGACAGAACTACAGTGAAACACTAGCAAGTTTTCAGTGCTTTTTATTTTTCCTTTAGCCCTAAGCCCTTTTTTAACCTTCTCCAAACACGTAAGTCATGCTCCCATTTCTGAAGAAGTCAGAAAGGCAGACATGCAATTACAGCGATATTCTGAGCAGTTGTTCAGGCATAAACAGCAGCTTCTATAGCACAGAATCTTGTAATTAGGGCACGTCCTCAACCACAGCTCCAGAAAAAGTGGGAAGGGACCATGTAAAGCACCAAAGGATCATCACTGAAAAAATGAAAAAAGCAACATCCAAATGTAACTTTTCTTCCTCTAGCCCATTCATCTTAGAATTTTCCATTTGCATATTGCTCTACCTTCTACCAAGACAAAGGTGACAGGATTGGAGGATATCCACATGTGAGAGAGCCCTCCTGCAAATCCAAACCTAACTAGTTGTATCTGTTAGTCTCTCCTCCCCTCCATTTCTACCACCATCCCCTGGCCTCACCACAGAGGTGACTTAGTTCCTTTGTTTTCTTTAAAATGCTCGTTTCAGAAAAAAAAAAAATAATAATAGGATTCATGAATACTATAGAGAAAGCCCGGAGAAAAGGACAGCAAATTGGTTAGTAAAGAAAATGCCCTAAAGTATCTAACTACACAAAAAATTCCATGATAAACCATAATATACTCTGGGTCTGGGAAATGAAATCACTGATTTCCAAATATTCAAGAGAACTCACGAATTCTATCAAAGTTACACATATTTATTGAGCTGTTTCCCTTTTGTTAGATTGGAGGGAAATAAGAATTATTTATTCAAATTCTTGCAGTCATATTGATTAATGAGTTCTCTCTTTAATCTGGCCAGTATCAATCTGCTGAGGACCATGAACTTGTCCCCATGTTAAGCTCTGGGTGAGGTCTAGGACATGGGGAAATGGGACTAGCTCACAAAATTTAGTCTGGTGGCCCTTAGTGATATAATAGAATCCTGATTGTGATGGCATCAACATGTCTCTTACCTTTTTAAAGAATTCCACATTGACCAAGGGACCTCAGGAAACCAGTAGAGTACATAATGTGGATTCTCCACGTTTGCTAATTCTTTTTTTTGGATAAAGCTATCTATAGCAGATTATCTTATGTATCACTATTTTCAAAGAGATTGTGAGCTAGCAGCTAAGCATCCTCAGTAAAGATCTGAATAAGAGACCTGTACAGGTGTAGTAAAGAATCCAACATCCCCAGACAATGTGCCAAATACTGCAGGAAGTCACTCGGTGCTATTCTGAAGTGTTGCTAAATATAGTTGGGCAGCAAGCCTTTGCATTAAATCAGCAGGTCTGGTTCATGACTTAATAATGGATGAAATTCAGGAAGATATAAAGTGTCCTCCAGAAATACCTCATCTACCTCTAGCCCATGTCTCTGCTTTTCATCTAGGCTTTTTCTGCATTGGGAAGAATCACCTCCACTGACCAGCAAACTTAGCGGTGCTGAGAAAAGTTCCTGGTATGGAGGAGCAGAGTGATGCCCCAACATGTGGTAAAATAGTGTTGGGTGGGAGGGAGGGCATCATGTTGAGGGCTGGTGTTGGGACTCAATATAGACAGAAAAGGTCCTTTGCTCATCAGGGGCAGCAGAGGGGAGTGTTGGGGACAGGGAAAGGTACAGAATGGAAGAAACACAAGAGCAATTCTCTGCTTTTACTGGAATGCATGGCTTCATATTGCTTCTAAGTCCAGAATGGGTTTTGTAGGCTGGTTGGCTCTTCGTCTCTCCACAAATGGGACTGAGAAGGAATACCAGCCAGTTTCATTCATCATGCATTCAAGAAATATTTACTGCACACCTGCTATGTGTCAGGGGAGCTGGGGAGACAGAAGTGAACAAGTCAAGGAGTTCATATTCTGAGTTGGGTGGGGTGGGGGATAAACATTCTAAAGAGTAAAAAGCCAACATCCTGGTAGCACTGATCCCTCCGGTGACCTTGACCCAAGTCATCACCATTTGATATGTGTGCATGTCCTTGGCTTCCCATCCCCATGCTCTGCCAAGAGTATAACAAGCCCCTCATTCTTGACTCCCTGTGCACTCAGGGTCAGCCAAGCTGTTCTCATTCTTATTCATCCTCAAGGTCTCACTCTCGGCCCCATTCCCTCCTACGCATTGACTGCGACAGAACTTTGTAGGACTTAACCAAGAACTGAGGCTTGAGGCTCCACTCTCTGCTTCCAATTTGGATGGAATTCCTGGCATGACCAGGCCACCTGCTCAGCCCTTGTTTTGCTTCAAGCCCTCACCTTTTGCATGCATACCTCTCAGTGTTTACTTGTGTATACACTTCTCTGCCAGCTGTCATGAGTAACCAGTAGACTAACCACTCTGGTGCCCACCACCAGTGCCAGTGCTGAGACCCCACACGAACCTTCCTCCTTCCCACGCACAGCAAGCTGCAATACCCTTGTCAGCCCTGGTAGGTGTGGTGCCCCCAGACAACACTCAGCTCTTTTGGAACTATTCTTGTGGACACTGCCCTTTTTTAAAAAACAGAATGACCAGCTTTCTGAGACTTGGGCTTAGACACCCCAAGGAGGATAGAGGAGAGGAAGTGAAAGCCTCCAGCCCCTGCCCTTGCCATGAGCCCCCTGGATAAGCTTGAGGGTGCACCTGGAGTTGGGGCATTGGTCAAGTACTTCCCTGACATATCTCTAATTTGTCACTACTATCTGATGATGTTGTTCAGGCATCATATGTCATTATAAGAATCATCACTATTTGCATACAAGATACTTTTATCCCAGGTAAAAGCAAGTGCTTGGTGTTGGTCGATGACCAGCTCTGTGCAGTGTTGTCTAACAAATGATAACATCTGAGAGGAAAAGGTTTCCTATCAGAGGCAGGTTTGAGACTTGTCTCAGGTCTCACCTCTTCCCACTCTCTTCCTTCTCTTCTCCACTCAATAATTTGATCATTTCCTGATCTGCAAGACAGTTAGGGTAGAAACCATGTCTTAAAGGGTCATAAATTAAATCAGAGGCATGACCTCTGAGAATCAGACCTTCCAGTCACTTTGATGTCATGGGGAGATCAGGCACAGATTCATGAAAAGGAGTCATATAAAGCAATGTAACAAAGGAATGCAAATTAAAATCATACTAGCTTGCCTATAAATTCTAGAGTGACCTGGACTAGAGATGACAGTAAAAGGCTTGCTGGAAACAAGACTCCTCCCAAGATTGTGCGTATGGTACCTGTTGGCAGTCTGCACCACAGTGGCCGCCAGACAGAGGGAACACTGGTCAGGGATGATAGGGGGGAAAAAATCCAATGTCTGTGATAAGCTGTCAGACAGTCATTAGCATTCTCTTGACCAAAGAGGAGTTTAGATTTGAAGGTCTCGCCTGATCAAACACACTTTCTGTGTAATGAAGTATTGAGCTAACCCTTGGAATAAAAACCTAAAGGTCTCCTTGAAATTACATTGCTATTTGGAACACGTTCATCTTCTGCTTATGGGATCATATGGCCATCGGGTCCATTTCTTTCTTAAATTTCAGTTATTAAAATAGAAGAAAATGACTTTCTTTATTTAAGGTAGAACTGATATCTGATCCATGTTGTTTCTTCCAAACGTGGTAACAAGAGTGTTGGTAGTTCTGTTGTAATAAATAGTACTTAAGTTGACCTAATACATTTCTGAATAACAAACTAATAGAAGGGGCACATGGGTGGCTCAGTCATTAAGCATCTGCCTTTGCTCAGGTCATGATCCCAGGGTCCTGGGTTGGAGCCCCACATCAGGCTCTCTGCTCAGTGGGGAGCCTGCTTCTCCCTCTCTCTCTGCCTACTTGTGATCTCTCTCTCTGTCAAATAAATAAAATCTTAAAAAAAAAAAAAAACAGTGTAAGTCTGAAACAGATAGTTTAAATAGAATTTTTTTTCTTCTAATGTTTCTTTTTCCTACTTATACTCTATACGTTTAAGTATATAGTATATATAGTATATATTTTATATATACACACACACACACATATATACACTTTAAATGAGTTTACTTTTTATTCAAAGAAAAGAAATAACACTTTTTCAGTTTGTTGCCCAAATTTTAGAAGGCATAATCTTTTTACTACATATTAGTGTTAACACATACCTACTCAAATTTCTAAAGAAAGTCACTTCGAAGTGTGTCCTATGTTCATACTTGCTGCATTATAAAAAATAAACACCAAATTTACCTAAGGTAGGTTGAATGAATCTATGCAACGGCATGATTCAGGGATCAGAATAACTGGGCTGCCATCCCATTCTTAGATTCTCAGGAGTCTGTAATTAATTCTCTGTAACTCATCTTGGGTATATATCACAGAGAGTTTAAGGAACCCTCAGGGTGAATCGCATTTTTGGAGATGTTTGTTTCTTATTCAGCTAAGAGCTTCATTTCTGAGAGGTTACACCCGAACTCCAAAAGCTGCAATGAGAAGAGACCCTAATTTTGGAGACTGTGATTGCTGGGAAGTGTATATTCCCTGGGCTAAAAGTCCTAGGAGTGACACCTGGTTGGCTCAGTCAGTTAAGCATCACACTCTTTGATTTTGGCTCAGGTCATGATCTCAGGGTCTGGAGATAGAGCTCCAGGTCAGGGTCCGCTCTCAGCGGGGAGTCCACTTGGGATTCTCTCCCTCTCTCTCTCCCTCTGCCCCTCCTCCCATTCTGACTCTCTCTCTCCCCTCACCTTTAAAATAAATAAATAAATAGATAGATAGATAGATAGATAGATAGATAAAGAAATAATTCTGGGGGAAAAAAAAGTTCCAGAGGATTATCATGCAATAGATCTTCTCCATGCAGACTTAGGTTCCTCAAAAAACACTCAAGAAAGTACTATTCAAGGGGAAGAACTTAAAACCTTGTACTGAAAAAGCAGGAAACCCTCGTAGGCTCTGGTTGTATGCAAAATTTTGGCAGCAAAACCAACTTTGAATCCAGATAATCTTCCCAATTGCATAACTCTAGCCAGTGTATGCTTTAGGAACATACTAGACATATGAGTATTTTCCACACTCCCTGCATCTTCTCATGGTAGAGACCTTGAAAATGGCTCTGGTGCTCCAGTGGCACATGAGAAGTTACAATAACTGGAGAAGAAGAGGGATAGAAAAGGAGAGAGAGAGGCTGGGGTGCCAGGTATAGGTTCCACCATTTTCACTTGAGCCCCATTACTACTGAAGAAGGGAAAGGAGCTGCCCTGGGCAGATGGATGTACAAGGAATGCCAAGTGGAAATACACTGGCAGGAAGGGGAAACAATACTGACCTCATACATTAGATGTGGAAAGCTCAATAAAAGCTCAGACACATTGAGCTTTCAAGATCTAATAGCTCATGATAAGGATGACTACTTGAAATGATTTTATATTCAATGTGTACTCAACTATTTACACTGTCATTACATTTGTTTTATATCAATCAGAGTGATTATGCAATGCCCAGCTTTTCAAGTTGCTCCTTAATACACATAACATTGTATCGAATCATATAAGACATGGTTTAAAATGAAAGGCAAGTGGATGTCTTCATTAAGTTTCAGTTACATTTAGATCAGGGCATTGGGCTTTGAAATGACTTGCTGCTATTGGAATATAAGTTCCAGATCTTTGGAAACTTGTACTTTTATATTGAACCCTTGTCCTTAACTTGATGGCAACTGGCACCCTTTTGCTCTCAGATTATGTTCTTATACCATGTATTACAAACCTCTGAAAGATGATATATGTTTTAGATAATTATAACTATAGAATGAAATGTAATTAGTGACATCATCTTAAATTAATAAGAACACACTAACATTTTGGTCCTATAAAAACAATATATTCTCCTATAGCTTTAAGAAATAAAGATTTTTTACTTAAAAATAACTATATTGGTGTCATTATCAGTTTCTAGACTTCTGTGAATGGAAGGTACATGCAAAAGGACCTCCAAAGGCTGAAGGAATTGTAAGGTTGGAAAAAAGGTCAAGTCCAGCTTGACAAGAAATGGTTTATTAAGGTGACATATACAGAAGCACGTCTTAGGCTGCCACAAAACAAGTGGATCTCCACAACCCCACCTCTGGTAAGACCTGCTTTTATAGCGCTATAGGCTGGAGAGTACATGCTAGGAGATCATCCAGGAAGGGAATGTTTGAGAACAGGTGTGTGTCATAGTTCTATCTCCAGGGCAGACCAAAGATGTTATGCCCTGAGGATGTACTTACGAAGAATGTGTTCAAAAAGGCTCCGGGTCACAGAGTGATTATCATGGTAGATTTGTCTAAGATGGTATGATTCACACAAGACCTTTTCTGATGTATAAAAGTAGAAAAATCTCTCACATAATCTCTACTGCTGCTCTTGCCATTTGTAGGATATCACCAGAAATTAGCTTTTTTTGGCTAAAACATATTCATTGTGTCATATTGCAATAAGATTATGGTTTATATAGACAATTATCATTGATGGAATTGAGGGTTGTTTTTCTTAAATGGCCCCAGATATCCTTCTTTTCTTGTTTTTCTTTTTTCTACAAAAATCTCCAGTGGAAAAATATCCATGGAAAAAGTCATTCACTTGTTGCAAATATGTTGTCACATTAGTTGTGATGGTCAATTCTTCATTTTCTAAAATGGTCCAAGAAAAAGAAAGTCATTTTGACACGCTTTATCCCAACCAGTAATTTCCTATGAAAGCAAATAATTTCTGGCTACACCATTTTCTTGTTAGATCATTATTTAGAGGAATTATTTGTTTTCATTTTCATGTTTGAGTACTGTTGCTATATATGCTAGGTGAAGGATAAACTTTCTGTTTTTTTAAATTGTCAACTAAAGTATTATTTGGTGCACATAAACACATATTTCTCATGGCTTTCAAAAGCAAATATAGCAGGGTTGCAGATTTAACTTTAAGTTAAATCTACTACAACTGAGATTTGTTCCTTTATTTCTATTTATTTTTTAAATTTTATTTTTAAAAAAAATTATTTATTTATTTATTTCACACACACAGATAAAGAGAGAGAGAGAGAGAGAGAGCAAGCACAAGCAGGAGAGCATCAGAGGGAGAAGCAGGCTCCCTACTGACCAGGGAGCCAGATGCGGTGCTCCATCCCAGGACCCCAGGATCATGACCTGAGCTGAAAGCAGAAGCTTAACTGACTGAGCCACCCAGGCACCCCATGTTCCTTTATTTTTATCCATAAATATTGTGGGCTTCCCCTGACTTCTAGTAGTGGTGGTGGTGGTTGTTGGGAGGGGAAAACCATTAACTTTTAGCCCTTATCTGTGTGAAATCTTAGTTGAAATGAATAAAGGAAACAATCCCTTTAAATAATGCTCAGCTTTGGGGGAAAAAGAAAAAAAAAAAAAGAGTCTCTGTGATCACTTTGTGTGTCCCCCTAAATCCTCTCCGAAATGGCTTCTGTTGATATGGATGTGGTTTTCATGATCCTGGGACAGTAGTCTTTGGGGTGATGTACCCATTTCCCTGGTTGGTTCTTGCCCAGTTGATACTTGTGGCTCAATTGTGGGGCTATGGAACAGCATAGAGTGCCCCCAAAGTTCTTATGGGTGCCGATCTGGCATTATCTCCATGCTCCTCTCCGCTCCCCACACAAGTTTTCACTTTTTCATATTCTTCTGGGCCTCTTCTTCAATGCCGATGGTTGGGAATGATTAGAGCAGTCCCCAAGGTCTTCATGTGGTTAGAGCTCATCTGAAGGATCCATGGCCACTCTCTCATCTCATCTCCCCTTTACTGACTCAGTCCCACTTTGGGTTTCTCAGGGCCTACCAACACTTCTGAGTCCCTGGCCTGGAGATTTGCTCTGTAACCCTCTCTACAGAACACCCAACCCCATGAGAGCAACCCCCACTGAGACTCTCTCCACCCCCGTCTCCGCAACTGCAGGATCTTATATATACACCACATGGGAATCAAGGCTTCTTGGGGAAACCACAACATCCTCCTGACCTTCTGCACAGCTAAATGATATGGGTTCTCTCCAGGTTGATACAGAACAGTCTGCAAGGCAATCCCTCTCAGAGTTTCAAGTGAAGAGTTGGGGCAAGAATCCCTCTGCCCTCCTCCTTCTGAGTTTTCCTCGCTCATCAAGCTGGGGTAGGGGACATATGTCAGCTGTACTTTGCTGTCTTAGTTCCCTACTTCCTACTTCCCTCTTTCCACCATCCCCTGGGAAGAAGGATGGTGGGCTGCCTTCCACTTCGTGATGTTGTATCTTCTTTTGTGTAGCAGCAGGTTTTGGAGCTTTGCTGTCAGGAAGCAAAGGTTTCTTCTCTAGCCCACAGAACTCTATGAACTGGATCGTCCAGGCTGAGACGATGATATGTTAAAGAGGAGAGATAATAGTATTTGGAAAATCCTCTCTCAAGGCAATAACCTAACTTGGAAGTCCTTTTTACTTTAATTTTTTCTGCAAAATCTTATTTCTTGTGCCAGAATCTAAATAATAATTTTTTTTGCATTCTTTCTTACTATAAATCCCAATTTCCACCCCGCTGCACCCTACCCGTCCCCACCCCCTTAAATTAGATGGACATTCAGGCCAGCTGGATGAAGACCACCCTCTCAGAGAGACAAAGAAAGAAACACATTACTAATTTTCACAATTTTACCCTGTTACAAAATAAACATGCTACCATTGGTAGTCACATCCTACACAGAAAGAGATGATGTGTCAGCTACCAATTCCTTAACAAAAATCATGGAAGACACAAAGATTTGGTTTTTATCTCCCGGTGGAGATTTTGTTACTATATAAAGACTGAGCATTTTTTGTTTTTGTAAACAAATTTCTTGCAGCAACTGCATGATAGTGTATTATACAAATAGCTACTCCCTTCTGTGACTAGGCAGAAAAGCTTGACAGTTTACCAAGCTTAGGAAGGGGAACTATCAGTGCAAATTGATCCACACACATGAAAGGTTAGCTTATAGTTCAAAAAGAAATCTTGGATGAGATTGGACATATTGATTCCTTTCATAGTTAACTGAAGCAGGACACAAAAGATTTCATTTATATTGTCCCTTAAATACTGCAAAGATAGCAACAGCTGACTACAACCATTATTACCACATGGCTTGTCAACTAATATCTGTTTTAAGCAGGAGGATAGATTTTGCATTTTCTATAACTTACTTCCAGATATTCACATAAATTTTAAAACAAATCTTATCATTGGACAGTGGAACATCCTGAAGCTTCTTTGGTGCATCTCCTCTCAATACCACTTTTTAACGACATTTCTAATGCACAGAAATTCACCCACTACAAGAGCATCTTTTCCTTGGCATATGAATTCGATACTTATTAGGATGTTTGTCTGTGTCCAGAACTCCTCAAGTCACACAGACTCACATGTCCTCAAGGTTGTGCTATGATCATATCATTCCCTTGTATATGCATGATAACAAAGTGTATCTTCTCACATTAAAAAAAAAACACTTCATTTTCAATGTTTGAAGTAGCAAGGTACATAGTAACATGGTGGTTATTCAGATCATTCCTCTTTAGTCTACAAGTAAAGATGAATGAGATTTCTGGGTTTGTTGTGTGTGTGTGTGTGTGTGTGTCTATATAACATGGCACAAAAACCCAACAAAGATATGGAATTTGACTATGGAATAAACCACCATCAACATATTAACAGTTAATGGCCAACTACTTGGGCAAACTTATCTATGCTGCTGTCATGTCATTATCTACACATGCATCAAGAAAGACCCCAAAATGTCGCAAGACAGATGGAGCCATAACCCAACAGCTCTATGTAATAGGATCAACTCACTGACACACACATTATTACTGGCAATTGTTTTTTTGTATTCTAAATAATAGCAGGGAGTAATGCTTGACTTAGTTATGTGTAGTGGTGAATTGACCATTAGCAAAATGTGGGGCCAACAAATTCTACTGCGATGGATCAATCTGTATTCTTGGTGAAATCAGGCATGTCTCCCTCTTCCAGGAAGGGAAGAGCTCCAACAAACAGCCTCTAGTGTAGAGGATTGAAATGTAACACCTAATATCAAGACATGGTATAGGTTCTGTATGTGACATCCCAGGTAATAGTTGGAAATATAAATAAAGATCTATGAGTACGTGGTTACCCTCTTAAATTTTATCTCCAACTACTTTTCAACAGTGGTTTTGGGTGAGGCTGAGTTTTGCATGGAGAAAGGGTGGAGGAGGTGGGAGGCTGGTGAGCAGTACCCAGCTCAAGTCTCAATCCTTTACACCCCAAGAGCAAAACAGTAAGCATTCAGTTAAGTGAACCAATACTTGGTATTTCAATGAACATCTAGTGTTACTCCAGAATGGTCCTGGAGACCTTGGCTCTTATGTTCAACAGTCTAACAAAGTATTCCATACATATACATACTCTCCCTGAGGTGAGTTTTGGTTAACACGGTTTTATGAATCTTATTATGTCCAGAAATGTTTTGGTGCCCCTTACAGATTGGTGTCCCTGCCAAATGCCCATTTGGCCTTCTTAATCTGGCTCTGAAGACAGACCCTAGAAAAGTTTTCTCCTCTCTCTGGGTGGCCACGTGTTAGTGGAGTTTATTGAGAAAAAAAAAATGTAGTTTATCACCCTACAAAAGGCTAGAACCCCTTATAACTGATAGTCCATGGGACTATGGAGAGCATAAAGGAGATGTGAGGCTCATACTACCATAGAATCAGGGACTCATAGGTAAGAAATGGAGATAGAGGGCCTACATCTTTCCTTCTTTCTCTTCTCCTCTCCTGTTCCCTCCCTCCCACCCTCTCTCCCTTTCCTTTCCTTTTCTTTCTTTCCTTCTTTCCCTTCCTTTTTCTTTTCTTCTTCCTTCTTCTATCTCCCTCCATTCCATTCCATTCCATTCCATTCCATTCCATTCCATTCCATTCCATTCCATTCCTTTCTCTTTTCTTTTCTTCCTTCCTTTCTTTCTTCCCCTTCCTCCTTTCTTCCCTCCCTCCCTTCCTTCCTTCATTCCTTCATCCCTCCTTCCCTCTTTCTCTTTCTTTCTAATGTAAGTAGATGTCTTTGCAATTTGATGATTCACAGAGACTGAGCAAAATGTTATAATATAATCCCTTACAATGGCAAGTAAGATTCTTGGGCCCCATTTTCTGAAGAAATAAAACTCCAGTCACATGGATGAGGGTTGAGATGACTTAGCTTAGGGTTAGATCTTGAGAATGAAAATAAAAGAAACTAGAAACTAGAGTGGGGTTCATTCTAATTTGCTGTGTTCCAGCATAGATCTGATTGGTTCAAGTATACAACTTAGTGATAAAAGAATTAAGTTTTCATATGTCCAAGACACTGTGCTAAGCAACTTACACACATGCTCATGATATTACTTATTCCTATTTTATAGATGAGAAAAGTGACGTTCAAAACTTTCCATAAAGTTAAGCTTAAACTTAAACTTTCCCTGCTGGAAAGAGGCAGAGCTGGGATTCATATCCAAGAAAATGACTTACTCTCGACCTCATTAGTAAATTGGGACAATTACACCTAACTTGCAGAGTGATTGTACCATAGGTAAATAAATACATGGCAGGCAACTGACATCTAGTACTAGGTGCTGAACCACATAAAGAAACATATAGAATCTATTACTTACTTTTTCCTACAATATCTTCTCGGTAGACTGAGTTATGGCTTCTTTCCATTTCTTTTCCAAACTATGGATTAAAACTCATTTAATATTCTCTCTCCATTTATTTTTATTCTCCTTTTAAGAGAGTGTTTTCTCCACTGTCCTGTACCTCTTCCCATCACATAATTTTTAAAATCAAAGCAAGTTAAGGGAGATGTGTATTTTTCCTGCATTTTCTTTTCTTCTAGAATTTTGCACCATGCATATGTATTAACTCTTCAAAAGGTAAAAACATTTAAAAAATTACATAAGAAAGCCATGTTGGAACATACACAACTATCATACCTCATCAATTAAGTGATTTTCATGTCACATTTCTAACCAAAATGCTATCCTGGAATTTAAATGTAGGGTTGGTAAGTTCCTTTCAGTTGGGCTTATGTTTTAACGTACCTAGTACTTAAGAAGTTATATTTTTATCCAGAAAGTATTTATGAAATAGAGTATCACCAACACATAAATATCTCTGGAAACACTGACTGGCACCCCCAAAAAGTCCAGAGTAGACATGCAGACCTGAAAAGACTTGCAGGCATCAAGATAAACCTCTAAACTTCTTTCCTGTATCAAGGCATAGTTGATTTCTATTTAAACAAAACTTTCATACTTGTCCAACAAAAGCTAACACCATCAAAAAAAAAAAAAAAAAAAAGCTAACACCATCATTTTAGGAACTCTTATTTGAAATACTTTCAGTGTCTCTTTCTAGATTCTTGGCATTTCTTGGGCTTTGGCTGGTAAGGTTTCCTGCCATCTGAGTAAGCCTGTTCTGTGTGTGCCTCAAAGTGTTCTTCCTGGCTAAGTCAACAGTGTAGATCCAGGTTTGTTGAGAGTTCGGATTTAAAGAGCACATCCTTCTCCCCCGACACACAAAAGGATACTTTTAATCTGATATAGAATCAGATCTCATGTCACCCTTCTGTTTATATGCCCTTAATTCTCTGTAAGCTTCCTGATGGCTCAATCTCCACGCCTTGTTGGCCTATGATCAGTACCTCGTAAGGTTATTCATTCAACAAATGATTTAATCTCCTGATTTCAGGTAGCTAGAGTCTTGCTCATTGCAAATAAAATTTAAAGTTCAAATAATGGATGAAACCCAACTTCAGCCATTTCTCATTGTACTGACCTTTCAGAAAAGGAAACTAGTAAGTAATAAGGTCCTGGGTGGCAGGAGGCAGTTGGAGTGTCAGAAAGTTGCTCAGGACTAGTCTAGGCAAGGCAGGTGCCTGAAGACAGTTTTGCCAAACCTATTGCAATCCCGGTTCACTTTGTTTCTCCTGGGGCCATGTGGGAAGGACCCCCTTCCTATAGGGAGAAAGCCATTCTGACAAATTCAAGCCACAAGCATTCACACAAACATTTATTCACTACATCTTAGGTCCAAGGCCTTGTTGGGGAAGGGGGTCTTCTTGTTCTAAAACAGAAGGGATCCCAGATTGATCAATGGGACTTTTGACCGATGTCCTCCAAGGAACATCTAGGCTCATTGGTGATGGGGAAATGGCAGCTCCTTTTGGCCAGGTTTGATTTTATCCACATTTTAAGGACATTTCTGCAAGTCTTTCAATTGACTGTTAGCCACTCTGGACTAAAATCTTTGATGCGCCCAGTGTGAGACAGGAAGTGGCCAGACTTACTATGTACATTTAGTGAGATCCTGATTCTTGCTGCAAACACTGAACTGGGATAGGAAGACTGTGAAATGAAAGAAAAAAGTCTAAAAGCTTGTGCTTTGATGCATTACCACGGTGAGTGGATATTAAATTTCCATGTACTAGTCATCATGCCTTATCTAATGTATAAGAGTTATGTGTCTCTACATCAAGGACATTAAGTTATAATTTTATGAGAAACCCACAATTGAGTTTTTTTCTGTTAAATGTCAGAATGTTATTTGTTGAGGGTAAATAGTTACCTTGCTATTCTATGTAATCTCCACAGGGGACATATATTTGAGATTGATTTTAAAGAAGAGTGACTTGGGCATTGTGAGGAATGAGCCTGGAGAAAGGGCGCAGGAATAAATTCAGATAGTTGGCTCTGCTTCTTAGTTCTGACGTTTAGGAGAATGCTTTGCTTTTCTGTGTTTGGGGCCCCATCTGAGAGAATGATCTAATGATATGTTCAGGTGCCTCACAAAATAGCAGTTCTTAAGATCAGCAGTTCTTAAGAAGTTCTTAATAGCAGTTCTTAAAAAGATGTCACCTGCTGGGTCTTTTGGGATCTTGCAGTTGACACTGGCTGAATACCTCCTACTATGTTCAAAGCATTGTGCTTTAGACTACAGATAGGACAAGGAACAAAAGGGAGATGGCTACTCACTTCAGGAGCACACATACAACTCACTACACAGGAAATCATTTCCAAATGGAAATATCAGAGACAACTCTAGGGGTCATGATGAAGATACAAAGACACTCTAAATAAGAAGTGTGGGAGCTTTGGGGCACCTGGGTGGCTCAGTGGGCTAAGCCTCTGCTTTCAGCTCAGGTCATGATCTCAGGGTCCTGGGATCGAGCCCCGCATCGAGCCCCGCATCGAGCCCCGCATCGAGCCCTGCATCGGGCTCTTTGCTCAGTGGGGAGCCTCCTTCCCCCTCTCTCTGCCTGCCTCTCTGCCTACTTGTGATCTCTGTCAAATAAATAAATAAAATCTTAAAAAAAAAAAGCGTGGGAGCTTTTTTAGAGAAGGAGATTGTGCCTTTCTATATATCTAGGTTATTAAGGGGTACTTTAATATGCAGAGTTAACATATTTATGAAAAGTTGTATGGGGGCGCCTGGATGGCTCAGTCAATTAAGTGTCTGCCTTCAGCTTGGGTCATGATCCCAGGGTCCTGGGATGGAGCCTTGCTTTAGGCTCTGCACTCAGCAGAGAATCTGCTTCTCCCTCTGCCTCTGCCCCTACCCCTTGCTCATGTTCTCTCTTGCTCTCTCTCAAACAAATAAAACTCTTTTAAAAAATTGTATAAACTGATTATGGTGAGCATTTTCAGAGATCCTGGGAGCTATGATCCTTCAGCAGTCCTTTGTAATTAGTGTGAAAAGTGAGCCCTGTTCAGGCTCTGCCCCCCCCCCCCACTTCTACCACCCCTCCCCACATACCCATTACTTTCCAGTTCATATGCAAATATGGGTTTTATAGACTTTTTCTTTAACAAAAAACTTGTAGATGTGTTTTCTTCAGGTTATTTCCTTACTTTTATTTTTTGATATAACTAATACCAACATTCCCAGTAACAAGTAAAGGATACAGACAAGTAACAAGAAAAGGATACAGACGTCTTTCCATCCACTTGCGGCACAATAAAGTGGAAAAAACATAGGCCAGTTCGAAGAAGCTTCATTTTCTGGATAGATGATCCTGAATCAGTGTGTTTACGTCAGTGCAGTGAATTGGGCGGTTGTGCAGAATGTAAGTAATCTAGGCCCCATTACCAAAAATTGATTTGTATTCTAAATTAGTCCTGTGTGTAGTTAGAAATACTTTTCACTGTATGTAGCAAAATACTCCATAATCTAACTATCTCACATAGTAAAAAAAGTCTCCTAATAGTTGTTTCAGAGTTGGTGTGGCTCAATGGTGTCCTCAGAGTCCCGGGCTTTCTTTCTGTTCTAACTTCTCAGCATGTTAGCTTTTCATCTCAGACCTTTTACCTCGTGGCCACAGAGGACTGCTGCTCCCAGTAGCAGATCCTCTCACTACCATGCCCAAGGAATAGTACCAGACAGCTCTCTCTGAGTACTTTTATCTTTTTTCAGGAGTAAAATCTTTCCCAGAAATTCCTCATTCCTGGCAGGGTCTCCTTAGATGTTTTTGGTCAGACAGTTACTGGTTGCTTCTAGCTACAAGAGATGGGAAGGTATTTGGGAAAGTGAAATGTGAGAAAATTGACTAAAGTGTAAAATTCAGATGACTGTGGTGTATCCCTTAAGGCTAGGCACTTTGCCACCTGACCATAACTGGGGTTCTGTTGTAAAGGAAGAAGGGGACGGCTGTCGGGAGACCACCACTGGTGTGTTCCCTTGCCCTGAAGGGATTCCATGGACCACACTTTAAACGGATGGTTCCAGAACATCATCTGGGTTACATCAGAAGCATCCAAAGAACTTTAAAAAGGGCCAGAGGCCTAGATTTCACTGACTGAGTGGGTCAGCAGTAAGTCTTGAACATCTGGATTTTTTTTTTAAAGCTCATTAAGTGATTCTGGGGTGCAGCTAGGACTAAGAACTCATTGGACAAATCAGTTAATTTCTCTGAACACCAATGGGCAGCCCATGGAGATAATATTAGGATAATAGTATTTGCCACATAGTATAAGTATTAGAAATAAATAGGTGGCATCTATAAAGTCGAAGTTCAAGCCAGCACATAATATGTGCACGTATGTAAACTTTGGATCTAAGTTTACCCCTTCCCCTCTTCCACCAGATTTGTTTCAGAGGCAGATTCTAGTTTCCTTTTTCTTTTCGTTTTCTAAAATATTTATTTATTTATAACTTTACTGAGGAATAATTGACTAATATATATTTGAAGTGTACAATGTGCCGATTTGGTATACATATACATTGTAGAATGATTACCAAAGTTGAGATAATGAAGGCATCCATCCCCTCACTTTACCTCACCATCATCGGAGTTAACACAGTTGGTCTTTTTCTCTCTCTTTTTTTCCAGGGAGAATGTAAAATAGTACAGCTATTATGGAAAATAATGTGGCAGTTCTTCAAAACGTTAAAAATTAAACTACCATATGATCTAGCATTCCCACTCCTGGGTATATATGCAAAGTAATTGAAATCACTATCTTGAAGAGATATCTGCACACCCCTGTTCACAGAAGCATTATTTACCTCAGCCAAGACATAGACACAACCGGAAGAATCCGTCAACAGATGAATGGATAAAGAAAATGTGGAGTGTGTGCGTGTGTGTGTATGAGTATGTGTAACTATTATATATATAGGAATATATATATATATATATACACACACACACACACACATATATATAAATGTCTCTATATAGGAATATACACAGAGAGAAAATACATATAACATATATAAGAATATTATTCCTCCATTAAAAAAAAGAACATCTTGCCACTTGCAACAACCTGAATAAATCTGGAGGGCATTATGCTGAGTGAAATAAGCCAAGGAAACATGTTGAATGGCATCACTTACACGTGGAATCTTTAAAAAAAGGAAAAAAAAAATTCTCGTTTTCCCCAGAGAAACAGTACTTTGCAAAATACTGAGTAGACTTGTTATCTTGGATACTGTACTAGTTCTCTACTGCCGTAGTAACCAATTACCACAAATTTAGTAGCTTAAAACACCAATGTATTATTTCACAGTTCTGTGGGTTAGAAGTCCCAGCAGGCTAGGCTGCATCCAATGCCCAGGGTCTCAGGCCAAAATTAGGGAGCTGCCTGGGCTGGGCTCCTGTCTGGAGGCTTGGGTAAAGAACACACTTCCAAGCTCATTGAGGGGGTTGGCAAAATTCAGTCCCTTGCAGCTGTAGGACTGAGGCCCAGTTTTCTTGGTGGATGTCAGTTGGGGTTCTCTCTCTGCTCTTAGAAGCCATTCACATTTTTTCTCACATGGTCTCTCCATCTTCAGAGCAACGACAGTGTGTCACATTCTTCCATGCTCTCTGCCCTCCTTTTCTGCTCCAGTTGAAGAACGTTCTCCATTTGTCAAGGCTTCTGTGATCTCACTGGGCATATCTGGATAATGTAGGATGATCCCTTTATTGCAATGTAAACTGTGTTTATGACCACGGAATCATGGAAGTGATACTTCAACATCCTCACAGGTTCTGGGATTAGGATGGGACACCTTTAGAATGGGGAAGGGGGGGTGCCTCGGTGGCTCAGTGGGTTAAAGCCTCTGCCTTTGACCCAGGTCATGATCTCAGGGTCCTGGGATCGAGCCCCATATCGGACTTTCTGCTTAGCAGGGAGCCTGCTTCCCACTCTCTCTCTGCCTGCCTCTCTGCCTACTTGTGATCTCTCTCTCTCTCAAATAAATAAATTAAAAAAAAAAAAAAAAAAAGAAAGAAAAGAATGGGGAGGGGGAACTACTTTAGCAATTCTGCCTACCACAGCTGCCCATCTACTTCCCTGTTTCAAGCACCCCTGCATCCCAATGGCTCTCACCCATCTTTCAATCTTGTTATCAGCCCATATTCAGCAATATCCAGGCGAAGTGTGAGTACCTGTTATGTCTTTTACTGAAGCTCGATTAGGTATAACTTATTTCCCATATTAGGCAAAAACTGGGACATGAGTGATGTCAGCTTCACATGTCATGTATGCCCTGGTCATGGATGTGGAGAATCAGGAGTCTGGCCTGACCTCGAGGGGTTGGAGGCTCCAGGCAGTCAAGCCTGAGAATTCCAATTAGACACAAAGTGATAAACAAGAGGAGACAGTTCATTCCAAGGGCCAGGTCAGTGACGCTGACCATAAGCACCATGAGGGTTCAGAGCTAGTTATAAATGGAGACTATTTCAGAGCTGCAGGGCCTGGGCAATCTTTCCATGACCATTCCAATCACACAGCACAGGCAGCCCCCAACTTCCCTGCCTCCTAAACTCAATTGTCTTTTTTCAGAAGCCCAAATTGATTCAGAAAATGACTCCTTTAGAGCAAAGCCTACCACCTGGTACTTACCCAGAGTATTTTTTAGGAGTCTTAGGCCAAGTACTGTTTTAGCTTGATTTTTAATCTTTAGCTTGGGAAAGCTTAAAAATACTCAAAATTAAAGTGTAAAGAGTGGAGAGAGGAGGAAAAGTCTGGATGATCTTAAAAAGCCAAAACAGAACAAAAAATAAAGGCCTGAAGCAGAAGCCACTGGGGAGTTTTCATGTCCACATTTTTACTGGAGTTCCATAGTGGACACTGTGGGGTGTGGTCCAGTCCTTCAAGTCTGAGGCACCCATTCCCCAGCTGCTGGGAGGGCTGGCAACTGATGGCTCTCAGCCAAGTTCCTCTTAGGGAATCACCCTGGGCTTAAGAGCTACCTTGTGTAAGGTCATGCCTCCTCCCTGGGCAGTTCTCATCCAGTGACAGGTAGATATTGGTATATGAAGGCCAGGCAGCCTTGCCCCAAGTAGAACAAGAAAGAAGCGCCATCCCTGTTCCAGAGTTTCCCTGATATCGGCATAGGCCTCTGTTAAGGCCGCCTTACAGTTCAACGCCTGCCTCAGCACAAAGCTGTTCCCTCTACCTCCCCAGAGGCATGAATTCCACAGTCACTTCCCAACCACTTTCCTGCATGTTCATCTCAAGCCACCAGAAGATTCTAACAAGTCTGATCGACCTTGAGGATGTGTCTGTCTTCATGCCTGCGTAGTGTGTATGCATGTGTTCTGGTGTTTAGCTTGAGAAAGAATGAATGAGCAAATGATCTGGCAGTTTAAAATATGACCAGAAAAGAAATTTACTGGATTTTTAAATTTCATCAAGGGCTTTAATTTTCTTCTTTTCAAGTCTCAATTTCATCTGCTGAAAAGAGTTATAAAAGCTGATGGCAGAGGGGTGCCTGGGTGGCTCAGTGGGTTAAGCCTCTGCCTTCAGCTCAGGTCATGATCCCGGGGTCCTGGGATCGAGCCCCGAGTCGGGCTCTCTGCTCAGCAGGGAGTCTGCTTCCCCCTCTGTCTGCCTCTCTGCTTACCTGTGATCTCTCTCTGTCAAATAATTAAATAAAATCTTAAAAAAAAAAAAAAGCTGATGGCAGAAAAGTAAAAAAAATTCAGGGGCAATAAGTGAGTCAAATTTATTTCCTTCTCTGATGCACTAGACACGATTTGGGTGCAGTCAAGACAAAGGGTGGACTGTCAGCCATAGTTAGCTAACCAGGATATGGTACTTACAAAATAACGGAGTCATTTCAAAGTTCAAATTAACAACATTTAAGAACGTCCCATCATCTTTTGAAAAATGACTCAAGGAAATTATTCTCCCAAAATTCATCTCTTAGTTGTTCTGCAGAGTGGTCTGCAATGAGAGGTGGGAACATGGCCTTGAGAGGCAGCCTTGCTGGAAGTGCTACTCCTTAGGACAAGGATGGGCTCTTCTGGAGAGCAGCAAGAGAGCCCTGACCCATTGACTACGATTCGCATCTTTTAAAGAGTTAATTTGGCTGGAACTGTCACTGATGCTGAGCTAGTATCTGAAAACATCCTTAGAGAGAATAATAGATAGTTGCCTAAGAATAGCATAAGGTAGAATCAGTCTGGATGTTAAGACATAGGTCAGATTCATGTATATAAATGTCTATTTCATGCCCCAAAGTAGACACTTCTATAAGCATTTTCTAGGTCTTCTGATGTCTTTGGTTTTTGTGGAAATTGGGAGGATTTGAAAAGAGCACTTCTTAACCCAACCTTAAAGAGTGAGGGCACAAAGTGTTAAGTGTGGTGGGAAATCGAGGTGGCTATCTCTGGATAAGAGGTATGGGAAAGATTCTAGTTTCCTGCGCTATTCATCCTGGGTTAAAAATTTGGCTTCAAAAGATACTTAAAAATAGAAAATGTACATTTTGAGAGTGAATCACCCTAGGTTAAAATATTGTATTCTTTAGAGTGATAACAATAAATTGCTACATTTTAAGCAAACACTGGAAACAAGAGAGTATACAGTATAATTCAATGCTTCTAAAGTGAGTCTTTACATTGCTTGCATTAGAATTATCTGGAATGATTTTGAAAATTCAGATTCCTGGGCCCCACTCCTGACCTACTTGGCCTAGGATTCTGTGCTAGAACTAGCACACTAGGTGATTCCTGAGCACACTGAAATGCAAGAAAAACTGGCATAACAGAATGATTAGCTTTAGGGCTAGAGAAGTCTTCAAAGATAAATCTAGCCCAAACCCCCTGGATTGTGACCAAGGCAAACGGATATGCTACGATATAAGGCTTAAGTAATGAAAGTCTGAGATCCTCTCAGTTGAACAAATATTTATGAATGACCTACTCTCTGCAAATCTCTGTGGAAGATACAAAGATAAATGAGACATAATTCTTGCTCTCTGTGAATCTAAAATGTCATTTAATTTTCAACTAAATATGTAATTAGACCTTTCCCCAAATCTGTTTTTATTCTTAACATTTCTTCACGTAAGATTTTCTCTTGGATGTCACAATATAATGCTCATAAAATTGAACTACTAACTTCACTTTTTGCTCTCAATTTATCTCCCTACTCTAGGATCAAGACCAGGATGGCGAACAGATGAGTTGGAGAATAGCAGTTAATTCCAACCTACCCTGCTATCAGACAGAAATGCTATTAGGCATGTGACTTTAACATACAAAATCAAAGTTAGTATAGTCAAAGTGTCTGTGCTTATTCCCCAGGTGCAATATTCCCCAGGTCACACTACTACTGATTTGTTGGTGTGAGGTTGTCTCAGCCCATTAACTGTTTGAGGGTATTCTTAGAGATACAACATCAAGGTTCTAACTTCAGCAAGAAAAGACCAGATTTGGAGCTTATTCTGTATTTTAAGACTTGACTTTAAAATTTGAGAACTTGCAGACTTCTACTTAACTTTAGAAACTCCTTTAGAGCTGAGATAGTATCTGTTCAGAAGTGCACAGGGCCCAACCCTTAGCTTTTACTATCTAGATGAAAACGTGGAAGTTTCTTCAAATCTGGCTTTTCATGAATTTAGGTCAGCTAAGCATACAGTGCCTGGCTTGCTTCTAAGACTCAAAAATCCTCAAAAAATGCAAGCTACTGCCTTAGTACTTGTTCTCTACAATGAGTTCATGGAGCCCTCACTGAAGTATGACCATTAAGGAATTAAACACAAGTTTATTCTTTTAAGACCATGTGGGTTTTGCTCATCCTTGATTTTCTAAAATGAAGAGATTTGATTAGGCTGAATCCTAGTCAGTACAAGGTGGATATTATACATCACAGGAATCAGAGTGGGCTCCTCTCTCGTTTTGTTCTCTGAGGGCAATCATTGGCTGACTTCTCTGTGTAACTTCTTCACTTCAGTAGGAGGCCAGTCAGCAGGTGAGTGGGGTTCTTGGGTTGACAGTTACACAGACTCTATTGAATGGAGGACTTCAGGATAGCATAGATTTTTATGGTTTCTGCAAGGTGAGACACAGATTCATCTGTCCTATTCAAAAGACTACAAAGAAGTGTGATGTTTCTGCCAAAGATGGTACGAAAAAAATAAGAAGAAAATGTAACTGAATACCCAAAGAAGTGACTGACAGAAATAGAGCCACGGTGGTAGTGGTGGTAGTCCAGATAATGGGGAGAGAAGACAGATTCTATAACATCTATGCTTACTATATTTAAGACGTAAAGAAATAAGACTGGGAACATTTGCAGAGACCTTGAAATTATACAGTATAACCAAATGGAAATTCTAGAACTGAAATATTTGATAAATGAAACCAAAAACTCAATAGATGGGCTTAAGAGTGAGCAAGTACTACCAACAAAACTTTTCACTACAGAAGTTACTAGGAGACCTTTCTCAAATTCTAATCTCATAAAAAGCCTCCAAAAGGCAACTTTCTTTGCCCTGGATAGTGCCCCTGGCAGGGCTTTATCTCAGTAAACGGGCATCTGTTGTCTGAGTTTTGCTCCTTAAGCCCTTAGCCTTCACTGCCCATTTTGGTTTGATATATTTGAAGACTGTCATCAGTTCTGTTACAGTTAAGTTAGAGGAGTGTTCCCTAAACACTGAATTCCCCAGTGGCAAGACTGTATCTTTTCCTCTCTGCAACCCTAGGGTCAGCATGGTACCTGGGGGTAAAAATAGTCATTCCTATGAATCCAAGAATTGGACTTGAAGAGAAAGAAAATGAAGGAAGGGCTACTGAGAGGCTTGGAAAAGGGCTTAACTATACACCACTCCTTCTCCTCTCAAGACAGTAGTCTGGCTCAAGCTTCCCTGTACCAGGCCAATCCTCCCTTCACAGTGATTGACAGCACAATCCTCCTCTCATTAGTGAAGGTTTTGTTCCTTCTGTTGAGAGTCAAAAAGTAGGAAGTGTGCCAAAATCCTCACTGGTGGTACAGAGCAGGGGGCTGATCTGTTCCCACTTGTCTAATGGTAACCTTCACCCATCTTACATGTTTAGCAGAGAGCTAAATTTTATTCAGTGGGAAGAAAATTCCAGGATCACAATACATAAGTGAAGTAAAATTACTCTTTAATTACCTGTACTCAAGGCTAAAATACTGAAGCAGAAAAAGAGCTGTGAATAAAAATTACTGACCTTTTCCTGTGGTAGGAAACAGGGTCATTCAAATACTTGTGTTGCCTCAAGGTACAGAGCTCCCTTTTCTATCCAAACTGTTGAACTAAATAAAGAGTGAGGTTCCTGAAGAAGGAATTTTGTTCTGTGTTTTGTTAACAGGGGAGGGCAAGCATTCCTAGAAGATCGCTCTAAAGTGTCAGGAAAAGTGAAGATTTAACTGCAATCACCCTTGGCTCTAGAAGTCTCATTATTACTTGTCAGATTGTTTCTGTCATTATTTCTCATATGAAAAAGGGTGTACACTGACTGGTTTTAAATTAGGGTAATAAGAGATTTGACGTCTGTATTACCACACCCTGGGATTCTGGGTGGGATTTGATATATTTAAGTCAATTAAATAAATCAACTATTTGCTGACCTTTTGTGTACAGAGCGTGGGTTGAATCTTAGGAAGAATTACCTGTGGGAGAGGTGAAAGAAGTAGTAAACAAGACAACTTCTAATTTTAACATGATATGTCATGTTAAATTCTTTGGTTTAAGAGGAACAGTAACTTAGGGAGGAAACCACTACCATCCTGTCACATAAGGTGGAGTCTGGAGAAAAATGGGTGTTAAAGGAAACCAACCTACTCTAACTTCTTTAAAAAAATAATCTCACTGAGGTAAATAACTGTGCTTTTGGGTAAAGTACCTGCTTCACATTTTCACAGCTTCTATTTCTCTTGCTTCATTTATTTCAGTTTTAGTAGTAACAGGAAGTTTGGGTAATTTTACATCAAAAGTTTTAGATGCAAAGGGGAAAAAAGAAAAACCTTTTAAAGATACCCTGACAAGTGAGTTTTAAGTAATTCTATGCAGTTATCTAGAGTTACCAAAGAGTAAATTTAGAAAATACACTGTAAGTTTAGGATTTGAAATGACTACTGAATTGTAAGACAAATTTCTTCTATTTAATATACAGCAAAAATTCTATTAATATTCTTTAATAAGCGCTATTTTACATTATGAGGTAACTGATTAGCCCTAAATGAAGTCATTGGTGATCTTAAATTAAAACTATGTTCACCCAGCAGTTTTTTGTCTTTCTACCTTCTAAGTCAGTATATTATAAAGAAGACTGGATCTTGACATGTTTTCAAACTTCAGATTCAGGTTCACCCTCACCACTCAGTTCTGCTTCACTTGTTCTGAGTCATTTGACTTCTGAACACCAGTTTTCCATTTGGTAAATCTGAAGATTTAGTAGTCTGAGAGGGTCTAAAGACAATAAAACATAAAATGAAGGTCTAACCTGGTAGATATTGAAACTTTCAGGTGAGAAAAAGCACCAAAGAGCATGATTACTTTAGGATTTCAGATAGCTAGCTACATATCTAATTTAGGGTCATTAAGAAAATATAGGTGATTCAATTATTTCCCTTTTCTTTTCTGCTTCTGTAACCAGGCAAATAGGTCAGTAAAAAATTATTTTTAAAACTTTTTTTAAAAAGATTTATTTATTCGAGAGAGAGGTGCATGAGTGAGGAGAGGGGCAGAGGGAGAGGGTGAGAATCTCAAACAGACTCCCAGGTGAGCAGGGAGTCAAGGTGGCACTCGATCCCACAACCCTGAGATCATAACCTGAGCCCAAACCAAGAGTCATAGGCTTAACTGATTGAGCCACCCAGCCATCCCTGTAAAAATTACTTTTTAAAAATAGTAAATCATTTTTATGTCTTATTATTCTAAGCACATAGCTACCTTCACCTCAGAGAATAAAATTACTTTGTTGAATAAAATTACTTTTTATATACCTAAATAGCATGAAAAATTAAGATTTAGTATTTTGATTAAAGAAAAATCCAACTATTAAAATAACCATACCTTCCCATTCCCATATCTCTGACACACACAGCACTGAACAGTACAAATACATGGAAGACAGTCTTGTATAGAACTAAAGGAAGGAGTGAATCATTATTCTCTTTCAAACTACTTTCTAGATTTTATCACCAACTTTCAACAGTCCAGGAACAAAATGAAAAGAAAGTGAAATTCAACCTAAATGCTACCAGGAGTATAATTCTGGTATTCTAGAAATAGAAAGAGGAAAGACAATGTGGTTTGGAGTGAGTTCTATGAAAAAAGATTTGAAGATGACAAAAGTCAAAACCTGATGACTTGTATAAGACTAAGACATTGCCACTCAAATTAGTTTTATAATGGCACATCATCTAGCAATTCTACAAATGACCAAGTACTGTTAACCAGTCACTAGACATTCATTAGAAAACCCAAATAGCTTAAGTTCTAGGGCTGAATTTCATAAAAAAGACAAGTATTTCATTATTGGGAGAAAAGTGACTATAAATTAAGCAATAATTCTATATTCTTTCCAGGATTATACTTTTAGAAAACTTAAAATAGGTACTAGTAAATCTGTATGTATTTAGGTAAATCAGTCTCTTCTCAAATGACTTACCAATTAGCAGTGCAACTAAATACAATTAATTGGATAACATGGGGCTATCTGAATATATTAAATTGTACAACTCTACTACTAAAACAATATGAAGTGGCATTCATTTCCTCAACTTTTCTAAAACTGGTGAATCCAAACGACAGTGTGTATATGTATGTGTGTATATATACATATACATGCATACATGTACATATGAACTAATAAGGAATATATGGGTGACATGTGACTGAAAATTGAGGTAGACAGGTTAGACTGAAAGAACTTATGAACATCTGGAATCATCTGCTTAAGGAAGAGGTAGGTCAATTTTTATTCATATCTTAAAAGCACCAGACCAATCTAATATCAATAGATAGACCTGAGCTCTGGATGAAATATACCTAAAACTACAAAGTTTATGGCCTATAAATTGCATTTCACTGAGTCTTTACATATGCCCAGAGCATAATTAAGCAAAGGTAGAAAATTATTATTATTATTTTTTACATAATAGGAGCAAAGAATCTCATAAATAACTTCTGAAGTATACAAAATGTCTGTCATCAGGTCTCAGTTCAAATACTACCTCCTCAGGGGTCTTCCTTGACACTCTACCCAGAAAATTGCTCTATCGAATCCTTGTTTTCCTTTCCTAACACCATTCTCTGAGATCTTGTTAATTCATCTATTAACTTGTTTATTGTCTAGCTACAGAGTTAAAGCTCTATGAGAACAGAGATCCTATAGGTATTGCTCACCACTGTATTTCTAGGAGATGCTAGGCATTATTTGAATATTACTTGAATAATTAATTGAATAAATGAATTCCAGTGTACATGATAGATCAAAATATACCAAGAAATAGAAAAGCATCTCCCCCACCCATATACACATACATACACTTACCTGGATGACCTAATTTTTTTAAGGTTATTATTCTAAATCAGAGGTAGAATATTTTGCTGCTTTAAAGACAAGTAATATACATTGCTGCAAAAATTACTCAAGCCTATTCAAATTGAATAACTTTGATGAGAAAATAATTTAAATTAGTATTTTTGGTAAAGTAACCCCAAAACTGCCCCTTTAGTGTTTCCCACAACTCTTACAACAGTTAAAAATAATCAGATAAAACAGCTTTAAACATGGTAATTTATTTTATGCAGTTGTTTAAATCCATTGTTTAAAAATGTTCAAAAGGCACTTTAAAAAACATATTTAAAAATACATTTTTTTGACTTATTGGTGGATCACTTAAAATAAGCAAGTCACCACACATTTTAAAACCATTCATAATACTATAACCTTACATAATTTCAAAATTCCAAAACACAAATATTCACTGTGTAATATAACACACTGCTTAGCAGTAAGATTAGTTTCCCTCTAATATATACTTTATATGGATTATTAATTGGTAGGGCCCTGCAAAGTTATTTAAGCTGAACTGATAAAAACTAGAGGTAAAAGGGGTTGAAACAGAGCACTGTTCACTTCTGAAGCTAGTTTTAGAGTTGATTTCTCTAGGGAGAATTTGTGAAGTTTTTGCTCTAATCTGTATTAAAACTTCTATTTCAACTCTAATATATAAACGTAAGTCATATTTTTAAATCAATAGAGGTTACATTTAGCATAAAATAAACAACAGGCTGTCCCTCAGATTGCTTAAGAATGTTTCTGTTAGGCCTACAGTAAAGTAGAGAAATGAGGCAAATGAGTTTTTTGGTTTGTTTTTGAGAAAAGGGGGTTGAGGGAATGGAATCCAAATAACTTTAGTTCATTTAGTAATTGTATATATAGAACTAGTCTAAAACTGTAGACTTTTAACTAGGGCAAGTATCCTGAGAGCCAGCAGGTATTCTTAGATTTTTTTTCTTCCAATCTCCTAGGGAAATCTAAAGTTAATAGGTATAAAATTATTAGTAAGTGATACAAATTCTAATCACTAATTACAGCCAAATTAACATTGCAAAGGCAGCATTAAAGTAGTTAAGAAATGGAAATTAGTCATAAAGAAAATAGAGGGCAACAAATACAAAGAAGAAGAAATTGTCAAAGACGAAATACTCTAATGAACTGAAAATTTAAGTGAGGAACAAAAGGACAGACTTGATCTAATCAATAAAGTGAGGCATTTTTTTCAAGTCTCAATCCAGAAATACTATAGTTTGATAGGCTCAAGGAAGTGAAAAATTAATACTCAAGAAACATTTATGAAAATTATCAGTTAACAAATTTAATGCTCAAATACAACTACCATATTTCAAAAAATATTAAAAACTGGCCAGTACTTTATTTTGAATCATCTTACAGTAACAAAAATTCCTCTGAAATTTAAGATAAAACAAATAATTGAACTCTGGGACAAAAATCTGCTTTGTATCACCCATGAACTTCCCATTTGAAATATAAGTATACTGTTACTGGGAAACACAAAGATAGCAAAAGCCTTATGTTTTGAGACCACACTAAAATCATTTATCCAAATGACAAAGATGGTAATTTAAAAGATGGTAAGTGATCATCATGAAATCTGCTTATATGTGCTCTACTGAATACTTGGAGAATTTTTTGCTGTACTAGGTCATATAGGACAGTCAACTGATTCTTGAAAGTGATGAAATTTTGATAGCACAAATTAGCAGAAAAACATCTGTGTATTATAAAGTAGTATTTTGCTACCCCCATTTAAAGTTTTTTGCTTACAACTGGAATTTTTTTTTTTTTACTAACAAGTGAGGACACTCATTTAGTTATGCTTTTAATGAATTATTATGTATTTACTAGTACTTAATAAACTCTTCCTGCCCCAACTGTGAAATTACTAAACTTGGAGAATGACATATGTTATTGTGGGCCCTGGTATTAGTCAATTTGAAGAAGCTAAAGAATTTTGTCAAAAAATGAATGATCCATGGACCCTTTAAAGTTATCTTTAAAGTCTCTCACATTTAATATAGTATGATCTTGGATGACACAGATTTAAAACATGCTTCATCTAAATCTTTGAAAGATACCCTACTTAAGGAGCAATAAATCTTCAGCGCATTTCAAGGATTATTGGCATCAGAATCACCCAAGTCTTGGTTCCCAAACTAGAATGAATAGGACTCACTCACCTGGAGGGCTTGTTTAAACACAGCTGCTAGCCTCTCCTCTTGGAGTTTCTGACTCCCCAGGAGGTCTAGGGTGGGGGCCCCAGAGAGGTTGCATTTCAAGTTCCCAGATGATGCAAATACTGCTAGTTGGGGACAACAACACATAAGAGAACCACTGACCTAGGGAATCTAGTAAGAAAGCACAGTACTGAGCCCATGCTAGAATCAGAATTTCTGGGACCAGAGTCTTGAAATCCATATTTTAACAAGCTCCCGGGCAAGTATAGAAGAATGACAATTTGAGAGCCTATGACAATATCTGTTACTGACTGATGTATCATATCACACATGTTAATAAGTAAAAATGGAAAGAAATAGTGCTAAATGACTAACCTCCAGGCTGACATGGTACAAAGAACACAAAGACTTGGAGCATAAATCCTGGCTCCGTTACTTGCTCTATGACAGTGAAAAAATTACTTTAATTCTCTGAGCCTCAGTTTTCTCATCTACAGTATAGGAAGAATACCCAATTTGTGAAGATTAACACTAATGTACATAGAATATCTAAAGCACACCATGTGGCATATAGTAGGCATTAGATAAAAATTAGCTATTACTTATTATAAGAAATGTATGAAATATTTCCTTCAATATCTAATTGAATAAAGCAGATATTTTCATTCACTTAGAACAAATATTTACATTCTATAAAACCTTACACTATTGCTCCGTAACTTGGGCCAGACAAGTATTCTAAAAGTTGTACATATATTCACTCATTTAATCCTCATAAAAATCCTGTGAGGTAGATAGTATTACCATCCCTAACTTATAGATGAGAAAATTGAGGCACAGGGAGATTAAGTAAATTTCTCAAGGTTACAAAACTTTGTAAGTGATAGATCAAGAATTTAAACCCAGGCAGTCTGACTCCAGACCCCAGGATTCATCAAAATGTCAATTTCCTATGAGTAAATTTTAAGGTTTTTTAGAAAGTAGCATATATGGACTGCAAATAAATTCATATTCACACCAAGATGAAGAGTTGTTTAAAGAAAAGAATGAATGCCTTGAAATTCTGGCAGGTAACAGTGTCATGAAAACAACAAAAGACAATTTAAGTTAAAAACTGGTGGGACTTTTCAATGTGTGGACAGGACAGAGTAATCCATAATTACCACTAATCGTCACAAAGAACATCCTCTCAATATATACCATCCAAAAAGATCATAATTTTGACATGTTTTGGCACAATAAATATAAACTCTTCAGCTAAACAGCAGATTCAATGGCATGATAGCCATGTAAAATTAGCATAATGATAAACATAAAAAATGTAAATCATTTGTAACATTTAAGGTAATCTTACAGAAAGTCTGCAAAATATTCTTTTATGATACACTCAGATAATACTACTAAAGACAACAAAGCTTAAAATTTTCTTTCCTTCCAGAAATTCTTTAAATAGGTCACTAAAATCAGAATGAAATATTTACAAACATATTTTTGATGACAGTGTTGAATTGGGTGTTCTGCTCTGTTAGAATTATCTACTGGCAAACCAAAAACCAAAACCAACCAACCAATAACCAACCAAACAAAAAAACCACCCCAAAATAGTAAGTCAGCATCAAAATTCAGGCTGATATTCATGAATTAAGTATTTGGTCTTTTAATATCTGGCATAGTTCACTTTGTTTAAGCACTCTGTTTCTCTAATATTTTTAATCAACTCTGGTGAAAATTGTACATTCAAATTAATTTGCCAGTGCAACTAATAGCCACCTCAGAGCCTAAAAATGAATGTCTAAACTTTGCTTTAAACAAGTTATGAAAGGCACAAACAAATTCTCATCTCTCAACAGGATGATAACAAAAGGAACTATAATTATGTAGTTGGAAAGAGTTTTAAATAATCAACTTAAAATGACATTAATTCCTGAGAGTGGCACTGATCTAAGAAAGGCATCCCCAAATAGCATTAAATTTACTGTTTATTGGTTACCCACAATTAACAATGGGTAAATTTGGGAACAAAATATTTTAAAATGCATGTTTATAGAATGCTATTAATGCCTTGAGTAAATAAATATTAATAATTAAGACTGTATTCAAGGATAAACATATATAGAAAAGAGACAACAGGGACTCAGTAAAACATTAATTACTAATTAGAACCAAGGATAGAATACAGTCAAGGCCCATATAATTTCAAAATGTGGTTTTATTAATGCACTTTAGGACAAGTGCCATTCTTACTTTACTTTGTCTGGAAGAAATACTGCCAATTACAATCACAGGAAATTTCCATTAGACAAAAACTGAATGTGTGAGTGTGTGTTGGGGGGAAGGGTTTGGTTCATTTATATCATCTACAAATATAAACTCATGTCTTGAGTTTATGAATAACATTAAGCAACACTATTTCCTCCTAAAATTTTCTTTAAGGCAGATCTATTTAGCATCATGTGTGTTATTAATATGTGCAGTGTAGTTTTAGAAAATTTAAGTGTCCTAGTTTCTCAGTGAAAATAATAAATGTGGTCAAGAATAGAAAACAAAAATCTCGTTTCTAGTCCCTCTACCTGGTCACCATTTTAAAAACACAAGTTTTTCATATATATATATATATAATATATATATATTACATATATATATTACTGTATCAAAACACATTTTAACAGACTTCACAGCTCATTTAAAGCTTCAGTTTACAGTCATTCATCTGAAAGATTTCTAATATGGAATGTTCACTTAGAAAGAATTCCTCACTGGGATTCCAGTGTTCTGTATCAGAAATGTAGAAGTTCTTCAGTGCAATGCTAAACATTTTACCTCTTCATTTGTGTTTTTCTTTCAAGGGTTCTCATTTTACTTTTGGATCTTCATTTTTGTCATCTCGACTTACTTCTTTTCGTATATTTTCAGGTAAGGCAGGTTGATATCTGTATAAATAACCATATGGACGAAGATGATAAACGAGGTATTCTAACTCATACATAGTTGTAGGATCAACATAGTGAAAAGAAACTGCAAGATCAGAACAGCAACCAGGACCCTAAAAAAGTAGCAGAAACAGGCATCATTAAGAAACAGTACATAGTTAACACACAATATTCACATACTGATAAAGGAAACATTAATTTTAACAGATTCCAAGCACCAAAGTTGGCAAGGTAAAGCAGAGGCACCTATTTACTAGATTTGTGGAAGAAACCAAGAGTTTGTAGAGTTTTTCATGACTTAAACATGAAAACTGCTAAAATATATCTACCTGAAATCATATTCTCTCATAGTCTATAATGTTTTCACCGAAAAAATTCTTGAGACTTCTTCAAATGAAAGGGGCGGCTATACAAAGAATGATGCTCTATTTCCGAGTTTTGCTTTTAAACTTCCTAAGCTCTCACTCTTTTTGCTTGGCTCAACCTCAGAAAGACAACTCTGAAGCATTCAATGACTACAAAATCCTTGCCCATTATGTGCAACCAAATACTTCATCTGCACATCAACCCAAACAATATAGTATTTACGAGAGGAAGTGCTGAGTCAACTCTAAGTTTGAATCCAAAGTTTGTCTACTAGCGTCAAATTCTACCTACTAGTGTATGACCTTTGGCAAGTTACTTAACCTCTATAAGCTTCAATTTCCCGATCTGCAAAAGATGGTTACTTAAAGGAGATAATGTATATAAAATGCTTGGAACCAGCGTGGCCTATAGTAAACGCTCAATAAATGCCGACATTATTATTGACAAAATAGTCACATTTAGGTGGTCCTCAGTAAGTAAGTCAGAGTTAAACATTTGTCCAGAAATATAATTCTCAGATTCCTAACAGAGCCGGTATGAGAATAGGTTTTTAAAAAGACAAAAACAAGATAATAAAAAAAAACACAACAGAAAAAAAAAAAAGCAAGAACATTTAAAAAAAAGAAGAAGAAACACAAAACTGGCCCCAGAACTAAACAGTTATAACGTTATTTTGGGATTTAGAGAATGTTTCACCCAGGTGACTCCAGCAAAACTTCAGATTCTATCTAGTATCTTTGCAAGGACCCAAGAAGAAAGATATTCTGACAAGGTCCCAGAGACAATGTCCCATTGTAAGCTACTTACTTCCAAACGTGAATTATTAAATGTTCATACTGAACATTTAATAATTCATGTTTGGAAGTAAGTAGCTTACAATGCAGTAAAAATTATCAGGAAATTACCCACTGCATCTTCTCTGGCCTTCTCTCTGAACTTTCCTTGAAACAAACACCAGATATCTGGAGTTTCTGGATAACTGTGTAGGCACTGGGAAATTATTTGGTGTCTACTTCTTAGCACCTTTGGCAATGTAAGGATAGGAACAAATCTGAAAAGTAAAATGATAAGTCAACTTGTGATCATCAAACCAGCTCCAACCAATAGATACATGTGAGCCACATGATGCCATTTAAAATCTAGGAGCCACTGCCTTCGGCTCAGGTCATGATCCCAGCATCCTGGGATCGAGCCCCGCATCGGGCTCTCTGCTCAGCAGGGAGCCTGCTTCCTCCCTTCTCTCTCTGCCTGTCTCTCTGCCTACTTGTGATCTGTCTGTCAAATAAATAAATAAAATCTTAAAAAAAAAAAAATAAAATCTAGGAGCCACATTTAAAAAGTTAAAAGAAAAAAAGGAATTAATTTGAATATATTTCAAATGAATAAGTCCATATTATTCTTTTTCAATATGAAATCAATATTTTAAAAATTATTAATGAAATCATTCTTTTTATTTGTGGTAAGTTCTTAAAATCAGGAATGAATTTTATACTGACAGCACATCTCAATTTGGTCTAGCCATATTTCAAGTACTCAATAGTTGTACCTAGCTAGTGGCTACTATACTGGGCAATACATGTTAAACTAAAAGACTAGACCAATAGCTGTGAATTTTCAATTGCTGATCCTCTCTGAAAGCAACTTCATATGACCCTGAAATACTGTAATAATATTTTTAATAAGATTTACTACATTATGTTTCACTCTATGGCATTGCTGTTTTTTTACTAGATGACCAGGATGCTGTTATTAAGATTTATAAGCAATAAAACTAAAACAGCTATAACTATTAGAAACAAAATGGCTCTTTGCATGTAATAATGGCTATTACCTAAACTCAAGAAAGTCAAGTAAAAAATCATCAGATATAGAGAATCCAGGAACAGAGGCAGATTTTAAAGATGCTTTTAAGAAACAACAGCTTTCATATATACCAGTTAAAAAGCTTTAAAAAAAAGTCCAAGTAAAATAGTAACAAAAATATTAAAAACATAGGGAGATACTTAAGAAGAAATAAAATCTGGAGAAAACTATAAAGCTTTACTAAGGGACCTAAAATAAAATGTAAAAATCCCAGGTAAAGATATCTATTGTCCCTAAATGGATAAATACATAAACATAAAGGCATTAGTGTTACCAAAACAACTTGAAAAAAAGAGATATAAATTTGAGGAATATACACTCTTAGAGTAATAATTTCAAAATTCAGTAAAGCTACAGGGTTCAAGACAATATGGTGCTGAGGCAAAACCAAATAGGATGATGGAACAGAACTGAAATACCAGATACTAACCCTACTGTAAGTAATGCTACAGTATATGATAAAGGAGATTATTTTAAATCACTACTGAAAATAAGACTTAGTTAAAAAATGGTACTGGAAAGATCAGTTAACAATTTGGAAAAATCTGGAGCTCTCAATTTTGACCATGTATCAGTAAGTTTCAGATGGGTTATAGTTAATGTAATCAGAATTGAAAAACAGAATAAATCCTATTTGATCATTTCTGACCTACAAAAAAGGCAATTTCACATATAGGGGCACATGTATATATGTGTAGATGTGTGTGTATATATGTGTATATATCTGTACATATGTATGCATGTGTATGTATATACACTATTACATACAGACTGTTACACATATATACACTATTTTAAATCCTCTGTATTAAGACCGATTACAAATTCTCTGGTGAAAAGTCTATTCCTAGGGAAGAGACTTTTAGTCCTAGGGAATAAATCACTTTGAGGGATGTGAGAAGGCGGTGTGAAAAGGGAAATGCATGAAGATTAAGTTCTAAACCCAACTTAAGAACATAACTCTCTGATCAGCTGTATATCTTACACATTGACTTGCTAAAATAAACATTTTCCACACTGTGTTTTCAGTGATCACTACAGAGCAAAAGTATATGTAGGAGATTTAGGATAACTCTGAAAATAGTAACTCACTTACGGAGAAGAAAATTTATTAAATGATGTATGAGTAATAATAGAAGTTGGATTTCACATGTGTTTGTATCGAACCCTCCTGGGAGAGAAGCAGCAATATTAGGAAGCTCGGTCAATTTTGGTTCTTCCAAGTCTATTTTATTGTCTTCAATATAACTGAATAAATTTTTATAGAAAGAACATAAATCTTGCAACCATTTTAAAAACTACCACAATTTGATATATCACAGAAATATTTATTTTGTTCATATAAAGTATACTGTTAGGTACACCCTATCTGTAGGTGGGAATTGTGGGTAGTAGCACTCTTAAAGGAAAGAAGGGTATTTTACTGGTTACAAAATAGTGACAATCATGATGTCCCTTTGCTATTACCGTCTGTAGCAGATACTCTTATTAAAATCTTACATGCATTTAGGTGTCTTTGTTATATGTATTTGTAATGTTCTTAAGTTTAGATATATTTTTATATGGGAATGTACAGCATTAAGAAGGGAAGGGGTCAAGTAATCTAGGAATGGTCAGATTATACAAAGAAAAGTTTACATAAAAAAAAAATTCAGGGGTGCCTGGGTAGCTCCGTCCGTTACTCTGCTGTTGGCTCTGGTCATGACCCCAGAGTTCTAGAATCGAGCCCCGCACTGTGCTCCCTGCTCAGCGGGGAGTCTGCTTCTCCCTCTCCCTCTGGTGCTCCCCTTAGCTTGTGCAGTCTAATAAATAAATAAAATCATTTAAAAAAGTTTCAGAGTAGTACCTCACGAGAACAAAACAAAAACAGACTATCACAAAGTAGACTTAGGAATACATCTGTTTTATAGTCTAGGAAATTGTTGCATCCACAAGAGCAATAAAATCCTAGCATAAGGTTTCAAACGGAGACATTACATAGAACTGAACTTTAAACTGTTTATTTATTAAAGTGGAATTTTATCCCAACAGCAGAATATTTATTGTAACATCCCTCAGTTCAACCCCCAACCCTTTGGGACACATATCACATTAATCATGGAGGGGAAGGGAACCCATCATAGAAATCACAAGAGTTTATAATCAGCATGGTTTGTAAAATTGCCTAGAATATTTATCAGGACAAATTACTTGAATTTTCTGAGCCTCAGTTTTGTCATCTATTAAATGCAGAATTACTGTAAGGAATTATTATGTCTGAGTAAGTACCAAGAACATACCGGTGATTGATATCAGAAGCAGTTGTGATGTGCTTCAACATTTCCTTTTAAAGCTGAGTGTCTAAATATTGGGTCAAAAGTTCTAGGTCAATGTTTCTTAACCTCAGTGTTACCGACATTTTAGGCCAGATAATTCTTTATTGTGGGAAGCCATCCTGTGCATTGTGAGATGTTTAGCATCTAGTGGGTTTACAATCTTGAGGATTTCTATCCACTAGATGCCAGTAGCAACCTCTACCCAATGCCAGTCTCCCAGTTAACAACCAAAAATGTCTCCAGATTTTGCCAAATGTCCTCTAGGAGGCAAAAAGTCCACAGTTGAGAACCACTGTCCTAGATAATGATTTGCAAACACTGGCTTATGAAGATGAGAATGCTAGCATGAGTGTACTATTTGTATGTTAGGGCCAGAAAAAAGAAGGCATAGAGTACTAATGACTTGCCTACATGCATTATTAATCAATAACAGATCTGAATCTAAAAGCTAGGTTTCATGACTCCTGATGTCCTTCAGTCCGTCACTCACTGCTGCAATGCTCATAACAGTGATGAACTGGAAACAACCTACTAAATATGTATCAGTAGGTGAATTGATAAATTACAGATGCTCATGTTAGATTATACAGAAGCCTAAATTAATGAAGCACATACATATATTAATGTGGATAAATTTTAATGTATTAAAAGGGCAAATGTTCAAGGATATATATGGAGTATATAAATAATAAATATATAAATAAATATTATATATTTATATATATAAATATATATATAAATAAATATATAATATTTATTTATATATTTATTATTTATATATTAATATATATAAATATATATATAAATTTAAAATTTATATATTTATTATTATATAATAAATAAATAAATAAGTAAGTCCATTTATTTAAAAATCTACAGAACAATACTATATTTTATTTATGGATACACAAACATGTAGGAAAAAAAATATAAACGTACATGGTAATGACTAACATTAAATTCATGATAGTGGTTAACACTGAGGAAGGACATAAGAAAACTTGGTTGGGGAGGGTACACAGGCCTCAATTGTATCTATACCTTTTTCTTTTAAAAAAGGAAGCAAATATGGCGAAAGATTAATATATGGTAGGGGCGTCTGGGTGGCTCAGCGGGTTAAAGCCTCTGCCTTCAGCTTAGGTCATGATCCCGGGGTCCTGGGATCGAGCCCCGCATCAGGCTCTCTGCTCAGCGGGGAGCTTGCTTTCCCCCCTCTCTCTGCCTGCCTCTCTGCCTACTTGTGATCTCTGTCTGTCAAATAAATAAATAAAATCTTTAAAAAAAAAAACAACCAAAAAACAAACAAAAAAGATTAATATATGGTAAAGCTAGTTGGTGGGTACAAGATACTAATTCTTCTTAAACATTTAGCTGAGGAATTTAATAAAATAATGTATTTTAGATAAAATCCTCAGGAATGAAGGTTATGGTATCAAATTAGAGCTAAGGCTTCTTACATGCTTACACTGTGACAGGCACTGTACTATATTCTAATCACAACTGAATCAAACAGGTAGATCATGTCCATTTTACAAATCAGGCAAATCAGGCTCAGAAATTGGGCAAATTCTGTCCATCCAAGGTCAATTAACTATTAAGTAGGCGAAGACTTGAATTCTGGAAGCCTAGAATTCTAAACCTCAAAGTCTTTTCACACATCATTCCTGAAGCCCAGAAGGCTCTTCACACAGCCTGCTCTCTAACCTCACTCAGATTTCTGTTCAGAAGTCACCTGAGACATCTTCCTTAATCATCTAAACTGGGATGCCCCACTCCACTCATTCTCTATCTCCTCACTTGGCCTTATTTTACTTTAGGGCACTTATCACAACCTGAAATCATATTTTATCTTTACTAGTCTACCTGTTTATTGTATGTCTCTATAGCCAGAATGTAAGGTCCATAATATACTATTACAAGGTTCACAAGAACTGGAACTTGGCCATATTTACTGCTGTATTTTTAGTGCCTGACACAGGCAATAAATAGTAGGTAATAGTAGCAATATTTACTGAATTACTCCTGCTGACACTCATGTTCTCATCTATTTTGTTATACATTACCACTCTATATAAAAAGAGTAAAGAGGATTCTTAGTTATCGATGCTAAAGAAACATTATTTGCTAGTTTTTAAGTAAACAAAAGCCAGTCTAAGTATTTATACAGTAATAACATTTCTAAACTTACCTCTACAGGAGGATAATAGTTGTAATTCCAGTACCAAAAGGTTCTAGGTAGATAACCCCTGATTAAGTGGTGTTCTGGTACAAAGGGATGAAAAGTTTCTTTTCCAATGGTATCTCTGGAATCTCCCGCTTCTACATTTATAATTTCCATGCATCTGCCCAATGCTAAGTCTTCAATGGAGGAACTATGTGTACATTTGTCTGTTTTAAATGCATCAACAAATCTCTTCAAGGCTTCTTTGCTCAGAACATATCCGGCTCCTCCACTCATGTAGCCCTGCTTTACATAGGGCTTAAATCTTCTCCCAAAGTAAATGGGTTCTTCAGGGTTGTATTTTGAGAGAAGCCATCTCAAATTTTCCAGGATAACATATGTATCATCATCTGCTTTCATAAACCAATCAGCGTCTTCTAAATAATGATCATGAACATACTGAAAAGCTTTAATTGTTTTCCAGTATAGTTGGTCTCTGCCTTCTCTGGTTTTTAATCCCACTGCAGGGAAGTCTTTATCTTCTTCTGAACTCATAAACAATACTTTATTACAACGCTGGGCCCATGTAGCTTTGACGTGTTTGGCCTTTTTCTCTAGATTTTGAGGCCCTGTCATAACCCAGCAAAGAATTTTAACCTTCTGATAGAGGTTTTCAGCGATGTCTGTGTTCTCATCTATTAAACAAAAAATTTTTAGAGTTGTATTTGCACAGATGTAAAATTCAAATAAATTATATTGACGAAAAATTTTCTTCAACAATTTCAAAACCCTCCTTCTATTTACCTTTCTACCATTAGTAATTTAGCTGAAAGAAAGCAAAAACTCAACCTAACATGAACTGACATTCTGATTTACTGGTTTCATGTCAGTCTTATCCATTGCAGTAAAAAGAATCGCCACTATAACTTAAAATCTTACTATTGAACTGTGGTTGACCAAACAGGATCAACATCACTTGGGAGCTTGTTGGAAATGTGGCATCTCAGGCCCCACCCCAGACCTACTCAATTTGAATCTGCATTTTAACAAGTTGTCTTGGAGATTGGTATACATATGAAGCATAGTCTTAGTCTCTGCTTTTCATTTCATTCTACAAAGGGTTCTCAACAGAACATTGACAGGAATTTCTTGCAGCTCTAAATAAACTTCTGCAGGACAGGAAAGACATGCTGCTGAAAAAACAGTTCATTTTGGACTCCACCAGAGTTCACTGTTAGGAATTTATACAAGCACCCTAAGGTGGCTTTAAAAAAGGCTTTCATGGGGTGTCTGGGTGGCTCAGTGGGTTAAGCCTCTGCCTTCAGCTCAGGTCACGGTCCCAGGGTCCTGGGATTGAGCCCCGTGTTGGGTTCTCTGCTTGGCAGGGAGCCTGCTTCCCCTCCTCTCTCTCTGCCTGCCTCTCTGCCTACTTGTGATCTCTGTCTGTCAAATAAATAAACAAAATCTTAAAAAAAAAAAAAGAATTTAAAAAAAGGCTTTCATGATGACCCCAGTTTGAAGAAGAGGAGTTAATGCAGAGTTGAGGTTACTTTTGATAGTAACATATTTCATTCCAAAATGCAAATCCATCAGTCAGAAACAGAACAGAACAGGTAACAGTAGTGTTTCCAAGACTGTCTAGAGCAGTGCTTTTCAAAGTACTCCTCTGTAAAGAAATAGGGAGCCATGCCAGAATATAAAACACCATATTACTTCTTTCATTAGGGAAGTCTTGCTATATTTCCAAGAAAGTCCACTTAACTAAGCAGTGAGCTTAAATCAGTTACATCCTGGTGCAATCTCCTTATCTGGGTGCAGACTGGTAATAAACAATTCAGATTGTAAGACCAGATCATATACTGAGTACCACTGGTTTAAAGGAAGAGTTCAATTTTAAGATCCTAGATCATTGCTTGGTGAAGAATCAATTCTTATTTTCAAAAGTTAGAGACCTATACTTTTTGTAAATATGCTAAAAATGAATTACTAGAAAAATTAATAAAAGAAATATAAAATACAAATTCTAATTCTTAGTTTTTGATTTAGGCAAAATTACTCTTGTTAAATTACCCTGAAAGTTTCTAACTGCGTAGTCCCAATTTCAATCCCTATGTAGCTGTGGACCAGCATAAGTCTGCAAAACCACACTTTTTATAGTAATGTTCTAGGCAGAATCCTAAGGAAGCATATCCTTAAAGTTAAGGTCAACCAGTGAGTTACAAAAGCTTTGTCCTGTGAAAAATAAGCAACTGGAGACATACATTTCTAGTCCACTAATAGAGAGCTAATACAAGGTTGGGTGAGGTTTGGGCATGGAATTTTCAAAAATATTCTCACGTCCCCCTGAAAAATCAATAATTCACAACTCAAAAACAGAATCACCCTTCAGACAGAGAACATTCACATTTCATATACTTTAGGAGCCCAATCTTTTGGCTACAGATAAACTAAATACTGGATGCATAGGGGAAATGGTAGATGCAGGAATTCTCAATGTTTCACTTTGAACAAGACAACTTTCTCCCCACTGCTGGGATCTGGTAAACATTGTTTCTCATTTTGTAATTATTCATTGATTAATTACTTTGTTGAAGGCATATGCTGGCACAAGAGATGAAAAGGTGAGTACACCATATGTCCTGCTACAGAAGAACTCAGTCTTAGAGTGGACCTTGGCACACAAACCAGCACTTGACACACACTAAGAGAGATAACTATAACAGAGGTATGTAAAAGGGTTCAATGTGCTGCAGAAAAAGAAAGCAGTGGCTGATAAATCCTATAGAGTGTGGAATGGGAACTTGGCTGGAACAGAGAAGGGGAGATAATGCAAAATCAGGGAAAATAGAGATGATGCAGAAAATAGAGGTCTTTAAATGAGTAGATGATCACAATAAGAAAGGACAAAAGGTATGGTGAATGGTTGAATGCTGGTACGTGGGTATAACTGAAGGCCTCAACTAGGGGAAATGAACTGAGAGAGGAAATCTGAAAAATGGTAAAGAAGTAGGATGCTGGAACTTATGATAAATGGGATTGATTGGTAAATGAAGGAAAACACCTACCATGACTTCATAGTCTCCAGCTTAAACAGATGTGGACCATCAAGCCGGACAAGTAGGTACCTAAAATATGTGCTTATACTGACCTGATACAGCCTACTAGCAGAGAAGCATGTGCCAACCAGCCCTTTAACAATCCAGAGCAAGGCTACAGAGCAAGTGTCCAGTGATCAAGCTGCTCTTGATAAGAATACAGAGCACCTACTCAGAACTGGATCAGTTATATAAACACTTAAACATAACATGACATAATTTGTAATAGTATGCACATGCTTGCTAGTTCATACAACTCAACCAGGATGTATGTGGTACACTTCATCCCTCAGCCTCTTCTTGAGAGGTCAGAAAGAAGTAATTTACTACCAAAAGATAAAAGAAGCAATTCTGTAACCCAGAATTCCAATTGTTTCCAAGCTGCTGTATTCTTTATCATCAAATAAATCACATTTGCAGAAATCTTTGAATTACTTTAATTTTTTTTTTCACAATGTTTGGAACTGGGCTAAGATAAAGACAATAAAGAAGAGATGAAATCAAAATTATGGGAATTGATGATATCACACATACAATGAAATAGCTAAGGGACAGAAACTTGAAGAAAACCAACATTTTAAATGTTGGCTCCTAGAGGACACAATTGAGAACATCAGGTATAGAGGTAGGTAACAGGTATAAGGTAAGAGAAAATGAAGTCATTATAACACAGCCTTAGTTTCTACCTCCCTAGTTTTTTATGCCTCTTAAAAGGTGAAAAGATTAGTTATATTAGTTACTAATAGAAAAATAAGTGGAAAAAATATATATAAATTGGGATTTATATATACCTCTTGAGTTTCTCTAAAATAAGACTAAGCAAAAACTAAGACCAAAACAATAGCAAAAACACTAAAAACACATAAACCATGAAAACAAAATCAGACTAAATAAATAATTTTAAAAAATCTAATCTGAAAAGTTTTGTCCTCCCCCAAATTACATTTTCTGAACTGTCTCTATTTAAAAATAAATTCAAAATTAATATCTTATTCCCTAAATAAATCTGGGTGTTAGCAATTTCCTTCCTGAGGCAAACCAAGCAAGGTCATTAAATATTGGGAATTAAGCTCATTTTAATAAAAAAATATTGTGTATAACAAAATTCACATAAATAGCTTTTTCCAATTCTCATAACACTTACACAGACTGAAAAATATGGTTTCTGTTTACTTCTTAATAAAGTGAACCATACCTTTATGTTGGCTAGAATCTGCATTGAAGTTCATCTGTCCTTCTAGATGATTTTGTCCATTATCATCTGCGTGCCTAGCATGAGGATCATTATGAAGAATATTAGGCTGGGTATCACGCTGTTCTCCCAACAAAATACTAAATAGCTGAGAACATAAAACAAATCCAATTGCTGATCCACAAAGGAAGGTTAAAAAATTCAGCCAAGATTTAGAGGCCATTTCCCCAAAGTGTATTTCTGTAAGAAAAAAATTAGCAGGATGTTATAAATTAGAAAGCAATATAATATCATGAGTAAAAAACTTGGTAACTTAAAAAAAAAAAACACAAAAAACACACGCACAAAGAGTTGATTACTTTTAACCATATGGGAAATTTACTTCCTTCCATATAAAAGAACATTTCTGAGAGTATTTAAAACTTTCATCCTTTTAGTTGCCGCTAAAACACACCCTGTGGACAGTTCAATAAAACAGATGAGTAATAAGTTAGAAAATCATTGTTACAGTGGGGCATGGGTAAATAGGGTAAAGAAAAAAAAAAATTTCCCACCAGAATCCTGCTTGCCATGTTTTTTCTTTTTTGCTGTCAAAATACTTAAATTTACCTTTTTTTCTTTTTTATATTACATGGTATATATCACATATAAATTAATATGTATGACATAATATCCCACAAGGTATTATTACTATTATCATTAAAACAAATGACATAAGCGGTACAAAAATCGTGAGGAGGACACAGAGAGTTTGTGTTCTAAAATCATTTTGTTGTCCAGATGTGGTTAAAGTACTAATGCTAGACTTTAAAAGACTAATGATATATAATGTAATTGCTAGTATAATCATTAAAATAAACAGTAAACGAATATATAACTAAAACAGAAAATATGAGTAAGATAATCAAAAGCAAGATAAGGAAAAAAGCAGTGGATAAAGAATAGATGAAATAAACAGAAAACAAATAGTAATGTGATTGATTTTAATGTAAATAAATCACCAATGACATTAATGTAAAAGACTGAAAACTCTAATTAAAAGATAAAGATTGCCAACCAGACTAGAGAAAAAAATAAACCCAACTACATGTTGCTTATAGGAGACACACATTAAATATATTAGAAAGTTAGGAGCAAAAGGATGGAAAAAAGGAAGTAAGCAATTATCAGAATAAATTAGTGGTTTAACATAGTTAACTTTACTGACATTCACCAAGCTCTAAATTTTTTATTTACATACTTTTTTGTATTAATATTTGCTAGAGTAAAAAATTTATATTAAAAAACCCATCATGTGACCTTTCACTTTATCTCTTTTAATACATGTTTAATATATGTCTGTTTAATGAAAATATATTTATCCTCAAATCTATAAGTAAAATTGTCATGCCATGGAACTACACCATGCTCATCTTATATCTCAGATCTCAGGCCCTCTCTTCAAGTTTGAGAAGGATGACCCCAGGGGGAAGCTGAAGTAAAGGAAAGAGAGTGTGAGCAAAGTTGCTCAGTGATATGGGAGATGTAAATTACCCACATGAAACTGGCGGGCACCTGTTTACTTACTTCCTTTGCTCTATCTTAACTTACATTCTAAGGTTCAGAAGGGTGGGCCTTCATGGGTGAAGAGCATATATGTCCCACTGAACTCCCCTATAAAATTACCCAGAGGAAAAGCAGAAATAAGATTACCCAGTCTTGTTGCTATTTTCCCTGACAGGGGGTCTCAAATTCTCCTTTGCTGTGTCATCTTTTACCCATTTAGGTTGGTTTTTAGTGAAATCCTTACACCCAAAAGGTGTAATCTGTAATCGCAGGGAAAATATCCCTCTTGGTTTAAGTGATTCTTTTGAAACTCTAAAGACCCTGAAGATCATTTGCAAATGATATAATCTGATAAAGAGTTTTTAATATCTGAAATACAGAAATAACTTGTACAACTCCACATCAAAAAAACCCCATATAATCTGGTTAAAAATGGGCAGAGGACCTAAAGAGATATTTTTCCAAAGAAGACATACAAATAGTCCACAGATACATGATAAGATGCTAAATATCATTAATCATCAGGGAAATGCAAGTCAAAACCACAATGAGATATCACCTCACCCCTGTCAGAATGACCAGAATCAAAAAGGCAAGAAATAAATAACAAGTGTTGGCAAGAATATGGAGAAAAAGGAACCTGTTGGTACAGCCACTGTGGGAAACAGTATGGAGGGTTCTCAAGGAATTTAAAGTAGAATTACTATATGATCCAGTAATTCCACTACTGGATATTTATTTGAAGAAAATAAAAAACACTAATACTAAAAGATATGTGCACCCCTATGTACATTGCAGCATTATTTACAACAGCCAAGATATGAAAGCAACCCAAGTATCCATTCGTACGTGAATGGATAAAGATGTGGGACACACACACACACACACACACACATACACACACACACACAGGAATATTACTCAGCCATAAAAAAGAATGAGAACTTTCCAAAAACATGGGTAGATCTGTAGATCTAGAGGTTATAATGCTAAATGAAATAACTCAGGGAAAGAGAATTCTTTAAAATAACAATGTATATTAAGAATTTACCCACAATAGAGGTAATTTGAAAATCCCATAAACTGCAAACATGAAGCCAAGAGAAGTGAATGAAAAGTAACGTAACACCAATTTTCTTATGGTAAATGTAAAAAGATTAACAGAATAAGACTGAAGCAATAAACCTGAAGGGAGGCTATTAAGGTAATATTAGCAGACACTTAAACTGAGATATCATCTAGGAGCCACATTGCAAGTAATTTCCCACATCTTCTGATTCTCTGACAGTCTGCCTTCTAGCACACTTATTTTCTTTTTGTACTGTATTTTCTTCTTGCTGTGACTTTCCTCACCTTAGTACCAGATACAATCACTTCACAGTCTCAGAAGGGCAGTCCAAATGAATTCTCCACTGCTACAGACTCTACTACTCCTGGTATTAGAGGAGAAAGCACAGTCACAGAAAGCACGATGACTGAGAAGGGGAAGGACTATAAGACAGTGACTATCAAGTAAGTAGTGATCCAGCTCCGGTAACTATGAAAACTAACCTCTTACCCCACCATTTTCTAAGACATTGAGTTTCAGAACAAGTCTACTTCTGCAGCCTGGAGGCTTTAGTGTTTGTAGGAAACCAGTGACATTTTATGGTTTTCTTAGCTGAGGTGGCACTTTTTTAGCAACACACCTGTTCTGGGGTGAGTGGAAGAAAACTGACTTCCTGATGTTTAAACAACTTGTTTTCCGTTAAGAAATATGTTGTGATGCTGTTGGATGGCTACCATCCCCTCACCCTCCTCCTCCAGAGCATTATCAACCAACATGTGCTGGCTTATCCTTTTTGCTTTTACCTCATCGCCTTCCAATTTCAAAGACTCTTGCCTTATGACTAAATTTCCATTTACTCTGATTTTTCTTTCTTGTTCCTGGTATAAAACAGCCAACTCATATGGGTACAATGCACCCCAAATCTTACTCTGAGTTTTGACAAAAATCAGCATCCTCAACTCTTCAGATTCTTAACAAGAATGCTGAAGTAGATCAGATTGGAGAACTGTATGACTAAGTTGCACATTCTGGGGGCTTCTAATATATTAATTAAAATTAAGTGGAGGAAAGTTCTCAATATTAACTATTTTCCAAACCCGATATAAAATCAGAATCATTTGAGGAGCATTTTAAAAATAAAGATCTTTAAAAAAATAAAATAAAATAAAAATAAAAATAAAAATAAAGATTGTCAGGCTCCACAATTGAGATTTCAGTTGCAAAAGAAGTGCTGGGACAACTAAAATTTGTAATTTTTACTTTTTTTTTTAAGGGACAGCTTTGTGTTATTCATTGTAAAAAAGGAATCAAGCAATATAGAACAATATGAAAAAGATAAAAATCACCCCAAATCCCACCACTCAGAAACAATGAATAACATCTTTGCAAATAAAAGAGATGGAAGAAGAGATAATTGTGGCTACCAGTTGAGCCCTGTATCAAGAGCTTTATGTGAGTTAACTGTAAACAATAAACGTGGGACCATGAATCTCATTTTACAGGCAAACTCACAGAAAGGTAAGTAACCTTCTCAAGGGTCACACTAGCAATATGATTCAAGAAGTCAGATTCTTAACCATTTTACTTAACCATTTTACATATACACTTGCATGTATAGTTTTTCAGAATGAATGTTAGTCATGCTATTTTAAAGATTTAACGTATTAAGTTAGATTTACTTGAATGTATAGGAAAAAAGGGAAATGAAGTGAATCTAAATGAATTGAAAGTCAGCTAAACATTTATAATATGACTCCTCTCTTCTAAATGATCCTTCAAAAGACAAGAAAAAGACTATGAAAAATATATAGCAATAGTAGGCCCTTTTTTAAAACTACCTTTTAAAATTTTAGATAGTTCCTATTAATTTCTTGTTATGGGAAATGTGGAAATCAGAACATATATACTCTCCCCCACACAATTTTTGTGAACTATTTTTATTCTGTAAATTTTGCATAGTTTACATTCTATAAATTATACTATAATTCCCATGACTGCTTAATCTTGAGCATGTATTAAATTGGATTCTAAGCTCGTTAATAGTCCTTTCATCACAGTTCCTTTATATGTGAGTTCTTCATTAATGCCATATTTTTGGCTGAATTTCAGCATGTAATTTTTGTAATAGGGCTCATTGGTGCTATATTCTAAATTCTTGCAGGCTTGAGACTGTCTACTACTGTCTTTATATATGAAGCAAAACTTGACCAAGTATAAACTCTGTAAATGTTGATCCATGGTCCTCTCACATGGGTGCCAGAAAAGTCTGAGGACAGATTGATCTTTTATCCTCATAGATAAATGTTCCACTTCTTTTATGCTTCATTTTTAGTCAAGCCACTAGTCACTAATATCCTCTGAATAAGACTTTAATACCCTTTACATGAGATCATGTCTTCCTCCAATTTTTAGGCTTTTAGGGAGTCAATGGAATTCACAATAAAAGTCCCTAAAACCTGAGACTTTTCAGTGTTCGTTTTTTGTTGTTTTTAAATTTTGGTACTCCTGCCAGAGATGTCAGTCTACTATTCGAAATTTTTTCTGTATTATACTATTCATTCACTATATTTACATATTCAACATGTATTTCAAACCACATTAAGGTGATTTTTGATGGTTTTCCCTAAAAGACTTTCCTTACAAAACTGAGTGAATTTTATATAGTGATACAGCATATAAATGCTTACAAATATACTATATGAGGCTTTATGTTTAAAACTTCTGTTTTCTCTGATCCTCACAACTGTAAAACCTGACAGTAGTATCTCCATATTACAAATGAGGAAGCTGAGTTTCAGAGAAATTAAATTGACCTGAACCACACAGCCAACATGGTAAACTGGAATTCTAACTCACATTTCACTTAAAGTTTATAGGTTTTTTTCCTGTTATATCACATTTGCATGTATAGAAACCCATCAACTTTCCACATCCTTTGCCCTTTCTTTCTAAAATGACCTTTAAATGGAAGATTAGAAGACATTGTTACGAGCAGATTCAAGGAAAAAAAAAAACGGTTTTGTTCTATTGACAAATATTGAGATGTAAAGATATAAAAAATGAAAAGTCCATGGGCTCCAAGAAAGACTGTGAAAAGAATGCAGAGAGATCAGAAATGTTTTTAGACTAAATTTTCATGCCTCTGCTTTCCTACAGTATTCTTCCTAATAATAATTCAAATGTTTCTTTATATTAAAAAGGCTTGGGGCGCCTGGGTGGCTCAGTGGGTTAAAGTCACTGTCTTCAGCTCAGGTTGTGATCCGGGGTCCTGGGATCGAGCCCCACATCGGGCTCTCTGCTCAGTGGGGGGCCTGCTTCCCTTCCTCTCTCTGCCTGCCTCTCTGCCTACTTGTGATCCCTGTCAGATAAATAAATAAAATCTTTAAAAAAAAAAAAGCTTATTCCTAAAAACTTAATCCATATCTCATTTTCAATACATTTCTAAGCTAAATAAAACTCTATTATAGAAAATAAAATTTTATTTGCAATATTCTCTTTGAGAATATTCCTACTAATTTTGTTTCTTTACAGTTCCAGATTATTGAGCTAAGCTGCTGAGATACTACATGCAAGTTTTAAAGTTCAAAATTCATTACAATTATATGGCACTGTGCTAAACACTGGGAAAAGCTAAAATAAAATATCTTTCCCTGCCCTCGTGGAATTTATGGTATTGTTAATTACACAAAAAGTGATGAAAGAGTTTAAAAAGATAGGGACACAACTAAAGCTGTTCTCAGGAAAACTTACAGCACTAAATGCTTACATTAGAAAAGAGAAAAAGTCTCCAATCAACTCAAATTCCCACTTCAAAAATCAAGAAAAAGGGCAAAATAAGCCTAAAGCAAGCATAATGAATGAAATAACAGAAATCAATAAAATTCAAAATAGAAAAATAGATAAGATTAATGAAATAAAAAGCCATAATCAAATGTCTAACAGAATTATCAGTGCCTTAAAAAATTAACAATAATTCTTTGGACTCATCCAATCCAAGGGTGTAATCAAATTTCCCTGTCTTCTATAATCAAATTGCCTCAGTTAGTTCACAAATGTCTTTTTACAGTTGGTTTGTTCTGATTCAGATTTAAACTATATCCACATTCACAGATAAAATTAAAAGTAATCCAAAAGAACATTTTATATAATAGCTATTAAACACAAAAACCTAAATGAAACACATTTCTCTAAAAAAGCAAATTATCAAAGCTGATTCAAGGTATAAAAACTAAATGAATAAATAACCACAAAGGAAATAAAGAATGTTGTCAAAGAGCCAGACTTCAAAAAGGTCTATAGGCTTTTCTTGGATAAAATACTTAAATCTTTCAAAAAACATAATTTTTATATAGGCATACTTTATTTTCACCATGCTTTCCTTTACTGTGCTTTGCAGATACTAGTTTTTTGTTGTTGTTGTTTTACAAATTGAAGGTCTGTAGTAACTCTTTGTCCAGTAAGTCTATCGGCACTACTTTTCCAATACCATGTGACTTCATTTCTCTGTGTCACATTTTGGCAGTTCTCAGGATATTTCAAACTTCTTCATTGTTATATTTTTTACAGTGAACTCTAATTGCTGATCTTTGGTGCTACTATTATAATCGTCTGGGGTGTCACAAACTGCAGACATATAAGATGGCAAACTTAATCGATAAATGTTGTGTGTGTTCTGTCTGCTCCACCGATCGGCCATTCCTCTTTCTCCCTCTCCTAAGACCTCCCTATTCCCTGAGACACAAGAATATTGAAATTAAGCCAATCAGTAACTCAATGGGCTCTTCATGTTCAAGTGAAAGGAAGAATCACATGTCTCTCATTTTAAATGAAAAGCTAGAAATGATTAAGCTTAGGGAGGAAAGCATGTTTGAAAGCCAAGACAGGCCAAAAACTAGGCTTCTTGTGCCAAACAGCCAAGTTGTGAATGCAAAGTTCTTATAAGAAACTAAAAGTGTTACCCCAGTCAACTCACAAATAATAAGAAACCAAAATAGCTGATTTTGATATTGCTAATTTGGAGAGTACTTTAGTAGTTCAGATAGAATGTCAAACCAGCCACGACATTCCCTTAAGCCAAAGCCTAATCTAAAGCAAGGTCCTAACTCTTCGATTCAATGAAGGTTGAGAGAGGTGAATGAGTATACAAGAAAAGTTTGAAGCTAGCAAAACTTGGTTCATGAGGTCTAAGGGAAAGAAGCCTTCTCCATAAGACCACAATGTAAAGTGAAGCAGCACATGCTGACGTAGAAGCTCCAAGTTATCCAGAGAAATCCATATAAGAATAATTACTGAAAGCGGCTTCACTAAACAATAGATTTTCAATGTAGATGAAAGAGCCAATTGCCGGGAAAAGATGCCATTTAGGACTTTGAGAACTAGATGGGAGAAGTCAATGCCCAGCATTGACATCAGGACAGGCTGACTTTCTCGTTAGGGGCTAATGCAGCTGGTAACTTTAACTTGAAGCCACTGCTCATTTACCATTCTGAAAATGTTACAACCCTTAATAATTATGCTGCATCTAGTTTGCCTGCGCTCTGGAAAGGGAACAACAAAGCCTGGATGACATCCTATCTGTTTAATATTTTAACATTGTTTAATATTTTAAGCCTATTGTTGAGACATGCTGCTCAGAAAAAAAGATTGCTTTCAAAATACTACTGCTCCTTGACAATGCAACTGGTTACCCCAGAACTCTAACAGAGATGGACAACAAGATTAAAGTTGTTTTCATGTCTCCTAACACAACATCCATTCTGCAGCCCATAGATCAAGGAGTAATTTTCAACTTTCAAGTCTTATTATTTAAGAAATACATTTTGTGGGGCACCTGGGTGGCTCAACTGGTTAAGCGCCTTTGACTCAGGTCATAATCCTGGGGTCCTGGGATGCAGCCCCACATCAGGCTCCCTCCTGAGTAGGGAATCTGCTTCTCCCTCTCCCTCTGCTCCTCCCCACTACTTGTGTACACGTGTACTCTCCAAGAAATAAAATCTTGGAGGAAAAAAAAAAAGAAATACATTTTGTAAAGCCATAGCTGCCATAGATACTGAATCCTCTGATGCAGCTGGGCAGGATAAATTAAAAACGTTCTGGAGAGAATTCAATATTCTAGATGGCATTAAGAACATTCATGATTCATGGGAAGAGGTCAAAATACCAACATGAACAGGAGTTTAGAAGAAGTTGATTCTAACCTTCATGGATGCCTCTGAAGGGGTTTAAGACTTCAGGGGAGGAAGTAACTGCAGGTATGGGAGAAACAGCAAGATAACTAGAATTAGAAATGGAGCCTAAAGATGTGACTGAATTGCTGCAATCTTATGAAAAAACTTGAATGGTTGAGGAGTTGCTTCTTAGAGATGAGCAAAGAAAGTGATTTTGGGATGAAATCTACTCCTGGTGAAGATGCTGTGAAGATTGTTGAAATGGCAACAAGGTTTAGAATTTTACATAAACTTAGTTAATAAAACATGAGTAGGGTTTGAGAGGACTGACTCCAGTTTTGAAAGAAGTTCTACTGTGCGTAAAATCTATCAAACAGTATCTATGCCAGAGAGAAATCATTAATGAAAGGAAGAGTAAAAAGATGTGGCAAACTTCATTGTTGTCTTATTTTAAGAAATTGTTACAGCCACTCCAACCCGCAGGAACCACCACCCTGATCAGTCAGCAGCTATCAACATAAAGACCCTTTACTGGCAAAAAAATTATGACTCACTGAAAGCTCAGATGATGGTTAGCGTTTTTTTTTTTTTTTTTAGCAATAAAGTATATTTTAATAAGGTAAATTAAGGTATGTACATTTTTTAAAGACATAATGCTATTGCATCCTTAACACACTACACTACAGCATAAACATAACTTTTATATGCATGGGGAAACCAAAAATTCATCTGACTTGCTTTATTATGATATTTGTTTTATTGCAGTGGTTTGGAACTGAGCTCGCAGTATTTCTGAGGTATGCCTGTACACAAGAATCAGTCAGGAAGTTAAGTAGAACTTAACCAATTCTTCTTTTATACAAAAGTTTGATACCAATCTCTGACAAGAGGGCCCAAAATACAGACAGAATTTAAAAAAAAAAAAAAATCAGTCTACTTTCACTCCAAAATAATACCTCACCAAAGGGAATGCACCCCCAAATGTTAATGGCTATCTTAAATTGGGTCCTCAGAAAGGAAACCATGAAATAAGGCCTTTGTGTAAAAGTGGTTTATTAGAGAATATTCCCTGGGGATGCCTGAGTGGCTCCGTCAGTTAATCATCTGCCCTCGGCTCAGGTCACGGTCCCAGGGTCCCGGGATCAAGTCCCACATCAGGCTCCCTGCTCAGCGGAGAACCTGCTTCTCCCTCCGTCTGCTACTTGCCCTGCTTGTATGCTCATTGGCACACGTGCTCTTTCTCTCTCTCCACCTCTGGCAATAAACAAATAAATTATTTATTAAAGAAATCTTAAAACAAACAAACAAACAAAAAAAAAGAAATTTCATAAAAAGTCTTCCCTGGAAAAACTTCAGGTAAGTAGGCCAGGGAGGGAAAGGAGGTCATGCAAAGTTCCATGGGAGGTAATTTTAGCTCCATACCCTAGGGTAGTTCTGGAGGCAATGCCAGCTGCACCTCAGAGTTGTATTCATATAATTAATAATTGGTTAATGGCTGGCCTTAGGAAATAAACTTCCCAGACACTCTCATAGCTTATACATTGGCAAAACTGGCTCTGGCAGTGTGAGGGCAGCCCAGCAACAAAGAACCTTAGGAGACAGATAATGGGAATGAATATACATTAGGAGCCTGTGAACAGAAAGGAGATACAGAAACTTGGACAAATTATTAGCATTATCTGCTATGGTAACTTTGTCACTGGGAAAGTTAAAAATCACTTGGTTTGATTTTGCTGTATGGAATCCTCAAAAGATTCAGCAATCAATCATTCTAGTGCAATCATCATATAGTGAACAGTACTGCACAGCACTAACAATGCATACAGAAATTTTAATCAGCCTTTTATTATCTACTCTAAAATATCAATAGCCACTTAAGAACCACCAGGTATTTTAAGGAAAGCCTCTAATACGAAAGAAAAAAACCAACAAAGTCAAATTTAAAGCAACTTGGAAGAGAGGATATAATGAGATGAAAACTAAGAAAAATCTAATCATTGAATTCTGAGATATTAAGAAATGTCATGCCATTCTATTCATGAAAAAAGAGTAAGAGTACAACTAAGAAAAAAACTATGAGGACAAAAAGAACTCCACAATTAAACTATAAGAAAATAAAAATCCTGAATAGAACAGCCATAGGATAAAGTTAAGGAAATCACCCTCAAAGCAAACAAAACAAAAAGATAAGGTGATGAAAAATAAGAGAGAAAATTGATAACTAAAGATCAGTTTACAGGGGCGCCTGGGTGGCTCAGTGGGTTAAAGCCTCTGCCTTCGGCTCAGGTCATGATCTCAGGGTCCTGGGATCGAGCCCCGCATCGGGCTCTCTGCTCAGCGGGGAGCCTGCTTCCCCCTCTCTCTCTGCCTGACTCTCTGCCTACTTGTGATCTGTCTGTCAAATAAATAAATAAAATCTTAAAAAAAAATAAAGATCAGTTTACAGGTACAGATAAAAAAGAGGGGAGGAAACCAACAATCAAACATTTCAAGGACATTTCCAGATTGAAAGCATCCAAGGATAGCTAATATTCTGAACAAAAACAGACCCATAAAGATGTGGTATCAGGTAATTTTGGTGAAAGAATCCATTCTGCAAGCTTGCAGAAAAAGAGAATGAGGCAAAGAGATAAGAATTAAATGTTTTTTTTTTTATTTTAATTTTTAAAAAATTATTTATTTATTTACTTGAGAGAGAGAGAAAGCGAGAGACAGAGCATGAGCAGAGGGGGAAGGGCAGAGGAAGAGGAAGAAGCAGACTCCCTGCCGAGCAGGAAGCCCAACACTGGCCTTGATCCCAGGACCTTGAGATCATGACCCGACTAAGTCACCTAGGTGCCCCAGGAATTAAATAGTTTTAGACTTTTAAACAGCAACACTAAAAGCTAGAGGTAATAGATAAAATCCTTCAAAATTCGGAGGAAAAATTATTTCCACCCTAGAATTTTGGACAAAGGTGAACTATCCAAGGATCAAGAACATACTGCTTATTTGGTACACAAGACTGGCTCTAGTTTACCTTCCTGCTTTCTTACTTCTCATACTCCCTTATCTGCAAAGAACATTCAGCCATTCTCCAAGTTTGCCATGACCTTTCATTTGGATGACTTTGGCCATTCTAGTCTTTTCTGCTTGATGTGCCTTCCTCTATTTTGTCTACTATATAGATACATAATTCTTTCAAGGTTGCTTCAGTTTCAGTATTTTCCATGACCACTCTTCCCTACTGCCTTATCAAATTAACTACTCTCCCTTGAATGTTTCCTTGTTCCTTTATTCCCACCTCCTACTACGTATATATCATACTGTGAAATATAGTAAGTGCATCTCTTTCCCACTAGACTATGAGTTCCTCAGGAAAAGTGGCTATGGCTCTTATCTCTACCTCTCTAGCACCTAACACACTGCCTGGCTTATAAAATGCATTCAAATGTTTGTGTGTTTGTTTACTAAAGGGGGGAACACAGTTGAAATGAGTTTTGCAAGCAGAGATCTATATTTATACCACCTAATATATTAAATAAAAAATCATATATGGTTCCATCATTTGAAGCTTTTACACTTCTTTAACCCCAAAACATAAAATAGATATGAACTATATATATATATATTATTTCTTTTGGTGTGTATTCAACTCATATGAACTATAATACAAATACATATTAATTGAGACACACTAAAAGCATTTTCTATTTCTAATTTATAAAGATGATAAAATAGTTTGAAAAATATTTGCACAATTTCAGCTTCAGAAAATCAAAAGTGAAAATACCTTGTTACTATTCCATGAGAACATAAATATTTTTTGCACCCTCAACAGAAATTAAAGAAGACATAAATAAATGGAAAGACATCCCATGTTCATGGATTGGAAGAATATTATTAAGAGATCAATACTGCCCAAAGTTATCTATAAACTTAACCCAATTGCTATCAAAATCTAGTGATGTTTTCTGAAGAAATAGAAATATCCATCATAAAATTCATATGGAATGTCAAGGGAATAAAACCAAAGGACTCACCGTTCCTAATTTTAAAACTTACTACAAAGGCTACAGTAATCAAAACAGTGGCACTGGGATAAAGATAGACATATAGGCCAATGGAACAGAATAGAGAGCTCAGAAATAAACCCATGCATTTATGGTCAAAATATTTTCAACAAATAGGCCACATGCATTCAATAAGCAGAGGACAATCTTTTGACAAAAATGCTGGGAAAATACGATATCCACACACTAAAGAATGAAACTGGGCCCTTATCTAACATCATATACAGAAATCAACTCAGAATAGATCAAAGACCTAAATATAAGACCTAAATATAAAACTATAAAACTCTTAGAAGAAAACAAGAGACAAAAACTTCCTGATACTGGAACTGGGAATGACTTCTTTGATAGGACATCAAAGACACAAGCAACAAAAGAAAAATTAGTTAAACTGGACTTCATGAAAATTTTAAAATTTTATATATCAAAAGATACTATCAACAAATTAAAAAGGCTACCTACATAATGGAAGAAATATTTGCAAGTCATCTATCTGATAGGGGATTAATGTCCAGAATATAGAGAGAACCCCCAAAACTTAACAACAAAATCAATAAAATGGGTGAAGGACTTGAAAAGACATTCTTCCAAACAAGATATACAACTGTTGATAAGTTATGAGCATGTTGATGATGAAAAGATGCTCAACATCAATGATACTCAGGGAAATGCTAATCAAATCTATAATGAGGTACCACATCACATCTATTAGGATGGCCACTATCAGAATAGTAAGTGTTGGCAAGGATGTGGAGAAGCAAACACTTGTGCACTATAATGTAAAATGTATAGAAATGTAAAATGTAAAGCCACTGTGGAAAGTAGTATGGTAGTTCACAAAAAATAAAAAATTTAGAGTTACCACAGGATCCAGTACTTCCACTTCTGGGTATATGACCAAAAGAATTGGAAGCAGGGTCTCAAAGAGGTATCTGTATACCCATGTTTATAGCAGCATTATTCATGATAGCTAAAATGCAGAATTAATCCAAGTGTCCATCAATGGATGAATGGATAAGCAAAATGTGTTACGTGCATACAATGGAATATTACTCAGCCTTTAAAGAAAGGACATTTTTTTTAAAAGATTTATTTATTTATTTATTTGACAGACAGAGATCACAAGTAGGCAGAGAGGCAGGCAGAGAGAGAGGGAGGAAGCAGGCTCCCTGCTGAGCAGAGAGCCCGATGCAGGGCTCGATCCCAGGACCCTGGGATCATGACCCGAGCCAAAGGCAGAGGCTTAACCCACTGAGCCACCTAGGCGCCCCAAGAAAGGACATTTTGATGTGTGCTGTAACATGGATGAACTCTGACATCATGCTAAATGAAATAAGTCAGTCACAAAAAGACAAATACTATATAATTCCACTTACAAGAGATACTCAGTTAAAACCATAGAAACAGAAAGTAGAATGGTGGTTGCCAGACACCAGTGGTTGCCTGAGATAGGAGACACCCAGTTAAAATCATAGTGACAGAGAATGGTGGTTGCCAGAGAGGTATGGGAAATTACTGTTTAATGTGTATAGAGTTTCAGTTTTGCAAGATGAAGAGTTCTGGAGATAGATGGTGGTAATAGTTGCACAACAATATAAATGTATTTAATATCACTGAAATGTACACTTAAAATGATTAAAATGGTAAATCTTATGTGCATTTTACAATAAAAAATTGGAAAAAAAGAATAACAATGTTGATTTTCTCCAAAATAATCTATGTATGTAACATTATCCAAACTAAAATACAAGATTTTATTTTATTTTATTTTTTTTAAAGATTTTATTTATTTATTTGACCGACAGAGATCACAAGGGCAGAGAGAGAGAGAGGAGGAAACAGACTCCCCGCTAAGCAGAGAGCCCAATGCGGGGGATCGATCCCAGAACCCTGGGATCACGACCTGAGCTGAAGGCAGAGGCTTTAACCCACTGAGCCACTCAGGTGCCCCCAAGATTTTATTTTTTATTGATTTTTAAATACAAGAAAATTTTTAAAAGTTAAATAACTCAGTAAAAGCATTCAAAAGATTTGTAAAAGAGAAGTATGTGAGTATACCTGGGAAATTCTGGAAAGGCGTGTCGGGGTAGACTAAGCCTAATGGATCCACTTAAAATATAAGATTTTTAAAAATCAAGTAATGTAGTAAAAAGTTATTCACAATGTTGTTTAGAAAATAATTATGAGTATAACTGGAAATTCCTTAAAGGAGCACTGCAGGTTGGAGGGCAGATTAAGGCTACTAGAGATTAAAATATATTACTTACAATGAACAGTGGTATATAGGTAGAACAATTCAACGTTCAGGCCAAACAGACATATCAATTTATCTATGAATCAGTAAAAAAAAATTTTTTTTAATGCTTTTAATTAATACTACAGACATAATGCTGAGAAACTTTTTTTTCTCTACAACCGTGCCATCAGAACTAAGCGATCTGAAAGTATATCAGTGAGACTGGAACATCCCATTCTTACATGGATGATGGATCATTCATCAAATAACAGCAGTCTTAATTTCCAAATCAGAGTTTCAGATAGGGTTTCCCAGACACAACATTCCACATTTACCTTAACTGTGTAGTCTTTAAGGTAAGAGGACTTTTGAGTTTGCTTCTCAGCCCAGGCCTGATGTTAATTAACCCCTTGACACACAGCCTTGCTATACTTCAAACCTATTAAATATTGCTTCATTTAAATTTTGTCTAAACTCCACCCTTCTTCAAAATCCTATAATAACGCTGTCCTTTCTTTATTTAGTAAAATGCAGGCAGTTTGGTCTGGTGTGTGGTCCCCTCACAGCAGCAAGTTAATTAACCTTTGTCAGCTTAAAGATATATATCCCTGGTGGTCTTACCAGACTGAAATAAAGAGTCTATTAGAAAAAAACAAGTACATACAGAAATTTAATACATAATATACACAGCATTTCAAATCAAGAAAAATATGGTTTATTCAAGTAATGATAATGAAATAATCTTTTGGGAAAAAGATAAAAATCAGCCAGCTGGATTCCTACCTTTCTCTTTCAAATTCCTAATGTTTCTAAGATTTCAATATTCAAAAAAATGAAATTATAACAAAACTAGAAGAAAATATCTTTTTACATTTTCATAACATGAATTGATATCTTTTCAAAACTCAGATGGCACGACTATAGGAAAATTGTATGAAATTACTCATTGGTTAAACTTCTGGCAGTAAAATTGCTGGTTTGGAGATGTTTCTGTATAAAACGTTAAAAAAAATCTGTACAGCAAAAAATGCCAAAAAGTATCATAATGAAAAAGATAAAAGATCAATCTAACATAAAAACATATAAAGAAAATAAAGGATTTGCAGAAGAAGAAAATACAATGGTCAAGGATGTTCAAATTTCACATTAAAGTAATTCAAATGCAGAAATACTATTTTTAACCTATCATATTAGATATGATATTTAACAAAGTAAATTTAACAAAGATAAAAAAACAAAGATATTTAACAAAGTAAATTTAACAAAGATAAAAAAACAAAGATATTTAACAAAGTAAATTTTGTTAATTATTATTTAAATTTATATAATAAATATAAATTTATTATAACAAAATAAATTTTGTTATTTAATAAATTTGTTATCTACTTCTGAGAACTAAGACTAGTTGGCATGAGCAAGAAGGGCTTTTTTTTTCATTTTATAAACTTTTAATGTTTTAATGCTTTTATCAAGTAACATCTATTACTTTTTTTTGACAAAAATTAAATAAAGGTAGGCTACTTCATCTATAGAGATAATCTAAAAAAAACCAAACTGCACTAAAATCCCCACACTTCTTACACAAGAGGATCTCTTGATCCTTTTCAGACTTCTCCAAGTTTGACTCACATACACATTAAACAGTTCTATCTTGACCATAGGCATCTTAAATTCAACACGCCCAAAAGTGACTCCTTACCTTCCTTAATTCCCTTCCTACCTGCTCATCTTAACTAAAATTACTGGCAATCACCTAAATTACTCACCAATGGCTTCCTATTTTACTAGAAGCCATCTGTTTACCTAAACTAGAAATCAGAGTGTCTCTAATTTTTTAACATTCCCCACTCCCCTTATCCTCACCCCATATCCAATCACTAAATCTGGCCAATTTTATTTTCTAAATTTTTTTTAATCCATCCCCCCCTCTCCATTTCTACTATTTTAGACCATCTCTCACCTAAGCAACTGCAATATTTAATCTGTTCACTAAACATCCCACTGCTGAGGCTCTTCTATTCCTGTGTTCTCTGTCTATATAACACTATCTTTTCTCCACCATCTATGCCTCAACCTCTGTAATTCCCATTAAGCCAATGACCTCTTGAGCTGGATGATTCTCTCTTGTGATTGGCTGTCCTGTTCACCATAAGATGCTTAGTAGCATTTGTGGCCTCTACTCACTAGATGCCAACAGTATCCACCCCCCACCCCCACCACCAACTGTGACAACCAAAAATGTCTCGAGACATTGCCAAATGTCCCCTAAGGGTCAAAATCAGCTCCAGTTAAGAAGTGCTCTACTAAACTGTTAAAACCGGGTTTATCATATATACATAAAATATCTCAGGAAGAATATATAAAGATTAATTGTAAACCTCTTTGAGGCAGGCAATGGGGTAACCTTATTTTTCACTATCATCTCATATGCTTTTGATCTCATTCCTCTCTTCTAACCTCTCCATTGCTACCATCCTAGTCCAAGTCACCTCCTTTTCTCCCTTCTCCTCTCCCTCCCTCAACTACTTTAACTGACTCCTAATCAACTTTTCCCTTTGCATCCTTCTTTCTTCAAACCATTTTTACCCATTTCACCAGTGATCTTTTAAAAAAGACTGTATCACTCATATGCTCAAAATCTTCCAATGTCTTCCCAACCTCAGAAACAAAGCAAAAACCTTAAGATGAACCTCAATGGTCTGCAATCCTATCTCTTCTTTTTCTGATCTCTTCTCCTAGTATTTGGTTTTTATAGGTCAAAAAGGAACAAACAGAAATTTCATAAACTGAACCTATTACTGTTTCCCTTGCTGTGTCTTCTGGATTCCTTGCTGTTCCTCAAACATGAGGGTCTGTGCATCTGCTGTTCTCTGTTGGGAACACAACTCACCTACATACTCACATGACTTACTCCCCAACTTCTTTAGGCCTTTATTTCTCAGGGGGTCTTCTCTGGTCACCCTATTCTTACCCACCCTATTCTTACTACCTATTAACATCTAATATATTACCTATTTTACTTCTTCATCTTGTTTATTGTCTCTCTTCTCCATCTTGTTCATTGGTTCTTAAACCCGAGTCTGCATCAGAATCACTTAAAAGTTTTGTTAAAATAAAAAAAAAAAGTTTTGTTAAAATAGTTTCTGAATCAAGAGGCTTGGATTGCTAACAAGTTCCCAGATGATGCTGATGCTACATATCCAGGGACAACATTTTGAGAACCAGTGCTTTAGAACATAAGCTCCTCTAGGACAGAGATTTTTGTCTGCCTATTTGTTTTCTCTCTGCAACCTGGTTCTAAGCACTGAGGTAAGTAAATGACAAATAAATTTAGATGACCCCTTCTTTGTTCCTACCACACACCCTGATTTGGCCTGCCATATGTGCTAAAAACTATATGGTTGTGATGGGTTAAGTTGTATCCCTCGCCAAAAGGCTGAGGTTGAAGTCCTAACCCCAGTACCTAGAAATGGGATCTTATTTGGAAATAGAGTCTTTGCAGATGTAATCAAGTTAAGATGAAGTCATCAGGGTGGACCCTAATCCAATATGACTGGCATCCTTATAAAAAAGGGAGAATGCCATAGGAGGAGACACAGAAAGAAGCAGACTGGAATGATAAAGCTCCAAGTCAAGGAATATCAAGGACTGCCAGTGACACAAGAAGCTAAGAGACATGAACAGATTCTCCCCTAGAACTTAGAGACCACAGCCCTGCCAACACCTTGATTTCAGAATTCCAGCCTCCAGAACTGAGATGATAAAGTTCTGTTGTTTTAAATTACCCAGTTTGCTACACTTTGTTATGGCAGCCCTAGGAAACCAATAGAAGGACCAAGAATGCAAATGACTACACCAAGCCACACATAATTTCAAATTCTGCCTATTATCTAATTTCCACCAGTTTAAATGTTTTAACATACAGCTTTAGTTGTAAACTAATCAGGTTTCCCATTTCAGAAGCTCCCAACTTAATTTGCCTTTCTCTGCCTTCAATGTGCAAGGCAGCTCATACTATAGGTTTTAGATAGTTTATTCAGTATTTTTGTGGGGTTTTTTTTGTTTGTTTCTCCTATCTTCTTACATGCTTCCCTATTTCACAAATATCAATTTATTATTTTTTTTCTTCAAGGGATACTTCTCATTTTCACACATTATATACATTTTTGTATATATTTTCCCCTTGGCTATTTGAATTAGTTGCAAAGTGAAAATTTAAGTACACATTAGATATACATTTAGATTTAAGATAAAATGCTATCTTCTCTTTTAGAGAACAATTCTTTCTCTTTCTTCCTTCTTTTAAAGTAATTACCTTAATCCTAAAAAATTTGGGTAAAAAAATTTTTGTACTTTTCTTTCCATCTTGTTACAGTTTGTACAGTAGTGTCTTTATAAATTTCAACAAATCTTCTAAAAGTAACATGGTTGTATTGGGAAGCTTAAAATTTTAAATGAATCTGAAATTAATTTCATCAAGTTCTCCCTTTTCCATTTGGTTTGCTTACAGCTGCAATGTCACAAGAACTCCAATCAATAATTTCATCAGACACCCTATTTTAAATTACCATGGTTTACAAGGTTTATAAGCTGTAAGATGTAATTTTTATCTTGGCACAAATCAATATACAAATAGTAAACTGCATATGTCTAAATGACACAGTTTTTATTTCTATGACTGGGTGAAAATTATTCCATTGTATGTACTACTAAATAAATTTGTGGCAAAATTCTAAGAATTTCTGGATATTACATTTCCTCAGAAATACAGACTCGTGTAACCTAAGCCAGAAAAAGCATATTTAAGAAAAACCGTATCTATCCTTCAATGAGTAGTAACCACAAAATATTTTTAAAATGCTGAAGCCTAAATAAAAAGATAGAGAAAAACACAAATCACAGGCAAATTTGAGAGATATTTAATAGTTCTCCATGAGTACTGAAAAACCATACTCTTTTCCTATGAAGAATTTTAAATGAGTCATACTTTCCTTACTAAATCACTGTTTTACTTAACATATGGTGACAAGAGTTAACTGTTTGGTAACTTGAAACTTTATATTCACTTAAAGTGCACATCAATATATACTAAGGCTAGTGGAAAATAATAGTATAGTTTACTATATAAAATACTTAGAACACAAAGCATCATGTGCATAAGGTTCACTTGACACTTATCTGCTAAGGGTATGGAAAGCTGTCTAAGTATCTCCTAAAAATTCAGGTTTCCACTGTCTAAACCTACACCAAAATCAAGCAAGTTGAAATCATGCACAACGCTTCTTCCTGGCACCCAGGCCGAGCTATATATATATTTTGTGCCTAACTTTTACTAAATGAACATATTTCTGTCCCAATCACATTGGCCTAGTTATTCACTTTAATGCGTTAAAGTTCTGCCTTTACAACTTTTTAATTCATAATGATGTCAATTCATGGTTAGCATAATCGTTTCCAATCTGAAAAGCGTTAAAAAGATATACTACAATATCTATAACAAATTTAGGGAACTAGATTATAAAGCCAATCAACTTTTCCAGAGCATGTGGTGCTTCCTTGTTTATTATTTTAAAAAGTAAGAGAATAAGAGCTAGGGAAGAATAAATCCCCATTCCCGAACTGCGTTCTTCTTTTAAGAGTATACAATTTCTCCAAATTCAAAGCTCTGTGGCCAACTTATCAGTACTTACTACTCACATCACACTCGCGGTGGGAGGGCAGGGGGTTGGGAGAGGAGAAAAAACTCTTTTCCTCCTCCACGCAGCAAGTGAGTCAAATACACCTAGCTCGCTTACTCTGCCAGAGGCAGTGAAATTTAAAAAAAAATAAATCAGCCACAGACAAACCTGATGATCCAAGAAAGCCCCAAGGAAGTCCCCCGGCACTTGTGAAAGACGCCCACTCGCCCGGCACTTCGGTTCCCCCGCAGCCAGGCGTTTCTCGCGGAAGGTGCCCACACCTGAACCCTGGATCTCGCTTGACCCACAGGTCACACGGCGCGGGGGGAGGGGAGGCCGGGCGGGCTGCACCTCTGGGCAGTCGGGCCACGACCCTGCACAGCCCGCGGCTCACTACCGCCGCCCGACGGCGGGCAGAGAGCGAAGAGGAGAGGAGCACCCGCGGGCAGAAAGGAAGAACCCAGCACGAAGAGGCTACTCGTCAACAAATAGCGGCCCGACGGGCAGACGGCCCCAATGGCAGTTCACAGAGGCGCCGGGAGCAGGAGTGCCCCCACACCTCCCTCAGGAGCCCGCAAGTCCCCAGCCCCGGCAGCGACCCCGAGACACCTGTTTGGCGGCGCCCGGGTTTGGGTCCACCCTCTAGGCTCCCCCAACACACACACCGAGCAGTGAGGACGAGGGGAGCGCAGACCCTGGACCCGCAGCCTGAGGGCGCCTCCGCCGGCCGTACCTGACATCAGCCGTGGCTCCCTCTCGCCCCTCCTGGGGGGCGGAGAGGGGACGACTCGAGACCGGCAACCTTAGCTCCTCCCGGTACCCGCAGAAGTGGCTCGCGGCCGCTAGCTGGGGCCGCCCGCTGCCGCCCAGATCATTCCCAGGCGGCGGCGGCGGCTGAGGCGGTCCCAGCTCTCGCTCCCTCCCCCCCACCCCCCGCCCGCCGTTCGCTCGCTCGCTCGCTCCGCTCCTCCCCGCAGCGTGTCCAGGCCGCGGCCCGCCGACGGCGCAGCCGCCACCCAGGGGTCTCCTAGCGCTGACGTCGCCGCCGCCGCACCAGCCCCAGGGAAGGGCGGAGCGAGAGGGAGCCGGGTGGGGCGGGGCTATGGCGACGTGCGGACGTGGGGATTGGCCACCAAGCTCACGCCCCGCCCTTCTGCGAAGGGGTCTGGGAAGTCGGGTCTTCTATCAGCAGTAGTAGCAGCTCCCTTGCGGCTTCTCGCTGTCGGCCTTCACCTTCCTGATTCTGTTGTAGGGTTTTGTATTAGCTTCCGGACCTTGAGAGAAGCTAAAGCAGTGAAACTACAGAGACTGAGGCTAGAGGTACCTGAGGACCTCTGTGTGAGGGATAGGCTCTAAGCCTGCAGAAGTCTTTTGGCCTCTACCCTGCTTCCTGTTCTTTTTTCTCCTGTCCCCCACTCTCCTCCCCATCCCGTACTCTCTGTAGTCAGTATCTCTCTGGCCTTAATGAAAGGAAATACAGCAAGATGAGGTATGCAGACGGGTGCTGGGTAACCATATACGTGAACCTGAAAGGGTTGGAAACAGTGATACCACAAAGCCTTCTGTATCACACGTGGTTTCGTTTGTCATTACTTCGCTTCTGTCAGGCAATAACAGGAAGAGCTTCCTTAGGGCTTTCCAAAACTCATCTTCCTTTTAGTCGGCTAAAGGACTTTGAATCAGAAAGTGTTTTTGGATAGAGGGAGGAGCTTGTGAGCCATTGAGGCAACCCCACAGAGCCAAGAGGTGGGGATAAGTTCTTAGCTTTAAAATCATCTACAAGGCCTTAGCTTGAAGGTGAGAAAACTATCCTTTTTTTTTTTTTTTTTAAAGCCCGTCTCTGTCAGTTCTGTAGTGCCCTTCAGCATAACCTTTAGGAGCATGGGCTCTGGCCTCTTGGTTCCTCCACCTATTTCCTGTCCAACGTTGGCAAGTAACTTAACATGCCTGGGTGAGATGATGAACAATGTGTGTATGTTATTGTTGTTCTTTTTCCTTTGTTTAGCTTCAGCTCTAATAGTTTGCCATGATATGCCGTTAATAGATCCAAGACAATCTTCCAAAAGAATTTAAGCACATCTAGTGATTCTTACTTAAACCTTTTATTTTTTCAGATGAGAAAACTGAGGTTAGAAAAATAAGCTGATGGGCCCAAGCTAGAAGTGCAAGTATCCTGATGTTCAGGTTAGTGCTCTTTTCCTGGCGGATGCCTCCAGACTTCTCTCCCTTACATACTTACCTGTATCCTCTTCTTTCTTCTCCAATTTGTGTATAGTTAATTGCCCAGCCTCATCCCCTTCCTTTCCACAACCACTGCAAAACAGCAAAAGGAGACCCTTCCAGAGATCACAGTGTTCCAAATAGAACAAAACAAACAAAAATGCAAGATTCCTTACCTCATTTTAATTTTATTGAAATTTTTAATGAATAAGGAATAACTTTGCTTTTTCCATTGAGCAAAGATAAGAAACCCTTCCAATTATAAGTTCAGCCATAGAGGTTCTCAGGTAATTACTGGCAGGAAACACTATTGATATGAACAAAACCAGATCAAGTAAGTCCCTTCCATCATTTTGGGTATTTGAAAATCACTTTTTTTTTTTTAAAGATTATTTATTTTTTTATTTGACAGAGAGAGAAATCACAAGTAGGCAGAGAGGCAGGCAGATAGGAAGGGAGAAGCAGGCTCCCTGCTGAGCAGAGAGCCCGATGCGGGGCTCGATCCCAGGACCCTGGGATTATGACCTGAGCCGAAGGCAGAGGCTTAACCCACTGAGCCACCCAGGTGCCCCTGAAAATCACTTTTATATTCATGAAAACAGTACATAGTTATTCAAACAAATTTTAAAAAATACCCAAATCCCATAATCCACAGGTAATCATTTTTTAAAGTGTGTGTTACATTCTTCCAGATATAAAGAATAAAAAAACACATAAAGGCATAAATACAATATTTCATAAACTGGATTTTATTATGTATATAGTTCTTTTCTCACTGAACAATATATCATGATTGACATCATTTTTAAAAGATAAATGAATGTACCATCATTTATCTAACCAGTATTCTTTTGCTGTTTGGTTTTTTCCCAAATTTTTAATATAATAAACAACTCTATGATGAAGTGCCCTATGCACATACCTTTGCACAACTGTATAATTATCTACTTGGACAGATTCTTAGAAGTGACATTAATGTCAGCCAATTCTTCAATTTATCAACTAGAAAAAAGAAAGTTGTGGTTACTTTGAAAAATATCCTTCATATATGGGACGCAGAATGACTAGATTCTCCCATTTGAAACAGATAAATCTTGAACAGTACTTTTGTCTGTCTGGTGTGGTGTTTCAGTAACGTGTGTCAAAGCTTGTTGGAGCAGTGTTGAAGCTCCTTGGAGCAGGGTGGCCAACACTGTTAGTTGTTTAAGCCAAAATCCTTTCTTCCTTACCAGCAGAACTCTGATTTTTTTTCAGGATGACAGTGTGTCTAATTAAAAATATTTGCTTCTCCAGATTTCTGTAAGCCATGACTGGCTGTGTGACCAATCAATAAAATGAAAATGGATATTGCTAGGAGAGGCTCAAAGCTTTATGGAAGAAATGTCCTTTTAGCCACTGGGCCTATATCCATTTTTTTTTCCCTCACCTGGAACAGTGACACAATGCTGGAGGTGGAGCAGCCATATTTCAGCCATAATAACAGTGTAGGAAGTATTAACAATGTATTAACAGTGCAGGAAGCCAAAGGTGCCAGGCTTTGTGATTGCTTTAGAGGGCCAGCTTATTAGCTTTAGACCACCCATTTCTGGGTTTGTTGTTATGTAAGGGAAAATAAATCCCTCCTATTTAAGGTTTTGTTATTTGGTTTTCTGTTATAAGCAGTGAATGCAATTCCTAATGATACAACAGGATAGGACAAGTCAGCATTTATTCAGCATTGTATATAGAATTTTTTAATAGGGTGAAATAAAAATGGGGACACAAAATGGAAACAAATAAGCAACAACCACAAAAAAAACCTCTCTAATACACTTAGTTTCCCTTTAAATACCCAAATGTTACAATGATATTAACAAATCATTTTATATAATTAGATTAAATTCTGTAAATTAAATTATATTCACTGATATAATGATTTTAAAATATGTCCACAAGTTCTTTGATGGTTTTTCCTTTAGTCAGTGGCAATGGGGCTTAATTCCTCTCTCCTTGAGTTTGGGCTGTGTTTAGTGACTTGTTCTCATGAATAGGATGTATAAATGACTTGTGTGACTTCTTAGAGGAGATTATAAAACATATGCCAAAAAAGAAAAAAGAAAACCTATGCTAGTTTTTTTCTTCTTCTCTCTCTGGGACTGCTTGCTGGGAAAAGATGGTTTTCAAGTCATAAGGGCTCTCAGACAACTTTATAGAGAGGCCACATTATGAGTAATTAAGACTTGCCACCGACAGCCAGTAAGGAACCAAGGATTCTTGACAGCCATGTGAGTGAACTTGGAAGCAGATGCTCCAGTCCTAGTCAAGCCTTCAGATGACTACCTCCCTCATCAACATCCTTATTGACTTTAGGAGAGATCTTGAGCCAGAACCATCCCATTAAGCTACTCCCAAATTCCTGGCCCACAGAAACTGTAAGAGAATACATGTTTGCAGTTTTATGTTTAAATTTTGGGATAATTTGTCATGCAGCAAAGATAACTAACACAGCTGGGTATAATAGAGCTTAGCACAATGGCTGGTACATATGTAGGTGTTTAATGATTTCTTGTTTGAATGAACAAATAAGTAAGTGAAGTAGAATATATATTTTTTCACTTTAAAGGGTAGCATAAAGTGCTGGAATTATCTTTGCTCCCTGACCCCTGTATTATATAAGGGTTTTCTAATGTGATCATAGAGAAATCAATTGTGACTCTTACTGAGATCTGAACACTGACAATCCTGGAGGAAACATATAATGAATACAGCAGTGGAACCCTTGAGACCTGGATAGTGCTCCCTGTTTTGTCACTGATGAGCTGAGTGGCCCATGGCAAGTTATCTAAACCTTCTAAATCTCAATTTCCCTATCTGTAAATTGAGGAAAATAATTCCAACCTGCCTCAAAAGGTGGTTAATCAGATTATATGTGATAGTGTAATTGAAAAGCATGAACATTCTTTTAATTACATTAGGCTCATGAGATCTATTTTATTTTTAAGAAATTAAGTGTTAAATATTTTAAGAGTGTACACCATGAAGCGTTTTCTTTCAAGAGATGATAACTTATTACTGATTTTACTGTGTACCTTCGTAAAATATTAGCATCATTCACAGTGAGCAGTTAAGATTTAAGAGTATGGCAGGATAGTAGGTTATGATATGTCAGATCTTATTTTATTAGCCTGTTGAAAATTTATTGCACTTTAAAAAGAATACATAATTATGACTGCCTCCTTTTCCTTTCCATGAATTAATTTGTAATTGCAGTTGGGTGTGTGCCCCTCTTTGTGGTAACAGTGGTAGTTAAGCATACTTAGTAATAAACATACATTTAACCAATAATTTGGTCTGAGCCTAAGAGTTTATCCTAAAGCAAAATTGCACTCAACAGCAAGAAAATACGTGATAGAATATATGTCTTTCTCTTTCAGAGAGGAAGACTTGGGCACACAGGGAAGTCTTTATATAGTGGAATACCAGAGATTATGCAATTATTGACAATGCACAGTTTGGTGGTATGGATGACCTCAGAGGTAAATAGGTGAGGATGAGCAAGATAGAGCCTTGGTGTAGGATTCAAACCCTGATTATGTAGTGGATGAATTATCCAAATTCCCTGGTTTTATTGTATTGTTCTTTCTTGCTTTCTGGTATCCAGTATGACTCCACATCAGTTGAAACTACTGACTTAACTAAACATCAGGTATTTGTCATTGTAGATGACCCCTACTTCCTACCATCTTTACTTACTTGAATAGGAAGAAGAAAAACTCTAGAGAAAAAAAGAGCATTCTTTTCTGGTGATGATGTGCTTTTCAGCAGGGCTTCTCATTCCGTATTGAAAATACCTGCCAAGATAAAGTTTTTTCATCCTACAGAAACTAAAAGGGCGTTTCCAAAGAGTTTTTATTCCTTGCAGCTGCATCTTCACAAAATCTACCCAGATTATGAGACAGTTGTAAATGCTAATGTTATTTTTCTAAGTTGACTGACATGTAAAGGGGATAAAGGTAGGGAAGAGAGGAAAGGAGAAGATAAGGAAAAAAAAAAAAAGAAAGTTTAGGAAATACTTTTAACCTCAAGGGAAGAGGACTCAGCATGACTCACAACATATTAGCTTGAAAGCAGAGACTGACATGGTTGCACTGAGGACCTTGTGTCATCTAGAGAAAGATTCTCAACTTACGAGATTGGGCTCTCTGGGATTACTTACCCCGAGTTTCTCTAGTTTCCTGGAATATGAATCAAAATATTCCTTAATTGTTTTCCCTCATGGCTCAACAAGAGGAGAAAGCGTTTGTTTTAAATAGAATAGGTGAAGCTAGGTTTAGTTTAAAATCCCTAAGCAGTAAATTATAAATGTGTATGCTACTTCTTTTGTTCTACAGAACTAACTGACTTACAAATCTAAGCTGCATATTGTGACATCTTTTTTTTCTCACTCCTTTTAAGTTGTATTTAAATGTATGCATATCTAAAAATGGATTGTGGTAGATACTTGTTTGGGTTTCTGGCCATAATCCATTGAGAAGCACCCTCTTCATCACTTTTCCTCCAATTCTCATCTACAGGTTGAGTCTCCAGAGTACTGTTCATATGAGGACACTTCCCACGTTTTGGTCATAGCTGATTGGATAGACTTTGATCCTCAGAGAACTCTATCAGATTCCCTATTCTGGGAATTTGGAATGGGGAGAGCAGTCTGTTTCTTTCTGTTGAACACTGAAACTATAACCCATACATGGGCTTATAACCCCAGATATGTAAGGCCAAGATAAGGGGAAGGGGACTCTACCCTGTAGAGAGAAAGAGAAATGAAGCAGTCTCTTTGAGAAGAGTAGTGACCTCAAGCTGTGGTCCTCCCAGAGAGAAAAAGGGAAGGGAGTCACTTTCTGGCTTTGCACAGATTTTCTATGGCCCCATACTGCAAGTGGCCTGCCTACTCTTGGGTTCTATGGGTCCCTACACTGTATTCTCCTATTAAGTTACACTTTGTTTGTTGTTAGCTTAAATGGCTAATTTTTCCACTCTTTAAAACACATTTCTAATAAATATCATTTAAGGGAGATCTAAATAGTTCTTTTGATTTATAAGAAGTAAAAAGCATTGTGAAAGCTTTGGTCTGAAGAGTAACATAAGGCTTATGAAAAATATGCAAAAATTACAGTCTTTTGAATAAGAAGAGCATAATGGCGAGAGTGGGAAGTTCCAAGATCTCACTCTCCCACAGAAACATCAAAAAACAAGCAGAAACAGAACCAATCTTATGAGAACTCTAGAAAACAGTTCAAAGTTTATAGCAACTAACTGAACACTAAATCAAGAAAAATATACCTCAAAAGAGTACAAAGTATTTGTGGTCATTTTACTTGTCTTTTCGTAGCCTTTTCCCTGAGTGGGGATAGTCTTACAATGTCAGTAGTCTAAAGGAGCACCTGTCTTAAGGCAGTGGTCATAAGGCCACTATAGTTATAAAGAGGCAGAGTCTTAAAGTGAGGCAATCCAAAATTGCAGCTGCCCATTTTCCCACTGTGCTGTTGTTTCCCTGGTTCTGAAGGGAGCAAACTAACCTTTTTCAGAGATTACTGTGATCTCTGTTCTAATCTGTCTATGGGTGCTATAGATAATTGTGTCTCCCAAAATTCATATGTTCAGGCCTTAACCCCCAGTGTAATTGTAGGGCTTATAAAGAGGTGATAAAAGTTAAATGAGGCCACAAGGATAAGACCCTCATCTAGTAGAGGTAGTTCCCATATAAGAATAGACACCAAAGCTCATTCTCTTTATCATGTGAGGACACAGTAAGAAGGCAGCTGTCTGCAAACCAGGAAGAATCCTCATCTGAAAGTGAATTGGTTGGTGCCTTGGTTTTGGACTTTCCATCCTCCAGAGCTATGAGAAATAAATTTCTGGTGTCTAAGCCATCCAGGCTGTGATATTTTGATATGGTAACCCAAGCAGACTAACATGGGGCAGCCTCTGATGCAAGATGTCCGCCCTGTTTTGTCTAACTCAGAACTCAGGTGAAAAAGCTTGAAAATTCTGCAAGCTGAATTAACAATCCTCAAACACCTGAGGCAGATATTGTAGCTGAAATGTACAACAGACTGCCCAAGACAAAAGTTGGGTAGAGTTTCTTTGGGAAGTTAAGACATTCAAAAACAATTCTGTAAATGGGGGAGTTTAGAAAGCCATATGCATACTCCAGGCAAGACACATACTCAAACACTCAAGAAGACCCTATGCTTTCATCTTGGGCTCATCTCTTGGTACAGTGAAAACTAGCAAGTTCAAGGAGGGCCCTGGCTCAGAGTGAATTTGCAAGGACTGGGAGGTTCCTAGAATTCAAGGATACTACTGTCACAACCCTTGCTAAACACAAGCTGAGGAACAGAGACTTCAGTGACCACATGTGACAAGGAATACAGTCTGTAATCATAGTTTGGGAAGGGCATTAAATCAACAGATTGCTGCAGCCTTCGACAATGAAAAAATAGTGAACCCTATGAAAGAGGAAGATTCTGACTTCCAGTTACATTATAATAGTCAAATGTCAGTTCTAACAAAAAAAAAAATTACAAGACATACAAAGAAACAAGAAAGAATAGCTCATTCAAAGGAATGAAACCGTTTGTGAGGAAGTGCAGACATTGAAGTTACTAGACAGATCTTAAAACAACTGTCTTAAATATGCTCCAAGAACCAATAGAAAAAGAAAATGGACAAAGAACTAAAGGAAATGAGGAAAATGATGTGTGAACAAAATTAGAATATCAATAAAGAAATAGAATTATAAAAAGGAACTAAAGAAAAATTCTGGGACTGAAGAGTACAGTAGCAACAACTTGGACAAACTATTGGCTCTAAGACAAAACAGCTTTTTTGCAGAAGATTCTGGCCTGGTCCCCCATCAGGAGATGATGTTCCTGAACTCAAATCATAAAATTTGTCATGGTTTGGTGTGGTTTAGTGGAAAGATCTTGTGCTTTGGATTAAGATCGATGTGCTTGAATTATAGCTATAAATAAAGATAACAATGACTAGCATTATTAACTGAAATGGAAAAAGCTCTCAGAAGGAAGAACTCAGAGTCTAGGACTTAGATAACTTCTGCTTCTTGGTTACTATTGTATTAGGCACTATATTAAACACTTTCCTCACTGATTTATTTTCATCTTCACATTAACTTTCTGAGGAGGCATTACCAACTAATAAAGAAACTAGTCTCAGAGATTAAGCTCTTGTAAACAGTAAAGGGATTCTACTCCAGTCTTTTTTTTTTTAATGCTTTATTAAGGTATAATTGACATGCAATAAGATGTATGTAAGATGTATGATATGATATTTTGACATACGTAAACACAACCACAATCAAGATATTGAAAATATCTGTCAATCCCCATCCAAAGTTTTCTCCTGCCACTCCCAATCTCTTCCCATATCTAAGCAACCACTGACCTGATTTCTGTCACTGTAGATTAGTTTGCATTTTCTAGTGTTCTATAAATGGAATCACACAATATGTGCTTTTTTTTAAATCTGGCTTTTTTTCACTCAGTATAATTATGTTGAAATTAAACCATGTTATTTTGTTCATCAAAATTCATTCTTGTTATTGCTGAGTAGTGTTCCATTTTAAGGATATACCACAATTTGTGTATCCATTCACTCGCTGATGGATGACTAACTCAATTGTTTCTGACCCTAAACCCATGCTACACTCTTTCCCCAGCTCCCTCACATACTATGTGATCTTGGGAAACCTAACTATTATCTCTGAGCCTCAGTTTTTCTCATTGCAAAAATGGCAATAGTATTTTTCCGAACAGGATCATTTTTAGTGATATAACACATGAAAGCACGTAGTACTGTGCCTGGCACACAGTAGATGCTTATAAATATTCATCTTCTTCAGGAAATAAATCTCTCCAGGAGGGAAAAGAGAAAAAAATATATAGCAGTATATGCCTTTCTGGAGTCTTTCTTCCTACAGTTTCACCTCATTCTTGAAGATTGCTCACTTTAATTTCCCTTTCTTGCATCTTATCTGCACCTCATGGATATGTTCCCCTTTTCTCTGTAATCCAGATATAGACACAAACTCTTTTTCTTATTCTCATACCATGGCTGAAATAGAGTGATGTTTTCACAAAAATTAAGGGACAAATTAAAGAGTATAAATATATAAAACCAAACTGCAGAAATAGTAAAGGGTTCCAGAACATGTTTTTCTCCCAAATAATCCCAGCAAAGTAAGTCAGAGAGCTTTGTTTTTCTTAGCTTTCAATTTTTATTTTGATATAATTTCAGATTTTACAAGAAAGTTGCAGGAGTAGTATAAAGAATCTTGATAAAACCTTTTCCTTGATTATTGCTTTACAACTTTAACAACTCATTTAAACAATTCTCTTATTTTTTTGCCTCCAAAATTTAGGCTAGTAGTGGCTTTGGTAGCAAATACTCAATTAACTCAGTATAATAACAAATATAACAACAATAACAATTTCAAAAGTTGCTTTCTGAATACCTGAATACCTGATAAGTACCAAACTACCTGTTGGTTGTTTAACTGGGACTGGCTCCTACTCTAAACAACCCTGTAAGGCCAGTACTATTATTACACCCACTTAACAGGTATGGATATTGAGACAGAAGGCTTTGGGATATTGCCCAAGGTCACACAGATAGAAATCTTACAGTACTAAATGCAGATGAAACCAAACAGATTCCTGGACCTGCGTTTTTAATGCTAATTTTAAAAATCAAAGGTCAGCAAACGACAGCATTTGGGCTAAATCCAGCCCACAAAAGAGCTTTATTCAGTCCCAGGCTTGCTTGTACAAGGATCACATCCTCTCACACAGGTGGGTGAGCACAACCTGGTCTGAACTACTTCCTAACATGCCTCCTGTTTTTCAGTTATCTGACCATTTTCTCTCATTGACTTCTGTGATTTCTTTTCTTGCCCACAGAAAAATACAAGCCTGACTCTTTAAGTTCTAACTCGCTAGACACCATTTTGTCCTTCAATTGAGGGTCTCGGGGTCTAAAGGATATAAATTGACAGATATTTTATGATGATTCACCTGAGACATCTGAAATAATAAAAAATGATACTGTACATGGGATCAAAGTCAGCAAACCTGAGGTGAATGCTGTGATGCATTGCTCTGATCCCACCCTTCAGGACTGAAAGATTGTTCCCCTAGTTTTTGGGAGTGCTGGCAACATACAACCCACAGCTGCCAGCCCTCTCTGGGAACTGCTTCAGGTACAAACACCTGTCTTAACTCAAGGCCATGCCTCCTTTCAGGGCACCCACATGCAATGACTGATCAACATAAGGGTATAGAAACTCAGCCTCCAGCTTCAACCTGTGGTATTCTCTAGGGCCATTCCAACATCAGAGTTCTCCATAGAAAAACTACACATAGCCCATTTCTTCCTCTGTACAATCCTGCTTCCTCTTCTCTTTCACAGGCGTTGACCTCAAAAGCACTTCCTAATAACCTTTATGCATGCTGATCTCTGTTCTAGAGTCTGTTTTCTGGGAAACTTCACCTGTGACAAAACCTAAAACAAGAGGAGAGCTATTTCTCAACCCTGTCGAAATCCATGCTCTTTTTTACATATATCAATAGGTGATATAATTTTGAGTGACTTCTGCCTACCTAGAGCTACTTCTTCATGCATCGACACCAGTGTTCCATGTGAGAGATGATGACAAATAGACCCAGTGCAACCTATCAGTCTTGTTCTCTGTCCACAAATGAGCCCACAGTCATTTCACTCTGCTGTTCAATGTTGATTTAGATAATTACTGGTTTTTAAATTTTTCACATTTAATCAGAGGTAGAATTTTGAAATACTTACAATGTGTCAGCCCTCTTTATGACCATATTTGCCTTCAGGTAAACCTCAATAAAATATTCACTTGCACACGTATTTTAAGGACACTTGAAAGATTACATACTAGAGACTGTTTTTCTGTTTTTTTCAGGTATATTTTTCAAATGTTTCCATGGTGATACAACCTGATAAAGTAGTAGATGTTAGACAAAATGTGTTCTAATCCTTGCTCTGTCACTAGCTGCTTTTTGAGTCTCATGGTTCTTATCTATAAAAGAAAGGAATGATGCCCATCTTTTAGAGTGATTGTGTTGGTTAAATGAGGGGATATTTGCAAAGGGCCTACCACATTCAAGTATTTGATATTCAAGTATTTGATATATGGTAGCTTTGTATTTTTCCTTAATATTTTAAATTTAAATTCAGTTAGCCAAGATAGAGTACGTCATTTGTTTTTGATACAATGTTCAATGATTCATTTGTTGAATATAACATCCATAGCTAACTGGGTGATGGGAATTAAAGAGGGCATGTGATATAATTGTAGCTATTTTTATAAATAAGTATAATAATGACATAAGTGAATTGGCTAAAAATTTTAAGAGATAGTATCTTTTCAACAAATATTTCAATTTATTGCCACATTTTTAGTCCCCTAGTAGCAAATATTAATTGACAAACAAAGATATTCACTATAAAGATCCCTATACTGAAATGTGCATAAATGATCTTCATCCACAGGGCAATTATCTCTAAAGGAAAGGAACTGAATAAATGACTTCTAAATCTTTTTTCAGCAGTTAGAGCTCAAGAATCTATGGACTAGGATGACCCTCCAAAAATAGAAGCAACTATTTCTGGGATTTGAAGCTCTCTCTGTTGAGGGTGTCTGCATATCAACAGAACTTTAGTTCTAAGTCTTCTTGACTAATAGTCTTCTGGCAAATAATTCAGACTCTCAATCTGTTATACCATTGTGTGTACAAAATACCTGTCAGTATAGAAGCAATCAGTAGTGATTAAAATATTATGAAAATGGAAGTGACTTTCCAGTATTTAGCTCTAGCTTACAGTTGCTTAAACTCTATTTAAATTGATTATATATTATGGCTCATTATTTTTCTCTCAATACTAATTCCTTCTGCTGATTAGTATATTTACTAAAACACAGAAGCAGTTCTGCCCAAACAGAAGGGAAGAATTTAGCTTTCCCTCTGTCATCTGTTAATAGGGTTCTCCCAGGGGACTAGTTTCTCTAATACAGTTCCTGCATCTACCTCACATCTTCAGGCACATTCTTGGGCACATGCACCCCATCCTCCCTGTCCCGCCCGTTTTATCTTTTGTCTCCAGAATGAGTTGCATACATATGTCTATCCTCTAGAACCAAGTTAGAGTCAAGCCTTACCTCTACTTTGAGTTGGACTTGTCTTCTCCTGCTGAGTTGATCCAGGCTAGTGGACACATGAGACCTTCTTTATTTTCCTCCCTTTCTAAATATCTGTCTCTAAAGCCATCTTTTTCCTTTCTGCCTAAGAAGAAGAGTCTGACCTCCTTTCTCATAGGAAATAGGGTAGCATTTTGTCTCTCTCCCTATGCTACTTCACACTACTTCAACCATCTAATGTAAGTACTAGAACATTGTCAATCAAGATAACATTACCTCCCCCTTTTACACTGAACTTTTGTCAAGGATATAAATGATGGAAGAAAATGGCAGGGGCTAAGGGTTTACAGTGGAAGGCAGAGACTGAGTAGGGAGGTAACACTTTATAGTTGAAGCTCACCAGATCTAAATGAAAGGTGAAGGTGGTATACAGAAACAATAGAAACTTCCAGAGTTCAGGAGAATCAGAACTCCAGTTTTACGAGGGAGTAGAATTTATGCCCAATATAAAATATGGAAAGATATTGGGGGCAGGGTCAGAGGCAAAATGGCAGTACCATAAGGACCCTTGTTTCATCTAGTCCCTAATAACTATCAAACCATTCTGAACACCAATGAATTAAGCCTGAGATGTAAGAAAAAAATATCTGGAACTCTATAAGTAGGAAAGTGACTGCTTTTTGCAAGGTAGGAATTGTAGAGACATGAATCTGAGGGGAAAAATTGGAAGATAAATGGAGTGGGAAATGGAAAAGGATATAGCCCTGGCTGCTAGAAAAGGATATAGCCCAGAGAGCAAAATCCAGAACCCTTGGAAATCTGTTCCAGTGAGGAACTTCCCTGTCTGAAAGGGGCTCAGGGGATGAAAAGGGCAGAACTCCAGGTGGGTCAGTGTGTTCTCAGGATCTCAGGAATCAGAACTAACCAGGATGCCTAAGCTGGTAGAATGTCAAAACAATGGAGCAAGGAAACTGGTTATGGTTTTTGAGCCCAGGAGGTGACTCTCCATCCAGGTCACCATAAAGGCCAGCCAGGCCCATCAGGAGACTACTCTCTTCCTGGGAACACTAAAAGGGACTGGAATGCATAGACCATTTGTCATTGCCCAGGAGGGGCAGAATGGGTGTGCCCACAACCATGCAACAGCTCTAAGGGTGGCGGCCCCACAAAAGACAGTATGGTGACACTCAGCTGTCCCCCAGGAACTGTGGAACAGGTACACACGCAAGCCTACAACTACTCTCAGCCTCAGGGCAATACAAAGGGCAGTAACTCAAGACCCTCGGAATCCTCCAGGAAGGATTACTGTGGGCCCACACTGCAGGAGTCTGCAAAATTTGGCACACAGAAAACTGAAGACTGTTTGTCCAGAGGGTTTATTGAAGAGGGAGGATCACAATCTTTTGGCTCTGGGGCTAGTGATTGGGGCTCAGCCATTTTTATTTTGATCCTCTAAAGAAGCATGGAAAGCCTTCAGGGAACAAAAGCCACATTGAGCCCAGCCCCCTGGCAAGGGGCAGTGCAACTCTGCCAAGGCAAAGACACCTGAGAAGCAGCACAGCAGGCCCCTCCCCCAGAAGACCAACTGGAAGAACAGGTGCACAAGTAGTTTATGGAGCCCAAAAGACTGTAAAACTCCAGCAGTAGGAGGAAATAATATATAGAACTTGAGGTTTTTCTCATGATTCATTTAACTTTTAGTCAAAAATTTTCCATTTCTTTTTTTTAACTAGTTTCTTATTTTATCAACCCTTTGTTTTTAAGTTACCTTTTCACTACTACTTTTTCACTTTTATTTTTTACATCTACATTTTATAGACATATCCTTCATTTTTGGCCTTTTTTTCTCTACTCAGTTTTATTTGTGTATATGTATAAGTTTTGCTTTCTTTGCAATTTTGTTATTCAATATCTTCTAACAGATGAAAATTCACTCAGGAACACGTGGATCACTCTGCTTTGTCAACCCTGTGAGGTTATATTCTCTCCACTCCCCCCATGATGTTTTGTTTTGTTTTGTTTTTGTTTGCTTCTCTGTTTTGGTTTCTGACCACTTTGGATTTGTCTTGTGTGTATTTTGCTTGTGATGGGTATTTGATTCTGCTCTCTCATTCATCCATTCTTCTTTGGGCAAAATGACTAGAAGGAGGAATTCACAACAAAAGAAAGAAAAAGAGGTAATGTTCTCTGCCACAGATCTAATTGATATGGATATAAGTAAAATGTCAGAAATGGAATTCAGGATAACAATTATAAAGTTAATCGCTGCATTTGAAAAAGCATAAAAGACACTAGAGAATCTCTTAGTGCAGAATGAGATCTAATCAGGCTGAACTTAAAAATGCTATATAACTGAGATGCAGTCTGAATTGGATGCTCTAACAGCTGGGGTGAATGAGGCAGAAGAGAGATTAAGTAATCTAGAAGACATGCTGATAGAAAGGAAGGAAGTTGAGGAAAAGAGAAAAACAACTAATAGCCCATAAAGAAAGACTTTGAGAAATTAATGATGCCATGAAACATACCAATGTCAGAATTATTGAGGTGCCTGAGAGTGAAAAGAGAGAGAGAAGGCCAGAAAGTATATTGTAAATATTTATGCCCCCAACATAGAAGCAGCCAATTACACAAACCAATTAATAACCAAAGTAAAGAAGCACATTGATAATAATACATTAATAGTAGGGGACTTCAATACCCCACTCACAGCAATGGACAAATCATCTAAGCAGAAGATCAACAAAGAAACAAGGGCTTTGAATGACACACTGGATCAGAGAGACTTCACAGATATATATAGAATATTCCACCCTGAAACAACAGAATACTCATTCTTTTCGAGTGCACATGGAACTTTCTCCAGGACAGATCACATACTGGATCACAAATCAAGTCTCAACCAATACCAAAAGTTTGAGATTATTCCCTGCAAATTTTCAGACAACAGTGGTTTGTGGCTCTGTAACTTGAACTCAATCACAAGAGGAAATTTGGAAGGAACTCAAATACTTGGAGGTTAAAGAGCATCCTGCTAAAGAATGAATGGATCAACCAGGAAATTAAAGAAGAATTTTGAAAATGCATGGAAACTAATGAGAATGAAAACACATCTGTTCAAAACCTTCGGGATACAGCAAAGGCAGTCCTAAGAGCAAAGTACATTACAGTACAAGCCTCTCTCAAAAAGTTAGAAAAATTTCAAATACACAAGCTAACCTTACACCTAAAGGAGATGGAGAAAGAATAGCAAAAAAAGCCTAAACCAAGCAGGAGAAGAGAAATAATAAAGATTAGAGCAGAAATCAATGAAATAGACCAGAAGAACAGTAGAACAGATAAATGAAACTAGAAACTGTTTCTTTGAAAGAATTAATAAGATTGATAAACCTCTAGGCAGACTTATCCAAAAGAAAAGAGAAAGGGCTTGAATTAATAAGATCATGAATGGAAGAGGAGAGATCATGACCAACACCAAGGAAATACGATTTTAAGAACATATTATGAGCAAGTATATGCCAACAAATTAGGCAACGTGGAAGAAATGGCTATATTCCTGGATACTTATAAACTACCAAAACTGAAACAAGAAGAAATAGAAAATCTGAACAGACCAATATCCAGAAAGGAAATTAAAGCAATAATCAAAAACCTCCCAAAAAATAAGAGTCTGGGGCCAGATGGCTTCCCAGGAGAATTCTACCAAACATTAAAAGAAGAACTGATACCTAGTCTACTGAAGCTGTTTCAAAAAATAGAAATGGAAGGAAAACTTCCAAACTTGTTCTATGAGGCCAGCATTACCTTGATCCCAAAACCGGACGAAGACCCCATCAAAAATGAGAATTACAGACCAATATCCCTGACGAACATGGATACCAAAATACTCACCAAGATACTAGCCAATAGGATCCAACAGTACATTAAAACAGTACATGACCAATTGGGATTTATTCCTGGTATACAAGGGTAGTTCAACATTTGCAAATCAACCGATGTGATAGATCACATTAGTAAAAGAAAAACAAGAACCATGTGATCCTTTCAACTGATGCAGAAAAAGCATTTGACAAAATACAGCATCCTTTCTTGATTAAAACTCTTCAAAGTATAGGGCTAGAGGGAACCTACCTCAATATCATAAAAACCATCTATGAAAAACCCACAATGAATATCACTCTCAATGGGGAAAAACAGAGCTTTTCCCTTAAGGTCAGGAACACAAAAGGGATGCCCACTCTCACCACTATTGTTCAATATAGTACTGGAAGTCCTAGCCTTAGCATTCAGACAACAGAAAGAAATAAAAGACATTCAAATTGGCGAAGAAGAAGTCAAAGTCTCACTCTTCACAGGTGACATGATACTTTATGCGGGAAACCCAATAGACTCCACCCCAAAATTGCTAGAACTCATACATTTCAGCAATGTGGCAGTATAAAAAATCAGTGCACAGAAATCAGTTGCATTTCTATATGACTGAAGAAAGAAAAATTAAGGAATTGATCCTATTTACAAAAATTGTACCAAAACCATAAGATACCTAGGAATAAGCCTAACCAAAGAGGTAAAGGATCTGTACTCTAAAAACTACAGAACACTAATGAAAGAAATTGAGGAAGACACAAAGAGATGGAAAAACATTCCATGCTCATGGATTGGAAAATTAAACATTGTTAAAATGTCTATGCTACCCAGAGTAATCTACACATTCAATGCAATCCCTATCAAAATACCAGGGTGCCTGGGTGGCTCGGATGGTTAAGTGTCTGTCTTCAGCTCAGGTTGTGACCTCCAGGTCCTGGGATTGAGCCCCATATCAGGCTCCCACCTCAGTGGGGAGGTCTGCTTCTCCTTCTTCCTATGTCTTTCCCCTTGCTTGTGCTCTCTCTTTCTCTCTATCAAATGAATAAGTAAAATCTTTTTAAAAAATTACCATTGACATTTTTCACAGACCTGGAACAAACAATCCTAAAATTTGTATGGAACCAGGAAAGACCCTGAATAACCAGGGGAATATTGAAAAAGAAAACCAAAGCTGGGACATCAAAATGACTGACTTCAAGTTATATTACAAAGCTGTGATCATCAAGACAGCATGGTATTGGCACAAAAACAGACACATAGGTCAATGGAACAGAATAGGGAGCTCAGAAATGGACCCTCAACTCTATGGTCAACTAATCTTCAACAAAGCAGGAAAGAATATCTAATATCTAATAGAGAAAAGACAGTCTCTTCAATAAATGGTGCTGGGGAAATTGGACAGCCACATGCAGAAGAATGAAACTGTATCATTTTCTTACATAATACACAAAAATAGACTCAAAATGAACGAAAGACCTAAATGTGAGACAGGAATCCTTCAAAATCCTAACACAAGCTGCAACCTCTTTGACCTCAGCTGCAGCAACTTCTTGCAAGACACATCTCTAGGGGCACCTGGGTGGCTCAGTGAGTTATAGCCTTTGCCTTTGGCTCAGGGCATGATTCCAGGGTCCTGGGATCGAGCCCCACATCAGGCTCTCTGCTTGGCAGGGAGCCTGCTTCCTCCTCTCTCTCTCTGCCTGTCTCTCTGCCTACTTGTGATCTCTGTCTGTCAAATAAATAAATAAAATCTTTAAAAAAAAAAAGACACATCTCTAAAGGCAAGGGAAACAAAAGCAAAAATGAACAATTGGGACTTCATCAAGATAAAAACTTCTGCACATCAAGGGAAATAGTCAACAAAACTAAAAGACAACCCACCAGAATAGTAGTAGATATTTGCAAATGACATATCAGATAAAGGGCTGGTATCCAAGATCTATAAAGAACTTATCAAACTTAACATCCAAAAAACAAATAATCCAGTCAAGAAATGGGCAGAAGACATGAACAGATATTTCTCCAAAGAAGACACACAGATGGCTAACAGACACATGAAAATATGCTCCACATAGTTGTCATCAGGGAAATACAAATCAAAACTACAATGAGATACCACCTCACACCAGTCAATGGCTGAAAGTAAGAAGGTAGGAATCAACAGATGTTGGCAAGAATGTGGGGAAATGGGGAACCATCCTACACTGTTGGTGAGAATGCAAGCTGGTACGCCACTCTGGAAAACAGTATGGATGTTCCTCAAAAAGTTAAAAATAGAGCTATCCTATGACCTAGTGGTTGCACTACTGCATATTTATCCCAAAGATACAGATGTAGTGAAACAAAGGGGTACCTGCACCCAAATGTTCATAGCAGCAATGTCCACAATAGCCAAACTGTGAAAAGAGCCAACATGTCCTTTAATAGATAAATGGATAAAGAAGATGTGGTTCATATATACAATGGAATAGTACTCAGCCATCAGAAAGGATGAATACCTACCATTTACATTGATGTGGATGGAACTGGAGGGTATCATATGGTTTTACTCATATATGGAATATAAGAAATAGCTCAGAGGATCATAGGGGAAGGGGGGGAAACTGAGTGGGAAGAAATCAGAAAGGGAGACAAACCGTGAGAGACTCTGGACTCCAGAAAACAAATTGAGGGTTATGGAAGGGAAGGTGGTGGTGGGGATGGGGTAACTGGGTGATGGACATTAAGGAGGGCACGTGATGTGATGAGCCCTAGGTGTTATATGCAACTAATGAATCATTGAATACTACATCTGAAACTGATGATGTACTTATGATGGCTAATTGAATTTAAAAAAAGAAAGAAAGATGCTTTCTACATCCCCCCCCCACACACACACAAAGATAATGGGGGCAAGAAAGACACACAGACACATGTGGGGCAAAAAAGGAGTTGAAGGAAGGAATAAGCATCAGGAAATTCAACTAGTTTTGCTTCTCTTGTGTCAGTGGCCTTTTATAGTATCTCTGCCTTTTATCTTTTAAGTGCAGACATATCCCCCAACTTAGCAACATTGGTGAGTATAAAGCTCCCTAAAGTGTGTGAGAAAGGAAATGAGGAGAGATGTTGTACTCATTTATCCAGCTGATGCCTGAAAGGCCAATTCTGTTTCTTCCATTGTATGTTAAATATGTTTTTGTGAACTGTTATGATAATGTTTTAACACTATTTCTATAGAAAAGTGCATTCTTCAAATTAGATCACCTTAAAATGAATTTTTGTGATACAGCTTACATGGAGACAGGAACTTTTTCTAGTTTACTGACATTAACTAGATGTTGCAGATAAGGAAAATTCAGGTAAAACAGTGACTTACAAAAGGCATTATGATTAAATTGAACTAAAATTAGAATTTTATGTGCCTTCATTCAATCTGTGAAACTTCTTTTTCTGTTGAATCTCTGGGGAGCATTTGCCTTGAGGGCAGTATTGGTGGAGGAGGATCCAGTCAGGAAGGGAACAAACTTAACCACAGTCTGACAGAAAGATCACTTTCTTTTCCTTACTCTCTCAACTGCTTTGCATTTCTACTTCTCTTTCCATCTATTTCTTTCCTCCTCCTCCCCCTTTCCCTCACCTTCTTTTTTTCATTTGCATGTGTTTTGGGGATGGGGGAAGGTAAGGTGGCAGGGGTTGTTTTTCTCTTCTTTTTCTTTGCTTCCTGCTCTTTCACTGCCCTCAGTGTTTGACTGTGATTGACTCGTTTCAATCTCTTCCTTTTATTTTTCAGTTCTTGTTTTTATATTTTTTGTATCTGCTCCTCCTAGTAGAGAAAGGGGTGTCATTATTACTTTCATTGAAAGAAAAGATTAAGTTCTTTGCTCTTTCTGGCTCTGTGCTAAGCATTATAAAAAGGAAATTGCATAGATAGTGTCTGACTTCTGAAGTATACAATGTATACTCTGATTTTATAACACCCTCATGATTTTTGGCTTTTAGTTTGTTTGTTTCTCAGTTCCATTAAAAATCTGGTGGTAGCAATGAACGGCCTCCTTCCAAAAATGCCTAAGTCATGGACATAATTGATTTGTGTGCAATTTCAGGATGTTCAAAAACTCCTGGAACCCCTTAGGAGTGTATGACCTCAGATCAAGATCATTACAATACATTTCACAAATGTCACACAATTTGATATAGGAGGAATCTTAAAACATCATAGAACATAGTCAATTTTAATTCATTTTGTTAAGAAAATCAATAGGCTATATAGTAGCCATTTTGTGTGGTTGGAGAGGTAAAAGGAGAAGAAACATTATCAAATTGTTAGTAGATTATAACATCATCCAAAAGGAACAAACATTTATTGAGCACTGCTGACCACAAACATACCTATGTATAAAATTCCTACGTGATATAGCTGCTATAAAAATTATATATGTACACATATATACAAATATATGTGTGTGTGTAATATATAAAGTATGTATAATATAAAATGTTATATACATGTTAAATTTTCACAACACCTGTATCATGTAGAATTTACACTGAGATAAGGAAATTGGGGCTCAGAGAGATCAAATAGCTAACTCAAGCCACCTATTAGGAAGTTTAGATAAAGATTCTAACCCACGTCTTACTCTAGGCCTCTCTTGGAATATAATTTCTTACATATCTTTTCTATTCAGCACAAAACTTAGCACATAGGAGGTATTCATGGAAGGTTGGAGTATTGATTGAATTAAATCAAACAAAGTAAAGTACAGAACCCTGCAGTAGATCATTGGAGACTTGAGGCCACTGTCCCCACTCATATTCACCATTTAATTTCATTTCTTTAGAGAAAAGGAAGGGACATTTTAACAAGTTCTGAAGAGTAGAGAGAGTCTACAAAATTGCAGAGAGATATAGTAATTTTCTTCTATTCATTAGAGAAATATGTCAGTTCTAGCAGTGTGAGGGTAACGGACTTGAATGTGCCAATTTTCATTTGGAAGGAATTACTGCAAAGTTAATACAATATTAACTTGAGGAAACCATTTTTGATTTGCTAAGTCCTCTGAACATTAAAGGAGGCATTCTGACTAAAGTTCTTGAAATATAAAGAACAATTTGAAACATGCCTAGGAGGAAAATACAGCAATTGGAGCATAAGGAAGTTCTCAAACGAAGTTTGATTTTAAAGGAAAAAGAATATCATTGATTCAGTAAACTGTTCAGAATGTATATGTATGATCTGAGGCTGGCTAATGACGGAAGCCATAATTTGAAGAGAAGTTGGTGACGAAAATGAAAGCAATATTAGAATGTGGACAACTCTGAGATAGAGGCTGATTATATTTCCAAAGAATAATTTTAGGGAAGCTAATAAACACTAAACAAAGTTGAACACAAAGTACTTCAGAAGTAACTATCATCTTAGAAGCCACTCAAGACAGTGGAATAATGACGAATCAGTGATTATGTTGCCTTGCTTGATAGTATCATGATTTAAAAATAAGTCCATGTTGACTTCAGGTCAAGGTAAGTTCATGATGCGTAGTTTTTAAGTTTCTCCAATTCCCCTTCCTAAAAACATACTAAACAATTAAAATAGCAAAAGAAAACTTCTATTCACAACATCCTCAATGAACAAAACTAACATCACAACATCCTCAACTAACAAAACATCCCCCATGGACCTCAGAATACCATTTCAGATTATGGTTTGCCTTACCCAAACACAAACAATACAGGACATGTCTGGGCTTACCAGCTATGCAGAGGTAATGGAGGGGAGAGAAAGAAAGTTTTAATGGTTCTGTGAACACTGGAATACAGATTTCCTCTGATTTTAGAAAGTTCATGTTAGGCCATTTCACTTGTACAAAAGACCTACATTGGTACCTATTTTTGCGATCTAAAAGAAGTCCAAAGAGCATTTTTATTTTTATGAAGAAAGATAAAAAGCAAAAATAGTGTTCAGTGTTTATAGATGAAGTGAGCACCCAGAGCAGTGAGAGTGGCACCCTGAAGCTCCTTCCCTGGGAACTACACTTAGCATCTCAGCATCCAGCTGCCATAGCTTTGAATTCTATCCATGAGCATCTGTGCTTTATCTCAATTTATTTTGTGCATGCATTAGCAAGATGTGTCCTTAGGTATCAGAAAAGCTTAAGAGAGGTTATTTGTGGGGGGAGGGGCTGGGAACTCTAAAAAGTTTTTCATATAAGTTATCATAATTAGTTCTTCACTTCATGACATTTTGGCTTGTGAAAGCTTTCATAAGAACATTCTACTTTCAGTTAGTGAGGGAAAACTACAGTGATTGCCAAGATATACTCCAAAGGAGAGAGAGAGAGAGAGAGAGAGAGTCCTTCCTGGAATGGAATTCTCAGCAAATTGAATATTGTGAGAATAACAGTGAAAAGGAGAAGACTTCAGGCTCCAGTTATGGGTGACTGGAATGAGAAGAGCACAGCTATACACTCAAGCACTATGGAGAGAGCAGAAGGTAATGCTGTGGCTCAAATGCTCAAAGAACTCAGAAATATCTAATAAAATTCCTGTCCTAAGGAAAATACTGTGAAGAGAATTCAAATTGAGCAGGACAGGAACTCTTAGGGCAAAGGGGAGAAAAGGATCAAACACTTTGGGGGAAGGTAGGATTCCAAAGATGGCAGATCTCAGAAAGTGGGTATGACTGCATGAAGAGGCTATTTTTATCTCTATTTGTATCTTTATCTATAGTCTTTGTAAACAGTGCAGGAGAAGGCTCTCAAGCAGTGGACGTAGGAAAGCTACCATAGTGCATCTCAATTCTCTACAAGGGAATCATTTTTCCAAAGATATGGAACACTTAGATTTGTTTATACATGAGCAACAGAAAAGAATATTGTCAAGTTACTAAATATACCACTATTTTAAAAAATGGACCACATGATGAAACTGGATAATTAATGTATTCTAGAAAATATACAACAAAAATCAGATGAAAACTAAATAACAGAATTATCCAAAAGAAATTAAGATAACAATAAGTAAAAAGTATGAAAGAACAGCATACATTATAATTAGGAAACTGAGAAATGAGGTGGCTAAACATCAGTTGGGGATTGGTAAGATTCAGAATGGGCTCAAGTCATGTAAGGGCTGGCCTATTTACAGATGTGTCCCTTTTTGGTCCTAACTGAAATTTATAAATTCCTCTCTTTCCTGCATGGCTCTGAACTCTAATTTTCTCCATACACCTTGAACCTATGAAAAGTTTTGCTCAAATTCTCATCTTTTCAGTTACTCTTCTCAGATTCCTTTGTTTTTCCAGATCAAGTCCCCATATATCCTCACTGCCTGAGTGAGAATTCTTCAAATACCTTCATATTGTCCTAAGACAGTCTAGTCCACCATTGTCAGAAATAGAAATTGGGAAATACAGTTTATAAAGGAGAAAAAGTAAGAGGAAGATAGAAAGAAAGGGAAAGGGAGAAAAGGAGAGAGAAATAATTCAAGAGAAAAATGAGAGCATGAGAGCTTTGGGAGACAGGAAAAGAAGATCCAACATAAGCATAATTTATATTGGAGGAAGAAGATGAAAGCAATAGAACAAAACAAATTAAAAAATCCATAGTGCAAGAAGATTTTCTTTAAGAAAATTGGAAATCTTTCTTTAAGAAAATTGGAACTTCTGTTGTGAAAGATCACCCCATTAACCTTGGCAAATAAACTCAAAATTGTAAACACTAAGATATCATCTAGTAAAACTAGATGGTAAAGCAAGCACTTTTTGGACATCGGGCATAAAGAGAAAGTTACTTATGAAGAAAAAATAAAATTACATTTTCATCAGATTTATCTACAGCATAATATAATAGAGCAACATTTAAGAGACTCAAGAAAAGAAAACATGAAACAGATTTTACATACATGAAAAGTGCTTTTAAGTATAAACTACAGAAAAACAAAGCAGTTGTGAACATGCAAGGACTCATGGAATATTTTTCCCTGAAAAATCTACCTAGAAAACAAGATTCAGGCAATCAAGTAACATAAGATGCTTCAGCTAAGTTCCAGGAGCATAATAATTTGCCAATAAATGTTAGTTGAACAAGTGGATAGATGTATGGACACATTTGAGGAATAAATTTCTGAATTTATTCTTCAAAATCTTACCTGATAGGGAAAAGGAAAGAGCTATCCCTATTAGTAGTTAACAGTAGCAATGTGAAGTCAGGGAATGTTAGTTCTGGGGAAATTTTAAAGATTTTATTTATTTATTTATTTACGTGTGTGAGAGAGAGAGAGCGCGCGCGCGCGCGCACGCAAGCAGGCAGAGTGGCAGGCAGAAGCAGAGAAGTAGGCTCCCTGCTGAGCAAGGAGCCCGGTCATGCAGGACTCAATCCCAGGATCCTGGGATCATGACCTGAGCTGAAGGCAGAAGCTTAAGCGACTGAGCACCCAGGCGTCCCAGTTCTGGGGAAATTTTAGATCAAGATGAATAAACTCTCAGAATGATTTGCCCAAGATGCACAAATAGCCCATGGGTGAGCCAGGAAAGGGATCCAGAGTTTTCTGAAGCTTATTGAATTTCTCTTGAAAAACTCATTTGCTGACAAGGTATAAACTTTTAAATAGCATCATTCATTTTCCCCCCAAAATAAACTAATCCTGTTCTCTGTATCCCATAGTAAAATGTTTCTTGAAGACTAGGTCATAACTTTTCCTTTCATTAACTTTTCCAGCAACAATATGTTTATTATAGAAAAATTAAAAAAAAAAAACTTCACTTATAATCCTATCACCCAAACAAAACTCTTTTTTTTTTCCCCAAAGATTTTGTTTATTTATTTGACAGACAGAGATCACAAGTAGGCAGAGAGGCAGGCAGAGAGAGAGGAGAAAGCAGGCTGTCCAGGGAGCAGAGAGCCTGATGTAGGGCTCGATCCCAGGACCCTGGGATCATGACTTGAGCCGAAGGCAGAGGCTTTAACCCACTGAGTCACCCAGGTGCCCCACCCAAACAAAACTCTTATGAGTTACATTTTTATCTTCACTTTTTAAGACTTTTTCATTCTTTGAACAAACACACATTGTGTTTAAAACAAAATAAGAATCATATGGTCATATTGTTTTATGGTCTTTTTCATGTCATATCTGATATATCAGTCATATCATGGTCATCTTTCATTATCAAATATAGAACAAAACCCAGGAAAAATACTTTAAATATTTTAAAATGGATCTTCTATTGATAGAAATGTCAATTCTAATGTTTATCTTATGTTTTCTTTTCCTGAGTAGTACATGATTTCAGTTCATGCAATATCATTTATAAATAGTATAACTTTTGTTCTTAATTTATGTTCTCCCTTTATATTTAGTTGACATAAATCTTAAACTTGCCAAGCTGATTAGTTACACCTCCTGAGGTCCCCCTGAAACCTGGAGTCAGTGTCATCAGATGGGATTTTTCCTAGGGTTGGGAAAAAGAGAGGAGTCAAGAAGTGGAGAGAATCACTATATGCTGAAGGGAAAGTGGCTGTGAGTGATAAACTGGAATTAAATATGTTTGGCCATTTTCATCAGGCCTCTTATGGAGATGCCATAATGAGATGTGGCTCTGAGGAAGAAGGAAGCCTCCTGTTTATAGCTTGGGGCTGAAGAAGTCTGGAGAAGCTATAGAGGGCAACACCAGCTGACATCTTGGAGGCTGGGAGTGGAACAGCACTCAGCCCCTCTTCCTTTGTTAGTTCCACTCCATGTCATATCAGACATATTCAAGGGCAGCCATTACTCATCAAAGGTATTCTCATATAACCAAGTGAAGGTTTAACAGCAATTGACTGCTTGACTTGATATTACCTTTAGATATTTAATGCAATATTTGTTAATTTCAGTTTTTCCATTTTTTTTCTTCTTTTGTATTGTGGGCCCAATATTTTCTTTTCTTCTTCAGGCATAAAACCATTTTTTAGGCCCTTGAAATGCTTCTAGCCCTGGACACTGTGCCTGTACTGCCCAGTATAATGGGTAGAAAGGATCTGCAACCCCCACTTGGGCCTCACCTCTCTCTGTTCCATGAGGTGCTGTTGCTCCTGCTGTGGTTGGTATTCTTATTACTACTACCATTGTCCCATCTCAGAGATGTGAAGGTGCCAGTGCTCCCTTGCCCCTGGCTTCCTGTGGTTATTTGGGTTTTGTCACTGTCTAATCTTACAGGTGATGGTGGCTTTCCCTTCTATACCATCTCACACCTCTGAGTCTTAAAGATTCCTTTTTTTTTTTTCATGAGTTGTTTTGAAAGGATGAGTGTCCAACAAGAACCCAGTACTTCTTGAAACACTGGTTGGTATCTTTCTGATAGACTTTCTGGCTGTCTTCTTGGCTCTTTATTCTGTCTCAGTGTCTGGTATATATTATTATCATTGTTGTTTTTATTATTTGGTATCTTTGGCTCTTGGCTCTGAGGCCCAAAGTTCAGTCCTGTTCCATTCGACACCCAGGCTCCCAGAACCTGTGCTTACATCTCACTTACCAGGACCTATTTAATTGGGATCAAAAAAGAGGCTGGGCTTATGGAGCAGGATAAACAAGGGGTTTGGAAGTAGGCAGACCTGGGTTCAAATTCTAGTACCACTGCTTGCTAGTTTTATTGATTGATTGATTGCTAGTTTTATTACTTAGATCCATTATAAGACCTGTGAGACAATTTTAGTATGTGTAAAATGGATAAATTAATGCCCAATCTCTCTCTCTCTCTCTTTCTTTTTTTCTTTTTTTGGGGAGGTTTAAATAGGATAATGGATATGCCTGGTATAAAGTAGATACCTTCAAATTTTAGTTTCCACCTATTTGTATGAGTTTAGATTTACACCTTTGCATCCTTCTTTCTCTTTCACTATTGCAGTTCAAAGGTTGCAACAGAGAAAGGAATAAAAATGATTTGTTTCACTGTGGCATTTGAATAGCAGAGATGATCATTTCTAGCTAGTAATATATCGCTATTATGTAGGTGAGCCTATTATCTCATTTTATATTCCTCCTTAGGCAATTGCTTTTCTTAGAGCGTTTGTTTCTATGTACTTGACCTTGACTCACTTTCTGATTTATTTATTACTTAACATAACCATTAGCTTGTTCGATTACCTTTAATTAAGTTGTATTGGTTCCTAAACATGGAAATGGCCTTGTTTCTTGGTTGGCCAAGTTCCACCTTTGCTGAGTGTAACAATTCAGTAAACTCATTTTGCCCTTTATAATGTTAAAAAAAAATTCAACTGAGTAAATTTGAAGATATAATTGGCTTTTTTAAAAGATTCATGAATCAGGCAGCAACCTATCTAGCAAGTAGAGGGGCTCTCAGGGGAGTTGGACAAAGTAGAAGGTTTTCCTAGGAAGGAGGGTAAAGCAAGAAAGTTATAAGCAAAATAAAGAAAGGATTGTTTCAGACAAGATCACCTTCCCTTAGGGGGAAAGACAAGAGATCTTATTATGCAGATGACCTCATGTTCCTTTGAGGGAATAGAGAAAGTCCAGACAGATTACCTCATTGGTGCTCCTCCGAAAATTCCTGACTGACCTGGTTAAGACTCATCTTTCTGAAAGAGGTTGAAATTGCAATTAGATTAGGTTTTAAGCCCCAGTTACTGACTTGGGGCCTTAACCTAAGTGACACCATTTTGGGCCTGAGTTTTCTCTTTAATAATAATAAATGTGGTACTTCTGTCTCCATATTTCTTTCAGAAGAAACATCAATTAAAAACGTGTTTTAGTGCAATGAACATTTTAATAATAGTATCTATTTTAAAAAATAAACATAATTGAGTCTTCAACTGGTAAAGAGCCATTTATGTTGTAGCCTTTAACTAATGGAAACATTCAAGAAACCAACATATTAGATTTATTACTAAAAGCCTCTATGTAGGTATATACACTTCTATGACATAGCTCTATAATTTATAATTGATTAAACAGTTGGTATTCCTGATCATTCCTTAAACCCTTGGTCAAAACCCAAATCTTCTCTCATTATTTTTTATATGAAAAAACCTGATTCAGTTATGTCACTATGACTTCCAGTACCGTTTCAGTTTCCCCTAGTGTTCAAATAATAGGATTAGCAATTTAGTAGCCCACTACAGAAGGGAGAACAGGAGACTGAAGGAGAGGATCAATAGGGATGCACACACAGTCCCTCAGAGACACTCCTATTCACACTGACACTCAGTGTTGGGTGAGAGTAAAAGAAACTCTTTATCCTTGAAAGCTTCTAAATTTTGGACCCTTTTATTTCTCAGGGAGGATAAACCAGCTTTTCTCAGTTCTGGGTCCTTCTCAAAGGTAGTATAATTTTCTTTTTAGGGAAATAAATCTTTTGTGCCTTAGGGTCTAAAGGAGAGCTGGTGGGGTATCCTGGGAATGAGTTGAGGCCCAGGAAGTGTCAGGATTTGTGCACAATGAAAGGAATTTCTGTGAGTATTGTTTCATGTGGTGGCCAGATGAGAAGCCTACCCAGCCCTGCGTTCTTGGAGTCGTTTATGGAGGTAGAAAGAAATCTTCATCAGGCAGGAACTTCATGAAAAAGACCCCATGGTTTATGTTTCCTTTGTAGTTCTTCAATCCCCCTGGTCCCTGTGACCTGTCATGGGGCTCCTCCCATGTGACTCCAGCATGCTCACCAGCAAATACCCTGGAGACTTGTGCTCACCAGAGACCACTGATAGCTCTGATAGTCATTTAACAAAGATTTCTATATGCCAGGATCTTCAAAGTTTGTTCAAAAATTACCATATGCCAGAATCTCTTAGTGTGGGGTTAGACCTTTGAAGGGAGAAGGACAAAACCTAAAAGGGTTCATAACCTCTCCCCTCCTGTTTTTACCCTGAATTATGTTTCTTCATAGAACTCAATCATTTAAAACATTATTTTTAAGTTTATTTATATTTTTTAGTACATCTACACCCAACATGGGGCTCAAACTCATGACCCCAAGATCAAGAGTCACATGCTATTCGGACTGAGCCAGCCAGGCACCCCAATCACTTTTTATATGTCTCTTTGTTATTGTCTGTTTTACTGTTAGAATGCAAGCCCAAGAGAGAGGAAACTTTGTCTTCTTTATTGCTGTCTCTCCAGTTTCTAGAACAGTGCCTGGCACATACCGTGTATTTGACAAATATTTGCTGCATAAATGATTGAATGAATCCCATTGTTTTAGTCCATGAAAGTTAAGCAGCCTTGTATATTATTTTTATCTTCTCTTTCTAAAATACTCTTAGGCTTTTATACCTAAAGTAAATATTGCCTTTTCCGCCTCTTTCCCAAAAAATGCTTATGCTGGATCATTTATAGTCTATGGAGCTGCATAATGAACAGGCTAAGTGAGAAAGGAACACTGCATACCTTGTAGAGTCTCTCATCTTCCAGAGCCTTACAGAGCCAATTCTTTTATGAAAGTCTTCTTATGAAAGATCTATTGGAGTTTTATAATCATCTACTTCAACTTGTATTTATAATTTGAAGCAAAAAAGAGATCATTTCTGCATGAAAAACAAACCCTTTTTGGTGGTGGTTTTGTGTGGTGGAAGCAAGGAAGGCATAGGCTCAGAAGCTCCCACCCACCTCCTCCCCACCATCACTGTTGTCACTCAGATTCTTACTCCCACTGACCTCCCTTGCCTGAGGACAGGAGGATTCTCTACTGTCATCTTTGCCAATGAAATTTAAGATGCGTCATTTTCTATTTCTATAGCAGTTGTCTGCTAATTTTCTAATAAAGGCTTCATTGATGTGCCAAAAAAAAAGATTATTTAGACAACCCCGGTGACCATGTCCATGACTTTTCTTTCTTCATCTATCAATCACAGACTTATTCAACTTAGCTAGTGTGATCTCCTTTTAATAAAACCTGTGTCAATAGGTTCCAAACCTTTCATCACTTTGTGTTTACATATTGATTTTCTTTATAGTGTTCTTGAAACTTAATTTGAAAACTGGCATTAGCTTTTTAGCATGCTAGAGTTTTCTTTCTTATAGAGATCAATCATTTTCTGTTTTGCTCTTTTGGGTAGTCTCCTTGACTTGAGATTTATAATGCTTTACTATTTTACCTAGCCTTTTCTTTCTGCTTATATAGCCCTTTAAAAACTTTTATTGATAGACTCTACCTCTACCAAAAGGTCAACATAGCATTCTGGATTTTAAAAATGACATTTTTAATGTTCAAACTTCTCTTGACTTTCTTTTCTTTTTTCTTTTTTTTTTTTAGATGGGGGTTGGCAGAGGGAGAGGGAAAGATAGAATCTTAAGCAGCCTCCACACTCAGCATGGAGCCCTTCAGGAGGCTCAGTCTTACCACCCAGAGATCATGACCTGAGACAAAATCAAGAGTTGAATGCTCAACCAACTGAGCCACCCAGGCGCCCCTCTTAACTTTCTAATGAAGACTTTTAATTCCCAAGGAAAGGAAAAACATTTTCTTATATTAAGTACAAGTTAAAAGAAACTTTTTTGGGAGAGAGTGTACATGTACCTGCATCTGACCCTAATTTTTTTTCTTTTTTTCATTGCCTTAGAGACCACTGATAGCTCTGGTCATCACTTAACAAAAATTTCTATATGCCAGGATCTTCAAAGGTTATTCAAAAATTACCATATGCCAGAATCTCTTGTTGTGGGTTAGACCTTTGAAAGGGGAAGGGCAAAACCTAAAAAGGTTCATAACCTCTCCCCTCCTGTTTTTATCCTGAATTATGTTTTTCATTTCCATGTTGCCAGTTTGTGGGAATATTTACATACGAACACTGAAGTGAGGACTGCACCTGCTCTCTCTCTCTCTGGAGCCTCACCACAGTCCTCTGTGTTAGGTATTATTCTTAGACTTAATTTTCAGATGAGAAAACTGAGACTTGGGGAGTATCCCATCCAAAGTAATAGAGTAGTACTTGGTAGAGTACTGTACTTGAAGTCAATACCTATCTGACTCAAGACTCTATATGCTTCACCAGCATGCTATAGTGCTTCTAGAATGATTCATGCCTTGTGTAATTATCCCTTTCCAAGTCCATTGTTTCTTCAGTTTTTGATCCTGTCTTCATTGCAATTGTTTACACTTGTACAAAGGCAGCAAAGCGTGGTGATTCAAAGCAGGCGCTAGAGCCAGGTCAAGTGGGTCCAGATCCAGAGCCACCACATATTAGCTGTGTAGTCTTGGGTGAACTCCGCAGCCTTTCGTGCCTTGGAATCCTTATTTGAAACAGGGAATGATAGTGCCTACCTCCTATGGTTTTAATATTTAAATGAATCATCAATACATGTGAAGTGTTTAGAACAGTTCTTGGTGTGTGGGAAGTACCAGTGAAGAGTTAATACTGGTGCTTATTTATTTATTTATTTATTACTTGTTTATGTATTAGTTTAGTACACATACTTACTGAGCACTGTACTGTTAGTGCCAGGCATCATGCAAAATTCTGAACGTAGAGAAATGGTTACCATAGAATCTTTTCCTTAATGTGTTCACATCTAGTGGTGGATCATAAAAGATGGTGCTCACAAGGGGGGACACCCCATATTTAAAAAGACAATCCAAATACTGGATGGTCTATCTAAGTTTACTAAATTTTGGAGAAGATGATTACTGAGTGGCAGAATGAGGATCTCCCTCCCACACCAGTGCTTTCTGATGGATAGCCAGCTACCCACTCCCATTCCATTCACCTTTTTGCAAGGTTACTTTTCCAATCCTCACATTGAGAGATGGAGTCTATTTCCTTTACCTTGAATTTGGACTAGACACGTGTGACTAGCTTTGACCAATAGGATGTGGTGAAGATGATGTGGCATGACTTGTACACCCTGACCTTAGGAGGCCTTACAGATTCCCTTATTGCCCTCTCGGGATGTGGCCTCCATGTAAGGCAGCTGAGGCTGGATTACTGAATGATGAGGTGGGGAGTGGAGAGAGAAACCCAGCCAGTCTGCTGCTATTTCAGTCACCTCAGCTGGGTGTCAGCCATGCGAGTGAAGCCTGGCACCCTGGATCCTGTGGCTTTATGTTGAGCTGCCCCAGCCGATACCGTGTGGAACAGAGTTGAGTTGCCAATCTGCCCAAGTTGCAGAATCATAAGCAAATAAATAAAATTAATGGTTGGGGTTGTTTGGGGATGGTTTGTTTCATAGCATTAAATGCCTGGCACATAGGAGGGCTTGCAGCTTCTGTTTTCACTGTCTTGGAAGTCAGCCACCATGTATAAAGCTTGGGTTACATAATGGAATAATGAGAGACCATGTGGAGAAAGTTAAGTCCCAGCCTGCCAGTCATTTCTGCCAAGGCCCCAGGCTTGTGGGTAAAGCCACCTCCTTAGGCCTCCCAGTGTAGCTGAGCCACCAGCTAAGTGCAGCCTTATGAGAGAGCCCCAATAAGACCAACAGAATTGTGGCAGTTGTTTGAAGCCACTATGTTTTGCGATAATTTATTACTATGCAGCCATAGGTAACTGAAATACCCACAGTGCACCATGGCTTCCTAGAAGTGAGAGTACCGAAGTCCTGGGCTAGTGGTGTATTAGGGAATAATCATTTTTACCCATCATCAAGTACTTTCTATGTGCCTGGTACTTCACATACATTGCTTTGTTTTATTTAACCTGCATGGTAACCCTGTATGGCAGGTAATTCAGCAGATGAGAAAACTAAACTGCAGAGACATTAAGGAACTTGTTCAAGGCCTCCCAGGGAGCACAATCACTGCAGGATATCAGGTGGAAGGTAATGCTTCATTTCAGGCTTTCTCCAGTTTCCCTGTTTCTATGGAAGTGGTCGCTTCTGCATCTCACCAGCTTCCAGCCTCATATCCCTCCCGTGGATCCAATCAGTTCTCATGGCTGAAGCCAGTGTTATCAGATGACTATGGGATCTTTGGCTCACCTTAGTAACACCTGGCTGTCTATAGGATAAAAGCCCATGGCAGGGGCGCCTGGGTGGCTCAGTGGGTTAAGCCTCTGCCTTCAGCTCGGGTCATGATCTCGAGGTCCTGGGATCGAGCCCCACGTTGGCTTTCTGCTTGGCAGGGAGTCTGCTTCCCCCACTCTCTCTCTGCCTGCCTCTCTGCCTACCTGTGGTCTCTCTCTCTCTCTATCTCTCTCTGTCAAATAAATTAATAAAATCTTTAAAAAAAAAAAAAAAGCCCATGGCATACAAAACCTCTCTGCCTGCTTCTCCAGCTGCACTCTTAGCACCCCCTTCATTTATCTTTTTGCCACGTGGAGTTGCTTGCACAGCCCAACCCCATCTTGTGTCACTGGTCTGAGCTTATGCACAGATGGCTGTGCCAGGAGTGCCCTCCTCGCCTCCCCCACCTCCCAGCATATCCATTCACCCTCCAGGACTTCACTCAAGGTTTTCCTTGACCATGAAGTCTCATGACCTGGTATCCTCCAGGCACAGTTGTCCACTCCTCACTTTTGGCCCCACTGAAACTGTACACTTTCCTAGCAGAACACAAGTAACACCTGGTTGTTTTTAAGTCAGTTTTTAGCAACCCAACTATGAGCTTCTTAATTTTTTATTCATCACTGGATGAATAAAACACTAACACTTAGCCTGGACTGGTCCTTAATGAGAGAAGTGTTCCAGTAAAGAAGTGAAAGGATCAGGTCAAATCGTCAAGAGCCTTGAATGTCATGCTAGAATAATCCAAGTGTCTACCACCTGGATGTCCCCACGTCCTCCCCTTCTCGGGCCACCCTTTCATCTTATATTCAAAATGACAAAGTATTTACCTTGCATTCTGCACTGTACAGAGAGCCCACCATCACCCTCCTCCTCTTCTGGTTTTCCCCCCAAAGATCTCAGGGGCTTTAAAGAATGAGGAGTACAATAGCCAAACTATGGAAAGAACCTAGATGTCCATCAATAGATGAATGGATAAAGAAGAAGTGGTATATATATATATATATATATATATATATATATATATATATATGTGTGTGTGTGTGTGTGTATATATGTATATATATATGTGTGTGTGTGTATATATATACACACACACACACAATGGAATACTATGCAGCCATCAAAAGAAATGAAATCTTGCCATTTGTGATGACGTGGATGGAACTAGAGGGTATTATGCTTAGCGAAATAAGTCAATCAGAGAAAGACAACTCTCATGTGATCTCCCTGATATGAGGAAGTGGAGATGCAATGTGGGGGGTTTGGGGGATAGGAAAAGAATAAATGAAACAAGATGGGATCAGGAGGGAGACAAACCGTAAGAGACTCTTAATGTCACAAAACAAACTGAGGGTGGCTGGGGGTAGGGGGGTAGGGAGAGGGTGGTGGGATTATAGACATTGGGGAGGGTATGTGATATGGTAAGTGCTGTGAAGTGTGTAAACCTGGCGATTCACAGACCTGTATCCCTGGGACTAATAATACATTATATGTTTATAAAAAAATTTAAAAATTAAAAAAAAAAGAATGAGAATAAAATAAGGGGCTCTTTGCTCCCTTAGTTACCTCTCCCTCCCATTTCCTGCTTGTGCTCACAGTCTCATTCTTCTGGTGGCTACCTTATACTGCTTTACTCTTGATTTTCCTTCAAGTCTTTTGTTCTCCCAAAGCGGCTTGAACACAAGGCTATGGTGGTTGGAAGACCTTTTCCCCCCTGCTTGTGTTTACAGTTTGTTTGTTTTTTTTAATTTATTTATTTGTTAGAGAGAGAGCGAGCAAGTACAGGCAGACAGAGTGGTAGGCAGAGGCAGAGGGAGAAGCAGGCTCCCCGCCGAGCAAGGAGCCCGATGTGGGACTCGATCCCAGGACGCTGGGATCATGACCTGAGCCGAAGGCAGCCGCTTAACCAACTGAGCCACCCAGGCGTCCCTTGTGTTTACAGTTTTGAATAAATAATATATTCCTATGGTTTAAAATCAGATTATATAGAAGGGTGCCTAGTGAAAATTCTCACTCCTACCCCTGCACTTGTCTGTCCTATTTCCCCCCATTTCCCACCCCAAGTAGCTATTTTATTAGCTTTTTTGGTATCCCTCTAGGGCTTACTTATGCAAATATAATACAATGCAAATATAGAAAGCTGCTTTTTTTTTTCCCTGCTGAACACTGCTGGCAAAAGCTATGAAAATAGGCCGCCTGGACCCACTTGCAAATCTGTGCTGTCATCTGCTCTCTGTGGGGCCTTACCCCTGCCCAGAAAAATCCTTTCTTTTCCATTTTCCTACAGAGATAATTTCCACAGTGACAGTATTTCTTGAGAAGAAAACTTGGGACACATGGTCTAAGAAGTGAATTTGTGTAATATATGGGTCCAGGTCATGGATTTGCATGTGGGACCAAGGTCTCTATAGTTATTCCAAGCCTCCTTAATCCTGAAGACCAGGCTCCTTTTCTGGGATAGCAGTCTGTTAGTATTATTTAGGCTGACAGCTCAGGAAAGAATTGAAAATAATTTAAACTTGAAGATTAGGTATCACTGTCCTGACATGGTGGATGTACACTAGACAACTTTTTGCTCTAGGCCTCCAACCAGCTGCCATCTGACTCGGCCTCCCTCCCTCTGCTTAGAACGTCTCCTCAATCTTTTTACATCTCTTGTAAGTCCTGGGACTCTCACTGCTGTCTCCCTTTCACAGACTGCCCCCTCCCAAATGCCCTTCCTTTTGTTTTATACACGAAGTGATTTAGTTTGGGGGGAAGGGGTCACATGTGAGGCAGTCCTCTGGGAACTATCAGAAGTAATGGGGAGCTCTTGAGCAGCACTAAATTTGAACAGTCAAATTACCAGGGAGTAATAATTTGCATATAGATAGGAAGGCATCGGAGTGCTGCTCATTAAGATGAATGAGATCAGATTCTCATTGGATTTATCATTTAACAAACATCTCACTTTTGGGGTTAGCACCTTTTTATACATTTATTCCCTGTATAATTTTATGGCAGAGATAATTATTGTTCCCTAAATATTCCAAGTATTCTCCTGTGTTCCCTAGCCTCATTTGCAGTTAGGTTGGGCCATGTGACTTTTTCTGACCAACTGAACACTTCTGGGCAGAAGTGATGTGTCTTTTCTGGACTAAGACAATTTGGAACCAGTGTGCCTTTCCTATCTCTCCCTTCCCCTCAGTGTAGGTCAAGCATTCCAGATAGCAGAGCTACAAGCTTCAGGAGGTCCACCTGACCCACACTGGACTGTGGTGATAGTAGAAAAAAAAAAACAACTATTGTGACAAGCCATTGAAATTTTGAGATGTTTTTATTAATATTTTGAGATATTTTATTAATATTCTGGAGATTTTTATTAATCTTTAAGTAAGTATTAATTTTTATTAATCTTTAGTCATATACCTATGCTACTTGGACCAACATTTTTGGAAATTAAAATCTAAAACCTAAAATCTCTAAAACAATATTGCATGTGTTTGTGTGTGTGCGTGTGTGTGTATGTTGCTTAGGACATGCAGATGTGTCTCCACATTCTGCACAAATTATAATTTGGAAAATCTTTATAACTGTTTATATGTTTTGAGGTCCCATTAATGTATAAGCAAATTTTATTAAGGTATTCTAGTATCTTAGTACTCCTATTCTCAAAGCCATCAGTGTATGAAATATGAAATATAAGCTTCTACTGTGTTGTCCCTTCACTTATTCCTCATTCTGTATATTCGGATACAGGTATAACTTTCTGCTGGCCCACTTTCAAATTTCTTCAGGCTTTCCCAGAAACAATTGTGCAAAATCCTGGCTGGAGCTTTGTTTTCTTAAAGTTTTTCAAGGTGAATATTGTAATCCTTCCCCGTTCTTAGGGAAGTGAAATTTGTTTGGAAGCTTTCTACCTAATAACCTATTCAAAGGCTCCTAATGACCAGTCTAATTTTCTGTCACCCAACATAAACAAATAGCTGGCCCTACTCTGGCTCCTCCAATACCTTTTCTTCTCCTAGCAGCTTGGTTCTCTCACGCAATGCTTATTTCAGCTAAAATTTCATTACTTCCGTGGCTGTCACACAGTTGTTTTATGAGTTTTCTAGGACTGCCATAACAAAGTACCACAAACTGAATGGCTTGAAAAACAGAAATTTATTGTTTCACAGCCTGGAGGCTCACAGTCCATGATCAAGGTATTAGCAGGGCCATGGTCCCTCAGAAGTCACCAGAGAAGGATTGTTCTAGAACTCTCTCCTAGCTCCTGGCAGTACCTTGGCTTGTGGCAGTTTACCTCATCGTTACATGGTTTTCTCCCTGTGTGCATGTCTGTGTCCAGACTTCCCCTTTTTATACAAACATCAGTCAGATTGGAGTAGAGGCCTACCCTACTCCAATATGACCTCATTTTAATGAATTACTTCGGCAACGACCCTATACCCAAATAAGGTCACATTCCGAGGCACCAGACCTTAAGACTTCAATATATGAGTTTTGGGCGACATAATTCAACCCATAGCAGTCATTAGCATTCTCATTGTCAAACATATAGTCATAATGTTTAACACGAAAGGCCTTAAAGTCATACTCATTGTGTTGAAATCTCATTTTCTGCCCTTTGAACCTCAGTTTCTCTGTCTCTAAAATGGGAACATTAATCATTCATTACCTTTTAGGGTTGTTGGAATAATTCAACAACATTCCGTCTTGGTATTGGCCATGAACACGAAATTTCATGGCTTCAAGACCAAAAACAAAGTAAACAATTACAAAGTGCCTCCATATTCTAAAGTGAGCTGCCAGACCACTGATGTAAGACATGCTCACAGACTGAGACTGCTTGAGCTGGCGTACACAATCACCCATCTTCTACTGACAAAGGGGCTGAGGCTGACAAGGCCAAAAAGAAATTATTTTTAGAGAGTTGATCTCCTCCTCCTCATGTGAGAGGGGAGAGGAGTGCTTCCCTCTCACCTCAAGTCAGGTGACAGGGAGTCTCCAGAGCTCAAGGGAAGTAGGAGCTGATGTTTGACTTGTGCTTGGAGAAATTAAATGTGGAAGACCACGGGTGTAGCTGCCTGCCTGGTGGCCACATAGACCCAGATGCTCCCTCACTGGCAACAGAGCAAGAAAGTGGGGAATTTTCTCGTATGCCTAGTGGGCTGGCAGGATGGAGCTAGCCAGGAGTCATTTTGGAAAGACTGCCCAAGAAGGCTTTGTGCCGAACTGGACCTCAGCAAAAAGATGTTGGAGTATACCATCCTATTACAGAGATGAGGCGGATACCTGACTGTGCAGTCTGGAAAGATGCAAGTTGGAGGCTCAAGGCTGCCGTGGGATTTCTCTGAGGAAGCCCTGTTGGCAGCCGGCAGAGGAAGTATCGGTGCTGGACATCTGCCATAGCCAGGGGGCTCACATGCCAGAGTGTATCCAGACCAGTTTAGAGACTTTTTTAGAGACTAGTTGTACCATTTCCCAACCACATTCCAACCTCAGAAGATCCTGAAGCAGCCTAGTGGGTGAGGGGACACAGGGAGGAGAAGGGAAACAGAAATATTTTATGGAGAAAAGGAGCAGAAACCAACCGTGTTCTCTTCCTCAAAAATGATAGACTTTCCAGCCCAAAGGAAGCTCAAGCTGAGGGCATAAATAAGCTTTAACCTAGATGAGAGCATTGGGTTACATGGCCCTGGACTGGACATTTTAAGGACTGAAATGAGTTGATCTGGAGGACTGCAATGAACTGGAGGATTTTTATAATCTGAGAGTGACTGAAAAAGTAAGGAGTGGACGAATCTACCCACAGAGTTTGAGTAGGAGGGAGGAAAGAATAAAACTGTTCTTTGCATGGACCTTAGTGAGTTCATGTGGGAGAAAGTCAGTACTCAGAAAGAGTTGCTATTACTCTGCTGCTGCTGCTACTGCTGATGCTAATTATTTTAGTTGCCATATTGACCAAGAAACCCACACCATCTTTCCTAGCAATGTCAGTGTAGAGTTCTGGGGAAACAGAAACCATTCCAGCGATTATAAGTAGAAAGAAATTTAATACAGGTAGTTAGGTGCTTACAAAATCACTGGAGAGCTAGAGGAGCAGTTTCTAAACTGAAATGCCAGAAATAACTCCCAGGAGGTAACTATTCATCTGATTGCCCAGGGGAGCTCTTGCCCCTGCCACAGTCATAAGGATCTGAAGTCAAGTGTCTTTGGGGGAAGTTTTGAATCTTGTGGACACTGTATAGTTGCAGGCTGAGGATCATGAAAACACTTGTCATTCTTGCAGCCACTGACTTCTAATCCTCATGAAGCTAGACACTGGATGTTTGGAATGTGGTTGCCAAAAAACTCAATGTCTGCATGACCTTACTTGCCAGTAGCAACAAATAACAGAGCAGGCAGGTGGCCCTGGTCTCACTCCTTCCTTTCAAGTCTCTTGAGTGTATTTAACTCACAATCTGAACATTAGCTGTGAAAGAGTCAGAGAAATGTGATTTCAAGCTTTTCAGCCATGGCAATACACAGAAGAGTTCAGAATTATTGCTAAGAGCTAGTATTTCATATCCACCATGATGATCCATACATATGAAAAGACACATAATGCCAGTAGTCCAAGCTTATGTCTAAAGGACCAAATACTGGATTCAGTTGGATTTTTATTTTTATTTATTTTTATTTTTTCATTTGAGACAGAGAGCGAGCGAGCAAGCAAGCACAAGTGGGGAGGAGGATCAAAGGGCATGGGAGAAACAGATACCCTGCTGAGCAGGGAGCCAGAGGTTGGGCTCAAACCCAGGACCCTGAAATCATGACCTGAGCCAAAGGCAGACGCTTAACAAGGCCACCCAGGCACCCCTCAGTTGGATTTTAAAAAAATCAACTTTATCGAAGTATAATTTGCCTATAATAAACTGCACCTGTTTTAAGAATACAGTTCAATGAGCCTGGACAAATATGGTGTAAATGTGATCAACACTGTAATCAATATATAAAACTTTTCCATCATTCAAAAACACTTCCCTTATATTTGTTTGCAGTCAGTCTCCTCATTCCCCTTACCCCAAGAAACCACTGATCTGCTTTCTGTCTCTATGATTACTTTTCCCTGTTCTAGAATTTCATGTAAGTAAAAGCATACAGTAGAATACAGCTGTTTTGAATGTGTACAAATAGTTTTCTTTTTCTTGCCAAGAATCTAGCATGACATGGTAGAATACGTAGGGTCTCTGAGGTCAGACAAACTCAGGTTGGATCCCAACTCTCCCACCTAACAGCTCTTGACCTATCACGAGTTGAACTTGGGGGACCCAAATTTCTTAACTGTAAAATGGTAATTTAAAACAAAAATTTAAAAAAATCTGCAGAGGTTAGAGCTCATAAATGAAAAGCACACAGATAGCACTCCATGAAAAATAACTATCATGATTCTTCTTGACGATGCCTATTATTGTCTGCTCATGCTAGTCTTCCAGTCCATTGTATCTAAACTACAATGCTTTGGAGGAGAGTTTTATTGCTGACTTTCACACGTGACTGCCATAGTAGCAATTAGAACTATTCTCTAGAGTGTCAGATTCCTTCATATCTGGGTTCTACCACTCGTGAAAATTCTGAATCTTCTATGCTTTGGTTTTCTCTTCTGTAAAACAGGAATAATAACAATACCTAGGGTTGTTACGGAAGTTAAATAAGATGATGTATACTACCTTAACCAAATACCCAATAATCGTTGGCCATTATTGTCATTGTTATTTTATATTGAAAATTTTCTGTCTGTATACCTTTACCCAAGCTCCTCTTGTGAGATGAATACCCCTCTCTTTCTTTTCTGGCCAATTAAATTTTCTTACTCTATCTCCAGGAACCTCTCCCTCCCACAAAATAAACTTGCACTGTCTTATTTGGCACTTATCTTCCCACCCTTCATATTATCATTGAGCCATAGAATGTTTGAGTTTGAAAAAATGGTTCATGTGAATGCTCTCATTATACGGCTGATGTGACAGAGATCCAGTAGTGATAAATTATTTACCAAAACCGTGTCTTTAGAACATAGGTTGGGTTAAGACTTGGTTTCCTAATCTCAGTCCTGGGTCTACAGTATGATTTTAAGTGCTTAGCACATAATATTCAGTTTGCTGGCTTATTGTGTGAATTCTTAAAATATAGTTGCTCAGTGGATTTCTAGAGCCAAATCCAAGGACTTTGCTTGTCATAGTACCTCAGATCTTATCATTCTCTGAGATTAAAGAAATGATATTCAGCCCTGTCCAAGTAAAATCATAAAGTTTATCAGGAAAACCATCTGAAAATAAGTCATGCATATTACACAATGTGAGACGGATATGCTGCATAGCCGGATATGCTGCAATGGATTTTATGAGAGAGATCTAGGTTCTTGCCGACGTTGTGGTGCCAGTTCTTTTGTGACTAGCCATAAGTTTATAAAGTCCTGCTATACAGTTACAAAGAAAATACTTTTTATCACCAGTTTAGCCTTAGAGCAAATATTGTAAAAAGAACTTCAGTGATACCTTTAGCCCAATGAGGTAAAATCTCCTATACTATACGCACACAAGCCAAACACGGTAGGATAATGAATAAAATACAGGCAACCCTTGTTCTGTATGTATGCGAGCTAGTAGTTACACAGCTGCTCTAGGCCTGAAGAACCAACAGTGTTTTTATGTCCACATGGAACTTTGGATTTAGGTGGGAAGGAAGTTCAATATGTGTATTCTGGGGAGGCGGGATATAAGGGAGAACGTGAGAAAGTTAGGAGGGATACCACCTTTTAAGGAAAGAAAGTTGAAGAACTTTCTAGTATTTCTCACATATTTTTAAAAAAGATTTTATTTATTTATTGGACAGAGAGAGAGAGATCACAAGTAGAGAGGCAGACAGAGAGAGAGGGAGAAACAGGCTCCCTGCTGAGCAGAGAGCCCAACGCAGGGCTCGATCCCCGGATCCTGAGATCACGACCTGAACCGAAGGCAGAGGCTTAACCCACTGAGCCACCCAGGTGCCCCATCTCACATATTTTTTTAAAACGCTGTGTATCGGGGGTCCCCAAGGTCACCCCCTCGGTCCAGTGATTTGATAGAAAGGGTCTCACAGAACTCAGCATCTGTTTACTCATGGTTAAGATTTACTACCATGAGAACATACAGAACAAAATAAAAAATCCAAAAGGTGCATAGGGTGAAGTTGGGGACAACCATAGTTTGGAGGTTTGAAGAGTCTTCTTACAGTGGAATGGCTTAATCCTTCAGCAATGAGCAGTGATAACACATGCAAAGTGTTGTCTCCTGGGACAGCTCACGAGCAGTGCTCAAGGTTTTTATCAAAGGTGGTCAAAGAAGCATTCTTTGCTCACCACGTACCCCTAACTGCAGACTTCTAGAAGGAAAGCAGGTGCTCAACACAAACCATACTGTTTGTAGAAGCAGTCTAGCCACAGAGAGCCACCCTGGTCCTATAGGGAAAGTTTTATACCAATGTAGGGAACCATTTAGTCAAGCTCCCAAATGCCAGCCCAGGGCCAGTTTTGCCAGAAAACCTTCCTAAGGCTAGCAGTCTCGGGACTGCTCTGCTCTTTTCTGCACGTAGTGTTTTCTTTATTCCAGCACATAGAGAGACATAAGAAAGACAGCTATCTCTCATAAACCCTTTTGTAATAAGTAACCTGTGGCAAGAATGGTTTGCATGACTTTTCTAAAGTCCTATCTAGTTAGTTGTTTGGGACGGCTTGACCCAGGACCGTAGATCTTCAGACTCAGTTGTGGCTTTTACCTGGGTTCTCGGTTCTTCTCCACATCACAGTTCCTGGGGCTGCCAAGATGCTGCCAGGACAGCTGATTCATTCATGTTTGATTCTGGGCTGGAATGGCTGAAACAGCAAGACCTCGCACTCTGTCTATGCAGATTCACTAGTTGGATATCTTGGGCTTCCACAGAATCATCATTCTTGGGTGAAGGCTGGCTTCCCTCAGAGTCAAAGTGTTGTAAAGCCAACCTGGATGAAAGGTCTGCAATATCACTTCTGTTGCATTGTTAGTTAAGTAAGTTACAAAGGCCAACCTAAATTCAAAGGGAAGGAACTAGACTACATCAGGAATAACAGAGAGTTTGCAACTATCTTTAAGATAGTGCAATAAATAATTTTTTGGAATATCTTGACATATATCCATTTCTATGGTGGTAATCTACTTTGCTGTCTTATTTCTCCAATGAAACTGTAAGTTTCTTAAGGGAAGGAACCCACTCTGCCTCAGCTTTCAATTTGCTACAGTGTTAGGCAGTACTTTGCTTATAGCACACAGCAAGTAATTCCCTGTTGAATAAATGAATGCTATTACAAGTTTACTGCATGTCAAGCACTACACTAAGCTCTTTAAGTTGATTGTGTTGTGTAATTCTTACAACAATCTTGGGACGGAGGGTTTATTATTATTTCCATTTTCTTAAATGAGCAAACTAAGGCACAGAGTAAGTTACCTGCCTAAGGACACATAGCCTGTGCCAGGATTTGAACTTAGACTGACTCTAGAGCATATGCTAGATCATTTCATCAACTGCCTTCTTCCTTTTCTTTTCTTTTCTTTCTTCTCTCTTCTCTTCCTTTTTTTTTTTTTAAGATTGTATTTATTTATTTGAGAGTGAGAAAAAGAGCACATGCATGTGTGCATGTACAAACATAAACAGGGGGAGGGGTGGAAGGAGAACAAGAAACAGATTTGCTGAGCAGGGAACCAGAGGCGTGCTCGATTACAGGACCCTGGGATCATGACCTAAGCCGCAGAGGCTTAACCAACTGAGCCACCTAGGCACCCAGACTACCAGTTTCATCATAGACCACACTTTGCCTGAAGAGGAAATCTCCCCAAATCCAAATTATGGTACTCTGCTGTGCAAAAAGAGAGGTGTGAGGAACACGAAGCCCTTTATTTAGTTCCATTTTCTATATTATTGAAGAAATGGGAAGGGAAGTGTGAAGAGAAGGATAAACAATGATAATAAGCCTGAAAGGCATTCTAACTGTCAAGGCCATGTATGTAATCATGAATGTTATATAGTCTTGAGGCATTTGTAATCTTGAAAAGCCGCCTTATTTTTTTTTTTTTTTTAAAGATTTACTTATTTGTTTGACAGATTACAAGTAGGCAGAGAGGCAGGCAGAGAGAGAGGAAGAGAAGCAGGCTCCCCGCTGAGCAGAGAGCCCCATGCGGGGCTCGATCCCAGGATCCCGGGATCATGACCCAAGCCGAAGGCAGAGGCTTTAACCCACTGAGCCACCCAGGTGCCCTGAAAAACCACTTAAAAAAAAAATCTGTGAAATGAATGTAAAGGATGAGATAAAGACAATAGATAAAAAATGGCGAGACGTTCCATAGCATGTTATATGAGCTTTGAATTATATTTGATCCTGAACAATTGATCATTTTTATTTTCAAAATCATATATGCTAAGATGTGAAGTCTAAAGATAAAATGCCTCACCTCCGATATACCTGTCATTGGAAAATAGTTAGGTTAGCAACTTCTTTTCCTTGAAATAGTCAGGGTGAGTGATCAGCCCTTGGTGGGGACCAGGGCAGCAATGTCACAGATGAGTCTTCCTTGGGAGAGTAGGTATTTCTGATTAGAAAGAATTGAAGGGGAGTCCAAAGTATCGGAAAGTAGAGGGAGGAGGAAGGTGGTGGTAGAAGAGAATCCTAAATACAGAAGAGAATAAGAATGAGGAGGAGAGGTGGAATCATAAAAACTCTCCATGGAATGGTTTTCCCTTGGATGGTGACTGGGGCTTCCAGGAGTATCAGGATAGGCTCTGCTGTAACAGAAAATGTAAGGTGATAATGTTTGACATAACTTGGGACAGTTATTTCTCTCTGACATGAAAACACATCTGGAGGAGAGAAGTCCAGAGCTCTATGTTTGCTCCATGGATTTCAGGAAATCCAGCTCCTTCTATCCCTCTTTCTCTTTACTGTGAGCTGACACCAGCCAACCAGATCCCGCACAGTCCTTAGGGTCTTTTTGGTAGATAACAGTAGATTCAAAGCGCTTCCCCAACCTTGCCACCAGGTGATAAGCAAGTCTCAGAACATATTCTGCCACAAGAGCAAATATTTATTAACAAAACATTTATTTATGAGCAACCATAAGAATATAGTATCCAGTCTTTCAATTCAGTGAAGTCTCAATTCCAATCTCCTCCAATCTCCAATCTTACCTAGAGTGAAAACTTCAATCAAGGCAGGAATGACAACACTCCAGAGCAGGAATCTGTTATCTATGTAGTTGACATTAGGTAGCCTGAGAGCAAAGGGTTGACCCAGGATCATTAGAGATCAAACCTCGGGCACCATTCCTAAAGGTCCTGGCTGCAGGCCTCACTGGATCCTTTTACTCTATTCATGCAAGGGTGAGAAGTGTCTGCAAGAGTTTAGTCTATCGTATATCTTACATATCTTTAAATTAACCAATGAGAGTTCCTCTCTAGCATTCATTATACTAGTTAGTAGACTGCTAATGTCTCACCCTTAAAACCCCATTTCTGAAATTCACTGAGAACATGAGCAGCAAGTCTGGTGTTGATCCATATATTGATGACAGAAACACTTAGTCATTTGTAGGCTATGGGGTTTTTGACTGGAACATCAGGGACAACCTCTGGGGTACACACTTACAGTTAAACTTTTAGCTGACTGCACCTGGGTTGCAGCTTATCCTAACTAGGACAAATAAAATAACTTAATTGCCATCCCCAAAACATGGCTTGCACATATACTGCTACTTAGATCCCATTGGCTGGAAAGTTGGTAACATGACCACATTCAGCTTCAATGGAGGCTGGGAAAAGTAGCCTTCATTCTAGGAAACCCTGTGCCCAGATGTCATAGATACCGCTACCAAAGTAGAAGAGATGAGCAGATACATTGTGAATTCTGCAAGGCTTCCTTTGCAGAGGAGAGACTCAATAGAGTTGCTCAATATTTTCACTTGTTTTGCAATAAATAAGTCCTTACTCCACCCTCAGCCTGTGGCAAACTTTCCAAGTGTGAGAAATAGTCCCATGTCTTCCCAGAAATGGGTCAGAAATGTGGCAATGGCTTAATGGTAGATGGATGTGTGAAGGCAAAAATTTCTTCCATCAAATTCTCTTATGTCCAAGTTATATTAGGATTTTGCTACTAAAAGTGTGTTCATGGACTAGCAGCTCCTGCATCACCTGGGAGCTTGTTAAAAATGCTGACTGTCTCTACATTTTAATAAGAACAACAGATGATTCCTATGCACCATGAAGTTTGAGAAGCAATGTTTTTGAAAGCTTCCTTCTCCTTCAACACTCATGTACCTGAACATACTGTCTTTGGCTGCAAACCATTCCTTCCAGCAGGGCAACTTTGACCTTTTTACAAAAGTAAATCTGGGAGAATTCATGGTCAAATGGTACATTACAATTTAGGTCATAAATTCCTCACCATGTCATACAGTTTAGCTTATTATCCTATGCAAAAAGCAATTAACATATTTCTTTGGTCTATGAGTAGAAAGTGACTAGAAGAAGATATTAAGAGTGAATCTGTTTGGATGGTGGAACTTTGGATAATTTATTTTTCAAATTTTGTTACACTTTTTCAGAATTTTCTTTTATGAACAAACTGTTTTAAATTGGGAAAAAATGTTGTTTGAAGATGATATGAAACATATTTGTTTTAGCTCTAAGCAATCAGATAGCTGAATAAGAAGTAAACCTCTAACTGGTCTGGAAGAGAACAGCAATGGCATGGATCATTATGAATCCACCCAAGACAAACTTCTACACTTGCCAAAATAAACTGCTTATTCACAGAAGATGGGCAGTGCTTATTTTGGAACATTACTCTTAACTGCTGACTCTTGCAATTTAAACATTTTAATATCGTTTCCTAACTTTGTTTTAAATGTATTTTCATTTTAAAACTTGGCACTAAAGTTTAATAAAATTTGCTTCTGGTAATTGAAATGATTTGCTTCAACTACATTAATTGGATAGCTGAAAGTTACATAGTTCTGAATCTTTTTTTTTTTTTTTGAGGGGATGTAGAAGAAATTAAAGAACGTGTTCTCTGAATTCGGGAACTCACTTGAAGAGACTATTGTAGAACTCCCTTTTTTTTTTAAAATTATGTTATGTTAGTCACCATACAGTACATCATTAGTTTTGATGTAGTGTTCCATGATTCATTGTTTGTGTATAACACTCAGTGCTCCATGCAATCCACACCCTCCTTAATACCCATCACTAGGCTCATCCATCCCCCTACCTCCCTCCCTTCTAAAACCCTCGTTTTTTTTTCCTGGAGTCCATGGTCTCTCATGGTTGATTTACCACTCCAATTTCTCCCCCCTTCATTTTCCCCTTCCTTCTAATGTCCTCCATGCTATTCCTTATGTTCCACAAATAAGTGAAACCATATAATAATTGACTTTCTCTGTTTGACTTATTTCACTTAGCTTAATCTCCTCCAGTCCCATCCATGTTAATGCAAAAGTTGGGTATTCATCCTCTCTGATGGCTGAGTAATATTACATTGCGTATATGGACCACATCTTCTTTATTCATTCGTCTGTTGAAGGGCATCTTGGCTCTTTGCACATTTTGGCTATTGTGGACATTGCTGCTATGAACATTGGGGTGCATATGGCCCTTCTTTTCACTACATCTGTATCTTTGGGGTAAATCCCCAGTAGTGCAATTGCTGGGTGATAGGGTAGCTCTATTTTTAATTTTTTGAGGAAACTACAGACTGTTTTCTGAAGTGGTTATACCAATTTGCATTCCCACAAACAGTGTAAGAGTGCTCTCCTTTTCCCACAACTTCTCCATCATTTGTTGTTTCTTGCCTTGCCGATTTTTGCCAACTGGTATAACTGGTATAATGTAGAACTCTTTTATAACTCTTTTAAAAGTAGAATTTGTTTAAGTGTGTTTAAATAATTTTATTCTGGCTGAATATTCTTATAATTCTATGCATTCATTCTCCAAAACCCATGATATATCTGATACATTTGATATAAAAACAAGAAGAAATTGTATCTTCAAAGGACAAGATGCATAGAGAGCATAGTGCTGGAGTAAGACAATTTCACAGTAGCAAATGTGGAAACATATTGAAATCATTGAGTTTTTTTCTTACTGCTTCTGGAGAAAGATGAAGGACAAATAAAGGGAGCAGAGGAAGCATTAGGTTTCCTTAATGTGTTGTTGGCAGGAAATCTTATAGGAGAGTTCACAATGGAAAATTCATGCCTAGTCCTTGACTCTTGAAACAACAAAACTGAATTCAGCCCGAAAAAATTTTTGCTCTAGTGGTGGGATTAGATTAATTAACTAAAAAGAGTCAAGGATTAGGGGAAAAGACCCCACATTTTATTGGAGGATTTAAAAACAAACCCTCCTAATTCTTATGACATTTTAATTTGTGTACCATTTGATATAGGTGTTAATTTGTATGAGTAGCTTTGTTAACAAATAGTTCTTTCTGTTTTCGAAAACAAGAACCAGGGAATGAATAGAATAAAGTTAAGGCTTTTTATTTTGTGGTTGCAAGGAATAGATACCCACACAAATTAGCTTCATTATTAGGAACTTTTGTTTCAATGCTATAGATATTTCAGAGAATTCTGTGTGATTGGGCCTCACACAAACTAGAGAGCTGTTCAGAAGCAAGATAAATTCTCTTTTCCACACTTAAACATTTTCATCTCTCTGAAGATCAGTTTCATTTATTTGCAAATGTATACCTCAATCGCTAAGCTGACATGACTGCCATTTCAGTGCCCATCCCTGACTAGCAGCTGTCTCTGTATTTTGTAATTTGAACTCATAATGGAGGGGATCTGATTAGTCTAGGTATCTGTTCTAGTCAAGCCACACCAATCCAAGGGCTCTAATCAACCTATGGATTGGAAGGAGAGGTAGTATGTGATGTGCTCTGCTACCCCAATCTTCTGGGCATATCATTAATTCAGATAAAGTATGAAGAAAGAAAGAAATTGAGGTTGGCCTTGATGAGCCCAAATCTATAGAGTGAAGCTGTTGAAGACAATACACATGAAATAATTAAATAATATAACTTTACCCAGTGACCAAATAAATAGTATAACAAAAGGTATGAAGGTCTAAAAATTTAATATGACCTATAGTGATCTGAGAAAGCTTATGATAACATGGAATATTGAAAAGCTGATGGATTGTCAGATATGCAAAAAAAAAAAAAAAGTAGAAAAAGGATGTGTTCCTTGAGTAATAAGTTACAGATTAAAACTAACATTAAATTGTCTAAAGAATTCTGGTTTAGTATGGCTGATGAAGTACATGCTCAAGAATAAAAATATATAGGGGCACCTGGGTGGTTCAGTGGGTTAAAGCCTCTGCCTTCAACTCAGGTCATGATCCCAAGGTCATGGGGGAGCCTGCTTCCCCCTCTGTTTCTGCCTGCCTCTCTGCCTACTTGTGATCTCTGTCTGTCAAGTAAATAAATAAAATCTTTAAAAAAAATAAAAAATAAAAATATATAAAAAATGAAAACAAAAGTAACACAAATGAAAGGAATGAGAGGGCTTATGGGTAGACAAAACTTTCAACAAATTAAAGATTTCAACAAATACCTGGAAAATGAAAAAGAGATTAGTGAGTGTTGTTTGATGAAGCAGAGTAGAGGAAGCCATAGCCGAGAACACCTATGGATCTGGCTGTCTGGTGAGCCCCAGACAGGCCCTAGAACTTTAACACAGCAGATGTAATAGGGGGTGGGACTAAGACATTGGACTGAAAGGATTTGCAGACAGCCATTTAGGCCAGGACAAAAATTGGAAGGTTTAAATAATCCTGAGAAATTGCCCACAAAAAACTAGAGTAGATGACTACAGAAAACAACCCTGGGGTAAATGCCTTCTTATTCTGGCATTTAAGGGTTCCCAGAGTCACATGCCTGTGTGAACTCAGCTGAAGCCTACCATCAACCAGCCTGTGTACATGCAGCTCCCAGAGAGTCTTTCTGTTGCAATGTTCTCTCTTTTTTTTTTTTAAGTTTTTTTTTCTTATTTTGGCACAATTCTATTCTAATTTTGACATAATTTTAGATTTATAGAAGAGTTGGAGAAGTGCAAAGAATTTCTATATACACTATGCCTAAGTTCCTGTAATATTGACATTTTAACATAGTTACTTTATCCCTTTCTCTCTTTCTTAACAGATAGGTAGACCTATATATGTATACATTTTACTTCTTGCTGAACCATTTTAGAGTCATTTATAGACACAATACTTAAATACTTCAGTGTGTATTTCTTTAAAACACTCTTACATAAGGACAGAAAAATTACCAAAATCAGAAAGTTAACATTGACATAATACTATTATCTAATTGTAGATCTTATTCAGATTTTGCCAGTTATTTTTTAACATGTTCTTTTTAGGGGAAAAAAAAAAAAAAAGACCAGATCATGATGCGTTCAGCTGCCATCCATATCTTTTAATCTTTTTCAGTGGTGACTGATCACCAAACACCAATTTGTGTTTCATGATATTGACATTTGTGACTACTCTTTAATTATTTTGTAGAAATTCAGCTTTGGTTTGTCAGGTGTTTCCTCATGATTAAATTCAGGTTATATACTTTGGGCAGAATACCACACAAGTAGGTGTTTTTCTCAATGCATCTTATCAGGAGGCATATGATATTGATTTGTGCCATTATTCCCTCATTCTTAATGTGAACAGAAACCTAGAATTAATATATATCAGATGAGAGTTTCCAATATGAAAAGGAAAACCCAAGATAAGCCAACAGAATAATGAAAGGAAGAGAGGAAGAAGGGAAGGAAGGAAGGAATGAAGGGAGGGAGTGAGAGAGAGAAGGAAGAAAGGAAGGAAGGAAGCAAAGGAAAGAGAATTCAGAGGCCAGAGGTGTACTTCAAATAATATAACTTTATATATTATTTAATATATATAAATATAAATTTATATTTATTTATATTTATTTATATAAATACAAATATATATTAATATAATAATAAATATATTTATAATATAATATATTATATTCATAATATATTTACATTATTTATGTTATATTTATATTATTTATATAATATATAATATTATTTATAGTATTTAAATTTATATTATATTTATTATTAATATATATTTGTATATATATTTATTTGTATATATATTTGTATTTATGTAAATATATAATTTATATTACAAATTTATTAATATAAATACTTATATTTATATTAATAAATAAATATATAAATATAATACATATAATATAATATAAATAATAAATAATTATAAATAATAAATATAAATATACATTTAATATAATAATATAACTTTAAATAGGAGATATGTGCTATGAAAAAAGTATGTGCTATGAAAAAAGAAAAAAACTCTTGGAAAATAAAATCGTAATTGCAGGGGTGCCTGGGTACCTCAGTCAGTTGAGCCTCTGACTTGGTTTCAGCTCAGGTTATGACCTCAGCTTATGACCTCAGGTTATGACCTCAGTGAGATCAAGCCCCACATGGGGCTCCAAGCTCAGCACAGAGTCGGCTTGAGATTCTCTCTCCATCTCCCTCTGTCCCTCAGCTTGTGCTCTTTCTCTTTTTCCCTCTCTAAAATAAATAATCTTTTAAAAAATTATAATTGCAGAAATTAAAAAAAATAGGACGCTTTAAAGATGAAGTCAAGAAACCTGGAAATAGAACAAAAGAGAAGGATGGGAAAGATAAGAGATAAAAGGCATAGTAGATCGGTGCTGGGATTCTGTATTAGGATAAGATTTGGCTGCATCATATAAGAGAAAGTCATAGAGGAATCGGAGATTGACAAGATAGAAGTGTCTCACTCATATAAAACAAGTTGGTATTTCTGAGGTGGTTTGGTGACTTCAGTGAGTCACCAGGAATACCAGGCTATTCCTTCCCATTCTATCATCCAGTACATGTTTTCCATTCTCAAGACCACCTCATAGTCCAAAATGGCTGCTGAAACCATAACCATCTTGCCTGAATCCAGTCCAAAAAAGAAGTAAAGCTGGAAGGAGAAAGTAGAAAAAAAGGAAGGAAGGAAAGAAAGAAAGAAAGCAAAAGAAAGAAAAGGTTTCCAAGCTGTGGCAACTATCTTTAAGCAGGTTTCCCATAATTTTGCTTTTATCACTTTTGTCAAACCTAGTTGCAAGAAAAGCTAAGACATGTAGTCCTTCATTCTCAGCAGCAATATGATCAGATCAAAACCAGGATTCCTTGAGTTGGGCAGCTAGCAGTTTCTGCAAATGGTTTAAAATGCAATGTAGCTTCTAGAGCAAAAAAGAGATGCAAATTATTAAATTAAAAGTACCTAACAAACACCTAACAGGATACATATTTTAAAGAATTTACTCATTTATTTGACAGAGAGAGATCACAGTAGGCAGAGAAGCAGGCAGAGAGAAGCGGCGGGGGGGGGGGGGGGGGAGCAGGCTCCCTGCTGAGCAGAGCACCCAATGCGGAACTCAATCCCAGGACCCTGACATCATGACCTAAGCCGAAGGCAGAGGCTTAACCCACTGAGCCACCCAGGTGCCCCACACACATAGTCATAACAATCTGAAATGCTAGAAATCTAAGGCTAAAAAAAAGACAGTATAATTTCAAACAAAACAAAACATGTTTAACAAATATATAAAAGATGCTCACCCTTATTTAAAACAGTAGAGGATTACAAATGAAAACAAAAATGAAATGTTTTTCAGGATCAGCTTAGAAAAATTAAGATATTAAAAATAACCCATGTTAGTGAAGGTTTTGAGAAAGTTTGTTCAACAACTATTGGTGTATGTATAAATAAATCCAGCCTTTCAGGATGAAGTTTTGGCACCATTTATCAAAATAGAAATGTATTGGTTTTCTGTTGCTGCTGTAACAAATTACCACAAACTTCACTGGATTTAAACAATACATATTTAACACACACACACACATTTATTAACTTAAGCTCTGAAGGTCGCACACACACATTTGTTAACTTAAGCTCTAATATGGGTCTCACTGGATTAAAATCGAGGCCTCATCAGGGCTGTGTCCCTTTCTGGAGGCTCTCAGGAACAATCTGTTTCTAGTTTATTCCCCTTGTTGGCAGATTCAGTTCCTTGCAGATGTTTAATCTGAGTTCCTCATTTTTCTCGCTGGCTGTCAGCTGAGGGCAGATCCAGATCCTAGAGTCCACCTGCAAACTTTGGCTCATGATCCCCTTCCTCCACCTTCAAAGCCAGCAGTGACCAAGCTCAAGTCTCTGTCACACTTCACATCTCTTCCTCCTCCTGTCCCAGCTCTGACCCGGTCAGAAAAGGCACTCTGCTTTTGAGGACTGATGTGATTAGGTTGGTCCCCCCCAGATATTCCAGAATAATCTCCCCAGCTCTAGGACGGTAACATTAATCATGTCTGCCAAGTCCCTTTTGCTATGCAAGAGAAGATATTCATAGGTTCTGAGGATTAGGGCATGGACATCTTTGAGAGGGTGGGAGCATTATTCTGTCTGACTCAGTAAAATATACATTTCCTTTTACCCAACAATTACATACATAAACACAACTCCCACACCCTAAAATCTAAGAGTGTAAGAGAGAAAGAAAATTTACAAAGGACAATTACCATTAATTGCATCAAACTTCTTATCAGCTTCATGAGATGCTAAGGAAAACAAAATTGTGGGGAAAATAACTTTAGATTTAGATTGCTATGCTCAGTCAAACTTGAATGAAATGGGGGTGGAGAGAGGAAGGGGACATTTTCAAATCTTTAAAGATTAGAATTTTTTTCTCCAAGTTACCTTTTTTTAAAAAAGTTACTTGAGGGGCACCTGGGTGGCTCAGTGGGTTAAAGCCTCTGCCTTTGGCTCAGGTCATGATCCCAGGGTCCTGGGATGGAGCCCTGCATTGGGCTCTCTGCTCAGCAGGGAGCCTGCTTTCTCCTCTCTCTCTCTCTGCCTGCCTCTCTGCCTACTTGTGATCTCTATCTGTCAAATAAATAAATAAATAAAATCTTAAAAAAAAAAGTTACTTGAGGATGGATTTCACCCATGAGAGACAGAGAGCTAAGAAAGGGTTGGGGGGGCAGGATGATTGCTGGGCATCAGGCTGCAGGACATCCAGCGTGTTCTGGAGCAGAAGGATGGAGGACCCCGGAGAGGAATTACTCAGAACAAGACTGCAGTAGCTTGGATTGGTTCATCACAGAGGGCTTGAAAAACTGAGGATGTAATAAAGGAATAGAGCACATGGTCCAAAAGCAGCACGTCCTGTTAAAGCAAGTGTTGAAGTGTAAAAAAACAAACAAAAACAAAAACAAAACAACCAACCAGCACAACTGTTTATGAACCCCAGATTTTGAATTCTGAACAAGGGTAGCCTCTTTTGAGTAAAAGGAAAACTGTGGTCACTTGAAACTGTATAGGAGAGAACAATGTCTGCACACAGTATCTGTAAGCCTGGTGACAGAAATGTATATGTTTGTATATGATGGCTTGGTGTGGGACAATGTCTGGAAGAAGACCAACCTGAGGTTAATAGCGATTGTGGTTAGAGATGGCATTTGAGTGGCTTTTTTCTTTTCATTTTTCTGTATTTTTCAAAGTTTTGTAATGTGACTGTGTATTAAGCAGCTATGCAATGTAGATAGTATCAATGACCTTAAAAACAGTGTGGAGGAAATTATGAGCTCATTAAGTGAAAGAAATATGGACTTTGTTGATAAAAGTTGTCTTTAAACCCTGGCTTTAGTACTTATGAGCAAACTGGAACAGTCGGTCACCATGTTTTCCTCCAAGGCCTACCAGGACCAGCTAAAAGGGAGAGTCCAATGGGGCTTCTCATAGGAGGCAACATAAGATGTGTTCTGAAAGGGAACTAGGAATATGCCAGATGGAAGACATGAAAAGGGCATTGGAGGCAGAGCAATGTGTATATGCTGGCTTTGAAAGATGGCACTAGAAGATGTGGTTCATATATACAGTGAAGTATTACTCAGCCATCAGAAAGGATCAATACCCACAATTTGCTTCGACATGGTTGGAACTGGAGGAGATTAGGCTAAGTGAAATAAGTCAAGCAGAGAAAGACATTTATCATATGGTTTCACTTATCTGTGGAACATAAGGAATAGCATGGAGGACATTAGAAGAAGGAAGGGAAAAATGAAGGGGGTGGGGGGAATCAGAGGGAGAGACAAACCATGAGAGACTATGGACTCTAGGAAACAAACTGAGGGTTTCAGAGGGGAGGGGGATAGGGGGATAGGTTAGCCCAGTGATGGGTATTAAGGAGGGCATGTATTGCAAGGAGCACTAGGTGCTATATGCAAACAATGAATCGTGGAACACTACATCAAAAACTAATGATATGCTGTGTGATGACAAACAGGACATAATAAAATAAAATTAAAGAAAGATGGCACTAGCAGCTGCTGGTGGCCTGAAGAAATTAGAGCCCCATGGGCATGTGAGACTGGGTTGGCAGAAGGGAGCTAGGTCTCCAAGAGGCTGTGAGTCTTATTAAAGTGTCTGGACTTTTAAAAAAATCACTCTAGTGGTTGCTGGGGATTATTTAGGATGCTGAGAGTTTAGAAGGAAATTAGGTGACTCTCCTAGAAGTCCTTCCTGCCCTCCCTGTCCAGTCAGATTCCCTCTACCTTCCCTAGTCTCCTTCACCACACCTGGCTTGTTTCTTCCTCAGTACTTGCATTTATAATCTTAAATTAATTTTTTCACTTACTTGGTTATGGTCTGTAAGCCTTTCAGGGCAGGGGCTATGTCTGTTTTATTCACCCAAACAGTATACATACATACACCTAAAGAGTAGTAGGCCTCATAGTTATTTGTTGAACAAATGCCCAGAATAAAGTAGAAACTATAGAGATGGGGAAGAAAGGGTAGATTTGAGAATTAAGCAGCAGAAAAAGACAGAACTTGGTGATTAATTGATTGATTGAAAAAGTTGTGCTGGGTTAGGGAGGGAAACTTCCAGGAGCCTAACTTGAGAGAGGTCAAAACCCAGTTGGTGGTTGTAAGCTGAGTGTGGGTGGGGTGAGGTGAGGTGAGGTGGGGCATGGTAGAAAGGGGTGGGGTAAGTGAGTAGCAGAATTAGTTCCATCAGGGAAGTAATACAACCTGAACTTTTCCCACAGGTCTGAATCTACTGCCTTTCTGCTTTTGCAAGGTTCATAAACTTTGCTACTCCTTAGGATCACCTGGAGAATCTCTTTATTTGGGACCCTCCCTAGACAAATTTAATCTGAGATAGGGGCTGAGGATCAATATTTTTAAGCTTCTAATATCCTGATCTTCAGCTAAGACCTTTGTCCTAAAATGAGCAATTCCCTTCCTGCCCCCCCTTTTCCCCCTCAAATTTATAATTTAAATTTGAATTAGTTAACATACAGTGCAGTCTTTGTTTCAGGAATGGAATTAAGTGGATCATCACTTACATACAATAGCCAGTGCTCACATGAGTTCTCTCCTTAATACCCATCATCCATCTAGTCAATCCCTCACCCACCTTCCTCTGTCAACCCTCTGTTTGTTCTCTAAGAGTCTCTTATGGTTTGTTCCCCCCTTCTAATCCCCCTTCCCATAAGTTCATCTGTTTTGTTTCTTAAGTTCCACATATGAGTGAAATCATATGGTATTTGTCTTTCTCTGACTGACTTATTTCACTTGCCATAATATACTATAGCCCCATCCAGATCATTGCAAATGGCAAGATTTCATTCTTTTTGATTGCTGAGTAATATTCCATCATGTATGTATACAACATCTTCTTTATCTATTCATCAGTCAATGGACATTTGGGCTCTTTCCATAGTTGAGCTCTTGTTGATAGTACTGCTATAAACAGTGGGGTGCATGCACCCCTTCAAATCTGTATTTTTGCAGCCTTTGGGTAAATAACCAGTAGTGCAATTGCTAGATTGTAGGGTAGTTTTATTTTTAACTTTTTGAGGAATGTCCATACTGTTTTCCAGAATCGCTGCACCAGTTTGCATTCCCACCAACAGTGCAAGAGAGCTCCCCTTTCTTCCCATCCTTTTCAACATCTGTTATTTCCCATGTTGTTAATTTTAGTCATTCTGAGAGGTATAAGTTGGTATCTCATGATTTTGATTTGTATTTCCCTGAAGATGAGTGATGTTGAGCATCTTTTCATGTGTCTGTTAGCCACCTAGATTTCTTCTTTGGAGAAGTGGCTATTCATGTTTTCTGCCCACTTTTTTTTTTTTTTTTTTTTTTTGACAGACAGAGATCACAAGCAGGCAGAGAGGCAGGCAGAGAGAGAGGAGGAAGCAGGCTCCCTGCTGAGCAGAAAGCCCGATGCATGCGGGGCTTGATCCCAGGACCCTGAGATCATGACCTGAGCCAAAGGCAGAGGCTTTAACCCACTGAGCCACCCAGGCGCCCTTCTGCCACTTTTTAACTGGATTATTTGTTTTTTGGATGTAGCAAGGGAAACAAAAGCAAAAATGAACTATTGGGACTTCTATAAGATAAAAATCTTCTGTACAGCAAAGAAAACGATCAATAAAACTAAAAGGCAGCCTACAGAATGGGAGAAGCTATTTGCAAATGACGTACCTGATAAAGGGTTAGTATCCAAAATCTATGAAGAACCTCTCAAACTCAACATCCTTCCTGCCCCTTCATTTCACTTGACCTACTCACTGCTGCCCCTCCTGTTCCGAGAGGCAACAGCTGGTTTCCATTCTTCCTCTTTACCAGGATTGGGTCCTGGCACTGAAAATCCCCTACAAATATTTGTGCCTCACATTTTCCACTGCCTGGCATGTGTGTCACTGCCAATATTTGCATTTTCAACAGGCTGCACTTAATGCAAAAACACCATTTGGTGTGTTTTGCTTAGAAGTTGTACAGGATATGAACTACTTAAGTTTTCCTATTTCCTTTTGAACCTTGGACATTGTCCAGATGATTCTCTTTTGCTCTTTTACATTTTCTTCAAACATTTTGCAATTTGAGCCTATATAGGTAAATCCAATGATGAAATACCCAATTTCTAATTTCTTGCCAAAAAGCAGGGTGTGTTTTCCTGGTTGCTAGTATGGCAAGGGAGAGTCACAGCATGTGGTCACAGCACGTGCGGTCACAGCATGTGGTACACAAAAACAAAATTGGGCTGCAATTATTTTCTGGAGTGATCCCTGGTGGTTTATCATTTTAGATATTATAGATATTACTACAAGTTTCTGTGGTTATCAAGACTGCCATCAAACTACTGAAAGTAGTAAGGCTCGGGAGTGCTGAGAAACTAGTGAAGGAAACTTTGTTGTTTATAAATTAATATATTGAAAAACAATAGATTTTTTTTTCCTTCAGCGTTTGCAGGTGATCTGGCCATAGTGACTATTTGTATCTTATGTTCCTTATTTGGTTTATATACACAATCTTTGGTCCTGAAGACAAGTTTTGTATTTACAGACTTTGATTTATTTTATGGCAAAGCTTCTTGACGTGCCTCTGGGAGAGACATTTTGTCATTTTCTAAATGTTCCTTATTCTTTCCACATTCTATGCTTTTGCTTATACCATCACAGTTTTTCAGATTGCTTTTTTATAGAATGGCCATTCTCCATCTCTACGTAGGAGGGCTTGCCCATCTTTGTGGGTCTAACAGGAATGGGATTTCCTTCATCTGTCATTTCATGTAGAAGTGACTTTTATCTATGCTTGGCTAAAGTTTAATTTTTTAAACATTAATTGAAGTTTATATACTTCGTTCCATACTTAACATACTTACCTAAATGTAAGTGTACAGGTTGAAGAAGTTTCACAAGCTGAACACACTTGTGTGACCGAGAATCAGAACATTACCAGCACCCCAGAAATCTTTCTCTCATCACTACTCCTACCCAAGGGTAACTACAATCCACACTTCAAAGGATACACTAATCTTGAACTTCATAAAAGTGGAATCATAATGTAGGCACTTTTTGTATCTAGATTCCTTCTGCTGATATAATTGTGAGATTCATTCATATCATTCTAAGTATTTGTGGATGACTTACTCATTGTGGCTATATGTTACATTGTGTGAATATACCACAATCTGGTTATGCATCCATGGCCATTTGCTCTTGGAACACTCTAGTAGATGTCTTTTGTGAATGTATGTTTGTTGCATATGTATGCAGGAGTAGAGTTTTGGGCCATAGGGTATGCATATGTAGATACTATCAAACAGTTGTCCTAAGTGATTGTACCTGTTTATCAAACAAGATAATGCACAAGAGTTCCAGTTGCTGATGCACAAGAGTTCCAGTTGCTCCACATCCTCACTATAACTTGGTACATTCTATCCCAGCCTTACATTGAGCACATCCCCACAAAAGCATCTATGGCAGAGTTCCCATTCAAGGCTACACAGAGACCCTGACCTGACGTATAAAGCAGGGCAATGCCTCTCCCCAATTTTTCTGCCTCATGAGTTTGTTGTTAGCTTGCTTTTGTTTTAAACACACTATTTGAGAAATAAAGTGTTTTCCCAGTTATAAAAATTAAGAGGGCATAGAGAGCCTTCTGAGATATTGGAAATATTCTAATCTTAATCAGTGTGATGGTTACATGGGCACATATATATGTATAAATTTAAAAATAATTAAGAGATAATCAACAAATTGGTCAGCCCGACTCCAGTGCTATACTAACAATTAATGTAAGAAAGAGACTTATGTGAATACATATTCGGAGTAGATTCTTTTTTTTTTTTTTTTAAGGATTTTATTTATTTATTTATATGACAAAGATCACAAGTAGGCAGAGAGGCAGGTGGGGTGGGGGAGCAGGCTCCCCGCTGAGCAGAGAGCCCGATGCAGGGCTCAATCCCAGGACCCTGAGATCATGACTTGAGCTGAAGGCAGAGGCTTAACCCACTGAGCCACCCAGGTGCCCCTCGGAGTAGATTCTTGCCAGGCTGGGGAGTAGATTAGTAGAATTAGTAGAACTAGTGAATCTGGAGGTTCTCAAGAGAAGCAAATTTACCACTTCCAACATGGAACCTTTTTTTCTGCCTTAATCATCATTCTGGGTTTATCTGATAAGAAAGAAGCCTTCCTGTGGGGAGAGAAATTAGTGGGCGTTTCTTTCAAAAGCAAGACTATGAATGAAGGGGTGATATTGTTAAACCTTCTTCAGTTTTCTTCAGATATCATGTTTGTGTCTTATTTATTCTATTGTTATTTGTATCGGGCGTTCTGAGGCCTAGAGTCTAGGAATGAAATAAAGATAAAACATAGGCATAGAAGTCTTTAAAAAAAAAAAAGTTGTTGTTTGTTCCAAAGCAATACTGCCACCTATTGGTACAAAAAGAGAACTATACCTTAATATTTGATCTGCAAGTGGTAATAATGATGGTGAGTCCCAGGCAATTAACCCTGGACAAAAATAAAACTAATGTTACTTCAGCATTTTCACCCTGCTGTGCCCCCAGAGCCTCCCCCCCGGAGATAAAGCTCATAGGATTCTTAAAAGTATGCCACAAAACCAAATACATGATAGGGCACTGGAAGTGCCTCCGGAAAGCTGGAATCACTGCCTCCATTTGCTTGAGAGAAACCTGTTTCATTGTCAACTATCATTCCACACAACAAGATTTGAAGATCAAAACACTACTTTTCCTGTTCTGTACAGGAGTAAATTCTCCCAGTAAATCTCACATGTATTAAAAGATATGTGTCCTTACTATGTTTTACTTAATGATATATTTATTTGGCAAATCCTACTTTATTCATTTACTTCCATTTTTTTTTAATTTATTTACTTGACAGAGATCACAAGTAGGCAGAGAGGCAGGCAGAGAGAGAGGAGGAAGCAGGCTCCCTGCTGAGCAGAGAGCCCCACTCAGGGCTCGATCCCATGACCCTGAAATCATGACCTGAGCCGAAGGCAGAGGCTTTAACCCACTGAGCCACCCAGGCGCCCCTGACTTCCATTTATTAAACTTTACTATTTTTTATTGCTGGACATAATAAAGTTTTACTGTAACATGAAAACAAATGCTTTGAACAATCATAAGAGAAAATTACATCTTCTCCTGATAAATACTAAAATCTTAACACTAATGCTGCTTATGTTCTGAAGATACTGTAAAATAGACATAACACTAGTAAGAGTGTTCTGTATACATGGAAAACTTGGCAGTTTAATTTTTAGTGCATCTTTCTCTTATTAATTTGCCAAATCTTTATTAGGAAATTATTATATGTCTGCACTCTGTTGGCCATACTCTAGGGGGCTAAGAGAGACACAAAGACAAATAATTATAATATTTTGTAGAAAGTATAGTTATCAAATATTATAAAGACAAAAAGAGGGGCGCCTGGGTGGCTCAGTGGGTTAAGCCTCTGCCTTCGGCTCAGGTCATGATCTCAGGGTCCTGGGATTGAGCCCCACTTCAGGCTTTCTGCTCAGCGGGGAGCCCGCTTCCCTTCCTCTTTCTCTGCCTGCCTCTCTGCCTACTTGTGATCTGTCTTTCTCTGTCAAATAAATAAATAAAATCTTTTAAAAAAAAAAAAAGACATAAAGAAAGGGACCCCAATCCTTCCATGGAAAGATAGAAAGAAGGGCAGTTTCATGGGTGAGTGATCCTGAGTTTTAAATAGGTGTTGTCTTGGCAGAGGGTAGGGATAGGGGTTAAGGATGGTGGAGGGCTGATGTGGATGTTGTAGTGTCCATGGATTTGCCGGTGGGTTGATCCAGCAGGTACTGGAAATAAGAGTCAGAAGCAAGGGCACAGGTGAGAGAGTGAGATATGAATTTGGGATTTTGCCTAGAGTGACTGTGTAGCAAATAAAAAACCCATGGACTGGGGATGAACACCCGGGAAGGCAGAAATCGTTTGTCTCACAGAGAACCTCTAGCAACCAAAATCAGAGATTCTCCAAGAGAACTGGGGAAATTCCATCATGGACTTGGAATCTAAGAGGACTAATCCACAGCCTGTATGGTAGGTTGGTCAAAAATTTTGTCTTGTTTCACTCATCAGTGTTCGTAATATTTTTTTAAATAGTTGCCAACATTCTAGAGTTGAGAGAGGTCACATAAAATCTGCATTTCTAGCCTCCCTTGAAGCATTGGAAAAGCTGGGTATATGGGATCTATAGGAGTGCATAGGACTGCCTTTTTGCTATGGGGACAAGCTCTCCAGGTCCCCACATACTCATATCTCAATGTGGCCTGCTTCATTTATTTACATGGTCTGCCTGGCTCCTCTGGGCATTTGAGTTTGGGGTCTTTCTGCAGAATTTCAAGAAGGGTGTGACAGACAAATGAATGTCCAATGTGCCAGAGGAATGAATAAAGAATGAGAAAATCTGGGACACCTGGGTGGCTCAGCCAGTGAGGCCTCTGACTGTTGCTTTTGGCTGGGGTCCTGATCTCAGTCCTGGGATTGGTCCTCATGAGGGGCTCCGCCCTTGTCCTTCTCCCTTGGCTCCTCCCCGCCCAAATACATACATACATACATACATACATACATACGTAAAATCTTGAAAAAAAAAACAAATGAGAACATCTCCCCTGCCTTTGGATTAGGAAATTATGAATCATCTGAATGACCTGAGTAAGGAAAGATTAAGAAGATGATAAGGCACAGAAATAAGATCACAGTGGCGGTGGGTGGAGGAGTGGGGAGGAGGGAAGTGGGTGGTGAGCATAGAGGAACAGAATTTTTTCTGTAAAGGGACATGGAGCAGATATTTTTTGCTTCGTGGGCCGTATGATCTCTCTCACAGCCTCTCAACCACTCTGCTGTTGTAGAGCAAAAGCACCTGTAGACAATATATAAACAAATGAGCACACTGATATCCCAGTGGAATTTTATTCACCAACACAGGCTTCTCGTGGGTCCTCGCCTACCAAGCTCCAGAGGGGGCCTGCTGGGTCAAAGGGTGGAATATCAGGTTGGGAGGAACCTGAGCAGGGCTGCAGACACAAGAGGAGGGGCCAGTGGAGAAGCAGGTGTGGAAAGTCAAGGAGAACGGGAGGAAGACCAGTGATGCCATTTCCAGAGGGTGCATGTGGACCAAGCCCTCCCTGGGTGGTTTGGGGAGTGGGGGGGAGGGGGCTTGCCCACCAAGCCTCGGGTGGAGTTGGAGAAACAGTCTGAAGGGTGTACGCACGAAACAAGGTAGGACATGGATTGTGCTGTTGCTGCTGCTGCCTGTTTTGTGAATAAAGTAGGAAATGAAGCAATTACCCGAGAGCCATTGAGAAGATGGGATGAAGAAGTTTGTCAAACACAGCTAGAAAGGCTGATAAACAGTGCTCAGGGCACAGCTGAGGGGCAAAGCACAGGATTCTGTGGTCCCTGAGTGCCCTTATGCGAATGCCGCAGCAGGCTCAGAGTTCAGCTTCAGAGAAGGCAGCTGGTGGCACAGGTCACAGGTGTGGTTTTGCGGGAAGCTGGTAATTCGGAACAAAGGAGCCGAGTCCTGGAGAGGAGAGGCGGAGAGGGTCCACCTAGCCTGCCACGAAGGAATTCGAGAGTTTGGAGAAACAAGTACCGGCAGGGATGAGGCAGAGAAAGTGGAGAGGGTAGGAGAGGATCTGCACGTGGTTATCAAATATGTTTTGAGAGTCTTTTCTGTGCTGAGTACACCGTCATTTGCTAGAGATGAAAGGATTATCTAGAAAGCAGTATATGCCTGTGAGTGTCCATAACCTAGATGGGGAAATGGATGCATCAACTAAAATCTTTTAAATAAAATGTGGCAGAAAATAATGCTATATTTGGACAAAGTTCTGTGAGTCTGGCGTCAACCCTAATGATATTAACCCTTGTTGGTTTCATTTTCCTGCTTCCATTGGTATATTCCAGACTTTCTATTTTATGCATATGATGTAAATTAACACTGTTGGTTTGTGCTGTTGTCATTTGGGAGATATATAAGGTGAGCTACAGGAAAGCAATGAACTGGCCTCTAAACTCACACCATTGTGATCACCTGGCATGCTTTCTTGGTTTAGTTTAGTTTTTTTTTTTTAAGACTATTTATTTATGTCAGAGAGAAAGAGAGCATGAGTTGGGGAGAAGGGACAGAGAGAAAGGGAGAATATGCTTCCTGCTGAGCAAGGAGCCTGATTCGGGGCTCGATCCCACCGTGCTGGAATCGTGACCTGAGCCCAAGGCAGGAACCTAACTGACTGAGCCACCCAGTTGCCCTTGGAGCATTTTTTAAAAAGCCCTGTCCTCTTCCTAGTGGGCTTATCCTTTTTCTTCTTATTAGATCATTAAATCATCTAACTTCCTTCAGGGGACTCACCTTTTCCTATCAACCGGTCATAATAGCAAAATCTGTGACTATATTCCTGAAAGATTCAGATCCTGATACTTAGAAGTCTTATTTTTCTTATATTTATCACCAAGGTCACCTGCTCTGAAGGCTGTGAACTTCATTCTCTGACAAGGTTCTTACACATTGTTTATTAAGTAAAGCACCCAGACTCCATGACTGTTCCGAGCCCTCTCTACAGGTGGCCATATACTAACCCACAGATATAGTCCCATCTTGTTCAACAGCCTGTCTCCCTAAGCTGTGTTCATTAAATAAGAAAAGTTCTGTAAGGTACTTGGTGCTTTGCTCAGCACGTGATAAACTCCCCAAAAAGGAGTTAGTAGGATCTAGTATTCTGAAAAAGTTGAAGAGAAGTTCACTTATGAACAAGTCTAAGGGTGTGAAAGGAAGACGGGTGGTCTTTGGAAACCATCATGGGGGCAAGAAATGAGGAGGTTGATGTCTCAGCGGAGTATGGGGGGCAGGCAGTTTGGGATTCTAAATAGAAGAGCAGGGGCAGCTTAGCTGGAGTCTGGTGTGGGTCCCTACAGAAGGGGCAGTTCTTTACAGAAGTTAACATAGGCTGAATGGCTACTGTTAAGAGGTTGTTTCTTTTTTCAATCTTTCCAAGTTTTTGAGGTATTGCCTGATTCTACTGCACTACAGTCTGGGGGGAAAATATCTGCTTTACATCTCTGCTCCCAGTGGTATTTATCTATTTATCTCTCTATTTGAGAGCACGCACACGCGAGAGGGAGGGACAGAGGGAGAAGAAGACTCCCCACTAAGCAGGGAGCCCGATGCAACGCAGGACTTTGGACTCCGTCCCAGGACCCTGGGGATTATGACCTGAACTGAAGGCAGATGCTTAACCGACTGAGCCACCCAGCCCCCCACCCACCGTGGTTATTTTTTCATTTTTTGTTTCATCACACCCTCTTTCTTGAATCATGATCCCTAATCTTTTACATATCTTTTTTCTCTCCCCTCAACAAATGTATTTGCAGTCTCCCTGTGACTTCTTTGGCCTCTTCCCCTTTTCCCATTTCCCTGAGCCCTCCTTGTGCAGGTCCTCACTGCGTCTTCGAGGGATTATGGCACAGCCTCTCAGTGGGATTTCCTCAGCCGCTGCCATGGAGCATTCTGAGCTGAACTGTAGCATGCTTATTAGAACACTACTTTATACAAGAAATATAACTGTTGCTTTTCTAATCATCCAGCTAGACTGAAGGAGAGAGGAAAAGAAAGAGTCTAAGCAGGCAGTTGAGAAGAGAAAGATCGGGGCAGGAGGGAAAAGGAACTAAAACGTAAAAGGACGTAGCTGCTTAAAACCCACATGACAAACAGTATCATCTGGTAGGTCGGTGATATTTGCCAGACTGATTTAAGGCTTAAAGAGGTGGCAGATTTGCTAAGCAAATACAGGGAGGCCAGACAGGCCTACGGAGCCAAAAGGCTAAATTAGATTATCAAACATAAGATACCAAGTAAGGGAACTGCTTCTGCACAGCGTTGAGAATAAATAAGCTGCAAGAGTTAATTCCTCCCAGGCGTCCACCCTCGGGGTAGAGTCAGGATTAAATGAACGCAATAGTTTAAACATAAACATTCTTTGTTTGCATGACTCCACAGAGGAAGAGGATTTATTTCTAGGGTGGCTCAGCTGCCTGGTTCTTCCCGATTTTATCTGTGTTCCGTTGGTAAATTAAGCAGGGAGACCTAATGTTATTCGGGCCACTTTCCACTCAGTCTCTGATGATGGAAACATCGGAATCATCCTTAACCTACCTCATCTCTTAGGCAGAAAGCCCACGCTGCTGCCTTCCTTCTTCCCTTTTTACTTAGCATCCACACCAACCCCGCTGCCGTGCACTCCACTCCTCGTGGCTACTGGTTATGCTAACAACCAGCACGCCCGATCAGGTCTCCCCCTGCTGAGTCACCCATGCCAAGCCTTGCTGTCTGCAGAGCAAGGGGCAGGGCCCTCAGCTTTGCTTCTTAGAGACGCTTGAGTCAGACCCCATTGCAGCAGCTTCCACCACTGACCTCCGCAAACCCCAGCTCCCGTAGCTGCCTTTTTCCTGAACCCACCAGAACTTCCCATGCTCTATTGTCCTTCTCCATGCTTGGAATGTTCCTCTCTTCTACATCTGGCTAGAAAACTGGCACTCCCCGAGTGGCAGTACAATTCTTTGCAAGACTGGCTGTTCATGACAGTCTTCTGGGGCTTGCTTTTAAAAGACACACACATTCCAGATCCCTGGGCTCTGCTGCAGAGCTGCGGAGTCCTAATATATGGAAGGATATCTGAGAGTCATTTTGAAGGATGAGAACGACCAAAGTATATGACATTAATATTTATAAGCTTTGGATTTGAAGGCCTACTTTGTGCCTCAACTAAAATTGCTAAGTATTCATATTTTTGAGTGACAAAAGCTAGGAAGGGTTAAAAACAAATCCATATGTATTAGCAGTTCCATGAAAAGGAACTGAAATCTTTCCTACTTTACCTCAAGCCCTGTGGGGTTAGAATGGGGGAGAGGTCTGTGGGGAGGAGGAAAGCATCTGCCTCTGGTCATCACAGATGAAGAATTGGGTCCTAGGACTACCTGATCTCAGGAGCAGAGTGCTGAGTTTCACTTCTCTGTTCATGGTGCACTGCCACTATCCATCCAGGCAAGGCCCTTCTCTTGTTTTATTGATCAATTTCCTGTTTATCTTGAATTTTTCCATACATAACTATGCTAAAGTATGTAATGTCTTTGTGTATGTATTCTTTTTTTTTTTTTTTTAAGATTTTATTTATTTATTTGACAGAGAGAGAGAGCACAAGTAGGCAGAGAGGCAGGTAGAGGGAGAGGGAGAAGCAGGGTCTCCGCTGGGCAGGGAGCCCGACGTGGGGCTTCATCCCAGGACCCTGGGATCATGACCTGAGCCGAAGGCAGCTGCTTAACCAACTGAGCCACCCAGGCGCCCCTATGTATGCGTTCTAGCATAACGTGCATTGTTAGTGTGCACAAGTTTTGGTTTATGTAAATGTATGCAAATATTAAGTTCTCTATGCCATCCTGTTTCTTGTGCCTGGTTTGCCATTTTGGAAGGAATGGGAAGTCTCAGAGCCCTGCAGTGGACATTTTACATTTTTCATGAAATACCTATTCTGTGTGACTCTAGTAAGGAGGGAAGGCAGTATAACCAGGTGGCTAAAAGTTCTGGCTCTGGATTCTGAATGCTAGGGCTCAAGTTGTAGCTCTGCTACTTATTAACTTCATGGTCTTAGGTAGGTTACTTAACTTCCCTGTGTTTTAGTTTAATGACCTGTAAAGTGGGGACACTCTAGCACTTATCTCAGAGGTTGTTATAAGGATTAAATGTGATAAGCACATTTGGGCTGTTCCTCTTTTGGAGAAAAATTGTACTACAGATGGTATGACAAACTGCTTATAATTTCCACCTTCTTCTGGATCTTCAGTGACACTCACTGTCCCCTCGGTTGTAGCTAGTCAAGTCCTTTTCAGCAATTCCTTACCAGATTTCCCAGATTCTTAAATTGCTTCATGTCCAGGAGGCCCGCATTCTGCAGATGACCTTGCCTCTTATTTTTCGAAGAACTTAGAGATCATGAGGCATAATATTGGATGCATTTTTCTTCTTCCAAGGAAAGCACCTGTGCTCACTTTCTGCTCTCTTGTTCCTGAGAAGTAGAAATTCTGCCTCTCCAATTTTGGAGTGTCAAAGTCCCTGCCCTTGGGAAAATAAACATGCCAAAAGAGGGGGAGGGTGGCAATAACCAAATAATCCATATAGAAAATATTTTTACCTAGTCAGAAATGCTTTGAAGCTAACACAATAGGAAGACTTTCATTTGGATGGAAAGGGAAGGCCTTTCTGAGGAGGTTAACAGTGAAGCTGACACAAGGCTGTCACGTGAAGATCAATGGGCCACAAAGTCTAGACAGAGAGAACAATCTGCTAAAATGCTCAGGGGAAAGGAACTTGATGCGGGTGAGGAACCACAGTTTGGCCAGTGATGCTGAAGTCCAGTAAGCAAGGGGGAACATGGTGGGAGGTCAGGCCAGAGCAACACTGCCCAGTGGAACTTTCTATAACATAAATGTTCTGCCTCTGTGCTATACACTATGGTACCCACTAGCCACATGTGCTATTCAAGTTATATTAATTAAATCTAAAATTCAGCTCTTCAATCATACCAGCCACATGTGGTTCCATGAATATAAATATAAATATTTTAAAGTATGTATTTGATAACTCTCACTAGCATTTCAAATGCTCAATAGCCACCTGTGGCTAGTGGCTAGGCTACCATATTGTGCAGTACGGGGTCAGAGGGAGAGCAGGGCTAAGGGTGGTGAGAAGTATCTCTTGGGTGGTTTGGAGCAGGAGATTACTGTGATTGATTTACATGGGAAAAGATCTCTGGGGCTGCTGGGCAGAGGGCAGGATGGGGAGGCAATCCGGAGAGGCGGGAGAGGTAGCAGGGAGACCAGTTACAGTCATTGTAGTTGCCTGGGAGGGAGAGAAGGGTAGGCTGGCCTAGGTCGGCAGCAGTAGAGCAGAGAAGTGGATGGATTCCGGAATGATTTTGGTGATAGGTCCAACAGAAGAAACTGATGACTTAGATGTGAGATGTGAAGGAAAGAAAGGAACCAAGGATGATGCCTATACCCTTTTTTGATCTGGGTAAACTTACTCCATCATGTGTATTAGTGCTGTTAATTAGACTCTTCCCATTTTTTTTTTTAAGATTTTATTTTATTTATTTGCCAGAGAGGATGAACAAACTTAGAGCATTTAAGGATTGCCTGATGCGGCTGGGGGGAGTTCTGCCTTTCCCTGCTCCCCTCCACTGAGGTTGCTGTTTTCCAGGTCACCGCTGACTTTCTCAGTGCCAAATAAAATGGCTGAGTCTCCATTCCCATCCTGGCACACGTGCGGTTGTCTGTCTATCCCCTCCATTCGCTGTCTCCTGAGCCCCTTCCTGCCTCTCAGTGGGTCCCTTCTCATCTGTCTCTGTCTGTTCCCACATGGCCCTCCCAGCCCCGGCTCCCCCAGACTCCTCCGTGTTTCTCTGCTCTTGCACCAGCTGGGTCATTGGATCCACGCTGTCGTCTGCATTTCCCAGCTCTATTCTGCCTCTCCCAAATCTGTAACATAGCAGCACCAGCCATTTCGATAAGCCAGGGATTTTGCTAATTGAGTTAAACACATTATCTCATTTAATTTTACCCTGAACTCAGTGGGGGCAGGTATGACTCTTCTTATTGTCTGATGAAGGAGCGAAGTTTCAGGAAGGTTTAAGACTTGCCCGAGCTCAAAGAATTAGAAGTGGCAGGGCTAGGACTGAAAGCCAGGCCAGTGCTTGCTGCTGTCTGGAGCTCCAGGTCAGACCTCACATTTCCAGATCTATACTTGGAGCCTCCTTCTCAAAAGCACAAGCATGTCTCTCGCACACCTGAAAATAGGCATGAAACCAAACTTCTCACCTGCTCCTTCTCTTCTGTGACCCCTAAAAACACAGAGGAACAGACTGAAATATCTCCTCTCCTTGTTTTCCTTGTTTGGTTTCATGGTCCAACCAATCCAATCTCCCAGACTAAAAATATCTTTGTCTTTTACTGCTTCTCTACATTCCTACATTCAGTTGATCTCCAAGTCCCTCAGGAGGTACTTCACAGGTGCTCTCCCCAAAAGGAAGACCGCTTGCTAGAGCTTGGGAGCCACTCCAGCCTGCATTAGGATCACCTGAAGGGCTCCTTTCTTACTCCAGATCTCGGAACCCCATAGCAGTTTGGGGAATTAAATAAACAAACAAACAAACCAGAATTAAAACAACATACATTCTTGAGTGTAGCTTCTTTCCCTCAGTGTTATAGGAGATTCATCCATATTATTGCAGAGTTGTGATTTGTCTATTCTAATTGCTATATAGTATTTCATTCTGCAAATAAACCATAATTTATTTATCCACTTTACTATTGATGGGCATCTAGATGGTTAACAACTGAGATTTGGGATATATTAAGTTAAGAACTTTTGTTCAACAAAAGCACTAATAGCATGAGATGTAAAGAAAAAATATTCTCCCTCTATATATGTATATATATACATATATATAAAACAAAGAACTTGTACCTTGAATATAATACATATATAGAACATATTAATAAGTTAAAAAAAAGCAACTCAAGTAAAAAATACTTTGACAAAAGTATTATAGGAAAAAAGTATGCAAATGACCAATAAATGTATGTTCAACTTCATTAGTGTTTCAGGATATGCAAATTAAAACAATCACTGAAATGATTGAAATGGAAGGGACAGAATCCCAAATGATGGTGAAGGTATGGGATAAAAGGGATTCTCAGACACTGTTGATGTGATTGCTAATTTAACTGCTTTGGGAAGCTCTTTGAGAGTATCTACAAAGGCTGATCACATGCATATCCTATGATTAGCAACTCTATTCTCTGATCTATATACTCCATAGAATGAAAATACATATATATATATATATTCATATATATTCATTCTTGTCTTATACTTGTCTTTTGGGGCATATATATATATGTGTGTATATATGTGTATATATATGTGTGTGTGTGTATATATATGCGTATATATATGTATATATATATGTGTGTGTGTGTGTGTATATATATATGCCCCAAAAGACAAGTATAAGACAAGTATAAGATGTTCTTAGCAGCACATTTGCTATGGCCCCAAAGAACTTTTTTTTTTTTTTAAGATTTATTTATTTGACAGAGAAAGAGAGAAGAGAGCATATGTACAAGTGGGGGTGGGGCAGAGGGAGAGAATCTTCAAGCAGACTCCCTGCTGAGCGCAGAGCTCCCCAAGGCCAGTGAGATCATGACCTGAACCAAAACCAAGAGTCGGACACTTAGTCGACTGAGCCACCCATCTTTCTTTCTAAGTTCTTTTATAGGTGATTTTGAGGATCGGTCAGGGTTGAGAACTATAACAATACCAAATTCACTTCTGATTTAGAATTTCAATTTAAACTTTCTTTTTATGTACTGATTTAATAGGAAAATCGTAAGTCATTACCTTTCTCCTTTTCAAGATATAAGGTTAAATGATGAAAATGGCCAAAAATTTACTTATGAAATACTTATTTTTTTAATTATTTGTTGAAATACTAAATATTTTAAAGAATTTTTTTCTTATGGGGTAGAATCTCAAGAGGTCTTTGGCACTGATGGTAGGATCTAATTTGGAAAGAGATTAAAGTCAGGAAAAAGTAATAGTAATCCTTTAGTGATAAGTTTGTACTGTAATATGATACAACTTGGTCGTCATTTAAATCCTGAAATAAAAAAAGGAGACTGAAAACCATTTCCCCTCCCAGAAGCCACCTATTCCTCAGGCAACATCACCAAGGCAACCATCTTTGTAAGTCAGTCTATCACTGGGGAGGTCCTGAATGGTAGCCAGGCTCTCTGCTGGGTGTTAATTGCCCCAATCCTCATGATAGCCCTGGGGGTGTTTTCTTTTTTACTGCTATTTGACAAGTGAAGGAGTTGTGGTATTAACATTTCATGGGGGAAGGGGTGGTGATTAGGGAAAAAAGTCTAATAATTTTCCTAGGGAGGTGATAATTATTAAAAAGTTAAGAAACTCTGCTCTAGATACACATTAGAGAGAGGAGGGTACTATGATTAGGTTGTAACTTGTCACTGAAGATCTATTTTCTAATAGGACATGGCAGGCCTGAATTTTGCTTAATGTTACCTGATTTATGGTTTGAAATGCCTGATTGATGGTTTGAATGGATCACTCTGCTGCTGGAAGGATAGTCTGTGAGTGTGTGTATGTGTGTATAAATGGTGCAGGATCAGGTATGGAAGCAGGGAGATCTTCCATATGCGCTCTGTCAAGCAGAGCAAAACTGGATCAGTGTTGTTTTTACCCATAATTCTGGGCTTCCCTTCAAGGTAGGAAAAAGCTCCCAATTTCATTTCATACCATATGGTCCACATCCTCCCTGGACTCTGGGCTTCATGGGAACATTGCAAGTAATCTACGTTTTAAGGTCACCTGGCAGCAGCATTTCAAGAATAGATTCTCCAGGAACCATGGAGGAAGTAGAAAGGTTGCTAAAGAGGCTTTCCGGGAGAGACATCATGGTGGCTTCATCTAGGATGGGGAGCGGAAGAGAAGTGGAAGAGACAAGAAGAGTCCCATTTGGACTGATTTTTGGAGTGCAGCTGCTGAGGGAATTGGATCTGGTAAGTGAAAGAAAGAGGATTGCTTGGCATTTTTAGTTTAAACAACATTCTTAAAAACCTGTTAATATGGTTAATTATAGTCTTTCTATGTTTAATCTAGATCACCCTCTCTCTCTTGCAATTATATAATGCTTTGGATAATTAAACTTTCAGAGCTCTAGGAGTGTCTGAATACTGTTCTCACATCAATCTTCAATCTGTGTTGTGACTACCCAGATTTATTATGTATGTTGAATCCAAGCATAATGTTTAGTTTTGGTCCTCTCAAATCACTGCAAATTATGAGGTTGACCCACTTTCTGCTTGTTGAAACTCAGCGGTCACAGTTCTTTTGGGAAAACCAGGGTTTCTCAACTGTAACACTCTTGATACTTTGGGTCACATAATTCTCTGTTGTGGGGGACTATTCTATACATTTTTGGATGTTTAGTAGCATTCCCTGGCCTCTGCTCATTAGATGTCAGAAGGACTTTCCCAGTTGTGACCAAGCAAAATGTCTCCAGACATAAACAATTATTCTCCAGAGGGTAAGATTGCCCCAGGTTGAAGGCCACTCAACTAGGGCTTCGAGGAAGACTTAGACTGTAAATTTTTGGTTTTCTAGTAGGAATGTACTTCAAGAAGAATCTGTTGTCCTTTCATTCAAGGGGCTTTGCATCTTTGAACTGGCTTAAATCTGGCAATTGGCTGAGGGTCCACAATTCTTTATTGTTAAATAAGTCTAGTGGTGAAAAGACCACACTGCTTATACTAATCGAGTGAGATATTAGTAGGGTGATCATTTATTTCAGTCCTAGGGACATCGTGATCAACTATTGAATGTCAAAGGTCTCTATGGGTCTGACTTTTGTGTTGCCTTTCAGCTGTGTTGCCCATTATGCTTACAACATCTTCTTCATCTTTTGTGATTAAATGCTGCCAAGTGATTCCTGCTACCCCATGATCTCATCATCCCCATCGGAATCATGGACCCCTGGTTGTTGGTAGCATTTCTTCCTCGTATTTCTAATCTTTAGACAACAGCCACCACAGAGCTCTTTACAGATGCTAGCCTTCTTTCCCCAATGTATTTCTCAAAGCCTTAGTAAAAGGTGTATCCTCTGGACCATTCTGAGGAACGTGGAGAGTATTACATAATCTGCTTAAGCATATCATTTTCCCTAGGCCTTGGGATCCTTTCATCGGTGTACTGAGAGGGTTATGAAACTTCAAATCCATTTAGTGCAAAGTGTCTTTGACTCCAGGGTTCAGTAACCAACCAACCAAACTTTCAAAGCCATTCACAGCATGGAGAGCCAACACACTGATTCCAGAAACCCTGCTTAGTGTACCCAAGACCAACTGATTTCAGAGGGTCCAACATTATGTGTCTTCTTTTCTGATCCAGTACAACTTAGGATCAATTCTCATGCACCTTACTAAGGTTCTGTCAATATAAATTGACAAATCTTGTGCGTGCGTGCGTGTGTGTGTGTGTGTGTGTGTGTGTGTTGACCTCCTTAGGAGTCATGCTTATAGCTTCCCTCCTGGGGCCCACTGGGACTTGAGTCTGGTTATAGGTATAGAAGTAATGAGAGGCATGAGGGTAGCTCCTGAGTAAGACCGGTGGTTTCCTGCAAGGCAATTACTTTAGGAGATGACATGATAGGTTCTTCAGGCTGGGGAAGACTACACTCTTCAGACAGAGGTGAAGGGCTGCTTCTGCTGGCAAAGGAGGATCAGCAGAACTTCAGGGTTCAAGGTTCCCAGCTTTATTGAAATCTGCTCATATGTTCCCACCCCAAATCTCACATCACTCTTCGGGCATTGTGACTCCCTTACCAAGTCAAGATTAATGTGGAGGCCCCATCCTCAGGAATCTGACCCACCTTTTGCTTGTTAAAGCTCCTTCCTCCTGTGACTGCCAGATCATCCTCTTTTTTTCCGATGGATTCTTTCCTTCTCTGCCGTTTTTGCCTGCCTTTCTTTTAGTTCTTCTCTAACATTGCATCCCTAGGGCACCACCTTTTATTTTTTTTCTTTTGCTTTTTGAGAATGAGAAGTTCCACTATCTCAGGGACTGCGACCAATACTGATTGTTTGCATCTGTATAATAGTACCTGGTATTTTTTGAATAACTACCACATGCCATGCATTTTATTAATACATATAATCTTTAACTTAAAAAAAAAAAAAAACCTATAAGGGTACCTGGGTGGCTCAGTTGGTTAAGCTTCCAACTTTTGATTTTGGCTCAGGTCATGATTTCAGGGTCTCGGGATCAAGCCCTGTGTTGGGCTCCGCACTCAGTGGGGAGTCTGCTTAAGATTCTCTCTCTCCCTCTGCCTCTCCCCACATCTCTCTTGCTCGCTTGCTTGCTCGCTCGCTTGCTCTCAAAAATAAATAAATAAATCTTTTTAAAAAAAATCCTATAATCTTTTGTAAGAAACCCTTAAAGTGGGTATTAAGGATCTCCATTTTCAAATGGGGAAACTGAGACTTGGTAAAGTTGAGGAGTTTTGCTTGAGCCAGTTAATAAGTGGATTTGAACCAAGACCTGTCTAACTTGTAAGCTATTGTCATAACAACTGAGGTTTAGTGTTGACCAAAGACCCAGCTCTGATCTCCTCATTATCAGACTTAAATATCCAATGGCATGCTAGAGAGATACCACCTGAATATACCCTATCATTTCAAACTTAATATATATAAATACATGTCAGTATCATCAGTCTCACCAACCATTCCACCACTCCAACCTCATCCAAACCACAAAAACCTCCCTTGGCATTCCCATTCTTTTCAACGTAACAGTCTCCAGAAGTTTCCAAAGTAGGACTCCTCTTTGGGCCCTCCATCTCCCATGCGGCTCACCTCGGATTGCTCACCTTGGATTGCTCACCGTGGATTGCTCACCATGTCCTCCAACTTTGGGCTTAGAGGTATCTCTGTGCCTCTGTGGCTCCTGATAGCCCCTTCTACATCCTTCTTGGACTCCTGCCACTGTTCTTTCCATTTCACAATTGGCTCTGTACACTGCTGCCAAAATTACCTTTGGGGAAAAAAAATCAGTCCTGTCAGTTTGCTTTAAAACCTCTTTTGATGTCCTTTTGCCTACAGAATAAATTTCAATCTCCTTGGTATGCCCCCTCCCAAAGGCCCTTGACAATTGGCCTAGCCTATCCTGCAGTCAGCAATTTTCCCCATACACACAAGTGATTATTTTTCAGATGGATATAGATGCTGTAGAGGTGCAGAATATACAAACATTTCAAAACTTGAATTCATTTTGACTTTTTATCACATATTTTCTCAATCAATGGGTACTAAAAAACAACTATTATGTAGGGTTGTGATTTTATGTTTGGTGGGAAAAGGATTCTTATAATGTAAATATTGGGAATCAACTAGATCACATTTTCATGAAATATTTTTTTCTGGGTTTGGGGGCTTAATTATTGCAAGTAACTTTCTTAGCCAAAGCTGTTAGAGGGGTATGGGCTCAAAGTTCAAAGTTGTACCTGGACAAATGAACTTGTTTTTTAATGTATATTTGCAGAGAGGGCAAGGGAGGATGGTGTGGTAGGATGGTGAAGCAATATTGGCCCTAAGACCAAAAACAGGGAAAGGTTTTACTTTTTTTTCTCAATTCAGGCAATTGAGAAAAATTCAGGCACTTTTAAAATGCCCTTAGGTCTCTTAATGGACTCCAATCAGGGAATAAAGGTAGAGGCAGGAAAAATACATCATTGAATAAAACTGTAATGTCATGCTATGAGACTCTGTCTTTACGTCCTGTGGTAGCAGGAAAGATGAAAACTTTTCATTTAAAGATGCCACTAGTATTTTAGGGGGATCCTCCAGCACACTCTCTTGTGTGGCCGGTCTCCCACTGGAGAAGCAGTGATGGAGGTTAGAGAGGACGGCCTGGGGGTTCAAACATTTGGGTTCAAATCCTAGGCATACTATCTGACCTTCAACAAATCAAAGCTCTGAGACTCCTTTTTTTTTTCTTCTTTCTTTCTTTCTTTCTTTCTTTCTTTCTTTCTTTCTTTCTTTAAATGGGAATAAAACCCACACTTCAGAGTTGTGGTGAGGTTTATGTGAAATCAAGTTGATCTGTGGGGAATTTATACAGGTTCCTTTGCTTTTCTACCACCTCATGCTTCCAACTTCTTTATGTTTTGTGCTTCAGTCTCTGACTAGAAGGGTCCAGAGAGCTGATTTAGTCCACTTGGGTTATAGATAAAGAAACCCAGAGGTCTTAGGTTATCCGCAGCTACGTTAAAAAGGAGTCGTAAGAGCAAGACCCCTCCCTGTGTTTTTTTTCCTTTTTAGCATTAATTTCATTCTTGGTGATGAAGAAATCAGACACCAGACAAGTAATACTGAGATAGAAAACTGGTTTGCAGGTAGCAAACATTCAAGAGCCTGCTCAGTGCTGTGTTGGGAGCTGGTGGGATGAAGCATTTGCTGCATCTGAGGTGCTCACAGCCTGGTGGAAACACGGATGTAACTCAAGATCTGTATGGCTGGTTAGGTTGGAATAATTGTAAGTGAACTGTCAAGTGCTGTGGACTCAGAGGAAGGAAGCATGCATTTTGTCTGGAACAAAATAGAATTGGCATCTAAAATCTGTGGCACTGTGTGTGGGGAGGGCAGCCTACCAGCTCACCGTTCATTAATTCAACACAAATCTGTGTCTGGCAACTACCATGTCATGATACTAGATCTGAGACTAGGAAGAGCACTAATATACCAAATAATGTGCACAGAGTGGGGACAAGAATAAGATGCAGAGAAAAACAAAAACAACGCTAGGCGATGATTTTCTCTAAAAGAGCTATGAACAAAAGCAGAAGCAGCATTATTTACAGTGCAGCAAACCAACAAACCCCTGTATAGCTGGGATGGGGCTCGTTGTTCTCTGTGCAAAATGCCTCTGGTATTGGGTCATGACACCAGGGGCATGGGTACAGCTTTACTCCTTGCCCTCTCCCGGCTCCTGTTCTTTTTTCCACTCCATACACAGCTGCCTCCTGCCCTGTCACTGCCCTCCCAACCCCCCATTTCCTGGGCTTCTGGTCTGAGGTAGCATCTCCCTAGCAGCAGCCGAGGCTCCACCCATGTGGAACCCTGGGGGCCTCCCACAGAAAGGAGGGGACTTCTGGTCTACTCTGATATGGCCAGACAAACAGAACATGGAGGAAGGGGGCAGGAAGAAGGCCAAAACAGCCAAGGGCTGCCCATAGCCTCCTTGGCACAAGTCTGCTTCTATTTTTGCATCACATTTCTGTATAATTTTGACTTATTTTTAATCCAAGTAGGTCAGTAGTTCTCAGCCCTGGTTGGTGAGCAGACTCTTCAAGGGGGCTTTGAAAATATGGGATGATTCAGGCCACGAACAGACCCACAGAAGTAGAGCTCTCTTGGTTGTAAAGCAAGTCTGAGCACGTTTTGTAAAGCTGTCCAGATGTTTCTTTTGAGGTACAGTTAGCACTGAGAAGCACGGGAGTTAATTCAGTTGTGTAGAGTTTTCCTTGAGAAGTTGTTTTTGTGAGCTACAATGATGGAAAGCTGACAAGCCAACTCCTTTCACATATAAAAAAGGTTACGCTTAAAGATTGCAAATGACGAAGAAAATTACAGTTTCAAAATAGAGATTTTTAACAGCTCTTGATATCTCCCTTCAGTATTTGGAGAACTTATGGGAGTTGTTTGAAAGTGTTCTGCTCAGATTCTCATGTCTGAAGGGATGGAATAAGGTATTTTGGCCCAGGTATAAGATCTATTTTTTTTTAATAATTGTGGAGATGACTGGATGTCAAATATTAACTTTCACTCAAATGATAGTAGCTGACATTTAAAAATTATGTGCCAAATGTACGGTTAGATCTCCTCAATTCTCGGGTTCCATCCAAAGCTCACAAGAGTTGTGGAAGGTTGTTACGTGGTTTTCACTTGGCAGGTTAAGGAGCTGAGACCTAATGTCATCTAGTTTGTAAGTGGTAATGCCGGGATTCCAAAAATGAATATCTCTGATCCTAAAATCCAGATTCTCAAAATTACAACTTGTGAGAACATGGAACTGGGTGGAGAGCACTGGCCAAAAATAGGATAAAATCCAGGGTGCTTGAGTTTATAGGTCAAAGAAATGGCTGGCACTGAGGTGGCTGGAACAGGGGGTCAGGAGGTGGACAGGATGATTGCCAAGATAAGATATGGCTGTCCTTGGCCATTTACCTGCTCCCATTTAAGACCCACCCTCCTTGGTAGAAACGGTAGTATCTTGACCTACACACCAGTGAGTACACTCAGGTGAAGAAAGTTGACCCTGACCATATAACATTCAATTGAGGTGACCCTGGGTCTACCACTTGGGGAAGGGGTAGATGGACTTTCCAACTTTCCTTGGCCCATCAGATTTCTCAAAAGCCCTCTTGTTGTTTCTGAGCTTGCTAAGTGATCATCTTTCCTTCATTAGGTTTTTACTGAGCCAGGAATTATGCTAAGCATTGGATTGTGACTGTGGTTCCAGAAGGAATGGGGACCTGGGAGATGGTAAAGGGGAAATTGTAATTTGGGGATACACAGTGTTGTATGTGATGGACAGTGGTGATTAGCTCTAGGCATGGGGGCTGGTTAGGTGGCCAAGTCATGTAATTGCCTACCTGTCTAAAAAGATTGTGCAGAACACCTGGCTGCATTTGGGCACTGGGTAGACAGATGATTAGGGAGATATACCTGGCAGCTGAAAGTGGAAGGTTAAGAGGCTGGCTAGGTCAAATTCAATTAGTTGAGTGTGGCTTAGGTATTGGCTAAAATGAAAGCCATATCACATTTTCCATGTTTTCTAGGGACCCTTGAGACTGGGAATGGTGATTATACCTGTATCAGTCAGGGTTCTCCAGAGAGCGAAAGAGAGTAAAGAGATTTATTCTAAGGAGTTAACTCATGATTATATGGAGCTGACAAGTCTGAAATCTAGGGCAGGTTAGCATACTGGAAACTCAGGTAGGATATCTATGCTACATTTCTTGAGGCAGAACTCTTCTCCTGGAAACCTCAGTTTTTGCTTTTAAGGCCTTCAATTAATGAGATGAGGCCCATTCACATTGTCAAATGTAGTCTGCTTTACTTAAAGTCAGCTGATTGTAGAAATTAATCACATCTACAAAATTATTTCAGAGCAACATCTAGATCGGTATTTGACCAAACAACTAGATATTGGGGCCTAACCAAGTTGACACATTAAATATAACCATTACAAGGCCCTTAGACTAGGAGGTAGAGGTCAAGGAGTGCTGTTGAGTGAGACTCATTATGGATGTGGTGTCACCAGATGTCCCTATAAACTGTATTTGGAGCCATACGTCAACAGTGGTGGTCTTTTCAGGGTAGTGGGGAGGTCTAGTGGTCTGCTCTTGCTTGCCAGTTGTATAAGACTTCCCCTAGGCTCTTCCCATCTCAAGACTGCCCAGATAAAGCATTCTGCTGCTGCCTAAGCTGGGTCATGTTGCTGCCAAGATATTAGACTGGAAGATTTCCTGGGCTGGACAGTATCCTAGCTAGGATTTCTGCTGGGCCTGTTTGAATGCTGGGAATATAGCAAATGGTGAAATTAAACTACTGGAGATGGTGGCACTCAAATGACCTAAATCAGAGTGGAACATTTGAATCATCTGGGGATGAGAATACATGCCTTGGCCCTGCTGGCTAGGAATCTGATTTAATTGTCCTAGGCTGGGACACTATCAGAATTTTAGAAAAGTTCCTCCAGTTGAATCAAATATACAACCCAGCTTCAGAATCACTGGTTATCTTAGATTAGTCAGGCTCTCCTAGAAGAAGCTTCTCCTAGAAGAAGCTCCAGGCCAACCATTTGTCATGTACTTATTAAAGATCTGTTCCAAAGAGAAACCAGTAAGATAGTGGGGAAGCAGGACAGGAAAGAAAAAGTGGCCAGGTCAAAGGTGCCATTTCAGGGCAAGGCCCAGCCTTAGCCTGGTCCCATAGGAAGTTATGAAATGTAAATTATTCCTCCAGAGTTTTGCCTTGAGGAAAAGGAACAGGGCTCCCCTCTTTACATTTCAGTCAGTCATTAAGTTTCCCAGGCAGAAATGTCAAGTCCCTGCCACTTCCTGTACTCTGTACAGGCAAGGTAGCTCCAGTGCTCAAGTTCAGCCTCTGAAGGTCTCAGGTGAGAGCAGTTAGCAGCAAAGTGCTCAAAAGCTGGGGTATTAGTGCACAGAGCTTCTGGAAGAGATCCAAGGAGGGGAGGGAGGGTAATGGGGCATACACTAAATAAGTGGTTATTACTGCTATTTCTGAATCTGTCTTTGTTGCTAGTGGTCTGCATGAAGCCATCAGGAGAGCTTGTTATATAAAGTTTCTGCTTCAAGGACTTAAAGGCAGCTTTAATACTTAGCAAATAATACTTAGCAAATGTCAAGAACTGTGGAAGGTCTGAGATTTTCCCCCTTACTTGCAAACTAACAAGTAGCCTGACAGTTTCACGAATGCTAGTAGAAGAAGAGAGACCCTGGTCAGGGACAAAGACGTGAATTACAATAATAGCACTAGCCAAACTTTTGGCTTTTCTGTAATGGTTCCCTGAACCCATATTCCCACGGGGCAATGTAAAGAGGGCTAGGTGACAGCTGCATGTGGAGTGAGTTAGTGGCATTAGAGAGGAACCCTGAGCTTAGGGAACCTCCATCTTTTGTAATAGGCAGTAAGCAAAACCTTTGCTCTGGAGGGAGATGCTACATCTCCCAAGACTATTCATGATACAAAAGTTCTTGAAAAAGTTGTTGAGTACAAAGGCAGTCTGTGCCTCTGCTTAAAAGATAAGCAAAACATGAGAGACCTATGGAAAATTGTCTCCCAGTAGTAAGTAGGAGCAGAAGATGGGGGGTGTCATTGGGATTTGCTTTTTTCATTTCTGGTTTTTACCATCAAGTAGTTTTGGAGAAAATCCCTTTCTGGATGCACATTTGTGAATTTTGTTTTTGTTTTTTTTACCCCTGTTCATATTGATGATTTCCCCCCCTCCTATTTGCTTTTAGGATTATTATCAATATCACTAGTTCGTGATATAATGAGAGGCAACTTACATAACCTCTTTTGGTTTCCATATCTGAAAAGTAAGTAAAGGGATCTAAATAAACTCAGACACTGAGTTTAAAGCCTTAAACATAGGAGGTATTCATGGGAATTTTAGTAATGGTAATAGGGAAAGAAAAAAATACGTTAATACCCGCAAGAACAACTTAATTTCTTAAAATTCCTCACAGTCATACAATCACATGTTAATCACATCATAGATAAAGAAATTGAGACTCAGAGTGATTTGTTCAAGTTCACAGAGTTACTCAAGAATGTTCCCAGGATTTGACCCCAAATATATTGGAATGCAGGGTTCATTTCCTCCAGTTATCACATTCTGATTCTATCGTGGGATACTGTCTGATATAAGGTGGTATCCAGTAATGCTGCCTGAAGAACTAGTGGTTTCAGTAGGTGGAAGACTGTTTATATCTTCCCTTTTTCTGACAGGATATTAAGGAAGACTAAATTGTTAAAAACTGAGCTATAATTGAGATGAATTTTCTCCAGTTCTCTTATTGAAGCCTAACAAAGAAACCAGAGTTGTTTTAATTGAATTATTGTCAAAAAGGTAGAACATCCTGCCCTATTTATATAAGCTGCTAGGCCAATTTCCTTCTCACCACCCACCACCACCTACACTATATACACACGTGCACACACTAACCCAAAACCAAGCTGAGTTTTCAGCACAGACATACCATTGTTCTCAAAGTCTACATCACTGGAATGACCCTGACATAAAAAGTTACTTAGTGTGTGCTGAAAGTTGGAAGAAAACTTAAAAAATATAAATCCAGGTCACTCCCAATGTTTAAAATATGAGAATCACTTTTTAACATCAGAAAATTGCAACTCCACATGATAATAGCTGTACTCTTTTTGTAGTCCATTGATTGAAAAATACATGAATAAGATCAGTAGGAGTTCAGTAAAGCTTCGAAATGAGTTTATATTTTCTTCATCTTGGCAACATCTATATCCATCTGAAAAGTAATCACTCATGTGTGTGTGAAAAATAGCTAACTTAGAGGGAGCTGGACCAATTGTTAAGGGCCTTGAGAGACCTACAAAAGATTGAAATTTATTTTGCACACAAAGTGGAGTCAGAGAGGTTTCAGAGCAAAGTGGGAGAATTCAATTGATGGCTTTTCTGAGGGATAATTTTGGCAGCAGTGTGGAGTGCCAAATGGCATGTAGAAAGACCGATAGCAGAAGGTCAATTAGAAGGCAGAAGATGATCTCAGAAGCCACAGTGAGGCAGAGATCCCTCTGGCCCCAGCACTGGAGACGGGGTAACCGACTGGATCTGGGGCATACCAGAGGGGACATGGTCAAGAGTATTTCTAAACTTGGAAACTGTGTTGGAGGATGAGATCATGAAGGGAATAAGGAATATCTGAGAAAGAGGCTTTTTATGAATTTATTTGTTGGGGGGCAGGGTTGGAATAGGGGAGGATATAGATAATCGAATTGGATTTTATATATACTCTCTTCCTGTGTGTGTGTGTATGTGTGTGTATATCAACCAGAAGATGTTCATTAGGCAGCTGTACATATGGATCTAAACCGAGACAATAGGAGCTAGAGCTTCAGATAGCAGGAAACTATTCTCCTGATGGCATGAGTAGGGACCTAGTGAAAGCTTGGTTGTAATCTTAGGCAACGGTATGTTCGTAACCCCTCTTGGGAAGAGAGCGAGCCTTCTCCTAGTCAGTACCCATCTTGGACCTTGTTGAAAGATTTGACACTTCTGGGGATTCTGTTTGTTAGTCTAAGTACAACACCACTCCCCCGCCGAACCATGTGATGAGCGTGCAAAGGCTACAGGAAAGATGATTTTAGTTGGAAAGTTAATCTGGATTAACTGGATTAATCTGGATTCTCTGAGAAGTAGAAACTAACCCAAGGATTGTAGTACATGCGGGTTATTTGGGAATTGTGGGAAACATTGATAAGAAGTGGAGAAGTGAAATGGGGAAGAAACAGCAGCTAATCAAAATGTAGTATCAAGTGAGCTATCACAGTGGGGAACTAGGGCTTAATCCCATAAGGATTAGGAAAATTCTGCATTCTTGGAAATGATGCAAAATACATGCCCAAGGGATGAGACGGTATGTATATGCCAATTTGTAAGAGTTACCACTTGAGGATTACTCCCAGGGGTGTTAATTCCTCTGCACTTTCCACCTGCCAGAAACCTAGGCAGAGAGGCCTATTGTGTTTTCGAAATAAAAGTTCTCAGGCACCAACAGGCAGATGCTAGCAGTTGGCAGTCATGTGGGGCCCACCAAAAGGTCTGAAGGATATGAGAGGGCACCGGCTCTGTCTGCTACCCGGTGTCCTCAGAGAAAAGATGGCACACATAGGCAGCAGAAAGGCACCCTTAGATCTCTAAGAGTTTAAATATTAAAACCAACAGGAAACATAGAAACAATGTGATTTTTTTCCATTTTATTTTATTTCTTTTCAGTGTTCCAGCATTCATTGTTTATGCACCACACCCAGTGCTCCATGCAATACGTGCCCTCCACAACACCCACCACCAGGCTCAGCCAACCCCCCACCCTCCTCCCCTCTAAAACCCTCAGTTTGTTTCTCAGAGTCCACAGTCTCTCATGGTTTGTCTCCCCCTCCAATGTGATCTTAGTTGAATAGGAAGGGAAAATGTCCTTGTAGCCCAACTTATGGGGCTAATATATTTAGAGGAAGCTTGGAAGAGTCACCAGAGAAATACCAATCGGAAAACATGTAAGATGTGTTGGAGCTGCATTGCTCTGGACCCAGAGTGCTGTTATTACCAGTAATCCAATGCCTTCTGTAAAACAGTAGTTTAGATCAGCGGAGGGCAGACTTTTCTAGAATAATATCTTGGGCTTTGTGGACCATATGGCCCCTGCTGCAGCTGTTGTACTACAAAATGGGTAAGGCTGTGTTTTAGCAAAACTCTGCTTTTGGACATAAATTTGAATTTCATGCAATTTTGACTTATAATTAACATTAATCTTCTCTGGTTATTTTTCAAATGTCTAAAAACATAAAAACCTGCCTTAACTTGTAGGCCATACAAAAATAGGTGGGGGTCAGATCTGGCTCAGGGGCCATACATTACCAGCCCCTGCTAGGGAAATGGCAGCAGATGAATACCTTCACCTGTGATAACTTGAAGCCGTTGGTCACTTACATATCCATCTCATTCTGTGGCCTTGAAGCTCTTGGCAAACATGGTTTCTTATCAAATCTGACACACTGATGATGACACTTTCTTAATCTTGTATTTTCCCATTTTTGACATAGGTTTTGTGACTTTTTGTTAACTCCTCCCCCTTTTTTATTATGATATAATTCATGTATGATACTTACCCTTGTAGAGTTTTTGAATATGCATAACATTGTGCCATAATCACCGTGTAATTCCAGAATATCTTCATCATTACCATTAGCAGTCCCTTCCCGTTATCCACTTTTCTCAACCCCTGGCGACCACTAACCTACTTTTTCTATGGCCTATGGATTTGTCTATTCTGGACATTTCATATACATGAGCAAATGTGATCATACAATTTATATCTTTTGTGTCTGGCTTCTTTCATTTAGCATAATGTTTTTTACTTTTCATCTATGTTGTAGCATGAATCTGTACTTCATTCCTTTTTATGGCTGAATAATATTTCATTGCATAGATGCATGACAATGTGTTGTTTCATGCATTAATTGATGACTAGTTGAATTTGGCTATTTTCACTTTTTTGACTAGTATGAATAATGCTGCTGTGCACATTCATGTACAAGTTATTGTGTTTTCTTTTTTTTAATATATTTTTTTAAATTTTATTTTAATAAACATATAATGTATTTTTATCCTCAGGGGTACAGGTCTGTGAATCGCTAGGTTTACACATTTCACAGCACTCAACGTAGCACATACCCTCCCCAATGTCCATATCCCCACTACCCTCTCCCGTCCCCCCTCCCCCCAGCAACCCTCAGTCTGTTTCTTGAGATTGAGTCTTTTATGGTTTGTCTCCCTCCCAATCCCATCTTTTCATTTTTTCTTTTCCTAGCTCCCCCCAACCCCCCCACATTGCATCTCCACTTCCTCATATCAAAGAGATCATATGATAGTTGTCTTTCTCCGATTGACTTATTTCGCTAAGCATGATACCCTCTAGTTCCATCCACGTCGTCGCAAATGGTAAGATTTCATTCCTTTTGATGGCTGCATAGTATTCCATTGTGTATATATACCACATCTTCTTTATCCATTCATCTGTTGATGGACATCTAGGCTCTTTCCACAGTTTGGCTATTGTGGACATTGCTGCTATAAGCATTCGGGTGCACGTGCCCCTTCGGAGCACCATGTTTGTATCTTTAGGATATATACCCAGTAGTGCAATTGCTGGGTCATAGAGTAGCTCTATTTTCAGTTTTTTGAGGAACCTCCACACTGTTTTCCAGAGGGGCTGCACCAGCTTGCATTTCCACCAGCAGTGTAGGAGGGTTCCCCTCTCTCCGCATCCTCGCCAGCATCTGTCATTTCTTGACTTGTTAATTTTAGCCATTCTGACTGGTGTGAGGTGGTATCTCATTGTGGTTTTGATTTGTATTTCCCTGATGCCGAGTGATGTGGAGCATTTTTTCATGTGTCTGTTGGCCGTCTGGATGTCTTCTTTGCAGAAATGTCTGTTCATGTCCTCTGCCCATTTCTTGATTGGATTATTTGTTCTTTGGGTGTTGAGTTTGATGAGCTCTTTATAGATTTTGGATACTAGCCCTTTATCTGATATGTCGTTTGCAAATATCTTCTCCCATTCTGTCAGTTGTCTTTTGGTTTTGTTAACTGTTTCCTTTGTTGTGCAAAAGCTTTTGATCTTGATGAAATCCCAGTAGTTCATTTTTGCCCTTGCTTCTGTTGCCTTTGGCGATGTTCCTAGGAAGAAGTTGCTGCGGTTGAGGTCAAAGAGGTTGCTGCCTGCTTTCTCCTCAAGGATTTTGATGGATTCCTTTCTCACATTGAGGTCCTTCATCCATTTTGAGTCTATTTTCGTGTGTGGTGTAAGGAAATGGTCCAATTTCATTTTTCTGCATGTGGCTGTCCAATTTTCCCAGCACCATTTGTTGAAAGTTATTGTGTTTTCAAGCCTCTTGGGTATATATCTAGAAGTGGAATAGTTGGGCTATATGGTAATTTTATGTATAACTTTTTGAGGAACTGTCAGATCAACAGAAAGTTTTAAATCACTGTGTCATGACTGCCACCTGGCGGACAGTGTCTGCAAAACACGGTCAATTGTAAGAAGCATTCTGATTTTGGAGAGGTTGAATTTGGGGGGAAAAAAGGGTATTTTAGGATTGATGAAAAGGATATAAAAATTTGACTCCTGTTTTTTTCCTTTCTAAACTTTATTTAAATTCAATTAGTTAACATATAGTGTAGCATTAGTTTCTGCTCAGTGATTCATCTGTTGCATATAACACACAGTGCTCATTAAATCACATGTTCTCCTTAATGCCCATCACCCAATTACCCCATCCTTCACCCTCCTCCCCTCCAGCAACCATCAGTTTGGTTCCTAGAGTTAAGTCTCTCATGGGAGGCACACGCCTGGGTGGCTTAGTTGGTTAAGAGTCTACCTTGGGCTCAGGTCATGATCTTAGGGTCCTGGGATCAAGTCCCACATTAGGCTCTCTGCTCATTGAGGAGTCTGCTTCTCCCTCTGCCCCATCCCCGCTGCTCATGTTCTCTTTCTCTCTCTATCAAATAAATAAATAAAATCTTTTTTAAAAAAAGTTTCTTATGGTTTATCTCCCTCTCTGATTTTATCTTATTTTACTGACTCCTGTTGCTAATTGAGAGAAAAAGCAATAGTAAATCTTGTGGGCACAAGCATTCTGGTTCACAAAGCAGGTATAATTTCTTACTATAAATTATGCTATTGGAATTCCAGTTTACATATCAGAATTAGTTGAATCACCATGACCCTAACTGTGAATCCCTATCAACCCTGTTCTGGAAAGATATGAAGTTTGGATGCATAAGCAAAGATCTAAATTTCAGGTTGTGAGGTCTTCAAGAAATAACACATTCCCTGAAGCGGTGTTTGGGTGGCTGTCCAGTCACTTAGCCTAGGCCTCACCTTTCTCTGCCTAGCTGTGCCCTTTGAACTGTCTTCCACTTTAAGAGGTAAAGAGGGAATGAGCAATGAAGTGGAAACATGCATAGGTTGCTTTTTCTAAATTTTGGAAGTGAAGGCAAGTAGGGACATGAGACGTTTTGTCCCTAAATTGGCTGAGTGACAACAGGTCCTGGAGGAATGGGGACCTAGGAGACTGGTAGAGGATGGATCAGGTAGTCACCAGTGTTGGTGTAAGCAAGAGGTCTGCATGGGGCAAAGCAATGTTTTCCCCTGAAAAGACAATGAAGCCTGCTTAGGTGAACCAGTGATACTTGATTTTGGAGGTACAGTAGTAGAAAATCTGTCTGGACTATTGGGTGCTTTGATAAGAGCATGTTTGAACTGTCCTCCAAAACTGGAATACTCACTGAGGTTGAGTAGTGAAGATGAGGTGGTTGGTTAGACCTTAAGGATAGCAAATACCTCTCATGCACATGTTGTGGTAATGGCTTCTGAAGAGGACCAAGTAGGAGAGATTCTGGAGTTAAGTGTGGCTGGTTGACCACTACAGGGCAGTGAATGGGCCCCAAAAGTATTCAGGAATCAAGATTAGAGCAGAAGAACTTTGGATGCCTGGGAATATCTTTGTAATGAAGGTGCCTCAGGTGATTATATTCTAGAAAAAAATTCCTTGAATATAGTGCAACTGTGTCTGTTTGGAGGCGGGTGTATTAATTAGCATGGCTGCGTAACAAACCGTGCTGAGATTTACTGGTTTTGTATTGCGTTTAATCTCAAATCTGCAATGTGTGCAGTGCTGGTGCCTGCGTTCTGTGATGTTGCCTGGGGCAGCTTGAGGGCTGGGGCTGAAATCCTCTGAAGGTTCTTGTACTCCCATGTGGCACTCACTAGGAAGACTCAAATAGGTTGGGACAACCATATCTGGGGGCTCCTTGGGCAGCTCTACTTTATGTGTCCTCGACACGAAATCTCTATAGCATTGACAGTTTCAGAGTAATGACTTCTTATACGTCTGCTCCCAAGGCAAGGGTCCCAAGAGCTGCTTTTCCTTTCAGAGCCTAGAGAATTTCCTCAGCTACCATTATTCCATGGCTGCAAATCCTGTGGCCAAAGGCAGATTGTTTTATATAATAATTTGTGTTTGTGAGGGAGTTTGTGGAGGCATTAGGTGGGGAAGGATATAATGCTAGCTCAAATGCCCTTGATGAGTAGGAACTGTGTTCATTCTCAATAGCACAATTTAAAGAATTTTAAAATGTCTCTAGCACATATAACTTCCAATAAGTGGATGGGGCAGGAGTCAGGAAAAAATACTTTGGATAATATTATAGTGATAATTTAATACTGTTACCATATGACAATTCTTCTATTGTGTCCTGTTATAAAAAAGAAGGGATGATGAAACTGGGTTTCTAACCTAGTGAAACCACCTATATAAATGTTTCCTACTATAGGGACAAAACATTGGTCTTGGAGTCAAATAGATTGGGGTTCAAATGTTGGATAAAGAGTGAGCAACCCTTTGACCTTGGACAGGTTGTACCTTTGAACCTCAAGTCCCACTAAAAATAATTTTTAAAAGGATTACATACCTAAAAAGAGATCATACAGGACTTATATAAATTTGGTCTCTTGAAGATTAACAAACTGTATTTTTCCTACTTAAGAGTGCCATATTTTGTTAGGTCACATCTATTTAATGTTTAGAATTTTAGGGCTAAAAGGAATCTTAACAGTGTTATTAATTAAGACTCAAGGTTTGGCAACATGGAAACCTCAGGTGGGAACACGAGTTGCTTGAAGCTTGAGCTCAGGGTCTGCCCTAATTTCCTAGCTGTAGTTTCTACTCTGTGGATAGAGAAATTATCCTGCCAACTAAATAGAAGGAAAATCAACATTGAAGTGAACTGAAAGAATTTTTGTGTCTTAGTGCTGGTGAATGCAGTGGTACTTCAGTTAGTTTCTTTTTTAGAAGATATTCCTAATCTGACAGAGATAGAGATATAAACTAAATCAAATCTTCCTGCAGTTGGGTTGGGCTAGCAGCTGAAATAAAAGTTTGAGATTACAGAGGGAGGGAGGTGTTAATTTTGCCTATGGACCAAGGGGAAAGCTTCACTAAATCCATTATATGCATACTGAAAGTGCTCTACTCTTCTAGCCATTCCTTTGGAGTCACCATTCATCAGTTCAACAAATGTTTGAGGAACCAATCTTTACCAGATACTGGTTTAATTTGGCCAGAGGAAAAGAAGCCAAAGAGTTAACAAACAAGGGGGCTGGTGGTGAGGTAAGAGGAATAATTACCACAGTAGGTGATAATTTCCTCATTAGCGTGTTAGCTCCAGTGAGCGGAGATTTTCATCTGTTTTGTTCATTGTGTCCCGGGGCTCAGAACAGTTCTTGACACATGGTGAAGCTGAATAAGTAGTTGTTGAATGACTGAATATCCTCAAAAGAAATAGAAACAAATAAAAAAGATACTGGCATTTGCAGAAGATTAAACCAGGCAATCACCAAACGGTAGAAAAAGGCAACCCCTCCTTAGTGTCTGTAGAGGTGAGAAACCAGAAGCCAAACTTCCTCAATGATTCAGAGCTGCATGTCTTTACAGACAGCCTGACTCATGTACCTAGCTTAACATGCCCATCTCCATTGTTTCTTTCTCTCAGACTCTAGTTTTATCGATTTTTCATAAGTAAAATTATTTTTAAAAAACCATTTAATTCCAGTATAGTTAACATTACTATGTTCATTTCAGGTGTACAACATAGTGATTCAAAAATTCTATACATGACACAGTGTTCATCATGATAAGTATACTCTTAATTCCCATCACCTAATTCACCCATCCCCCAACCCACATCCCCTCTGGTAACCACCAGTTCGTTCTCTGTAGTGATGAGTCTTTCTTGGTCTGTCTCATTTTGTTTCCTTTGTTCATTTGTTTTGTTTCTTAATTCCACACAGGGGTGAAATCATTTGGTATTTTTCCTTCTCTGACTTATTTTGCTTACACTATACTCTCTGCTTTCATCCATGTCATTGTAAACATCAGGATTTCATTCTTTTTTATGGCTGCTTAATATTCCATTGTAGTCCTTTCCATTGTAATATTCCATTGTGTGTGTGTGTGTGTGTGTGTGTGTGTGTGTGTCTCACACCTTCTTTATCCATTCATCTATCGATGGACACTTGAGCTGTCTCCATAATTTGGATATTGTAAATAATGCTGCAATAAGCATAGGGGTGCATATATCCTTTCAAATGAGTGAAATGAGTGTTTTTGTATTTTGGGGGTAAATACCTAGTAGTATGAATAATGGGTTGTAGGCTAGTTCTATTTTTAATTTTTTGAGGAATCTCCACACTTTGCACAGTGACTACATTCCCCCCAATGGTGTAAGAGGATTCCCCTTTCTCTACATCCTCACCATTATCTGTTGTTTCCTGAGTTGTTAATTTTAGCCATTCTGACCAGTGTGATGTGGTATCTCATTGTGTTGTTTTTTGTTTTTTTGTTTTTGTTTTTCTCATTGTGGTTTTGATTTGTATTTCCCTGATGCCGAGTGATGTTGAGCATTTTTCGTGGGTCTGTTAGCTATTTGTATGTCTTTGGAGAAATGTCTGTTCATTCATGTCTTATGTCCATTTCTTGACTATTTTGTTTGTTTGTTTGTTTGTTTTTTGTTTTTTGAGTGTTGAGTTTGGTAAGTTCTTTATAGATTTTTGGACACTAGTCCTTTATCTGATGTGTCCTTTGCAAAGATCTTCTCCCATTCTCAGGTTCCCTTTTAGTTTTGTCAATTGTTTCCTTTGCTATACAAAAGCTTTTTATTCTGATGAAGTCCCAATAGTTCATTTTGGCTTTAGTTTTCTGTGCCTTTGGAGATGTGTCTAGCAAGAAGTTGCTGCAGCCCAGGTCAAAGAGGTTGCTGCCCATGTTCTCCTCTAGGATTCTGATGGATTCCTGTCTCACATTTAGGTCTTTGATTCATTTTGAATTTATTTTTGTGCATGGTTTAAGAAAGTGGTCTGGTTTCATTCTTCTACAAGTGACTATCCAATTTTCCCAACACCATTTGTTTAAGAGATATCTTTTCCATTCCATATTCTTGCCTCTTTTGTTGAAGATGAATTGGCCAAATAATTGGGGTTTGTTTGTGGGCTTTCTAGTCTGTTCTATTGATCTGCGTCTATTTTTATGCCAGTACCATACAGTTTTGATTACTACAGCTTTGTATTATAACTGGATCTCTGGAATACCTCCAGCTTTGTTTTCAAGATTTTTTGACTACTTGGAGTCTTTTGTGGTTCCATACAAATTTTACAATTATTTATTCTAATTCTGTGAAAAATGCTGTTGGTATTTTGATATGGATTATATTAAATCTGTAGATTGCTTTGGGTAGTATAGACATTTTAATAATATTTGTTCTTCCAATCAATGATTATGCAGTATCTTTCTATTTATTGTCTATTATGTGTCATCTTCAATTTCTTTCACCAGTGTTTTAAAGTTTTCAGAGTACAGGTCTTTCATCTTCTTGGTTAAGTTTATTCCTAGGTTTTTTTAATTATTTTTGGTGCAATTATAAATGGGATTACTTTCTTAATTTCTCTTCCTGTTGCTTTATTATTAGTTTATGATCTATGACCTATGACCTATGACCTTACTGAATTCATTCATCAGTTCTAGCAGTTTCTTGGTGGAGTCTTTAGGGTTTTCTATATATGGTATCGTGTCATCTGCAAATAGTGGAAATTTTACTTCTTCCTTACCAATTTGGGTGTCTTTTCTATCTTTTTGTTGTCTGATTGCTGTGACTAGGACTTCCAGTACTATGTTGAATGAAATTGGTGAGTGTGGACATCCTTGTTCCTGATGTTAGGGGGAAAGTTTTTCTCCATTGAATATGATGTTAGCTGTGGGTTTTTCATATATAGCCTTTATTGCATTGAGATATGTTCCCTCTAAACTTACTTTGTTGAGAGCTTTTACCATGAATGGATGTTGTACTTTGTCAAATGCTTTTTCTACATCTATTGAAATGATCATATGTTGTTTATCCTTTTATTGACGTGATGTATCATGTTGACTGACTTGCAAATACTGAATCATGCTTGCATTGCAGGAATAAATCCCACTTCATTGAGGTGAATGAGGTGTTTTTCTTTAAGATTTTATTTTATTTTATTATTTTATTTTATTTATTTGATAGAGAGAGAGCAAGAGCGCACAAGCAGGGAGAGTGGTGGCAGAGGCAGAGGGAGAGGGAGAAGTAGGCTCCCCACTGAGCAGAGAGGCTGATTCCGGGCTTGATTCCCAGAACGCTAGGAATGACCTCAGCTGAAGGCAGATGCTTAACTGACTGAGCCAACACGCAGTTGTTGGATTTGGTTGGCTAGTATGTCGTTGAGGATTTTTGCATCTAAGTTCATCAGAAATATCAGCCTCTAGTGTCTTTTTTGTACTGTCTTTATCTGGTCTTGGTATGAGGGTAATGTGGGCCTTACAGAATGAATTTGGAAGTTTTCCCCCCTCTTCTATTTTTTGGAATAGTATGAGAAGACTAGGTATTACTCTTCTTTAAATGTTTAATAGTATTCACCTGTGAAGCCAACTGGTCCTAGAATTTTGTTTGTTGGGAGTTTTTTGTTTACTGATGCGTTGGTCATTGCTGGTAATCAGTATGTTCAAATTTTCTACTTGTTCCTGATTCAGTTTTGGGAGATTATATGTTTCTAGTAATTTATCCATTTCTTCTAGGTTGTTCAATTTGTTGACATATAATTTTTCATAGTATTCTTATAATTGTTTATATTTCTGTGGTGTCAGTTGTTATTTCTCCCCTTTCATTTCTGATTTTGTTTATTGGAGTCCTCTTTTCTTTTCTTTCTTTCTTTTTTTTTTTTAATGAGTCACACTAAAGGTTTGTCAATTTTGTTGATCTTTTCAAAGAATCAGCTCTTGGTTTCTTGATCTGTTCCATTGTTTTTTTATTTTCTATTACATTTATTTCTACTCTAATCTTTATTTCCTTCCTTCTGCTGATTTTGAGCTTGTCAATTGTTCTTTTTCTAGACCTTTTAGGTGTAAGGTTAGGTTGTTTATGAGATTTTCTGTGCCTTTTTTTTTTAAGATTTTTAATTATTTATTTATTTGAAAGAAGACACAGCAAGAGAGGGAATACAGCGCAGGGGGTGGGAGAGGGAGAAGCAGGCTTCCTGCTGATCGGGGAGCGGGATGCAGGGCTCGATACTATGACCCTGAGATCATGACCTGAGCCAAAGGCAGACACTTAACAACTGAGCCATCCAGGCGCCCCATTTCCCGTGCTTCTTGAGGTAGGTCTGTATTGCTATAAAATTCCCTGTTAGAACAGTTTTTACTGCATCCCAAAGACTTTGGACTGTTGTGTTTTCATTGTCTCTATGCATTTTTAAAAAAAATTTTTCTTCTTGATTTGTTGGTTGGCCCATTTTTTGTTTAGTAGGTTGTTATTGAATCTCCATATAGTTGTGTTCTTTTCAGTTTTTTTTTTTTTTTTTTGTAGTTGATTTCTAGTTTCATAGCTCTGTGGTCAGAAAAAGATGCATGGTATCACTTCAATCTTTTTTAATTTGTTGAGATTTGATTTGTGGCCTAATATGTGATCTTTTCCGGAGAATGTTCCATGTGCCCTTGAAAAAATTGTGCATTCTGCTGTTTTAGGATACAGTGTTCTGAATGTATCTGTTAGATTCATCTGGTCCAATGTTTCATTCAAAGCCACTGTTACTTTGTTGGTTTTCAGTTTGGATGATCTACCCATTGATGTAAGTGGGGTGTTAAAGTCCCCTACGTGATAGTATTACAATTGATTACTTCCTTTATGTTTGTTAAAAACTGCTTTATGTTTTTTGGTGCTCCTATGTTGAGTACATTAGGGTTTATAATTGCTATATCTTCTTGTTAGATAGTTCCCTGTATGACTATGTAGTGTCCTTCTTTGTCTCTTATTACAGTCTTTGTTTTAAAGTCTGTTTTTTCTGATATAGGTATTGTTACTCTGGCTTTCTTTACACATCCTTTTGCATGATAAATGCTTCTTCATCCTTTCACTTCCAAACTGCATGTGTCTTTATGTCTGAAACAATTCTCTTCTAGACAGCATATGGAAGGATCTTACTTTTTTTTTTTTAATCTATTCAATCACCATGTGTCTTTTGATTGGAGCTTTTAGTCCATTTACATTCAAAGTAATTATTGATAGGTATATACCTATTGTTATTCAGTTACTTGTTTTATCATTTTTTGTAGTGCTTCTCTATTCCTTTCTTCTCCTGCTCTCTCATGGTTCGCTGACTTTCTTCAGTGAACACTTGGATTCCTTTCTCTTTATTATTTGCTTATCTTTTACCGCTTTTTAAATTTGTGATTATCATTAGTCTTACATATAACATGCATAAAGCAGTCTATATTAAGCTGATGGTCACTTAAGTTTGAACCTATTCTAAAAGCACTAATTTTTTAGTCCTCTCACATCTGTTTCAGGTATATGGTATCATACTTTTATTTTGTGAATCTCTTTTTTTTTTTTTTAAGATTGTTTATTTATTTATCTGACAGGGAGAGATCACAAGTAGGCAGAGAGGCAGGCAGAGAGAGTGAGAAGGAAGCAGGCTCCCTGCCGAGCAGAGAGCCCGATGCGGGACTCGATCCCAGGACGCTGAGATCATGACCTGAGCCGAAGGCAGCGGCTTAAACCACTGAGCCACCCAGGCGCCCCCTATTTTGTGAATCTCTTCACTGATTTTATAGATATGCTTAATTTATAGATATACTTAATTTATAGATATACTTAATTTTACTGTTTTGCACTTCCTCTCTTCTTACTCCTGGTTATGGTTTTCCTTTCCATTCAAAGGATCCCCTTTAACATTTCTTGTATGGCTGGTTTAGTGGTAATGAATTTCTTTAACATTTTTTGGTCTGGGAAATCCTATATCTTTCTATTCTGAATGATAGCCTTGCTGGATAGAGTATTCTTGGTTGTGGATTTTCCCTTTTCAGCACTTTAATATATCATGCCACTTCTTCTGGCCTGCAAATTTTCTGCTGAAAAATAAGCTGATTGTCTTAGGGGGTTTCCCTTGTATGTAACTGCTTTTGTTTCCTATATACCCCAGTCATTTTTCAAACTGCTGCTTCTACTCTGTATCTCAGTGGGGCTGTTTGTTATGTTGTGCTTTTAAAGGTGGGGACTCAGTTTTCTAATCACCTTCAGGCTCTACCAGAACCAACCCTGCTGAATTTTAAAGTCCCAGGTGTTAAACACCCCGATAGTAAGAACTTGTAAAGTTAAGCTCCCATGCCCTTCAAAGCCAAATGTTGTTGGGTTTCCCATGCAGGGCCCCCATGCTTAGGGAGCCTGGTATGGGGTCTGTCCTTTTCCTTCTCCGACCCTGTAGTTTGCCTCCCTCCCACAGATAGTCTCATGGGTCAGTTGGTTTCCTGATCGTGTCTCCCTTCATGTCCTTTTCAATGCGGCTTCTTCTCTGCATTTAGCTGTGGGGAGTCTGTAATGCCAGACTTTTTGAGTCATTTCTGCTGTGGGTGTTGTATATGTGTACCCATGGGATGAGGTGATCTTAGGATCCTCCTACTATTCCACCTTCTGGGAAGCTTGATTGACTCACATGAGACCCTAGCATTGGCTCTATAGATCCCTTTAATGTTCTAATCCATACTTCCACCTTCATCTTCCTTTTTTATACACTTTCCTTGCTTTATCACCCCTCATCTTGCTAGTTTTTAAATTTGTCTACTTTTTTGCCCCTCCATATTTTCCTTCTCTGCAAATATGCTTATGATTTACGTATTTCCTTTCTCAGCTCCAAACCTAAATTCCATAATATTAATGACTCTCTCAACAAAAGTCTTATTTTCCTTGGCTTTTCATCCTTCTATCTTTTCTGCAGTTTGGACCAAACTAATTTGTATTAACCAGTCATCTGCTGTCTTCACTTCTGATCCTGGCTGCCAAGTAGATGAACCACTAAAAATAGTTTCCAGCCTTTGTGTGACCTCTTGTTTCTAGTCCTCTTCTTTCCCATTTGCTTTCTTGGTTATTCCAAACTTTCACCAATATCTGCAAGCTCTTCCCCCAACCCTCTCACTCTTAGACTGTTTCTTAGAAAAAAATGGAGTCCTTGAAGTACAGACTCTTCCAACTTCTATTCTTCTCTAGACTTATTTATTTATTTATTTTTTAAGATTTTATTTATTTATTTGACAGACAGAGATCACAAGTAGGCAGAGAGGCAGGCAGAGAGAGAGGCAGAAGCAGGCTCCCCGCTTGAGCAGAGAGCCCCATGCAGGGCTCGATCCCAGAACCCTGGGATCATGACCTAAGCCGAAGGCAGAGGCTTTAACCCACTGAGCCACCCAGGCACCCCTTCTCTAGACTTATTTATAACTGCACTTGTTCTTACCCCTTCTTTCCTATTCTAAAAGAACAGAAGGCTGTCTTCTTGGAGATCACCCCCTGCTTCTGAATACTGGATTATAACTTTCACCGTATTTATTCATCATGTAGGTAATTGTTGCATTGTCCTCTCTGCCTTATAATGAGCAAATCTCACTTTCCGCATGGTCCTTCCTCGAAGTCTGCCTTTGTCTATAACCTCACCATAGGCTACCACTTGTGTCTTTCCTGTTCTTGCCCCATGAACTTTCAGGAAGAAAAGCATTTGCATGCTGCATTTACTTTCTCAGTCTGTATCACTTCTATGATATGCTTTATTGATTTTTTTCCTGTTTAAAGGAAAAACCTAATTTTGCTTTAATATAGCAAAATAGAGGGGAGATGACTAGGCAGGTGGGCAGGATGACCATCAGATGATCTCATGAGGATGTTTTATTTCCTAAAGTCATCTTGGGCTGGGCTTTGAAGCTCAGCTTTTCCATCCACAAATGAAGTTCTCCAAGTGTCCCAGAAGTGGTCAGATCTAGATAGATAGACTCACAGTGACCAAACTTAAAATGCCCCGAGTTAAACCGGAATCCAACATACTGCTTTTAAAATCTAAAAATGTTTCTATTCTTTTGACAAGAATGCTTTCCCAGTAGTAAAAGTACACAAGAAACCAAATTATAAAAGTTATTTTTGAGCCAGTATTTCAAACAATAAACTTGATGCCTTAAGAACTTATTTTAATGGTTCATGGTTTCAACTGATCACACTTGGAGATAACTATCTTTATGACATTGATATTCAGAGGGTTTGGACACCTGAGTTGGTTGGGACTGAGGCTTGAGTCACTCAGAATCCTCAGAGGTCTAGGATTATGCTGTACAAGTAAATTTTGTTTCTTTGAGCAGATGGTTCCCATGTGCACCATTTCATCCTATGGATGCCTTTGGACCATCAGTGAGCTAGAGTGAAATCTTTTCTTTTTCTTAGTTTTGACAATGTTGTGCTTGTTAGAATTACATAGTGATTTTACTAGTCAGGCTCTCAGAACCCCAGAGATGTACTGCCTCTACTTTCACTACAGCCCCCTGGTTATTCTCTCACATTATTTCACTGGCTTCTTGCTCTACCATCCTCTGATTCTCTTCTTGCCTCTCTCTGATTTGTCCTTCTTTTTTTTTTTTTTAAGATTTATTTATTTAATTATTTGAGAGACAGATCACAAGTAGGCAGAGAGAGAGAGGAGGAAGCAGGCTCCCCGCAGAGCAGAGAGCCCGATGCGGGGCTCGATCCCAGGACCCTGAGATCATGACCCGAGGCGAAGGCAGAGGCCTTAACCCACTGAGCCACCCAGGTGCCCCTGATTTGTCCTTCTTCATGTTGAAGGGGATCAGAATATGCTATGTTGGCATAAGAAATATTTTGAGCTGAAGACAACTGAGAAAGAGCAGAAGACGGAGAGCTCCATCTGCGTGAAAGCAGGCATAAATATCCCTTTATAAAGGTGTTTCCCTCTCTCATACCAAGAAGGGAGCAATAGCCTTCACCACTGGAGGTAAAGTCTGAATAAACAAAACTTTACTAAGTAACCCTTATCTTCCATTAGTTCTCCCCACATAGTTAGAACTACACAATTTATCACCCTTTGTTAAAATAGAATACAAGGGCCCAGGTCTAAATGCCTCTTTTGGTCTTCACTTATTTTTTATGTATTCATGTAAAAATAACATCAGACAGAAGTTGTATGCCTTCTGTTAATCTGTTCTTTATCAGTTTAACTCACAGATCTTATTAAAAGAAACTAAGAGAGTAGAGAAAATGGTTTTTCTTCCTCTACAATGTCTTTGCTCATCTTCCTCCTACTTTTCAAATCTTGGCTCTGTTGTAAATTCACTTCCCTCTTGCTCTTTCAGGGCAACTGATTCTGGTCTTGCTCAGGTTTGCATCATTTATTGACACAACTAATACTTGCTGAGTACCTACATTGGTCCTAAGGCAACTATGATTAGAACAAATTCCCCACTTTCTTGGAGTTTACTTTCTAGAGAGGTGAATTGTAGAATAAGGACATAATGTATGGTATATCAGGTGTGGAAGTGTGGGTAAGTGGAATGTACAAAAATAAAATCAATTCTGAATATATTAAAAGAATAATCACTCCTATCATTTACTGAAATATTATAATGTGCCAAAACTATGTTAAATACGTTATCTAATTTAATCCTTAAAATTTAAATAGCTAAATATTACTAGCCACATTTTGCAGAAGAGGCTCATCATTGTTCAGTCACTGCTAATAAAAAAGCAAAGCTGAGATTTATTTATTTTTAAAAAGATTTTATTTGAGAGAGACACACATAAGGGGAAAGAAGCAGAGAAAGAAGCAGACTCTCTGCTGAGCAGAGAGCCCGATTAGGGGCTCAATCCTGGGACTCTGGAATCATGACCTGAGCTGAAGGCAGACACTTAACTGTCTGAGACACCCAGGCACCCCCAAAACTGAGATTTAAACCCAGATTAATTTAACTACAGAACCGTTTTCTTAATCAGTCCCTATACAGTCAAATTTGCAATTGCACATGAGAACCATCTGTGGAAATTAAAAAAATTTATATATATACCTGTCTCAGTGCTAAGTTAGTACTACATCCCAATAGATATCTCAGTGGGTAGCATTAGGACATATATATTTTGGAAAACACCAAATAACATAAAAGCCTGTTCTTCACTATGTCCTGAATGTTTGTCAAGAGACTTACTTTAACATGTACGAAACAGAGCAAAATATTTTCCTTTCAAAACTTTTCCTCTTCTTCTTTTCCTACTTATTAATAATATCACAATCTTTACAAATTTAGAAACAAAGTATATCAATCTAGCCTGAGTCAGGAAAGAGTGGAATGATGGAAAAGTTGAACATAAAAACTATTAACTATAAAAGGGGACAGATGTATTGAGAGGTAGGCTTGGAAGAAGAAAAAAGAATTGCTATGAATCTAGGAGAGCAGATACCAGAAGCAGCCACTGCCCCCAGGCTGAGGCAGAGTGCACAAGGAAAGCCCCAGCCCTTCCAGCGCGAGACCCAGACTTTGTTAGAGGGGGCAAAGCCAGTTCACTCGATGGCAGAGAAGTCACTGCAGTGTGGTGCTGGTGGAACTTGCCAGAAATCAGCCCTCTAAGGGGCCAAGAAGAGCTGTTCACAGGGAGGTGTCTCACTGGAGGCATTCTGCTGCCAAATTTTCTGAGTGGGGTGACTGGGGAAGCTGCTGGCCGCCAGCCACAGGGAAGCTGTGCGTGACGCAGGAACAGGTGCTGGAAAAAGACACATACACTTCACGAGAACCGGGAAGCAAAACCCTTTCCTCCTGTGCCCTCTCCTAACAAACCTTAACATTGTGCCACCTGGCAAAGGAAAAGTATTTAAAGGGACTACATTCATTTTTGCAGAGCAGGCTTTGGGTGAATTTGAAGCTGAAGGCTGTAAGTGGCTACACATGGCTGCATGGCTGACTGGTGCTCGGGAACCATCCCAGGCTGATCACCTCCCACCCTTCAATCTGATCAGGTTTGTACCACATCTTGCAGAGCTTGCCCTGCCAATGTCTGGGCATCTCCACAGCTGCGTTTTCATCTTCTGCTCCGCTCTGCTCTCCTGCTTCTCAGCAGTTCACATTCCAGCTCTCCTTCCCACTACTTCTAGGGATATTTCTCTTAAAGTAAAAAATGCATCTATAGATGGGCTGTGTCAATAGTTTGCTATGAATTTAGACAGGATGCACGTGAGACCAAGGGGTGTAGTACTAACTGGTCTTAGAGGACAGCAAATGAGCATATAATACTTTCTCTGGAACTTAGAAATTCTCTTCTTGAATTTCCCATCCTGGCTTTTCATCCTGTTGAATTATGGCGTGGAAGCTATCAGTACACCTAGGAATCGTGGGAGACGACTGGCAGGGTGGGGAATGACTGATTGAAATGCAGGTTTGAGAAAGCAAAGTTCTAAGACTGAAAAAAGATGTCTTTTTAGACCATGGATTGATGCTGGGAGAAAAATAGGACTGTCATTTGAGTTACTGACAAACAACTGAACAATTAATGAGTACTTGCTACATACAGGACACTGAAGGTGCTTACATCACTGAAGGCATCATCACTGGCTTCTCTATTAGGGAAAGTGCTGAGGACACACAATGGAAACGTTTTCATTTCTTTTAAAATCAGAAAGGAAAAAATGAACTTTTAGATCAAAGAAAATATTTTAACATATGATAATATATTTTTCTGTATACCAATACAATTATAAAATATACATCCTAATGTTTTAGAGAGGAAAGGATCCACAAAGGCAAAAGTGTTCAGGACCCATGAGAGCCATAGTGTGGCCTGGTTCCGGGACTTAGACCTAAGCTGGGAATCCAGCTCCGTGTTTCCTGGTCTCTGGGCCATGAACTTGCAGAGTTAATGCTCTTGCAGTATTGTTTGTAAACTGAAGAATCTCCGAAAAAGTATTGCGTACCTTTGTGATTGATAAAATAGGAATTTATTTTGAAATGTTTCTTTTCTTTTTTTTTTTTTTTGGAATTATGTTTAGTTAGCGAGCATATAGTACATTATAAGTTTTTGTTGTAGTATTTTGATGTGTTTCTGAAGTCATTTTTTCACATATATTCTCAGCAAAGATTACCAAGAGATTAGTTACTATGATGTATACCATATAGTTTTGTGATGTTAGAAAAGTAATCCATAAACTGGAATGGCTAAGAAGCATTGATTTAGTAGACCTATATACCAACTATATCAACATTTAAAAAAATGTTAATTATTATAACTAATACTCTCTGGGTGAAGCCAGGATGTGTTCATTTAGGTCAAGAATATACATATACTATAGGGTAAATCTGAGAGATAATGACTACCTTCACTTGGAAGGGGACAAATCCAGGGTTGATTTTTTTTTTAATCCTTTTCCAACACTCAGTGAAAATTGAAATGATATTCAGCTCTTCCCTGGCTTGTTAGAACTCTACCTTGTTGGCCTCGGTTCACCAGCCTCTCCTAATTCTCTAACTTTTCCCTGTCATTTGTCTTGACATCCATAGAATCCTGCCTTGATTTTTTTCTCTCCTATATCTCAGGGTGGAAAATTGCTTCTCTGATGTAACTTGCATGGCTTCAACTCCCAAACATTTCTGATGGTTTGAAAATCTACATAATAGTAGTTGCACTTACCATTGATCATGAGATCATTACCCACCAGCACATCTCTAAGCTTTAAGTATATGTTATATCATTTTATTTATATTGTGATATATTATCACTATCCCTACTTTTAAATGAGAGAACAAATTCATTATAGTTAAAGATTTTGTCCAAGTTCACATAGTCAGCAAGTGGTAGAACTTGGCTTTTCAGACCCATGGGAATCCTAAACTATAATCATTAACAACTGTGGGCTAATGTCTTCCAAAATTCCCATTCATTCCAATTTCACCCTGCAACTTCCTCTACCCAAACCCAATCACACAAAACACTTCTCCTTTTTGTATTCCTTATTTTGCTTCATGATTTTATCGTCTGTATAGTCTCCAAATCTGGAAACATCCTGGAATCTCCATTATCCCGTCAAATTGTTCTTCATGTTTAGCAGCATTTAGTTCACAGATGTCATAGCAAGTATATGTTGCTGACATTTCCTGCCTCCTAATTGATTTCCTGGGCTGGTCTTTCCACATTCCATTTGTCCTGCACAGTTAACAGATATTTTTAATCAATCTGATCCTGTCACTTTGCTTAAAAACCTCTCTTGGCTTCTTTGGGCTTTGTTGCCTAGCATTCTCCATAGCATTCATCCAAGGTCATTCACAAATGACCCCATCTATATTTTCTGATCTGATTTGTCTCACATGTATGTGAATGATTGCTTTTTCAGATGTATGTACACGCTATATAAGAAACAAAATACAAAATAATTTCAAGGTATTGCTAAAAATATCGTGGATTTTCATCACTGTGAATTTCTCAGTAAGATGTTAAAAGTACAACTCCTTTCAGATGGGATACTTCCATTTTTTTTTTTTTTAATATTTAAGAGTGTCTCATAAGTGAAAAAGGCTAAGATCTGCTGATTGGTTTTTTGATTGATCTTGACTTACTAAAAACCTTTCTTTGGGATTTTAGAGCTTAAAAATTTTAATGAACATGAGTAACCATTTTAGTTTCAAGGTTATAGACCCTATAGCCAAAGTCATTCCTGGACTGAATAATGGAATGATTTTTTGGGGGTGTGAACCTAGGTGTGAATGGAATTACTAGCCCTAAGATCTTTCCAATGTAGGGAAGGATTTAATTTTTTATTCTTCATAGATTATTAGAACTTTTAAAGCTTAACAGTAGACTTCAATATAGAAATGGCAATGAAATAAAAATGAAAAAAGTGATATTTAGTTATAATACTGTATCCAATGTGGTTTGGTCTTCAGTTGTGTCCTATCTTAAAAGCAGAGGATGGACATTGTTTTCCATCAGTGTAGCCACTATTCATTCATTTGACAGCATCATCAGAGCACTGGGCTTACATATGTCATTTCTCTCATACCATGGCTCTGTGTGATGAGGGAGGAGATTGGGTTCGCAAGTTGGACATGTTTGGGTTAAAACTTGGGTACAAAGTCACCAAATATTATACTTCAGTTTCCTTATCTTCGATATAGGAACAAAGCCTACTTTGTAAGGTTACTGGGAGTTTAAATAAGATAGGGCTGAACTTGTAAAGAGTGCTAAATCTTGATTTCTCTTTCTGTGGTACCGCATACCAAAATAGCTCATATCTATTTAGTGTGTAAAACTCTAAGGCTGGGGATACTTAACACTTATTTGGTCTAGCCCCTTATTTCATAAATATGAAAATACTAAGAGGCCATGTGAGATTTGTTGACCACATCATGAAATTGTTATATAAAGGGAATAGGCTGAGGAGTCCTCTTCTAGCCTAGTATTGTCCTTCCCTAGTGATGGCAAACTGATCTTCAATCAAATGCTAATTAGGTAGTAACTGGATTGAATGGAACAAAGTGAGGACCTTCTTAATTCTGGGCACTGGGCTGGTACTTCTGGGTACAGTGATGGATAAAAATATTTCCTCTATCTGAAATGGCTCCTAGAAAACTGTAACAGTGCCTGCACACTAGAATCACCCATGAATTGTCTTAAAACTTACCCATGCCTGGACTTCCTGTTGGGTTTTAAATTCAGAATTTTAAAATTCTTTTGGTCTAGAGTACAATCAGGTATTAGACATCAACACAACTGAATGATAAATATTATTTATGATGGAATGATAACTGTGATGGAGAGAAGAGCTTGGGGACACAGAGGAAGGAAGGATTTGCCTGGTGATCAAAAAGACAGCTTTGGGACACCTGCCGAAGAGCAATTCCAACGTTCTCACCCATCATTAATTCAACAAATACATCTGGAGCAAAATGTCTCTTTCGGGTATTGTGTTTGATATCATCTGTGAAAAAGAAGTGAGCCAAACAATTAATAATTATGGGATATGGGGAATAAGACTGGAAGTTAAATAATAAGAGGAATTTATAATTACTTCCCAAAGAGAGAGCAATGCAAAAACTCTCTGTTTTGTAGAACCGCATACCAGGCAACCACTAAGTCATGGGTGAGGCAGATATTTGGAAATAAGATCTGGATCAGCCCTGGATTTTTAGGACTCTGATTTTCATTTGCGTCCTGACAGTTTGGCTCAAAAACACAGTGGCAGGCTTTTCTCCCCTCCCCTTGTCCTTCCTGCCAACTGTTGTTTCCTTCCTCAGACCATTTTCCTTCTCAGCCTATAGTTTAGGGTAGAGTTAGCCTGACAGCTGCGACAGAAGCCCTACCTCATTTGGAGATCTGGTCCATCCTTGCAGAAAGGAAGCAATATCCCCCACAGCAGTGAAGTATCAGGACAAGCAGAAAGGAGCAGGGGAAAGGCTGAGAGCAATTTAGGGGAGATGGAGCCCCCCACCGCCCATCTCCTTTTCCTCAATACGTAACAATGACCTAGTAAATTGCCATATGCTAGAAAGTTGTTATAATTTCACATATGTAAATCTATATAAATTCATATAAATCTCCATTAAATCTATAATGATTATGATATGCCAAGCACCCTCTCATGTACTACCTCAACTCACCTATTTGAGACTTCATTAGCTTCCCCCCTTCCATATTCTTCCCATCTTCCAACATGCTTAGATTACATTTGCTTTCCTTTCCACCTTAAGTCTAGTGTCTGTCACAACATGTACAACTGTAAGTGGAAATCCTGGCCGTGATACAACTGGATTTTGTGATATGGGGGGATGGGGTAGAGGGAGGATGGATAGAGGGCAGAGCTTGTAGTCCAGAGTTGACAAACTTGAAGAAGGCATTTTAAAGGAGACTGCCTATAAATGGAAGAAGTTATGCTATCTAACCCATAAGCTGTTCAAGATTTAAAATGATTCACAGTATTTGTCTAGGGAAGTAAAAACAAACACTCCATGAAAGAATCAGTGTTTCTTCCTGAGAGCAATAGTCTAAGAAAACCTTGTGATTTTATTGTTTAGGATATATGACAAGAAGTTCTGTTTATTATGCAAACTGGGTTTTTTTTCTCCAGCAACTTTCCCCCACTTTGTAGTTTGTAGTCCAGACATACATGGCTGTATATTTATGAATCTCTCTAGGGGTCTTGACTACCAAGTGGCACTTCCAGAGACCGTTGAGGGTGTGCGGTGTGATGAAGCAGAGAAGAAAGGTCCTTCCGCAGGGGTACTGGCCAGGTGGTTTTACCAGTGCATACCAAGTCCTCACGTTACTTGTCCTAGGTCTCCCTGAGGAGCATAGACATTTTCTTGAGGTCTTTACTCAGTCTCATGGGGATGCCACAGGATATATTCTTTCTGCCCTCTAGGCTAAAGATGCTATGTGTTTTTACAGTTTCTGGGAGTGGGTCAGGGAGGAATATCACGGTCACAGGATCCATGACAAGAAGCTGTATTTTCGCATAATCTCCAGTACCAAAACTTAATTTTTCTTGATAACGGTATTATTGAAAAATAACTTATAGGTTTGGTGCATTTTTTTAAAAGATTTTATTTATTTATTTATTTTTTTGACAGAGAAACATCGAGAGCAGGAATAGAAGCAGGGGGAGTGGAAGAGGGAGAAGCAGGCTTCCCACCAAGCAGGGAGCCCTATGCAGGGCTCAATCCGAGGACTCTGGGATCATGACCTGAGCTGAAGACAGAGGGTTAAGGACTGAGCCATCTAGGTGGCGAATTCCATACTTTTGTGTATTCATAGAGTTGGATACAACCACCACTATAATCAATTTTAGAATACTTTCATCACCACAAAAAGAAAAGCTGTACCCTTCAGGCACCACTTTTAACCACCACCTCTCCCCCATTCCTCCATGCCCCCATCACCACCAGCCCTACCACTAATCTCCTTTCACTTTTTGTTTGTCCTGTACGTGATAGGATCTTCATTAAAAACAAAAACCAAATTCTATAGCAATTCTTAAATCTCTTCCTCCTCCTCTTATTAGGCCACATGTAAAAAAAATCCTTGAGGACCCCAGAGAGTTTTTGTTTATGTAAATTATGTCTATCAATATTTAAAGTATAAGAAATTAGAACTGAGAAATTTAAAAATTGCTTTTTCATTGATTCACTTAAAAATAACAAATCCTTGGGGCACCTGGGTGGCTCAGTGGGTTAAGCCTCTGCCTTCAGCTCAGGTCATGATCTCAGGGTCCTGGGATGAAGCCCTGCACCAGGCTTTCTGCTCAGCAGGAAGCTTGCTTCTCTCTCTCCCACTCCCCTGCTTGTGTTCCCTCTCTTACTGTCTCTCTCTGTCAAATAAATAAATAAAATCTTTTTTAAAAAATAGAAATAAATGTTTAAAAAAAACAAATCCTTTACTTATTAATGTAATAATTTTTATGAAAAATAGTATTTCCCTCTCAACATTAGTAATAGGAGAGCTTTTCTTTACATATTTTGAAGATCTCTTTCATTTCTGGCTTAGAAGGTAGCTGGAGTCTCATATATTTCTTTTTTCAGTCTGTTGTGATATGTTATTTTGAATAAGTATCTGAAAAGAATCTAGCCCCATGGAGAAATATTTCAGTAGTTTCTTCGGATAATTGTGGATTTTCTTTTTTGACACTACACCAAACTGGGCAAGTGGTAGTTCCTTAAAGGTTGATTGTAATACAGAATCTGAAATAATATCAATGATTTTTTCATACTCTATACACTCAAGAGAGAATGAGAGTGAAGAGTCAGATGCTTAGTAATTATGGAAATAATTTTGACCTCATAAAATTTTGAGAGAATCTCTTGAAAGACTGTATTTTGAGAATTCCTGCTGTAGACCAAGGATAATAATGATTTAACATGTACCTAGCAAGGGTGGGATAGCCTTCTTAAGCCTTGGATTGACGAAGACTGATGGAAAACTGAACTGGACAGAGCACATCAATAAATAAAGCCCAACGTGGAGCTCAGTCTCATGACCCTGCGAGCATGACCTGAGCTGAAAACAAGAGTCAGACGCTTAACTGACTGAGCCATGCAGGGGCCCCAATAAGGATTTTAAGAAGCCCGTAAGAAAGATATAAGAAACAGGAGGAGTAACTAAGTAGATTAAGTTTCTAATCCTCCCTGGGAAACAAAGTCTTTTTTAATAGTAAACACCTCAGGAGTAGAGCTTACGCATGGTATTGCTGAGGGACCTGCAAAGGGAATTTAAAGAACCTGGAGTAAGACATAAGGAAGTCCTACCCTGAGCTCACATTGTCTCTCCCCTGTACATCACTCAGCCAAGCCCCATGTCGTTCTGTCTCACAGCCAAATAAGGCTACAGCAAATTATTGTGTAAAATGAGACTCAGACTCAAGATTTACAGTCTGACTTTTTGCTTATCAAAATTCCACCACAGAAAAGGAGGAGTATAACCAGTCAAAGGCTGAGAATCACCCTAATAAACTGTCCTTAGTTAATTCACTTTAAAAAATGTTACATGAAACTACAGATTTTATTTCTTTAAATTTTTTCATCTTTATTTTCTGAAAAGAGTTTTTTGGTTTTTTTTTTAAGATTTTTATCTACTTATTTGAGAGAGAGAGACACATAGGGAGAGAGGGAACACAAGCAGGGGGAGTGGGAGAGGGAGAAGCAGGCTTCCCACCGAGCAGGGAGCCCGATCCCAGGACCCAGGATCATGACCTGAGGAGAGGGCAGACGCCCAATGAAGGAGCTACCCAGGCACCCCAAATTTTTCATCTTTAAAAAAAAGTTCCAGTACAGTTAATATGCAGTGTTACATTAGTTCCAGGTGTATAATATAGTATATACAATATAGTGATTCGACAATTCCACACATTACTCTGTGTTCATGACAAGTTGTACTCTTAATCCCCTTCATCTATTTTACCTATTTCACCCATTCCCCACCCACGTCCCCCATGGTAACCATCAGTTTGACCTCTCAAGTTGCTCTAGTTAAGAGTCTCTTAAGTTTGTCTCTCTCTCTCTCTCTCTCTTTTGTTCATTTCCTTTGTTACTTTAGCTCCACATATGAGTGGAATTTGTTTTTTTCTGACTGACTTATTTCACTTAGCATTATACCCTCTAGATCTATCCATATTGTTGCAAATGGCCAGACTTCATTCCTTTTTCGTGGTTGAGTAATATTCGTGTGTGTGTGTGTGTGTGTGTGTGTGTGTAGATATAGATATAGGTATAATCTTTTTCCATTCATCTATTGATGAATACCTCAGTTGCTTCCATGTATTGGCTATTGTAAAAAATGCTGCAATAAACATAGGGGTGCATATGTATTTTCAGATTAGTGTTTTAATTTCCTGTGGGTAAATACCCAGTAGTGGAATTACTGGATCCTATGGTAATTCCATTTGTAATTTTTTAAGGAACTTCCATACTGTTTTTCATGGTGGCTATACCAGTTTACATTCCCACCAGTGATACATGAGGGCTCCTTTTTCTTCACATCCTCACTTGCTTTTTCGTGTGTGTTGTCGATTTTAGCCATTCTGACAGGTGTGAGGTGGTATCTCATTATACTTTTGATTTGCATCTCCGTGATAAGAAGTGATGTTGAGCATCCTTTCATATGTCTGTTGGCCATCTGAAGACTTATGTTCATGTCTTCTGTACATTTTTTTAATTGGATGATAATGATTTGCTGTTAAGTTGTATCAGTTCTTTATACATTTTAGATATTAACCCTTTATTAGATATGTCATTTCCAAATATCTTCTCCCATTCAGTAGGTTGTCTTTTAGTGTGGTTGGTTGTTTCCTTTGCTGTACAGAATTTTTTTATTTTGATGTAGTCCCAATAGTCTGTTTGTTTATTTATTTATTTATTTATTAAAGATTTTATTTATTTATTTGACAGACAGAGATCACAAGTAGGCAGAGTCAGGCAGAGAGAGAGGGGGAAGCAGGCTCCCTGCTGAGCAGAGAGCCCGATGCGGGGCTCAATCCCAGGACCCTGAGATCATGACCTGAGCCAAAGGCAGTGGCTTAATCCACTGAGCCACCCAGGCACCCCCCAATAGTTTATTTTTTATTTTGTTCCCCTTGCCTTATGAGGCATATCTAGAAAAATGTTGCTATGTCCAACGCCAAAGAAGTTATTGCCTGTGCTCTCTTCTAGAATTTTGTATGGTTTCAGGTCTCAAATTTAGGTCCTTAATTCATTTTTGAGTTTATTTTTACATATGGTATAAGAAATTGGTCCAGTTTCATTCTTTTATATGTAGCTGTCCAGTTTTCCCAATATCACTGATTGAAGAGTTTGTCTATTTCCCATCGCATATTCTTGTCTTCTCTGTTATAGATTAATTTACCATTGGTGGGCTTATTTCTGGGTTCCCTATCCTGTTCCCTTGATCTGTATGTCTGTTTTTGTGCCAGTACCATGCTGTTTGGATTACTATAGCTTTGTAGTATAAGTAGAAATCTGGGATTTTGATTCCTCTAGTTTTGTTCTTCTTTTTCAAGATTGTTTTGGCTATTTGGGTCTTTTATAGTTTCATACAAATTTTGGGATTATTTGTTCTGTTTCTGTGAAAAATGCTGTGGGTATTTTGATAGGGATTGTATTGAATCTTTAGATTGCTTTGGGTAGTATCAACATTTTAATAATTGTTTAATAATTGTTCTCTTTCTCTCAATTCACGAACATGGAATATCTGTCTGTTTGTGTCATCTTCAATTTCTGTTGTTAATGTTTTATAATTCTCAGAGTACAGGCCTTTCATTTTCTTGGTTAGGTTTATTCCTAGGTATTTTTATTATTTTTGGTGCAATTTTAAGTGGATTTTTTTTTCTTTTTCCTTTTTTTGGAATTTTTTTTCTTAATTTTTCTTTCTGCTATTTCATTATTAGTGTGTAGAAATGCAAGAGATTTCTGTATATTGATTTTATACCCTGTGACCTTACTGTATTTATCAATTCTTATAGTTTTTTGGTGGAGTCAATAGGTTTTTTATATATAAGATCATGCTATCTGCAAACAGTGAAAGTTTTACCTTTTTCTTACTCATTTGTATGTCTTTTACTTCTTTTTGTTGTCTGATTGCTGTGGGTAGGACTTCCAAAAATATGTTGGACATCATTGTCTTGTTCCTAATCTTAGGGGAAAAGCTGTCAGTTTCTCACCATTGAGCATGATGTTAGCTGTGGGTTTTATGTATATGACCTTTTTTATGTTGGCTGATGTATGTTCCCTTTAAACCTGCTTTTTTAAGGATTTTTATCATGAATGGATATTGTACTTTTTCAATTGTTTTCTGCATCTATTGAAATAAGCATATCGTTTTTATCCTTCCTCTTATTGATGTGAAGCTTCACATTATTTAATATGTGAATATTGCATCACCCTTGCAACCAGAAATAAATCCCACTTGACTGTGGTCAGTTATGTATTTGAGAGTTTTTATTTTTAAGTAATCACTTCATCCAATGTGGGGCTCGAACTCACAATTGCAAGGTCAAGAGTCACATGTTCTACAACTGAGCAAGCCAGGCACACTTCACCTTTTTTGTTTTTTTTTTTTTTTTAAGATTTTTTCCTTTTTTGAATAATTCTGTTAATATATTGTTGGATTCAGTTTGCCACTATTTGTTGAGGACTTTTGCATCCGTGTTCATCAGAGATATTCATCACCAGATATCTCTTGCTTTCTCTCTCTCTCTCTCTTGTTTTGTTTTGGTATCAGGGTAATGCAGACCTCATAGAATGAATTTGGAAGTTTTCTTTCCTCTTCTATTTTTTGGGGATAGTTTGAGAAGAAGAGGTATTAACTCCTCTTTAAATGTTTGGTAGAGTTTACCTTTGAAGTCATCTGGTCATGGAATTTTGTTTGTTGGGAGTTTTTAAATTGCTGATGCATTGTCATTGCTGGTAATCAATCTGTTCAAATTTTCTATTTCTTTTGGATTCAATTTTGGGAGTTGATATGTTTCTAGGAATTTATCCATTTCTTCTAGGTTATCCATTTTGTGGGTATATATTTTTTCACAATCTTTTTTTTTTCCCCACAATCTTTTATAATTCTTTACATTTTTGTGGTGTCAGTTGTTATTTTTCCTATTGCAATTCTGATTTGTTTATTGGAGTCCTCTTTTTTTGGATGAGTCTGGCTAAAGGTTTATCAGTTTTGTTGATCTTTTCAAAGAGCCAGCTCCTGGTGTCCTTGATCTGTGCTATTGTTTTTTTTAGTTTCCATTTCACTTATTTCTACTCTAATCTTTATTAATTTCCTTTCTTCTGCTGGTTTTGGTTTTTGCTTATTGTTCTTTTTCTATCTCCTTTAGCTGTAAGGTTAGGTTTCTCTTGCTTCCTGAAGTAGGCCTGTATTGCTCTAAATTTTTCTCTTGGAACAGCTTATGCTGTATCTCAAAGGTTTTGGACCACTGTGCTTTCATTTTCATTGTATCCATGTATTTTTTAATTTCCTCTTTGATTTGTTGATTGACCCATTCCTTGTTTAGCAGCATATTATTGAACTTCCATGCATTTGCGTTCTTTCCAGATTTTTTCTTGTGGTTGATTTCTAGTTTCCTAGCATTGTGGTCAGAAAAAGATGCTTGGTATGACTTTGATCTTTTCTAATTTGTTGAGACTTGATTTGTGGCCTAATAAGTGATCTATTCTGAAGAATGTTCCATGTGCACTTAAAAAAATTGTGCATTCTGCTCTTTTAGGCTAGGACATTCTAAATATATGTTAGATCATTTGGCCCAATGTGTCATTCAAAGCCACTATTTCCTTGTTGATTTTCTGTTTGCGTGGATCTACCCATTGATGTAAGTGAGGTGTCAAAGTCCCCTACATGATAGTATTACAACTGATTACTTCCTTTATGCTTGTTATTAGTTATTTTGTATATTTTTGTGTGCATGAATTTTTATTAATGTTACTACTTCTCATTAGATCGTTCCCTTTATGTTTATGTTGCATCCTTTTTTGTCTCTTTCACAGTGTTTGTTTTAAAGTCTATTATGTCTGATATAGGTATTGCTATCCTGGCTTTCTTTTCACTTCCATTTGCATGACAAATGCTCTCTCATTCTTTCCCTTTCTATCTGCAAGTATGTTTAGGTCTGAACTGAGTCTCTTGTAGGCAGGATAGGCAGCTTGTTTTTTTATCCATTCAGTCTTTTGATTGGGGCATTTAGTCCTTTTCATGCAAAATAATTATCAATAGCTATGTACTTATTGATCTACTTATTTTATGTTTCTTTTTGTAGTTCTCTGTTCCTTTCTTCTCTAGCTCTCTTCTCTCATGGTTTGCTAGCTTTCTTTAGTCATCTACTTGGATTCCTTTCTGTTTTCATTTGCATATCTATTACTGGTTTTAGATTTGTGGTTACCGTAAGGTGTTTATATAACATTTTTTGCATATAACAGTCTATATTAAGTTGATGGTCACTTAGGTCTGAACCTATTTTTCTCTCTCTTTCACATTTTAGGTATATGGTGTCATATGTTAGATTGTTTTATTTTGTAACTCTCTTGACTGATTTTTATAGATATACTTAATTTTACTGCAATTATGCTTCCTACTTTTCTTACTCCTGCTTATGGTCTTTCCTTTCCACTCAGAGAGTCCCCTTTAACATTTCCTGTAAGTCTCATTTAGTGGTGATGAATTCCTTTAACTTTTGTTTGTCTGGGAAACACTTTATCTTTTTTTTTCTACTTTGAATGATAGCCTTGTTGAATAGTGTATCCTTGGTTACAGGTTCTTTTTTTCTTTTCTTTTCTTTCAGCACTTTGAATATATCATGTGACTGCCTCTGGCCTACAAAGTTTCTGCTGAAAAATCAGCTTATAGCCTTATGAAGTTTCCCTGTTTCCCCTGTATATAAATGTTTTCTTCTCTCTTGATGCTTTTAAAATTCTCTCTTTATCAGTACTTTTTTGCCATTTTAATTACTGTGTGTCTTGCTGTGGACCTTCTTGGGTTGATTTCATTGGATGCTCTCTGTGCCTCCTGGACCTGGATTTCTGTTTCTTTCCCCAGAGTTTTTAGAAACCCTAAGACAGTTTTTAGCTATTATTTCCTCAAATAAATTTTCTGCCCCCTTTTCTGTCTCTTCTGAATCTCCATAATGTGAATTTTATTATGCTTGATGGTGGCACTGAGTTCCCAAGTCTATGTTCGTTTTTTGTTTTGTTTTGTTTTTTGTTTTGTTTTTCTCTCTATCCTATTCATTTTGATTGCTTTCCATATTCATTCCTCTGGGTCACTGATCCCTTCTTCTTATTGCTCTAGTCTGCTGTTTATCCCCTCTCATTTATTTTTACTTTGTTATCGAGTTCTTCATCTCTGATTGGTTCTTTTTTTATGTTTTCTATCTTTGTTGAGAGTCTCACTGAGGTCCTCCACTCTTTTCTCAAGTCCAGTCAGTATCTTTATGATGATTACTTTAAATTCTCTAATATTTTAGAGAAAGAGATAAATAATATGATTTATTAGAGAGAAATTCCCTTTGGTCTCTTGCTGAATTTTTGTCCTGTTCTTTCATGTAGGACCTATTCTTCTGTCTCCTCATTTTGTCTAACTCTCTATATCTATTTCTATGTGTTGGGAAAGTCAGCTACATCCCCTGCTATTGAAAGCAGTGGCCTTAAAAAGAAGTCCTGTAATGCTCTGCAGTGCAGTGTCTCTTGTTCACCAGAACCTGGTGCTTCATGGGTGTATCCTTTGTGTGTTGTGTACACCCTAAGATTGTGGCTGAGCTGCTTCTACCTTCAGCCCAGTCATCTACAGTGGTTCTCTTTGCCTGTTGTGGGCAGGATTTGGTCCCTGTGTTGTTAGTGGGCCATTCTAGGGCTTCTGAGTTTGAGTTGAGTCAGACCAGGCATTTTTCAGAGATGAAGTACTGCCAAGCTGCAGGGCACTTTCCCTGTGTTGTGCCCTGAGAAGATTTTGTTGGTGGGTGGGGCCTGTAGTCAAATCAGATGTCTGTTCCCAGCCCACTGCTCGTGTGTGTGGTTATCTCCCCATTTCCCTAGGGTATGAGTCACTTTGAAGTGGTGCTAGTCTCTGTTGTGACTGTGTGCACACTGCCAGGCTTATGGTACAACTTTGGATGGGCTCCAGGTAAATGCATATTGGAGGGGGTGCAGGTCCTGCCCCCTAGAGTGCTGGGGCTAGGTGCATGGTACCAGGGAGGTCCATGCTTGTCCTTCTTAGACCAAAGTAGGCTGGGTTGGATGGGGTGTATCTGTAGAAAAGTACACAGGAGCAGAGCGAGTGGTGTTAGCAAACTAAGTAGTGAGTTTTGGCCTTGTGTTGGTTCCCAAAGGTGTTTGTGTGTTTAGGTTGGAGGACAGGGAAGGGAAATGGTGCCTACCAGCTTTATTGTGCCTAGAGTAGTTTCCCAAGGATGCATGCCATCACATGCTCTGAGATTAGTAAGCAGAGATCCCTTCTGGAAACCTCAGGCATTTTTCAACTGCTGCTTCTATGCTATATCTCTGTGGGACTGTTTGTTGTGCTGTCTCTTTAAAGGTAGAAACTCTGCCCTCTTGATTCTCCCAGAGCCAAGCTCATTCATTTTTAAAATTCCAGGTGTTAAACCCCTCTGATTGTAAGAACTTGCAAAATTTGGCCCCTCTTATTTTCAAAACCAAATGTTATAATGGTTTGTCTTCTCTGTGTGAGTTCTTCATATTTGGGGTATCTGTTCCTTTCCCTATTCTCTGCCTGTACATCCTTCCTTCCACAGACCATCCTGTGGGTCTGTTAATAGCTCCCAACCATGTCCCCGCCCTTCCTATCCTCTTTGATGTGACCTCTTCTCTACATTTAACTGTGGAGAGTCTGTTCTACCAGTCTTCTGGTCATTTTCTGAATTATTTACACTGATATGTTATCTAGTTGTATCCTTGGGACAAGGTGAGCTTAGGATTCTCCTACTCTGCCATCTTCCCTGAAAGTCCTTAGTTAATTCTTGATAGAAAATGTAGTTGCTAAAAAATTTGGGCTGGGTTATAATGAAAACTATCTTTAGGTCACATTCTGTCATGTGTACAAGAAGACATAAAATAATATATTAGATCTTTTTTTATTAGCTTGATGAAGTTACAGGCTCTCTGTCCCTTTAGGTTCTCTGACCACCAATGCATGAAAGATCCACTTGACACAAAAACAACAATATTTCAGAGGCATGATATGGTGGTCCTTGGAGAATACCTCAATCAACCAGAAATGAAAACCAATAGCTGGTCATATAACTATTTGGAGATCAACTTCATGTGCCATCCCCAGTGAATTCCTCATTGTCTAGTCCGATGATATAATTATAGTTCCAGTCTTTTTTATGAATGCTATTGATCCATCCCATGACTATGAAACAACTGCCTGCATTGCTTCTAGTTCACCAACCTTTGTGAATTTTCTATGGCTGTTTACCTATGCTTTTTTTTTTTTTTTTAAGATTTTATTTATTTGACAGAGAGAGAGTACAAGCAGGGGGAGTAGCAGGCAGAGGGAGAGGAAGAAGCAGGCTCTCTGCCCAATGTGGGTCTTGATCCCAGGACCCTGGGATCATGACCTGAGGTGAAGGCAGATGCTTAGCCAACTGAGACACCCAGGAGCCCCTACCTATACTTCTGTAGTGTATTTGCTTAAATCATTCTCTTCTTACTCCTCAAATGTTGGCACTACAAGGCCTGGCCTTTAGTTACTACCTCTTTTGCTTTTTCAAGATGATTGATTCCATTCTCCAAATACTCCTACAACTTTCAAAATATACCATTTGGGGGCAGGGGTATTATTATGTGTGGGAACTGTGTTTATCTCTTAAAATATTTTACCTTATTTAATTCTTACAACAATCTTAAAATTAGTATTGTTGTTTGGCATGTGCATCAAAAAAATTTGTGTACCTTGTTCAAATCACAGCTTGAAAGATCTGGATCTAGATCATAGACCTGACTGCAAAACCATTGTTTTAAACTTAACAAATGCCGCCCAATATATTGTGAATCCCAATGTCTGACTTGAAACTGAGATCAGGGTTTCATGCCTTTGGAGCACTGGAGAGACATCTATAAAATTAATTAATTAAATTTATAGTTGCCTCTGTCCCTCCTTTTTCTTACTGAATAAAATTCTTGTAGGAAAGCTGAATGCTGTCTCTATGTACTGCCTCTATTCTTTATCTCATCACAGTACTCTTTGTTCAGGTCAACAAAATCATCCTCATTAACAGATCTAATGGTTAATTTTCTGCTCCATAACTGCTTAATACAATGATTCTGATCCATCCCCCTACTTGTTGCCTACTCCCATTGGCTTCCAGGCCACAATACTCTCGTGATTCTCCTTTCCCCTACTACACCTTCTCAGTCTGTTTTTACCTGCCCCTGCTATGCCTGACCCTCCAGGATTGGCATTCCTAAGGCCCTGCCTTTAATTTTCTTCCCTTGTATACTTCCAGGATTATCAGCTCCAAACCTCTGACTTCAATTCCTACCTTTATTCATGGTTCAGTAACCTATGTAATAGTAATAGCGTGTAACATTTATGGAGCAATTACTACTATATGCCAGGCACTTTGCTCACTTATATATCTGCTTTGTCTAATTCAGTCCACATCATATATCATTTGATTATTACTATCCCCATTTCCAAATGAGGAAGTTTATGCTCAGAAAGTCTCTAAATCTTGTCCAGTCCCACAGAATGAATAATGGCAGAGCTTTGACCAAACCCATTGTCTATTTGACTCTAAAGCTGATGTTGTAACTACTGTGTTTTATTGTCTTTTAAAATTCTCAGTTCTCTTTGGTGCATCCATCCAACTATCTAACAGATGTAGCTCAGGCATTTCTATCTAAATAGATATTGTGCTAAACTCAGTATTCTGTGCCCCTCCTTCCAACCCCTTTCCTACTCTCCAAATGTCTCTATTTTAATATTCCTCCTCTGATAGTCTTTATTTCTTATCATGGTTTCTCCTTCAGCCCATTCCCCAAGACTGTGATGTTTTGCATTTTCCCTCTCCCTCATGTCCATGTGCCTCATCATCCTCTCTAGGTCACTGCAGAGGTGCTTCTGTACCCCAGGCTGCTGACCTTCTCTTATGCTTTCTAATTGACCTCCTGCTACTGGGCTCCCACTGTGGCTGGTCCTTTTCAGAGCCAGCAAGTTTAGCTTTTGAAAAAAAAACTCAATATACTCATTCCATTCCACTTAAAAACCTCTCGTAGCCCTTGTCACCTCCACTGTCATTTCCATTCTCCTTATATTCTCACTCTGTAATTGGCCTTGTCTGCCTTGCCTATCAGAGATATCATAAACATATGTGAAGAATTATATTCTAAAATAAACGTAGATGCTGTTATGTTGAAGAAAATGAAATGGGTTTCAGAACCTTTACTACATTTAAGTGGCTGATCATTTATTTTTCTCCATGGGAAACTAAATGTACAACTATTGTCATGTGCAACTGCAGTTTTTTGACATGAAAAATGACATTCTTATTCCTAACTACATGCCAAGTAGGCTATTTTCATGTAAAAGCTCTTGTTTTAATTAATATTCCTAGCCAGAGCTGTTCTCTGGCTGTGGATACTGCACCTAAGGGACAGTAATTTTACACAATAAATTTGAGTCATGTTTGAGTGACAGAGTGGAGATGTATACAGGGGGATGGGAGGAGATGGGAGATACTGACACCAGCGTCTTTTTGAAACAGGAATGGGATGGATTCTGTGTTCTTAATAGCTCAATTAGAATGATAAAAACATTTGTCTGGTCCTCTTGTTAGCTTCCAATAAAAAAATGCAAGTAAGGAAGCCTGGAAAAAAGATTATACTTAATAGTATACTATATTTTTAATGTTATATAACCTGGACTTGTTGTGTCCTGAAATAAAAATGACTGTCCTCTTGTAGAGATCAGTCTCCCAGATTAGAGGCCATGTAGAGTGGCAGAGAATGGAATCGAGGTTCAGATCCATTTGGGATATGTTCCTGGATAACTGTGATCATAAGCAAGTCCTATCTTATCTCTGATTCTCAGTTATGTTCAAATGGAGGAGAAATCCTATTTACAATGTAAATGTGAGGGTTCTTGGGAGTTAAGATCAGTAAGTGTTACTTTTTCCTATACTAGAATGCCTTAAATAGCTCACATCTATTTAGTTTTAACAATTAGAGCTCTAAGACTAGAAGGTACCAGGAAGTTTATGTAGTTCAGAACCATTTTTTTTTTCTTTACAAATCTGGAACTCCAAGAAGATTATGTGAATTGCCAAGGGACACATCATGAACTATTTCTATATCTAGGAGTAGACATCAATATTCTAGTTTCCTAACCTTGCATTGTTAACATGGCTTAATGGGGCTACTAGGAGCTCACAGCTTGGTACCAGACTCTTGCCTCAACTCAGCTACATGAAGCTGGGACTTCAGTACTAAGAGAAGCAGGAGACATTTCTATTATTACATGAAGTGTAAGAATGTACAATGTTAAGAATGTGATGTAGTTTTCCTGAGCACCACAAGGAACGCTTTATCAAATTTGTTACAGTGAAAAGAGAACATTCCAATCTTCTCATTTATTCCACCCCAACTCACCATTTTGTAATTCGGTAAGTATTTATGCAGGAGCAAGTCTGCCAGGTGGTATTCGAGTTGATCTGAAAAGTCAGAGTTTACAATTAAAGGATGAGGGAGAAATAAAATGTGGAAAAGGACTGTCATACCAGGTAGTGATTTTATCCTGAAAAGAAATGTAAATAAACACAAAAGCACCTTCTCTTACATAATAGCAAATTGGGCAACTACGGAATAGCAAGGATGAGGTTCCTTTCTCTAATCTGAGAAATAGAAGCCAGTCAGTTGTTTGTGGTTTTTTGTTGTTTTTAAATTTGGAGTCCCTTTTTTCTTACTGGCTGGCTCACAGATGTAGCTTTAATATTTTTCTCCGTTTACCATCCCTTCTCCTCATCTACTCCCCTGTAGCCTCTTGTCCAAGGTAGAATTTTCCTGGTAGCAGCAGGTGCTTTCTAATGTCCAGTCGTGTTCACATGTCAGACATGCAGGCATGGAGGGGGGGCAGGGAATGACTTAGGGGAGGTAGAGGGAAGGTTGAGGAAAGCTGAGTACTGCCTGCAGCATCCTTGCTGCACATCTGTACCCCTCTCTCTTCCAGATCTCACAGCATTCTGATGAGCCGAAGAAACTCAGAAAGTTCACATTCCATGCTCTCCCCCTTCCCCCATCAGGACACTGTGGGATACTGGGCTGTGCTTTGGGATCTTTTTGAATGGAACTAGATGAAGAGAATCCAGGAAGTACCATGGGGATTCTTTTTCCTCCCCTCATGGCTCCCAAGCTTGCCCCTACGTTTTGGTTGCTCTAACACCTCAAGCAGATAGTTCTTCCTAAAAGCAAAATGAATGAAGATCCATAGGGAAGTGTGATTTAGATGGGTAAATGCATTCTTCAAACTTTATTGTAATCCCAATAATAGAAATTATAAAAAGAAAAGAATTCCCCAGAGTCACACCACTTTAACCAGATAACTGTCTTTTTGTAAAAAGTGCAATTTCGACTCTATTCGTCTCCTTTGCCTAATTTAAGATATTTTAAGTTATTAATCAGTGGTTCTTAACCCTGGCTCATCTAAATTACTAAGGGGGTTTTTAAAAAAGTGTTGATAACCATGCTTCACCTTGACCTACAGAATCAGAATCTGTGTTTGTAAAAATGATCCTCAGGTCAACATTCTGATTTTAAAAACAACAGCAGTTTCTGCATATTTAAAAAAAATAATTTTGTTTAAGTAAAATTCACAAAACATAAATTTACCATTTTAAAGTATACAGTTCAGTGCCATTTAGTACATTCACAATGTTGTACAACTCGTGTATTTTTGCAAAGCATTTGAGCGACATTTACCGATATAACCTAGAAAGTTACATTTCTAATAGATACAGTTAAAGGCTAAGAAAGTTGATTTTTCTTTTTTTTTTTTTTTTAAGATTTATCTATTTGAGAGAGACAGAGACAGAGACAGAGAGAGAACTCATGCACAAGTGGGGAGAGGGAGAGAGAGAATCCCAGGCAGGGTCGCCACCCCATCTGAGTGTGGAGCCTGACATGGGGCTCAATCTCATGACCCTGAGATCATGACCTGAGCCCAAATCCAGAAGCACTTAACTGACTGTACCACCCAGTGCCCCAGTTATTTTTATTTTTCAAAATATGTTTCAAACTAGTTTTTTCAAGCTTCTCTTATGATTTTGGTTATTGCCATCCCTGGTCTAGTGAGGGAGAATCGTAGAGACATCTGGGGATAGCTTAAGTGTCCTGTTCATCTCTCCAGGTCTAGAATAGTGGGCAAGGGTGCCCAGCCTCTTGCAAAACTTGCTTTCTGTAATATGCAATACGAATATCGAGGTAGGTCCAATAATAACAGTAGCTGACGTATTTTGAACTTTTATTGTGTTTCAGCTATTCTGCCAGTTCTCTAACCCTCTCAGCATTTCTAAACCTCCCAACAAAACTGCAGATTTCATACCTTTTTTCTGTTTGGCAGGTGAAAGATCTAAGAATCAGAGGGGATTTGCTCAAGGTCACATAGCTTGAAGGTGATGTTGCTGGGATTCTATATTTGATCCGTATGATTACATTACTCTGATTGTCTCTCCCAAAGGATAGCATGAGAGCTAGTGAAAGCAACATTAGGTGGAGAAGCTGGCTCAAACATTAGTTCAATGCCAAGTGTTCTGAGATTTGAAACTAAGGTCTGTAACCAGTGAGGCCAAATGGAGGAAGAAGAAAGGGTGTTGAAGGCTAGCCAGAAGGTACGGGCTGTACTTAAATTTTGCTTGTTCACCTCACAGACTCCTCTTTCTTTGACAGGAAGGATTCTCTGGAAGCAAACTTTAATATATACCTGTGTCCCCAATGGGAAGAGTCTAAAACAGGCTTTCATCATCAGTAGGTGACATGCATCAAGAGTAAGGTCAAGCTAAAGAGAGTTGTCCAGCGTGTTAGGAGGCCAGCTGCAGCAGCAGTGCCAGTGGGAAAGTCTTTAAAGCATTCCTTCATGCACGAGTTAGTTTCTAGAATATCTTTCTGGTGCTCCTAAGCTATCTGGCTCCCATTCAATCAGCAAGTATTTATTGCATGTCTTCTATGTGCCAGTGTTGGGCTCAGCTCTGGTGTGTGTCAAAAGGAGTGAAGAGCTGAGAAAAGTTAGAGGGAGAAGTGGTAATTTTTAGGGAAATGGCTATTGTATAGGAGGAAAAGAGCAATTTGCTGTATGCCACTTCTATGGAGAGTGAGCAGGTAGAAGAACCACGGTGTCTGTAGGGGGTGCATCAGAAGGGCACCTGCTGATTCACCTTGTCTGCATGTGTCTGGGCACTGGACAGGAGGATAATTGCATTGACGGTTGTGAATGGTGTCTTACCAAGTTGGAGCATGTGTTAGAATGGAAGATTGGAGACTAATTGGTTGAGTCATTCATGAAGATGGACAGTCTCTTTCATGATCCAGCACTTTGCTCCAAACTTGGGTAGTTGTGGGGTGAGCAGAAGTGCAGGGAGATGCCTTAGTTTGAATGTGGTAGGGAGCACATCTGAAGTAGAGGCCAAGATACTTACAGAGGAATTTAGGATTAAGAATGGTGTTGCTGCCTGGGCTGCTTCTTGTCTTGGAGGTAGACATCAAGAGTAGGGTCAAGCTAAAGAGAGTCACCAAGTGTATTAATGTCCTAGGGCTGATATAATATATTACCGCAAACTAGATGCTTTAAAATAACAGAAACTTATTCTCTTGTAGTTCTGGAGGCCAGAAATCTGACATCAGGGTGTTGGCAAGCCCGAACTCCCTTCAGGTCTCTAGGTGAGAATCCTTCCTTGCCTCTTCCATCTTCTGGTGTCTTTGGGTGTTCCTTGGGTTGTAGCTGTATAACTGCCATCTCAGCCTCCGTCTTCACATGGCCTTCTCGTCTGTTTCTCCCTGCCTATCTTTTTTAAGAACACCTGTCATTGAATTTAAGGCCCACCTGGATGATCCAGGATGATCTTGTGTTGAGATCTTTAATTTACATATGCAAAGACCCTTTCCAAAATAAGGTTACATTCATAGATTCTGGGATTTAGGCAGATATTTTGAGTGCTACCATTCAACCCACTACACCAAGTCCTTTGCATACTATGTTCAGAAACACAAATGGACAGAGATGACCTCCTAGGTAAGCCTGGATTTGAGGCTATTATTTACCTGCCCTGATTGTCCCTTCTCAGCCTTCCTTATCTCTGTGTTTCCATGGATAATGTGGATTACAACAAGATGCCCTGGAAAGATGCATTTTTCTGTCTGTGCTGGGGCCTGATGGCTGAGATATGCTCAGTCTGACACAACTCCTGAGGGTAGAGGGCTGCGCTTGGAGTCCAACTTCCAAGCCACAGTGTTTGCCTGGATACTTAGCAGTAGATAAAAATAAGTCACTTAAAAAAGGTGACCCAAGGGGCACCTGGGTGGCTCAGTGGGTTAAGGCCACTGCCTTCGGCTCAGGTCGTGATCCCAGTGTCCTGGGATCGAGCCCCGCATCGGGCTCTCTGCTCAGCAGGGAGCCTGCTTCCTCCCTTCTCTCTCTGCCTACTTGTGATCTGTCAAATAAATAAATAAAATCTTTAAAAAAAAAAAAAAAAAGGTGACCCAAAATGTCCTCAGTGAAGAGCATCTACAACTGTAATTTCTAGATCTGCTATAGTTGGTCTGGATGGTCTCAGTGTAGCTTTTATCAGGTGTTAGTTTCTTAATGGTCTTGCTTCCAGGCCATAAGAGCAGCCTCGATAGCTAATGATTATTGTTGTCAGCATTCTGGGCTATAGATGCAGTAGCGAATGCCATTTATACCTTCATCCTCTTGGGAAACACTGGTCTCCACTATGGTGTTAAAGATCTTGCTTTGTAGTATTAGGCTGGGTCCTTTCATGGTGGCCAAAATTGGAGTAAGAGTGTAATGAGTCTTCAGCTGCTATGAAACTGTGCTCATGGCTGGAACCCAGCAAGCTCTTTTCCCTTTGGTGGGCATTGTTTAGAGTAGTAATGGCCGAATGTGGTGGGAGAGTTGAGCAGATCTGACAAGGCTCAGGGAATACTGGATGACTCTCTTCATGGGAACTTCAACTAAGAAACATGAACTCTGGTTCAGCTTCATCCTGGAGAGATGCTCAGAATATTTTTCTAAATTGGAAAACCAAATAGAAGACTGAGGTTATAGAATGATGTGATATAATGTGCAACAGGGCTGCAGTAGGATGTTCCTCCTTCTCTGCTCTGTTGTTCTCCATAGTAATTATTTACCCACACCTATGTTTTGGACTGAGGTATCTTGTTGATTTTCCCTGTTCCTCTGTATTGTGAGTGTGAGCTCCATGTCCCCAAATGCAGTAGGTGCTCTGTATACATTGTTAGTTTGGCAAAAAAATTAAACTATGATTTTCTGTCCTAACAACCTCAGTATGCATAAATTCCACAAGAAGGAAAAGGGGTAAATCTGGTTTCAACCCACAAGTCCAACTTTTGGCAGCTAAAACCCCTTTTTGCCTCTATCTGATTAAGAACAAGGACCCCAGTGGTCTGGGGTGCAAGTTGGGAGAAGGGTAGATGTTTTGGTCCAGCTTCAGGACTTGCTGTTTGACTCTGTTTGCCGGGGGGGTGGGGGGGTGGGGGGGGTTATTCCAGGGCTGCTGGTTTCTAATGCAATAAATAAACATCTTGACAGACAGGACCTAGCCTGGTAAGGCACAGGGGAATTCTGTTTGGGGAGGACCTTTGTTTCCTTAATGACTATTGTGCTCAGGAACCTGGGACAGGCAATCTTGCATTCACTATTTTATTTTACACTTTAAAATTATACATTTCTTTTCCATAAAAATATCCAGTTAATCTATTTCTTCTATTCCTAGACTTCCCTAGCATACAATCAAATCTTTAATCGTTTAGCCCCTGTTAGTCTTTTTTTTTTTTTTAAGATTCTATTTATTTATTTGATAGACAGAGATCACAAGTAGGCAGAGAGGCAGGCAGAGGGGTTGGGGGTGGGGGAGGAAGAAGGCTCCCTGCTAAGCAGAGAGCCTGATGCAGGGCTCGATCCCAGGACCCTGGGACCATGACCTGGGCCGAAGGCAGAGGCTTTAACCCACTGAGCCACCCAGGCGCCCTGCCTGTTAGTCTTTTATAAATGAACTAACTTCTGACTTTATTACTTTCCCTTCCAAGTTAAAACATTCAAGCTTTGCTTGTCAGGTTAGACTGGGTTACGCTGCAGTCACAAATGACCTCCAAATCGCAGACACTTGTAACCAGAAAATTACATGTGGATCATGGGTAGGCTGTGGTCCTTCTCCACATGTTTTTTTTCTGGGTTTGGCAGAGTTGCCTGTCTCTGGAACACTGCCAGACTCCTGGCAGAGGGGAAAGAGGACGTGGTGAACCATAATGATGGCTCCTAAGTTTCTGTCACTTCTGATCACATTTCACTGGCAATAGCAAGTCACATGGCTAAACCTTATCAGTGGGCTAGAAATGGTATAATGCTCCCCAGGAAGGGGCACTGGGGCACATATTTATGAACAATAAGAGAGTTTAGTGAAAGGGCTGTCCCCACCAAGGTACATAGGGTACACATTCCCATGCCCGCTTATCTGTGTTCTATACATGCGCTGCCCAACCTAGAGCCTAGAGCCATTCCCCTCCATGCCTTGACCCCAAATCTTGGATTGCCCCATGTAGTTGGAGAACATGCCCTCCCTTATTGCCCCAGTCACATTCATGTTTATGGTGTCCTCCCGTGCTGGACCTCCATCTTGCCCAACCTTCTTTTTTTTCCCCCTCAACAACTTTTGTTGATATTTGGCTATTATTTTAAAGTTCACTGTCACCACATCTCAAACCTTTCAGTACCACAGACAATATGCCTTCCTTCTGTTTCTTAGAGGAAACAGAGGCCTATAAGTACAAATTCTTCTAAGAATTGTAATCCCCCCCAATTTCTTTTCTTTCCATAGTGCTTATGTATCATCAAGATATACTTAATTTGTCTTGTTTATTTTCTCTCTGCTTCTCTTTCCTTTTTCCTTTAGGCTTACCACAACACCATTCTTTCTGCCTCTCCTGTCCTAAAAGTAGGAGTCATCTTTTTCCTCTAAATGCTTACATTCTGCCCATTTCCTGTGGCTGCACTGCTCCATTTACTCTTGCTCTCTTAAAATGGAATCTTTTCCCCTTCATTGACTTTTTCCACTTATTCTGTGTACTGTTGACTATTAATCAGCATGGGCCTTAGGAACACCATTGACTGCCCCACACAGTGGAAAATTTGGTATAACTTTTAACTCCACCAAAACTTACCTACTAATAGCCTACTGTTGACCTTACCAATAGCAAAGATAGTCAATTAAAACATAGTTTGGGGGCGCCTGGGTGGCTCAGTGGGTTGAAGCCTCTGCCTTCGGCTCGGGTCGTGATCCCAGGGTCCTGGGATCGAGTCCCGCGTCGGGCTCTCTGCTCGCGGGGAGCCTGCTTCCCCCTCCTCTCTCTGCCTGCCTCTCTGCCTACTTGTGATCTGTCTCTCTGTCAAATAAATAAATAAAATCTTTAAAAAAAAAAACAAAAAACAAAAAAAAACATAGTTTGCATGTTATATGTGTCATATACTGTATTCTTAAGATAAAGTAAGCTCAAGAAAAGAAAACGTCAGTGAAACCGTAAGGAAGAGAAAATACATTTACAGTATTATATTGTAAAGAAAAAAATCTGTGTGTAAGTGAGTCTACATTGTTCAAACCAGTGTTGTTCAAGGGCCAAATGTACTTTCTCTAGCTGTCCTTAGGGACACACTGGGACCTTTCATATCTTACTGTCATTTCTTGGAATTGCTCCCTCTACCTGGTTGGCTTGCTGAGCAACTTCTGGGGCAGGCGTGGAAGTTCTCAAGTCATCATGCCAGGTTTGAGGCAACACTGTTTGGTGTTGGGTATCTTAATTTATATTCTTGAGCCACTTCTTTATCTGTCAAAAGAAGAATAATTATTCTCCATGGTTAGTATACAGAGTAGAAAGTTATATGAAATGCATAGCAACTAGGAGGTACTCAGTAAATGACTGTTAATATTATTACCTTAAGTATCAGTTTCTGCTCACATGTCATCTGCTGTGCAAGGTCAACTCTGAGTGGTGTTTTCTATGCTCAGTGCACTCTATTCTTTAAATCAATTATTATTCTGATTCTAAATCAGTGGACCTTCTCAGTGATTCTAAATCACTCTTTCAGAGGAGAGGCTCTCATTTTTTCCAGCTTTGCCAGTGTTTCCTTATTCCTTTTTATATGCCAGTCTTCTTGTGTTGGGTCTATAAAAATGTTTTGTTGAAAGAGTAGATAATTGCCAGTTTTACGAAATCTGTGGTTCTACAAAACACATATGCACAAAATCCATATTAATATTCCCTTTTTTTCTGGTCCTGAGGCTAAGTAACATATCCTAGAGTGACAAATAGTATTATGATAGAAAAATTTTTCTGGAAATTGTAATTTTCAGAATTTTCCATATTACTGTTTAACCTGCAGATTTAAATGTAGGTGTCAGGGGAATTCTGTGAAATTACAAGAAAAGTAGAGGATATAGAAGTAAAGATCAGAGGTCCTATTTCAAATTGCATTTCAACAAATGATTTAAAGAAATCATAAAAAAAAATAGGTCAAACAACAGAGAAATAGAATCATAGGCTGCTGAGAAGGCCCATGGCTAACATTTACAGGACAGGGCAAGAGATCAAACGGAGGCTCCAGCTACATTTTTGTCTCCCTCTGACTCCATGCTGTACCTTGAGAGCTCACCTGTAGTGTCATCCTAAATTCCTCCCTGAGTGGGCAAGGTCATGTCTAGTGGAAAGTTCAACGGCTCTGGTTACTGTGATCTAAAGGTGGCTCTATTGTTAATAATTCTTCTAGTGTTTAGGGAAGTGCTAACCATGTGGCCTGCTCCAGAAGCATTTTCTATTTTGGAAGGTGAGATGGGATGGGGCTTGTAAAATAGTTGTAACTCTAATTCAGTGTTACCTAACATGTGAGTCATCAGCTCCTGGATAGCTTTGGAGTTAGGATAGGGTGTGGCAAATCTGAATGGTTTTATAGCATTTTCTGTAGACAACAGACATGTCAAACTCCTCAACAAACACTTTACCAAATGTATATTGGGTTGAATAAAATGCAACCTTATTTTAAGGTGTTTTAATATTGATGAAGCTTTTTTATTATTATGTACATTTTTTCAATCCATGAATACCAAAGGAGAGCTACCATTATGTGGTTGTCTTATTACTACACATTTTTTTAATTCTAGAAAATGGATCAATCTACAAATTACCCAAAAACAAACCCATTGAGAAAAATCAATTTAATAGTTCTTTTTTTTTAAGATTTTATTTATTTATTTGACAGAGATCACAAGTAGGCAGAGAGGTAGGCAGAGAGAGAGAGGAGGAAGCAGGTTACCACCGAGCAGAGATCCCGATGTGGGGCTCAATCCCAGGACCCTGGGATCATGACCCGAGCCGAAGGCAGAGGCTTTAACCCACTGAGCCACCCAGGCGCTTCCCCCCACCTTTTTTTTGAAGATTTTATTTATTTATTTGACAGACGGAGATCACAAGTAGGCAGAATTTAGTAGTTCTTTAAAAGAATTTAATTAATTAATTAATTAGTTAGTTAATGCTCTCAGGGCTGAACAAGTGCAATCTTGTGTTGTCAGTTAAACTTTTGGGATGGAGAACTAGCCTAAAGTTTTTACTTGATAGAGGAGGGTTTTATTTGATTCCTCAGTGACTCAGGTCAAAAAATGTTAAATGCTTCTAGGCTACTTTGAGAGTGAGGTTTCAATACAGGGGTGGGTAAGATGTGGGAAAATAGGCCAACATAATTTAGTTCTCATTTGTGTCCAATAATTAAGAGAGGATATGAATCATTTTCTGCTCTAGTTAAATCCACAGCGTCCTCCATTATATCTTAGATCAATGTATTGGGTAGGGTTCTGATAGGAAGCAGATGTCACACTCCAGTTGACAGTACTTACAGAAGTGTGGGCAGGATAAAGGAAAATCAAGGTGGTTTGGTACCCTAGAGATAGGCCTGAAGGGGAAGAGGAAGTAAGAGTTGCTAGAATCTGAGGAGAGGGTGGTATGGAGGCCAGTGGCAGAAGCTATGGGCTTTAGGAGAGGAATTTTATAGTAAAGAAGTCAGGGGAAGAACTAGCCTGAGAATTCTCTCTTCTGCCCTCTACATCTCCCTTTGAACACTTCCATAAGAGGAGGGTAAGGGAGCCAGGACACAAAGTGAAGTGGGAAAGGATGGAGTGGCTCTGGATTTATGAGTAGAAGATAGAACAGCCAACAACACTAGATAACATATCAACTATCTGTCTTCCATTACAGACAGGGCAGTAAAGGGAATTGGGCTCTGTATATAAAAATACAGTTCTTGGTGATTTAATACAGACTGTTTGGCTAAATCCTTCAAGTTCTTGGATTCTTAGTTTTATTTTTGTGAAATGTAAATAGAAGACCTCCTTTCCTAGGTTGTTTTCAGGTTTCAGACCTGTTAGGTAGATAAGTGTACAGCAAAATCACAATTTGCTAAAGACTTTAGGGAAGTAAAGAACCTTAGAACTTAGTCATCTACCATCTTGCTCTTGCTCAACTACTAAGAGTTCTGTACGTGCTCTGTGTGAAATTTATATTCTAGGCAGTCTGTAAACTAGCTGGGAGTTATTGTAGGGAGATATCGAATGCTCATTGTACTCTATAAGCATTGACTATAGGCTGATCTCAGTATGTCTTACACATTTTATGATTTATCAGTTTATTTTGGTGCTGATGTGTCTAATAAAATACAAATTTATTTAAGAGTGGTATGAAGTCTTGATATCTTGTTGGGTTTTTGTTTTTCTTTTGTTTTGTTTTTAATTATGGTGCTACGTTTTCTCTATCAAAGGAATACTAAAAACGTGATCTTGTGGGGTCAGGTCAAGAGAAACTTTTCTGTGATTCTAAAAGGAATCTTGTACTTAAAAATATTTAGGAACCAATAGTATATTTTGGCTTTGTGTATCAACTTGGTTTATATTTTATAAAAAAAATTTAGGCCTTAGAAATTGGTTTCCAAGGCCATCCCATTTATAATTGATACCTAGGACTAAAATAATAAGATACCTAGGACTAAACCTAAACAAAGAAGTGAAATACCTGTACTAAGAAAACTATAAAACACTGATGAAAGAAATAAAAGATGACACAAAAAATGGGAAAATATTCCATGCTCATGGTTTGGAAGAACAAATGTTGTTAAAATGTCTATGCTACCCAAAGCAATCGACACATTTAATGCTGTACACTTATCTACCTATCAAAATACCAACAGCATTTTTCACAGAACTAAAACAATCTTAAAAATTTTTTTTAAGATTTTATTTATTTATTTGATGGAGAGAGAGAGAGAGAGAGAGAGAGAGCGCGCGAGCGCACAAGCAGGGAGAGCTGCAGGCAGAGGGAGAGGGAGAAGCAGGCTCCCCACAGAGCAGGGAGCCCGATGCAGGGCTTGATCCCAGGACCCTGGAATCATGACCCCAGCTGAAGGCAGCCGCTTAGCCGACTGAGCCACCCAGGTGCCCCTCAATCTTAAAATTTATATGGAACCACAAAATATCCCAAAGAGCAAAAACCACCTTGAAAAAGAAAAGCAAAACTGAAGGCATCGCAATTCTGGACTTCAAGTTATATTTCAAGGCTGTAGTAGTCAAAACAGTATACAAACATAGACACACAGATCAATAGAACAGAACAGAAAATCCAGAAATAAACTCACAACTATATGGTCAATTAATCTAAAACAAAACAAAATATTCAATGGGAAAAGTACAGTCTTTTCAACAAATGGTGTTGGGAAAACTGGCCAGTAGCATGCAAAAGAAACTGGACCACTTTCTTACACCACACACAAAAATAAAATCAAAATGGATTAAAGACCTAAATATGAGACGTGAAACTATAAAAATCCTAGAAGAGAACACCAGTAGTAATTTCTTTGACATAGGCCATAGCAACTTCTTTCAAGATAGGTCTCCTGAGGTAAGGGAAACAAAAGCAAAAATAAACTATTGGGACTACATAAAAATGAAAAGCTTCTGCACAGTGAAGGAAGCTATAAACCAAGGGCAACCTATGGAATGAGAGAAGGTATCTGCAAATGACGTATCCATTAAAGGGGTTTGTACCCAAGATATGTAAAGAACTTATGCAACTCAACACCCAAAAACCAAATAATCCAATTAAAAATGGGCAGAAGAGATTAACAGATGTTTCTCCAAAGAAAATATCCAGATGGCCAAAAAATACATGGAAAAGTATTCATCATCACTTATCATCAGGGAAATGCAAATCAAAACCACAATGAGATACCACTTCACACCTGTCAGAATGGCTAAAATCAACAACACAAGAAATAACAGGTGTTGGCAAGGATATGGAGAAAAAGGAACACTCATACACTATTGGTGAGTAGGCAAACTGGTACAGCTACTGTGGATAATGGTATGGACATTCCTCAACAAGTTAAAAATAGAACTACTCTATGATCTAGCAATCGTGCTACTGAGTATTCACCCAAAGAATACAAGAACTCAAAGGGATACATACACTCCTATGTCTAAAGAACCATTATTCATAATAGCCAAGATGTGGAAGCAGCGCAACTGTCCATAGACTGATGAATGGATAAGGAAGATGTGGTATGTATACAATGGAATACTATTCAGCCATGAAAAAGAATGACATCTTGCCGTTTGCAATGACATGGATGGAGTTAGAGAGTATTATGCTAAGTGAGACAGAAAGATAAATACCATGTGATTTCACTTATATGTGGAATTTAAGAAGCAAGGGAAAAAATGAGAGAGATGGAGAGACAAAGCAAGAAAGAAATTCTTTTTTTTTTTTTTTTAAGATTTTTATTTATTTATTTGACAGACAGAGATCACAAGTAGGCAGAGAGGCAGGCAGAGAGAGGAGGAAGCAGGCTCCCTGGCGAACAGAGAGCCTGATGCAGGGCTCAATCCCAGGACTCTGAGATCATGAACTGAGCCGAAGGCAGAGGCTTTAACCCACTGAGCCACCCAGGCGCCCCAAGAAATTCTTTTTTTAAAAATTATTATTTTTATTATGTTATGTTAGTCACCATACAGTACATCATTAGTTTTGATGTAGTGTTCTAAGATTCATTTTTATGTATAACACCCAGTGCTCCATGCAATACGTGCACTCCTTAATACCCATCACTGGGCCAAAGAACAATTTGATGGTTAACAGAGGGGAAGTGGGTGGGAGGATGGAGTAAGTAGATGTTAGGGATTAAGGAGTATACTGGTCATGATGAGCATAGGGTGATGTAGGGAAGTGTTGAATTACTATATTACACACCTGAAATAACACTGTATGTTAGCTAACTGGAATTAAAATTAAAACTTACACTAAAAAAAAAAAAAAGGGGAAAAAAATGGTTTCTGAGGACAAGTCTTTCCCTGTACTGCATTGACAAATCTGAGGGCAATACTGGTACCAGTTCAACGATGCCTTTAAAATAGAGAGTTTTCCCTTTCAAACTCTCAGTGCAGAAAATAAAAAGGAAAAAAGGTGATGATCCAATATAGGAGCGGGGATGAAATGTGGAAAAAGTATATTTAATCCTGAATATAAGTCATTCATGTTTAGCAAAAATAGGAGAGGCTATGTCCGCTCCTTGCCCTTCTGTCAGTGTCTCTGGTTTGATGCAGTGTCTCTGGTATGACCGAGCTCTTCTTGTTAATCTCGTCCACAGGCAGAATATGATTAGAAGAGCACGTCTTGTGGATCCAGGCAAACCCAATTTCACATCCTGGATCTCCAAGTATCAGGTGGGTGAATTTGGATAATTCTAACTGGTGTAGTGTAAAAAGATCCAGATTGCGAAGTTATTTTGAGTTTCAAAAAGACAGATTGATGTTTTGTGGAATGAAAAAAATTTCCTTCTTGGGTGCTATGGCTCTAAAGAATGCTTATCACTTTAGTGTTTAGAATTTCAGGGCTGGAACGACCCCAGTAATCTCTAACTTCCTTTCAAAGATGGAAACCCAGAGAGGTTATAGGACATGCCTATGGTCATAGAAGGAGTTAGTGGTATAATTCAGACTGGAATTCCATCCTTTCCAGAAAGTGACATTTGTCAATGACAAAATAGGAGGAGGAATCAAACTGAACTGAATACAGGTTTGAGAATCTACCTAGTGGTATCCATTGAGCTGATGATGAGACTCAAAGGTGAAGTCAACACAACCAGGAAGATGGCAATCCAGTAGAAGGAGAATATAACCACATCACAAGTCTAATGATGATCCAACACAAAATACATATACACTGAGCTGTCTGTCCAGAGGAAGGAGAAATTAGGTCTGAGGTAGAAGACAGTGAAATCTACATAGTAGTTAATAAAAAGATATCCTTCCAGCTCTTCCCGTCTGCCCCCTTACATATTAATAGAACAGATATTTCCTTATCCACATCTATGTATCAGATGCTCTCTTAGTAGTTAAGGAGAAACTAAAGTACAGGTTTCCCTGTTATCTCAAAGTAGAGCGTTCCTATGAAACATTTGATAGGCCGAAATGACATAAAATGAAGAAGCAGTTATGAATTTACATGGAAAATTTGAGTTTTCTCAGACCCCAAAATAACCTCTCTTAGGCCTTTCTGATACCTAAGGACACATCCTGCTAATGAATGCACAAAATAAACAGACAAAGAACGGATGCTCATAGACGTTGTTCAAGGCTACGGCCCCTTGACGCTGAGTGTAGTTCTGGGGAAGGAACGCCTCGGTGCCCTCCTTGCTGTTCTATCCACGGTGCCTCTGTTCTGGCTGGCTGCAAACTAAATGCTGAACGCTATTTTCGATTCTCGCCTTCCCCCACCCCCCGCCCCCCAAAAAATCCTCTTTGGATTTCTTTCACGTAGCAAAAACAGGTACTAATGTGGGTCTTTTGTAAAAGCAAGGTGTCATACCATGAACTTTAGAAAAGCAGTAGATACCTGGATGCCTAAAAACTTTGTAATTAACGATAGGAGGGAGATCTGCAGAGGGGCTGCTGCAATCAATTTAGTGATGATTGCCCCAAGAGCGAACCAAGTGCAGAAGACCCCCTAATTGTCGGGACAGCAGGTAAGGTCCTGGTCCCAGGTGTCAGTGGGGCACCTGGCTGGACCTCTGAGGCTATCCTTCAGCAGGTGCACTAACACTTTAAGGAGCTGGAAGGACGCAGTTCCTCCTTGGTCCCCGCTCCTCCTCCGCCCAGCCAAGGTCTGGCATTGTGGGCCACGCCCCTGTGCGCTGGTTGGTCCTCACAGACATGATGAAACTTCCCGCAAGCATTACAGGAGCGAGGCCCGTATAAAGTCACAGGAAGCCCGCCGCCCCGCCCGCCATCCGCAGCCCCTACCCGGCAACACCCCGCTGTTCTCTCCGTCCGAGCCCAGGTAAGCCAGGCTCCACCGCCCAGCGCAGCGCCCTCCCAGCGTGCCCCGGGGCCGCCCCTGGAGGGGAAGGGGGAGGGAAAGAGAGAGGAGGAGGTGACGCTGCGGCCTCGCTTGCACACCGGAGGGTAGAAGCGGATGCAGGCGCCAGCCCGCGCTGCGGCTCCTGCCGGTAAAGGGGGCGGGGCTGATTGTTGCGCACCTGGGAGCTAGCTGGGAGGAAAGACTAGGGTCTAGGTCTTCGGAGGGAGGGATCAAGTGAAAGACCGCGGGGAGGCCGGGCTGCGGCCCACTTTGGCCCCTATAAATTCTTACAATTTTTTTTTTTTAATTATATTGCGTGGAAGCCTGTGGAAATTTTCGCAGTCCGGGCGCTCCGCTGTGGACCCGCCAGAGGGTGCACGTGGCTGGAGCGCAGTTGGAGTTTCGCGCAGTCTCTTGGTCCGGGTCTCCAGCTGTCGGTCAAAGCCTAAGGGTCTGCACTTAGCCCCTCACTTCTGGCTTCCCACACCTTTTGGCTCCCCTCTCCTTTCCCCGTCCCCCTACCCCAGACTGCAAGACTCAACAAGTGACTTGATGAACCAACCCCACCTAGGAGAGATCTGTTTAGGGCGACGGGCGGAGCCGTTTGGAAAAAAGCAAAAGAACTAACATTTCTTTCTCAGTGGTATCTGTTCTGTAGGGCTCGTTTCAGATTAATGTTACAATTTTGAAGAAAAAGACAGTTTTCTGCTGGGCCCTTGGCCTACATTATTCCTTCATGGGCCATTGTTCTGGGGGCCTTGACTTAACAATTTAAAAGCACTCATAACTCTTTTTTTCATTGATTGACCGCATTACTGTAAGATTAATTAAAAGTAACTTAAGTCTTGAACTTGTGCTGGAGTTGGTTGCTGATACCTTAATGTAAAATAAAACAATATGGTGAAGTTTTTAGTTGGTAAGCAGCATGGGAATCAAATGCACGGAAGCAGCACTGTCCAATTCAGTCCACATGTAACTATGGAGAACTTGAAACGCTGACTCGTCTGAATTAAGGTGTGTAAGTGTAAAACACACCAGATGTTGACGACTTAATAAAGGCAATGTAAAGTATCTTGTCAATAATTTCTGATACTGATTATGTTGAAATACCTTTTTTGGTGCATTGTGTTAAAATATATTTAAAGTTATCTTCCTTTTTCTCTTTACTTTTTTAATAGGCCTACTGATATTTTTACGATTCCATATTAGCTTACATTTCTGGACGGCACTGTTCTAAAAGTTTATGAGGAAGTGCAGAAAATTACAGGGAACAGGTAATAGCAGTAGGAAAAAGCATTGCAAGTAGGACCTTTGCAAGTAAGCCCAAGTCCAACAAAAATAGGTAATAGTTTTAATGTGCTTTTTCCTGCTGGGAGAGGCAAGTGCTTCACTAATGTGTGCTTCCCTTCTTTCCCCTCTGTTTTAGTGCTTAGTGTGTGTTCCTTGTGCAGGCTTAATAATGGGATTCGCTAAGTGGCATTAGGAAGACTGGTAAATGATTCACTAATGACCTCTTGTGATTTTCAAAGCAATTTCTCAGCCCATTTTTAACTGGTATAGAGGAAAAGATACATGGCTTATCAGTAGTCATCTCACTTAAATCTAAGTGAATTTCTCAAATATCTTATTAGAGCCTATTTGGCAAAGTGCATGGAAGGGACTGCATAGGACATTTCCAAGTTGTTTGAGTCACTATTAATTTTTGTTAGTTTGATGTGGTCTCATTAGAAAGCTAAACAAAGCTTTGGTTCATTTAGATGCAAACGCCCTGAGAGGATTGCCCAAAGTGACTGATGTAACTTGAATATATGTATATATTTTCTCGAGAATTTTGTCCCAAATTAGGTTTGCTGCAAATTTGCAGTAAAGATACCCAAATAAGTTTCTAAGTGTGAGATATTTTGGTAAAATAACTGTTTTGAGCTGGCAGCAGCCAAATAAAATGGCCCTTTATTTCACAGTTGAGAATATGAAATTGCAAGGAAACGTCCCTAGGAATTGTTTGCTTCTTGGCCTATAGGGATTGCCAAGTTGTTTTTCAGAGATGTTAGTGTTTATGTCCTACCTGCTTTGCTTTCCTATGAACCAAGACAACTTTAAGACAAAATATTTGAGAACATTTGTGTCATTTAGGACACTTGGATGGTGAACATTACGTATTTCTGGCAACTTAAAATGCTTTTTGTTATACAGCCAAGATATTTGATATCAGACAACATGCCTTTCTTTTTTCTCTTTAGAATTCCTTTCATCACGTTTGAGTAAATCACTTAGAGGTAAGCAAGAAGTTGTGAAATGCTTATAATGGTTGTATACCTTAACATAACACTTGAGCAATATGTATGATTTTTACCTGCTAGACTCGATGTGCAGTTGGTATAGGTAAAGACAGGACGTTTAATTGTCAAAGAGACCCGAGAGGGGACTGTATTAGTAATTTGGGGAGTCTCTTGGATTTTTGAGGGCTTCTGAGGTTCTGATATGGAGAGAGAGGGACGGGGATCTCTCACTAGGTTGGAGCCAGCCTGCATATGTATCTGTCCTTTGGAAGTAAACCTAGAGTATGGCCTGGCTCCCCCAAGCTCTAGCTGGCCAAATCCCAAGGTGAGAGAGATGCAGGCATTGACGGGGTGCCAGACTGCTACTGCTGGATGGAAAGATCATGCGTCTTTTCTGAATACTTGTATGTAAATTAAATCATTCTCAACTCCTCTGTGCCTGCCAACCTAATGGAAAATTGCTGTAGACGAGATAGTTTAAATGTCAGTCTTTGAAGTGGTTTATACCAGTTTTTGGAATCAAGATTTAATACAGACTTGGACTGGGTATTGAATATTTAACTGGCCTGCTCTTTTCTCCATAGAAAGCCCATAGCCCATTGTACCATGTGTGGGATTTGGGCCCTCTTTGGCAGTGATGACTGCCTTTCTGTGCAGTGCCTGAGTGCTATGAAGATTGCACACAGGGGTCCAGATGCATTTCGTTTTGAGAATGTTAATGGATACACCAACTGCTGCTTTGGATTTCATCGGTTGGCAGTGGTTGACCAGCTGTTTGGAATGCAGCCAATTCGAGTAAAGAAATATCCTTATCTGTGGCTCTGTTACAACGGTGAAATCTACAACCACAAGAAGGTAAATAAAACAAAACCAGAAGGTATCTGGATGTGATTAAACCTCAGAGCTAGTTGGTTATAATTTTTATGTACTTCATATAAAGCTTTTTACTTCTCCAACAATTTCCATGTTCATTATCTCATTTGCTCCAATTATAAAGATGATGCACTGAGACCCAAGAGGTCAAATGAGTTGGACACACACACACATACACACACACGAGTGAGGATTACAATTCTTTAACTCTCAGCACTTTTTTTTTTCCAATTATGAATTTGAATATTAATCAGAGCCCATGTTTGGTGCTGGGGATACAATAGTAGGTATGAGAGGTAGTTCTGCTCTCTGATGGAGCTTATTCCATTAAAAAGCAAAGAAAAAAAAATCCCTGTATCTATGATTGATATTCTGAAAATATGGATGATAGGGGAGATCCAGTGATCAGAGAAGACCTCTGGAGGAACTGCCACCTGAACCGATACCTGATGGACCATGGTCAACTCAGGGGGGCTGGGAGGAACTTCTCATGCAGAGGGAATAGCATGTATAGAAGTCTGAGGAAGGAAGCAGCCCTGGGATTGTCAGATGTGAACAAGGGGTAAGGAGGGCAAGGTGGTGCTGGGAGGGTGGACAGGACCCGATCGAGCAGGACTTGGTAAGGAGTTAGAATATCATTCTAAGAGCTGTGAGAGGGGAAGATTTTAGGGCAGGTATAGAGTTCAGTAGTTGAGAGTTCATCATCCTTGTAGCTTTTATATGAGGCTGCCCTTAACGATATTTATTACGTCTGCATACTGCACTTAAACAGAACGGCAAGACAGAAGGGTGGCCAGAGGAAACAGCGCGGGAAATGATTTTCTAGCAGCATTAAAATTGGAACAGCTTTCTAATCTGGGGAAAGCTTACTCAGGATGAGAGTGGTAAGAGGGGGAAAATTCTGACCCCAGGAAGCCACATTGGCTAAGAGCTTTCCAATCCGGAATTATTTGGCAAGTGTTTCATACATCTTTTAAATCTAAAATTTCCAAGTAATTTTTTGTTTGCCACCCTCCTCCCCAGCTTTTATTTTTGAGAATTTCAAACATATATTAAAAGCAAAAAACCCCAAAAGTGAGAACCTAGATTGTATAACTATTAATGTTTTGCTCTATTTGACTTGTTTTTCTCTTTCTGTATATACACCTAGGCATTAATTTTTTGGCTGAGTCATGTTAGTATGCTACAGTAATTGTGATACTTTACTCCTAAATATATAAGCACTTAGCTCTTCAAAATTAGGGCATTCCTCTACCTAACACCAATACTGTTAAACCTAAGAATCAATAATAGCATTTAATACTCAGTTCATATTAAATTACTGTGAGTTGGCCAAGAATATCTTTTTTTTTATTTTTGTTTTTTTGGCGAGGGAGAATGGAGGAAGGGCAGAGGCAATGGGAGAGAGAGAATCTTAAGCAGATTCCTTGCGCAGCAAGGAACCCCACATGAGGCTTGATCTCACAACCCTGACATCACAACCTGAACTGAAATCAAGAGTCTAGATGCTTAATCCACTGAGCCACCCAAACACCTCTGCCAAGAATATCTTTATAGTTGCTTTGTTTTGTTTGAAGCCAGACATCATTCACACTGTTTCTTGGTTATTTTTTGAGTCTTGTTATGTCATGTCAGTCATTCACAGATAAAGATTTACATTCTAGTCACCCTTTGGATGTTTTTATCTCTGGACGATGGGTTTTGCCATTGTTGTCTGCTTATAGGAATAATCTACTCTTTTTTTTTTTTTAAGATTTTATTTATTTTTTTGAGAGAGAGAATGAGAGAGAGAGAGAGAGCACGAGATGTGGGAGGGTTAGAGGGAGAAGCAGACTCCCCACTGAGCGGGGAGCCCGATGCGGTACTCAATCCCGGGACCCCAGGATCATGACCTGAGCTGAAGATAGGTGCTTAACCAACTGAGCCACCCAGGCACCCAGAATGCTCTACTCTTAATAGACTTCTCATTAGAGAAGTTTTTATAGTTAACTCAGCAGATTCCTTTCATATATTTCTTAAGAGCATATTATACACAGGCATCATTTTTCTAGGTGCTTGAAGATGAAATGGTGAACAGGAAAAGTAAGAATGGATTTCACACCAGTGAGAGTGCAGGAAGGAACAGTTAAGACTTCTTTCTTACTTGAAAAAAAAAAAAAATTTTTTTTCTTACTATGCCAAGTTAGTACCATATACATGAGAATGCTGGGTTGGCTTATAGCACTATTAACCTTTCACCTTAAATGACATAGGAAATACCTTGCTTAACTGGAACAACATCTCTGCTTTTACGTATTTTATTTAGAAGTTAGAAAATGGTATTTCAAAAGTATTTTTATTCTAAATTCATCAAATACATTGTATTTTCAGAAGCATAGACATTCCATTGCTTCTACCAGTCATCTAAGTGTATGCAGCGTGAGCAGCCAGAAATTTGATGAAAGAGGAGAATGGCCATTTTTGGTTTATGTGACGTCTGCTGCAACGGAAACTCCAAAGCCCCTCCATTTATTAGACTTTATGAATTTTTGTTATAACAAAAAGAAAATTTACTCTTGCTAATAAAAGACAGCTGGAAGTGTGCTGGGCGTGGAGGAAGAATAAATGAAGGAGAGGAGGACTCTGAGTAGAGGCTAGGGCAGGGAGGAGTCTCTGCGGGGAGCATCAGGGGCTTGCAAACAAGTCGGAGGACAGTGTGAAATCTATGTGGGGGACAAGAGTACGGAGGCTTTTATCTCCATGCAGCTTTTACCCGAGTGGTTTCAGGAGAGTGGAAAGCAGTACCTGGGAGTCATTAAGCAGTAACTTCCCTGTAGGGTTTAGCTCAGGAGCAGTGCTGACTTGGTGGCAGTGGTGGGATAGATTGGGGATGCCATTGCTCACCAAAATCACTGACTGCTTTAGGGTATACTCATCCTTCAGATGCCTAAGCCCAGAAGGGTCCACAGAAGACTGCTTTCCAAGCCCCACATGCTAGTGCCAGGGTCTCCCCTGAGAGTCTCTCAGAGTAGGGGGAGGGCAACAGGAAGTGGCTCTGTAGTCCCTGGAGGCAGCCAAAGCCCGTTATGGGGGTCATTCTGTGAGCGCCCAGAGACAGTTTCACTAATCCTAGAGTGTGTGTAATTGTGAAGCATGTTTATAGGTCATATGTAGACAAACATAAATTGAATTTTAGAAATATGTTTTAAATGTCGAAACGTACCCAGGATTTCTACCTCATTTTGTTAATGTGAACCTCTTCTCTCTCCACTGTCAGCCAAAAATAGGAGTAAGTTCACAGAAAGAGCAACTCCAAGGACTTCACCCTCACGGTTTGCAGTGGTGATGGAGAGCCACAGGGTCCGGGTGTCATGTAATCAAACCCTCTCCCTGTGCACTCGGTGTGATCGTGACCGTCACTTTGCTGTGCCTTTGGGGCATGTGGGCTACTAACGTGCCCCTGTCATTTTGTCTCTCAGTGAGAAGTAGCTTTAATGCCACTGCAGTGGTAGGAGGACTGAATATCACGGTCCTCCCCTGGGGGCCAGCAGGTTTGTTTAGATCATGTGTCTTTATCATTGTGATGGAATCATCTGTTTGCCAGGGAACATACAGACTATGTTTGTCCTTTAAAAAAAAAGAAAAAAAAAGATTTTACTTACTTATTTGACAGAGAGGGAGAGAGAGAAAGAGAGCATGCACAAGCAGGGGGAGGAGCCGAGGGAGAGGGAGAATCAAATTTTCTGCTTAGCAAGGAACCCAACATGGGGCTCCATCCCAGGACCCCAGGCCAAAGGCAGATGCTTAACCTACTGAGCCACCTAGATGCCCCTGTTTGTCCTTTTGCTTTCCATTTTCGTAGGCAGGTCTTGGAGACTGAACTGGAACAACCTTAGCTGATACTCTATTCCAAAGTCAAAGTATTACAGTGTGGAAGCACATTTTTAGTGTCATGGCAACTGGTGGCAACCTATTTGCTTCACTTACATATAGATGTAAATATATATGTATTACAGACATAGCACATATCTAAGGTGACTTTCTATCTGTCCACGCATGACTCTTTGGATACATTGCCTTCATCAGAATGCAACTAAAATTTGCACGGGTTTAGCTTTATGTTACAAAGAATTTGCAGAATTGTGACTTCAAACAAGTTGTATTTTGATAATGCCATGATTCTTCTAAATCACTGAAGTGCATGCTTCTAGAACATAGAAATACTGAACCAATTTTGCAGTGAAAAACTATTTGTGAATGCACACAGATTCTAACATGTTGATTTTGCTGCTGTTTTTCAAAGCTGCAACAACACTTTGAATTTGAATACCAGACCAAAGTGGATGGTGAGATAATCCTTCATCTATATGACAAAGGAGGAATTGAGCAAACAGTTAGTATGTTGGATGGGGTGTTTGCATTCATTTTACTGGATACTGCCACTAAGAAAGTGTTCCTGGGCAGAGATACTTACGGAGTCAGGCCTTTGTTTAAAGCCATGACGGAAGATGGATTTTTGGCTGTGTGTTCAGAAGCTAAAGGTAATTAGAGAATTTTTCTGTAGGTTTGCATTATTGCTCTGGTTTTGTGTTTCCCTCTAGATCATATTTGCAAATCCCGTGGTGGGCAGTCCAGAGGTTTTCAAGCAACTATTTGTCAGTGCTTTTAGAATAATGTACCTAAAACTAATCTGTTCATGGTATTCCCTGGTTAAAACTTTTTAATTAACTCCTCACCCCCCATAGGGGTTGTATGGCTCTGTTGCAGTCTGCTGGCTAGTGATGGGATCTGGGTCCAGTCTGGTCTTTGAATTCAGTAGGACAGATTACTGGGCTGACACACTCAAATTGTAAATCATAATGAGCATTTGATAGGCTGTTCCTATTTACAACAGAACATCAATTTTGTATCAAAGATCGTGGTGGTGTCAGTTTGGTTACTCACTGTGAAAACTTGCTAAGGAAATTTAGATTATACTGTTAATACACAGTATATAATAACTAGTAAAGGGGTAGATGCCTGACTTAATGTCCAACTTTAAAGTACCTCATACTGGATTTATTTGCTTGTCAAAGGTCCAGGAACCACAGCTGTTTTCTTAAAATACCTCAAAGAAATGATGGCCAGGATATCGTAAAATGGATAATTTCAAGTCCCTCTCCTTGCTTAGTGTATCTTTTGTTTTTATACTTAATTTATTATAGAAAATAGATTTTCTTGATCTGAAATTTCAGCTATGGAGAAGAAAGGGAACACTGGAGATTTTCCTATTGTTCCGAAATACTAGAAATCAGTGTAGCCTTGCTCAACATCTCTGTACCACTGTGACCTCTCTTGTAAGTAGATAGTAGCATTGGGTTAATTTTTCCCTGTTTTGCTGATATAATGGACATGTGTTTCTATGAAAAAGGGAAATAGGAATTTAGAGGACAGTAAGTTACCTGTGAGAGTTAGTGTGAATTGTAGCGTGAGTAAAATTCTCTTTTGGAATTTGTAGGCCTTGTTAACCTGAAGCACTCCACAACTCCTTTTTTAAAAGTGGAGCCTTTTCTCCCAGGACACTATGAAGTTTTGGATTTAAAGCCCAATGGCAAAGTTGCCTCCGTGGAAATGGTCAAATACCATCACTGTAGAGATGAGCCTCTGCATGCCCTCTACGACAACGTGGAGAAACTGTTCCCAGGTACTAGAGCAAACGCCCAATGGAAATGATACTTCCCTGTCACTAGAACGGGTCACGCGTGAAGAGCTATTTCGTATTTAATGTGGATGTGGCACACTGGGCTTTGGCAAAGTCCCCAGTTGAGCACATGTCATCATGATAGATAGATGAGTGTGTACCTCGTTTCAGTAAATAATTCAGCCCAAGATTTTCTGGAACCGTTTACTTACTTTATGTGATTGTAGGTTTTGAGATAGAAACTGTGAAGAACAACCTGCGGATCCTTTTTGACAATGCCATTAAGAAACGCTTGATGACAGACCGAAGGATTGGCTGCCTTTTATCAGGTGAAGGCTGTTAAAGTGCCTAACTATACTGAATGCATATTTAAGTAAATGATTTGTAGCCATCCCTGAGGTTTTGACGATAGAATATTGAGGATTTAATCTTTCCATTAGAGGATGAAAATGTTTTCCGTAAGCTGCATTTAATATTCATACTAATACAGCAACGTCTGCTTACATTACAATTACTGAGATGAGCGAGCTAATAAACATTCTTCAGAATCGTGTCTAGTGATTTTTTTTTTTAACCAATTCAAATACTGCAACCATTATCTCGGGTTATATATATTAGATTGTTTTCTTTGATTAAAGTTGATTTTCAGTTTATAAAACTTGGGGATTTTAAATGGCAAAACTCTCATCCTGGGGCTTCACAGGATTGTAAATCCTACCTGCTCCTCTTATGCAAGGCAGGTAACCCGTGTACTTCCGGTCTCGCTCACAGGGGGCTTAGATTCCAGTTTGGTTGCTGCCACCCTGTTAAAGCAGCTAAAAGAGGCCCATGTTCAGTACCCTCTCCAGACATTTGCAATTGGCATGGAAGACAGTACTGATTTACTGGCTGCTAGGAAGGTAAGACACCGTCTCTGCCCATTATGTAATGCAGACAGACGTGTTAGCATAACAATCAGGCCCATAATTAATGATTCTGTGCTTATGCTCCTGTATTGACTCAGGTAATTATTTTAAATTTAAATATATTAAAATGGAATGAAATGCCTGTTGAGTATCAGCAGTGTTGCACGCTGTCCTCTAGATAATTCTACCAAGGCCCATGCAGGCCTCATAAAAACCCAACGATGATAATTCTTCTTGAACATAAGGGCATGGTATAGTGGTTAGGACTGCACGCTTTGGAGCCTGACCACTGGTTTCAAATCCTACTTCCACCATGTAATTCCTCATTTGTGTAATGGGAGTAATAGTATCTACTGTGGGATAGTTTTGTGGTGAAAATGATGTAATTCATCTAAAATGCATAGGATAGAACACAGCATGTAGTAAGTATTCTGTAAATGTTAGCTGTTTTTGTTTTTGTTTTTAAATAAAGCACCGTGTGTTAGGATTATGGGTAGAGGGGACCTTGTACATATATATTCAGTGTTCAGGAGACCTTCCTAGTCTGGAAGAGCTTATGTAGAATGGAAGAGAAAGAGCTAGAATGCAGTCTCAAAGCAAGCTGATCAATGCTGAAAGAATCCAAAATAGCCAAAGAAAAAAGAAGGGAGGGGGGTGGCATTTCCTTTAGGAATAATATCCTAAATGTAATATAAAACATTACTGGAGGGCCAGTGAGGGCCAAGGTTATAGTGGGGCCCTGTCAGACTAGAGAGAAAGGAGGGGGGTATCTTAGGGGTGTAGGGCACACTAACTGTACAGTACTCTGGACAGTTAGATGGAAGTGTTGGAGTGGGAAGAACTGATGGGCTGTCTGCCTCTTAGTTGCGTCATGGCAGACACTGGAGGTGGCCAGGAAACCTGACTGGGGAACCCTGTATGCGGTGGCCTGGAGAATCATTGCCTCTTATTTTGCCTGGTTTGTTTTTCACTGTTGTTAACTTACTGTGTTGTGAGCTACTATCATATTTCCTTCTCAAAAGCAGTTCTTTTAAGTCACAAGTATATGGATGTTTCTTAAATAATCAGGTGGCAAATCACATTGGGAGTGAACACCATGAAGTCCTCTTTAATTCTGAGGAAGGCATTCAGGTCTTGGATGAAGTCATATTTTCCTTGGAAACTTACGATATTACAACCGTTCGTGCTTCAGTAGGTAAGGTATTTTAGGACATTAAAAAAATTTTTCTGAAGATTTTATTGAGAGTGAGAAAGAGAGAGAGAGAGAGCGCGCGTGAGAGGGGAGAGGTGAGAGGGCGAAGCAGACTCACTGCTGAGCAGGGAGCCGGATGCAGAACCCGATCCCAGGACTCCAGGATCATGACCCAAGCTGAGGGCAGTCCCTTAACCAACTGAGCCACCCAGGCGCCCCTCAAAAACATTTTTAATACTAAAAAAAAAAGGTATAAGGGTTAAAAGATTATTTCAAACAATAGTTTAAAACAAAGTACTTAAGAATAAATGCAAATAATTCTAGAATAGTTTTGGGCTATTTCATGGCAACAGTACAACTTCTACATTAGGTACATTAAAATGGCTTATAGATAAAAAGTCATTATTTTGGAAGCCAGTTTATAAATACAGAGTTTAAGTAAAACTCAGTAGCTTCCATAAGCCAAACAGAAAGCATTTTTGGTGGAGAGTTACGTTGATGTGAACAATTTCTCTCTCTTTTCCAAGGTATGTACTTAGTTTCCAAGTACATTCGGAAGAACACAGATAGCGTGGTGATCTTCTCCGGGGAAGGCTCAGATGAGCTGACGCAGGGTTACATATATTTCCACAAGGTAAGCATTCTGAAATGGAGGGATAGTGGTGCGAGGCTAGGAAAAGTGAACTGTTTGACTGCTTGCTGTCCTCTCTTGTCACTGTAGCCCTAACACTTGAGTGTCTTGTGATGTAGATCAGGAAACCAGATCCTGTCTGCTTTGTCAGGGGAGAAAGAGGTCTTCCTGGAGTCACATCATCTGCATTCTTCAGGACCCGTTGAGCATGAGAATCACAGTTCTGATATTTCTTACTATCGTGTGGCAGCATGGTTATTGCCCACAGTGTCTGTTTAATTGCCTGACATCAACCTTTTGGTGTAAAGGGAGGCCTGGTGTAGCAAGCAGGGACTCCCTTCCCCAGACCTTGTGTAGCTTTTTGTCTTACTGTGCTTAGAGCAGAAATGTGGGAAAGAGAGAGAAATACAGGCTGTTCTGTGTGCACAAAGCCAAGCTGTTGGTGTATTTGTAATTTCACCTGCTTGTTTGTCAAACAGGCTCCTTCTCCTGAAAAAGCCGAGGAGGAGAGTGAGAGGCTTCTGAAGGAACTCTACTTGTTCGATGTGCTCCGGGCAGACCGCACCACTGCTGCCCACGGGTAACTCAGTAGCTGAGAAGCAGTTGTAAAGATAGCCTCAAAAATCAAACAGCTTGGTGGCTGATTATTTCTTTCAGTTGGTTATATGTTGCAAAGTAGGACTTTTCAGAGAAAATGATGCTCTTCTCATTCAGAGTGTTACTGTGGTTCTGATGAGGGGACTGTAGGTTTAGACAGACTTTTCTGCCTTTAAACACAGCCCCACTCCGCTGCCATCAGAATGGAGAGGGAAGGCAGATGCAGCTCTTTCTAAGCCTTTTTAAGAGAAGTAAAAATTACAAACCCCCATGAAACAAGTGTTGAGTGCCTGTTGGATGCTGTGTGGTCACAGGGCGGTGAAGATCCAAGAGGGCTGACTGGATTCCAGCAGGTTTCTATAAGACCATTTCTGGATGCCTAAAGTTGTCGCTTTTTAGCTGGTCATGTTGGAGAATTCAAGACTCGTACTGTACATGATAGAAAACTGACATCAGATGTCTTAGTTGCTTCTACCAAATCACACTGAGATTGGGAAATAATAAAATATGGTGTGGGGAATGAACTGAATCCGTGGTTTATAAACACATCCATTTGTCTTAACCAGAGCCACCAAGATTCAGGAAACATAATGCAGCCTTCGATGAAACACTGTAGATCAGTGGTTTATATTGAATGTTGTATGTAAACAAGTTATTTAGTAGTCAACGATTTTGAATTCTTAGTTTTTAGTAAGATGAGAGATGGGCTCACCTACTGAAAGGTATAGGAAAAGTACATTCTCAATGATCTGGTCACTCATGATTGTTGCCCTTTTTTGCTTTTGGAGATGTGCACTTAGTTGTTTGTAGAACGGAAAGTCGAATTATTGTCAGTTTGCTTCACTCCCTAGATAGTAAGCATCCCGTTTTGAATGAAGATTTTTGTGTTCACGCAGTAGTGTAGGATAATCAGGAGGACTGCAAAAATGACTTTATTGTCTTAACATTACTTAGAGGCTTGTTGAATTGCTAAGGAACTCTCAAGGACCATCTGAACCGAGAGGCGTTAACTCTCCATTTTGATTTAGATTTTCTTTTTTCCTTTAAGCCTTGAATTGAGAGTCCCTTTCCTGGATCATCGATTTTCTTCCTATTACTTGTCTCTGCCACCAGATATGAGGATTCCTAAGGTAGGTGAATCAATCCAAGATAAAAAACTGTCCATTGATATCAAATATATTCGGCACTTTTACTGACATTCCTTTGTTTTCATGTCAGAATGGGATAGAAAAACATCTCCTGAGAGAGACCTTTGAGGACTCCAATCTGATACCTAAAGACATTCTCTGGCGGCCAAAAGAAGCCTTCAGTGATGGAATAACCTCAGTTAAGAATTCCTGGTTTAGGATTTTACAGGACTATATTGAACATCAGGTATAATGTCTTAAAATATTGTCTGGAAAAAAAAAAAAATATTGTCTGGAAGAGGACGATGTAGAAATAGAATTGTAATCGCTGTTCGTTTTGTGTTTAGTTTAAATGTTTTGTGTGTTGAAGAAATTCTCGGTAAACAATGCTTTTGTAAGAATTTCATAAGATTTAGATAGCATGAAGGATTATGTAGTAACATCTAGAATTGAAAGAGCAAGAGACTTACCGTTATCACTGACCTTCATTTACCACATCATTGTGTACCTGCTGGGGGTCAAACATTAATAGGCATGAAAGAATGAAACTCAGAGCTACCCTCTATTATAGACATTCACAAAAATGTTCCTTCAAAGTCACTGCAGCTGTGTATATTCTGGTATTTTAGCATTTTCTAAGTGAAGGGTGATTCAAAGGGTCTCTTGGGCAATTACAGTCGTGCCTTTTCGTATCTTTGGTTGTTGCCATGAAGCCACGTTCAATATGAGGGTTTCTATGCCGTTTAAAAAACCATTTTGTTTTTATGCTCTTCCAGGTTGATGATGCAATGATGGCAGTGGCAGCCCAAAAATTTCCCTTCAACACTCCTAAAACCAAAGAAGGCTATTACTACCGTCAGATCTTTGAGCGCCACTACCCCGGCCGGGCCGACTGGCTGACCCATTACTGGATGCCGAGGTGGATCAGTGCCACTGACCCTTCGGCCCGCACTCTGGCCCATTACAAGGCAGCTGCCAAAGCCTAGGTGCCCTCTGCACTCAGCCCTGCAAGGACACGCTCCTCTTGTGAAGGGTCAGGGCCTCCGGGGCAGGAAGGGGGATCGGCAAGCATCAACCACTCAGGCCCGTTGGACATGAAAAAAAATAAAAGTCTTAAATCGGAACCATTGCTGTAGTTGCTTCTGCTCACGCAGCCCCTTCAGTAGAGGTGACTAGAAACTGAGCGGCTTTTACTGTTTACCAGTAAGGTAGAGAGTGAGCCTGGGAAAGGGGGAGCTGGCTGACGTTTGCAGGCGTTCGCAGCTGTTCTCAGGCTGCTTTAGAAGACTTGGGCCCTGTGCCAACATGGCTCCCTTCCCATCCCAGCCTCCTCTTAGTGTGGCCTTCTCCCGGCCTCCCTCTTGCCTTTCTGTATTCCCAGCAGCTGGCCAGACGGCCTCTGCCGTGCCGAGGCCATCCATCCCCATTGTAGGCGGCCATGACAGCTCTGTTTTATAAAATAGCAATTCTTACTTTCTGTTTTCTGTGGCACGAACACCTCTCCTGCAACTACTGTTCTAGGTCAGAGGTCAGCGGACTCTCAAGGGGCAGTAGGATTTGCAGGCTTTGCAGACATCTGTTGGAACTGCTCGACTCCAAGATTGGAGTGTAAAAGCCAGAGCCAATAGGCAAACAAGCAGGGATGGCTGTGTTCCAGAGTTTGTAAGCTCAGGCAATGGGCTGGATTTGGCCTGTGGGCCCTAGTTCGTAGAGCCCTGTTGTAGAGAAACAACTCAAACCAAGCATTTGTGATGAAAGGAGAAAGCATTCTAAACCTAAGTGAGAAAGTATAACAAGGAAACATTCAGTGAATGAGTAGAAGATTCTCAGTTGAATGCTCATTGGTTTTTCAGGGATAACATTTTGAAATGTTATAAAGATGGATCCCATTTAGTAGCAACTTTGAAGAGGTAAGTGCTGGCATGCAGGTCAACATAAAATGCTTGATGGGGGCGCCTGATTGGCTCAGTCGGTTAACATCTGCCTTTGGCTCAGGTCATGATCCCAGGGTCCTGGGATCGGGCCCCAAATGGGGCTCCTTGTTCAGTGGGGACCCTGCTTCTCCCTCTGCCTGCCACTCCCCCTGCTTGTACATGCACTCTCTAGTTAATAAAATCTTAAACTGCTTGATGGGAAGAGTGAGCAGGCCAGGAGTTGAGCTGGGAAGTTGGAAGATGGGGACTGTCTGAGGCAACAGGGCCTCACTTATAATCTTCAAACATCTCTGGAAAGCTGAGGAAATGTCCCGAGTTAATACTGGGTGACTCAGTGACAATCCTGTATTTGCAGGTGCTCCAAGTGCTCACAGCACAACTGGGCTCCAGGCAAACCTATTCCTGGCCTAGGCACAGCCTGCCAAGCTAAGGGACACCAAGAGTGCGAGGGAAACGAGGGGATAGTGACTTGGCAGCATATGCGCAGGAATAAGGGGTGCCGTAAACCATGAACCGCTAGTTTTTGAGCATCGGAATTTGGTCCCTAGAGTTTTAACTTCTGTGAGTGAGAGCCGGCGTACACAATACCACCTGACAGGAGAGGTAGTCGGTGCGGCCAGCTTCCTAGACATGAATTCAGTCCTGCAGGTCACCCCTAACTACAGCAACTCATTGGATGTCAAACAGGTGCACAAGTTCCAGTGAAGGTTCTTGGCACGTGATATAAACTTTGCCTGTTTTGCAACAAAAATTATAGAAGGTTGGAAGAAATGGCAACCTCTGGGGCATCCGCGCATGACTCAATAATTAGGTACTGGCCAAGCCTGTTTGCCTGGCCTACCCTGATACCGGTGACTCAGGGCTAAGGACACATGTAGTTTCTAATCCACACAGCACTGCTAGCAACAGATAACCCAGTCCCTCACCAGAAACTAGAAGTTTTTTCACTCCTATTTGCCGTTTCAGTCTTGTCCAGGTCCCTTAGGGGCTGATGAACCCCTTCAGAGGTCTGTTTCACTTGCCTTCACACATACCGAGACCCTGAGACCAGTACTTGGAGTTTGGGACCTGAGAGATTGCATAGAAAAAGAAAAACCACCCAAGTTCTACCACTGCTTCCAACAGTTCCAACATTTTCTTGCAGATCACTTCCCGTAAAGGCACAGTCATACTTATGCAAGTCTGTGATCTTGGTTAAACAGGCTGCAAAGTTTCTTAAATCCTCTATAGGGGAACGATGAAAGGTAACTCTCAACCTGAGCCGACTGGTGTCAGACTGTTGAGGGAGGGTCTTGTTGAGGCCGTGGGGGTAGAGCGTGCTCCTTCATTCCTCCTGTCTTGGGGTTGCCAGAGTCTGGTCTGGAGTCTGAGAGAACAGATCCTCTGCTTGTGTCCCTAGGAGAGGGAAAAGCTGGCCGCAGAAAGGCGGTTCCATAGGATTCTAGACCTGTACAGTGGATCAGTCACGAACACCAAACACGTAACTACCAACTGTTCTGAGTACGTTGTACTAGCTCAGTGAGTTTACCCACACTCTGAGGAAATGTGGCAGATCCTGTTTTCTAAAAATGGCCGCCGCAGTATTTCTGGTCCCGAGAACTCTTCCAGACCCTAGCTACTCCTCTGAGGAGACAGTCTAGTTCCCTTCTTGGGCCTGGGCAGGATTTCAAGATGGCCTTGACCAGCTGAATGCAGTAGAAGTGTTGCCGTGACTTCTGACGCAGGGTCAAAAAGGTGATTCGGCTTAGGGTCTCTCTCTTCATGCATGTTGTAAGGAAGCCCAGGCCCCGGGAGAGGCCCCGTGTGAGAGTCAGGGCTGATGGTGCCCACCGAGGTCTCCGTCAACAGCCAACATCAATTACCAGGTGTGTGAGTAAACTCCCAGCACCTACTCTGAGTCTTCAGCTGAGGCCTCAGTCATGGGAAAAACCATCCCTGCATGCCATGTCCAATTCCCAATTCATAATTCCTTCGGTGTAATAAATGGAGGTGTGACACCATTTCTTACACAGGTTCAGTAACTGGAACAGATACGCCCCAGTACCCCTATTTTATACAGGTTAAATCGACTGCTCAGTCATTCAGCTAATTGCTAAGTGGTGGAGCTCCAAGTCATGGCCAGATCGGCTCCAGAGCCTTTGTGGTGTCCTTTGCTGGCTGTCAGGATGCAACCACAGCCCGGGTCTCTGCTGTGAAGTAGACTGAGGGGAAGGACCCCTCTCAGCTTGAGAGTAAGGTTACCTGCCGGGAGATCACAGGAAGCTAAGTATTTTCTAAAGTGGGATAAATTAGATGATGCTAAGATTCCAGGTTTCCAGTGCATTGCCACAACTGAAGTTTTTTCTTGCCCAAACCGTATGTTCATCCGGGTCTATGGAGCTCTGCTCATCGTTGAAGGGGGGTATAATCACTTTGGGACCCAGGCTGAAGGAGCATCATCGTGACACATGCTTCCATGACCTGCAAGGTGGGGGATAGGGGAAATGATGTATCATGTACCGGAACTCGGAACTTCCACCCTGAAGTGGCATATTACTTTTTCTTACATGTTCGGTGCCGAAGCAAGTCATGTGGCCGCACCTGACTTCAAAGGTAGGCGTACCAGAAAGGAGAGCGGTGCTAATGACTCCCCAAATCCACCCCAGTCACCGAATATTCAGCTCACTTCCTTTCCTACATCCACATATACACATATACTTGGAAGGGGGAAGGCTAATCGCCAGCAAAACAACCAATTTGACTCATGCCATCGTAATGATGGCTACCCAGAACATTGACCACCCTTCCCGAGTCTGACCCATACTGCTCGAAAAGCCACAGTCAATCTTCACAACAGCCCTGTGAGTTATGTACTCTTGAGCTGATCTACCTTTGCGGACGAGTAAATGATACTCAGCTATTCTGTCATATACCCAAGTTCACATAACTAATAATTAATCAAAGTGGGATATTTGATCCCAGGTCCCAGGGTTGTACTGAACCCCTACTCTGTGTTACCTTCCAAAAGATTATAGAATTATTTGCATGGAAAAAAATCCTCCAAAATTTTTCTCCAGTTCTGAATTTTTAATGGGATTATATGCTCCATTTCATGAGTGGTTCATAAGTTATTTAGCACATCTAATTTAAATCTGAGAATTTTCTTAATTTTAAAAATGTTTGGTGAACACACATAAGCATATCACTTGTGTAACTGAAATCTTATGGGATTGAGAGCTAATATGACTTAGATCTTATGTGAACTCTTACCTGATTTCAACCCTAGCGAGGCAGTGAAAGGATGCCAAGAAATTAGTTCAGAGTCCTTTGTGCAACTTGGAGAATATTTAATAATGCTAGAAAAACCTATACTCAAATTGTTGGTGTATTTTAGAAACTGGTTGTTACGGTAGAAAATACTTACTTGATTTCTGAGGACTAATATAATACATAAAACCACAAGGTGGCAGCTGCAACACACTGATTTTTCTCTCCAGGCAATTTAATGCATTTCTCCAACGTAGGGGTGGGGACAAATTATTTTACGCCAAGTCAAAGAGATAGCATGTTGACTTCATAAAATAAATCCCAGCAGGGAGCTCAACAGTTTGTTATAGTCCATTAGTGAACAGTTGTAACTTGCTAACAGCATATGACTGTTGTACAGGCCAGTAGGAGCTTATATATTTATTTTTCTGAAACTTTCACGTCCCTCCTTTGATCCACCTTGTAAAAAATATGTCCTTAGAAGGAAAGCTCTTTTATACAGTGAGAGGGAAGAAGGAATGCGGACAACCCCAAATCTGTTTTTATTTGCCTTTTGAATATAGTCAGTTTACACAGGAACTGTCATTTTCATAACTGCCCGGGGCAGCGAGCCCTGAGTCTCTCGATGTATTCTAAGCCAGCCCAAAGACAAAACCTGGTACTGAACACTATGTCCTGATGGCAGTCAGCCTAACACTGATCTAAGACCACACAACGGTCTCTACAATAATCCTGAGAGGTACCCACTGCTGTCATCCCCATTTTATGGACCAAAAAAATGGAATGTACAGACAGCCTAGACCTTGAAAGAGAGATGGTCAGCTTGTGCCCAGTGGAATAATCTGTTGATTATAATGAATACCACAGAAAAGAGTTCTAGATTAGCAAGGCGACAAAAACTTGCTGAGCCCTCATACAATAACCGCTATGCCATGCAGGAAGTGACTTTGCGAGGTCTTGCAAGCCTAAGTAGGAACTTCTGTTCTCTAACTTCACACTTTGAGGTTGAGCTCGCCAGTAGAGGTTTTAGTGAGAATATTAGAAATTCTGGAGCAGGGGTTTTGAAAGTGGAAAGTTATGGAGGAACTCTGGATCTGTGCTTGTCTGTTTCGGGGGGTGAGAAGAAAACACAGTAGAAAAGAATGTTTCAGGGCGCCTGGGTGGCTCAGTTGATTGTCTGACTCTTGATTTCGGCTCAGTCACGATCTCGGGGTCATGAGATCGAGCCCCATGTCTGCACGCAGCATGGAGTCTGTTTGAGATTCTCTGTCTCCCTCTCCTGCTGCCCCCCACCCCATGCATGCATGCGTGCTCGCCCTTGCCCACCCTCTCTCTTTCTCGAGATAATTTTTTTAAAAAGAAGGAAAAAAAGAATGATTCATAACTGGGTAAAGTGGCAGGGTTTCTGACGCTATGCATCAAGTGATCAGATCAAATTTTATGAACCACTGGTTTGGGATCTTTGCTAAAACATGCCAAACATAATATTATCTCAATCCTATTATGTTATCACTCAGTGAAGCCTCATTCTGTTTTACTTGGCCCCCGGGGTGGTCTGGGTTGTGTGTCTCTCAAATGGCCACAAGGTAGAGCAAGAATAATATTCAGCCAAATATTCTCCCACAAGATTTTGGGAGGAATTTTTTGGTCCATTTTAACTCTGAATTCTATGTTTGTTGTGTGTACATATTTGTAGTTTAGCACTGTTTTGTGGGACTAGATTAAAACCACAACCCCCAGGTAACAACCTTGTAAACATCCTTGTCATACTGTGCCATGCGATAGGTCCTACACCATCACCAAAATTACATAGTAGCTGAGAGGGAAAGTTCCTAAGTAGAGCCTCTAAGCCTTCACCACAAAGAATTCTTTTCTTTGTAACTGTATAAGGTGACGGATGTTGACTAACCTTGTCATGACAATCACTTTAAATATATGTATGTCAAGTCATGATGAAACGTATACATGTCATGGCTAAACTTACACAAAGTTATACAATGTTGTATGTCAGTTATAGCTCAATACGAGTGAAAAAATAGCTAAGAGGAGCCAGGCAGGTGTTAATGGTGAAGCCAGCCTGGCCTGGGACTGGGTTGCTGTGCCCAATAGCAAAGAAAGACCAGGCCCGTGTACAGGGCACAGCTGCTGATGAAATTCTAGAATACACGTGAGGTTCGGTGGGGTGAAGTCTGGAACCAATGACCAGGAAAGAATTCTTGAGACATCTTTGGTGCAAAATGGTGGTTTATTAAAGCACGGGGACAGGACTCGTGGGCAGGAAGAGCTGCTGCCCCGGGTTGTGCGATGTAGCAGGTTCTGTAGGATGGGGGTGGGAGAAGTAAGGAAAAGGGAGGTTTCAATAGAACTTTCATATGCTAAAGGGCACCTATAAGATACCGGATACCAGAGGCCTTTCCATTGCCAAGGTCGTTTTGCCCTCTAGCAAGATATTAACATTAAGATGGGGGGGAGATGGGGCACCTGGGTGGCTCAGTGGGTTAAGGCTCTCCCTTCGGCTCAGGTCATGATCCCAGGGTTCTGGGATCGAGCCCCGCATTGGGCACTCTGCTCATCGGGGAGCCTGCTTTTCTCTCTCTCTCTCTCTCTCTCTCTGCCTCTCTACCTACTTGTGATCTCTATCAATCAATAAATAAAAATCTAAAAAAAAAAAAAAAGATGGGTGGGAGATTCCTAAAGAATGTTACATATGTCCCATCCAGGAGTGGGGGTGGGGGAAGGTTGGAGGGTGTTGGCTTTTGCTTTGTCCATAGTCAGCCTTCTGTTCCCTCATCAGCTGCAGCTTACTCCCAACCTTTCCATGCTATGGACAATATTGCTGTTCTTTTCTGTGAGAGAACCAGCAATCTAGATTTTTAAATCTCTTGATGTTGGCAGTTTTGATCTTAGATGGTGACATAGAAGGCTCCAGAACTCAGCTCCCACCAAGTCTACTGCTACATAAGGAACAATTCCCTCTGAAAGAAATCTAGCTTGAGAGACTCCTACATGTCAGTTAAACAAGGGGAAAAAAACCACCCATGTTGAAAAGGGTTGGAAAGGCTGCCCCAGGCTATCATCATAAGCCTCACCCAGCACAGTGACGTACAATTGGGAGGGAACTCATAACTCAGTCTCTTCCTGAGAGGTAGAGGCTTTGGGCCCCACATCTAGACCCTCAATTTTTAAGACTTCCACCTGAGGGATGGGCCCTCCAAAACACCAACTCTGAAAGTCAGTGAGGCTTGTGTCCATGAGACCCACAAGATTAGAGCAACTGAAGAAGCAGTTTTGAAATGGCTCATTAAGGCTCATCAAGGCTATCTCCACAGTGCTCAGCACAGAAAAAGCAGACACAACACTTGTCTCTCAGTCTTGTCCTAAGAGATATATTTGCATATCTTAAAAAAGCTGCAGCCTGAGGGTCAGGCTCCTCATTTAGCACGTATCCAGAGGATTGGCAATGGGGGAGGCCATCTCCTTGTTCTCCCTGTGCTCTGCTCCAGACCACCAGCATCTCCTTGGGAAGAGCTCGTGTGTACGTATGGTGCCCTGGCTTTTGCCTGTTACCCGGATGATATACCCTTTGACTGCCTGGTTCTGATGGCCAGGATGGTTTATATGCACAGATTCAGCGGGACTGTCACAAACAAAGAAACGTCTCAACCCAGCTGTCTAACCTCCTCCATGCAGAGGCAGTTTCCCAGTCTTCCCCTGAAAGAGGTCTATGTGATTATTTTAAAGGCCCCTGCCTGAGGGCCCAACTTCTAATCAACCTAGGTCTAGGCACCTACTGAGATCCTTCCCTTTTTAGCACTCCCTCAACTGCTGGGACATTAAGAACAAAGAAGGCTGTTTAGACAATTACAAAGGTTTGAAAGACAATCAAGAGCTCAATCTAGGCCGTAGACAAGATTGACCGCCTAGCCTACCGGAAGAACCTCTGTCAAGACCAAGACAGAGATGTTCTATCTAATGCATAGAAATCAACACAGAGAGCTAAGAAAATGAAGAAATGGGAAATATGATCCCCAGAAACAGACCTTAACTAATACATGGTTCAAAATAATGGTCATAAAGATACTGAGGCAAGGAGAACAATGCATGAAGAAAGTGAGAATTTTCTATCTCAACAAAGAAAGAAAAATGTTAAGTACCAAAGAGAAATCACAGAACTGAAAAATACAATAAGTAAAGTGGAAAATTTAATAGAGGGGTCCAAAAATTGCCTAGATGAAATAGGAGAAAGGATTAGCAAACTGGAAGACAGGGCAGTAGTGTTTATAAAAATCAGAGGAGTAAAAAGGAAAAAAAAAGGATGAAAAGGAGTGGAAAGAGCTTGGGACATCATTAAGTGGACTGATATTCACATTATAGTGTTCCGAAAAGGAGAGGAGATAGAAAGGGGCAGAAAGTTTATTAGAAAAAATAGTGTCTGAAAACTCTTCCAACTTAGGGAAAGAAACAGACATCCAGATCCTGGAAGCTCCGAGAGTTTCCAGTAAGATGAACTGAAAAAGACCCACATCAAGACACATTATAATTAAATTGTCAGTAGTTAAAAACAAGGAGATGACATCAGGAAGATGGATGGCTACGAGGTTCCAGTGATTGTCTTGCCTTACACACACACACACACACACACGCACACGCACACGCGCGCGCGCACGCATACACACACACACACACAGAGTAAACCAAAGAAAATAGTTCAGGGAAAGCTTTGGACTCCAAAGTAGCAGCAAAACCTTGCAGAGATTTAAAAAAAAAAAAAATACTGAAGGGTGGCTGTATAGAAAAGTACAGGAAACCTATTACTTGTGTCACAGTCAAGAGCAGCTTGACACCAGGAAGGATGAATTCGGAAGAATTTTATCCCACTGGAAAGAGGAGAGCAGGAGAACCCCAGCAAGCCTTATCACTGAATTACAAAGGTCTCCCAGAGACTTCGCCATGGCTAATTCCAGTTGACAGAGCTGCCTCAGAAACCCCTCCAACTCCACAAAGCCTAGAGCTGCCCCTGCTCTGAGACCTGCCCTCCGGAGCCCCAGTTGCTGCCATGCCCCCGTCTCCAGGAGTGCAAAGCCACAGCACCTCACTCACCATACAGAGGACCACAACAGCTACTCCTTTGCTTTCTGCTCAAACCCCAGGCTGCGGCTTTGTCCCATCATTATCAGAGCAGCGGCTGCTGTCCTAAGCTCCACACCCTGGGTCCCAAGTCATTCTTTATCAGGGCCATCCTGTCTTAGCCCAGCCCCCCACCCCCACCCCCCAGGTCCCAGGTCATGGTCTGAACCCTCATTTCTGGAAATGGTCTGCCACTGCTGTGAACTCCATCTCCCCAAACACCCCCCCACCCACCCCAACCCAGGTTGCAGCTCAGCCACATTGCTGGTGCTGCTGCGGCGCTGAGAGCCTTGCCGCATCCCCGTTCACAGCTCTGAAACCTCCTTGTTGGGACTGGGCTGCTGTCTCCCTGAACCTCACTGCCTTGGTCCCAGGTCATGGCTGTGAGCTGTAATTTCCAGGGTGCTTCTGTTGCCCTGAACCTCACCCCCCAGGCCCCAGTTTCTGGCTCTGGACTCTCATTGTCAGAACTTGGCTGCCACTGCTCTGAGCTTAGCCCCCCAAGTCCCAGTATGTGGCTTCAGCAAAGAACCACCAAGGTTCTGCTGCTGCTCTCTTTTGACTGCCCCTGGGGCCAGAGTTGGGACTTTGACCCACTCTCTCCAGGCTGTGCTGGGCCTCAGCCACTGCTGCACCTTTTCATCCCAGGACCCAGGCTGCGGCTGCATCCCATCCTCCTTTGGCCAGAGCCACTTCAGTGGGCCCCCAAGTCCCCAGGTCCTGATTTCACGGGAGACCTATGCACGCCCACCCCTTAGCTACCAGTGCCACACCAACAGCAAGCACATTTGTGCTCCAGGACTGGGGGTGCTATGGTAGTTCCATGTTGCCCAAGCCCAAGACTCTGGCTCTGATACTGCTCTGAGCGCCAACATACCAGGCCAGGTGCTGAGCAGGGTCCCCTTGACTAGAATGTCCTTGAAGGGGCAAGAAAAGGAACAGAAAGACCCCAGAAGCTTTTGCTTCTGATGCTCCCATAGCTCTCTTTGCCTCTGACACCTGTAGGACCTCCACAGTATTGGCCACAGAAAGTTCCTATAGTCTGACCAATGCTATCCTCAGCTGATGAACCTGCACGGAGACTATGCCACATACCTTCTCAGGAACCAAAGATGCTGCATCCCACCCAGCCAACACCTCACAGCCACCCCCCAGGTGAAAGTCTTTTCCCACCAGAGACAGTATGAAAAAGCTGGAAGAGGAGACTGTACTCATCAAAGCAAAACCATCAGAAAGATAAAGTAAGAAAACAGAACACTACCAAAGGACCATAATTTTCTAGTTACTGACCTCATCTCCCCAAAAAGGAGATCTGTGAGTTATCTGGAAAAGAATTCAAAATAATTATTTTAAGAAAGCTCAGCAAGATTCATGAGAACATAATAAGTCACGAACAAAATGAAATAGAAACAGGGAAGAAATTAAAAAAAAACATTCTGGAGATGAAAATTACAATGAATGCAATGAAAAAAATGCAACAGAGAATGTCAACAGCAGGCACAATTAAGCAGAAAAAAGGAACCATGAGTTTAAAGACAGATCTCTTGACACTACCCTGTTGGAGGAAATTCAAGAAATTAGAAGGAAAAGAGTGAAGATAGCCTATCTGTATTATGGGAAACCAACAAGTAAAATAATATTCGTACTATGGAAATCTTACGAAGAGAACAGAGGGAGAAAGGGAAGAAATCTAATTTAAAGGAAAAATAGCTGAATTTCCCAAACGTAGAAAGCAATATAGGTATCTAGGTACGTGAAGGTCAAAGATTCCCCCAAACAGACTAAACACAAAGATATCCTCACCAAGACACATTATAATTAGGCTCTCAAATATCAAGGACAGAGTTTTTAAGACAGCAAGAGATCAAAGAATTATCAGATGCAAAGGGATCCTGATAAGGCAATCAGCAGGTTTATCTGCAGAAAGCTTACAGGCCAGGAAAGAGTAGAAGGATATGTTCAAAATGCTCAAAGGAAAAAAAAAAACAAACAAAAAAAAACCCCCAAAAAACTTATGAAAGGTCCAGCAAAATTCTCATTCAAAAATGAAGGCAAGATAAAGATATTTCCATACAAATAAAAGCTGTGGGAATTTCTCACCAATAGACCTGCCAGGAAAAAAGAAAAAGTGCTGAAAGGAGTTAAAGCTGAAATGAAAGGACACCAAATAGCAACATGAAAACATATGAAAATGTAAAATTCACTGGCAAAGAAACATAGATAGCTAAATTTAACTCTAATACTCCAATGGTGGTGAGTAAATCACTTCAAACTCTAATATAGGTTCAGACACAAAAGTGTTAAAATAATTATTACTATAATGTTACATCAATGGATACACAATATAAAAAGATATTAATTGGTGCCCCAACATCAATTGTGGGGGGCATGTAAATGAGTAGAAATTTTTAATGCAATTGAAGTTAAGCTGTTATTAGCTTAAAACAAAAGGTTGTTACTGTGAGATGTATCATAAAAGCCTGTGGTAACCACAGAGCAAAAACCTGTAAGAGACACAGATGGTAAAGAAAAAGAGCCAGAACACACTCGAACAAACAATCACCGACTCACAAAGAAAAAGAGCAAGATATGAAGAAAGGAACAAAAGGACTATAAAGCTATCAGAAAGCAATTAACAAAATGGCAGTAGTAAGTTCTTACCTATCAAAAGTGATGCTAAGGGCACCTGGGTGGCTCAGTGGTTTAAAGCCTGTGCCTTCGGCTCAGGTCACGATCCCAGAGTCCTGGGATCGATCCCCACATCTGCTCAGCAGGGAGCCTGCTTCCTCCTCCCTCTGCCTGCCTCTCTGCCTACTTGTGATCTCTGTCAAATAAATAAAATCTAAAAAAAAAAAAAGTGATGCTAAATATAAATGGTTTGAATACTCCAATTAAAAGACACAGTGACTGAATGAATTATATGGTGTTTGTAAGAGACTCCCTTAAGCTTTATGGATGTTCATTGGCTGAAAATGAAAGGAATGAGAAAGATAATCCATGCAAATGGAAACCATAAGAGAGCAAGAGTAACTATACTGAAAATATGCTTTAAAAAGACAGGAAGTCAAAAATTGTAATAGGAATTTTTTAAAAAAAGGTCACTATATAAATGATTAAGTTCAATTCATCAGGAAGATATAGCAATTGTAAACATATAGGTACCTAGTATTAGAATACCAAATTATATAAAATGACTATTAAAGGTCTCAAGGATAAAACAAACAGAAGTGCAGTAATAGGGCACTTCAATATTCTATTTTCAACAATGGATAGATCATCCAGACAGAAAATCAATAAGGAAATAATGGATTCGAATGACACTTTTGACCAAATGGACCTATCAGACATATACCAGAATATTCCATCTGACAGCAGCAGAAGACACATTCTTCTCAAGTGCACACAGAACATTTTCCAGGTTAGATTACATGATGGGCCACAAAACAAGTCTTACTAAAATTAGGAGGATTAAAACCATGCCAAGTATCTTCTCCTATGACAATGGTGTAAAAATAGAAGTCAGTGATAGGATGAAGCTGGAAAGTTCACAGTTGTGGGAGACTGAACAACGTGTTACTGAAAAACTAATGAGTCAAAGAAGAATCAAAAAGGAAATCAACAAAAATCTAAGAACAAATGAAAATGGAAGCACAATATATCAAAACCTATAGGGTACTGCAAAAGTACCTCTAAGAGGGAAATTTCTAGTAATGAACACCTATATTAAGAAAAAAGAAAGAGGGGCGCCTGGGTGGCTCAATGGGTTGAGGCTCTGCCTTCGGCCCAGGTCATGATCTCATGATCTCATGATCTCATGATCTTAGGGTCCCGGGATCAAGCCCCGCATGGGGCTCTCTGCTCGGCAGGGAGCCTGCTTCCCCCTCTCTCTCCACCTGCCTCTCTGCCTACTTGTGATCTGTCAAATAAGTAAATAAAATCTTTAAAAAAAAAAAGAAATATCTCAAATAAACACTCTTACATCTCAGGAAACTAAAAAAGAAGAACAAACTAAGCTTAATGTAAGCAAAATGAAGAAAACAACAAAGATCAGAACATAAAGAAATGGAGACCAGAAAATGGCAATGAAACTATGAGCTGGTTTTTTGAAAGAAAAAATGAACAAAACTTCAGCTAGGTTAACTAAGACAAAAAGATAGAGGACTCAAATAAATAAAATCAGAAACGGAAGAGGAGACTTTACAGCTGAAACCACAAAAACACAAAGGATTATGAGACACTACCGTGAATAATTACACACTTTCAAACTGGATACCCTAGAATAAATCGGTGGGTAACTTCTTGGGAACACACAACCTGTCAAGACTGTACCATGAAGAACTATTAAGTTTGAACAAATTACTAGTAAGGAGATTGAATTAGCAAACAAAACTTCCCAACAAAGAAAAGCCCAGGCCTAGATGGTTTTAGTGGGAAATTTTACCAAACATTTAAAGAATTATTAGCACCAATCCATTTCAAACTCTTCCAAAAATTTGAAGAGAAAGAAACACGCCCAAACTCATTTTACAAGGCCAGCATTACCCTGATACTGAAGCCAGATAAGGGTGCTATAAAAAAAGATAATTACTGGCTAATTTCCCTAAGGAACACAGATGCAAAAGTTCTCAGAAAGTATTACTGAACTGCATTCAACATATTAAGATGATCATTCACCAGGATTAAGTGGGAATTATCCCTGAGATGCAAGGAAAATTCAACATCCTCACATCAATCAACGTGGTTGCGACCACATTAGAAAGTGAAGGATAGAAGCCATATGAGCATCACAACAAACGCAAAAAAGTATCTGACAAAATACAATTTTATGATTAAAAACACTCAGCAAATTGAGTAAAAAGTCATGTTCCTCAGCATTAAAGGCCACATACAACAAGCACACAGCTAACATCATGTGCAATAATGAAATGCGAAAATCCTTTCCTCTAGATTAGGAATAAGACAAAGATGCTCACACTCACCATTTCTATTCAACATAGTACTGAAAATCGTAGTTGTGGTTAGGCAAGAGAAAGAAATAAAAACATCTATATCAGAAAGAAAAAAAATAAAATAGTCCCCACAGATACCATGTTTATATACACAAAACCCTAAAGACTTCATGATAAAACTGTTAGAATAAATAAATTTAGTAAATTTGCAGTATATAAAGTCAACATACAGAAATCAGTTCCATTTCCATATGCTAAAAACAATCTAAAAGAATAATTAAGAAAGCAATCCCACTTACAATCATGTTAAAAACAATGACGTACTTGGGAATAAATGTAAATAAGGAGGTGAACGACCTGCACACGGAACATATAAGACACTGATGAAAGACGCTGAGGAAGACACATAAATGAAAACATACCCTACGTTCTTAAATTAATGTTGTAAAAATATCCATACTACCCAAAGTGGTCTAAAATCCAATGCAATCCCAATTAAAATCCCAATGGTAGTTTTCACAGAAATAGAGAAAACTTTCCTAAATTTCTTTTCAACTTACAGAATACCCTGGATGGCCACTGTGATCTTGAGAAAGAAGAACAAGGCTGGACTCATCATGCTTCATGATTTCAAATTGAATTACGAGGGAATGTAATTGAAAGAGTAAAGTACTGGCATAAAAACATACATAGAGACTACACATAAACCTATGCATATATAATCAGCTAAGTTTTAACAAGAAAGCCAAGAAAAAATGACTAAAGGATAGATAGTCTCTTCAATAAAAGGTGCTGAGAAAACTGGATATCCACATACAAAAGAATGAAAATAAAGCTGGACCACTGTTTTATCCAACTCCTAAAATTCAATTTGAAATGGATCAAAGACTTCACTGTAAGACCTGAAACCGTAAAACTCCTAGGAAAAAAACAGAGAGAAAATTCTTGACACTGATCTTGGCAATGATTTCTTGGATAAGACCCCCAAAGCACAGGCAAAAAAAACCCCAAAACAAACAAGAGGGACTACATCAAGCTAGAAAGCTTCTGCACAGCAGAGGAAACTATTAATAAAAAGAAAAGACAATCTACATAATGGGAAAAGTATTTGGAAATCATTTGCCTGATAGGGGGTTAATATCTAAACTATATACAGAATTCATACAACTCCACAGCAAACGATCTGGTTAAAAATTGGGCAGAGGATCTGAATAGACAGAGTTCCAAAGAAGATAGACAGATGGTCGACAGGTACTGGAAAAAGTGTCGACCATCACTGATCATCAAGGAAATGCAAATCAAGATTATAATAAGTTACCACCTCACATCTGTTAGCATGGCTATCATCAAAAGATGAGATAATAAGTGTCAATAAGGATATGGAGAAAAAGAAACTCTTAGGGGCTCGGTTGGTGGGAATGTAAACTGCTGCAACCACTATGGAAAACATGGTGGAGGTTTATTAAAAAATTAAAAATAGAACTACCATGATCCAGCAATTCTGGTTATATGTTTAATAGAAAGGAAATCCCTATCTGGAACAGTTGTCTACACTCCCACGGTCACTGCAGTGTTATTTACAATAGTCACCGTATGGAAACAACCTAAGTGTCTATCAACGGATAAATGCAAAAGAAATTGGGCCATATATATATATACACATACACATATATATATACAATGGAATATTATTCATCCACAGGAAAGAAGGAAATCCTATCATTTTTGGTAACATAGAAGGACCTGGAAGGCATTATGCTTAGTGAAACACGACAGAAATAACAAATGCTGTATGATCTCATTTATATGTGGAATCTAATAAAAATCAAATTCTTAGAAGAACAGATGGGTGGTTGCCAAAGGCAAGAGATGGGGGTGTGTGGGAAGAATGAATGAAGATGGTCAAAAGGTGCAAACTTCTAGTTATAAGCTGATTAAGTGCCAGGAATATAATGTGTAGTAGCAGGGTGACTATAATTAATAATAGCATATTGTATTTTTGAAACTTGCTAAGAGAGTAAATCTGAACTTTTTTCTTACGTGAAGTGAGGAATGTTGCCTAATCTTACTGCGGTAACCATTTCACAATATATATGTACAGCAAGCCATTATGTTATGCACTATAAATACAATATACAGTTGTACTTCATCGTATAGTGCACAATTACAATTGCACAACTGTTGTAAGGACCTATTTAGCCAGAGCGCTTCCATCCGGTTAAACAATAACTATGTTGTTTAACCCTTAAACTGTCCCTGCCCCCCTTCCCCCAGGGGACTTACTTAATTAAAAACAAGCCCCGGAAACCAGTCCCAGGTAACAAAGCCCAAATACAAGGGTGGGTCAGGCCAGGTGGAGACATCCGATCAGTGGAGGGGCACATACTGTTTCCCTAGTTACCAAGGAGTATGGGCCCTGCCCTTCGGGCACCTTTTGGGCGCCAATTCTGACCAAGGTGATAGGCTAGTTCAAATATCTACTAGGGTAAATTGTAATTCAATTGGTCACTTATGTGTGACCTAACATGACTGTGCAGCTTTCTCTGTGTGTTATAATTACAATTTCATTGGCCACCTGTGTGTGGCCAGGCCCAACCACATGGCCTTTGTCCTTAAAAGGTAGTCTGTGAAGCAGAGAGAGGTCGCCCTCTCTGTAAGAGGTGTGGCCCCGAACATTCGGTCTGATTCTTGATGCTTGGCATGGAATAAAGCTTTGCTTGACCTTCGCTTTATATCAGTCTCGTTCCTTTAATCACGGACCCATTATTGGGGGACCTAACACTATAAATATAGTTACATGTCACATATATCTCAATAAAATGGGAGAAAAATCCCTTGATTTTTAAATGTTGATTAAAACGTTTAATAATTTCAAGCCAAACAAAACATGTCCCATGGACTACGTTAATCAGTATAAATTAATCCATACATTAATCTATATGAAATAACTCAACACAAAGATTGGCAACCTTCTGACTACTTTTCTAGATATGAAGTCCAGCACATTGTTAACTACAAGAAGGAATTTCTTTTTTCATAGTTTTATTTTACTCCTTCATTCAGTTAGGCCTTCAACAGTCTGTATTTAAGACCTTGTGACAGATGCGGGGCTACTGAGGGGTGGCAGAACACGACGCCCCTCAAAATAGGTCACTTCCGGCAAAGGGATTATTTTGAGCTAAACGTAACTTGAAAAACAGCAGGTGCAAGAGGATCACACTGATCTTTGCTTTTACTTCCTGAAAGCAGGAGAGGATACTCCAGGGTAAAAGCTGCCCTCCTTGTATATATTCGGAAGAGAAAAACATTCTTATCAGGAGAGACAGAGAGCTGAGGTTGAGAAAAATAGGTACAGACAGACTTTGTCAAAATAACTCTTATCTTCTTTTAGTCTCCCCAGGACATTTGTTCCTTTTTCACAATTTCTAACTACTCTTTGCTCAACCTCGTACATATAAACACTTGTGCCTTTCTGGTTTTTGGGTCTTCATTTTTTTGTGGAAACTGCTATGTACAAGTAAGATTAAATGTGTATGTTTTCCTCTTGAGATTTCCTAGGAAGAGCAATAAATGTGTCTTAATGGTTGTAACAAACTCCTTTCAAACACACCTGAGTTTATGTGAATGAGGGGACTTTTAGAAAACACCTAAAGATGCGGGCTGGCTACCAGGGCACCAAGCAAGTGATTAGAGGATTAGAACTTTCAGTCCCACCCTCCCCCCACACCGAGGGAGGGGCAGGCCTGGAGGTTGAATCAATTGCCAAAGGTCACTGATCAATTGTGCCTATGTAATGATGCCTCTATAAAAATCCAAAAAGACAGAGTTCAGACAGTTTCTGGGTTGGTGAACCAGAATGCATCCATGTGTTATGCCCCAAACTCCAAGGGGATAGAGGCATCTGAGTTCGGGACCCTGCCATATGTGTTTCTTCGACTAGCTATTGATTCATATCCTTGCTATCCTCTGTAATAAACTGGTAATCTAGAAAATAAGTGTCCTTGGTTCTGAGAGCCATTCTAGCAAGTTCATCAAACTCAAGGAGGGGGTCATGGGGTCTGATTTATAGCTGATCAGTCAGACTACAGGTGAACCATCTGAATTTGGGACAGGCATCTGAAGTGGGGGGCAGTCTTGTGGAACAGAGATCCTAATCTGTGGGATCTGATGCCATCTTCAGATGGAAAGTGTCAGAGTTGAGTTACATTTGTGGAAGAGTTGGTCAGTGTCTACAAAGAATTAGAAAATTGCTTGGTTGTATGGGGAGAAGACCCTCACAAGGGAATTGATATCAGAATTGAAATGTCCTTGGAGCATGGCTTTGTGACTAATGAGAATGTTCTCTCTGGTTTCCACAGATGGGGTGCACAGGTTATTGGACCTGTATCAGGTGGTTAGTTAGCTGGCGGGGCACCCTGAACACAAAATGACAAGTGGAATTCTCTTTGCCAGACCATGCTAGTTCTCAGGGGAGTTTGTCTTAATAAAGGGGTCTCGGTCCATAAGGGGCCTTTATCATCTCCACCTTGGTTGCCTTGTTAGCTCTTACAAAGTCTCATTCTAGTATTGCCTACCCAGTATCACAGTCAAGCAGGTCTGTGCCTGGACCACCATGTTCATGGAAGAACCAGAGAGAAGTTTTCACAAACATGAACTATTCTTACTGTCTGTGACAATGAAGGTCTTTACTTTCTTAAGCTATTGTTCAGGAGTAACTCTGGAGCTTGGATGGGGCTATAGCTTTGCCTCTTCTATAAGGAAGCCTCTTGTGTCCATAGTTAAGTCATAGAAAGGCTTATTGCTTTGGAATCCCATTGAAATAGATATATCTCTGGGGTGTCTGGGTGGCACTGTCTGTTGAGCATCTGACTCTTAGTTTCAGCTCAGGTCATGATCTCAGGGCTGTGACCTCAGTGTTGTGAGACCAAGCCCTGTGTCTGGCTTTGCACTCAGCATGGAGTTTGCTTAAGACTTTCTCTCCCTCTGTCCCTTTGCCCCTTTGCCCCTTTGCCTCTCTGCCTCCCACCTCCTCTGTCCCTCAGCCCCCTGCCCCTTTACCCCTCTCTCTTGCTCATTCTCTAAAATAAATCATTTTTTTTTCTTAAAAAAAAGAAAGAAAGAAATAGGTATACCTTTGAAGACTTTGGCTTTTCTATCTAAAATGTTAGTTTTCATCCTAAGCAAATATCTTATTAACACCTATGAGAAAAATCAGATTGAAAAAGGGGGAGAAAAAGAAAAAGATACAAGAGAATGCCTTGGCTGGTTTAAGATTCCCTTGACAAGGGTAGGTGGCAGAGATCAGACTAACAGCAAAAATTAAGAAATAGATATACCTTTGAAGACTTTGGCTTTTCTATCTAAAAGAAATATTAGCTTCCATCCTAAGCAAATATCCTATTAACATCTATGAGACCCATTAAAAAAAAATAAGAAATGCCAAAGACACTCAAGCAAGCTTGAAACCTACATAAGCCCTGATAACTCCCCATCCCCCCCTCCAAAAGTTTTGACAAATTCACTGAGAACACGCAGGAGACAACGGCCAGCTTTAATGTCTCATGAAATTTTCATGAGTAATTCAAGCAAATGGTTAAAAACAAGTAAATTAAATAAATGTAGGTAGGATAAAGTTTACAAATAAACTTTTCAACAATAATTGTGTTTTTACAATGTGTTTAGATAAAAATATTTTCTGAAATATTTTTGGTAACTTGAAATCTTACAGTTATACTAAATTAAATAAATGATGGATATTCACTGACTATCTAGATCATTTCCAAATAAGATAAAATATTGAAATATTAATTGCTAAATGTATAGTTTACCTACCTTTGGCTTCTTATTTGAGAGAGAAAAGATATTTCTATCAGTAAACATGTTTTTCACCACAGTGAAAAATTATACTATGAGGAAGCACATACCTCTAGAAATTAAGAAAGGCTTATTCATAAATTTAGTAATCTACTACAGAATGCTGATAGATGAGAAACAGTTCACAACTACTTAATTCCTGGTTTTCATCAGAAATTAGGGAATTCTAATAAATATATGTAAATAAGACTACTAGGAATAATGAAGGTAGAGGAAAGAAACCGTATATAAAAAGTTTCAAAAAAAATGGGATGTGTTTGTGGTAAGGGAAAATAGGAGGTATGAAGAATCTGTTTTGTTAGGGAAGAGTTGAGTCATTTTGTTTTAGTTAAGGATAGTTAAAGGTTGTTTAAATTTTTTTAAAAAGGAAAATAAAAGACAAAAACCTTAACTGGATATAAAAAGAGAGAGAAGAGAATCTTGTGTAGTCAAGCTGACTAAAATTTAATGAATTTATTTATTTATTTTTAAAAGGTTTTATTTATTTATTTGACAGAGATCACAAGTAGGCAGAGAGGCAGGCAGAGAGAGAGGAGGAAGCAGGCTCCCTGCTGAGCAGAAAGCCCGATGCAGGGCTTGATCCCAGGATTCTGGGATCATGACCTGAGCTGAAGGCAGAGGCTTAACCCACTGAGCCACCCAGGCACCCCAAATTTAATGAATTTATTAAAAGGATTTTCAAAAAATGAGCTTCAATATCAGTTCTCTGTCTACACAACACTAGAATTTAATTTCCTTTCTTAGTTAAAAAATAAAAAAAAAAAAAACAAAGTTTTTCTAGGTTGTTGTAAAAGACTTTCTTTACCTGTTGAATAATCTGCCTAGAAAACACAGAGTCTGTGTTTTATCCAAATAATTTCCTGTGCTTCATGTTGTCTTTATTGGGTCTTTGATAATTTGAGACAACAGTCTTCTCAATATTGAAAGAGCTAAGATTTTCTCTACAATCATGTAATCTTCAATACTTACCTTTGAGATCTTCTATTATCACTTTGTTACATAGATAGCTAACAATTGTTTCACAGTGATCTGTGATCTTATTTGATTAAGCGTTCAAGTCTTTTGACATTTTTTACAAACTTCCCAATTCAAATTGTAAGTAAACTATTTTTGACTTCAAACTGACTTCAAAATTGCCCAGAGGGTCCCTGGAAAATCCTAGAAGAATGTGTTCTCTGACTTTGTAAAAAAGAAGAGAGATTTAAACTAACTAGGTTTATTTAATATGTTCCAATACATGAGAAACATTGTCAAATAAGAAGTAATGTTAAATCTTTAGATTATATTTGTATGGGCATTTGTTACCAATGTAAAGTTTCAGAAATTAGGGGCCCCTGGGTGCTCAGTGGGTAAAGGCTCTGCCTTCGGCTAGGGTCATGATCTCATGGTCCTGGGATGGAGCCCCCCATAAGGCTCTCTACTCAGCAGGGAGCCTTCTTCCCCCCCCATCTCCCCACCCCCGACCTGCCTCTCTGCCTACTTGTGATCTCTGTCTCTGTCATAAATAAATAAAAAAAAGAAATAATAAAAAAAGAAATTATATTGTATGCAAATTGAATTATATCCAAATTCACAGAAATATGTCAAAGTCTTTATACTGGGTAATAAGGCATGATTCCAGTTATTATCTGGGAATGTTGTATGCCAAAAAAATAACCAAATTTCTTTGTCAACTGCATTATAATGAACCCTCACCAGATCTTTAACCATGTCTATTTTTGAGTCTTGAAATTCAAAAACTTCTGTTTTACTCTGATGCTTTTCTGAAGGCTTTTGCCATCAACCATAGGCAAAAAGCGCTTCACCTTAAAAGAGATACATAGAAAGGTCTCTGACAATTATTACAGTGTCCAGGTTCCTGATAACTTCAAAATCACACCAGTGAACTGGCTGAGAATTTCAAGGATTCTAATAAAGAAACCAAAGAATTCAGAAAACTGCTAACCCAAGATCAAGCAGAGCAAGAGTTGATTATGGACAGGGGTGGGGGTGGGTGGGGAGGGTGCACTTCGTGGCTCTGTCATTAAGTCATTGAGTCTGCCTTTGGCTCATATCATGATTCCAGGGTCCTGGGATTGAGCCCTGGGATGGAGCTCCCTGCTCAGAGAGCCTGCTTCTCCCTCTCCTTCTGCCTGCCGCTCCCCCTGCTTTTGTTCTCTGTCAAATAAAAAAATAAAAAATAAATAAAAAAGAGATTACATGGGACTAAGTGAACTGATGAGGATGATGATAGCTTCTACTGGTTTTTTTGTTTGAAACACTATGGGTTCTTTGGTGTTTTGTGTTCCAGATTTAAGGAAACCTTTTTTTTTTCTCCTTTTCACTTAAGCTAACTGTAACTTGCAACAATTTAGTAGACTACACCTTTGTAAACAAAATGAAACATTTATTTTTCTCCCTAGCTGGTTCCTCTTGAATTCAGAAGCCCTTATTGAATATTCTTATTTTCATGGAAATATAAAAATTTGCATAAGTTAAATAAAAATCTGTTCCCCTTATAACAGGACACAATTGGAAGCATCAGTTATATTACTAAGGCTCTGACAGGAATGTCATAGTTGAAAACAATGTGCACAGAATCAGATAGGACCAGATTAAGAAACAGCTTTTGAGGTTACGGGGCCAACGCTTACAAAACACTCTTGGACTACTGGCCTGGTACTTGGCTTACCGGGTTCTCAGCCTCAAGGGTTTATAAAGGCTAATGCCTGGCAGGCTCAGGACGCTCAGAATATCTTGCAAACCTAAAGAAGGACTCACCCCAATCTGTAGGTAATGAAAGTGAAGTCTGGTGGCATGTTCCTAATGTAGTTTCTTAGCCTCAAAAGGCTTTTAAAAGTCCAATCTGAGATTCCTCACGAAAAGTTCCAGTAAAGCAGACTAAAAGGAGTGCATAGGACGGACACATCACTATTGTTGCTTCACTTACATAAATCATCAGAAGAACTTTAAGGAGACTAGACTTATTTTGCAAACAGATTAGTTTTATTTAGAGTATCTTTCATAAAACCGGGAGTGATCACAGGGCACAAATCCTATGTTTCAATAAAAACTATATAGCATAGCCTTGTGGTTTGTTGAACAGTGTCATGGTGACGGACTTCGAACTTTTTTTCCTCTTTGGAAACTGTCTCCTGCCATTTGTGCGTTTTGTCAGTAGGTAACATTTCCAGTTTTCCTCTTATCCTCCAGACTTGACATCACTGAGAAGTACGACTGCCTTTTTTCTGAAGCCGGGCCAATTGAGGTTGAGTGACAGGATAGGAACTTCAAAGAAATCCCCACAACAGATGGTATAGGAACAACCTCTACCCCTCCTGGCACCTGAACCACAGAGAAAGTTCATCAGAGCACCCGATGCCATTCCCAGAAACATTCACCCTGCAAACCAAAGAAAATTCATCGGATTGCCACTGCCTGTCCTTGTCTTATGGTCTAAAGAAGTTTTCAACCCAAGATCTAAAAACCTTGAGTGATGGCCCTCTGAAATCAACACTGAGCTGGTAGTTTCTTCTAATCATGAACATTTGCTTTTCTTTTGTTTCCATAGAAATGCTCCTCATAAAATGCCTGATTACTCACACCATACCCAGGCCTGATTTAGACGGGCCTTCTGAAATAAGACACAGCTGTTTGACTGAACGGACCTCTTCTCAGGACTGAGAGACCAGCTCAGTGAGACACGTAACAATCCACGAACTCAGCTTCTCGACTGGGAGACTCCTTGGTAGGAGTTTCAAAGGGAGGGAAAGAAGGGACCAGAAGAGGCCACCCCAAAATATGCCATTTTAACATAAAGATTGTTTTGAGCTGAATGCACTAGGTAAAACAGCAGGTTAAAAACATAATGACCTTCCCTTTTTCTTTCTGAAAGCAGGAGATAAAACTCCCATGTGAAAGACACTCTTCCTATGCCAGGAGGAACAAAATATTCTTATCACCGGAGACAGAGAGTTGAGGTTGAGAGAAATCCATATGAACAGACTTTGCTAAAATAACAGTCACAGAATTAGGAAGCAACAACAGGCAAGACATATACCACCATCAGGCTGATGGAAGAAAGCTGGCTTTCTAAGGTGCAAGAAAGACACAAACACCACCACCTACAACCATAACAACTTCCAGGACATACAAGTCAGTCCGTGTTTCAATTTTGACCTTACGGCGATGTATTTGTCAAGGTAGGCAGATAGAACATATTATATTCCGGAGTTGTATTTGTTTGATTTACAGCTTTTGGTCATTTAGGTGTATGAGGGACTCCATTTTAGACTGTCATCCCTGTTCCATAAATTATAACGAGGTCAAAGTGATGCTATTTGTGGAGGTGACAATTTCCTCCTTGAACCCTGCGGCACTAGGGAGAGGAGATTCACGCTTGTGAGAGATGTCTGAGGCTTTCTTTTCCAGACTCTAGGGGATAATTAGAGAAAAACAAAATTGGGCAATAATGGGAATAGGACTGGCCAAACGATCTCTTCTCTGCTCCCTGTCAGGTTCAAAATCTCCCCCGATTCTCTGCTTCGTGGCAACATTGAGCAGAAGAGTGAGGATGGCTGGGATAGAGGCAACAGAGAAGACTGTAAGAATGGATATGACCCAAGAGAAGTTTTGAGACTTGCTTACTTTTTGCCAAAAGAGTAGCAGTCTAGCAAAATGGAGGTATTGGGAGGGAGACCTGGAAGTGGTGGGGAGAAAAGAGAAACACAGGGCACAGAAAGAAAATGCAAACGGTGTTTTTCAGTGGTCTAGGGGGTGACACCATGGTCACAGCCAGGAGATTTAGGCAGTGAGGTCAGTGCTTTCTTAAGGTGGAAAGGATGAAAAAGCTAGAGAGCGTGTGCGCATATGTGTGTTTTGGGGAGGTGAGAGGCAGGGACATTGATTTTCCATCCCCATCTCCTCCATCCCTACTGTTTCTATTCTCTCGCTGGAAATTGTGGTAAAGATCTGCTTGACTCTGTGTGTGTGTGTGTGTGTGTGTGTGTGTGTGTTTCTTGGGCAAGATGCCCATCAGAAAAGGAAACAGAGTAGTCCTTTAACCTCTGCTTCCCCCTTCTTCAAGAGCAGGTGTTAGAGACGCATTCCTGCAAAGACTTACACATCATCAGCCTAGAGAGGAGAAGCCTAATGGGATCACAGGTGTGAAATGCAAAGTTGGCCAACCCTCCTCTCTGCCCCCATGGGGCCCAAAGCAGAGCATGCCGCTAAAGTGATGTGCAAGTTGATCTATTGGAATACAAGAAAAATAGAACTTCTATTTAAAAATTGTCTCGGGGCACCTGGGTAGCTCAGTGGGTTAAAGCCTCTGCCTTCGGCTCAGGTCATGATCCCAGGGTCCTGGGATCGAGCCCCGCATAGGGCTCTCTGCTCATTGGGGAGCCTGCTTCTTCCTCTCTCTCTGCCTGCCTCTCTGCCTACTTGTGATCTCTGTCTGTCAAATAAATAAATAAAAATCTTAAAAAAAAATTGTCTCTTTAAAATTTGTGTTCATCATTTTCAAAATGTTTGACATATTGGTACATTAACAAACACATCCGTATAGCATGCTCTCAATTTCTTTACTGATGGTCTCATCAATCAAACATTTTAAGACCATGCTTTAGTAGATAAAGTCCAAACTCCCTTTGCACAGTCTGCCAGAAGCTCTGGCATGATTAGGCTAGCACATGCCTTGTCTTTCATGCTTAAGCAGTTCCAAACTTCTACAGTTCTGGCACATACCAGGAAGTGAGGAGAGCAGATAAAAGAAAGCTAAGCAAAGGCGAAATTTCTCCTAATGTCTATTTTCAGCTTGTTCCCACGGGGAAAGTGTATGGCACCACAAAGTTATCCCACCTTTCCGCAAGGGGGCCAGGCTTTGGTCTGCCTATATTGGTCAGCCCCAGGCTCCTGATGCCCCTCAAGGAAGGCAAAACCTTCCAAGCACTTCAGGTGAGTGAGCTCCCATCAGCTGAAGGTAATTCTCTGGAGAAACTACAGCTCCGAGCTGTAGCTTTCCTAGGAGCTGGGGAGTTTTGTGGGCCCATCTGATTTCAGGGGATACCGTAGATGAAGTACCAATGGCATTGCTATACTTTGCCACATTGATATCTACAAATCTGTCATGAGCTTTACAGGAATGATACTCAGTGAGAACACTGCCATTGTATTCTCGGTCAACACACTAATTGCAAACTTGGTAACTTACAGTCTTGTGTTGTTGTCTTTCCTTTAAACATTATTATTTTCGTTAGCTAGTCTTTCCAAAACCTGTTTTTTTCCCCCTAAATACTTTAGTCTCTATGTCTTCCTTTAAAACTGGATAATTTCTTTTCACCTTTAGGACTTATCTCGATGCCACTTTCTCTGGGAAGCCTTCCCTGGTCCTTCTTTTTTTTTTTTTTTTTTTTTTTTTTTAAAGATTTCATTCATTTACTTGACAGAGGGAGATCACAAGTAGGCAGAGAGTCAGGCAGAAGAGAGGGGGGAAGCAGGCTCTCTGCTCAGCAGGGATGCTGAGGCAGACGCGGGGTTCGATCCCACGACCCTGAGACCATGACCTGAGCTGAAGGCAGCTGCCTAATCCACTGAGCCACCCAGGCGCCCCTTCCCTGGTCCTTCTAAAGCTGGGATGCTTTTCTACTACTCTGTTCTCATCAACACCTCATATATCCCGGAGTCATTACAGGATTAGCCCACTGTGACTAAATCAATCAGAGCTCTGTCAGGAAAACAGAAACCACTCCGTGTTTTCTGGGCTTACAGGATTTGCTACAGGAAGAGGGGCTTCTTTGACCACTGGAAGAGCTGAGGAAGTCATGAAGGTGGGGGAGCCCAGGGGAGGGAGGCCAACTCTGAAGACCTGGCAGGAAGTCACAGGGAGGGCGGCTCTCAGAAACTCACCGTGAAGATACTGCACTCGGAGAAGCACTCTCCTGTGCCCCTGGCACCACAGTGACCCATGTGGTCCCCAAGAGCTCAGCAGGGAGCCGCTCTGAATCCCTCGTCTGCTCCTGAGTCTGGTGGCAGTTTCCTCTACAGTATTCGGCTCCTCTTTCTCTTCCCAAATCTCCAGCAACTTCCTTCTACAGGAAGCTCCAATCCCTGAGAAGGGGATTTTTGAGAGCAAACCTTAAAGGGGACGGTGCTGGTGCTGAGCGGACCACAGATTATCCAGCGCAGGGTCGCATGACAGATTATGAACTCCTTCTAAGCTCCGGAATGTACCTCAATCATCTTTACACTTTCAGTGCTTAATTCCAGTTCCTGGGAATTAGAGGTGCTCAATAAATGTTCATGAAGTGATTGAATAAGTGAGTGAGAGGACAGTGGCTCCCTGAAACCAGTGCTTCGGGCTGGGTTGTACCAAAAAATGTGATGGGGATGCCTGGGTGACTCAGTTGGTTAAGCGGCGGACTCTTGATTTTGGCTCAGCTCATGATATTGGGGATTGTGAAGTGGAGCCCTGCCTGGACTCCGGGCTGGCATGGAGCCTGCTTTAAGATTCTCTCTCTCTCCCTCTTCCACTGTTCCTCTCCCTCTCTCTCTCTCAAAAAAAAAAAAAAAAAAAAAAAAAGATGTCATGAAAGATCAATGGTCATCTCCAAAGAACATTTAATTTTTTAATTATTTTAATTTTTAATTGAAGTATGACATGCAATATTATATTAGTTTCAGGTGTACAACAGTGATTCCACAATTATATACATTATGAAAAGCTCCCCACACTTAGTTACCATTGGTCACCATACAAACTTATAATATCACTGACTATATTCTCTATGCTGTGCTTTTCATCCTTGTGACTTATTTATTTTATAATTGGAAGTTTGTACCCCCTGATCTCCTTCACCTATTTCACTCACCCCTCCTACCTCTCCTCCCCTCTGGCCACCACTAGTTTGTTTCCCATATTTATGTACCCACTTCTCCTTGTTTTTGTTTGCTCATTTGTATTGTTTTTTAGATTCCACATGTGAATTCATATGGAATTTGTATTTCTCTGGATTACTTTACTAAGCCTCTAGATCCATCCACGTTGTCTCACATGGCAAGATTTCATTCCTTTTTACGGCTGAGTAATATTCGATTGTGTGCCTATACCACATCTTCCAGAAGAACTTCATATTTGGTAACATATGGTAGCGATAGTAACGATTCAGGATTCTATGTTTCCTGAGCTGACAGGAACTGTCACGTTTCTGGAATCTAAAATCCTTGGTAGGAGGGAGTCTTCACAATCAGTGTACTGGCCAGCCCAATCCCGGCAATATTATCTCTTGTGGGTTCTTCCTTCTCTCCAGTGCTCAAGAGCTACGTGCATATTAAAGAGCCGCCACTAGGTGGGACTCTTGCTTGTTAGTCGTGGATGATCATTGATTGTTTCCAGACAGGGAATTGACTGAAACGGAGACAAATGTTACAACTTCACGAAAGCAATTAAACTGTCCCTCAAACTATAACTATAAAATTGAGGTCAGTTGACGTAAGATACATACCACTTCAAATAAGAACCGCTGCAAACATAAAAATCCAAGAGCCTAACATCATTTCTGTAACACTTCCCCCACTTCAGAGTTACAACAACCTGCACTAGAATCTTGTTCTCTTTCGTGTTCCCAGGAGCTCTTTTCCCCAGTTACCCTGTTCTTGCTTCCTATGAGGGGAGATGATTCAGAGCCTTATTGTTTTCTGAAATATCAGAGGAGGGTAGGGAAACATTTTTTTCCCCAGCAGGTGAATAGGCACTTATATTAGTTCAAATTATGGCCAAGAAACAGCTGATCATGATAAATAAAGGCAAATTAAAAGGCAAAAATAAATGCTATTACACAGCGTGTGTATTAAACTTCCCCTTTAAGATCTAAAAATTTCTAACTAAATTAAGGCTTTCCCTATGACTTCCCACACTTTTTTTTAAAGTACAAAAGTAATACATATTCATTGAATAAACCCAGAAAATAAAGATAATCAAAAAGATGAAAAATCTTTAATTCCAGCTCCAATAAGCAATAAACGTTTTAATGACTGTTTTCATGGTCCTTTGTTAATTATTCACTTATATTTCTGATTGACTTGGTACACTTTCTCTTTTTTTTTTTTTTTTAAGATTTTGTTTATTTATTTGACAGAGAGGGAGAGACCACAAGCAGGCACAGAGGCAGGCAGAGAGAGAGGAGGAAGCAGGCTCCCCGCCGAGCAGAAAGCCCGACATGGGGCTCGATCTCGGGGTCCTGGGATCATGACCCGAGCTGAAGGCAGAGGCCTTAACTTACTGAGCCACCCAGGCGCCCCTGACTTGGTACATTCTTAATACAAACTCTATGTGCCAAGCCCCATGCTAGGTATGAGTTTGCAAAGAAAAACAAGATATGCTGTCTCTACAAGAGATACATTGTACCTCTCTTTCTTTCTCTGAATGCCAAAAGAGGCTCTCATCTGGAAATACCGGATTAAACTATCACCCAAGGATATCTCTTAAAAAATGTATTTTCTTGAAAATATTATACCAAAACATATTTCCTATTGATATGGTAATATTTTCTCCAAATATTTTCCCAACATTTTCTCCAGTATGGAGAAAACAATGCAAACAAATAATTGGAATGCATCAATTTCCTGCCGTAATAATAGGTAATGTAAGCCTGAGCTGAGTATGGGCACCAGACAGATATTCAGCAGAGGAAGTTGAAATAAATGAAATGGATTTGTCAACTGAGAATAGTACTGTTCCAAAAGAATTCTACTGGGGGACACACCTATCCCCATCCTTGTCTTGCTTTCCATTCTACATTCTCAAGTAAAGACTGTGACCTCAGGATTGTCAATGGAACTGTTTTTGCTCAATATTATTCTTCTGTTTGCTCTGGGTGCTGTTCATTCCAATGTAAATATGGAGAGCAGGAAATAACCAAGTCTGTTTTTATCTACGAATGCATTGTTCCCTGGAAATATAATTATTTTGTTCATTTGAAATTGCCTTTGATCAAGCATGTTGGTAGAAGCCAGTTTTTTGTTGTTGTTGTTGCCTGCAGATGGCAGTGATTATTAACTTGTCATTCTGAATACAAAGGGTTGGTTCTACCCAGCTTCTATCTAAAGTGCTATCTTAATGGCAAGGTTTATTGTGTTCTGATAAAAATTAGTAAGATTCACATAGTACCTTGGAAGGAGGGAGCTCAATTTATATGCTTAACATGATGTCATTTAAAATATTAGGCAACCAGATGCGGAACACAAAAGGGTTATTAAACTGACATATGAGAAACATTAAATAGTGATTAAAAAAAAAGTTGAAGAGCAGGAATTGTTATTGTGGCCACACTTAAGTTATGCATCTTAGAAAATGAGATTACAAAATATAAATTATGATAAATTTTGAGCTTTAAGTTTTAGCTCCAAAACAGGATGTGGCGGTCATGGGTGATTGTTCCTTGAAGACATTGGCAAAGTACGTTCTGGAATGCAGACAACAGTGCCATCCAAATGGAAGGAATCATGAGAAAAGCTATGGGCCTCAAACTGCAAACATCACCTTCCTCTTACATGAGCTCTTGGATAATATGTGCAGTTTTAAAGTCATAAGGAAGATATAATGGAGCTGAAGAAATCTGGGAAGAGTCAGCTGCAACAGTCCAGGGAATTGAGTAGGAATCATGTGCCTGTCCCCTCAAAAGGTGGCTGTCCATCATAAAGGGGTGGGAATGTGATGAGAATCATTCTTTCAGGGTCATGGGGCACTGCTTTACCTGTGAAGGGGTTAATATAGGGCATTTCAAGAGAAGTGTTGCTTTCAAGTGGGTACACTCACAAGAGTCTGAATATGGAGAGTTTGTAGAAGATGGAAACACAAACAAATTTAAAGTGAGGTGCCCAGACATGTTATTTTCTAACACATTACAAAGGGATGAAAATGGAAGTTTTGGGGATACGCCCTTTCTCTTCTGAGGCTGAAGGAACTGAGTGAAGATAGCTCTGCTTTTCCACAAACTACTCCAGTTATGAGACAGACCATTTGAGTAGGAAGGACTTCAAGACAAACTCAGTGCCGATATATTCTTATTTTCATCAGAATTACTCATCAGGTTAGAAAGATAAATCCAAAGCATTGTACTTTCATGAAAACACACAGACACTGGATAGTCTTACTGGACGTACTTGGAGGAGATAAGCTCTTTTTGTAGATACCAGAGATCTGTGCATTAAATGCAATGACATTAGATTTGTAATTCTATGACTTCTTTTAAAGGAGAGGAAAATGAGTATCAAGATTATGAATGAAAAAAAAAGAGATTATAAAGTGGATGAATCTGAATATGAAATGTTCTTATTTGACAAAGCTATCTGGACAGGGGAGCTGCTGATTTTCTTCATTTCCTTTGTTTCTCTCTCCAAGTCAAAATTTTCTCATTATTGATCCGGAACTATTTATCAAGCCCTATTCTTAAACCAGCATTACAGGCCATCAGTAGTCTCTCAATACATGTTTATTTAGTGGGTAAATTATGATAGTTAATGGTAAGACAAAGAAGATAAAAATCATAGTTTCCATCTTCACATGGGCAGGGAGGAAATAATGAGCAAGAGAGGAACAGAATTGAAGAGATGAGATACTGATTTACTAAAGAAATAATATAATGTTTTGTATAATGTTTTGTACATCTCCCTAAGTATTGCTGTAACATCATTCTACAAATTTTGAAATGTGGTTTTATTTTTGTTCTGTTCAAAACACATATATCCCTTTTGACTTCTTCTTCAATCCATGAGTTTCTTAGATGTGTTTCAGTTTTTAAATATTTGGGCATTTTCCAGATTTCTTTTTGTTGTTGATTTCTTAATTTAATTCCATTCTGGTCAGAAATCATTTTGCATGTTTTGAACTCTTTTAAATTCATTAAGGATTTTTTTTTTCTGGTCTGTTTTTAAATTTAAAACAATTTTTTTGGCAAATAACTGTACAGAATGGGAATCTTTGGATTTGGATAGTCACTTTGTACATTGTCAAGTTAAGTAGAGCTAGCTGCTGTAACAAACAAACCCCAATCTCAGTTGCTTAACATAATATATACTTTATCTTTTTCATAGTCCAAAGTATGTTTGATGGGCAGCTTTTCCTGTGATGACTTGGGTACCCAGGCTCTTATATTTAGTGGTTCCGTTATCCTCTAGCGTAGTCTCAAATTTCCACTTGGAACAAACCTCTGTATTTTGTTGCCTAATGAGTAAAGAAAAGGAACATGGAAGATCACAGTAAAAGTAGAAGTCAAGGCTGGAAATCAGCAAAATACTCATTTTAAGAAAATTAAAACTATTGGCCAGCCAATCAAATAATAAGAAAGCCAACAGGAGGGGCGCCTGGGTGGCTCAATGAGTTAAAGCCTCTGCCTTCGGCTCAGGTCATGATCCCAGGGTCCTGGGATCCAGCTCCGCATCAGCATCGGGGGCTCTCTGCTCAGCAGGGAGCCTGCTTCCCCCACCTCTCTCTGCCTGCCTCTCTGCCTACTTGTGATCTCTGTCTGTCAAATAAATAAATAAAATCTTAAAAAAAAAAAAAAAAGAAAGAAAGAAAGCCAACAGGAAATAGCTTTTCTGCCAAAGGGAAAGAGATTTTTACCTAATATGCTGAACAATTTCATCTTCCTTTAGACTCAACATTTCTGATATAGAGTAGTCTTTGGTATTGGCTTTGTCCATTTAAAAGGAACTTAAATAATTTTCTTCCTATTGAGATCCCCTACTTCCTAGAAAAACTACTTTTTTTTGGTTTTTGTATTGTTTTCTTGTTTATTTGAGTCCCTCCATCATTTTTTCCTCATTCGTTCATTCCTCTTTCCCCATTCTGGTGGTATATCTAATAAGGCTTTCCTAACTTTAGGAAATTGTGAAAAAAATGAAAAGAAATTTAATCTTTCAAAGAATCATTAAGAATAGACATTCTCAACCTTGTTTGCACATTAGAATCACCTGGGGAGCACCTAAAATTCTTGTATCAGTGTCCCCCCCACCCTTTTTTTTAAGTTCTTTGTGTGATTTCAATATGTAGCCAAGATTGAAAGCTGATAATAGAGAGATCCATTCTCAATTTCAAGGAGTTAACTTTTAGGTGATGGTCAAATTGAAGTGAGATACATGTGTTTACAAAATTAGAGAGTTAGGTGTACCTTTGGAGCCGTTTCTCTTGGGAAACAGCCTATAATTTGTTCGGATTATCACTGTTTGAAGATGCTGTCACTGGGATATAATACATTGGTTTCCAGATGCAATTAGGTTTCTGTTTTCTCTGCAAGTCATAGCATCAACTGAGGTAATCACTCGACTGTCAAATTTGCATTCAAACCTGGAAATGAGTCTCATTGCCAGTTGAATTTTAACCGTGGTAATTAAAACATTTCATAATAAATATAATTTAAAGGAAATTTTACTTACTTTCCCATGGCCAAGATTATTAGACTGCTGGTAAAACTTTTAGAATCAGTGGTGTGAAGAAAATGCGAGAATGACGAAATAAAATTTACAGATATCTTAAACTCCCAGCCCACCTGGCATATAACTGTGGTAAAAATAAATTAATTTCAAGATTAAATTTCTGGGCCCAGAGTTAGCTTCTCAAAATAGTGAAAGTTGTGTGAATTTCCTGAATTCCACCTTTCTCACAATTCAATAAACATTAATAAAGGAACTGGAGCATTTTGTACACCTACGCGATTGGTACAGAGTTACTGCCTTTAAGATATGTTTTTACCCAACTCTTACTAATTAGAGGCTGGTTGAGTGGCTGCCTTTACTCCACTGGGGATCCTATTTTATTCTGTAACTGTCTGGGGTAGCATTACATTTTAGTCAAATGCTTTTCAGGTCATCTTTGACTTTTTATTCTCCTCTATCCCTTAACTCTGGGGTCACCAAAATAAATAATTCCTCAGTCTGGCATAGCTTTCAGATATTCTGAATTCTCGACCTTTCTACTGCTGCTTTTTGTAGATCAGGTCTTTATTACTGAACTTCCTAGCTGGTACCCCAGCTTTCATCAGCCTTTCTCTTTTTAACTTGTCCCATTCTTTTAAGAACATCACCTTCTTGGTCACCACATTCAGCAAAATCATAAATTCTAAACTCTTTTTTCTTTAAGCCTTTCATAAACAGGACATTTTCTGACTCTCCAACCCATTTCTTACTATTCCAGCCCCCACCCGTGTTGGCAATGCTGATCTTCCATAGAAAAGTCTTAAAAGAAATTTTAAAAAGGGTGGTGGTGGTTGGTACTTAAGAGTAATCATGAGTTACCTTGAAAATTGCTTCTAATGCAACACAATCTTCTGAAGATGCAGTCTAGTTAATTTTCAAAAGTACAATTCATTTATTTCCTCTAGAGCCAACTTCTCTGCCTCGGGTAAGTCACTCTACCACTTGCCTCTGCTATAAAGGTATGAGGGTAATTCCTGATCCCCATTCACTCCTGAGCAATGAGCAGTCAAAAGGAGATGATAGCCAAATAGATGTGGGGTTCATGCCAAGTTAGTGAGTCAAAAACATGTTATTGTTGTTTTTGAAATTGAATTGGAGCATGCAAACCTGATCCTATTCAGAGATCAGTTTCTCCCACCTTCAGGAAGATGATAAGTAGTGGGTCTACTTCTCCCCTCCCAGTCGCTTCCACTCTAAGGAAATGCCACGCAGGCCCAGGTGAACAGGTTTTTTTGACCTTATATCCCATTCCTCCCAGCTCTTTGGAAACAGGCTGAATGGGGAATAAACACACAGATAAGGAAAGATAGGCTTCAGACAGTGGCCAGCAGCTTGGTAGAGTCAATTGTATTTACTAACTCAGGGATTCTGAACCAAGTAACACCAAAAGACCAGCTGATGGTAACTGAAAAATGCCCAGAAAAAGGGAGGGGTTCAACATTTTCTTCACTGTTTTTCATCCATCTCCCACTTCTTTCTCTTATGTTTGTATAGCAAATCTCAGATGTCATGTTATTTCACCTCTAAATACTTCATTATACATCTTTAATAGATAAGGAATCTCTCTCTCTCTCTCTCTCTTTTTTTTTTTTTTTTTTACATTTTAACAGATTTAATAGTGTGAGGGAGGAAAATAATTTTCCCACTACCCCTCTGAGTTCTTAGTTGGGACCCATGTAATAAAAGACAGATTAACAAGAGAAAAACAAATGGAAATCTATGAACATGTTTAGTTCATATTTACATGGCAAAGATCCAGGGGAAGATGATTAATTCCCCTAGGTGGCATAGAATTCAGACTTCAACACCACCTTAATTGGGAAAAGGGAAAGAGTAAAAGGATTTTAGGAAAGATGAATGGGTCTTTGGAAAAAATAGATGAGGGGTATAGTTTGTGACTGTTTGTCAGAGTCTGGTATGGACTTCCAGTCTCCTCTCCTATGAAAAGAGTTGATCCTCTCTACATGATGAAACTCCCAAGACTATACATGTGACGTCTGAGTTCCTTTTGGAAGATCTGTACTGAGGCAAATAAGGGGAATTCAGAGAAAGCTCTTCCTGGTATTCGCCAATTTTTAAGGCCCACATTTCAAAATAATCAGTATTCCAATGCAGCATACATTGGAGTGGCATGTCCTGAACTCCTACAGTCATATTTTGGTGTGGCACATTCTGTCACCTTTCATCTCATCTAATACCCAGTCCATATTCAAGTTTCTCCAATTGTCTTAAAGATGCCTTTTTACAGTTCAGTTTGTTTGAATCAGAATCTGAACAAAACCTTCTTATTGCTTTTATTTATTCTATAACAGCCCTACTGTGGTTTTTTGTTCTGTAGAACATCCATAGCCTGGATTTGGCTGATTGCTTCTGTAAGGTGTTGTTTAACTTCTTTTGTCCATTAAATGGTCAGAAACTGGGAGTGAGAGGCTTGGATTTAGTTTTTAAGACAAGATTGCTATATTGCTACTGTTGCATACTTTTTAACACATCACCTTATGAAACACATAATGTCAGGTTGTCCCACTTTCTGAGACATAATGGCAGACTAAAATTGGCCACCTGCTCTTTGTCACACTGTCTACAGAGAGATGGAAGCTCTTCACCTTCCTTGAATCCAGAATCCAGACTGACTCCTCTATCCTGCTTGGCCAATAGATGCCACTCTGCCTTTCACAACCCAGGCTCCAGCAAGCCTGGAAAACTAGAGAATAAGTTACATTTCAGGAAGCATTCTTCCCTCTCTGACATCCTCTTTTCCCTTTTCTTCCACTGCAGGGGAGTGTTTTGATCAATTTTTCATTTATCCTACCATCATTTCTTTATGAAAATAGAAATAAATATGTATATTCGTGTATATTTATGTGTGCCTTTTTTTCTTACCCAAAAAGGCAGCACACCATAATTAGTATACTATACATAGCTTTTTTCACTTTACAAAGTAACCTGGAGATTACTCGGCATCAGAATGTAGAGATTGGTCTCATTCTGAAGGGAGTTCGTTGTGAAAAGAAATAAAACTGTGAAGCTTTGTCCTAGTACAGGTGATCATACAATGGATAGCCTTGTGTAGATACCATTTTGTATTTTAGCCAGCATGCCTTTGAGGTAGATTTCTAGGAGTGAGGTTGATGGAACTTTACTAGATGTGATAACCTGAAAGTCAGGATAATGAAGGAAGTCCGTCAGTGGAGAGTTGAGAGGGCAGTAGAAACACTGAGGAGACCGGAGACCTACACAGAGCTATGAGGTGAACCCTCCCAGGGCCACAGTCAGGGCAAAAGTTCTTAGAGCCAGTTGAGTGCCCATGAGTGTTGGATTCCAATCTTAGATCCAATTCAACTGCATCCCTGCAAATCATTTTCTCCAGGCAACTTAAGTGGATCTCTGATCCTTGGAAATGAAAAGAGTGTAACAAAAGTAGTTAGAGAGAAAAGTACATTGCAAAGGTACTGTTAGTACTATTCTAATAAATTTCGCCTAATCTTCAACATTTTACTAGAAGAATTTCAAACAGAAAAGTGGAAAGAATAGTGCAACGAACATCTCTATGTCCTCCATCCAAACTCAACAATTGTTAGCATTTTTCACACATACATTTTTTTTCTGTTGAGTAATTTGGAACTAAGTTTCAAAATCATGACACCTCACTCCCTAAATACATCAGAATGCATCTTCTTAGATATTCTCCTAGATAACCATGACACTGTTATTAGAACAAAGGTAATTAACAATAACTTCCTAATACTACCTGATATCTCATCCATATTCAAATTTCATTATTTATAAAATGACATTTCATTCCCTTCTTCTCGAGGTATATTCAACCAGGGTATATGCACTGGGACATACATATGAAACATGAATTCATGTTCAGGAAGTATGTTTCACTGTATATTTTATTAAGTTTTATTAGAAAGGGTTTTAGCTTTTTGTTGAATAAATTTTAGCATTCATTGAGAAGATCAAGTGTCTTTTCTCCCCCGATCCCTTCATATAATTTAATATGAATAGATTCCAATAATAATATTTCATTTAATTTCTTAAATAAGCTCTAATTTGTTATGACATGTTTGTAAAAGTTGCTGTTGGATTTTGTTTGCTAATATTTGATTTAAGGTTTTTGCAATGCTATAAGAGGGAGGAGTCCATGGCTTTCTTGTATGTGTATGTGCATAACCTTCATCAGGTTTTGGCATGAATGTTGTTCTCAGTTCAGTAAAAAAAATTTAGAAGTTTTCTTTTTCTTCTTTATCTATATGTTAGCACATTTAAAATTGATTGATATTATCCCCTTTGAAGCCTGGTAGATTTCCCTTATGATGACTTGTGCTTTCATGGGATAGGGATAGTTCTTTGGGTTTTGTTTTTGTTTTGTTTTGTTTTTGCTGTTTCTTCTAGAGAAGTGATATGTTTAAACACATTTTTAAAAAACTTCACTGGGGTTAGCTTTGGGAAATCAGATTTTCCTGGAAAATTATCAATTTCTTCAAGGTTTTCAAAGTGTTTGTTCATTGGCATACAATTGTGAGGTTATCTCCTAGGATTTTTAATTTTCCCTGTTTTGATGGTTACTTCCACCTTGAAATTTCTTATTTTGGGTATATGTCTTGAAGATCTTCAAATTTCCCCTTTTTCTCGGAGAGGTTAGCTAGTGATTTGTCAATTTATTTGATCTTTTCAAATAACCTTTTCTCTATTTTAAGTGTTCTTTTTACTGACATTAATTTGTACTTTTGTTAATTTAGTCTTTCTGATTTTTTTGTGGGGGTTCCTTTTTTAAAATTTTTTTGAGTTGGTTATTACATTAATTTTCATTTTATCAATATTTGTTGTTATCCATTTCCTCCTCATCACTGATTTAATTGCACCCCACAGATTTTGATATATGGTATTCTCATCAGTCTTTCTTAAGATTTCTGCAATTTCAGTTTGTTTTTCTACCTTGACCCAAGAATTGTGTCATATTGAATTTTTAAATTTCCATGCAGAAGGATCTTTAAAAACTTTATTAGGAATTTCTGGTTCATTGCACCATGATTAAATAATATTTTTGATTATTTTTACTTCATGAGACTTCATGAAATTTTCTTTGGGAGTTAATATATGGCCAATTTTTAGGAGTGTTCCCTGTTTGGTAAACTTGGGAAATAACATTATTAAGTTTTTGTTTATTCTTGCTTCTCCTTGTGGTTTCTGAGTTTGAAGGTTGCTGTTCTGTTATTTGCATACACAGACATATTATGGCTTTTTGTAGATGTGGCCTTCAGCATGAAAACTTGCTCTTCTTTGTCTTGTTTAATGCTTTATGGCCTTAATTCTACATTGTCAGGTGTCTCAGTCAAGTTGTGGTTTGCATTCTCCTAATGTCTCTTTGCTAATCTTTTTACTGTCAATCTTTTATCTTGTATTCTGCAGCTATGCTTTGCTTTTTTGTGAGTTTCCCTGAACATTTAAATAAGTCTTTTTCTGATTATAAGAGCAGTATGTGCTCACTGTAAAACAATTGGGAACTACAGAAAATACAAGGAAAAAAGCAAGCAATCACTTCTAATCCTCTACTCCAAGGGCAACTGCTTTTAGCATTGTGCTGTATTTCATTTAGTTGTTTTTTGGTTCCTTATAAAACATTTGTTATACAATATTTCTATTTTAGATGTTGCCTATTTAGCATTACTCTTCAGTACATGAATTATGTTTTCCACTTGTTTTCAGAACCATCAAATGCAATGTATTCACTATTTGTTTCCCCACAATCAAGCATTCATAATGCCCATTAAGTTATTTATACCCAAGTACATATAGGATTTTTAAAAAACTTTCATAGGATTTCTCGTCACAAATGTGAATGCTACAGGTTTTGTGATTATGTAGAATATTCTTTTTGTTCTCTGGTCTGACTGGCCTCTTCAATGGTGGGTCACAATGAGGAGTGACCACATAAGTTATCCTTCAAACTGGGACTCCCTTAAAGTGAAGGTAGCACTATTAATATTTAGCTCAGGATAACAGGCATAAACTAAGAATGTCCAGGAAAGACTGGAATCTATAATCATCATGTAGATGGAGAGTTCTTCCCTAAGGATGCTTCTAGACACTCCTCTTGGTAAGCTGCTGACATTCTGATACAGTTGAGAATGATGGGGTTTCAGATAATTTCTATCTCTTTCTTTTTATGTACATATTCTTCCCTCACAGCAATATGATTCTTGCCTAGCTAATTGACTGTTTTTGTGAAACTAGTCAGGAATTGTCTATTTGTTATCATTATTGATCTTGTTTTGATGTTCTTCAACTTCTACGTTGGTCTTCATGATGAATACAAGGATTTGAAGAAGTTCTTGGGGGGATAACTTGTCTCTTCATTCATCTTTCTGGGTTATCTGCTCAATATCTTCCTTGATCCAATGGCCTTTGTCATAATCTTGGCCTCTTTTTATATATTCTTGTATGTAGTGACATACTGAAGAGGCTGGAGAGACCCATATCAGATGTGTCTTCAATCTGAGATGCATCTGTGAGCTCAAACTTGCCTAGCATATGGTTATTCTTGGTTGTTGCCCATTCAGCTTCATAGACCTGAATGAGCATAACAGGCTGATCATTAAAGATAAAGACAGTTTGTGCCTTTACAGTGTGGTGAGATCAGCAGTTAAAATACCAGGGAACAACAAGGGCTACATTGACCCCCAAACCCTAGACATAGTCAGATTTTTCTTCAACTACGATGTTTGCCTGCACTTCTACCATAAGTAATAGCCTCATTGGTGTGTAAAGTCCACCTTAAATTCTTACTTCTGAGGAAGTCCTGAAGGAGCTTCTGAGTCTTGGGGATATGGGCAGAGCCAGTGACCAAAATGGTCATCGACCTGTAGCTTGTCTTCATTCAATTTCATGAAGGGTTTTTGCCACATGGTCCAGCAAACTACAACAGAGCTGGTATTTAGTTATCAAAATGGATCTATGTGGGGAGCCTGGGTGGCTCAGTCAGTTAAGTGCCTGCCTTAGCTCAGGTCATGAACCTGGGGTCCTGGGATTGAGCCCCATGTCAGGTTCCTTGCTTAGTGGGGAGCCTGCTTCTTCCTCTTCCTCTGCTGCTCCCCCTGCTTGTATTCTTTTTCTCTCTGTCAAATAAATCAATAAAATCTTTTAAAAAATGGATATATGTAGGGGCACCTGGGTGGCTCAGTGGGTTAAAGCCTCTGCCTTCAGCTCAGGTCATGATCTCAGGGTCCTGGGATCGAGCCCCACATCGCTCTCTCTGCTCAGCAGGGAGCCTGCTTCCCTTCCTCTCTCTCTGCCTGCCTCTCTGCCTACTTGTGATCTCTGTCAGATAAATGAATAAAATCTTTTAAAAAATGGATATATATAAATTAGATGTAGATGAAATTAATCTAAATGTTGTCTAGGGTGCTGAAAGAGTAGGTGTTTAACGTGTTCACGAGCATTAAAGAAGCATCAGATAGCCTTCTTGTTCCTACTAATGTCCTTATGTTTCCCTTGACCTTGATATTGAAAAGGTTGACCTTTGGTTAAGGAACTTTTCTTCACCCAAGCAGATGTCTTTCCTCCCTAGCTGAAGACTAGAAATGAAGAATTTATTCTTCAAAAGGAAGGATTAATACATCAAAAAACACCACCTCCTGTGTCAGAAATGAACACATTTCATTTGACAACAACTATCTTCTTTAAGCCATGTGTAGGGCCAGTGGCATTTGGCTCTCTGATAATGCTAAGATCAGTGATGTTTCTAGAAGTGTTTGTGCCCTGGCACTGGGAGTCATTAAAGCTCTGCGTGATGTGCCAGCTTGCCAAAGTAATCCCCTGAAATTCTATTAATTTTGTTCAAATGAAACTTTAAATAAATGAATAGTTTTTAATCTCCTTATACTCCTATATTTTTTGGCCTGCTTGTCTTACTGGAGAGTTGAGTGATTAAATCTATGTTAATTGCACACTTGACACCAAAAATCATGTTGTGGGGTTGGTTCTAACTTGATTATCTGCAGTATCTGGGATCAATCATTTAATGTCTATAAAAATGACGTAGCATTGGTGATCGTCTTTTCCTGAGCATTGGCAATGAACTCAACCACGTCTTCTCGGAAGACACTCTCTTAGGAATCTATGGATGGAGGATCAGAGCCCACCATGTGTTTCTTCAACATGGCTTCTTGAGATGACTGACCTGGCTCAATGAAGAAAGACATAGATACTTATGCATTCAGTAGCTTATAATTTCAAAGATAAAAGTAGAAAATATACAAGAACTAAATGGTAAACCTGATTCAGGAATTTGTATTCTCATGTGTTTCTTTAGGCCTTATGTTCACTTAAAAATTTTTAAAGCTTATATATATTTTTATTGCTTATTGTCTTCAACCTGTTTTTCTCAGTCAGTGTTTTATCTGTGAGATCCATCTATGCTGAGGTGTGTACCTCCAATTCTTTTCCCGTTGCATAGCATTTCCTTGTTCGAACGTATCTGAATTTATTTGTTCATTTTTCCATTTTCCTGGTGATGTATTAAGTTGTTTTGATTTCTCCCATTATTACAAACAGTGCTGCTGTGATTAAGAAAGAAAGGATCAATGGATTGAATTATATTAAAATAAACACTGCATCAAAAGCTTTTGAAGAAAGTGGAAAAGACAATTTATTGAATATAATTCCAGTGTGTACAACCAACAGAGGGTTGGTATTCAGGATGTAAAAGGACTTTACAAATCAATAGGAAGAAGATTAAAAAACTCTGTTGAAAAATGGGAAAGGTATGAGATAATTTACAGAGGAGCAGAAGATTAAACTTGAGAAACCAATAAAACATTAAAAGATACTCCACCTCACTACGTATCAACAAAAATGCAAAAAAAAAAATTACTGTATCTAACACACTACAAAAATTTAAAAAGCATGATAAGCCCAGTGCTGGTAAAGATATGGATTGATGAAAACCTTTTACTCAGATCAAGGGAATTTGAACAGATACATTCATTTTGGGAGAAAATTGGCAATATCTAATAAACTTAAAGATAAGAAAAACCCCTGACGAAGTATCTCCCAGACTGAGAATGTAACTTAAAAAACTCTTTCTCGAGTATTCAGGGAAATATATGCAAATGTTCTTAACAGTTTTTCAGCAAGCATTGTTCCTTTATCATAATTCAGATCACAATCGCCATACTAATTTTTCAATTAGAATGACTTAGCTATCTCAATATTTATTCATCAGTGTATGTTAAGATGAAATAAGATAAAAAAAGCTTTGGCGGTCAGCAAAAATACCCAATGATTCTAACATTATTCATTCATTTTTTAAAAAGATTTGATTTATTTATTTGTGGGAGAGGCAGAGAGAGAGCATGAGCAGGGGGAGCAGCAGAGGGAAAGGGAGAAGCAGACTCTGCGGTGAGCAGAGAGCCTGACATGGTGCTGGATCCCAGGACGGTGAGATTATGACCTGAGCCAAAGGCAGATGCTTAACTGCTTAACCCAAGTAGCTGCCCAGGCACCCCTACTGTGTCCTAAGTAGCATATTAGTCCTGGAGTGAATAAAACATAATATTACTGGTTATTAATGTAAGTTTTAAAAAATTACTCAAACAGTCCCATCTCTGCTCTCATAAGCCTTCCTGTCCCAGAAGGCAAGTTTCAACTTGGCAGGAAGTGTAACATTTTCTGGATTAACCCACCCCAGCCTCCTGTCATCTGTCTCTTGTCATAATGATGCTGTGTCACGCTGGCTGATGGTAATCAGTGCTATAGGTTTTGCCTACCTGTCTCCTGGGCTCTCATCTGTAAAGAGACATTAAAGACATCCATTCAACCACTAGCAGGAAATGAATACCAGACATAGAACAGCTTGCAAAATTACAAAGCACAGACAGGAATAATTCCCTGAAGTTCCATCCTTCCGGCTATTTATTCCATTCTTGACGTCTAAGATGTGGAGGAAATAAGTATAATAAAACATGATAAAGAAAGAAGGGAAGGGAAAACATTGCTTCAGTCCTCTTAGCACATTAGCTCATACACTGATCCTGAAGTATTTTAGTGGGGGAATGAAATATGTTATTTTATTTTATTTTAAGATTTTATTTATTTATTTAACAGAGATCACAAGTAGGCAGAGAGGCAGGCAGAGAGAGGGGGAAGCAGGCTCCCTGCTGAGCAGAGAGCCTGATGTGGGGCTCAATTCCAGGACCCTGAGATCATGACCTGAGCTGAAGGCAGAGGCTTAACCCATTGGGCCACCCAGGGGCCCCTGGAATGTGTTATTTTAAAGTTTTTCCTTTAATTGAGAGAAAGATATTGACAACATTTTTTCCCATTTGTCAAATGCAGTGTCCTATATATTTCAGCATGACAAACATAATTTTTCTCTTCCACATGTTTACCAAATTGATGAACGCTTCTGTCTCAGTTGGCAAATTGGATTTTAATCTGATAAGGTTGATTGCTGGCCTGTGGTATTCATCTCATTAAATCTGACAACTGGATGAGGCATTACAGTCAAGCAATGTCCTACTTTCATTTAGAGATGGATACTTTTTGTGAAGTTTTTTTGAGGGGGAGAACAACCTCAGACTATAGGTGGCATGAAAAATTTTCTGCTTTGACAGAATGATCCCACCTGTAGCATATGTGTCCCAACTATGCACTTCTGGCTGGATCTCTCCTACTTTTATGTAGCAGCAATGAGGAGCAGACACATTTTGCTTCTTTTTGATTTTTTTCCAAACCGGCCAGACTCGGGATGGTCATCAACATTCAGAGCAGACATTTGTTAATTTCATAGTGTCAGGGCTGGGAGGAGAGCAGGGGTACATTGAATATGTTACATCTTCTCTAGCTTTACTAGATCACTTTGTGGGAGAATTTCTGCCACCAACAGTGACCTCCCTTTGCCCTACCGCTGCAGAAGGCCCTACTTCTTGGTAGTATGTCTCTTTTATTCCGATGTACTATGTGTTGTTAGTCCTCTGCAGAAGCAGAATGGGCTCCACGTAAAATTTTGTTTTGATGTCAAGACTGATGATGCCACACACACATATTGGCTGTAACAGGTTTATTAATTATATAATGACACTCTCTAGGGAGAGCAGGGCTTGAGGAGGCCAAGAAAAGAGACCGACTTGGGGTTTTTATGGTGGTTGGGGGGGTGGGGCTGTGGTGAGTTTTCCTCCACACAGGCATGAACTTCCGGAGTTCAACTTTTCAGAGAGCCAAAGGAAGGAACATCCGGGGTTTCTTCTGAGTGTGCCCAGATGTGAGACACTTGGGAAAGAGGCTTACAACTCGTCGGCAAACCTAAAAATAAGGAGTCAGACTCCCTATTATACCATGTGTGTCCTGGGCTTCTATCAGAGCAAAACCATCCCCTACTCCTTAGATGAGGGAAAATAAGGAACAAGTCACTGTTTTTACAAAGACACGGACGCTTAGAAATCGCATCCATACCTGATGTACAGAGCACAAGTCAGTATTTCTTCAACTTGGGGCCATTTTCTCTATTGACTTGCTTTTTTTTTTTTTTTTAAGATTTTATTTATTTGAGAGGGAGAGAACATAAGTGTGCATGAGTCGGGGGAAGGGACAGAGAGAGAGAGAGAGAAGCAGACTCCCTGCTGAGCAGGGAGCCCCATGCAAGGCTGATCCCAGGACCCTAGGATCATGACCTGAGCCAAAGGCAGATGCTTAACTAACTAAGCCACCCAGGTGCCCCTTCAACAGTTACTTGTAAGATCATGCATTGTATTAAGTTTTCCTTAACTTCAACATTTATGTGCATTATTTTTCATTGGTCAAATCTCTTAGCACCTAGTGTGGTCAAGGAAAGTGAAAATAAAATATGTATTTATTAACCCAACCTTATTAACAGTTTTAAAATGAGCTCTCAATGGAGAAGATATTTGCAAACGACATATCAGATAAAGGGCTAGTATCCAAAAGCTATAAAGAGCTTATCAAACTCAACACCCAGAGAACAAATAATCCAATCAAGAAATGGGCAGAGGACATGAACAGACATTTCTGCAAAGAAGACATCCAGATGGCCAACAGACACATGAAAAAGTGCTTCACATCACACGGCATCAGGGAAATACAAATCAAAATCACAATGAGATACCACCTCACACCAGTCAGAATGGCTAAAATTAACAAGTCAGGAAATGACAGATGCTGGTTGAGGATGCGGAGAGAGGGGAACCCTCCTACACTGTTGGTGGGAATGTAAGCTGGTGCAACCACTCTGGAAAACAGCATGGAAGTTCCTCAAAAAGTTGAAAATAGAGCTACCCTATGACCCAGCAATCGCACTACTGGGTATTTACCCTAAAGATACAAACGTAGTGATCTGAAGGGGCACGTGTACCCGAATGTTTATAGCAGCAATGTCCACAATAGCCAAACTATGGAAAGAACCTAGATGTCCATCAACAGATGAATGGATAAAGAAGATGTGGTATATATATATACAATGGAATACTATGCAGCCACCAAAGAAATGAAATCTTGCCATTTGCAACAACATGGATGGAACTAGAGGGTATTATGCTTAGCGAAATAAGTCAATCAGAGAAAGACAACTATCATATGATCTCCCTGATATGAGGAAGTGGAGATGCAATGTGGGGGGTTGCGGAGTAGGAAAAGAAAAAAATGAAACAAGATGGGATCGGGAGGGAGATAAACCATAAGAGACTCTAAATGTCACAAAACAAACTGAGGGTGGCTGGGAGGAGGGGGTTAGGGAGAGGGTGTGGGGTTATGGACATTGGGGAGGGTATGTGCTATGGTGAGTGCTGTGAAGTGTGTAAACCTGGCAATTCATAGACGTGTACCCCTGGGACTAATAATACATTACATGTTAATAAAAAAATTAAAAAATGAGCTGTCAATTTAAGCAATAAACCTGGTTCCAAACAATACTATTCACAGACTATTTGAGGAGATAGAGGGTGGTGCTAAGACAGGGTAGTATTCTCTTCTGTAGGACTGCTAGAGAATCCAAAATAGGAAAAATAATTGCATGTGCAGAGAGGAACATCTTTCTCTCCTCTTATTAGAAAGGATGAAGGGTTTCGAGACAGGACGGAGGAAATCATTCAAGATATAAACCAGACAGAAGGGATTCCTGGGATTTGTGGGGAGATCCAGCCCAGAGGCTACGGTAGGTGGAAAGTCCGGGTGCTGCCACCAGAGATGGGGAGACATGTCTGAAGTCACTGCAGGTGAGAGATCTGCTGGGGCTGGAGCAGCCCGGGGACAGGCTCTTCCTTCCCAGGCAGCGGGAGCAGCCCCAACCCTGCGCAGAGGGAGAAGACAAGCTTCAGCATGAAGAGGATGAAAGAGAGGCCGGCAAGGGCTTCTGTGGATTTTGTGAGGCTCAGGAAGAAGACGATGGCTAAGAGACTCACTAACAAGCATGTTAAATAAAAATCTGAGGGGACAGATGAAAATGTCCTAGGAAAAAATATGAAATGGATCCACTGAAGTCACACTTGATATCAGGTACCAGTAGATGTATAAAAGTGAAGACGCCTAGTAATTCTTAGGAGCAAAACAACAGAATAAATGGGTAACAAAATTCCAGATTATATTCATCTATATGTTCACCCATTCAATCCTTTATGGAGTGCGTATTGTGTACCAAGAACTGTTGTAGGTATGAGGAATAAACAGGTGGGGAAGATGGAGAATCTTCCTTGAGAAGCTTATGGCCTAGGACAGTGCTTAGAAGAGGGTAGGGATGAGTTCTTGATGAGGGGCAAGTCCCAGGAAAGCCGGGAGACAGAAAACCAAACATACCCCAAGATTATGTGTACATAGGTTTTAGGAAGAGGGGTGCTTTTTTATAGGGACCTGAGTATGGATTTTTTCTAGAAATAAAATAGACTTTATAAAATATAGAAAGGCAACTTGAATGTTAGCTTTCCTACTCCTTCTAGACCTGGGTGAAATGGATATAAAATTTAGTTTCTGGTGAATTCCTAAAGGGAGGAATAAGGATGGAGCTAATTAAAAATCTTGAGGTCGTTTCATCTGTGGAGTCTTGGATCCTAACCACTTCAACCAACATGTGAAATTCTACTCTTGCTCACTTTCCACCTCTGCATACCAAGCATTTTTCACTTTAAGAAGGTTTGGGTCCCTGAACTCAACACTGGCAAGGAGAAACAACTATGATTAACTTAGAATAGGGTTTCTGCAAAACAGAAGAGCATAGGGGAAGGGAAGGAAAAATAAAACATGATAAAACCAGAGAGGGAGACAAACCATAAGAGACTCTTAATCACAGGAAACAAACTGAGTGTTACTGGAGGGGAAAGGAGCAGGGAGACAGGGTAACCGGGCGACAAGCATTAAGGAAGGCACGTAATGCAATGAACACTGGGTATTATATATGACTGATGAATCACTGACCTCAACCTCTGAAACCAATAATACATTATATGTTAATTAGTTGAATTTAAATTAAAAAAAAAAAAAAAGATTTCTCAAGCCTGGTCCTATTGACATTTGGGGCCAGATACTTTGCCATGGAGGTTGTCCTATGCACTGTCAGATGTTCAGTGACATCTTGGGACTCTACCCATGAGATGCCAGTAGCAACCCCTCCCCTGCCCAGTTGTGACAACCACATGTCCCCTGGGAGTCGAATCACTCTAGGTGAGAACCATTGGCTTACATCACTCATTCTTCCCTGCAGCAAGGTTTTACACAGAAGGGAGGGGAGTGGGATGGTGTGTAAAGGATATTGAGGGGGTGGTAAACATTGTCAGGTCAGCGCCATCATGTCACACAACTCCAGGGGGCACTCTTTACAGTGTGCTCTACTTAACAGCACCCATAGCGCATCTCCCCTATGAAGGGACCTCCTTGAGTTACTTGACACACAAGTATCATGATAGTAACCTAGCCAACACACAAGCTCCACTCTCTTCCCCAGTAGGAGACACACACTCTGGTCAGAAGGGTCCGCCCAGGTACAGCTACAAATTAGCAAAATTCATCTCCTGTGCTTCCTTCCCCATCTATACTGTTTTCTTCAAATTTTCCCACCAACTCCTACCCTCAGGTTTCCTTGTACTCACTGCCCTCCTCTCAAGAATAAAGTTCTCTGGCTGTCACCAAAAACCTACTTTGAATCAGTATAATGGATCTGAGGAGGGGCTGATAAAGGTTAATCTCTAAGAGTGGAAGCACAGGCCCTATAACACTTGATTGTAGTGATAATGACAGCATTAGCTAATACACTGGTCACCAGGCAGTCTTTGTAGTTTATGTTCAATTTTAACTATTATCGTAGGAGGTACGTGCCATGGCCATTTCCACAAAGGAAAACATGGAGAGGTTAAGGAAGTTTCCCAGTGTCAAACAGTTAATATATTGGTAATGGAGGGGGAAATCAAACCCAAGTGGTCCAACTCTAGGGTGTGGGTTCCTCACCATCTTCCTGTCCAATGGCCCCTCAAATGGTATCTCACACATAATCACTGTGCAGGTAAACATTTTTTGCACTCATGTCTAGGGTTGGCCTTGCTCAGCTTGAGCACTAGATCAGAGACAGAACTGAAGTTGGAGCTGAGATCCACTGTCAGGGCTTGAGATGGGGGCTCAGGAGGGCCAGTGGGAAGCGCCAGCTAGATAGGTTGACACCGGGGAAGTCTCAGGGTCAGACCTGAATGGGATTGGATAAATACCTGGAACACCTACATATGATATGGGCATGGGGGGGGCCTGAACCAGGCTTGAGAGGGAACACAGAACACCAGACCCAAAGTTGCAAAGTCTCAAACAGAAAGCCAAGCAGTAGACCACAGCACGGTGTGGCCTCCACTGAGGGCTCAGAGTCTGGGACCTGAGTTAAAGGTAGAGTGTGGAGACCAACTCTATTTGCTTGTTCCATCTTGTCCTGCAGCATGGCACAATCCAGGTTTTCTTGGGGTGACAACCACAAAAAAGAAAAGAAGACTAGGCTTCTGTCCATCCCTGCAAGTCGACCTACTTCATAGCCATAGGGGCAGATAGAGTTCTCAGTTACACAACGGTTGTGATGTCGGGAAACTGAAAAAACACGTTTAGCCCCCAAATGTCTCCCCTATATGCCTCTTATGGAGTGTAAAATTTCACCCTCAGCGATTCATTTGTCTGGATTAGAGCTCGGGCGCACGTCCATGAACATGTGATGGGGAGCCATCCTTTCTCATGGTACCTTTAGAGAAGACAAGTTTCCATTGAGAAAACGGAATGAACCCTTGTGGATGGGGCACAGAACAGGTGGGTTTGATGGTGGCATGAAAGGGAAAGACAGACTCTGGGTAGTTAATAAATGCTCAGCAAGAGCGAGGCCAGGGCCCAGCTGTGGTAATTCATTCAGCAGGAAGCTGGGAATGAGAAGAGGAACAGAAAAGGACATTGGGTGTGAGGTTGGGGGTCGGGATGTACCAAAACCTAACTTGGTAGTGACCTTAACCTTGGGGGGATTCCAATCCTTTGATTGGGTTCTTTATTGAGCTTTGTTTTCATTTTTTCTCCATTAACCATTTGCTGTTGTATTTTAAATTGTTTTGCAGTTTGGGGTTACCTTCTCTTTCTCTGTGCCCATTGGGTGTGACACATCCCTTGTTTGAGTAACTAGGACCAAAAATTTCCCTGTGAGACATCCTTGCCAATTTCCAGGGAGTTCAGATGTTTTCAAAAACTAAAACATCCTTTGGCAGTCGTGGAGGAGTGTTTTGCAGCAAAAAGCTTCTTTATGATATAGTGTGGTATCATTTTACCAAATGCTATTTCAGCTCTGGGTATTGTGCACAGAAAGGACAGGAAAATCGTTCCAGTGGTGGCAATAAAACTTGGAGCATTTTTGCACTTAACCATTAAACACAGAATTGTAGGTATTTAAGCAGAATACCAAGTGGGAGAGCCAGCTGTGTACAGAAACAAGGACTATTCAAGAAAGCCAGTCACTCTATAGATACCACCTGAGGTTCAGTAATGAGAACAGTCAGTAATGCCTATGCTGGGATGGATGTTTTATTAATGCCATGTCACTGATCGTTTCAGAAATGTCCTTAAAAAATGGCTTCTGCCACATTCTGTGAAATTGAGGTATACCAGAGAAATGTGGGAATAGCCAGTTTGGGGGTGTGTGGGGCCTCTTTTGCAGAGATACACGGAGAAGCTGTGGTGTGAGAATGGCTGAGTAGAGCTAGGGGACAGTGCTTGCTGGGGCTGGTGGTACCCAAGGGAAAATGCCAGGAAGGAGGAGAGAGGCTCTAGGTCAGGAGGGTTAGTGCTGCAAGGGAAGGCAGGAGCATGGTCACAGCTGAAGGGTTCCACACTGAGTGTGACATGTACACTGTAAGGACTTTATCTAGGTTTTTGTTTTGTGTTTTTTTTTGGGGGGGAGGGGCAGAGAGAGAGGGAGAGAGAGAATCTCCATGCTCAGCACTTAGCCTAACTCAGCTCCATCTCATAATCCTGAGATTACAACCTGAGCTGAAATCGAGAGTCTGACGCTTAACCGACTGAGCCACCCAGGCACCCCACCTTATCTAAGTTCTTAAAGAAGAATCATTCCCTCAGAAGCCCTGCACACAGCATTCTATTTTAAGTATTCCTGCTTCCTCCCCCCAATAGATTCTTTTTTTTTTTTTTTTTTTTGACAGAGAGAGATCACAAGTAGGCAGAGGCAGGCAGAGAGAGAGGAAAGGAAGCAGGCTCCCCACTGAGCAGAGAGCCCGATGTGGGGCTGTATCCCAGGACCCTGGATCATGACCTGAGCTGAAGGCAGAGGCTTTAGCCCACTGAGCCACCCAGGTGCCCCTAGATTCTTAACCTTCAATTAAATTAATTAGAAATATTTTGGATGTACAAAAGGGGATTAAGAGGCTAACCCATATATTCCTTACTCTGCTTAAGAAAGAACACAATACAGACTGTGGAGGCCCATCTCCAGAGGTAAGCAAAGGACTGTCTCGAATTTCATGTTTATCATTACTAGTAATGTTGTTCTATGGCTGTGACATACACAGATATTTATGTACAATATATACTATCTTTTTGCATATTTTAAAATTTTAATAAAAGGGTATGTACTTTCTCAACATTCAAAAGATTTCTAACATTTTCTCAACATTGTGTTTCTGAGATTAAGTCATTTTAATTATTGTATAGTATTCTGCTAAGTATTCCACAATTCTTTATTCATCCTTCTGCTGATGGATATGCATGAGTTTTTCTAAGGTAAATGCCTAAGAATTGAAATTCTAGACCATAGATTTTGTATATCTAAAGTTTTCCGAGGTCATTGCTGGGGGTGTGGGTGGCATTCTTGTTAACTTGTAGGAGTTATTTATTTGTTCTATTTACTAACACTTTTTTAGTTATGTGCTTAGTGATCAGTGGTTTGTCTTTTAATTTATGAGGTCTTCAATAAATAGACATTTTTAATGTAGTTGAATTTATTTATCTTTCCTTTTGAATTGTGTTGCTTTTTTAAAAAAACTTGTGTAATATATCTTTTAATTCCTCAGGATCATAAAGATATTCTTTTAAATTATCTTCCAAAGTTTGAAGTTTTAATTTCAAACATTAATTTGGTCCTCAATCCATTTGGAATTTATTGCTGTGTATACTATGAAGAACCAATGAACATATTTTATATGAATGGCAAGTTGTACCAACAAATTTTAAGAGCCCATCCTTTTTCCACTAATATGCAGAGTCTACTTCTAGATATGAGTAGTATATTCTCAGTATCTGCATTCTGGGCTCTTTGTATACATATTTATCCTCATGCCAACATCACAATAGATTAATTACTATAGCATTATAATAAATCTTGATATTGGAGATATTTTTGATATAGGAGTAATTTAGTTTGGATAGTACTTCAGCAAAAGAAGGCATCAAATTATATATATAGTTATTTTCCTCCAAAAGCTTGCTTTTATTCTATAAAATTATTTTGGTTATTATTATTATTTGCCTTTTGCTTCCCCATATAAATTCTATGAGAGAGCTTTAAAACTCTTTCAAAAATTCTATGGTGAAGAGTTAGGCAAAGCTTGTTGTAAGAGAATGCAATTACTTCTTCTGAAGCAGAAATGTGATTGAACTTAAAACAACGAGATACCACTACACACCTATTAAAACAGTAAAAATCCAAAATACTGACAACACCAAATGCTGGTGAAGATGAAGAGTGACAGGAGCGTTCCTTCACTACTGATGGGAATGCAAAATGACATAGCCACTTTGGAAGACAGTTGACAGTTTGTTGCACTTATCACATGATCCAGCAATAGAGCTCCTTGGAGTTTATCCAAATGAGTTAGAAACTTATGTCCAAACAAAAACCTGCACACAAACATTTACAGCAGCTTTTTTCGTAATGGCCCAAACCTGGAAGCAACCAAGATGTCCTTCAATAGATGAATGGATTAACAAACTAAAGTACCTCCAGGCAAGAGAATATTATTTAACGATAAAAAGAAATAGGTTATTAAGTCACCAAAAAAGACATAGAGGAATCTTAAATGCATTTTGCTAAGTGAAAGAAGCCAGTCTGAGAAGGCTACATACTTTGTGATTCCAACCATATGACATCCTGGAAAAGGCCAAACTGGATATAGTGAAAAGATCAGCAGTTGCTAGAGGTTCTGGGGTTGCATGAATTTAAAAAAGCATTATGGGAGAACTTTCAGAATCAGGCAATGAGATTGAACTAGATTGAGTTGGATGTCTCTTTTATTTGCTTTCATGGCACCTTGTTCTCACACAGAATGTGAGATTTATCTTATTGTATTGCTCTCCGTTAGGGTGTAAGTTTCTTGGGTGGGGGTTGCCCAGTTTTATTTATTATTTTACTATAAGTGATGGCAGAGAACTTGATACTTGTTGGTTGCTCAAAAATTTGTGAATTAATGTGTGACTCTAATGATGTGATGTCATAAACATTTTTAAGGGAGCTGGGAGAGGTTAAGAAATGAAAAATAGAAAAATAATGCTCATTACCATGAAGAAATGGGATAAAAACGAAACAATAAAATGCAAACCTTAAGTCATAGCATATTTGCCACTGTCACATTTTATGTTGAGACATGAGGGTATTGCTTTCATGGGGTTCATCTATTCCCACAAAAATAAATTAGCAATATGAATATGCTGTCATGAATTTTTGAAAGTGTCTTCCAGAAAACATCTGAGGTACAGGCAAACATTCTTCCTTTGAGGGGTGCCTGGGTAGCTCAGTTGGTTAAGCATCTGCCTTCAGCTCAGTTCATGATCTCAGGTCCTGGGATCGAGTGGAGTTGGGCTCCCTGCTCAGTGCAGAGTCTGCTTCTCCCTCTCTTTCTTTGCCCCTCCCCTCATGCTCTCTCTCTCTTTTTCTCACATAAATAAATAAAATCTTAACCAACTGAGCCATCCAAATGCCCGTAAATAAAATCTTAAAAAAAATTATTTGTTTAATAAAAAATTCCTCCCCTAAAACAGCTAACTTGAAAATGTTAGTAAGCATTGCATTTAATGGAAATTACATAATGTGGATTAGGCTTTTAGATGAAAACACTTAGGTATAATTTTTTTTTCCTTCTTTGCTTATATTTAAATGCTGACTGGCTCAGATTATTCTAACTTTATGTAGAAATCGACTCTATTCTCTACAATGACTTCTTATTTTAACCTCTCTCTTTTTTTTTTTTTTTTAATTCCCCAATGAATCACTAACTCCCCACTCCTCACTCCTAACCAGGATTATCTCTCATTTACAGAAATCAAAAAAGGGACAAGATAAACCACTAACTGGAAAAAAATATTTTCAAAACCATGGGTAACTAACAAGGGGTTAGGATCCAGGATATGTAAAGAACTCACAAGAATAAAGAAGAAGGCAGCCAAGTCAGTAGAGAAAATGATCAAAAGAATAGAAATGCTATTTAATATTGCAGAGAGATTCCATCAAACTGGCAGAAGTTAGAAAGACTGAGAATGCCATAGAGCTGTGGGAACTGTTGTCTGCTGCTGGTGAGAACACAAATTGGTGTGACTACTTTGGAAAACCAGTGTGTATTACTTAGTAAAATTGAGTATGACCCAGCCTTTCTGCTACTCTGTATATACTCTCAGGAGTCTTTGGCACACTTGCACTAAGAGACTGGTACCGGAATGTTGACAGCAACACTGTTTGTAATAGGAAAAACAAAAACAAAAAACAAAAAACACCTAAAAAAAATCCAAGAGCCCATAAACAGTAAGATAGATAAATGGTTATCTAGTAAAATACTACCCTGCAGTGAAAATGAATCCACTCTAGTACATACATCAACAGAAACTTGAACGAAAGAAGCTAGTTATTGAAGAGACACATTATCATTCCATTATGAATATTCAGATGTAAGGACATGTAGGTTGTAATGAATGGGGAAAAAAAAAAGAATAACTTCAATTTCAGGGTAATGGTTACCACCAAGCATGGTGAGGGGGATTTAATCAGGGAGAGCACGGAGTGGCTCTTAGGGATGGTACTATTCTATTTCTTGCCTGGGTAATGGGCATATGAGTGTTTATTACTAGTCTTTAAGTTGTACACATGTATTCTGTACATACTTGTATACAAGATATTCTTTCTAATTTTAACAAAAGGCACCCATTAGGTAAAGCAGTAACTCCCCTCAGATTTTAAGTCAGCTTAACTTGATCTTGATGCCATTAATTTGCTCTATATATTTCAGACCTTCCCTTTCCACTTTGCGGCCTCCAGCTTTATGCCTTTTTAGTTTTCTGTATTCCACTGTCTCCTTGACTTCTTACGACTTTGCTCTTAATGCCCCCCAACCAGTGAAACTTTCCCAATAATACCCCTCCTTGGACCTTGGAAGCAATAAAATGCTATAGTCTGTAAGCAAACAGACTATAGCATTTTAGTTCATACCTAGGCAAGAACGGAATTCTAAGCCACTGAATTAGTGAAGCTCATCTTTATTAAATACCTGCTGTATGCCAAGGTGCCTGCTAAGTTTTGGGGATAGTGGGGAGTCCCCTGCCCACCACATTCTGGCAGGCAGTTTATACCCCTCCCCCCGTCTCTGGTCTTCCCAATGCTGCTGAATTGATGAGGGTGCTGGTGGCAGGGCTGTGTGGGGAGGGATTTCTATGTCTGTGGTAGGGGAAGAGGTAGCATCTGTGTAATAGAAAGGTGAAAATGACAAGTATCTCTTCTACAGATGCTGTCTGAGTATACCAACATACATGTCTGTTAAAAATAAAGCAGACCCTTTAACTCCTTTCTCAAAAGAGAAAGTTCATTCAATAAACACTTCCTATGGGATCTTTCCTCCATGAGCTTTTGTGGGGCCAGTTCCTACTTGTTTGGCATTAGGCACGAACTGCCCCCTTTCGTCTTTGAGGTCTTTATTTTGTCTCTTCTACTTAAGTATTAGGAACAGAGAACTGGCATCTCTATACTGCATGGAAAAGAACAGAAAATCTTGCATCTTATATAGCTAAATAAGCATTTATTGACTGATTTATCTACATGGTTTTGGCACCAGGACGAAACCAAATATTAGTACTATTTAGATAAAACCACTCATAGTGATCCAAATTTACCTTGATCGTTTAGAATGGCTTCTATTTTTTTTTTTTTTTAAGTGAAAGAGCCTCAGACTTTGAGATTGTAATTTGTAACTAAGGATAAACTTAATCACTTGGGTGAGACAAGAAATACTTAGTATCTGAATGGCTTTTTCTTTTAAAAAAAGGCTTTTTAAAAATTCAAAATAATGTAACATTGTACATTGTGCAATGCTCGTTGTACAAAAAGAAAAACATTCTTTTTATAGCACCCCACCTACATAGTGTAATTTAAGAGAAGCGTTTTATAGCATATTCCAAATACGGGCTGTCATCTTAAGTATCGATCCTGCATTTTGTTGGAGAAGCTTTTAGGTGTTTGCCTGCTGTAAGCCAAACACCATAATAATATCCCTCTTCCATTTCAATAACATGTTCCTTTGGATGGAGCTATGTAAACAGGTGGTAATAAGAATCAGCCATTGAGAAAGCATTTCAGTTTAACAAAATCATTTTAATATATAATTAGTTATATTAGGCAATGTTTCTGATATTTGATGGAAGATTAAGATGTTGGGGAAGCCCTGCATTTTGGAATGAAAGAGGAAAGGACAACCTATAAATAAAACAATGTATTTAGTAATGTGAGTCACTGGAAACTTTAACCAAAGTATGAGCTTTTCTGTGTTTTAAAAGTAAACTGGAGTACAAAAAGCCAAGTTTATGAAGGGCTGGTCTCATACGGTGCAAACATTCTATGGTTTCAGGTCTGTCTGGATTGTTCTCCTGCTCTCTGACACCTTTCTGCACCTGCTGCTTGATACTATAAGCGTCTACAACAGTGGACAATCCATTCACTGTACTTTTGGATTTAAGGTTTAAAGTGAAGTTGCCCTGGGAGAATAGGACACAGAATTTAAATTCAAACTAAAGCCTCTGTTGCTGGTTCCAGATCCTTAATTGCAGCAGAGTTCGGTAGATGGATGCGGGAAGAGTGTAGGAAAGATCACAGCTGGCATCAGAAATCCAAACTGAAAACGTAGTTGTATATCTGATTTTTATTTAAGCGAGTGGCAGTTACTTCTTTAAATGTCAATGTTGTGGCCCCTGGGTGGCTTAGTTGGCTAAGCGTCTGCCTTCAGCTCAGGTCATGATGCAGGTGTCCTGGGCGCAACACTGGCCTGGATTCCCTGCTCAGAGGGGAGCCTGCTTCTCTCTCTCCCTCTACCCCTTCCCCCACTCATGCTTGCTCTCTCTCGCTCTCTCTCAAATAAATAAAATTTTTTAAAAAGTCCATGCCATAAGTAAAAATTTTGGGGTGTGTGTGTATGTGTGTGTAGTGTATCATACCTAAAGTATTTTAGGAAGAGCAACTTTGTTTCTGACACTGGCTATGTCTCCAAGATTGGAGACTCAAATACAGGGCGTCACACCTTACCTGATGGAGTCCTGAGTGGAAACCAGAGCAGGAACCAGTGCCAGGGAAGGAAAACCAGCGCCGTAACCGAGGAATTGATGGAGGTTCCGTGTTGATAGGTCTGAGCGGCAAACATTCCAGGGGGACCTCGTCACAGGGGACCTCCACAGTATTATGAGATTTATCTTCAGGAGTTTGACCACCTTCCCAAAGTAAATAACACAGGAAAATCTCTAGTGCTTCTAGCTGCAAGAAGGGGAAAGGTGCCATTTTGAAATCCGCCAAAGCACTCTGTTCTTTTCAACAAAGCCTGCCCACAGGGGAAACTAGTTAACCACAGCCTAATTTACCGGAATATTACCAAAGCCTGGGGAAAGGGAAATAGGCAACTCCAGCCCATGTTAGCCATCCTGTACCATCCGAGCGGGGAGAAAAAATGGAGGAAGTCTTTTGAAGTTCATAGCCAAGAAGCCCAGGCTCATTAAGACGGAGACGGAATCACAGAACCATAGAAAACTTCCCTTCCCCCACACCTCACCAGCACATTGCTAACAGCTTCTTTTAAGCACTTTTCTTTTAACCACTACATCATGTCCAGTTATCAAGAAAAAACTACAAGGCATACCAAATGGACCTTGGGGCACTGCTGAGGGGCTCAGGTAGGGTCCAGAAAAAAAAAAGAGAAGATCTGAAATGGCCGTAGCCATGGAAATGGCCAGATGGGACATCCGCCAGCAGCATGCAATATATTTCGGTCTTTATAATGAGTGCGTCTTTTACTGAGCTCAAAAAAGAGGCTTATGTCATCATAGATGGAGCATTTGTCCTTCCAATATGCAAAACCATTATTTGTTATTACTTTTATTTTCATGATGAAAGGGAGAATCAGAACTGAGCATAATTCTGAAGAGTGGATATATAGCATCTCAAAACAGAAATTTAAAGTGTTCCTGTCTCCCCCTAATAATCTCATGTTATTTAGATTGGATACCACTCTCTACATAAGGCTGTAAGCCTCCAGAATTTTTATTTTATTTTATTTTTTCAGATTTGGTGAGTGAGCAAGAACTTCTGTAGTTCGTTAATCTCCATGGCCACAATCTCGGTGGCGCTGCTCTTTGGAAATGCGGCATAAGGCATGAACTGCCCCCTTCTGTCTTTGTGGTGTTCTGTTCAGCAGAGCTCCCAGCTGGGTCAGTACTAGGGCAGGCCCTTATGGCAGAACCCCAAGGGTTCTATGGGAGGTGATGCTCTAGGATCATCTCCAACCTTTGAGTGTGGGAAGGACCCATAACTACGGTGGGTTATCAGTCTAATTTAGGTTATCACCTAATCATGATTAGGTGATACTACATGGCTTTGAAAAAGGGAGATTATTCTATCTGACCTGACTTAACCAGGTGAGGCCTTAGAAGGAATAGTGCTCTTCCAAGGCTGGTAGGTGGCTCAGTCGGTTAAGCATCCAACTCTTGATTTCAGCTCAGGTCATGATATCAGGGACTCGCAGGGCCCAGGGCCACCTCGGTCTCCGTGCTCAGCGGGGAGTCTGCTTGAGATTCTCTCCCTTCCTCCCTCCCTCCCTGCCCCTCTCCCACTCATGTGTGTGCACCATTCCCTCTCTCTCTCTCTCTCTCTCAAAAATAAATAAATAAATAAAATCTTAAAAAAAAAAAAAGGAATGGGGCTTTTCCTAGAGACAGGTGTTCAAAGTCTGGCGAAGTTGAACTGGGAGAGGGATCGAACACAAGAAAGATTCTTCATTGTAGGCTTTGAACATCAAAGTAAGCACATGGCAAGGAGTACAGGCAGCTTCCTGGAGCTGAGGCCAGAGGATGATTGGCAAGGAACTGGGGACTTCAGTGCTGGAACCTCACGGATCTGAATTCTGCTACAACCGCAGGAGCTCCAGGTAAAGATGCAGCTAGTCGAGACCTTTATTTCAGTCCTGTGAGAGCCTGAGTGAGGACCCCTCCCCCATGTTGTGCATGGACTTCCAACCCACAGCTCTGTGAGCACTTAATACCCTCAGGAGTGGTTTTAAGCCACCAAGTTTGTGGTTGTTTGTGGTATGGCAATAGCAACTAAGGCAGTTTTAACCCGAGTTTAAGAAAAGCCAGTAAATCATGTTCCTATAACTAACCAAATAATTATCTTGAAGACTGAGAGGAAGAAGGCTTTCTCCTCACCGCATTGCTATTGCTGACGGGGTGGCGTGACTTCTCTGGATGTCAGCTTCCTTTGCCATAAATGAAGCCATTAGTTGAGATCTTATCTGGTTTCTCTAGTTCAAACACTTCTATAATTCCCTTCTGGCCACTTCTACCTATGACTGGCAAAAATGAAAGTTATTGCTAGAAGAATAATTCCATTATCTGTTTGCAGTACTGTGGGAGAAGGAGGAAGTGCAATTTCTGGAAATAATGCCATAGTGCTTGGGAAAAATATAGTTTTATCTTTCTGTTCATACTTCCGGGTCACCTATGCTACACCCCTGGGGCACTCATGGAAACCTTCGGGTTCCACGTTCTGAGCAAACATGGAAACCTTGTTACAGATGGCTTAGCCCTAGTTGAGGGATTTATTAATATAAGTTTTTTTAAAAGATAAATGTGTCTTATTTTTAGGTCTATCATCTTCAGCAGAATCAACCTCACCTTATTTTATTTAAAACAAAGCAAACAAGGGCAAACCATACAAAACAAGAAAACAAAAACAGATCAGTTGATCCTTTCAGGGTACATTGTCTCTGCCGCATGGCAGACTGAATGTGCAATTTATTTTCAGGGTAAGACTCTTCTGCCACTGCCATAGGCACAAAAACATGTGAGATGCTCCTCATACTAACTCAGTGCCAAGAAAGAATAACGACGCCATGGTGATTGGATTGCTGGGGAAGCCGGGCTTCCTGACTTTCAATAAACTGGTTTTGTGCTACAACTTAATGGATACTGATCCTTCATTGCACTCAGCGATTCCAGGTTGCCTATAAATGAATAAAATTTCCTGATTAAAATCCTATATCATAATATCCCTAGGCCTATCACACTGTGATTTGGGGCTTCTATTAATGTAACAATCTTAAGAAGAGTCTTAGTATTTGTTTCACATATTCCCCTTCTTATTCTTGGAGACTAGGAGGAAATTTTTTTTTTATAAATTATAGAAATAACTCAGGTTTATTGTGGATTTATTAATAATGCAGACAAACATGGAACTAGAGGGTATTATGCTAAATGAAATAAGTCAGCCAGAGAAAGACAAATACCATCTGATTTCACTCATACATGGAATTTAAGAAACAAAACAGATGAGCGTAGGGGAAGGGAAGGAAAATTAAACTAAGATGAAAAGAGAGAGGAAGACAAACCATGAGAGACTTTTTTTTTTTTAAGATTTTATTTATTTATTTGACAGACGGAGATCACAAGGAGGCAGAGAGGCAGGCAGAGAGAGAGGAGGAAGCAGGCTCCCCGCTGAGCAGAGAGCCCGATGCAGGACTCGATCCCAGGACCCTGGGATCATGACCCGAGCCGAAAGCAGAGGCCTTAACCCACTGAGCCACCCAGGCGCCCCCATTTTTAATTTTTCTTGGTTAGGAAGGTAAGTTAGAATATTATAGCTATATGTAGAATATCCTCCGTTCCCTTAATTTCAGTCAGTTTTGGAGAGGGGGGAACACACCGTACATGCAAACTGCCATCTTTACCAAAAGCTTTGGCTTCATTTCTGATCCATCTTCTTAAAACCTAAGATTTTCTACCATCCTCTTTACAAGTGTTCAGTAAATGCATATTAAGTAAAATAGGGAAGATGTTCAGTAATTTTAAAAATTGCAGCGAATCTTGAATTAAGATAAAGAACACTTAATAATTTGTCATTTGTAGAAATCTAGCATAAAACAGCAGTTCAACATTCATAGGCATTCAGTGGATGATCAGTAAGAGACAGACTGAGTTCAGGGACTCCTTGTTCGTCTCTATAATAGGCCGGTGCCCATCACAAAGCCTGAAGCCTAGTGGACATTCAATAATTCTGTGGCACAAGAAGGGTGCTCAACCGAAGGAACTAACAAATGACAGAGAACAATATTAGCAACTACAATAAAATATTGGTGCGTCTAGAGTAGACATAAGGCGAGTCACAACAAATTGCTATTAATAGTAGTTAAAATTCTAAGGTCTTGAAACTTAAAAAGGAGAAAAGGTACAAAGAAATAGCATCACTTTGATTTACTTACCTTCCTGCATACGTTGTTGAGTGCGAGGGTAGCATTATTGGGAACTATTTATAATTTCTGGCATGCCCTGTCTGTGTTGCGGCCCTTTATCTGGGTTCCTGTCGGCTGGGATGTTTTCTGAATGCCATGCATCATGGTCTCATGGTGCAGTTGTTTTTGAGAACCACTGAAATATATCATTCCACTTGTCTACATGATTTGTAATATTAATCACACAAGAAAATAGTTCCAGTTTATTTAAAAATGAGTGGTAATTATTTATCATTATTACATAAATGACTAATTGAAAGAACATTTAAAGTTTTTTCCTTTTTAAAGTTTTTATTTAAATTCCAGTATAGTTAACATACTGTGTAATATTGGTTTCAGGTATAAAATATAGTGATTCAGCACTTCCATACATCACCTGGCGCTCATCACAAGTGCCCGCCTTCATCCTTACCATCTGTTTCTCCCACCCCCCACCCACCACCCCTCCAGTAACCATGTTCTCTATAGTTAACAGTCTGGTTTATTGTTTGCCTTTCATCCCAGACATCATTTTCTAAAGTTTCACTAGTTTTTAAAATATTTGGACAAACATTTGACTGGAAATTTTTCTTCCTTAGTTTCTCCTATTAAGATCAAGAAAATGGTATCCACAAACCTGTAAGAAATTCTTATAACATTTTGGAAGAGTGAGGGGACATGACATTATCTCATACATTATTATGGTAACTTTGAGGAAAACCTTGACAATCTAAGATATAAAGTAAAGGGAAAATGAGAGGTACATTTTAAAATAAACAACAAAGTCTTTTAAATATTCTTTACACTATCGGTAGTTCATAGAACTTTCTGAAAGTATTTTTTTAAACTACCAAAATTTGAGATGTTCCACAGGTTGATTTATTTTCTGGGTCAATGATAAAGAGCACAGGGTTTCTTTGACTATTCCTGAATAATGGAAGAAATCTATAGTTAACATAGAAAGAGGGCATGGATAAAATAGTTTATCCTGGACAGTAAGGGAAAGGCATTGGCATATATTTTCTAATCTATGACACTGCATTAATAATATATCGTGTTGTTAATTCAAGGGAAAGTATACTAGCCATCCAGAAGTACAGATAAATCCCTTTCTGAGCCATCTTACACTTTTTAAAAATAGTGTTCCTTTGTTTGTTCCACGGCATATGTTACTGGTGGGCATTATATTGGAGGGGCTCATCCACTCTTTGAGGTTTTGCAAGGATATTTTCTTTTTCTTTCTTTCTCCTAAGATTTTATGTATGTATGTATGTATGTATTTTAGAGAGACAGCAGGGGAAGGGGCAAAGGGAGAGGGACATGGAGAGAGAATCTCAGGCAGATTCTGCAATGAGCATGGAGCCTGACATGGGGCTCAAGCCCACGACCCCGATATCATGACCTGAGCTGAAACCAACAGCTGGACACCTAACTGACAGAACCACCCAGATGTCCTGCAAGGAAATTTTATTTTCTTTTTTTAAGATTTTATTTATTCATTTGACAGAGAGAGATCATGAGTAGGCAGAGAGGTAGGCAGAGAGAGAGGAGGAAGCATGCTCCCTACTAAGCAGAGAGACTGATGTGGGGCTCGATCCCAGGACCCTGAGATCATGACCTGAGCCAAAGGCAGAGGCTTAACCCACTGAGCCACCCAGGTGTCCAAGGACATTATCTATGGTTCAGAAGCACTTGCATGTTTTCTATTAATAAAAAATTCTAGTCCTCCTGATGTGCTTGTTTGTTATAACATAACTCTTTACAATAGTAAGATTTTTGAGTTGTTAGTCTGATCTTACTTCAAGCTCTTGATTGAATTGCTGGCAAGTCAGAAGTTCCAATGGTTGTGTTGTTAGGACTTCAGTTCCACTGAGCTTTTTAGAAATACATTACTAATCTTTGCACACTGTTGGTCAGAATGCAAAATGGTGTAGTGCTATTGAAAAAAGTATCGAGATCCTCAGAAAATTAAAAATAGAACTGCCACAGGTTCAGGAATCCCATTGCTGGGTATTTATCCAAAAGAATTGAAATCAGACTCTCAAAGAGATATAAGCGCTCCTGAGAACAGTTACAGAACTGTTCTCGGGAACTAAGATGTGGAAACAACTTAAATGTCTGTCAACAGACAAATGGATAAAGAAAATGTGGTATATTCACACAATGGATTACTGTCAAGCTTTACAAAAGAAAATCCTGTAATATGCTACAACATGGATGAAGCTTGAGGATAAGTACAGTAAGTGAAATAAGCCAGTCACAGAAAGACAAATACTCCATGATTTCACTTACAGGAGGTATTTAAAATAGTCAAATTTAGGGGCACCTGGGTTACTCAGTTGTTTAGGCATCTGACTCTTGCTTTTTTGTCATGATCTGGTCATGATCTCAGGGTGGTGAGGTCGAGTTCTAGTCCGCATGGAATTTACTTGAGATTCTCTCTTAACCTCTGCCTCTGTCCCCTCTGCCCAAGATAAATAAATAAAATCTTTTTAAAAACTAGTCAACATACTGTACATCATTAGTTTTTGATGTAGTGTTCCAAGTATAGTGATTAACTTAACATAATCAAAAATAAAAATAGGGGCACCTGGGTGGCTCAGTGGGTTAAGCCTCTGCCTTCGGCTCGGGTCATGGTCTCAGGGTCCTGGGACTGAGCCCCGCATCAGGCTCTCTGCTCAGCGAAGAGCCTGCTTCTCCCTCCCTCTCTGCCTGCCTCTCTGCCTACTTGTGATCTCTGTCAAATAAATAAATGAAATCTTTTAAAAAATAAAAACTAGTCAAGTTTGTAGAATCAAAGAGTGGAATGGTGGTGGTTGCCAGGAGCTGGAGGGAGGGAGAAATGAGTTATTAATCAATGGGCATAAAGTTTCAGTTAAACAAGAGGAATAAGCCCTAGAGATCTGCTGTACAACATCGTACCTATAATCAACAATAATTGTACACTTAGAGTTTTGGTAAGAGGGTAGATCTTATATTAACTGTTCTTATGATAATAAAATAAAATTTAAAAACCAAATTATTAAAGTAAAAATCAATGTTCGTTGCTGAAAAAAAAATACATCTTTACCTTATAGTGGGTAGTTGAAGATTTGCTTGAATGAGATAGTGTAAGCAGGTAACAAGTTTCCTCTTCCCTTTACATGTTTTGTCATCAAGCAGAACAAACATTCTGTAATTGTGGTTTCTCTTTAAGATATTCAAGAATCACGTTACTGAATGATCTATTTGTACATTTAAGTGGAGGAACTATCAGGGCTCCCAAATATCAAAGCCACTCTTAAAGGATACAAATGTAACCATTGTGAATATTAAAAAGCACTGATGCAGATTATGATGGCAACTGAATGATAGTTTGTATATTGAATAATGTTGATATCGTGGACCTAAGTGCCTAACCCTCAAGGTGACTTCTTGAAAGGACAGCGCTCATTTGGTGAATGGACCATAGTTCAACTTTCCAACTTCACTTGCCCTTATGTTCATGGATGACTTTTCAGGTGATCGTGAGAGGACAGTGTGGAAAGGGAGGCTTGGGGTCACACTGAGGCTCTTCTGCTCAACTGGAAAATAACTGAAGTAGAGCAATCAAAGTAAGACTCACCAGGGTGAACTTGGTAATTGAAACCTACCTTTTTTGTCTCCCCGTAGCCAGATCTTTCTATCACTGAAGACTATATGCTGTGCCACTGTCTGTTCTGTTCCTTCCTTCCCCCTCCCCCATTCAGTGAACTCGAGCACTTAGTCAGCCAGCACCATTTGAGGTGCAAGGGATTACCGGAGAGCCAAAGCAAGATGGCGTCTGCCATCACATTTAACCACACTTTATCTGTATTTCTCTATGGCAATTGCTATACTTTAGTCATTTGACCTTATCTCAACCTCCTACAGGATAATGGGTGCTTTGATGTCAGTGCCATTGTCTAATTCACTTATCCCAAGGTTTTACATCCAAAAGACAATTGACATGGCATGAATGAATGAAGGGAAAAGTGAGTGAATAAATGAGCGAGTGAATGAATCAAACTTTCTAATGCCCAAGTAATGTAACTTAATTTTTACCTTTCTGAAATGTTACAACACAAACCCAACTTCCATCATTATGTGTGGGAGTCACATAAAATACTTGGATGTCAACAGAGCCACTGGAGTGGAATTAAAAAAAAATCAAAAAATATTTCTGTGGAATTATAGAATACATATTTATAGCCTAGCATAGTTGAATCAGAATTGAGATGGGGAGGGGGTACTGCAAATGCAGAATGATATATTTACCTAACAGACTTCACACCTACTTGTAAGAGGCTGTTAATGTATATTATGAAGAAATACCATTTTACCAATAGCAGTAGAGGAAGTTTTTTTTAACTTCCTTAAATACTTCTTTATTCCAAATAATGATTCAATAAAGCAATGATTAGAAATTATATCTCTACTTTTATTTTAGAAAATAATTTTTTGCATGTGTCTAAACCAGCTTGGAGGAAAGTGATTGTAAAGGTAAATCTTTCAAAGAATTCAGATTAGCACACATGAAGTTTGCAGGAGGAGAAAAGATGTCTGCTTGAAATGTCTGAGGAGCTGTCACTTTTAGTCAGGTTTATTTTTCTCTTTCTTCACCTTTTAACTTCTTCCTATACTTTTTGTCCCAACAACTGACATCTTTCTTTCTTTTTTTAAAGATTTTATTTATTGATTGATTTGAGAGAGAGAGAGAGAGAGAGAGAGAGAGAGAAGGAGCAGGGGGAGGGACAAGCAGACTCCCCCTGAGCAGGAAGCCTGACATGGGGCTCGATACCAGGACCCCAGGATCATGACCTGAGCTGACGGCAGATGCTTAACCAACTGAGCCACCTCAGTGTCCCCCAAGAGATGACTTCTTTTCTTTCTTACAAACTTGAACTATTTTACTATAAATCATTTTGGTCATGAAGAGATTTCATTTAACTCTTTTTTTTTTTTTTTTTTTGAAAGAGAGAGAGAGAAAATGAGGAGGGGAGGGGCAGAGAGAGGGAGAGAGAATATCAAGCAGGCACAGCAGAGAGCCCCATTTCATGACCCTGAGATTATGACCCGAGCCAAAATTAAGAGTTGGGTGCTTAACTGACTGAGCCACGCAGGTGCCCTGGTATTTCATTTGACTCTTAATGTAAAATGTTTTTTCTGTTTCAAGGACATGGGGCAAAAGGAAGAGATTTTATTTTAATTTTATGGGTTTGCCCAGGAATCTGTGAGCTGTTAGCCAATACTCGTGAAATGGACTTAAATCTCTCAACCTACTCACACATATTTGCTTCATTCTTCTTTTGAAGGACAGGTTGCTCATTAGAAGGGGAAGACAAGCACTGGTCACATCACTCTGCTGTTAACTTGCAAGACTGGTGTCTGGTGGAAGAGTTTCGGATGACGAAGCCATAGAGATTTGTCTTGAATTCAGTAACTTTTTAACAACTTTGTCTGTGTGTGTGTGTGTGTGTGTGTGTGTGTGTGTGTGTGTGTGTGTATGAAACGATCAGATGTAGCATACATACAAAAGCATACATATTGCATATACATATGGTTTGAAGAATAATTATAAAACAAAAAGCAATTTACCCCCACCGGTTACAAAATAGAACATGCTCAGTACTTTAGAAATGTTCTGTGTGCCCCTCCATCCCTCCCCCAGCAGAAGAAACCATTATTCTGTCTTTGTGTGAATCATTTCCTTGTTCTTCATTACAGTTTTGCTACTTACTTATGTATCTCTAATATGTTGCTTCATTTTAGTTTTCTCTCTCTCTCTCTCTCTTTTTTTTTTAACTCAGTAGCAAGAATGAATGCAAGTGTGCAAGGAAAGGGGGAACATTGCCCAGGTTAGATGAAGGTTCCAGGAGAAGGTAAGCCAAGCACAATTTTTGGGTCAGGGTCTGGTCTCAGCTTCCTTTGGAGTTTATATTGCTATTTCTAGAAAACCCATAGGCAAATCTGTGAATTTGTCCTGGAAACATTAAGAAATTGGGCAGAACGTTGGGATAGACCCAGAAAGTAGGAAAAAATATGGTCAGGGGGATGGGCTGATCTTTGCTTTTGCTCTGCAGCCCACTGAAGCCTAACCCCACATCTCAGGAATATGTCAAAGCAGAAACTGCCCTTGGCCCAATGAGACATCATGACTTGGAAGAGAAAGTACTTGGACCAGTTTTCCTGAATGTTCTGTCCTTATGTTTGAAAGATGTTTAAAAGAAGTCCTTGTGTTTACATTGGTAGCAGGGTTCTTGGAGATGACAACTTGCATCATAGTCTGCGTGTTGACTAACACTTCTCCAACCTAGAGAGAAGCTCTTTCTTTGTAGTCATGGCTCCCACCCAGAGACCTACATTTGCAATTTACTGGGAAATTCCTCTTACTTCTTTGCTGTGTCCTAAGCTTGTTTTTCATATTTCTTACTGTTTTTTGTTACCTCTCTCTTTTTTACAAAAGATTTTTCAAAAGATCCTTCTTTCTTCCTTCCTTCCTTCCTTCCTTCCTTCCTTCCTTCCTTCCTTCCTTTCTTTCTTTCTTTCCCTCTTTCTTTCTTTCTTCCTTTGAGAGAGAGAGGAAGAGAGAGAGAGCGAGAGCAGGGGAAGGACCAGAGGGAGAGGGACAAACAGACTCGGAGCTGAGCCCAGAGCCTGATGTGGGGCTTGGTCTTAGGACCCTACAATTATGACCTGAGTTAAAATCAAGAGCTGGAGGCTTAACCAACTGAGCCACCCAGACACTCCTTTTTTGTTAACTCTTTTTTATTAAGCATAACCACTAAGATACTTGAGAAAGGGTCCGTGCAAGACACACTCTTTTTAAAAACTTAGAATGTTCAAAAATATCTTTAGTCTACCATTAAGTATAAGTGATAGTACAGCTAGTGTTTCAGTCTGGGTTCTCCTGCAAACAGAAAACACAGTATGATGCCACCCCAGCTTTGCTCCAAGGGTACAAACCACTCAGAGTACAGTCATACTAGGTTCTAATGTGTGCAAAACTGCTGACATTGTGGTAGTGACATATAATCAGACAGTAGCTTTAGAAACTATAGAACTGACTACTGTCAGGTCCCAAACCAGATGCCGAGTTTCCACCTAGTCCTATGGTGAGATGCAAACCAGCCCTACTGAGGACCATCTCCTGAGTGCTTTGGCTTTTCTGCTTCATTAGCAGAAAATTCTTTCTTCCTCTTTCTACAGTTTACTCTTCCTTGTTGTCTTAGAAAGATTGTCAATGAAATACCCATTCTTCAGAGAGAAATTCAGGAGAGGGAGATGGCGGGCAAATCTCCTACTCCAACCCAAAGATTCCATGGCTCAGAAAAGCATGACAGGCAGCCATCTGTTCTCCCAAGTCTGGCTTGTTTTGTAAATGATGCGATAGGTGGGAGAACAAGCCAGTTTGCGTTATGCCCACAACAGGCCAGTTCCTCTTCATAGTCTTTGCTGTCAAGGTGAAGACACAAACATAGGAACTTCCTGTGAACAAGCATCTGATGAGAAGAATACACGCAGGTTTCAAGATCAGGTGGTACTTTCCAGGCCTAGGGCTGTCCGAGTCGTGGAGAAATTCTAGGGGCAAAAAAAATGCTAACCCTGAAAGGACATAGTTCTGCTAAAGGTGTATTTAATCTGCCTTATTAGAACACAGCTTCTTAGTTTGAAACATCTAAATGTGTGTTAGTGGTGACTTCATAGCTGTGGTATAAAAGCAGATCTACTCTGCTTAAGAAACAGAGAAAGAAAAAAGGGAGGGATGAGGGAGAGAGGAAAGGAAGTCAATTTCTTGTTCTTAAAGTGTTAGCAGCTGTATTTAAAGGTTAAGAAAATGTCTAAAGACTACATATATATATATATATTTTTTTTTTTAACCAAACTTACTCTTCCCATGCTTCTGATTACCAAGGAAAAGATAAAGTACAATCTCATTTACTATACCCTCAGAGTCACCTTATTTATTTATTATTTCAAGTGTTTCAAAAGATCACTTACATAGATTGCCGAAATTGTCAAAACAATGCTTATTGTGAAAATTATTAGTGGCTCAAATATTGAAACAGCAGATGTAAATATTCGATGGCATGCTTGTGAAGTTTTCTCAAAGATGCATTGTATCCAAAGTCCACAAAAACCTCAACTCCTGTTTTATGTGTATGGTGTTGAGAGCTAAGCTGCTGCATTAGTTTTTCTTTTTTTTAATAGATTTTTTTTTTTTTAATTTGACAGAGAGAAAAAGATCACAAGTAGGCAGAGAGGCAGGCAGAGATGCAGCCGTTTTTCTTAATACGGTGGTTGGTTCCTGATTTCCCTTGGAAAACTCAAACAGTCTAAGAAGCTTTTTCTTTGATAACAGTATTTATTCTTTCACGTGACTTTGTCCAAATCTGGTGCTTCCTTTTTTATTTTTTTTAAGATTTTATTTACTTAATTGACAGATAGAGATCACAAGTAGGCAGAAAGGCAGGCAGAGAAGGTGGGTGGGTGGGGGGGAAGCAGGCTCCCCGCTGAGCGGAGAGCCCGACCGGGGCTTGATCCCAGGACCCTGAGATCATGACCCGAGCTGAAGGCAGAGGCTTTAACCCACTGAGCCACCCAGGCGCCCCCAAATCTGGTGCTTCCTTAATATTTTGGTGATAAGTGACCCATTTGGTTTTGTTTATGAAACAAAGCAAATCTTCAGGTGCCTGGGTGGCTCAGCCGGTTAAGCATCTGCCTTCGGATCGGGTCATGATCCCAGGGGGCCTGGGATCAAGTCTCGCATTGGGCTCCCTGCCCTACAGGGAACTTATTTCTCCCTCTGCCTCTGCCTCTCTCCGTCTCTCATGAATAAATACATAACTTCTTAAAAAACAAGAAACAAAACAAAACAAAACAAGCAAATTTTCTCCCAAGCTACACTGAACTCTTCATCTCTAGAAAGAGAAATCTATTCGTAACTCTTCAGTGACATTTCTCTACCACTGAAAATAATTAAAAGTTAACCAGATATTCTGTTAGCACTAGTATGGAAGCAAGAAGATCCTCTGTGAGCTCACGTGAGCCTGTCTCTCCAGACTTGTCTCTTCCCACTTGTTCTGTGCTGTGATCAGACTCTAATATTTGCACTCCTTGGAGCACATCCCGTTCTTTTACACCTACTTGTGATGTGGTTTGGAGTGGTGGGGCTCAGAGCTGATGGCCAAGAAAGAATTCTTGAGATGTCTTCAGTGCAAAAAGGTGGTCTTATTAAAGCACAAGGATAGGACCTGAGGGGCAGAAAGAGCACTCTGGGGTTATGACGGTGACTTTATATACTTTCAAGTTGGGAGTGTGTTGGGGATAGTGGAAGTCTCTAAGGAATTTTGGAAGCAAGGTTTCCAGGACCTTGAGGGGGACTAGCTGTTGTTAAGAAACAGTCATTTATTACTGTCTAGTAAAACCCTTTAGATGTATACCGGTGGGTCATATCCTCAGGGCATGATTGCCCACATGCATCTTGAGGGAGGGGTGGAGATAAAGGAAGTTTCCAAAGGAATTTTTTATACATTAAAGTAGACTCACAGGATCCTGGGGGGTTGTGATAATGTTAAGCTAAGATGCCTTTTGCCCTTAGCAAAGTATTATATTTTGAAGCAGCTGAGTTCCTAGAGGACTGTCACTCTGCCTCTTTCAAGGACTTGTCAATGGACTGTAAGTTGTAAGAAAACTTAATTTTTTCTTTTGCCTTTGTTTCCCACATCACTTGTCTCTGTTCACATTTATTCCTTGCTTCCAAACTCTCTTCCTCCCGGATTCCCCTGGCAAACTTCCCGTTTTTTGTTTTTTTAAAAGATTATTTATTTATTTATTTGACAGACAGAGATCACAAGTAGGCAGAGCAGCGGGGGGTGGGGGGGTTGGGGGGGGCGAGGGAAGCAGGTTCCCTGCTGAGCAGAGATTCCCGATATGGGGCTTGATCCCAGGACCCTGGGATCATGACCGAGCGGAAGACAGAGGTTTTAACCCACTGAGCCACCCAGGTGCCCCACTTTCTGTTTTTTTTTAAGACTCACCTCTCTCAAACCTCCCAGGTGATACCCTTTCTGCATTCCTAGGATACTTTTCACTTCTCACTGTGATTGCCTTCTTGCATTTCAATCATTGTTCCGCCTGTGTATCCCCCCAACCCTCCCCACCCCCCCCAGCTGTGAACCTCTAGAGGTTGAGGACTGTGATTCATATATTGTTTAACCATAACTGGATATAATGATCACATCTAAATATTAATTATAATTTTTATTGTCATCAAATATCCGTTGTTCAAACTTCTGTGATTGTTTCATAATTTTTTTAAAGTTTATTTCTGTCTATAAGATCCAACTGGTTGATGTGACTCTTAAGTCCCTTTTCATCTACAAATACCTCTCTATTTTCTTTAATTTTTAAATGTATCTGTCAAGGAGCTGAATGTTGTCCTTTAAAGACTCCAGCATTCTGGATATTTGTGATCCCCATGGTCATGGTCTGTTCAGGCTGCTATAACAGAATTCCACAGATCGGCTCAAACAACGAAATTTTATTTCTCACAGTTCTGGAGGCTGGGAAGTCCAAGATCAGTGCCAGATGATTTGATGTCCATGTCTGAGAGATGAACAATAGTCTATTATTTATATGCATATCACATTTTCTTCATCCATTCTTCTGTAAATGAACCTCAGGTTGTTTCCGTATCTTGGCTACTCTGAATAATGCTGCAATGAACACAGAAGTGCAAATATCTCTTTGAGATCCTGATTTTATTCCCTTTGGGTGTAGACCCAGAAGTGCGATTGCTGGATCATACGGTAGTTCACCTTTTAATTTTTTGAGGCACTTCCAGCTGTTTTCCAGAGTGGCTGCTCCAATTTACATATCTTTCAACAGTACACAGGGTTTCCTTTTCTTTACATCTTGGCCAATATTTGCTATCTCTTGTCTTTTTGATGATAGCCATTCTAATAGGTGCGTGGTGGTTTCTCATTGTGGTTTTGATTTACATTTCCCTGATGGTTAGCGATGTTGAACATCTTTTTGTGTCCCCCTTGGCCCTTTGTATGCCTTATTTTTGTAAAACATCTATTTAGGTCTTCTGTTCATTTTTTTTTTTTTTAAGATTTTATTTACTTGACAGAGAGAAATCAGAGCTAGGCAGAGAGGCAGACAGAGAGAGGGGGAAGCAGGCTCCCGCTGAGCAGAGAGCCCGATGCGGGGCTCCATCCCAGGACCTGAGATCATGACCTGAGCTGAAGGCAGAGGCTTAAACCACTGAGCCACCCAGGCGCCCCGATCTTCTGTTCATTTTTAAATCACGTTTTTCCCCTATTTATCTGAATGAGTTACTTAGATATTTTGAATATATGCCCCTTATGAGAAGTATGAGTTGCAAATATTTTCTCCCATTCTCTAAGTCGCTTTTTCATTTTATTGTTTCTTTTGCTATGCAGACACTTTTTAGTTTGATGTAGTCCCACGTGTTGATTTTTGCTTTTGTTCCTTGTGCTTTTGGTATTATATTCCACCCCCCCCAAAAAAAAAATCATTGCCAAGACCAATACCAAGGAGACTTTTCCCCATGTTTTCTTCTAGGAGTTTTCCAATATCGGGTTTATATTTAAATCTTTAATGCATTACAAGTAATTTTGCGAGTTTTATAAGACAGGGACCAAATTTTATTCTTTCGCGTGTGACTATCCAATTTTCCCAGCACAATTTATTGAAGGAAGTGTTGTTTCCTTATTGAGTATTCTTAGTTTCCTTGTCAAATATTAGTTGACTGCATATGTGTGGATTTATTTCTGGACTCTTTATTCACTTCCATAGGTCTATGTGTCTGTTTTTGTCCCACTATCATACTGTTTTGATTACTATAACTTTGTAAGATAGTTATAAGAGTCAGGAAGTATGATGCCTCCAGCTCTTTCTCCAGATTGTTTTGGCTCTTTTGAAGTCTTTGTGGTTTCAAATAAATTTTAGGATTGTTTTTCTATTTCTGTAAAAAATACCATTAGAATTTTGATAGGGATTTCCTTGAATCTATTAGATCCCCTTGGGTAGTATGGACATTTAAAAAATATTAATTTTCCAATCCATGAGCATGGAATATCTTTCCATTTATTTGTGTCTTCTTCAATTTCTTTCATTGATGTCTTATTAGTTTTTCTTGTACAGATTGTTCACCTGCTTGGTCAAATTTCTTCCTAAATAGTTTATTGTTTTTCATGCTGTTATAAATGGGTTTATTTTTTAATTTCTTTTTTGAGATACTTCATTGTTAGTGTATACAAACAGAACTGATTTGTGTATGTTGATTTTGTATCCTGCAACTTCACTGAACTCATTTGTTAGTTCTAAGAGTTTTAGGGGGGAGTCTTTAGAATTAGGTTGGTATTACTGAATAAGTTGAGTCATTTCTTTAAAGATTAGACTAAACTTGTTAACTGTGTTGGATCATTAACCTGACCTGTTTTCCTAGTTTTGAAACAGTTTGTAAAAGATGAAAAATTTCACTCCTTTATTCCTGGAGTTTTAGTTGATATTCTACTTAGTTGATATTTTGTTGATACACTATGGTCTTTTGAGTATCAGTGTGTGTGTGGGGCAGTTAATGAGTTTAGTTATAAATTCTTCTGCAGTTACTGATTTATTTTAGCAAATTTCAATATTTATAATTTGTAATATCCAAAAATACCTTTCGTTGATATTTTTGCATTCATTGGTACAGAATTTTGTACAGTATAATCTTAAAAGTTTTCAAACACCTGTGTACCCACAGTTGTTTTCCTGTCAACGTCAAGCTTTACCTTCTGTTTCTTTTTCCTTAATTGTAGATTTCCGAAGTTTTATCTTAAAATTCTTTTTATTTTGAAGAACTAGGTTATATGGTATTGATCAAACCTATTATTTTGCGTTTGTTCTTATTGTCTTTGTCTTATTAATATCTGGCTTAATCTTAATTCCTTCGTTCTGCTTTCATTGGACTTATTTTGTTGTTCTTTTCAGTGTCTTTTGGTGAAATCTTTTTCATTAAATTTTATCCCTTTTTATTTGAGGGGAAACTCACTTATGGCTATAAATTTCTTCCTGAGAATTTCTATGGTTCCATATCCAGGTTTTGATACAGAGGTCATACATACATCCCACACATATTGCTGCATTTTTGTTACTGGGAGAAGAGTGTACTATCTGTGACCCCTCATGGGGGAGAGCAGGCATAAGGAAACCTACACACAGATTCCTCCTGACACCACCTGTATCTTTTTCCCTTTTGATCCACAGTGTATCTTTATGAGATTGTTGTAGTAAATCTCAGCCATGGATGCAGCTGTCTGCTGACTCCTGTGAGTCTTCCTAGCAGATCTGCAAATGTAGGGATAGTCTTGGAAACCCGTGACCCACATGGTTATTCAGTTCAAAGTATTTTGTAAGCTGTCTCTTTATTTTTTCTTTTATCCCAAGAATTATTTGGGAGCGAGTCTCTCTCAAACTTTTCTGCCAAACATTTTCTGGCAACATGTTGATTTTTTTATTCCTATGGCAGTGTCATATGTGATTATGGCTTATATGAGAGGGATATTTTAGGGTTTTTTTTTAGTTCAGTTGTGTCATGTTGCTCAATTTTCTAATGTCCCACATGTATTTTTTAAAACTATGTCCATTTTATGAAGATTCTTAATTATGTGTGTCTACTTGTCTTAATTCTCTATGCCTATTTGAGGAAGACTCTTAATTATGTTACTGAATTCTCCTTACCCTTGTTTACTTTTTGACGAATCTGTTGTTTACCAAAAGACTGTGATGTCTGTTATGATTATTAAAGATGTGTAACTTTTTAAAACTTTTAAATATTTCTGTTAGCTTTTGCTTTATGTATTTTGAACATAGCTCTTATTTATAAAGGTTCACCATTGTTATAGTGGATTACTCCTTTTATCAGTATTAAGTATCCTTCTTAATCCCCTGGGAATTTTCACCTTGAATTCTGTTTTGTCTGTTGGTAATATTGCTTTAAAATTATTGTGTTAGTACTTTTGCAGGTTATTTTTAGTATCTCTTTACTTTCAACAATTCCACATTATTTTTTTCAGGTTTGATTCTCGTAAATAATAATTGCTGGATTTTTTTTAAAAATTGTGTTATGTTAGTCATCATACAATGCATCATTAGTTTTTAGTGTTCCAAGAGTCACTGTTTACATATAATACGAAGTGCTCCATGCAATCCGTGCCCTCCTTGATGCCTAACACCAGGCTCACCCATCCCCTCTCCCCTCTAAACCCTCAGTTTGTTTCTCAGAGTCCACAGTCTCTCATATTTCATCTCCCCCTCCAATTTCCTCCTCTTCACTTTTCCCTTCCTTCTCCTAATGTCCTCCATGTTATTCCTTATGCTCCACAAGTAAGTGAAACCATATGATAATTGACTTTCTCTGCTTGACTTATTTCACTCCACATAATCTTTTTTTTTTTACCAACTTGATAGTCTTTGTCTTTAGAAGTCTCATAAAACTGCTCATATTTATCATAAATATGAATAGGTTTTGACTTATTCTTACCATAGTTTTTTCTGTTTTTTTTTATTTGCTAAAAATGTTTTAAACTTTTTTTTAAGATTTTATTTATTTATTTGACAGACAGAGATCTTATTCATTTATTTATTTATTTGACAGACAGAGATCACAAGTAGGCAGAGAGGCAGGCAGAGAGAGAGGGGGAAGCAGGCTTCCCATTAAGCAGAGAGCCCAATGCGGGACTCCATCCCAGGACCCTGAGATCATGACCTGAGCTGAAGGCAGAGGCTTTAATCCACTGAGCCACCCAGGCACCTTTGTTTTAAACACTTTTTAAAAAGATTTATACCCATTCTAGACAGAGAGGGAGAGGGAGCGTGTGTGTACATGTGCACAAGCCCGGGAGCCAGGCAGAGGCAGAGGGAGAATCCTCAAGCAGACTCCTGGCTGAGCACTGAACCAGATGCAGGGCTCAATCCCAGGACCCTGAGGCCATGACCTGAGCTGAAACCAAAAGTCGGTCACTTAACAGACAGAGCCACCCAGGCACTCCGCTAAAAAAATTATTAAGGCTTTCTTGCCTCTTTTAGTTAGATTTTGTTTTGCAAAATTTCCCCTCTTTTGTTTTGATAGTTGTACATTCATTTATTCTTTTTTGTTCAGCTTGTGCACATTTTTAGCTCATATAAGAAACTTATGTGTTCTTTTTCAAAAGTCTAGAGTCAAATACATCTATGTTCTACCCTTCATTTCAACAAGACGAGAAATTTAACATGCATTTATTTCCTTTTACACTCTCCTTTTCCCCCAGACTAACTTGCATGTTGACATCTTATGGAGTTTTATTTCCAGATGGTTTAACACACACTAATTTCAATTCAGCAATGTTTCAAATGATTACTTTGTTGTCATGTTTCTTACTCATTACCCTCTCCCAGATTTATTTTCCTTCTTCCTGAAATAATATCCTACAGTAATTCTTGCTGAATTCTTTCAAAGAATGAGGATGGTAAACTTTCTGAGGTCCTTAATTCATGAAAGAAGCTGAATGGCTGAATTTATTCTACTGACTCTAGCAAGATCTGGTCCTTCCCTCTTCTTCCTCACCACTGCTACTAAATCCAAACTAAAAGCTACTAAAGCTTTAGTTTCACTCATGCAAGCCCTGAATCCTGTCCCCTGACTAATGCAGCCTAAGTTCCCCAGACATTCTGAGAATCAGAACAGTGAATAATTCTCAGAATATAGCAAAACTTTGACCTTCATCAATTTAACATAGCAATTCCTGAGGCTGTCTGCTCTCCAGTAGAATAGCTTTCTTGAGTTGTTCTGTTGTGATGATTTTAATAAAGGCTTACGTTAACAGGATTTGGTTGGTTTTTCTTCTTTCACAAATTCATGCTTATTGTTAAAGGATAGTTTGGCTAAATATTTATTTCCTTAAGAATTTTTAGATTTTGTTCCCTTACCTTACAGCACCCAGGGTTGCTGATGAGAAGTCTGTGTCTTGCAGCTGTCAGTTCCCTATTCTGGGGTTGGCACCTTTTCCTGCAGCCTTTGTGATTCCTTGGGGCCATGGCTTACCACTGTGGTTCTCTGTGTGCTTTCTTTCTTAAGGATCTGCACAATCTCTGGTCCGCCAAAAGTCCTTACTCTGTTTTTCACAAATCCCAGTGTACTTAATAATTTCTTTTAAAAAATAACTTAACAAATCATAATGACTTGGTGTTAAGAGATTTCAGCATGTGCTCAAATTAAAATGTTCTTTTTTTGTGTGTTTTTGGATGGGTCCATATGAAACTATGTTCCAGGGCAATAGAACGGAGTGTCCAGAGGAAGTCTTGTTTTTACTTTATAATTTTCTTATTTGAATTTCAGCGTCTTAGTCTTGATTCCAAATAATGGCATACATAATTCATTGGACATCTTTTTTTTTTTTAAGGTTTTATTTATTTATTTGAGAGACAGAGAGAGCAAGAGTGGAGGTGAGGTGGCAGAGGGAGAAGTAGAAGCAGACTCCTTGCTGAAGTGGGAGCCAGACAGTCTCCATCCTAGATCTCAAGATCATGATCTGAGATGAAGAGAGACACTTAACCAACTGAGCCACTCAGGCACCACAGACATCTTCCTTTTCTACCTCCAAATGCACCCAGCAGCTTTCCCCACCTGCTCTGGTGCCTATCTATGCCGCTTACTGGTGTGGACAGCATCAAGGGCTCCAAGCCCTCTGTTTGCAGTTGGGTTTGCCCAGTAGGAGGTGAGTGAGAGTGAGATATTTATTCCCTGGTCTTTCCAACCACTCCCTGCCCCCCGACATACCTGACTACCCTGTGTTGGTTCTGTCTTCCTACTGAAGACTACAGCTGCCAGGTGGTCCTCTGCACACAGAGACCCTCTCTTCCTCCTCTTGGGCCTTCAGGCCTGGGATAGCAGTAGCTCCCAGGGGAGCCAGGCTGGAGTCCCACATTCCATTGCTGGCTTCTGTACAACCTGCCTACATCTTTGTAATTCGTCCCTTTATTCAATTCTCCTCAAATTACTCAGCGTCATTTGTTTTTGCCCTCATCCTGACCCAACCAAAGCAAAACCAAAAAAGAGACGAAAAGCCAAAGCGATAGCAAGTATTTAGGTAACTTAATTATATAGATTCATCTTTTGCTGTTTCATAACAGAATAAAATACTCAAGCAAGAATAAAGGTGAAGAAGAAAAAAAAAAGAATAAAGGTGAAGAAAGCTTATTTTTGTTGAAGGAACCATGCTACAGAGGGGGAAGTAAGCGTAAATATTTCCTGAGCACACTCGTGGAGAGGAGTTCCTCTCCCTCTCCTTACTGACGCTGTCGCTGTGTTTCTGGGCTGCAGGGCAAGCAGGCATGAATGAAGTCTCGCTGGTGGGGGAGAGGGGGTGTTACGCCGCACTGTGGGCTCATGCGGCAAAGATTTATAAAATCTCCGTGACAGAAGGGACCGCGGGGACTCTCTAACGCAGCAGCGCCTGGCGCAGAACATAACCGTTTGTCATACAAGCCTAGATTTAATTTGTGTAGCAACTATATAAAAACCACCCCATGCTGCTGTTTCTTCAGTGTGCCTATTAAAAAAGATTCCAGTTGCTAATAAACAGTGCTGATTTTCTCACTGGCGTTTGGGAGAGTAGCTGGCAATGGCAAAGGGAACATTCACTGAGTACTTGCTGTGTGCTGGGGACTGAGCCCCAAGCTTTACAGGTATCATGGTCCGCAACCCTCAGCTAGGCTCCGTAGTGGATCCCTCCATGGTAGCGTAGGGCCGTGGTGAATACTATCATTAATCCACTTTACAGATGGGGATAATAAGGCAGAAAGAAGTTAAGGGACTTGCCCTTCATCACATGGCCATTCAAGTGATGGATGCATGGATTCGAATCCATGCAAGTCAACTCTGAACCCCACACTCATCCATTACATTGTTTCTTCTTGTTATAACATCTATGCAGACATATATATGTATATATATTGTAGGAATATTGCTTTGTGCCTAACGATATACTATACATGTTGTATGTCACTAAACACATAATGCTATTTTATTTTTATTTATTTGTTTATTTTTACATAATGCTATTTTAAATGATGGCAAAATATTCAATTGTAACAGTAGGCCAGTTTGCTTAATCAATCTTATTGTTAGATATTAATTTGTTCTGCTATTTCCCTCAATAATCTCTTTCTGTACTGACTCCTCTCACATACTTGCGTTAGAACTTCTAATTCTGGTTTATTAAATCATATAGTTGATATATTGCAATTATTATTATTCTTAAATAGAGTATTAAGCATTACTATTAGGGAGTGGGGCTCTAGATGACTCTTTCTCCATTTTGCTTATCATTTATAATTTGTAACATTTCAGTGTATTGTATAATAAGGAAATTAGATTGTTCGAGGTTTTATTCTTTAAGGTTTATTTTTTAAGTAATTTTTGCACCCACTGTGGGGCTCAAACTCACAACCACAAGACTAAGAGACAGTCCTCCAACTACACCAGCCACGTACCCTGGTTAGATTTTTTAACTTTTTATTTAAAAATATAGAGTTTAAAATATGCTTTAGCAATTCTCTCCCACAGTGGTTTCAACCATTGATCAACATGTTGATCAAACTATTGATCAACAATAATCACCAATCCAGGCTAAGGTCATGGAGTTTTAGTTCACTAAACAATGTTTGTCCTGAGCCTTTGTACCACTTGTTAGTGTTCCACACCCTCTATGTAACCCCAAAACATTTCCAAGGACACTTATCAATCCTTCTCCTTAAACAAATAAATGAAAGCCTCCCCCTGATTGTTCTGTATTTATTCCTGAAGCACATGCTTCAGCTGGGGAGTGTAATGGATGTTAACAATTCACAGGCCTCCTTAGAAATGCTAGAAAGGCACTCTTGTCTTCATTATAGGGGTGATGCCCTTTACTAATCAGCCCCCATCTTTCTGCATCATCTTTTGTGAGAGTTTGGTATCTTAAATCTAGTGTGAATCACACACAGGTGCATTTATACCTGGGCTCCAAGCAGGGCTTCAATTGTAGTGCGCTGATGTTTTACCCAACAATAACCAGGGGAATGCATCTCTAAGACAGATCATTATCCTATTTGTAAAAGGGAATCTTGGGCATGCATCAACAGAACTTACCCTCTATTCTTGGGATTCCAAAATGTAATTGTTTTCCTCATGAAGGATCTCATGCAAAATGACTGACCCCGCCAGACCCAAAAGTGTGTGTGTGTGTGTGTGTGTATGAAGAGAGAGAGAGAGAGAAAGGAACTGAGATTCCACTGTAGTCATTTACCTTAAGAAGGAGAAATTTAGTAGCCAAAATAGCTTCGAACATATTTCATCTACTAAAAGAACATGTGTTGGTGTGACAGAAATATTAATGAAAGAATAACACCCAATTCTCAAGATATTTTTTCTTTTATTTAAAATGTTAACTATCACAACACATTATACAATGAAATGAAGACCATAGAATCACGTGAAAACTTGTAGAACATCTGTATGTAAGTCACAACACGTGACACATGCTGCAGGGATACCCTCTGATACCAAATCTTAGCATACTTCCACCATGAAAACAGCGGAAGCACAACCCTGTCTGTGAGGTTCCTCTCCTTCAGCTGTGGCTGACGCAACTGCTTCCAGGGAACAAAGATGATTTCTTTCTTTGAAGAGCATATTTCTGTTTCACTGAACACTGTGCTTTGTTGAGAAATGACCACTGATTTCTACGTCTGAGGGGGTCATATTAGAATTATAACATACTTTCACAGCACGTATTGGCACAATATGAAAAATAAAGTTTTTTTGAGTTTTCCACTCAAAACAATGATTATTAAATAAATAATTATTCCTCATGGTGCAGGTGTCATGTTACCTTTCATTGGCCACTGACCCACATGAGGCTCAATAAATTACACATGAGGTGGTTTATTTGCGTCTTCGTTCGTAATTCTGCATCGCGCTCCTGTCATAAGCCACTGAGAACAAAGAGAAGGCAGAGGGGTTCTTAAGAGGACTCACTGAGAGAGTTAAATAAGCTTCAAGACACACTGTAATTTATTAAAAACTAGTGAATGACTCTTCCCACCTCCACTGAAGTATTTCTAAGAGTTTTCTTTGCATACCCTCCAGTCTTGCCTGTCTCTGTCCTGACTGGAAGTGATCTAACCACAGAATCCTTGGTTACTGAGGCCACCTGCCAGATACTTGGGGCCCCCAAAGCATAGTTCCACAATCTACTGCAGTGTTAATTTTTCATAATTTTCTCAAGCAGTGGCAGACTCCCCCCACCCCCCTCGCCCCCACGGTGATTTATAGAAAGGATAATGCCTGAAGTATAGGAGTACTAATAGTAGTAGGATGAAGGCAAATGTGCGGCTTTTATTCTAGGACAGAGTCAATAGACTACAGACCATGGGCCAAATCCAACCCACCACCTTTTCTTGAAAATAACGTTTTATTGGAATGTGGCCATACCCATTCATTTATGTATTGTCTATGGCTACGTAGAGAGATGGCATGGCTCACAAAATCAAAAATATTTGTTATCTGGCTCTTTACAGAAGGAATTGGCTGGTTCCTGTTATAGGACTCCCAAATGGTGTAGGGGTCTCCTCCTATCTTGGGGATACCTTGCAATGATGACTGTCATTGAAGCTAAAAACAACTTCATTTTCAGGAGGTAGGACAATTGTGCCATCCACATACGACAGTTTAACTTACCTCCCAGCACCATAATGGCCAGTGAAAGATTAATCACTGTCTCTAAAAGCACTTAACATACAGCTAACAAGTAATTTAAGTGCTTTGACGGTCTGGAATGTTTAAAAAAGCCAAAATTATATTATATTATATTATATTATATTATATTATATTATATTATATTATATATTATATGCAATTTCGAAGAGGTATGTAACCACAAAAGGGTAAGGATCAGACTACTGTGATCAGAATACTTAAGTATATTACTTATCATTTTAGTTAATTTATATACTTAGATTTACATTTTAGCGAAACGATGCTGCTTTTTAAAATTCATATATCCTGTATAAAATACCGAATTTAACAGAAACAGTAGAAAGCACTGTGGAAAGTATGTAGGAATCATAGATGCCTCTCTAAACAATCTTCTCAGTGAGAACGATCTGTTGAGAGAGGAGGTAGGTGAGGGCTGTAGGGTGATCACTCTCCCTTTCCAGCCGTGAGCAGAGGCCCTGTTAGCATCCAACACTGGGTTCATGACAAACTGAATGCTTTACATCAATCATGTATGCGCTTCCGCGGTTGAACAGCCTGAGCCGCGAACCGGGCCGTTCTCAAGGAGGGAAACGGTCCATTTCTCATCCTGTTCTGTTTGTATCAGGAGGAGGACGACTAGCACAAGCTCAGTTTCTGACAAGCTTTAGTTTAGCATGATTCCGTTCCCCAGAGAAGTGAGGTGAATGAGAATGTAAAGTAACCACAATCGGATTCCTGTTGGCTGGAACAGAATATCCTTTTCACGGGAAGCAGAGTTTGGTTATCTGGTCCCTGAACCATCTGAAACTGTATGTACGTTTTTGTGTTTATAAACCAATGAGGGTTTCTCTACAAAGCAGGTTTCTAGATTTCTCAGACTGTCAAAGGGGCTTGTGACCACAAAAAGTTAAATCGGATGGCTGCAGGACACAATGGTTACATTGCCTCAGTTGATCCTATGAAAAGATCTCTGACTCAGTGTTTGCCCATTTTTTTCCTTTTATATTTTCTTAAAATGGAGGAGTGAAAATTTTGTCATAAACTGACCCCGATTCATTATAGTGATTCTATTTATAACTACATTATTACTTTGCACATATTAATGGCATTTAATCTGTATAAATTGCACAGTATCTGTATTATTTGTAAAGTTAGCCATGTTCTGAAACTTGTATCAGTTCTGGAAATAAAAAGTTGATGACTAACATGATTATCAAGAAAACCACAGTTATAGAAGGGCTAGTTGTACCCTTCTGCTACAAGTAAAACCAGTGTGGTTTAAATTTACATTCCATTTCCAAAAGCTGGAGGATTATACATATTAATAAAATAATTTAAAGCTTTTCATAAGACACACTGGTAACTCCTTTAAAATTTAAACTTGAAAAAAAAATTTTATACTTGAGCAGCCCCCAAGTTACTGAAAAAGAAATACAAACATAGTGTCTAAATTTGGAACATAGAGGGACAATGATAGGATACATCATTTTTTGCATGAATTTTCCAGATAATTAAGCCAGCACTTCTTAGTTACAGATTTTCTAGAAACTTGAAATACCCTAAACGGATAAGGCAGCTGGTTACTTTCTAATTAGTTACTTGATTAATACTATAATTCTATTTTCACTAAAGGTAAAATAGAGTTTGAATAGCTTTCCTGAGGAACCCAAGCTAATTGCTATAAAGGCCTGAATGTGCTTTACAGAAAAAAATCAGTCTCTGTGAAAATGATATAGGGGTTATTTAACCTTGGAAATGGTATGATGAATGGGTTTTCAGATATAGGTATGTGGCATTTTTACACAGAAGATGGGAACTACAGAGAGGAAAGGAAATAGGCAGGCTTTAGGCCAAGGGAAGGACTTATTGAAGATTAAGATGGGTTATGAGGATTGTGACCCCCCCTTTCTCTGTGAGGGTTTACAGACAGAACTGATCATAATCCCCCAGGATGACTTGATCCTGTTCCTTTCTGAAAGCACTGGCATGCACTGGGTTATTCCCATACTCTCAGACATCCATCAGGATGTTTCGAGTTTGAGCTTTTATAACTTCATAAAGTATAAATGCATGTATTAGTTTTATTTGTTTACTTTTGTGCTGGGAGACTGCCAGACATAATGTCATATAAGCTTTTTGAATGATCTTGGTAGTAAGTGAAATTGGTCTTATTTCCCACATATCCCTCCCTACTTAGTTCTGGAAAGTTCAGTGTGGCTTATGTAACAAATATAAGGGAAAAAGTACTAGACTAGCCCAAGGATTCAGGTTAGGTAATGATTAAACAGGCAGACACTGGTAGGACTGGTGGTTTGAGAAAGAAAGGTGCATCCTGGGTGAGATTAGCTTAATCAGTTACAAATTCATTCTTGGATTTGTTTATTGCAATTAGATTTTTTTTTCACCGTAAGTACTCATTTTAAGTTTATCATTCCTTTTTAGTACTTTGAAAACTATGCCTTAGAAAGAAAATAAGATATTTAAGATACTGTCTATTTTCAGTCATGGTTTTATACATACCAGAATTTAAAGCTCTTTTGCCCATTAGTCCAACAAAGGAATCTGTTTTATGCCCTGGAAAAATACATTTAGGGGTATTTTAATATGTATGTCTTTGAGGAAATAAACTGTTAAAACTAGTACTGAAGAAAAGCAAGCTTTCGAATATATGCCTACATAATAAATATATAACCATTTCAAGTTTTGGTGAGCCTGAAGAAATGAAGATTTCTAGTAAGTCTTACATTTGACATTAAAACAATACAATGAAAGCACTTTTCTTAATTCTATATCTAAATATTAGCAAGTATAGTTTATTACACTTTACCTGTTTATATACAATGCTTTAAATATTGCTGCTATTTATGCTAGTTTTGGTTTTTAGGGAATCAGTTTCACAGTTGGGTGACAGAAATATCGAGTGTGTCTCCTTGTGTAACTGCATTTTTAAAAAAGATTTTATTTATTTATTTGACAGACAGAGATTACAAGTAGGCAGAGAGGCAGGCAGAGAGACGAGGAAGCAGGCTCCTTGCTGAGCAGAGAGCCGGATGTGGGGCTTGATCCCAGGACCCTGAGATCATGACCTGGGCTGAAGGCAGAGGCTTTAACCCACTGAGCCACCCAGGCGCCCCTTAATTTTACTGCATTTTTAATAATACCGGAAAGTTGTGTTAATTTAGACATTAATAGAGTGCATTTATTTTCATTACATAGAAGTTTGCTATATATAATCTCCTTGGAAATCAAATCTTTAGAACATAAATATAAATAAGGTTTATGTATTTTCAAAGATGAAGCCTTATGAGAAAGGTTATTATTTCAACTCTAGTGGGGAAAGGTCTCTTGCTTTATACTGTATTATTTGAGAATTGGACTGCTGTTTTAATGTGACCTTCTTTGCCAACCAGTGGACCAAAATCTAAGTGGAGTTGTGGGTGAACCCTGGGGTAAATGCATATGGTTGAGATGGACTCGTGGGACTTCCCATCAATTTGAGTTCCATTAACTGGGATACTGGGATCTAATGAACGTAAAGTGCCATAACTCTGCCATCTCTACTGCCCCAAGAAGTGTTTCATTGTACTTGAATAGATTGAGGGTCCCCATTCAATGATGGGATCAAAAAAACTGCATTTCTATCTATCTTTACCTCTACTATGGATTCTGTACTCATTTACTTAATCTTCTTAATTGGCTGCTGGATTACCCTAGATATTGTTATGAGATCTGGCATACTGAAATGTTAAGAGATGTCTATAAATGCTTGGGTTTTTTTTATTTTGTTTTTATTTTTCCAGTGGAAGTGGTGGGGGGTAGAAGAGGATAAGGGGTGAAAAAGGAGAGGAATCTCTGGTTGGATTTTTACCCCTGGACTGAAATTCTTATCTAAAACTAACACCTTATAGGAGTTAAAGGATTTCTTCTGGCTTTCTTTCACAGCTTAAAACAACAACAAATATTTATTATCTCACAGTTTCTGTGGGTCAGGAATTCAGCAACTGTTTAGCTAGGAATTGAAGGATTTTTAACATAATGCATCATTTTGTAAGTATCTAGGTCTAAGAAACAGAGTTTTAAAAAAACGTGCTCTGGACGTGATTAATATGAGTTTCCTCCATTCTCATACTGCCTTAATTAAAAATGTTAAGTCCTAAGTTACAACGGAAAAGAAGATATAAAATGAAATTCAATCTAATTTGCATTTGGTAAATGTCAAAATAATTTGAAACTTACTTTTATGAGAGATCTGGCCATGTCCTAGAAGAAAGAAAGAGAAAGTTAGCAAGGGCAATAGATTTATTTTAAGGATGCTGTATTATATTTTCAGAAGAGAATTATAAAATAAGTTGATTTTTAACACATGTAACATTTCCCATTCATGTACTATCCTGGGGAATATAGCAGAACCATAAATGCTAACCAAATTATTAATGATAAAAACAAAATAGCAACCAAAAGGAATATTTTTAAGTGCTTTCTATGGGCCACAGATTCAAACCCAGGACTATGAGACCCCTGAGGCCTAACATAATAACTGTTAGGCCACACCACCTGTTTTCTTTTAAGAAACACATCTCCAAGCTGGACCCCCAGGAGAGAGGGATACAAATCTTTACTTCTACTAAAGAGGCATTATCAAGAATCTGTATTTCAGCCCATAAAAGACTTTCTTCACTTTTCCTACATGTGCATTCACAATAGTAAAATAAAGATTTATAGAAATGTTTACCATAAAGAGCCTTTAACAGGGCCACTTGTTTTTCAATTGAGGAATCTGACAAAAGATGAATTGGTATTAACTGTTTACACGTTCCATTGATGGTGTGATGAATTCAAGGAAATTGAGTATTTCTATCATGAGACAGTAGGGAGCTAAATCTAATCTAAATCTAATCTAACCTCAAAGGTCTAAAATGGATTTCTGCAGGCGCTTTGACCATTCTGAGTACTATCCCCTGGAGGCCCCACGCCTTCCCCCTTGGCAGTTTGGATCCTGCATCAAGGGAGCACTCAGCTAAGGTTGCTTCCTGCTCTTGACTGGGGTCACTCTAATTGTGTGGGGCTGGCACAGAAAAGCTCACCCTCCCTCAGCCAGCATGTGTGTTTGTTAGTGGGGTGAGGGCCAGAGTCGCTCCCCCAGGGTATATCCATTTTAGGATGGAAATTTCTACTCAAAGAGCAAAAGAGACAGGGCGCTCTGAGAAGCAGTGAGCGAGGACACTGGGCGGGTTGCTCAGAGAGAGAGAGGGAGGGATGGCTGCCCATCTCACCAGCATCCCGTTTGCCCATTAATCCGAAGAACTGCTGAGGCTTGGGTCTCCGGGCGATTCTCTGCAGAAGATGCTCAAAGGGCTCCGGCAGCTCCTCCTAGGGGACAGACGCACAGACAGACGGGCGTGTAGGCCACCAGCACGCGGCGCCAGCCCTGGGCGAAGCTCGGAGGCGGGCGGTAGCGGCGCCAGGGCCGGAAAACCGGCCCGGCAGGGAGGCGGGAGAAAGCCGGGTTTCCCAACGCGAGGGCTGAGTGGGGTCCCAGCCCTGGAACTCTCTTTTTCCACCCCTCCCAGCAGAACTCGTGTCCCCGGGCCCCGCTTTCGCGGGTTAGCGGGAGACGCGGCGTCCCCCAGCCTCGCGCGCTCTCCGCTCTTTGCAGAGCCTGGAGACCCCCGCCCCCCGCCCCACTGCTCTGCCGCGCCGCCACCTGACTTTCTCTCGATTCTGGCGCGGGCTTTGGAGACGCCTCGCCGCCCTAAATGCACACAGCTGTGTGTCGCGAATGGGAAAGGAATGCTTTACTAGGGACCTGCACCGCGCCACTTACACTGTTCCCTCGAGGAGCGCTCCCTTGGGCCAATAGCCTGAGAGCCTTGTAAAGGAGTAAAATAAAAGTCAAGGCAGGAATTTAGCTTCCCACCCACCTCGCCCCTCGAAGCCCCCAGCAGCTTGCCCTTTGCCCCCGCTTCTACCAGCGTCCGGCGCGCCCCCTTCTGCCCCTGCCCAGCGTTTCCAAATGCCCGGTCCTTGCAACTAGACTGGAGTCTCCGAAATCCACCTTACCCCGGGATGAAACCCTGTGGGATTTCCAGCCTTGTGAGGACCCCGGGCTCATCAGGGAGGGCATCATTCCTCCAGGGAGTTCCCGAGACCCGACGGTGCAGCCCCCGGGAGGAAACTTGGATCGTGGGCACAAAATCTCGTGAGGGGACCCAGGGAATGGCGTTCCTTTACATCCGCACGCCCCCACCCCCCACCCCGCGCTCCTCCACCGCCGCTGGTCGCGGTCGCGGTGCCTGGCAGGCTAACTAGAATGCTATCGTACGGGAAGTGACAGCTCCCAGGGCCTGGAAGAACGGCGCGGGCTGGGTCTCACCTTGATCTGGTCGCTGTCCGACCAGTCGGACCAATAATTCAGATCATCGCTGGTTCCGATTTCTTCGGCAAACAGTTGAGTGGAAACGAGAAAAAAGACGGCCAAGGCCACGAGGATTTTCATGCTGGATTTCTGGGAAGAACGGGGAAGAGACATTGGGGATGGCTATCCAAGAGTTGGGGCAGCATAATTTTTGGTCCCACAACGCAAGTCGGGGCCGATTGAACCAAGATAAAAAGCCTAAGGGATAACAAGCCTAAAGCATACCTTGTACCCTTTAGGAAAGAGAATCATGCCCCCAAGCTTCTCAAAGCCCCTTCTCCCTGGATCCCAACTCCCTCAGCCTCCAACCCAGCAGTCTACACCTTCAAGCCGGGAGGCTCTGCAGGTGGGAAACAAAGAGGGACATTGGCATTTGGGATACCCGTCTCCCCAGTGTCCCTCCGCTGTCCTCCCACTGTCTCTCGCCCCGGCGGCCAGCCGCCACCTCGGAGCGATGCCCCGTGCAGGCACTTACTGCGGCGGGCAGGCCCGCAGGGTTCCTCCGGCAGCTCTGAGCGCACGCGGGGCGCTCAGTACTCGAGGTGGCCGCGGCGGTGGAGGAAGCAGTTGCGGCGCGCTCTTTTGCCAGCTCGGTGCCGCGCGGTATTTATCCAAGGCTCGACGAGCCTCAAGGACCACGTGACACGCTCCCCACGCGACTTTCTGCTCAATATTTAATTAACCGCCTCTTCTCCTTTCGCTTGCGTCTGATTGAGAGTTTCCGAGACGGTAACCCGTCGGTGCCCAAAACATCTGGACCCAATTGGGTTTGAAATGACGCAATTTTAGAAAAATCAAGATCTCTCCATCCAATCCCGAGCGTCCAGTCTTCTTCCGTCTGCTGATCTGACGCCCCCTCCCCTCTCCTTCGGAACGCGGTTCCATGACACCTGAAATTACTCATCAAAATTGAACAAAGTGACTCATTCCTCGGACTTCCGCAACTTTTTCGTCCCTTGAGACGTCAGGATAAGTTGCACTTTTAAGGATGGCCAAATGACTTCAGGTATTAAGATATTGTCGTCGATAATCATGCTAAGAAGATCATTTTCAAAAGGGGGGTGCTTTTCTATTTCATCTGCAGAGTGTCTTTAACTGTTTTTGAGATACAGTATCTTCTATGAGCAGAGGATCGTCCTCCTAAATCAACTACAATACCTGGCGTTTCTCCGAATTGCAAAAGGATTTTCAGTCCTATAGCATTTCAGACGATGGAAGCAGATTTATTTTACATTTTGGAGGAAGGAGAATTTAAACGTGGCAGTACACGTAGAACTTTTATATCAGTGCCATTCTAGGGTATCTTTTGTTGCAAGCTAGCAAAATCCTCTTCCTTCTCCATTCCAGGAGCAGGGGTTGGAAGAGGACGTTTTCCCTTCTCTCCTATCCTTTCTCCCTGAAGACTAAGAAACTGGCAAGACAGCGTACAGGATCCTTCCTGGCTGTCATAAAGGACTCTACAGATCATTCATAGATTTCTCCTGTCAATGAAAATAAGTATAGTGAAGATGCTACCTGGACGGTCATTGACAATATGAAACTATTAGACAAATAGCATCTATACAGAAATCAGAGCTTTCCATGAGCCCATGGTTTCACCTTGCAGACATATTTCTTTCATCTCTAAATGAATTAGATGACTTATCTTGAGTGCAGTTGTTTTCTTCTCTTTACTAAGTAAGTACTATATTTTTCAATTAATTCTGATGTTTTTAGCATACTGCATAAAGGAAAAAAGTTGTTTTTTGTTTTTTTTTACAATTCAGTTAAACTAGTAAATTTTTGCTCTAATATCTTTTGTTTCTTAAATAATCCTGAATTTTGAAATGCCTACATCTCTATCTCATTTATTTAGGCCCAGTCTTACAAGGTGAGGCATTCCATTTTTGTTTTTCTAACTTTTTATGTGGAAAATTAAATACAAAAGTAGAGAGACTCGTTCACTTGAAACAATGTGCAAGTTTTACCTATAAACCCTTCCTATTTACCCTCCACTCAGATTATTTTGAAGCAAATCCTAGATATCATTTCAACTGTAAATATTTTTGTCATCTATATAAATGGAAAGAATTTTAAAAAATAAAAACAGAAGCATGCCATTATTACACCTAAAAACAACATAAAATAAGTCCTTACAATATTAGCTATCCGGTTCATGTTCAAGTACTCCTCGTTGTTTCATAAACCCCTCCATCACAGAGTTTAATAGTTGAAATCAGAATTGTAATGAAGTCCATACACTTCACTGGTTCACGTATTTCTTTTCTTCTCCCCCTTCTCCTCTTTCTTCCTCCTCTTCTTCTTTTTCTTCTTCTCCTCCTCCTCCTCCTTTTTAGATTTTATTTTTTTGAGGTGAGGGGAGAGAATGAGAGAGTGAGCAGTCAGGAGAGGGAGAGAGAATCTGAAGCAGATTCCATGCTGAGCGCAGAGCCCCGCCTGGGGCTTGATCTCAGAACCTGAGATCATGACCTGAGCCCAAACCAAGAGTCGGTCACTTAACAACGGAGCCAGCCAGGTTCATATATTTCTTAGATGTTCCCTAATCCACAGTTTTTCCCTCTCTCTCCTCCCTGCCCCCTTGAAGTTTATGGATAAGACTGATCAGTAAAGTGTACTACATTCTAGAGTTTGCTGATTGCCTCCTAATGGTTTCTTGACCTTTTCCCTCTGTCTTATTCCCTGTTAATTGATAGTTGTACCTAGAAGCTTCATCCCATGTAGGTTCGGTTTTTCTGACAAGACCATAAGTTGTTATGCAGTGCATGATATCTGGTTGTCTCTCCTTTTGAGATATTAGCAGATATTGATGATCATTTTCTGGATCCACTAATTCATTACGACTTTAAAAATAGTATTGTTCTGATTTTGTCACTTATTCTTTATTTATTAGCTAGACGATTTCTTCCATATAAAGAGAAACTTTTTTCTCAACAGCTGTTTAGTTACTCCAAAACATAGTCAATTTAGGAAAGAGAGGATAACTGCTTGATTACCTCCCTTTACCAATTTTTAAAATAATGATTTATAAGTTAGCACATTCAAATATGGGCTCCTCTCCCCAAATTTAGGATTTTTATGACCTCATAGATTGAATTACATTTGAAGTATTTTACTCCTCAGAGAAGTATAGAAGGAAGCTTTCTAATTGTTGTTCAGTTTGTTCAGGTGACGTTTCAAATTGGTTCCTGAAATTTTTTACATGACTTAAATGGGCTTTAATGACTCTCTTGTTTTTTGGTCTGACAAGATATTTCAGGTTTAAGTTGTATATGTTCTGTCTCAGACCTGCAATTTGCATTTTAGGAGATTCTGTTTCTTTTGAATTAGAAATGATAATTAGAGATTATAATCTGGGCATTGTGGGTGCGTATTGCCACTGAGTTCTTCATTGTTTCAAGATCTTTCCAATGAATAGAGCTGAAAATGTGTATGAGTGTGTGGGTGTGTATAAAATTGTGAATGAATGTATACTGACACTTTCCATTCAAATCAGGACACAGTATGATCTTCACCTTGTACCTGTCCTTCTGTTTTGCTCCTTTTCTTCCATGCCAAAAAATCCTAGTTCCTGGTGTCATCAACATGATTACTCATTTGCTTTATTTCAATACACAATGCCAAAATAATTAGCAACACAGTTATTAGAAACAGATTAAGAGATTCTATTTGCAATTTTTTTTTTGTCTTTAGGATGTACCACATTAGGTCTCATCAGTCAACTTACTGTGTTTTAAGTCACTTAAATTTTTTTCTCAGTATGGTTACACTACCAACTTTTATACACATGGTTCATTTGCTCATTTTGCTCTTGAGTTTTAGGGATTGACTTTTATATTTAATTTAATTTTAACATCATGTAAAATAGAGTTCCAAATGCAAAACATTCAAAACATAATGTATTCCAAGGAATGTAGCATCATTCCCTGTCCCTCTCTTTTCTTCTCTCTAGTCACTATTGTTTTTTAGGTTCTTAACTTATCCTTTTATTATTATTGTTATTGTATTCTTTTAATATAAGCCAATATGTATTTATATCCTTCTCCAGGTTGTAAAACTCTGTACCTAAAGTGGAGCATTAAGATTAATTTCTGTTTCTTGGTTGCTGATGTGCTGCTGTATGAGGTAACAATAAACTCAGCTGTTTCACAATTTCTTCCTTGTTGGCTCTTTTATAGGATTGAATAGCAAACAATAATGAGATAAACAATTGATCAAATAATTAATTTCCCACTTTTTCTATGTCATTCATTAATTGCTAACTTATTGTTCCTAGTAAGGTCATGCACTTACTGACACACTTTCTCCTTGAGCATTGCAGGGTTTCGGATATTTTTCTTCTTTGTTTTATTTGGGATATCTATGCTCTTTGTTTTAGTTCCCAGAATACCAGATTTGTGAAAATATACATATACATAAAATATTTATGTAAGGGAAGTAGAATGGTGAAAAAGTAAGTAGTTAGTGTTTATTTGTGTTTGTACATTAAAAACTTGCAAGAAAGTACAAAGAAAAAATTACAATCATCTATTTTATCATAACCCAGAATAAACCATTGTTGACATCTTCATATGCTGCTTACAATTTTTAAGGGGAAGAAAGTCATCTGCTTGTTTATGTAAAATAAGACATATTCTTTATAAGAAATAAAGCAATGAAGAAAGGTTCAATAATATATTTTTAAAAAAATTACTCTGAACTTAGAAATTGCCACCCTGAGCATTAAGCAAACATCATTGTGAATATCTTTCTGTGCATATTATATTGTTAGAAGAATAGAGCAATAGCAGAAAAATAAAAATTATGAAAATAGGATGAGACCCTTGGAAGTATTTTTTTTTAATAAATATTTTGTTTATTTATTTGACAGACAGAGATCACAAGTAGGCAGAGAGGCAGGCAGAGGGAAAGAGAGGGGGAAGCAGGCTCCCTATTGAGCAGAGAGCCCAATGTGGAACTCGATCCCGGGACCCTGGGATCATGACCTGAGCCAAAGGCAGAGGCTTAACCCACTGAGCCACCCAGGCACCCCGGAAGTATTTTTAATGAAAGTTAGTTTATTTGTATTTTATTTGGCTTCAGTAGAAGTAAAAAGAAAAGTGAAAAGTATTTCTTCACCACAAGATATTTTTTCTATAAAAGTACCTATTGTTAAAGAACAAATTTTAGGAATAAACATTAGAGGCTAGCATATAACATTTAAAACAACAGATATTTAGACAATGTCTATTTATTCTCTGTTTTGAAAGATGAGGATAATAAACTTCCTTCCATTTCCCCTTCCCGGCTACCTCCCATTTTTTGTAGTTATACAATTATTTGAACATTTTTGAGGTTTATAGCATTCACATTTAGTTTTACTACCATGCTTTCATTAGTGTCTACTGTTCATTCTATACTTAAGCAAATTCATTGTTCACCACCACCCTTTTAGCCTACCTTTGCCATTCTCGAGTTTATTTTTAATCATCTCTTATTGGCTGGATATCATTGTCAAACACATTTTTTTCCCTCAGGAAGAAATCAAACATACTGCATTTCCTGAGTTCTTTCATACAGTGAATGTCTGGCAGGGGCTTCTAAGTTCGAATGACGTCTTGATTAGTTACAATGTCTTAAAATTACATTTTATTTCCCCAGGACTTTGTGGACAGTGTGCCACTGTCTTGTGGAATTTGATGTTATGGAGATTACTGAGATAGGGCAGTTTTTCCCCTTACTTGTATGTATTTTACTTTTTTTTGCTTGAATATCTGAGGGATTCTTTTCTTTATACTTGACATTCAATAGTTCAATTAGGATATGTCTTGTTGATGATCTTACATCTAATTTTCTTGGGGTGTCGTGAACTGCTTTTGTTTTGCAGATTATTCTCTTTCTTCATCTTAGGGAAATTCTATTCTATTATCTCTTTGAATATATTGTTGAAGTGGAGATTCCACTTCAAGAATATTATGGGGTTTTTTTCTTTGCATCCTGATATATATTTATATAATATTATAATATGAATAATATTTCATGCATTTACTGTTCCTCCAAATTGCTTTAATTCTTTACCCTTTTCATCTGCATTCACTTAGATTATCTTAACCCTTTCTTCTTTGTGCCAGTAGTTCACTTTTGTCTACTCTGTACTTGCTGTTTCTAATTTGCTTACTATTTCCATAATTATGTTGCGTAGACGCCAGTTTCTTCTCAGGGACTAGTAGTTTCCTTTTTCATGTCATTTGATGGCTTTATTATTTTATGGGTATGCTCTTATTTTATTGTATTCAAGTTCTTATTAAGATGTTCTTAGTATAAAGTAATTGAGGGAATATCCTTTTGTCTCCTGAGTTATATTTTCTTCTACTTCAGTGACACAATGCATGAGTTTTGAGTGAGTGCTACCAATTTTAATGCTGGCTTAGTCCCCTTGCTAGCCATGTGGCCTTGGACAAGTTAACTTAAGCACACTCCCACACTCCCCTTTTCTAGTCTGTCAAATAGGATAATAAATAGTGCTTAACTTATAAAGTTGATGTGGGAAGTAAATGAGTAAATACATGTCAGCTATAAAGACCAGTGTCCAATACACATGCAATGAATGTTAACTAGTAGTATTATTCTAGGTGGCTGTGTGTGTGTGTGTGTGTGTGTGTGTATGTGTGTTTAGTAATAGTTAATTTTATGTTTCAACTTTGCAGGCTATGTTGCCCAGTTGTTTGGTCAAACACCGCTTCAGATGTTGCCATGAAGGTATTTTTAGGTGTGATTAATGTTTAAATCTGTAAGCCTTGGGTATAACCAGTACAGTCTCCATTACATGGGTGGGCTTCATCCAAGCAGTTGATAGTTTTAAAAGAAAAAGCCTGAGATCCCCAAGGAGGCAGGAATCCTTGCCTCCATTTGGACTCAAGACATCAATTTCTTGCTATATTTCCAGCCTGCCAGGCTACCCTGCAGATTTCAGATTTGCCAACCCCCACAATTATGTGAGCTAATTCCTTAAAATCCTTAATTGATTCTTTTTTTAAAAAAATATTTTATTTATTTATTTGACAGAGAAGATCACAAGTAGGCAGAGAGGCAGGCAGAGAGAGAGAGAGAAGCAGACTCCCTGCTGAGCAAAGAGCCCGATGCGGGGCTCGATCCCAGGACCTGAGATCATGACCTGAGCCGAAGGCAGCGGCTTAACCCACTGAGCCACCCACTGAGCCACCCAGGCGCCCCCCTTAATTGATTCTTTAAAATTAATCTCTCTCTCTCTTTCTCCTCTCCTCCACAAGCGCACATACCCCACCCCACCCCTCACCTCCTATTAGTTCTGTTTCTCTAGAGAATCCTAATATAGTGTATAATATATTTGTAGTTTCTGGGGCATTCTCTCCCTTTTGATGATGTTTGGGTGGCTCTGGGCAGACAAAGTGAAAGTGGAGTGACTTCTTAACTCTGTTCCTCTACTATTGCAGATATCTGTCCTGCTGAGGACTAGGAATTTTTTGTTCTGCTCACTTTTCTTAGTCCGAGGGAACGACAAAGGATGGGGAGCTTGGATAAGGTGGAGTGCAGTCTGAATACCTAGATGGCTCTTTCCCTTGAGACTTTGGGTAGTGTCTTATTCCACATCAATTCCCTGGTTGGAGGGTCTGTTCCTCTTTTGTGAGGAACCCTCCTGGACTTTGATCTCCGTGTGACTCAAGAACCTCCCAGCACTCCTCTTGAAGAGTCAACTCTGTTGTTCTCTTTCTTGGCTTCAATTTCTCTCAACCACTTGAATGCCACACATTTTGGAAGAAAGTAATGATCCGCTCACTCAGTTTTCCTTTCTCCATGCATTACATCATTGAGAATTCTCAGAATTTTGTCATTTTACCAACCTTGGGGAGATGTTGGTGAGGTGAGAAGGAAGGGGGCTGTGTGGCTCTGATTTGCTACAGAATTTTCAGTTTCTTTCACTGGCTACAGATTCTTGAAGATACTACAATAATTAGATTGTGACTCTTGGTTTGTTTGATTGCTGATGGTGGATTTTTATTTCTTTTCCAGGAATTAACAATTCTTACTTTATTTTGTAGGTGTTAGAGTAAGTCTCGAATAGTATGTGTTCATACTATCTAACTAGGATTTGTGGAGTTGTTGAGTATCATCTTACACCCAGTGGATGTGTCAGTTCTTTACTGTTTTGTTGCCCCAGACTCCAGTACTTTGGAAAATCCTCTGAAACACACTGTTCCTGCAGGTGTTACATTGGAAGAATCTGTTGTCTGCAGGGAAAGTCCCTTCCCTTCTCCCTGAGCATTCACTTACCTTCTATATGTTATTTACTTGGGAAATCTTGCTGTTATGATCACTTCTCTTTTCATATTGCCTCCTGCGAGTTCTAAATTGCATTATTAATTTTAGTCAAATATTTTTATTTGAGAACACTCATATCAATCACTCTTTAGAATCCTTCCAGTCTACAGTTACCAGGCTCTGAGTTATTAAGCATTGGCCACAGAATGAGGAGAGACACCACTGTAGAGGCAAAGGTAGGGTTACAAGGTTCTGCACCATCTGAGGTAAGATAGAAGGGATTTTAAGCAGTTCTGCTTCAGACCAGCTAATATAATCGTGGTTTCACTAGGGAACCCTAATCCCCTCTGTCTGATTCTATTGTTGACTTCTATGTTTCATGATGCTCGTTGTTTTAGAGCTTAGTCTTTGTGTTGCTGTCCCTTTGTGCAGAAAGCCACTCCTTATGGGACACTAATTTTAGTTCCTGGTATAGTGAAGTCAAAAGTAGGCATGCTACTGGAAAAAAGACAGATCATTTCAACCCTCCAACCTTCTTTTCTTGTCATAAGGAGAATTAATTCAATAAACATTTATTTAATGTTTGCTCTTCACCAAACAAATACAATGCTGGGAATACAGAGATGAATGAGTCACATTTTTTGCCCCAGCAGGGCTCAAGAAAGGAAGGAAGGGTATATAATAACAGAGGAGTGATCACTTTATTATGAGAGTGAAATTTTCTCAGATTGGAGAGCGTGGGTAGGGAAAACCTTGTCTAGAAAGAGAACACCTCCAGCAGAGGCAAAAAGTTAAGAATATTCATTGGATGTCCATGGAGAAGCCAAGAATCAAGATAGCAAATGTTAGAGGAGGGCAGGGATTGGAAGAGCTAAAACAAGATGAAGTCAACTGACATCAACCCTTTGTTCAGTCTAAATATCAGCAAATTCTACTGGCAAAAAAAGCTTGTTCTGGAAGAAGTGCAGAAGTCACAGCTGTTGTTTTTCACCTAATAAACTCCTAGTCCCTGGTGGTTCTAGAATCAAAAGATTAGGAGATGGTGGTTTTTTGAACTACTCACATATAGTCAAGATATCAGTCTTTAAAAATATTTAATAAATGTGTTTTCCTTCCATTGCCTCTGGGTGCAATTAAGAAATTCACATTGAATACACTTGCCAAAAGACTGAAGATAATCTCCTTATTCAACATGACTCTGCGCTCTTAAAATAACAAGCCAGACTAAGAAGTCTCCTGAAAATACTCCTAATCAAATACCAGTTTGACTAACCTCGATCCTGAAAGGTCAAAAATTCAGTTAAAATTAGGTTCAGCCAGCTCAATTCTTTTAGCAGAATGATAAGTTTGTAACACATCATAGAAACACTAGTTCAAAATCAAGAAATAAATTAGTTTGGACTGATTCATAATGAAAATATTCACACTTAGATTCATTGGACACCCTGAAACAGGGGAGTATATTTTTCAAAGTCAAACTGAGGAATCCAGTTGTGGAGCCATACCTTATTCATTTCTTCCCCTAGGCAGTAGTTTAATAGTTAATGTAGCAGACAATTGACTTTGAACTCTTTGCCAGCTGAAAGTACAATCTGTACTGGAACTTTTCCAGTTCTGTGAACACCTTACCATTTGGTATCAATAGCCACTCTGATGACACTGCTTCCATTAATGTCTCTGGTAAATGGGTTTTAACTCAGGTTGTCTGGTTCCACAGTCCATGCCACTAACTCTTACCCACCATGTTGTCTGTACTGCTGTAGAGCTGATGTCACTAAGGTACTTCGTGTTTGAGTGGGGGATGTCTCAGGGAACTGCTAACTATCTCTTCGTATTTTCCAAGCTTTATTTTTTAATCAAATCAAGTCACTGTGAAACTCATTATTTGAATTCCATTCCTCCTACATTCTGTAGAAAATACCATGACAGGTGTACAGTCTAATAATGTCCTCAAACTTAATTAGGTATCTGCATGCAAGATTTAAGGTTTTGTTATGAAAAATTGCTTACAAAGAATATATATTTTTATTAAATAGCTATCATGGCACAGCTTCTATCAGTCTTTAATTGTTCCTTACATAAAAGCCTGGGAGATATATTTTATAATTCAAGGTATGATTTTATACATATATATTCAGTGTATCTCCCCCAGAAAACTGATATGTTTCCTTATATTGGTTGGAAACTATGTAATCCAACCTTTTCACCTCTTTCCATTTTTTTCATTCTACTTATCGTGGCTATCAGAAAATTTAGAGTTAATCTTTGGACTCGGTTGTACTAACTTCCAGTCTAGCCTAATTATTCAACATTTCCCTTAAAAATGTGGCTCTTATTTTTATGTTTTAATGTTTAAGAGTATTTTATATTGTTTATATTATGTATTCACTGTAAACAGCCTGAAATTACATATATATAGGCTATATTTATTTAAATACAAAGATAAATAAATAAATAAAATATATATCTTTAACCAAATGACCCATTGAGTTTACATTTCCAACCTTTTTTTTTTTTTTCCATTTCTTCCATTTCTAATACTAATATAACTCTGGACTGACACTTTATTACCTCTTTCTATATGACTTCAAAAATTTATTGACAATTTTCCCCAACTTCTGAAACACCTATCTCTCTACTTTGTCCAAAGCAACACAGTTTATAGTGCACCACTATGTTATTCTGCTCTTCAAAATTCTTTAGTAACTTTCCATTTTTTACTAAGACAAATGCGATCTCTACCTCATTACTTAAGATACTCCCTAATATGGCTTAAACTTATCTTGCAACAATTTCTCTCTCTAGTCTTCCTTTTGAAACTTATAATTTAGCTCAGCTTGACTGCCTATGGTCAGTCTGAGAGCCATAACCTAAAACTTGAACATCAAACTTAATTTTCCCCTCTATTTAATCATCGTGTCCCCACCCCAGTACAATCCATCAGTTAGGATCCTCACTGTTAGAGATTTTATTTATTTGTCTGTCAGAGAGAGAGAGCACAGGCAGAGGAAGCAGAAGGCAGAGAGAGATGCAGGCTCCCCATTAGCAAGGAGCCAGATGCGGGATTCAATCTCAGGACCCTGGGATCATGACCTGATCTTCCAGTCCATTCTCCATACAGGAATTATAATGAGCTTTTAAAACACAAAGAGCACTATCACCCTGCTTAAAACTGTAATTTATGTTGCTTAAATAAAATCCAAAGTCTTTTTACCCTGGCCTCCAAAGCCGTGAATGACCTGGGCCATGCTTACTTCTTCAAGCTCATTTCATGCCACTTTTCTCCCAGTTATTCTACTTTAGCTAGACCAGTGTCCTATAAATTCCTTGAACACAGCACAGCAATACCTCTTCTGTCTTTGCCCAGGTCATATGTGTGACTAGAGCAGGAGTTGGCAAATTATAGCCCATCAGCCAAATCTGTCCCACAATGTGTTTTTGTCAATAAAGTTTAATTGGAACACAACAATGCCCATTTGTTTAGGTTTTGTCAATGGCAGGGTTGAGTAGTTGCAACAGAAAACAAATGACCCTCAAAGCATGAAATATTTGCTCTTTGTCCCATTACAAAATGTTCGTTGACCTCCAGGCTGAAGTATTCATCTCCCTGCACTTTGCTTAGCTGTTCTTTTCTCTTTGTACAATTCTCAAATATCAGGCTATCCTGATCACCATTTCTAAGCAGGTTATCTCCTAAATTTCTATTATTGTATCAAGTTTATGATGCCATTACACCCACAAGTTGTGTTTACGTATTATTTGCCTGTAACTGTATCTTTAATTGAGATATAAATTTCTTAAGGGAACACATCAGTTTTGTTCTTCACTTTTTGTTCTTTTGTTCTTCACTTTATAATCAGTTTCTAAAATAATACCTGATCATAGTAGGTAATAAATGTTAACTTAACAAATGAATGAACAGTCCTAGTTCCCACTTCCATTTTAAAAAATAATATTCCTTTTGCTTAGTGACTTTTTTGAGATTTTTTAAGCAGCCTCTTTCCTAATTTATCTGTCACTGAAAATACCCTTCGTGTATAACTGTCTTGTGTACCATGTCTGTAATTTAATCTAGTCTCATGGGTGAGATCAGACGATAGTCCTTAAGTCTTTATTTTGTCTTCAATTGTTGCGACAATGCACTTACCTGAGGAAAATAAAGTAGAAGTTCAGAAAGACACTTCCCTTATTGAACAGTTATATCAAAAGTAAAATAAAGTAACTGATAGAAGAAAAACGATGGAGAATTTCTGGTCAAAGCCATACAAACTATATCTGCTTAGAGATGATTTTCTTATTAAAAAGTACAGAAACATCCAATCTTTAAAACAATAAGAAATACATGTATAGATAAATGTCCTAGTGTATATTATCTATATTACAAGTAGAGATAAAATATATTGTATATTAACATATATTATAAATTTACATATATAGGGGCGCCTGGGTGGCTCAGTGGGTTAAGCCTCTGCCTTTGGCTCGGGTCGTGATCCCAGGGTCCTGGGATTGAGCCCCACATCGGGCTCTCTGCTTGGTGGGGAGCCCTCTTCCTCCTCTCTCTCTGTCTGCCTCTCTACCTACTTGTGATCTCTCTGTCTGTCAAATAAATAAATAAAATCTTAAAAAAAATTTACATATATACATAAATTCTGTGATAGAGCATGCCTTTAGTAATGAAATTTCATGATCAGATCAGTTTCATCAGGAGACTCCCGAGATGCTTAATTGTTCTAAAATCATGGGTCCCTATTTACACTGATAGTTTTGATGTTTGAGAACCATTTATAAGCCTAATTAATTGATTGATTAGTTGTGAAATCTGAGTCCAGCTCCATGATGTTTTTAGTAGATATGTCTGAAAGAACCAGGAGCAAGGAATACTCAAAGGATGTATTTCAGGATACCCTGGTAAAGTAACTGGTGAAAACTTCAGGAAAAAGTTGAATTGAAGGACAAGAAGGTGGTCAAGTTATTCGTGGGAAGGAGTTTTGCCCAAGACCTTGAATATTAGGAGATCTGGTTCATAATCTGGAAGAAAGCCTGGGAGATGTCACTAAACTTGGACAGTGGTTTTCATAGTCTTTAACAGGATTTAAAGGAAATCGTTAGCACTATTCGGTTGCGATCATCTTCGGAGTTTAAGGAAAACCTGAAGCCAGTAATGCATCAGCCATGGAGAAGTCTGGTATTTCAGCCTAGATGCTCATTCTATAAACAGAAAGTAAAAAGGCCTGCAGCCTGCACTTTGCCTGCTTTATATAGGCCATGAATCATTGTTAGTGACAAGTAAAAATCTGTCATAAAGCTGTCCCAGTAATAGAGTTATCCTGGATGCAATTACCTGGATTAACAATTGTATATAAAATAATAATTTATTAATCTATGTCTTTACTAGCCACAAGAATCAATAGAATTATGGATAAATGAATTTTTAATTATAAGGAAGTAATTTAAGCTGAGGCCCCAAAATTTCCCTTCCTCTCTTCTAGCCAACTGAATTCAAGAGATTTGGAATTGATTCTTCCAAAATTAGCAAATAACATTATCAGTAACTAGGGATTCAGAGAGACATTTAAAGTTTATTCTCCGTCCCTTTTCCACTTACTTCATTTTGGATTCTGCTATCATCTTTGTAGGGTACTTTATCAATTAGCAGAAGATTTCATGGAGGGGAAGGAAGTCCAGTAATTTTTTATTTTTAAAATTTGTTACAGTAGCAGATTCACTTTAACTTTGCTCTACCAATGTTTCTTAAGTATGTGCTAAACCTACAAAGAAAAATCATTTAAAGTACTCCATCCATTCTAGTTTAATGGGGTTTTATTACTTTAAGCCCTGCGATGCATAGCTATTTTAAAATTTTGAGATTCAGAGGTGACTAATACACATAAACTTAGACTCAATTAGAGTTTATAAGAACATAGATAATGAAATGAAACATAGATATTACAGTAAGATGGACCTGCCTTATAGTCTGGTTTTTATCATATTCTAGCTGTTGATTTGGGACATATAATTTAATACAGGATTGTCTGTGTGTGTATGCGTGTGTGTTTAATATGCTTACATCATAAGGTTTGGAAAACACATAGTGTAGTGCCTGGGAGATTGTAGACAGTAAATTACAAATACGATTATACGATTATTATGCACTCTAAATATAGTTTTCAGGTGTTTTAAGGGAAACATAATACTTCACTGAGAGATGTGTTTCATTATGAAGAATATTTCTGGGGAGCAGATAGCTCTGTACATATAAATGAAATCAGCCTACTCAACACTCACTTTGTGTAAATACAATTGCTGTATCTTTATTTTTCTTATTCCATATCTAAGCCTACAGCACTAGTCTGTATTTTATAAACACAGCCTTCACGAGTTTAGGTAATATAATTAAGGCATCGCTCACTTTAAGCACACTGGGATTTAAAGGCGACAGCCCAGGGAAGCTGGACCATATAAGAATATAAAGAATAGTGAGAATGATGATAGTGATTTTTTACCGCGTGCTTACCAAATGCCAGATTTGTGTTAAGTGCTTTATTTCATTTAATTATTGCAGTACCTCTGTGACATGAATACTGTCATTATCTGTGTCTTGTTGACAAGGCAACTGAGGCTTCGAGAGATTAATTTGACCTAAGCTCACAAAGACAGTGGGTTAGGGAGATAGGCTCCATCTGGAATCCTTTTATGCATTTATAAGGCACCACCTTCTCAGACTCTGGAACCACTGCTGAACCTGTTCTGTAATCTTATCAATAATGATTTATCTTTGCATCAATATCAATCCTTTGAGGAATGCTGAAGCGTGAAATAGTGACGCACAGATGTGAAGCCGGGTTGACTTTTTCTTCAAACTTTTTTTAAAAAGATCTTATTTATTTATTTGAGAGAGAGGGGGAGAGAGAGAGAGAGTGTGAGCATGAGCGGGGGTGGGGGGGGAGGGTCAGAGGGACAAGCAGACTCTGTACTGAGTGGAGGACCTGAGCTGATCCCAGGACCCTGAGATCATGACCTGAGCGGAAGGCAGATGCTTAACTGACTGAGCCACCCAGGCACCCATTCATGTTTTAAACTTTTATTCCTGTTTTAGTTGCATATTTAAAAATAAAGCATTCCAGGGTGCCTGGGTGGCTCAAATCAGTTAAGTGTCTGTTGTTGGCTCAGATTATAATCCCAGGGTCCTGGGATCCAATCCCGCATTGGGCTCCCTGCTCCCCGGGATGTCTGCTTCTCCCTTTACCCCTCCCCACTGCTTGTGATCTCTCTCTCTCTGGGATAAATAAATAAAATCTTTAAAACTGGGGGGAAAAAAAGCATTTCAATAGTTAAAATCATTTGAACCAACAACAAACGGTAGTCAGATTAAATTGCATTTTATAGGCTGCAGGACACCTTGGACCAGCTTGGTTTCTACTTGAAATTCACTGTGGTCCCACCCAGCTCCTGCTAAACCAACATTCAAGTACTTCCTATCCTGCCAGCCAGACCTGCCTGGAAGAGACAGGCCTGCCTTGTCAGTAGTTTTTGATTCCTTGATGTGGAAGGAGCGGCCCCGTCCTTTAAAATCTGACCCAACCTCTCTGCATCTTAACAAAGTGAACTAGCTAAAAGTAGACAACGCTTGTGGAATGTTCAGTGTGTATTGGCCACATGTGTCTCTTGGATTCCTGTGTTCACTTATCTAGTTCAACTGCTCCCTTGGACATGTTGGACTTGACTCTTGGATTTCTGCCTTCAGTTTTGGCTTATTGAATTTCTCAGTCTTATCATGATTAGGTTTGTCAGATATGGTTGCAGAGCAAGTGGAGGAGACAGACTAGGTGAGCAGAGTCTAGTTGGTGATTTTTGTTTGACTTTTCAGCTCTTGCTGTCCAGCTGAAAAACTGGAGAGAATAGATATAAGCAATCTTCGGCTGTTTAAGACATTGACTGTATTTACTGCCTTCCTTACTGGTATGTCCTGGCTCTGTATGTAGTGAGGCAGGGATATGTTGTTGAGTAATGATCTCTGTTTTCTTTTTCTTAACACTTGCCCATCTCTTCATCTTCACATTCATAGTGGGGGTTTTAGCCCAACTGATACTTCTCAGTCACAAAGTCGAGAGCATGTGCTCTTGTTCTCAGCCTGGAGCATGACTAATAGAAACATGGTTAGCAGATCTTCTGCATGGCCCAGGATCAGCAGTCCCCTCCACTTATCCCCAGTTCAGATAGGCAGATACCAGAGAGGAAAGGTGGCATTGAATTCTAACCTCCTGGGCTTTGGTGATTAAAAAGCAACACTCAAAAGCAAGCCCTTATGCTGTACCCCCTAAACTTATACAGTGCTAAGTACATACCTCAATAAGACTGAAAGGGAAAAAAAAAAAAAAAAACAAAACAAAACCAAAAAACCCCCAAGCCCAAAAAACTAACACTCTTTGCCAAAGGTTTGCAAAGTTAGTAACATTAAAATCCAAAATAAATGTGTGAATAGTCTTTCCTGTGAAAGAAAAAAAATCCTCAAAGGCACTGAGAATCTCACATGACAAATGAAGATATTTTTCTCCCCCCCATTTATTTATTTTAAAATTTAATTTAATTTTTTTCAGTGTTCCAAAATTCGTTTGTTATGTACCACACCCAGTGCTCCCTGCAATATATGTCCTCTGTAATACCCACCACCAGGCTCACCCAATCTTTCACCCCCCACCTCTCCAAAACCCCTCTCATGGTTTGTCTCCCCCTCTGATTTCCCCCAACTCACTTCTCCTCTCTCCATCTCCCAATGTCTTTCATGTTATTCCTTATGTTCCACAAGTAAGTGAAACCATATGATAATTGACTCTCTCTGCTTGATTTATTTCACTCAGCATAATCTCTTCCAGTCCTGTCCATGTTGATACAAAAGTTGGGTATTCATCCATTCTGATGGAGGCATAATATTTCATTGTATATATGGACCATATATCTTCTTTATCCATTCGTCCATTGAAGGGCATCTTGGTTCTTTCCACAGTTTGGTGACCGTGGCCATTGCTGCTATGAATATTGGGGTACAGATGGGGTACATCTGTATCTTTGGGATAAATACCCAGTAGTGCAATTGCAGAGTCATAGGGTAGCTCTATTTTTAATTTCTTAAGGGATCTCCACACTGTTTTCCAAAGTGGCTGCACCAACTTGCATTCCCACCAACAGTGTAAGAGGGTTCCCCTTTCTCCACATCCTCTCCAACACTTGTTGTTTCCTGTCTTGCTAATTTTGGCCATTCTAACTGGTATAAGGTGGTATCTCAATGTGGTTTTAATTTGAATCTCCCTAATGGCTAGTGATGATGAACATTTTTTCATGTGTCTGATAGCCATTTGTATGTCTTCATTGGAGAAGTGTCTGTTCATATCTTCTGCCCATTTTTTGATATGATTATCTGTTTTGTGTGTGTTGAGTTTGAGAAGTTCTTTATAGATCCTGGATATCAACCTTTTGTCTGTACTGTCATTTGCAAATATCTTCTCCCATTCTGTGGGTTGCCTCTTTGTTTTGTTGACTGTTTCCTTTGCTGTGCAGAAGCTTTTGATCTTGATGAAGTCCCAAAAGTTCATTTTCGCTTTTGTTTCCTTTGCCTTTGGAGACATATCTTGAAAGAAGTTGCTGTGGCCAATGTTGAAGAGGTTACTGCCTATGTTCTCCTCTAGGATTTTCGTAGATTCTTGCCTCACGTTGAAAAAGAAAAACAAAACTGGGGGTATCACGTTGCCTGATTTCAAGCTTTACTACAAAGCTGTGATCACCAAGACAGCATGGTACTGGCACAAAAAGAGACACATAGACCAGTGGAACAGAGTAGAGAGCCCAGATATAGACCCTCAACTCTATGGTCAAATAATCTTCAACAAAGCAGGAAAGAATATACAGTGAAAAAAAGACAGTCTCTTCAAAAAATGGTGCTGGAAAAATTGGACAGCTATGTGTAGAAGAATGAAACTGGACCATTCTCTTACACCATACACAAAGATAAACTTGAAATGGATCTTTTTTTTTTTAATGAAGATATTTTTCTTAAAAAAAAAAAAAAGAGTAAACAATAAAGCAAATCAACTCTAGGATAAACAGAAAAGAACCAGAAAAGAAATGTTATCTTAAGGATTGTTCTGCATTGGAAAACTATGTATCTAGTTATAATAGTATAAACTCTTGGATTTTGTACCTTCTAGAACAATGTATTGACAGAACACGGAAGACCAGATGATGGTTACAGAGCAGCATCCATGCTATCGATTTTCTCATACTCAGTTAAGCTATGGATGACAGAAGACGGTGAAGGTGGGTGGGGGGGAGAGCCAGGAGAATAGAAAGTCAACAGCTTAACATACTAAATGGCAAGTAAACAATGTTGTGTATGGTGGATAGAACAAGGAGTCTAGGTCGTATCAGTAGGCAATAAAGATAAAAGAAAGACTTGCAAACTGGAACAGTGAGAGAAGGCAGGGTGGGTGGTGGGTACTGTGGAGTGAGGTTAATAGTGAAGTTCATGGGAAATGTCAGGAGTGGATAAGGAGCTCCTGGAATACCTTGGCTGGAGAACTATGGGAGAATGGGAACAAACAGCCAGAGGTTGAGTCTGGTGGCAGAAGCGGCTAGGGCTGGGGACTAGCGTGACTGCATGTATGACTTTGATAAACAGATCTCAAAAGTTAGTATTGAAAAAGAAATGCTGTAGAAAACATTTTCTAGTTATATTCCTTTAAATCCCCCCACACTTGTTTTTTGTTGTTGTTTTTTTGTTTTCGTTAGTGGTGTTTTTAGTATATATGGGCTTGGAAAGATAGTGTATGTCTAAGTATGCATAAGAGGAGCAAGGTTGTCATTTTTTACAGTGATGATACCAAAATGACCAGGACAATGCCACTTTGACTTCAGAGAGCCAGGAGAGACTCTCAACAACCCTGAGGGCCGCCATATCTGGAGGTGTGGTGAGGAAGGTGGGGGCTGCTGAGTTGGAGGGTGGAGCTCAGCTTGCACCAGCAGGACCAACACCTGGAATAGGATGCAGAGGAGTTGAATTATTTCTTAGATTATGCGGTGGGGGCGGGGGGTGTGGGGGAGGAGTCGGGGAGTGCGGTTACAACTACTGACAACCCTCCCCACCCTCCTCCAGCATAGATGCAAAGCAGTCGTGTTCTGAAGGGGGAGGCGGAGAGCCCCGAATTGATTGAGAAAACCTGGAATTGATTAGATCACTTCTGAATCAGGTGGAATGAGGAACTGAAACAGAGCTCAAGTTGAGTTAAAGAAAATTACGTTCCTTAGGCCGCTCACGGAAAGATTCATACGCGCACGTGTTGCTGGTGGGTCGGGGAGGCTGGGCCCTGTAGCCCCAGAGCGCTGCTTATATCCAAACCCCACATGGGAGGGCAGGGGGTTGATTCGCTTAAATAATCAGGAACACAGATGGCACAACGAGGTAAGTACCAGAAGGCACAGGGGGAGTAATTTTTGAAAAAAAATTTTTTTTTAAGATTTTTTAAAAATTTATTTGACAGACAGAGACCACAAGTAGGCAGAGAGGCAGGCAGAGAGAGAGGAAGGGAAGCAGGCTTCCCGCTGAGCAGAGAGCCCGATGTGGGGCTCAATCCCAGGACCCTGGGATCATGACCTGAGCTGAAGGCAGAGGCCTTAACCCACTGAGCCACCCACCTGCCCCTAATTTTTGAAATTTTAAGAAGGGTATCCTTGGATTACTTAGAGTGTGGGAATGGGAAAGTTTACCTAGAAGAGATGCTAGTTGAGCTTGGCCTTGAAAAAAGGGTCTAATTTAATCCTGTTCTAGTTTTATTGTGTGTTTTATTGTGTGTATATAGATAAATGATGGAAGCCTGGTTAACATGTGCAGTTTATTATTAGGATTAACAAGAGAAAAATTTTAATTTAGGTACAAGTAAGAATTCTTAGTCATGTTATTATTTTTTTTCTTAGTCGTGTTATTAAATAATACAGGTTCCTTCCAAAGAAATTGTGAAGATTATTCTTACCAGAAATATTTAAAATTCAGAAATTGGAGATGTTTGTAGCCTACATAGGTGGGAAGCTTTTGTCCTTGGTGACAAATCAGCACATTAATAAGTCTTTGAAGCTTCTATAATCAAAACAAGCTGGAAGTTTGTTTTGACCTCAGAGAGTTCTTAAAATTGATATTCTGTGTTCCTGTTTGTGTCTGTTATAAAATTTGTGTGTGTCGAAGCAGAATTTTTGAGATAAGAAATGATTATTTCCTTTTATTTGGGAGAGGAAAGTGGCTTTTATTCCATGGTCGAGACAAGAAAAGATAAAACTGTTCCTTCTACTTTCCATTTGGTGCACTATCTTCTAATGCACAAAAGAGAGAAAGGGAAAAGTTAATGGAGACTACAGAGTAGGGGGCAGTTTCTGTACTTTTTCTGGGCGGCTTCTGCTTGAAGTCCCTGGGTAATTTTAACTAATGTAGCAAAATTATGGGCTAATGAAGCCTTTGTATTGTTAGTCCTCCATCTTAGCCTCTAGTCTTATGTAGTGTAAATTGGTGACTTCTCTGAGGGTGCAGAGTGGCTGGGTCTATCTGTGCTAAAATTATCTGGTTTAGAAGTTGCAGTACTAACCAAACTAGTACGTCCTTAACTTTCCAGGCGTATTTGTAATTTGGATAACTAATTTAAGCTTTTGAAGATCTACCCAAACAGATTTGGGTAGGTAGACGCAGCTGTGATTTTGCATGCTTAGTGATTTCTCTATTTCTTTTCACTCAAGGGATAATTTGAGTTCCTGTAATGGCCAGGTGCTAGGGATATTCCAAGTGGGCAAACAGACATTGCCATTATCTTGATGGAGCTTGTATTTTAGTGGGGAAACAATATGAATACAGATAAACTAAAGAAACAAAATGATTACAAATTGTGATAAGGTGTTTTGTTTCGTTTTAGGAAATAAAAAGTTTTGGGATGATTCAGTGCTCAAGTAACGTTTCCTTGAGGGTATTTAGGCTGGCCTGTGAAAAGTCGAAAGGAAACTATGTGAAGAGTTAAATGAAGAATGTTCTAGAAGAAAAGGTAGCAGGTGCAAAGGCCCTGTGGTTAGTGAGCTGCTAGTTCATAGGAAGCAAGGGAATAGTGGTACAAGATGTGGATTGCATTGTCAACAGAGGCCAAATTATGTGGAGTCTTAGGCCATGACATGGAGCTGGGCATGATTTTAGGCAGTAGGAGAGTCATGGAAGGAACACAGTAGTACACATGTTAGTGCTCTCCCTCCACTCCAAAGGCTTCCTACCCTGTGGTGTGCTTTCCCCCTCTAAGCCCTAACTGTAACCAGGCTATTGGAACAACTTCTTTGCCATTATGCCCAGAGAATTGGAAGGAAGTGCTTCAGACTGTATACCTTCTCCCATCTCCCAGCCCCTGACCAATAACTGCCTAGTGACGGGCCATTAAGCCCAGATCCTTGCTTTGAGTCTCCTAATGTCCTCCATGTTATTCCTTATGCTCCACAAGTAAGTGAAACCATATGATAATTCGCTCTCTCCACTTGACTTGTTTCACTCAGCATAATCTCTTCTAGTCCCGTCCATGTTGATACAAAAGTTGGGTATTCATCCTTTCTGATGGAGGCATAATACTCCATTGTGTATATGGATCACATCTTCCTTATCCATTTGTCTGTTGAAGGACATCTTGGTTCTTTTCACAGTTTGGCAACTGTGACCATTGCTACTATGAACATTGGGGTAGAGATGGCCCTTCTTATCACTACATCTGTATCTTTGGGGTAAATACCCAGTAGTGCAATTCCAGGGTCATAGGGTAGCTCTGTTTTTAATTTCTTAAGAAATCTCTACACTGTTTTCCAAAGTGGCTGCATCAACTTGCATTCTCACCAACAGTGTAAGAGGGTTCCCCTTTCTCTGCATCCTCTCCAACACTGTTGCAATTTCAAAAGGATGGTTTCTTTGGGAAGAGGTCACTGGAGCCTATGCGATAAAGCAAGAACCCGGGAGGGAGAGGTGCCTGCTGTGTTTGAAGATGGGCCAAAAGGCCCAGATGGTTGGAGTGGAGTGGGGAAACAAAAAGTAGTAGGAAATGAAGTTAGAGAAGGGAGGGCCAGAGCCTGGAGGATCTTGAAGGCCATTGTAAACATTTTGGCTTTCATTAGCAGAGAGACTAAGTACCACTAAGGGTTTTGAACAGAGCAGTGACAGTCTCACTTAGGATATTAAAAAGTCACTCTCGTTGTTGTGCTGTGAACAGCCTGGGATTGTGTGGGGCTAGGGTGGACAGAAATTGAAAGTATGATTTGCATTAAAGGGTCAAGAGGATTAAATGAACTATCATATGCAAATGTTTAAATAATCTTACCTATTATTGTTCTTTAATGCTACCTTCAATAAGAAAAGTTATTTTATTGGAAATATTCTTCGTAAGGTCACTGCAATGAAGATATGAACATTTATTCACCATTATCCAGAAAAAAAAATTGCTAATTAACTAGGGGTCTGGCAAAGAGAAGGGGGATCTCTCCTGATCCTTGGCTCAAGGCTATATTCAGGAGAGTGAATTAGTTTCCCTGATTTTGACATCAGATATTTGTTCTACTTTGACATCACTGGGAAGAAAAAAGTAACTTAAAGTCCGGGTGAAAAAGGAAAGGTGAGATGTACTGCAGGCAAGTTTTGTTTATTTCTGAGGGTGAGTTTAGTTTGAATAATTCAATAATTAAGTTAGATCCTGCTTAGAACAAGGACAGATGACCTTGAACAAGGGAGGATAGCGGACCCTTCACCTTTTAGATTTTGTATTTCCTGTTGTGTTTTTTAACCGGTTGGGGACTCACTTTCCTTCTAAAACTTAGGCATGTGTTGGGTGAAGTGTTTCTGTGCTATAACATTTTAGCAACCGATTAAAATAGTTGCTGGTCTTCAAAGAACAGAGGCTGTCAATATTTGGCCAAGGATCAAAATGTGGAGTACAAACAAAAATGCTCTTGGAATTCAAAGAGAAACTATTGTTAACCTGACCAGGCCTCAGACCCTGGGTCCATGGGGAGAAGTGTTTGAGTTAGACCTTGAAGGAAGAGGTGACATGGGATGTGTGGAGAGGGAGGGGTAGCTCTCTCCAAATGCTGGGAGAAACATGGAAAAAGTTGGAGAGGTGGGGAGAGGGGAAACCTATGTAATGGATGACAAAGTACCATGTTATGGCTATGAAAACTGGTTGGATAGCTGACTGGAAACCAACTAAAGCTAGGAGTGAGAGTGTTTATAAAGATACTGCATTTGTTTTCACTGCTGGAATTTCTGAGTAAAGAAGCACCAATGAGCACTATCTGGCTTTAGATTTTAAGCTTCACTTAGTAGACAGAATGATCTGGGGGTTAGGTTCATTGAATTTTATGGCAATAACCTCTCAATAAAACCTAAAAGAGGTGTATGAGATTGAAAATCAGTTTGAGAGGAAGTGTGGCAGAAAGCAGTAGGTGAAGGATGACATGACAACCTGAGTATTTGTAAAGCATATTCTCGTTTTTGCTTGTTTAGGACTTTTAAAAGACTTCCTCAGGTTTCCACTTATTTTGAAACCTAACATTTAAAATGTAAAATCCTTAGAGACAGAGAACAAAGTTTGGTAATTCTTTGTCACCATTGACATTTATGTGAATGATTTGCTTGAGACCGAATAGGAAATGAGTCCTTTTATACATCTTTTAGTTTAAAAAATTTTGTTTTCCAAAATTCTGTTCCTTTTTTCTCCTTTTTCCACTAAAGAATGGTTTCTGAAATATTTATGAGAGAGGCAAGTTATAATTAATGGCAGTATACTCTATTACATCAATTTGTCACATTCCTAGTGACACAAAGTCCAATTAACATCCCTGAGGGGTTCATCAAGAAATAAATGCCGTATTCTGTCATCTAATGACAAGACCAAAATATATTATCTCTCCATAATCTCTCTTCGAGCAAAAGCAAAACCCTACTATGCAATGAGAAATATATACCCTGTCAACTCTGTTTGCTTTATTCAGCACAGTATTTCCAGGACCTGGCACGTAGAAGGCGTTCAATAAATACTTGTTGAATGAGTGAAGAGAAGGTTACATGAATTAATGGATAAGTGAATCAAAGGCTCTCCCCCAACTCTAGATTATTTCAAACATCAAGTTGTATTCATTGCCTTTCAACTACAGAGCTTTGCTAACTTTTCTTTTTTTTTTTTTTTAAACGTCTCCCATTTCCAAGTTTTCTGGAATGCTAGACCTCTCTGGATGGAGTGCTACATTTTCAGTGCTCCTTGATGTAGCAGAAAACCTGACCCTTTTTCAGCTTTTCCAAAGCAGAAGGTTTGCCTTCACCACAGGTGCAACTTATATTTGAAAAATTTGTAGCCTTTTTCAGGGAGAATTCAGCCAGTTCAAAATAATTATTAATATGACAGATGTGTGTCTAAAACATAGGAATTCTTGATCCTCAAAATATTTTAAATGCTTGAACATACTCTAGGGTCTTTCTTTCCTCTTCCTTTTCTCCTCTTTTATTTCCCTCCTCCTCCCCTGACCAATTCTCTCCCTTCTTCTTTGTACAATTAACTACCTTTATCTTGTCATTGGGTCTGGTAGCTTTAATTTTAGAACGTGCATATTTCCCCCAAAGACACATGCCTGGATTGAAATTAGCATATTTCTTAGGAATGGGATTTTTTTCAAATGTAGTCTCTTCTGTATGGTAACATGATACCATATGCCATGCTGTTGGAATCTCGGGGATTTTATTTTCCTAAGTTAAGTGATCGACTCTTTGGCAGTAATTTCTTATCACATCATTTTCCACAACCAGGAAAACCATGATTCAGTAGCCTCTCGGACATGGTCTTGCTACATAATAGGAATGGTGAGGAATAATTTAGTACTTTCTATAGCACTTGTTTTTCCACTTTGTCATTTTCAGTACTTTCTTAGAAGTAAAAAATTGCAGAATATTAATCCACCTTCACTCTCTTCTTTTCCCTGAAATCTTTGGTAAAGTACGTTATTACCTCCTGCTCATTCTTTTCCTCGCTGTCTCCCCACCCGTGTCACCCCAACATTGAAATGCCTGTCTGCCATGTGGAGAAGAGAAACTTTACTGCTTGTGGAAGAGAGAGGCCGGGGAGTCTGAATGTAATTCCACCCACTGCCTAATTCCAGAGTGCTTTTTGTGCAGGAAGCTAGAGGGTACTCTGAAAAACCTTCTAGCCCCACCAGGCTTTATTCATAGAATTGATACAATTCAGTGAGTCATTGCAGGATGTTTGGGGGATATCAAATTTGTGGTGGCTTCCCTCCCATATTTTATAATCTGAGAATGGAGATTGACATGTTCATAAATTTTATAACATAAGATAAAAAAATGTCACTTTCAAGTGAGATAATAAAGATAATAAATGGAAAAAGTTCACCCTGAGGAATAAAGGAAGACCATATAGAAATTTGGGCATTTCCTTTTCAGATGCAGCTATCCTAGAGAAGTAATTTACCAGAGCATTATTTGCAACAAATAATTGATCTCTCATTAATGTATTATTTTATCCACTGTTCTAGAACAGCAGAGAGCAAAGCCCAAAGGGAGCAGTTCTAAAAACAGAAAGTTGGCGGGGGGCACCTGGGTGGTTCAGTTGGTTGAGGGTCTGACTCTTGATTTCGGCACAGGTCATGATCTCAGGAGCTTGGAACTGAACCCCACATAGGGCTCCTTGTTCAGTAGGGAGTCTGCTTGTCACTTTCCCTTTGCCCCTCCGTCTAGCTAGTGCACAAGCGTGTGCTCGCTCTCTCTCTCTCTCAGATAAATAAATAAAATCCTAAAAAAAAAAAAAAAAAGACAGAGAAGGGAAGAGTGTTTCTAGAGGAACTGACAAGGGAGCAGGTGAGTCAGGATCTAGGGTGGAACCTAGGAGGAAGGATCTGAGTAGGGCAAGGGTATCATGTGGGATGAAGTTAGGAGAAGGGGAGGCTGGAGATGGAAGAGAGTGGTGAGAAGCAAGATGTGACAAGAATCGGTGGCACATCCTGTTCTGCTGAGGTCATCATTTCTATACAAGCAGTGTGTTTGGGAGGTGGGAAGCAGCTATGTATAGAGCTGCTCCCCCAGGAAGACAGAAAATGAATGTACTTCTTGCCTCTTTAAGTGCTCCCCTGAAATTATTTAGGCTGCTCCCTCATCCCTCCCAGAGGAGGCAGACCGATAAGCAGTAATGGGGATGTTCTCAGGGCATCCAAGTGTTGTTTCTTGAGTCACGTGATGCTCTCAGTGACTTGGGAGTCCTGTTTTAGTGTTTTGGTAATCCCTTGAGTTTTAAATTAATTAGTGATTTTGGAATGGGTATGAAAACATTTTCTTAAAGACACTACCTGCCTTTTAATGTAAGGTCTGTAAAATTCAAGTGGGTATGGCAAATTGACCATGTCCTAGAGGGAACCATTGCTGCTTCTTTTGAGACGGAGTATCAAGTTGGTTGAACTTTTGGTCTGATTCAGTAGCATTCTTTATGAAGCCTTACAATAAAACAAGAATTTTCCCATTTTTGTGTTTTGGGTTTCTCTCTTTCTCTAGTGTGCATATATTTACTGGTAAACACATCTAAACATTTTGGTTTTTCTGTTATTTCTTGTGGAGTGTGATTTTTCCCTACCACTTTATTCACCAGTTGCAAAGATGTGTTAAAACGTAAAGTTTCCTCCTATGTCTAAAAACTTTAATTTGGGGCCTATTTCTATTAATATAGATTTGAAGAGAACATGAACATGTGGATAATATTTTGGAATGTAATACATTGCGCCCTGGGAAGTCATTTAAACCTAAATTTAGACCAACATTCTGAGAATCTGAGAAGCGTGGAGGAGATGGAATCACCATGGGAAAGAGAGAGAATCCTTTTTTCTTGTTCAAAAGGCATGTGGGTTGATGTATTTTTATCTTTTTTCTTTTTTTGTCTATGACAGCATTGACTTGGTGGATTGGTGAATGTTAATGAAACACACGTATTTCTATGTGTTAGTAAAAATATGGACAGTAGACCCATTTTGTGAAGTTAAGGGCATAAATAAATGTAGATTCATCAGAGTAAGATCTAGATACTGCTTTAGAACACACTTTCCCTGCTTAATTTAATTGCTGGGGATCACCATTACTGCTAATATTTCATGTGTATCTCTACATACATGCAAGACAGTGTTATGTGCTGTATGGAAGACTTTTGCCATTCTTTCTGGACACTTGTGCTTTTCTTACATTTCATGAATTCTAACTCCAGTGAGCCTCCACCTCCCACTATAGAAAGAGAAATCTTTCTCCCTTCCTCCATTTCACTAGAGTACAGGGATTTGACCATTGAACTTAGGCTCTCCGCGTCAGAAGGTAGTGATAAAAGAAAAAGTGCCAAAGAAAATTCATTCTGCTTGTGTGTCAGTAGATATTGCCACCTCTGCATATCCCAGGGCTTTCAGTGCCCAGTGTGGTGCTGGCTTTGCTCTTCCTGCTTAATGGGGGTAGATGGAGTGACTTCACATTCAAGGGGCTGCATGATGTAGTGATTAAAAGTGTTAGACCCTGGGAGGCCTTGGGTGGCCCAGTCCGTTAAGCGTCTGTCTTTGGCTCAGGTCGTGATCCCAGGATCCTGGGATCAAGTCCCATGTCAGGCTCCCTGCCCAGTGGGGGATTCTGCTTCTCTGCCCATACCCTGGCTCATGTTCTCACTCACTCGCTCTCTCTCAAATAAAGTCTTAAAAAAAAAAAAAAGTGTTAGACTTTGGAACAAAGTCTAAAAAAGTGTTAGACTAAGTGGGATTGAATCCCATATTGGCCACTTGGCAGCTTTGTTGATCTTGGGCCACCTAACTGCTCCTCGATCCAGTTTCATCCTCTGTAAATTGGGAATAAGAGTCACTGCTACCTTGAATTATGAAGATTAACTCAGTTAATATTTGTAACATGCTTAGAATGGTGTCTGAATCCTAGTAAACTCTAGTAATGGGGTAAAATTTCTCCAGAAAGTCAATTTCAAATGAATCAGTAAGAGAAAATAAGATGGAGTTGTGTTTATACCCGTGAGACTTGCCTATTTAAGTTAATATCTATAGTTCCTAACCTTTGTTCCAAGCACAAGCAAGGGTGTGGCAGGATGTTTTAAATTTTTGAGGGAAATGCTGTCATATGTGACATCTGTTAGACAACATGACCACTACTAGCTCAGAGTAGTTCACAGTTTCATTAGTTTGGGGTGTATTCTTTGAATATGTAATATATTTGCCAAGCTGGATATTTGGCAATGGTAAAAAGCAAGTACCATGTGAAAAAGGAAATGAGACTGGCATTTCCTAACCTGATTCCAAGATTTGAGAGCGTGCGCGGTGCCCCATAGATGCATATTTCCCATTAGTAAATGGTTTGTCTATTCAAGAATAAAGTAAAATTAATTTTTCTTTCAACAAAATATATATATTTTTCCAAACAGCTACTAATTTGTTAGGGCCTAAATATTTATTTAATTGTTTAAACTTAACTACTTAATCCACAGAACCGTTAGGTATTTCTTTTGGTCTAAAGACATTGTAAAAATTACTCTGCCAACCAGGATGCTGTACACCAAGAAAGTCTGGGACCTTGAGTAGAGCCCCATTTTTTTTTTTTCAGCAACAAGCAGAATTCTCAGACCTGCACAGTGGTCTGTGGACTATGGAGAATATTAGGGACCAAGTGGAAATTATTAGAGTTTCCCCTTCCTCCAGAAATAGAAACCTAAAGGAATAGCACAACTCTATGGAGAATTGTAGACACTATTGTTGCCTTAAAGACTTGAAAGATGGAGGAACAGTGGTGCTCAGAATATCTTCGGTTTTCTCACTTGTCTGGCCAATACAGGAGGCTGGTGGGTCATGACGAATTATAGCTTGAGTTTGGAGAGAATTTGTGTCTACGTCTATTGAGTTCTCTGAATGTTATTACTTCAAGATTACATTAAATCAGATTTCCAACTAGAAGGCTTGTAGCCAATACCAGTAGCGTAAATTTAGGAAAAGATGCATGTAATGCTTGGCTCGTGATTACTAATTCTCCCAGGACCACTGTTGAGACAGCATTTTTTTCCCTGTTGTGCTGGATTGGTTGTCATCAGTTTGGCACCAATGTCACCAGTCCCTTCTAACTTCTGAATTCAAGTTTACCAATGAGAAAAACATGGAAAAGTTTTGGGCGAGGGGATGAGTAGAACTGATTATTCCTTGAAGGTTGTAAGGTGATGAGATGCCACAGCTTGGTCAGTGCAGTTGGTTTCCGCAGATACCACAGCTGACACAGAGCTCTGCACAAGTCGTGGGGGATGCCACAGACATCATTCCAAACTCCAGCACCACAGTGGCTATGCACTTCACAGATCTCTCCACAGTTCCTGCCTGGCAAGTCCTTCTGGGTCTGGACACATGAGGTTCCTTAGAGTCCCCCTGCCCTCATCTTTGGCTTTTCTTCCATGCCAGTACTTTGCACTCAAGCTATTAGTGACTCTCTCATCTTCTAAATTCCCCTTTCCAGAACTTCATTTTTCCTAACGTCTCTCCATGTAAGCCATGATTCCTATTTTAAAACCGCTACACCCCTTATCATGGTTCTGCTTCACTGACAAACAATTTTATAGGAATCTGGAATTGGTTCTTGGCTCTGAGTGGATTTAAAGGCATTAAAAACTTCATTGTCAGTGATAAATGGGGGTCTGGTAGTCCATAACCTAGCGTGGCCAGATAAGTACTTAAGTGATCAACCTCTGTTCACCTGGAGCCGACTCTTGACAGAAGATAAGGAAGGGTGACAGGTAGTTGCTGCAACAGAGAATTCTAGTAGGAACAAAGAGTGTAAGATTGATGAGTGAGTTTGTTGCTTCCAAGTATGCTGAAGAACTTAGACAAAGAAAATGATGAGATTGGTGCCTTATATTTTAGGCTAAGTCTTGGATAGAGAAAAAAAGTTTTCTTGACTGCCTTGAAAGAAATCTTTCTCATGTACCACATGGTCTAGATCCTGCAGATGGCTGAATCACAACACGAACGGAGTTCATAGCCTCATAAGATACTGCATTTTAAGTTGGCGCATTAACTGGAAAAGAGTGGAACCTGGAAGATTGAGATGAGGACATCTGGGCTTATTTCAAATTCTTCTGAACCTCTCTTCCTGGGAGAAATATCCTTTTTCTCTTGTCCGAGGAAGTTAGCCTTCCCTTACTTGAAGAATCCATAAAGAATTCTTAGGTCTTCTAGAGAAATGCAGATTGTACTCAACTCACCTTCCCTATCTCTGAGTTTGTAAACCCGTAACAGAATTTGAATATAAACATGTTCCAAGGAGGCAGGTTCAAAAGATGATCCGAGAGGAGCACCATAAACATCAAGTTGCAAGATTTTGAAAATTTGTATTGGCCGAAACATAAATAATATGTATGGAAATGAATCCTAACTTTGGTAGGCCAATGTGGAAAGAATACTATGTTGGTCTAGCCTTGAATGTATTGACGTGCATGTACCAACTAGAAACTCTGGTGTCAGTGTATTAACTTCAGCAGCACGTGTGGCCTTAAAAACCTGCTTGGCTGTTTGACTGAAAGGTAGACCCAACAGTTTCACCCATTAAATGAAAATGAGATGCCAGAACATCCTCCATGGACTGTAGGGAAAGGCATGCAAAAGCTTTGGGGGATAGGAATTCTTGTGTACATGCTGCTCAGGTACCCCCTAACTATGACTCCTTTGCCATACACCAAGGCTTTGAAAATATGTCCATGTGGGGAAAACTAGGATCCTTCAAGGGCTTTGTAGTGGCTGTTCTCTACCACGGTGGCTCTTCAGTAGTGGTTATTGGAGCTTGGGTAATTAATGACATTTTGGCTCTCACATGGGTCCAGTGAGTCCATAAACCTACCCGTTGGTTAATTTCCCAGGTTCAGAATCCAGAGCTAGAATAGAAATATTCAGCAATTAGCAGAATACCCATAGTGGTTTATTGACCTATGGGGTGAGAACTAACATTATAGGAAAGGATAAGCAGAAGTCCCTAGAACCCATACCACAATAGTAAAGCAACTTCACATTTCTTTCTTTCTTTTTTTTTTTAAAAAGATTTTATTTATTTATTTGTCAGAGAGAGAGAGTACACACAAGCAGGCAGAGAGGCAGGCAGAGGCAGCGAGAGAAGCAGGTTCCCTGCTGAGCAAGGAGCCCGATGTGGGACTCGATCCCAGGACCCTGGGATCATGACCTGAGCTGAAGGCAGCGGCTTAACCAACTGAGCCACCCAGGCGTCCCGCAACTTCACATTTCTGAAAGGACTGCAGACATGAGTGCCCTCATCGATAACTTGCAGCTGACCAAGCAATTTCAATTCACCTATTGGGCCGTGCAGAGGACTAGTGGATTTTAAGAATGTGAGTAGGTTATTATATACTTAATTAGATAATGATGCTCATTGAAGCTGCTGCTTCAGCTGTGGTTTCTTTACTTGGAAAAAACCAACACAACATTTATCTTTCCTGCTAGTGTACTACTAGACAAACTATATATTATATTATAGCAGAGCTAATTGGTTTGGAATTCCTGAGGGCAATAGGGTTGCGTTAATCGCTGAAGGCAGAGGGGAAAGGACAGAGAATGGGTGTAACCAAGCATCCTATGGTGTGCCTTGAAGTCCTCCCATTGCACAGTGGTAAATGGTGATGGCTGGCTGGCATAGCTTCATTCAGGCCGGACTCAGATCCCTCAGGGATGGTTTGGTGTCCTCTCCTCAGATGAAGACAACAGCAAGCTGTGTTACTGGCTTAGGAACAAAAATGTGCAGTGTACATTGTAAAAGAAAAATCATAAGTATCACCTATAGTTTTGGGACTCAAAGAAAAAATGGACTGATGTGTAAAATATATGTATTTAAGGATACATGCTTTCCTCTGGTGCCCTGTAATTTTATAGAGAGTTATGGTGATGGAAATTTTTGTAATCCACAGTTTATATCTTATTTGCAATGAGACTGTAAAGTAAAGGAGGAATAAACTTATCCCAGAGATCCTGACTTAGAGCTGGATTGCTTGAAAGTTTCTATACAAGGAGGAGGAATGTATGAGAAAGTTGAGACACCAAAGGAATGGACTGTGATGGATATTTTCCGTTCTTTTTGCCTTCTCTCTCTCTCTCTCTCTCTCTCCTCTCTTTTTTTCTTTACATCCTTTTTAAGTTTAGGGTCATTGCAACTCAATGAGCAGGCCTCTCCTTGTGGAAAGCAGAAACTCATTTCTTCCACTTCACTGAAGCCAGGTACAGATAGGTGACTCCGGGGTGGCCAGTGAGGTGCACTCCTGCCGGTCTTTGAAGCTAGCTGTGCTAGAAGAAGAGATCTGACAATATCCTTTCTGGTTTGGATGACAGGAGATATTCCCGGTTTCTCAGAGGTAGCAGTGACAGAGTCTCCAATGACCGCTTCCCGTGCCCAGCGAGCGATTCTGATGTTGTGAGAGCAAGCATAGTGCTGCAGAGAAGTGGGAATGGCCATGGGGCCCCGGGCTGCTCTCCAGTCCGAGGTGGGGCCCTGCCTCTGACTAGAGGGCCTCTGTGCTGGTTGTTCTGGTTTTCTTATAGCTCATGTAGTCACTTAAAAACATCAAACTATTTTTTTCTTTTCTACTTCAACTAGCTGGAGTTGGCTTCTGTTTTGCGGGGTTTTTTTTTTTTTGTCCCTTTTTTTTTTTTTTTTTTTTACAACTAAGAATCTTATAATACAGTGACTTTTCATGGATTGTCTTTGTTTTACAGGTGAGAAAACAAATTAGATAACTTGCTCCAGATCACTATGCTTGTTAATAAGACTAAGGATTTGCGCTTGTATTTAGTTTTTTATAATTCATATTTATTTTCACTTCTAACTGATTATATAAATATTATATACAAAATCAGGATTTCTTTCCCTATGTTTTATTTGCATCTCTTTTTTTTCTTAGACAAAATTACAACATAACTGTGAAGTTGGAACACATTTGGGAGATAGCTGCCTTTGTATAGCAGGAGGCAATAGGGAAGTGTTAAAAAATAACGTAAAGTCTAATGGAGTGACAAAACAAGGCTGCAAATGTACTTGCTCTAAGTCAGATGCTGACAATTTCATTCACAGTCAGTTGCTTTGGGTATAGACATGTTTTCAAAATTTAGAATTCTGCTTTGTGGTGTCAGTCATGATGGTAGTCATTTAAAGGGGCATAATGATAGTCCTGAATATATCCTCAGAAGGGAAGATAACTTTAAATCAATAAAATTGTTTCTGTATTATTTCATTAATATTTATGTTCACAGATCCAGTATTGTGATGACTATTTCACATGCGTAAATACAATGTGACCTATTGGGCAGAGAGATACATTTCTGATGAGGGTTTAAGAGAATTAGAATGTTCTTTTTAAAAACCCAGTATAGCAGAATTATTACTAACCCAAACAACCTTTCTTAGGTCAAGCTTTCAAGTAGTAAGGAAAAAAACACTATGTTTGGTATAAAAGACCTCTTCCTAACACATTTTAGCATTGTTGTCTGTCTGTCCTATATTAATAGTGTTTGAGAATAAAACTCTGAAGATAATTTATCTTATTTACCATTGAAAAACACTTTTAAAATTCATGAGATGGGGGCACTTGGGTGGCTCAGTGGGTTAAAGCCTCTGCCTTCAGCTCAGGTCATGGTCCCAGAGTCCTGGGATCGAGCCCCACATCCGGCTCTCTGCTCAGTGCGGGGAGCCTGCTTCTCTTCCTCTCTCTGCCTGCCTCTCTGCCTACTTGTGATCTCTGTCAGGTGAATAAATGAAATCTTTAAAAAAAAAAAATTCATGAGATGACTCTGAAGACCAAATATACTTCAGATTCATCATTCTTTTTGGCATCTTCTGTACACAAGGCACTAAGTCAACCACCACTGAGTGAATCAGGCAGCAGGCATAGGACTCTGGCCCTCATTGAGCCAAAACAGGCTGACACTTCTAATCATACTCTAGCACGGAAGTGCACTCTCTCGGCCCAAGTCTGTAAAATGGGTTTAGGTTTTATTTCTTTTCTTTTCTTTTTTTAAGATTTTATTTATTTATTTATTTATTTATTTATCAGAGAGAGAGAGTGCACATGCAAGCACAAGCAAGGGGAGAGGCAGGCAGGGGGAGAAGCAGGCTCCCTGCTCAGCAGAGAGCCCGATGCCAGACCCTATCCCAGGACCCTGGGATCATGACCTGAGCTGAAAGCAGATACTTAACTGACTGAGCCATCCAGTGTCCCTTAGCTTTTATTTCTGACAGACACTTGGTGGAAGAAATTTAGCAATGCATTAGGATCCATTCGAAAGCAGGCACCAATCACATGTTCTGATTTTTGTTTTGATAGAATATGCCCTGACCTGAACGTGGTCGCTAACTGAAGCATTCTTCAGTCCTGTGAACCAGCACAGCCATGGATATAATCCTTTATGGAAACCGAGTGAAAGAATGCTTTTCTTCTCTTAGAGCTTCCGTGATGATCCCCAGGTAGATGACTCCTAGGCTTGTATTTCTATCTTTGGTTTCTCTCCTGAGGTTCTTATACACACTTCCAACAGGTAGAGTATAAGTCTCTTTGTTGAGCTGTGTCTTCCTTCTTCAGGAAGTATAAGAGTCATTGGAGGGAATGGAGGTTCGGGGTCTGCTGAGAGGGGTAGGTGGCAACAGGAGGAAAGGTTTACTGCTTTATCTTTCATAACTATTAACTTCATCTCTTCTGATACTTAGTGAGCACTTACATGTTAGAAGAGGATAAATGTTCTGGTGACAAATATGGACCGAAGGCATTCCCTTGTTAAAAAACAAACCTGGGCATGAGAGAGGTCAGCTGCATGGCGGTGGTTTGAAGGTCTTCAGTGCTCCACTGCAAGGGGGCGTGTGACAGAGGATGGGAAGTTTCAAAAAGCTTTGAGAGACAGAGTGCTATTGCACCATGATAAATGATTGTTACCAAATGGAGGAAATGGGGGCGCATCAGCTGTTTATTCTGTTCCCTCCCTTCCCATTCTTGTCAGGTGCTGTAGGATCCTATGTATTTGCAGTGCTCACCACGGAAATGCTTTCTGGAATAGGATGGTGCTGCTGTGAAGGGAAGAGCACAGTGTCCTCACTACACAGTGTTCCTCTCATAAGTAAAGCTCTTGGTTGATCTTAATGGGTCAGATCTCTTAAAGCAGAAGGAGCTTCAACTCTTAAAGGCACAGGGAGGGGGCCAATCATCAAATACCCTCAAGATTTTTCAGCTATCATGACCAAGATGAGTGTAAATGATGCCTTTTTTGAATAATAAGAATTTAAGTCTGGCATCTCTTATAAAATGTATTTATTAACCACGAGAACATCTTATTACATGGCTACCGCATGCTGTGCTGTTTTCGTCAGGTGCCCATGGTTAGGTGTTTGCAGATGGTTGTCTCCAGGAAACCACTGAAAGTTAATTCCAAAAAATCCAGTCTCCTTGGCTTCATAGCCAAATTTGCAGGAAATTTAAAGCTTAATACACATTTTGGAATGGCAGTGCTGTATTTCAGAAGGTCAGAAAGCCAAGATGTTCGTCGAAATAGCTTTGTTGTTTGTATACTGTATATGGAAACTGTTAGACATAATACATTCGGTAGCCAAAGAACTCTGTTTTCTCCCAATAATTTGAAACCAAAAAGTTAAGAACACAGAATGCACCTAGAGGGAAGAAAGAATGGTACTTTGTTGCTACTGAATTCACAAATCTATTAGGAAACTTCAGTTTAGTCCTTAGGTTTAATATGTCCTGTTTATCAAGAGTGAAACTTTTCTCTGTTTCTACAGTAGAAAAATGACACCAATTTAGCTCTGTACTTTGCCAACCCCCGCCTGTCACATTTTTTGAATTATCACAGTCGTCCATCAATTGTGTCACGGTGGAGTAGAAGATTGGGCTGTGGGTTGTGTCCTGTTAAGGATATATACAGCTTTCCATAAAACATTCATAAGGATGTTGCTCTCATTTTTTCTGTAGGATAACTTTTTTTGTTTGCTTTATTTTTGTGATTCTTTAACTTTTAGAGCAACAGGAACAGTTTCCTAGTCACGAAGACCTTCACGAAGACCTTTAGAACGTTCTTACTTTCAGAGACTTCACAATCTTAGAATGAGGCCCTGTTCCTCCCACAGTTCAGCCCGAATTCCTTAAACCGAACTAATTGTCTGAGGTCACAGGACTCTATTGATGGTTTTGCATGTCCGAATAGTTATTGTGAATTCTGCCCAGAGTAATGGATCAAAATAGGCAGTTAATTCAAGGTTTGAAAAATTAATGTAATCTGCAATTTTAATGGTGCAAGGAAATTTAAAGGTCTCTTAGTTCAACACATTTATTTTGCAGATGAGAAAACAAAGGTCCAGGGAGGCTTTACGTTTTGCCAGGGGTCATGTAGCCTGTTAATGGCAGAGCTGGTGTCAGAGAAAAGATTTTTACCTCGTAATTCAAAGCTCTTTCTTTTAAATTACGAAATGTTAAGCCACAGTGAAAAGCCCAGAGAATAACCTGACCCACACTTATGTATCCACCACCCAGTTTTGTCAAATCTTACCCTTTTTGTTAGACTTCCTTTATTTTTTTTGAAGAAACAGCCAGATTCAATAAAGCCCCTTGTATAATGTATACTATACCATTTCTTATACTGACTTCTAAATTTGCTATTCTTATGTGAAGATGCATAGATACTACTTATCTGTATAATACATGGTTGTTTGACGTGGTTTAGAACAGTATCTAAGTAGAATCGTAATTTTTATATTCTTCTGAAACTTTTTATTGCCTACCATTGTTTTTGAGATTTTCTTAATGCTGAAGTACATAGCTATGGTTTATTCATGCTGTAAATATATTGCAACGTATTTATCCATTTTCCTGTTGAGGGATATTTAGATTTTAAATATAAGCCATGCTTTAGTAATAAATATTTTTGGTATGTGTCTTCTCGTGCACAAATGCATAGATCTGTTGACTCTATATTTAGAAGTTGTAATGTTTCAACATTACGCAGTTTTGTCAAATGACTCTCCACAGTGCTGTACAGCAGTGTTACGTAATTCTAACAGCAGTGTTACATAATACTAATCTGATGGCTAGATCATGGTTCTTCACTGGGGTTTCTTTCATCTGTATTTCCCATATTAACTGTAAAGTTGATTCTCTCTCTCTCTATGTATATTGATAGATATATAGATATAGATATAGATATAGATATAGATATAGATGTAGATATAGATAGATATTTATCCATTGGCTATTGCTGAAACAATATTGGGCAACAAACCAAGCCAAAAGTCAGAGGCAGTCATTTATTTCTGTGGGTCTGCAGGCCACCTGGTACTGCTCTGCTTCAGGACTAGGTCTGTGGCTCCACATCTGTTCCATGTGTCTCTTATCCTCCTTGGGCCAGTGAGCCAGCTAGTGATTCTCTTCTTGCACCAAAGTCAGGAGCACTGGAGTGCAAAATCCATTAGTCAAAGCATTTCAGGTTTTGCCTGGGACACTCTGCTTATGTCCCTTTGACCAAAGCAAAGCCCTTAGCTGAATCTGACATCCAAAATCAGGTGGGGAATACTCCTCCCTTGTGAGCCTATGGCATAGCCACATAACTACTGCAGGGGAGGGAAGAATTGTCACCAACACATTTATTGGTCATTTGGTTTCATCTTTTGTGAATGGCTGGTTCATAATCTTTGCTCATTTTATCTGGGGTTGCTTATTACATTTTTACTTACTGCTTTGTAGATATTCTTTATATATTCTGATTGTTACCAATTACAAGATTATAAAAATCACGATGTGGCTTATCTCTTTGTTTATGATATTTTTATTGTAAAGAAGTTTCAAATTTCACTGCAGCCTAAATACTTACAATCTTTTCCTTTATGGTTTGGGTTCATGGTGTTTTGTTCTAGAAAACTATCTCTATTCTGAGGTCATTAATATATTCTCCAGTGTTATCTTCTAAAATTTTAAAGTTTAATTTTTATACCTAGGTCCATGATTTGTTCAGAACTTTAAAATTTTTTCTAATACTTATTCTTATAAATTTTCTTACATATTTACATAAATATTCATACCATTTTTGAATAATAAAATTTGATCTCTTTTTTTTCTAATTCTTTTAAAGATTTTATTTTATTTATTTGATAGAGACACAGTGAGAGAGGGAACACAAGCAGGGGGAGTGGGAGAGGGAGAAGCAGCTTCCCACTGAGCTGGGAGCCCCCATGCAGGGCTCGATCCCAGGACCCTGGCATCATGACCTGAGCTGAAGGCAGATGCTTAACTGACTAAGCCACCCAGGCGCCCCTCTTTCTTTCTAATTCTTAAATATTTTATTTCTTATGATACTAAACCAGAAAAATGTTGAATAGAGATTATGCAACATGTATCATCTTCCCTCTCTGATGTTAAAGGAATTTTGTTTTACCTTTTTAAAGGTTTTTATTTAAATTCCAATTAACATACAGTGTAATATTAGTTTCAGGTGTACAATACAGTGATTCAGCACTTCCACACAACACCTGGTGCTCATCACAACAAGTGTACTCCTTAATCTCCATCACCCATTTAACCCATCTCTACTCCCTTCCCCTCTGGTAACCATCAATTTGTTCTTTATGTTAAGAATCTGTTTCTTGGTTTTCCTCTCTTTTTTTCCCCCTTTGCTCGTCTGTTGTTTGTTAAATTCCACATATGAAGCAAATCATGTGGTATTTGTGTTTCTCCAACTTCCTTCCATTGGTATTATACACTCTAGCTCCATCTATGCTGTTGCAAATGGCAAGATTTCGTTCCTTGTTGTGGCTGAAAAATATTCTATTGGATATATATATCACATCTTTATCCATTCATCTACTGATGGATATTGGGCAGCTTCCATAGTTTGGCTGTTGTAGATAATGCTGTTATAAACCTAGTGGTGCATGTATCCCTTTGAATTAATACTTTTGTATTCTTTGGGTAAATACCTAGTATGCAATTGCTGGATCATGGGTTAGTTCTATTTTTAACTTTTTGAGGAATCTTTATACCATTTCCCAGAGTGGCTGTACCAGTTTGCATTCCCACTAACAGTGTATAAGCGTTCTTCTTTCTCCACATCTTCACCAATACCTGTCATTTTTTGTGTTGTTGATTTTAGCCATTCTGACAGGTATGAGATGATGTTTCATTATAGTTTTGATGTGCATTTCCATGATGATCAGTGATGATGAACATATTTTCATGTGTTTGTTGGCCATTGTATGTCTTCTTTGGAGAAATGTTCATTCATGTCTTCTGCCCATTTTTTATTTGGATTATTTGTTTTAAGAGTGTTGAGTTTCATAAGTTCTTTATATATTTTGGATACTAACCCCTTATCAGATATGTCATTTGTGACTATCTTCTCCCATTCAGTAGGTTGCCTTTTAGTTTTGTTGGTTGTTTCCTTCACTGTGCAGAAGCTTTTTATTTTGATGAAGTCCCAGTAGTTTGTTTATTTGTTTATTTTTAGTCATTAGAGAAGCTCAAAAGCAAATATGAACTCTTTTTTATTATTTGCATGGGGTATCCACATTACCTACAGTCTATGTTTATGGGTTCATTGGTTTTATTTCAGAAACTAAAGTAACAGTACCCCAGGGTGAAGAAGGAGGGAAGACTGAGGATTTAAACCATAAAGCATGGCTTTAATAGGAAAAGTATATACATTTTAGTGTAAATGACAAGGAATTCAAAATTTTATTGAAATAAATCTTAGAGATTTTGTCTCATTCAGTATAAAACTGGTAACCATAATAAATTCCACCCACAAATGGAAAAGTGAGTACAAAAAAATGAAGAAATAAAATTCAATGAACCTGTTAAAACAGAGGGTTTTTTCTGACATAATAAAATTTCAATATTTTTGAGAATTAAATTGCTTTGTCCCTTAAAAAGAAAACTCAATTTCAGACATTACAATTGAGACTCTATTCTGCTCTCTACATTCTGGTACAGCTGTTTGCAGGTCATTCAGTAACATTTGCTCCTGCTGTTTGCAGTTCTCTCCACTTGCTCATGAGCTGCAGTTTTCAACTGATGTAAGAGCAGGAAAATGTCTGTAGATATTATAATTATTATAAATGTGTATAATCTTGAAAGGTGAAATACAATCTATGCTTAGAATTATCTAGTTTTGGGGGGGGCAAATGGGCACACAATAATGAAACACTGCCTAGCTATTCCCCACATCGAAGGTTAACCAAGAGATTGTTGAATAGAATTAGAATTTCTGGCATCACAAGTAGCTCAGGGTGAGGGGTGCAATAGAGTCTCTTCAAAATACTGTTGAACACTTCTCTTTAACAAAGTTTTCAGGTACTAAAAGGTTAAACACATAAATTTGGTTTTACAGTAATATTGGTGATTCTCTGTTCTTCAGCAGTCCTATTTCTGCACTGATTACCATTGGGAGCTGATGAGTTGACATGTGGAAACTGAATCCACATAATTGGAGGTCAGCTGTCCACATTAAGTTCTGCTTCTTCCCTTCATGGCCATTCTGCTCTCCATCTCCCCATGTCCTCTGTGTTATTCCTTATTCTCCACAAGTAAGTGAAACCATATGATAATTGACTCCCAGTAGTTTATTTTTGCTTTTGTTTCCTTTGCCTTAGGAGACAAACCTGGAAAGAAGTTGCTATGGCCAATGTCGAAGAGGTTACTGCCTGTGTTTGCCTCTAGCATTTTTATGCTTTTGGGTCTCCGTTTAGGTCTTTAGACCATTTTGAATTTATTTTGGTGAATGGTATAAGAAAGTGGTTTGGTTTCTTTTGTTGGCATGTTGCTGTCCAGTTTTCCCAACACCATTTGTTGAAAAGATGGTCTTTTCCCATTGAATATTCTTTCAAATATTTGTTGAAAGATTAATAAATGTTAATCTAAAATTCTATATAAAATGTCAAACTAAAATATTATGGAATATGGACAAAACAAAAAAGAAAAGCTTGTATCAGTTGCATACTCTTACTAATGGCAAAACTAAAGAAGAAAATGGAAATAAATTCTCTAAAGGAAGGATTAAAATGCAAGAAGGAATGTTAAGAATATAAATCGGTATCTATGTAAGTAAAATAAGCACTGATTGAATAAATTAGCAATAATAATAATGACTAATGATAGGAATGTCAAAACAGAGTAGAACAAAATAATTGAACAATAATAATACTGCAGGCAAGGAGATGATGTTAAAGCTCTGAGGCCCTTAAATGCTTTTGATTGAGAGTAAAGATATTGATAAAATTTAGACTCTAAGCAATTTTACATGAGGAATTTTAAGAATATTTACTAAAAAAAAAAAATTGAATCTATAGCATTAAGCAGTAGAGAGGGATGCGATAAAGACTTGATCAATCTAGAAGAAATTTGGAAATGAAAATAAACAAACAAAAAGGCAAATCATGATAAAGAGAAATCAAACAAAAACATATAGAAAAATCCCAAAATAGAAGATCAAAGAGTTTTTTTGTTTTTGTTTTTGGAGAATGAGAAAGGATAAACCAAGCACACAATTACTAGAAAAGGTTAATGTAGTTATATTAAGGTCCGAAAAAATAAAAAAAAAAACAACTAAGATTTAGGGGCGCCTGGGTGGCTCAGTGGGTTAAGCCTCTGCCTTCAACTCAGGTCATGATCTTGGGGTCCTGGGATCGAGTCCCGCATTGAGCCCTCTGTTCGGGAGGAAGCCTGCTTCCCACTCTCTCTGCCTGCCTCTCTGCCGACTTGTATTCTCTGTCTGTCAAATAAATAAATCAAATCTTAAAAAAAAAAAACCCAAAAAACAAAAAACTAAGATTTAATAAGATAATGACAACAAAAAGACAACTGAGAACAATATAAAGCCAAGAAATAACATAACAAAATGTTAGTTCTTTGAAAGAATAAATAATCATTAAAACTGGGAAAATTAAGACTAAAGAAGATTCTAATAAACATTATTAGAAATGAAAAAGGTTAAAAAGTCAAATACAGCAAAGACTGGAAAATAACAAAAGAATACAATGGAAAACTTTATGCAAATACATTTGAAAACTTAGACAAAACGATCTTCTTTTGAGCAAAATCTGCCTGAACAAAACTGACCCTAAAAGAAGTGAATCAGATTAGACCTATAATCATTAAATAAATTAAATGAAGAGTTAAAATATATATCTCACCAAAGCAAATAGCAATTTAGAAAGTTTTATAGGTTTTATTTATACTTATATAGTCAAGAAATTGATAATTCCTCTCTTCTGCAACAACAAGAAATAGCAAAAGTGGGGTGACTCACCAAAACATTTTACAAGGCTAGAACCTTAATTCTAAAACAAAAATAGTACAAGAAAAGAAGATTATAAGTTAATCTTGTTTATTTATCTTTTATCTCTTTTTAATATCTGCCATGTTAATTTCTTCATTGGGGTGTTGGTTAAACAGATAAAAAATAATGAAACTTAAATATGTGTATGGTGTTAATTTGTGATATTCTTTAAAAGGAGAGAAGTGTTAAGTAGGAAAAATTTTAAATTATTGTATATATCAATTCTAAAGTTTATTTTAGATTTTAACTATACATGACTTCACTCCCTTAAGAAGTAGAGAGTTGACAGGCAATCAGTACCTTTTTATGTGAATATTGTGTGATTTCAGTAGGGCTCATGAATAATGTCGTCTAAGAATTTTCCTGCAGCAGATGCTGTCAGACCCTGATGTATCCTGAGTACTTCTCCTATGCATGCTGACCTTTTGGCTTCTCATGTAAGCATGAACAACTCTGGCCTGAAGGGTTCTCTGACCTTTGGTATGAGCTCAGCCCATATGCAGAAGTTCTGGGGCAGTTAAAAACCCCCAGAAGAGGTCTTCAACCAATGACTGTTCGGAACTGGTGGATAAATAACCCTAGCCCCACAGTTGGCATAACTGAGGTATGACATATATAGCTTTTTAGAGTTCACTATCAGGATTAAACCCAATTTCCCAGGTGGAAAACCCACTTGGTAATTTACTTTTCACTGGTTCCCTTCCCTTCCCTAACCCACTCTAATCCTCCACTGGTGCCTTCTGGAATCATCTCTCAAATAACTGTTTATCCTTGTCTTGGGATCTTCTGGGGCAATTCAGCCAAAGACATTATACCATTTGCTCATAGTAGTTACCCTGTGAGGGGGAAATAATGTCCTGTAGTCAAATTTGAGAAATTTTAGTATTTGCTTCCTTCTTGCGGTTTATGGATTTAAGAAATTGAATGGGAAAAAAATGTATCACTTTTTTAAAAATCCAGCATTATACAAATTGAACACCCCTAATAGTATTTTCTTCTAACACTTAAAATTTCTTTGAATTAGTGTTGTGCAATATCACTTTGGGAAATAGAAACAAGAAATATAAATAGAAACTAGAAAATTATTCATTCATTTGTCATTTATTGAATACCTATTTTAAGCCAAGTAGTAACAATAAAAAGATAAATAAGACAATGTCTTTGCCCTTAAAATCCTTGCCACCTAGTAAAATTTAATCCATATATTATTTTCCTAACAGATCTTGAAAAGAAAACCTTAAATTTCAGGCAATATTTTTGGGAAAATTAAACAGCTTTTGTATTTGGCTTGTTAGCATAATTTTGTCTTATTTCTAATGTGCACGTTGATCTGTCATAATTTACCAGATGGAAATAATACACCTGACCATGTATCTGAATGCTTTGTCATTTCCTAGAACAATTCCTAACCCAAAAATTCTTTGTAATGAAGAATAGGTTGCTTCATTGCAAAGATGGGGTTATATATATTCTGTATTTCTCAAAGGCAATTCTTCAAGAACAGTCTTTCAGAGAAAGCATAAAATTGGGAGAGTTTTAATAGCAAGTAATGAGATTAGGAATTACGCTTTTTAATATCCCTCAAATAATGAGAGTCCATTCAATAGTTTTTATATTTGTACTAACAGAAAAAAAAATCTACTGTAGGTCAATAACATGATATGTATGACTTTCATGGAAAAACTGAGGAACTATAAAATCTGTATGCCTTTTTTTTTTTTTTTTTTTTTTTTTTTTTTTAAAGATTTTATTTATTTGACAGAGATCACAAGTAGGCAGAGAGGCAGGCAGAGAGAGAGAGGAAGGGAAGCAGGCTCCCTGCCAAGCAGAGAGCCCGATGCGGGGCTCGATCCCAAGACCCTGAGATCATGACCTGAGCCGAAGGCAGAGGCTTAACCCACTGAGCCACCCAGGCGCCCCTAAAATCTGTATGAATGTTGGCATTTCATGCCAAACAATTTAAAGTTGATATACACACACACACACACACACACACACACACAATAAATAAATAAATAATATATATATATTTTTGTTTTTGTTTTGTTTTGTTTTCAAGGGAGTACACCAGTGGGGAGGGGCAGAGGGAGGAGAGAGAGAATCCTAAGTAGGCTCCACTCCCAGTGCAGAGCCCAATGTGGGGCTTGATCTCACCACACTGAGATCATGACCTGAGCTGAAATGAAGATGCTTAACCAACTGAGCCACCTAGGCAACCCTAGAGTTAATATTTAAAAGCTACATTAGCAGTAATTTGTACTGTTTGAATTTACTAAGTTGACTTTCTACCTCAAGTAACCACATAAAAGCTTGTTTCTTTCTGGTTATGGCTGAAAGGAACACGGGGATAATAGACCCTAATGCTATGACTGTGGTCAGACGGAGAGCCTTCCGTGATTGTAATATCCTTTCAGTAGAGAGAAAGGACACTGTAATAAAGGGAAATGTTGGGAGCAGAAGAAAAAAATTAAAATAAAGATGTTGGATATCTTAGTCTCCTTTCCTTGCTGCTTCACCCTTTAGATAATTCAAATCCCAAACTGAAATCACCCTCCTCTCAGTGAAACCACACATAACTGTTACAAATGTCATTATTGTCTCTCTTTCTCACAGAGTGCTTAGTTTTATACAAAATTTATTCCTCTCCAGGATTTGTTAGATGTATATGTGATGTAACAGCCTAGCTACAGTGCTATCTCCTTGAGGGAAGAGAGAATCTATTTTATTTCTTCTTTCTCTCAAACTACTTGGTACTATTTGGGTATGTGCCAAGTCCTTGAATAAGTACTTAGTGGCTTGCTGACAAAATAACTGATTTTGTTACCAGTGACCAGAGTTATATATTTCACTACTAATATATTGATAGGAAGAAGTGGAGATGGGGAAAACAGAAATGAGAGAGGAGAGAAGGGAGAAATAGAGAAAAGGAATGAATGAATATAGATATATTCTGGGAAGTACATTCCTCTGTTTGTGAAATGAGGCTTTCAAGATTGAGTCTCTTCCCTACAAAAATATGGTCAACATTTGCCAGACATCTCACAGTTCCTTCACTTCCTCACCTCAGTGATCTTTCCTTCCAGTCTTCTTTAGTTCCCACACTCACAAACATATCCTGAAGTGGGTCAATACCAACCTTTCTCTATTTCAACAATCTTTAACTCCAGTATAACACTCTGTAGTCAGCTTCTGTCCTTCCAGTGCACTCATACCTATGTTCCTATCTCACCTGCTTTGACTTCCAGCTGTCTTCTAGTCCTTTCATCCTTTGATTTCCTCCTAATCAATCTCCTGCCCTTACCAACCTAGTCAGATCTAAGCCCATAGTTTAATACCTTATCTGCCACCCACCTGCACCCTCAAAAAATATTTGCAGCTCCCTTACCTTCCTCTTTTTCCATCATCTGACCTAAAAGAACCTAAACCTGGATCTAACCTATTATTTACCTTCTCACTTCCCAAATGTAGGGAGGTGAATCAGTTGCTGGAGAAAATCATGCAGCTTTTCAGATTGAAGCTGCAAAAATGTTGCTGTCTTCAAACCTGACTTCTTTTGGTTCTTCTGCTTGTTTTTATTTTTTAACTTGATTTAATTAAAAATATTTTTATTTGAGTATAGCTGACACACAATGTTCTATTAATATCAGGTGTTCTGTGTTGTGCTGTCCTGACCTCAAGCATAACTACCAGCTGTTATCACAGGACACTGTTACAGTATCATTAACTGTAGTTCCGAAGGATCTTCTTAGCACTAGTCTAACTCCCTCTAAAGGCATGCCCAGCCTCACAAGGACGTTCAGGGCCCAGCACAACCAGAGTGTGTGCTACAGACACGTTTGATAATAGATGGAAATCTTCCACATTGAGGGGATAATGATTTCTCTAAATATCTCACCATTTTGCTCTTCTGCTTTAAAAAAAAAAAAAAGGCTCTAAATTAAATTTGAATCCCTTAGCACACCATACGAGACCCTCTGTACTTGCTTCTTCCATCTCTTCTCCCTTGATTATCCAACCCTCAACCATGCTTGTGGAAAACCAAGCACCCCAGGATCCTCCCCTCTGTCCCACTTCACAGGTGAGGGACTGGTGGGGTTTTGTCATGTAGTAGATTCCTTTTTGAAGTCTGGCTAAATGACTATGAGTTAGTCCCCTAGCATCTCTGAACTTTGAGGTTTGGTTCTTAACTGGCAATACAGTTTGATTAGGACAAGTGTATATATAGTGATGAAAACACACTGTATATATCTTCTGTCCCTTCATATCTTTCTCAGTTTACTTAAAAGTGATATTTTCATGTTTAGCAGATGATGATGGGTTCCAATAATCATCACCACAATTTCATGTATTTTTCCCACTGCTCAGAATATCCTTTTCCTGGTTGGCTTTTACTCTCCCTTCAAGATTTAATTTAACGTTTGTGAAGTACAGAGAGTCTTCTTTGAATGCCAGACCAGGCCAAATGCCTCTTCTTTTTTTTTTTTTTTTTTTTTTTTAAAGATTTTATTTATCTATTATTTGAGAGCGAGAAAGAGAGCATGAGAGGAGAGAAGTCAACGGGAAAGCAGACTCCCTGTCAAGCAGGGAGCCCGATGTGGGGCTCGATGCCGGGACTCCAGGATCATGACCCGAGCCGAAGGCAGTCGCCCAACCAACTGAGCCACCCAGGCGCCCCCCAAATGCCTCTTCTACATTTCTTTGAGGCACTCAGACAACCCATTCATAGTCTTTTCCACATTATATTAAAATTATCCAAGATGTATGTCTGCCTCTCTCACTTGCCTGTAAGTTTCTGCACCTAATTTGTCTGCCACACACAGCACATCTGACACAGAGCATATACGCAAGATGCTGGCTGGACAGACATGCAAAATAGAGAGCAAACAAACAGTGACCCATTTTATTAAAATATTTAAGGATATGACACTACCACATGTAGGTGGGGGGGAAAGGAAGGTAGAAGCAGAGTTGTATATGGGTTGTACTATTCAAATAATCACTGATAAATTGGTTTAAAAGATTCAGGTTTAATACGGTGTGATGACAGGGAGATGGGAAGCTTATCTTAAAGCAGTCTACTTTATCCCAAGTTGACTTTTAAACATCAGAAGAAAGTCCACTGGCTATTGTCTGGTTACCAAAGAGCTGAGGAGAGCCAGGAAAGTGAAGGAGCTTCCATTTTGTTTTTAAATTCATTTGGGGGGCATTGGAGCTAAATAGAACTGAAACAATATTTTTTCGGTTACTTGTGGTATTTCATGATTTGGAGCAGACCAATTCTTTTTTTTTTTTTTTGGTCATACTCTTGCTGAGAACTTTCCTATGGTGTATATTTCTGATCTTACCTCCACTTCCAAATAGAAAGGCTGATGTTGGAGAAAGGCCCTGGACTGTCTTTTGTTTATGTGGGACTCTGTGGTGTGATTTTATTTTTATTTGCTAATAATTAATCGGAGTCACAATGGAAAAGTGTAGTTCTTCTATTTTTAATGCAGGCCCTTCTGTGACCTACGCTGTCTCTGTTATGTGCCATTTCTAGAACTGCCTGTGCATGGAGCTTAATGATTGCTGAGTTCTAATAGAATGTGCCTGGTTTATTAAGTTAGAGGATTATTTCTGCTTCATCTTCAAAAGAGCAACTGGCCTGTTTACTTTTTGGTTTCCTAGTTGATAACCAATTATATTAACTGGAATAGTATTTAACCTCTATTTTTTTAGTACATGGGAGACCTAATGATGGAGGAGGACCCCATCCTTGGGGAGCACTCTACCTTCTATGTTTCCATTACGGTATTATGCACAATGACTAAATAACACAATGGTTGTGTTATTTGTCAACTTTACTGAGAACTTCCTTCCTGTTTCTTCTAAGTATTCTTGCCAAAAGTCAAAACTATGATTCACTCAAAGTGGAAATTTATACATCTCATTGACAGTAAATGTTAATCCAAGCATAGAGCTCACATGTACCAAAATGATTTTCCTTAGCCGAGTATTTTTAGTTAGTAGCCAAACATTTAAGATGGTAGAATTGATAAATGTTTACAGCTTATGGCCTGTTCACCCTTGAGAAGGACCCAACCCCCACTTTTTCCATAACATGACATAAATCAAAAGACCCATGGATGTTCTGTTTTGGAAGTTAAGAAGAATACCGATGTTTTTGATCACATAAACAATCCCACTTCCAGAATTAAGCTGCAGAGGACCCAGCAAATAGAAATAGGAACTTTTGTCAAGAAACATCTTTGAATGTGCTTTGGGTTAGCCTTTGTCCAGTATTTGATAAAGTTTCTAGAATTCTCACTATGAAATGGATGATTTGGTTCTGGAAAACTGTCCAAGCCTTTGTGACTACAACAGAGATAGAAATGCCTTAATAATGTCCCCATGTAGGTCATTTTATTGTGAGCAACAATACTGTGCCCCATGAGTCACTTCCTACATAGGCATGATGATTTGCCTTAGTATTTGTTACTCTTACCCAACTGAGTTTGAGAAATTTCTTTTTAAGACCATAATTTCAAATATCTGCTCCAGAGGTAGTTATTTATTTCCAAAACTTCCAGAGTTACATGTTTAGATTCAAAAAAAAATCTAAAATTCACTTGGGAAAAGTAAAATAAAAAAGATACCAACTGAAGTGCCATAAGGTTATTTTATAACTTACGTGACCTCATTTTGTCAGGAGAGCTTGAAAACAAAATGTGCTTCAAAAAGTCCTAAAATTTTAATTGAGATTTAATAGGAGGAATAAATTGTGTGCGTTGGGCAGGGAGGGGGTTGTGGTTTGTTTTTTTTTTTTTTTTTGCAAAATTTAAAATAACATATAAGAGGCATCTGGGTGGCTCAGTCAGTTGAGTGGTCTACTCTTGGTTTCAGCTCAGATCATGATCTCAAGGTCCTGAGATGGAGCCCTTGATGGGGCTTCTGCTCAGCGGGACATCTGCTTGAGGTCCTCTCCTTCTGCCCCTCCTCCCACTTGCTCTCTCTCTCTTTCTCAATCAAAATAAATAAATAAAATCTTAAAAAAATAAATTTCTTTGAGCAGAAAATGCCTTTCTTCTTCCTATCATTCTATTGCTTATTATAAAATTCAACTTAGGTGTCTTGAATTTTATAACAATGCTTACTCACACTTTGGATTACTGATTTAACTCTAGTATAGGGTTTGATTTTTCTGTATTTGGGTTAACAAGAACTTTAAAATAATTGTGACTTTGAAACTTGCAAATGGCATAAATTGCTACTTTATTGTGAGGATCTGGGATTCTTGAAGCTACATGTTGACCAAGGGAAATGCTCAGTTTTTGTAGTCAAGAGTGAGAAAAAGGGAAAGTGGCAGAGGGTATGGGGCTACTGAAGGCAGTCCAACTAGCAATCAGAAGTTCAGACCTCCACTGTCTGCATGGGGAGGGGAGTAAACCCTTCCATTTCAAGGACTGTAAAAAGAAACCCAATCTCTGAATGGATTCCTAGGACTAGTGGTAGCATTTATAGTTCTGTGTGTGATACACAGATCCTGAAGTAATCAGGATCCAGAACCTCTAGGGTAGCAGGAGTCTTGGGGAGGAATGGTGATATATGAGACTGTGCAACTCTGGAAAATTCCATGAGGCTCTCTGTTTCATTGTGGCCCCGAGGGCATGGAGTTATCTGCATATTAGTCCCTCTTAAAGCTTCTGTCTGCTTTCTGAGAGTTGAACTATTGAGACACCACAGGGAACAGGCCTCCAGATGTGACAGCAATAGGACTTGGCAATAAGAAAACATCAGGGAATGTATGAGACACCAACACTGTCCTCACAGTTTTGGAATTTAGCTAGTTTTAGACAAACATCATTTAGAAAACCAAGGGAGTAGGGCATTCCATAAGATAGATCTTGTACTTCTTGCCCATCTGACAATGGAAGTTTAAGAAATTTTAATTTAATATGGAGGAAAAAATGTGAATATATTGGGATCCTGATTATTTGTAAGAAAATTCAGCCTTAGTTATGATGCAAAGATTTGGTTTTCTCCTCTGTCCTTCTGTTCTGATTACCTACTATTGTATAGCAAAGTATCTCAAAACTTAGTAGCATGTAACAATCACTTATTAGGCTCATGGGGTCTATGGATAAGGAATTTGGGCAGGGCACAGCAAGGATGCTTTGTCTCTACAAAACCTGCTGACTGAGCTGGAAGAATCAAAGGCTGAAGGGGACTGACTAGTTGGGGGCTGAAATCATCTGCAGATTTGTTCACACTCATGGTTGATACTCAAGTCCCAGCCAAGACACCTTCACGTAGCTTCTCTTTGCAGCTTAAACTTCCTTACAACATGGTGGCTCTTTTCAGGGTGAGAGTCTCAAGAGCATAAACCAGGCAGAACTGTACCACATTTTCTATCTTGACTTGAGAAGTAAGTTCTACCTGTCATTTCCACAAAATTCTATTTTCTGAAAAAACGTTGGTTCAGTCAGTTTTAAAGTGATGAGAAATAGGTTTTACTTTTTGATGAGAAAGCAGCAAGGCTAGTTGAGAGGATTTGAAATCAGGGATCTATTATGGCAACCATTTTTGGAAAATAGAATCTGTTATAGCCTCCTCCACCCTCACCCCAAATCAGGTGCCTTCTGACTTCTTTGACTTCTTTTAATGATCTATAGTTAAGTAAACCAAATGCTGAAATGTGTCAGTAACATTAGTAAACATAATTTGACTTGTTCTGTTCTTCTGTTCATCAATTGTAGCATCTCACTTCGGAAATCAATACTTTGTGATAGGATACTTGGTGGTATAAAATAATAAATATATCTTTATTTTTTTCTAAAATTTTTCTTTTGTGAATGTCTTAATAATAATCATGTTTTACCATTTTCATTAGAAAAGAAGATTTTTTTTTAAGTTTTCTTAATGTGTGTATTTAGCTGATAAAATTTGGGGACACTGATGTAATTAGATTCTCTCAACCTACTGTGTATATATTAGAGAGTTTATTGGTAGTGTGATTAACTTCTCTCTCTTTCTTACATCCTGCTCTTTCTTAAATTGGTACATAAAAGTAGACCTTGGGGGTTTTGTTTGTTTGTATGTTTAATCTCTGTACCCAAAGTGGGGCTCAAACTCATGACCCTGAAATCAAGAGTCACATGCTCTACCAACTGAACCAGCCAGATGCCCCAAAAAGTAGACTTTGTTTAACTTTAGTTTGTATCTAGCAACAGGATTCACTCTACCTTCCATGGCACCTCGGGAATATACAGGCTTGTTTTATGTTGCATGATGACCTTGATTTGTCTGAACCAAAATAACTGGTAACAAAAAGCAGAATGAACAAATACCTCTCAGGAAAACTATATAAATAATAGGTCAGCTGTTGGAAGGGACTTATTTTAACGTTTTCCTCACAGCCTCCAGGACATGTGATGCCAATACACAGCCATCCCCACACCCTGATCCTCTTTTAACTAACCTGTGTCATTAGAACTGATGTTTCCAATAAAATATCTTTGGTCATCAAATGTTGCTATCCCCATTCTGTTCTCTTTATTATGGTAAGAAAATGTGTGGTCCGTTATATAAATTAACTAGAACAAACTACTTGAACTACGTGAACTACGTGAACTACGTGAACATAGTTTAATAGCTTTCTTTTTCCTTGTTAGGATATATCATTCAGAAATGTGAATGACTCAGCCTCATTAATACCTATATCCCATCCCGCCCCCCAGATATCCCCAAAGTATTTCTGGCAGTTTCATATTGGTGACAGACTTAGCATCTTTAGATAGAGTAAAACGACAAAGGTCATTTTTGCTGAATAATAATAGCAACATTCTATTTAAGATCTCTGTGTAGTAATTTTCACTATCTAGAAAAGACTAAAAACAAAGCAAAAAATCCTTATAGGCCAAAGTATGTGCCACAGAGCTCTGATAATCAGAAAAAGTTCACATTCCCTAAGCTCATGTGGTTTATTCACAGGTGAGTCCCTCAATCTCAAAGACTAGTTCTGTTAATTCATACATAACTCCAAACAATTTGGGTGTAGGGCTCTTTCACATAGCACAAATGAGAGGCTACGAGATGTATGTTGGGTGGCAAAAGCATGTATTTGTAAAAACAAGAGTTCTGATGGCCACAAGATGAGGTACATAATAGCTTGACAGTGAGTAGGACACAGAAACACTTGAAAAAGTCAGACTCAAGGCTGCAAAAACATCCAGTGTGTTCACTTTTCCAGCCCCTTGGGGTATTACTAGATTAGAGCTTGATATAGATTTTAGGTTTAAAAAGCAAGGTTTTGGGGAACCTGGGTGGCTCAATGGGTTAAGCCTCTGCCTTCAGCTCAAGTCATGTCTCAGGGTCCTGGGATTGAGCCCCACATCAGTCTCTCTGCTCAGCAGGGAGCCTGCTTCGTCCTCTCTCTCTGCCTGCCTCTCTGCCTACTTGTGATCTCTCTCTCTGTCAAATAAATAAATAAAATCTTTAAACAAAAAGAAAAAAGATCAAATTCTAAAAAAAAAAAAAAAAAAAGCAAGGTTTTTTTGGTTCAGGGTAAGTGACAGCTACCTGGAAAACTAATTCTACATAATATTGGATAAATCAAGTATTACTGTCCTTTATTTGGCCATGACTCTGTACCTATAAAAATTTCAAAAGATCTTATCTGACTGTTCTGTTACTTTATTATGTGGCTTTGAAAGTCAATAATATGTCTGTAATGGATATTTCCTAGAAGGAAGAAAAATGAGGGGATTTTAATACAGATTATTCTAGTTAGGCCTCTCTTAATTATAGGATCAGATCTATATTAAAATTATCTCAAGTAAAAAGATTTTTGTTTTGTTTTGTTTTTTTGAGGTGTGGCAGGGTGAACTGAAAATCTCCAAGCTTTTCAGACCAACCAAAGGGGAGAAACCTAGCTATTAGAGAAGTCACTTGGCAAAGTGGATTGAAAAAAAAATGCATGGACCTGTTATATAATTCAGGGCAGCAAAGCAGTGACTACTCTTAGCACAATAAGAGAAGGGTTTTACTTTGCAAGACCTAGAGTCAAATATGTTAATAGGAAGAGGATACATTTCTCATGTGCACCATCTGGAGTTATGGGAGAGATAAATCAGTCTTGTAATGGTAAATTTTGTTGCCTTTAGTGCTCCATTGGCATAAAACCAGCCCAAGTCTAGAATGGAACATCCCCCTACTCCACTCCATCATCACATCCATATAAACCAGAGTCCTCTCCTTTCTGTCACCCAAAGAGAGCCAGTAGACACCGAGAAAGAGTGGTGGTGAGCAAGCAGAAGAGGAAAAAAAAAAAAAAAAAGCAAAAAACAAAACAAAAAAAACCCAGTGACATCTGGGGGGTCCAAAGTGTATGAAATTATCAAGCCTTAAGGTGACTGTGGACCAGAAAATTCAGTAGGAAGGGGGAATCCCAAAGACCATGAAGTGGGGCTGGGTGGGAGGCAACAAAGGGAAAGGATTAAGGAAGAGAGTTTTGAGAAGTAAGGGAGAAGGAGTTGAAGGGGAGCAGAATTGTTACCCCAAAATATGCCCCTTTGTGATAAGGATTTTCTTGAACTGGTTATTTTTTAAGAAACTGAAGAAACAGGAAAAGTCCTGAAAACCAAGTAGAAGTTAACCCTTTTGTAAGGCATATTTACACTTATAAGGGAAATCTCCCTTTGTAGAGGCATCTCCCCTTCTGTATCAGGAAGAGAAGGCTGACTAAATCCCTAAAAACTCTGCTCATTGAGGAAGGCAATGACTTTAATCTGCACAACAACCTTACCCTTGTGTATTGTGCTTTTCCATAACTCTGCCCTCCCTGCCCCTCCACATCTTTCTTCTGTCTTGGAGATGTTATTTAAAGTGGTAGCTTGAGCCATTTTGGAGTTACTCATTTTTCCTGGGTTTCTCCCATGTATGTAGGAGGTATACAAGTTATTGAACTAACTTGCTATTGAAAAACTATTTTTTCTTTTTCATCTATCTCTTAATTGCAGGGGGTGGGGTCTCAAGCCAAGAACCTAAAAAGGCAGAAGGGAAAAGTGTTTTTCCTCCCCATAGGGTCAGTGAATGAGGAGAAAAATTCCTTATCCTTCCCTTCCTTTCTCTCCTGCCTGAATGCCCCCCAACCATGTGTCCTGTATGATTTCGGAATAGTTATCTAAACCCCTTCATCAAAGGCTGGGAAGGTGGTTTTTAAAGACGGTCCATCTCCACAGATAACCAATGTTGGCGGCACCTCATTGCCTACTCACTGATGATGATCCAGATAGAGAAACAATAAGGTGAGTCATCTTTCACCCTAACTCTTCTCTCCTTTCTAGGCACCAAGGGAAAGCTGCCCCAAGATGCATCACTTCAGATTATTCTGAGCTGAAGGCAATTGAGACCCCAGGGTCTCAAGAGAAACTTTTGCCCTTCCCTTAACTACATAGAAGAATCTAAATTGGGGTCTTTCCCAGAATGAGGGTTATTAGCAAAGATGTATTTTATCTGAGTGGCCCATCTGTATCAGGATACACATGTAGTCAGGTTGTTAGGAAGATAATGGAAGAGTGGGATCTTTTTTGAAGTGGGCATTTTTCAGTTAGCAGTTTGGGGCTAATTCAACATGCAGAGGTTACCTTTTGAGTGTGGATGTCCCAAGTGGAGTTATGAAAATCCAGACAAAGAACGAAGTCCTTTGTGTTTTCAAACCTCTTCCAAAGGGAAAAATAATTTCTAGAGGTCTGGCTTTCCTAATTAGCTACAAGTGAACCAGTTAGCCGCTCAAAGCAATTCTTGTGTTCTTTTCTCCCTCTCTCTTTCTGAAATAGTAAATAATATGCTATATTCAAAGTTAAAACCCCTCAGTTCTTTTTTTTAAAGAATTTTTAAAAAGATTTTATTTATTCATTTGACAGAGAAAGAGGTAGCAAGAGAGAGAGCACAAGTAGGGGGAGTAGCAGGTGGAGGGAGAGGGAGAAGCAGGTTCCCCACCAAGCAAGGAGCCTGATGTGGGGGTTCCATCCCCATACCCTGGGATCATGACCTGAGCTGAAGGCAGGCACTTAACTGACAAAGCCACCCAGGTACCCCAACCCCTCAGTTCTCAGTAGCCATAAACAATCTTAAGTCTCTCTAAAACTCAACCTAATGCCCAGTGAGGCACCCTGGGGTTGACAGTAGATAGCTTAGAGCTGTGTTATCCAATATGGTAACCATTAGTTATATGTAGCAACTGAGCACTTAAATACGGCTAGTCTGAACTGAGATGTTTTAGAAGCATAAAATGTTCATTGACTTTCAAAAACTTGATATGAAAAAAATCTCGTTCACAAATTTTTGTATGGATTATATGTGTAAATAATATTTTGGATACATTGGATTAAATATAATTTACAGTTAAAAATAATTTCACATTACTTTTGGCACTTCTTAATGGGACTCCTAGAAAATTTTAAATTGTGTATATGGCTTGCATTATAGATCTACTGGACAGCTTTGGTCCAAAAACTAAAGTTTAGTCATCAGACCTAAATGAAACAAATCTAAGAGATGCATTAATATTCTGAGTGGTGTTTAAAATAATTTGGTTGTGTTTTCTGTGTATTAGCTCTTCCTTGAGAAGAAATGATATCCTTTGAGCTTGTTCTTGTTAAATGATGTACACCTTGAATGAAGTACACCTGAAATGTCACAAGCATTATGAAATATTTTCCCATAAAATGGTTTTCAAATGGAATTAAAAAAAAAAAGATACATTTATTTATCTGAGAGAGAGAGGGGGATGGAGAGAGAGCACCCCTGTGTGCACAGCAGGGAGGGGCAGAGAGAATCTTAAGCAGACTCTGTGCTAAGCATGGAGCCAGATGCAGAGCTCGATCTCACAATCCTGAGCCAAAACCAAGAGTCCGACGCTTAACCAACTGCACCACCCCGGTACCCCCCAAAGGAATTTGTAAACATTGTTTCATTTTAGGGTGAAAAACTCATTGCCCTTCCTGAAACTCTTCAATGGCTTGCCATTCTTTAGAATAGTATTCAAGATATTGAAGGAACTTGTGATCTGCCCCAGATTTCCATAGCCGGTCCCATCTCCTGTGGCAGCTCTGTGTGGACCCTACAGCCAGCCATTCTCATGAGCCATCTCAAAGAGCCCTTTGAGAATTACCTCATAAACTAAATTTTGGGAGAGGGTACAGCTATGCAAAGATGCTAAGGAGTTCCCCACTAGAATATTTGACTCTAACCTGATTAATATTTCTCACATAACCAAAAAAAGATCACAACTTTAGAACACAAGAATCATACAAAAAGGAGGGGCAGGAAAGCAGACTTTGACCGTGTTCTTCCTGGTCCGGTCTAGAGGAGAAAGTCTCTTATTAGGACTACAGGTATGGGCAGTCTTCTTGATGCATGGCCCTTTTGTGTGGCTGGACACGCCAAGTTACCAAAGTAACACTTTTTAAAAACATAATTATATTACTAGCTGACTTTTCTGACTTCTTGGATCCCAAACTTGTTTCCCAAGCATAGGGCTTGCCATTTAGATTGTGCACAGGGAGAGATGTGTGCTGGTTGGCATGAAGAACATCTGTTCTTCCTAGCAGTGATAATTCTTATTGCAAATTTATAAATTGGCGTTTTGATTTATATTCTTTTGACTTTTGGGAGTTGATGAGTATGAGTCATGTCTCTGAATCTGATCAGCTCCAGGGCATTGATAAAATCAAATTCTGGAGCTGCAAGGGTGAGGGGCTGACCCTAGACCAGTGTGAATTAATCATGGCTCTGTTTGCCAAGAGAGGCCTCAGGCAACTCCATAGCCTGCTGTTTTCACCCCTGTTCAGCACTTCTTTAATGTTATCTTGCATGAGCTGAGTTGTTTGTCAGTCTTTCCTATCCAGTAAAACCGTAAATTCTCTAAAGGCAGAGACTGTGCATTTGTCTCCACATTTGCAATAAAGGAGTACAAGGTCACTACTCGAAAGGTGTAAAATAAACAAATGTTTGCTGTGTGGGGTAAATGGTGGGTGGTTGTTTCTGAAGTGAGATTTTTTTTTTTTAAGATTTTATTTATTTATTTGACAGACAGATCACAAGTAGATAGAGAGGCAGGAGAAAGCAGGTTCTCCACTGAGCAGGGAACCCGACGCGGTACTCGATCCCAGGGCTCTGGGATCATGACCTGAGCAGAAGGCAGAGGCTTTAACCCACTGAGCCACCCAGGCGCCCCTGAAGTGAGATTTTTGAAATGAAGCATAATTTTTTTCCTCCTAATGTTCATAGGAGGTATGATGCTATTATTAGAATTCTACCTTATAGCAACTTGGGATAAGTCTTTTCAGAGACAACATTATTCCAATAGGGTTCTTGCAAAAGTATCAGTAAACTCTTAAATTTCACTGATCTTTGATTTGTTTCAATTAGACTATAACAATTCAAGTGTGGAAACTGGAACAGGGATTATTTTCATGCACTTTGCTTTGTGCTCAAAACTGTTTTTTTACAATATTGAATAGATACAAAATATTTTTTATAAATAAAGATTAGTCATACAGTGAATATCCAGGTACCCGGTACCCAGTTTAAGAAATAGTACGTTAATCATTATCTTTGAAACCCCTTGTGAGCCTCTCCAGAATTCTTTCCTTTTCTTGCTTCTCTAGGGACTCAGTATCCTGAATCACATTGCCATTTAATTAAAAAGTTAAAATAAAATCCCAAAACTTCTGACACTTAGGATCATTTGTTGGGCTACCTTAGAAGTTGAAGTTGACTTAGGATTGTGATTTATAATTATGACTATTGTATATTTTGAGAGAAACAATTAGAAGCCCTAATTTCATGGGATTTTTTTAGGATTCATCCCAAAACATTGACTGGAGGGCTCTTGGTTTGTCTAGAGGTGATCTGTTATCCTAGGCAGGAGATAGTATGGAAGTGGAATAAAGGAAACATTTGACATGTGCTTAAGAAACACAGGTCCTAGGGAGTGCCTGGGTGGCTCAGTAGGTTAAGCATCTGCCTTCAGCTCAGGTCTTAATCTCAGGGTCCTGGGATCAAGCGCAGCCCATGTCCAACCCTCTGCCACTCTCTGTCTGTGCACTCTCTCTCTGTCAAATAAATATCTTTAAAACACACACACACACACACACACACGCATACACACACACACACACACACACACCCCCTAGGATGTACTCTGTAGGTCTACATCAAGCAATTAATGAGGTGCGTGTTCCTAAAATGGGGAAGTAACCATTAGGACACAAAATAGGGATACAGTTTCCCTGAATTGATGAGATTCTTGTTGGCGTCCTGTTAGGCTATGGACCAGTGGAGAAAACAAACAAACAAAAAAGGGTTCTAGCCCTGGCTGGGTTTTCAGATATCCTGTTCTAGGAAATAGGAAAATACTTCTAAAATCGACTGTATAGTCATTGGTTATATTATTGTAACACATAACATTGTTTCATGTCATTTTAAAAAAACATATAGCATTAATGCTTTTCCTTTAAAAAGGAAGATTAATTCATTAATTAAGTCAGAATTTTTAATGCATTAGTTGTGTGTGCTTGCAATAATCTTAAATCCTGGCCCAAGGGATAGCAATTTATACGGGAGGGTGGTAGGGAAAAACACATTACAGTAATGGATTTCAGTAACCTGCTTCAAAAGGGGGCATTTTAATGGCTCTGTGGGCCATCACAGTGTTATTTCGAAAGTACTATAATGGAAATACGTGGCACTAAAGGGCTGTGGTTGGATACATTAGGCTCCTTGAAAAGGGCTGCTCGTCAGTAAAAAAGTAGAGTCTGCTTCCTTCTGTTTTATGCCCCAGAAATTAAGTCAAATTGGTTTAAGACTTTGAAGCAGCGAAGTCTGTGGCACTTCAAACAAGGCTTTGTTTGGGGGGAATTGTTGCCTTGTTACTAATGCATTTACACAGCACCTAGGGAACTTTAAAGAACAGTGAAACCTAGATTTGGAGGGAAAAGGTCTCAGAATAGCAGGCTGGGTAAAGTGGTGCCTGGGATCAGAATTCTGCTCTCTAGAGCTGCTGTGACTTAGCTCCTAAACTCCAAAACTGGAGATGATGAATTGGTGACATTTTAAGCAAATTGAATTTCATAACTTACGGATTCATGGACTCGCTTCAGGGATTTTATCTGTGTAATTCCTTTGATTTGTAAGACCTCTGGACTATAATTGTCCTTTACCCTGCATATTACTCATTACTATAAATGATCTGTGCCTAGAGCAGTAAAATGGACTGGACAACGAGAAGTGACATTTAGAAAATAATGCTTGGGTTCAATTTAACTTCCTAAAGTCCAAAAGTATCCTACCCCTGGAAAATGACATCTGCCTGATCTTTTCTTCAAGACGCATGTGTGGTGATGTTCAGATTTGTACACTTGCTCTTCTTCCTTCCCCACAGGACAGGTACCAGGAATGGAGAGATCAAAGCCAATGATTGTAAACCTGCACCTGAAACTTGAGTCTTTTGTGGCCATGGCCCCATAACGCCCAGACAATGACTTTTTCCGTGTTAAAAATAAAGTGTATGCTCCACTTTTCAACTTTTTGGGACTGTAGGAAGTAGCTTATGGTTTCTGGTTCTTGTCCTGCTCACTTTGTTGTGTACAGCCTGTTCCCCATCTCTTGGAGAAATCACAGGAACAAACGTCCTGACTGCTTTGTGATTTGACCAAAAAAAAAAAAAAAATTCTATCAGTGGTTTTCGTTATTTTTTTTAAAGATTTATTTATTTGAGAGAGAATGAGCAGGGGGAAGGATAGAGGGAAAGGGAGACTTTTCAGCAGACCCCTGGCTGAGCAGGGAGCTGGATGCCCACCCCAAGATCATCACCTGAGCTGAAATCACGAGTTGGATGCTTTAATTGACTAAGCCACCCAGGTGCCCCCATAGGAGTGCCTCATTCCTGTTCAGCACACTTCCTTGGCATCCTATTGGCATCAGGGTAAGATGCAGAATCCTAAGGTGTCTGGCACCTGCCAGTGTCTCCAGCTGCATCAGCCACTGGGCATACTGACCTTTCCATGTCCCAGAAACCCAGCTATGTCTATGTCTATGTCTGAGACTTTCACATATGCCATCTGTTGGGAAGTACAGGCCAGAAGTATAGACCATATTGGAAAAGGGAAATGCAGGCTGTGTTCACAGAACTCATGGGGCACACTGGAAAAAATTCGCTAAAACGAGGAAGAGGAGACTATAGAATATTGACATTTTAGCAACTACCGCAATGCGATGAGACAGGACTACGTCTGCTGTTCAACCCAAAGGTGCATAGAGTTTTGTTGGAATGTCCGGTTCTGCTCTCCTGGGTTATTCCCCTCTCCTTCTGATAGTGATGTTATAACTAGAAAAGTCATATGCAAATCAGGAAGCCAGCAGTTGAACAATAAACTTATGGATCTGAGACATAATTTCAAAACTGCAGGATCTTTCACTGATGTGGTGGTAATTGAATAAGCCATTTCCTGAGGTATGTTGCCTAACTGGTTCTAATGGTGGTGTTGCTGGGAGGGGTGACGTTAACACTGGGAAATACTACAGCTTGCTGGTATGATATAACTTTCGTCATTTAGATCAGACTTTACCTCTGTGACAAGTTTTTTACCATACCTAAAGAAGGTAGGGTTGTTAGGAGGAGGGAAAACATGCCTTTTGTGTGGTATGCTTTCCTCACATTTCACCTGGCAAACCCAAGCGAAGGACCAGGCTGAGAAACGCTTTCTCTCTTCCCGATCCAGTAATTTCTCATCCAGCCATTATTCTTCGTGATGTCACTCAGTTCTTTCCTTTCCTAGAACTGTCTACAGCCCATACTTTGTTTTACCGGGGTGTTCGGGTGCTGTCTCCTTCACTACTCGGGATAAACCCAGGAGGACCGCCACATGTCTATTTCACAGCATTTAGCCCAGTGCCTCTGACACAGGAATTGTTCAATAATAGAAGATTGTGGTTGTATCCATCAAAGATGCTTCAGTTATAAAAGACAAAAACTCAACTCAAATTGGCTTAAGCAAAATGGGGAATTTACTGGGTTACCTGACTGTAGAGTTCATTGGTGATGCTGGCTTTGGGCACTTTTGAGTCAGAGATTCAAATGACATCACCAGAGCCTATTTTGTCTAGCTCTCTCTGTGCTGCTCTCTCTGGTCTTGCCTTCACCTACCAGCTGCATGTGATTGGCCCCTCGCTCTTCCAGGATCTCGCTCTATGGGAGTGAGGGAGTGGGAAGGCCTCATCAGCTTCAGACCACCTGTCCTTGTCCTTCACAGTCCAGGTTGTCCAGAGTCCAAAGAAGGGTTTCTTCTCGACTGTTTCTGTTTTCCAGAAGCCCCAGCATCTAGATACTTGATGCTTACTTTGATTTTGTTAAACGCACATCCCTGAGTTAATCAGTATCATCAGGAAGATGAGATATGGCAATCGGATTAAACCAGTCTGGTTTCATCCATGGAAATTGGGGTAAAGCTAATCCCACCAAAATGACAAGATTAAGAATGAGAGAGGGATGAATTCCCCAAAGCAAATTCCACAGTACGGTGCTAGGCAGCCAGAAGAGCCAGTCGATGGCTGCTATACAGCTAATGCATGGAAAGCATCCATTTTATATGTTTTGTTTTGTTTTGTTTTGTTTTTTTACTTCTTTTTCTCATACCTGTTCTTCCAACTGATGGTGTGATTTCCTGGCCCACCATTTTACCAAAACATTTGGTGCCTCTATATTTCACTGATGTTGAATGCTAGCCCTGTTATGGACTCACAGCATTGCCTAGACTCCTGGTATATGAAGTTATATTATGTCTCCGGCTGTTCCCTCCTGCTTGGTCTTGGGTTCCATTTGAGTCCATTATCTTGTATCTATTCCTTTCTGTGTCTCTTCTCCTATTCTTTCTGAATCTCCTTTGTGGAAGGCTAGAGCTGGCCTAACCAAATGATTACATTTCAAAGAGTCAGGTGTCTTATCTGAAGGAAGTGTGAGGAGATGGCAGAATGACAGGTCAAAGTCAGAGAATTAGGTCAGACAGTAGCCCAGAGGTCAGTTTCAGTGTTGAAAACTAAATATATAACTTAAAAGGTATCAGGAACAAAGCACAATTTTGAATGGAAAGTGAGGGACTTAGACAATTCCTTTTAGTGTCCTTGGCTTGGCTTTTATTGGGCCTTACGTATATGATTAATGGGTGATCGGTACTGGCTGAGACAGACAGGGCACGATGAAGATCTATCGCAGTTGGTCATAGTCACCTGAAATGTGTGCCTGAGTGTTTGTGTGCATATATATGACATACATACTCAATTTATTAAAATTTTATATTTCCTACCACCTTTGGTTAAAATGTTGAAAGGTAGATGAACAGTGCTAGGATCTGCTTGATTTTTGTTAAGGTTAATCCTTGTCTCCATGTCAGTGACTAGTCTTGACATTGGGAGGGATTAAGTTCTAGCTTAACACTCAGGACTCAGCCTTAAATTCTTTTCATGGCACTACTGTTACCTTTGATTCTAGCTCTGGTGAGTAGAGCCTTGTCTTGTCTTTGGGTTGTGGTTTTGCTTTTTGTATGCCTCTTAGAGCAATTTCCTACTATATTTCCTGTCTTGCCCCTGTGAGCTCAGCCTCTTGCCTAGTAAGCCTGTATAATTCAAGAATGGGGGGCCTTGCCTTGGTCTTGTTAGTCCTCTTAAAAGCTGAGTGCATATTAGTGAGTGCATTTTGAGCCTAAAACTGAGATTCAGGCTTGGTTAAAAACAAAGAAAAAACAACTGTGAGTCACAACAGTATTTGATGAGAGACCTTTGGAGGAAGCAAATATGATTATTACTACTTTTAGTGAAATAAGGAACAGACTGGTATGACGTGTATGTCCCAGTGGTCTCTAAAGTAAGTCAACAAAGAGCATCTTAGGAGAGAGATGGGTAAGGTCTTATTCAAGTTTAAGTCTATTCATGGTCTGCTTCTGATTATCATGAATTATTTCTTCTCTTTAATGTTGATTCATTAATGTTTAATCCCATAAGAATGTAACCTTTAATCATGAAGCTTGTTATAAATACAAATCTTATAAACATATTTGTTATAAGATACTGAATGTGCTTGCACAGTCTGTAGCTATGTTTATTATAGGTAAATAAATGTTTACGTAAACTGTCAATAAACCACCTTGTGATAATCTACAACTCCACTGATGGACTCACCCATTTTGTGTAAGTTGATTAGCCTGCTACTCTATAAAATTCATGTAGGTTAGCTCCTTAGGCGGAACTTTTATATGCTTCTGGTCAGGTGTTCTTGAGGGCTGCTTAAGATAAAGGGCGGGTAGTAGATTCTCTTATAAATATAATGTGACACCATGTCCTTCTGCATTGACTCCCTGCCCATTTTTCTTTCATTCTTTTTTTAAAGATTTATTTATTTTATTGAGAGAGAGCTTGTATACACCTGTGAGGACAGGGGGACTGAGGGAGAGGGAGAATCCTCAAGTAGACTCACTGCTGAGTGTGAGCCCACCCAGGGACTGGATGCCAGGATCCTGAGATCATGACCTGAGTCTAAATCAAGAGCAGGCAGCTTACAGACTGAGCCATGCAGGTGCCCCTCTCTGCCTGTTTTTCTATCTGCATCTACAAATAGTTCCTGCTTGCCATTTCCTATCACTAAGCTTTTCTATTTCTTGGGACCATAAATTCTTCTGTATCACTTCCTATTGCTTTAGGTTTTATCCTTTCTGAAGGGTTCTCTATCCTGCCTACTGAACTATACTTCCTTTGTGCCCTGTCACCATATTTCCTTCTCCAGGTAGTGTCCAGCCCCATGTCCCAGCTGCTCCCTGTCTTTCATCTCAATACTCTAATTAATGGGATTAGGTCGAACATGGCAGGTGGAAAATGTTATAATTTTCTTTCTAAAAAACCCAGATTGTAACCTAAAGTAAGCTGCCTTTTATAGCTCTGTGGTTCTTTTTAAAATTTCTTTAAATTCTAATTAGTTATCATATACTGTATTATTAGTTCCAGGAGTAGAATTTAGTGATTCATCAGTTGCATGTAACACCCAGTGCTCATCACATCACATGCCCTCCTTAATGCCTATCACCCAGTTACTCCATAGCCCTACCCACCTCTCCTCCAGCAACCTTCAGTTTGTTTCCTATAGTTAAGAGTTTCTCATGGTTTGTCTCCCTCTCTGTTTTAATCTTATTTTATTTTTTTCCTTCCCTTCCCCTATGTTCATCTGTTTTGTTTCTTATGTTCCACATAGGAGTGAAATCATAAGGTATTTTTCTTTCTCTGACTGACTTAAGTCGCTCAACATAGTACCCTCTAGTTCTATCCACATTGTTGCAAATAGCAAGATTTCATTCTTTTTGATGGCTGAGTAATATTCCTGTGTGTGTGTGTGTGTGTGTGTGTGTGTGTGTGTGTGTGTGTGTGTACCACATCTTCTTTAGCCGTTCATCTGTTGATAGACATCTGGACTCTTTCCATATTTTGTCCTTTGTGGATATTGCTGCTATAAACCTTGGGGTGCAGGTGCCCCTTCTAATGTATCTTTTGGATAAATAGCTAGTAGTTCAATTGCTGGATTGTAGGGTAGTTCTATTTTTAACTTCTTGAGGAGCCTCCATACTATTCTCCAGAGTGGCTATACCAGTTCGCATTCCCACCAACAGTGTAAGATGGTTCCCCTTTCTCCACATCCTTGTCAATATCTGTTGTTTCCAGAGTTGATAGTTTTAGCCATTCTGACTTGTATGAGGTGGTATCTCATTGTGGTTTTGATTTTTATTTCCCTAATGATGAGTGATGTTGAAGATTTTTTCATTTCTGTAGCCATTCGTATGTCTTCTTTGGAGAAATGTCTGTTCATATCCTCTGCCCATTTTTTGACTAGAGTTTTTGTTTTTTGGGTTGTTGAGTTTGATTAAGTTCTTTATGGATACTAGTCCCTTATATAAGACATTTGCAAATATCTTCTCCCATTCCATAGGTTGCTTTCAGTTTTTTTGACTGTTCCCTTTGCTGTGCAAAAGCTTTTTGTCCTAATGAAATTCAAATAGTTCGTTTTTGCTTTTTTTCCCTTGCCTTTGGAGACGTGTTTAGCAAGAAGTTGCTGTAGGTGTGTCCTCTGTGGTTCTTAAAACATTTTGTTTTGATGGGTCAAAAGAAACTGAACGGAGAAGCTGTTCAACTGAAACAAAAATTTGTGTATCCCTTTCTGCAGGGATTGACAATCTCGAGGTCACTTACTCTCAAATTTCTAAAGGCTTAGAATAACTTGCAAATTTGTTAAGATTCCACAAATAGCTGTAGATGTTTGGAGGAATGTGAGAACTTTATTTTATACCTGCTTTAATTGTTATTTTGAGGCAGGTGGTCTGGAGTCCACACATTGAGATAAATTGCTATGATGAATTACAGAAATCCACCAATGTTCTTTCTACTCTTTAAGGCAGGAGAGTATGTGATAGAGACTGTCTTTATTTTTGATTGATCAAAAGGCTGATCACAGGAAGAAAAAGCAGCTTCCCAGAACCATACAAGGCATTGTTTGCTATCTCATATGGACTGGCACACAATGCAGGCATTTAGTTACTGAGTAAGGGAAATTCCCAGTGCGTTTATCACCTGATAGGAAGCCCTAAGCTCTCTATCTGTACCAGGAAATGCAGAACGTCACTTTGCTGCTCACACCACTAATTTCTGATGCAACTTGGCATGGGCTTAATAAAAAGAATGGTTCTTAAGAAGAATAGGATGAATACAGATATACACACACACACACATATATTATACATTATACACATATATACATATATGTGTATATATACATATATTATACATTATACATCATATACATATATAAAATAATATATATAATATAACATGTATAATGTACACATACATATATACAGATATATACACATATGTACATATACATATATTCTTTGTGTGTATATATATGTATATGTATTTATATACACACACATATACTTTAGCTCCTATTTCAAATCACTATTTGAGGTTTTTTTGAGTGAATTCCTACTTGATTATAAAAATTATAAAAATGGGGGTGCCTAGGTGGCTCAGTCTGTTAAGCATCCAACTCTTGATTTCAGTTCAGGTCATGATCTCAGGGTCATGAGATCAAGCCCTGCATCAAGCTCTGTGCTAGGGATGGAGCCTGTTTAAGATTCTCCTTCTCTCCCCCTTGATGCCCCCCTTTTACCAGGGCACATATGCACTCTCTCTCAAAAAAAAAAAAAAAAGCAAAGGAAAAAATTTATAAAAATGGTACTTAGGAACATAATGCTTTTCATTCATAACATACATTCACGTCATCATTCAGACATTTAGTGAGCATCTACTTTTTGCCAGACAATGCACTAATAAATACAGGAGAAATAGTCATGAACAAAAATGACAATGTCATTATGGTGACCACAAGGAATAAAAAGTTGAACATATTCTAAGAGTAGAATCTAACTTAAAGGGGGGTGAGTAGAGTGGAGAAATGAGGATTGGGAAGTATTTTTGTCTGATGAAGAGACATTTGAACTTTGATCTTAAAGGGGAATAGGAGTTAGGTTAACAGTAAGGGTGAGATTTTCCCTTAGGTGCTTGATGGGAGTAACCAGTCCTATTCAAGGATCAAAGAAAGCCACTGAGGGAACTGGGAGGGAATCAAAAAGAGACTGGAATGGTGCATGGATACAGCTCAGCAGAACCATGTGCTTTATGGCAACACCATGAGCAGTGAAAAACCACTGAGCAGGTTTGAGATGAGGAATGGTGGCTTGATGGGTTTGTTTTGTTTTGTATCTAAAAAAGGAGAGAGAAGCTACTATATGGAGAATGGATTGCAGGGCATGAGCAGAAATGAATGCAGGATATGAGTTAGGAAGCCGTTGCAGTATCCAAGTGAGCAATGGTTGTGGATGGTTCTATGGTGATGATAGTGGAATCAGAGAGAGTAAATCTGAGTCATATTTTGGAACTTGGTAATTTATTAGACATGGAGGCAAGAACCAGGGAAGTGTGACCAAGTTCTCCAGGTAATTGGGTTGAGCAACTGAATGGAGGGCTGTGGTTGCTGAGGTTGGAAACACCAGTAAGGCAGTGGTATTCATGTAGAGTTTACACATTTAGCCCCTGTTCAGTGGTTCATTCAAGTAGAGCTGTCAAAAAAGTAATCTAGGACTTCAGAAAAGTCATGCATAGACACAAATGCACTGAAGTTATGGGAGTAGATAAACTCACTTTGAAAATGAGTAGACATGAGGGAATCACTAGAGAGGTTGCTGAGAAGGGAGGGTTCAGAGAAGACAGAGAGCAAAGGGCCTTTGAGAGGAGAAGGACATTTTTGCCAGTATGAAAGAGGAAAAAGGAAGGATAGACACAGATGTAGGTAGATTTTGAAAGATTTTTCTTTATTCGTAGGAAGGTAAGGGCTATTTAATGGCTTCTCTTTTCTCTGTGAATTCAGAGGCAAGATCATCTGCTGAGAGTAAGGAAGATGGAAGTGAGATTAGAGGTTTGAGGAGAAAAGAGAGGATAGAAATGCAGTGCTTTGAAGACACATGCCAATGTTTCTATTTTGCCTTTTTCCACATGGCTGCCAGCTCCTCCTGGGTCCAACCCAGCAGACAGCTGATGTTTATGTCTTTTACAGAAGAATTTGAAAAATATGTTTTGAGAGGTGCCTGGGAGGCTCAGTTAGTTGAGCATCTAACTCTTGATTTTGGCTCAGGTCATGATCTCAGGGACTTGGAATTGAGCCCCAGGGTTGGCTCCATGCTCAGTAGGGAATCTGCCTGAGATTCCTTCTGTTTCTCTCTGCCCTTCCCCCTGCTTGTGCACGCTCTCTCTTTCAAATAAATAAATGAATCATTTTTAAAAGAAAAAGTATGTGTTGATTTGGTTTAGTATTCTCAAATTTTTACAAGGCTAATATTTATTAAAGAAATTCCTGATAAACTGTTCCTTCACTGCCTAGAATGCATTCATTGCACTTCAGGGTTATAAAACATTGAATTTCATGCTGCTGAGAATTTTCTATACAGAGTGTGCCACACAGCTCTTTTCTTGCTGAACACACCTGCCCTCAGAAAGTGACCTTTGACTTTAGACCAAGCAGGAGGAAGTTGCTAAAGAACACCCACTATAAGCTTTGAAGTAAGCAATAGGATCAACCCATCTTTGTTGATTATGATGGTTGATTTTCCATTTAGACAAAGGCCTATGGAGAAACCTATAATGGACTTCCCTTTACTATGAATTTTACCAAAAACTGGTGCTGGTACCTAAATACACTTATATCCTGGTTCTCCCAGCATCTTACCAAGCTGAAGAGTTTTGTAGTGAAACCTTTGATGATTATGTTTAATAGCAGCTGATAACTAGTCATGATGTGACTTGATTTGAAGCCAAACCCTGTAAGTAGGATTAATGTCCCTGTCTGTTTTTCCATCCCTAGTGTATATTTAACCAAATTATCCTTTTCCCTCTTGATTTTATTTACTCATTAGCTGTGTTGTAATGAAGATCCACAGTGACTAATTCTTCAGACTCACAAGGAGGTTGAGGTAGATCAGATCTGTAGTGTGTGACAGCTCTTTTCTCTTAAGTTGCCACGGGAGAGGTACCAAATCATAATCTGCCATTTAAATAGGAAGAGGAACCCTCTTAAGGTTTGTAGAATGAAACACCATGGAAGGAGTTATGAAGGGAATAACACTGGTCCTTTGATGCCATGAGCTCTGTAGCAGTTCGACTTCATTTACTGAAGGTGAATTCATGGAAAAACTATTCAGTGATGGTGAACAAACTTGTTTTTTCCTATGTAGTTATTTTTCTCCCCCTACTCACTTTTCTCCACCCTGATGTTTAGAGGAAGAGTCTTAGTTTTTGTGTAATTTTTCTACTTCTAATATAATTTACTTTGCTCTTCTTCACTGTGAAGTCCTAAATGTTACCCATATATTTCTGCTTTCCCAAATATTCCAATATTTGCTTCCCTTAACATATTTAGGACCTGTATTTTGTTACTCTCTCAGGGCTTTTAATTGCTCACATAAATCTTGAAACAAACTACCTAGGATTTTCTTTTTTTTCTTTTTTTTTTTTAATTTTATTTATTTATTTGACAGACAGATCACAAGTAGGCAGAGAGAGAGGAGGAAGCAGGCTCCCGCTGAGCAGAGAGCCCGATGCAGGGCTCTATCCCTGGGATCATGACCTGAGCCGAAGGCAGAGGCTTAACCCACTGAGCCACCCAGGCGCCCCACTACCTAGGATTTTCATCAACATCATGGTTCCTCCACTAGAACAAAAACGCCATCTTAGAATACCTGAGTACAAATTAGTTTATTATCTTAAAATAATACAAGTATTTGCCCTTTTTAGAAAAGAGAATCACATTAAAAGGAACTCATAGCAATCAATATTAGTGGGCTCTCACATCCATGAATTTGTTTCATGGGATGTTTTAGGACTGGTTACTCTGGCCACATTCAAGGTTAAGCTTGACTACATCCAGAAACTGGGTTCTTGTTTTCCTATACACATGCTGGGCAAACTGAGTCTTGGGCCATATTGTGTACTCTCATCCAAGAGGAAGCCTTCCATTCCTTGCCTAAGGTCGAACTTCCACCATGAGTAGAAAGAGCGTTGGTCTAGGAGCCTGATGAGCACAGTTCAAGTCCTGACCCACCATGGTACCATGTGACGTCCATCAACCTCATCTTCCTTATATTTAATGGACAGTATACCTTCTACCCTTCTTGTAGGCAATTGTGATACTCCATGGTACTTCTGTATAAAACCTGTTGCAATTTTTTTCAAATGGTCATCTTTAAACCTTGACCAGAAGCTCAAGAACTGTTGTTTTCATCTTTTTATACACATTTTTCCAGCACATTGTACAGACTCAAAGTATTTATTTATTTTTATTTATTTATTACTATAATTTTTAAAGATTTTATTTATCTATTTGATAGAGATCACAAGTAGGCAGAGAGGCAGGCAGAGAGGAGAAAGCAGGCTCCCTGCTGAGCAGAGAGCCCAATGTGGGGTTGATCCCAGGACCCCAAGACCAGGACCTGAGCCGAAGGCAGAGGCTTAACCCACTGAGCCACCTAGGTGCCCCTATTATTATTTTTTAAGTAGGCTCCAACATGGACCCCAATGTGGGGCTTGAACTCATGACCCTGTGATCAAGACCTGAGCTGAGATCAAGAGTTGGATGCTCAACTGTCTGATTACCCAGGTGCTCCAAAATATTCTTTTCAATAAGCAAATTCAACTTAACATCTGTTAAGATCTGTATGTAAAGGCTTTCTCTGGGTGCAATGGAAATGCCAAAATGAACAGGAATTTAAAATCTATTGTGATAGTTGGGAAAACAGCTAACTACACAGATTAGAGTACAAAGGTGAGATCATAGAGGTGCCAAAGAATCATTGGAGGGAAAGATTAATTTCAATGGGAAAAACCTGGGAGGTGTTCTTCAAAGAGGTGCATTTCAACTTGCCTGAAGGCTGGGAAGAATTTGGGCCGGCCCTTTACCAGGTGAGGTGAGCGTCACCTTAGCCAGTGTTGTGAGGTGCATGAACTAAACTCAGAATAGGGAGAGTTTCCCTACCCATCACCATGTAGAGGAAAAGGATCAAAGGGAATTGGGCTGATTCGTGACATTTAATACTCTTAGCAGAAAGCATGAAGTTTTGCCATTCATAATTAATAGAATAAGTATCAGAAGTGTCTCTTTGATCAGATTTCAGAGTTCAAGCAAAGATCTAATAAATAATTCATTATTCTTAAGTGTTATCTTCATTTGTAAGTTTTTCCTAGATTTTGTAAACACGTAATAGAACAATAATCATTACCTTTTCTTAAAAGATTTTTATAAGGGAAATAAAAGCAGGGTGGGAAGACTTTTCTACTTAGTTGAAGTGAAGTAAATATATAATTTGGTTCTTATCATTTGACTCATTTTAAAAAACAAAGAGTGAAATATGGACATTAAATATCAAACTGTGCCCCAGAGGCCAGCATCCTTGGATCTTTTCCATTCCTGATGAAATTATGGTTCTTGGTAATTAGGGAGGAAGACTCACTCTTCCTTCTGTCCTATCTTCCCTGCCAAGCCTGAACCCACATGGGCCCTAAGCTAGCACTCTGGGAGTCGGGCAGAGAAGTCTCTCTGAGAGCTTTGTGAAGCTATCTGGATTCTCTCCAAGCTCAGCAGTGCACAGGTTAGGTGCTTCTGGCCCTAGGCTAGTTTGAAGACCATGGACACCTCTCCAGTCATCTTCTTCCCTCTCAGTCCTACTTCAAGTAAAGCATCTAAAGATCTTTCATTCTCAGGTGGCCGAACTGGCCCCTCACCCTCAGATTAGGGAATGCCTTGGCTGGTGTCCTTTGATACAGGCTGATGATAAAAATCCTTTTTGTTGCAGAATCAGAGATGATGCAGTGTAAGAGAAAAACTTAGAGTTTAGAGACTGTCAAGTGGCAGATCTCAAAAGTAGGGGTCCTCAAAAGGGCATTGTGAATAGGATATAGATCATAAATAGTAATGTAAGAAGAAGAGAAACTTTCTGTTCCAGGTTAAAATAATACAGCATGAATACCCTTTCCAGAAGATACAAAGTTCTCTGCCTAGAGGTCTTTGGATTGATCCTCCAGCTGTCCAATTTGACCCTGCTAACAATCCACTCCTGTACCTTTACAGGATTGTTCATGGAGTTAGAACAGAGAGGTGAAGGAACCTAGAGGTGTTCCTCCCCATCTTTCTGGGCACCAGCAACCAACAACTGGGTGATGGAGTAACAAAGCTCACCTGTCCGATTCCAGACTAAGAAACAAGGAAGTGTAATTACTGCTTATGATCTACCCTCAGGATCAGGCCAGGCCTAGGACTTCCTCCCTGTAACATAACCTTTGCTTTACTTGTTCCCCTTTCCAATCCTCCTCCTCACTGTCTTTCTCACTGTCTCTTTGAATAGCATGTCCTGAATAAATCACTTGTAGCCAAATTGTTGGCTCAGGGTCTGCTTAAGTGAGAACCTCATTTAAGCTATCATTATCATATAATTTGGGAAGAAACTCCCCTCCTCTTAGAGTGCAAGAAAGAGAAAGAAGAGAGATGTTTCATTTATTAGCAAGACGAACTGTTATGAAAGTCAGATTTATGTTGTTACTATATGAAAATAAACCAGAAAAATGATAGCAATATCACCAAGCGGATATAAAAGAATAGTAGGCATTGGCTACAATGTTTCTGCAACAGAATTTCAGAGAGTAATATATCCTACTTTCTATCTTTCTGTTTTGTTTTCTAATGAAAGTCCTACTTCCCGTCTTATTTATTAAGCACCACATTGTGTTTTTCCAGGTTACATTAAGTTGAAAATGAATGAGATAAAAAGATGGCCTTCCTCCATAGGTAAATAACATCAGTGTATCTTTGTTGACTCTTGACTGGATAATCTCTATATATCCTGCCAATATTCCATTTAAAATTGGTCTGTGTGGCTGCTGCTTTTACCCATACAGCTAAGACAACAATGTTCGTAATAACCAGAGATTCTTCCAGGACTTTCAGAGGCCTATGGAGCAATCATGTAGCAGTCTGAATACTAGATAAGCCTCAGCTTACTGTCAGGAACAGGAAAAAGAGAAAAGTAACTCAAGAGGACAATATGCCACAGTTGAGATTGAATTAATCTTAAGGAATTATGTGTAGGTTGACCACCTGATAGTAGAAGGGGGATACAAGACAGGAAAGCTCTCATTTTCAGATCTTAACAATGGGGCCAAAAGGCACACATTTCATCATACAGAAGCCCTCATGATCTTCCTTAACACTTCTCACACATAGGATTAACATGTAGTGTTGATTAATGTTTATTTGTGTAAGTTTAATGTTTCTGTCAATTGTGGGTGTTTTCTGTTGCTGATGGTATGTTTTACTCTGTCCTGTCTTACTGACTGAAGGACAGTTTCCTTTTTCTTTCCTAGCTCCCCATAGCAGGAGCTTCAGGAGTGTCTTATTCACTCCTGTGAAATAGATGATTACTGTAAAATCCTATTTGCTTCAGGCTTTATAATTTGAATTCTTTCTTATTTACTCTGGAGTATTTTGATATTTAAGGAACCCTGCAGTGGCTTCTGTTTTGTTTTAAAATATCATATTGAATTATGTACAGAACTTTGAAGGGTTTTCTGGGTAGCAGTTTGTCTTTTTTATGCAGTCTGAATTTTGTCTACTGGGAAGCTTGATTTTAGATGTACTGCCAACAAATATTGATTTAGTGCGACTATATATTATCTGAATCCTCCTTACTTTACTTCTAGAGATCTAGGAATAATCGTCTGGGTCCCAGCCACCACTTCTACGGTGGAAGCTAATGACCATATGTCAATTCCAATAACACATTCAAGGAAGGTGAAAATGACTACAAGGAGTGTTTTGATTTTCTATGATTGACTTGTAAGCTTTGTGCTACCCCACAAAGTTGGTAACCCCAACTACTTTCTCCTCTGTGTTCTCTCATAGTTAAAGCAGTCCCTTTCATCTAGTTGTGATTGACTAGAATTAGAGTAATCTCTGGGCCTCTATTTAAAAATCCTTAAAGTTTTAAGATTTTTACTTCTGTCCAAAACACATAAACTAAGCATAGGGCTTTGGGTGTCATCAAACTGACCTGTTATTATAACAGATTTAGAGAAAAGCTTTGGATTTCTCGTCCTTCTCTGTAAGATGATCCTGTCTGGTTTCTAATCTTTGGGGCAAGAATCTATAATTCAGTGAAATAAGGGTAAATTAAAGAGCTTTAATTGAGGTGCAGAGATTCAGGAACACCTGGCCTTGAAATTCCCTCTTTTGGCCAGTTTCCCAGAGCAGGCTTATTACTGCTCCTGTTGATAACTTTGCTAGAGTTTCTGCAATGGCTGCAGTGATATCTCAGAATTTAACACTTTTAGGTGCTACATCTTTCATTCTTGGTTACCTCACAATAATGTGGGTTTGAGCTTCTGGTATTCCAAAACTCATAACCCATTCATATGGAGGAATTGCTAAAGCTGGAAATTGGCTCCTTGAACTAATACTCAAGCATGGATTGCTGGTTAAACATGGCAGAGTGACAAAGGGATTTGTCTCTACTCCTTTCTTAAACTGGGATATGATTAGAATGGAAAGGATAAAATAATAAATAAGAGATGTCAAGAGAATTTGGGGAGATGAAAGTATATAAAAGTCTCTCACCTTGTGCAGCCAGATTCTTCTACTCTATAGAGAAGTTGAACCAGGCAGGATATGGTCTCAGGGCAGCTGGGCACAGCTGAAGACAGGGTTGGGGGCACATCCAGAAAAGAGATCATTGAGTGAAGATCTGCGTATTGAATGAAGAATGCATTATTTCTTCTTTCCTGCTTGGCATTAGTATCTCTACAAGTCAAATTAATACTTAAATAGAAGATGTGGGAAAGAAATGAGCCCAAGAGAAAGATCTTCAGTGACTTGTGGGTGATCCAGAAAAATAGTGAGTTTCTTGTTTGTTTGGCCTGCAGTAAAGTGCAGAAGTCTGCAAACTCTGCCCCCACCCAAGAGCTTTCCATTGTGATTTTTAAATATGAACGGATCCATCAAGATCACCGGGCATTTGAGGAGAGTCTTTAGAATGAAAAACACAGGCCCAGAGCAAAGTGGGAAGGGCAAGGCAGAGGGAAATTCATAGGAAATTGAAAAATCCAAGGAACATAAAAAAATATTCGAAAAACACCAACTGTTCTAATATTGACAAAGATGTGAGAGGAGATTGAGTTTTTAAAAAGTAGCAGGGTAAGGGCAAAAGGGGAACATTAGAGAAGAAGAAAAGCTCCTGGAAATTAAAACAATGATGGAAGATAAAATTGAGGAAATCTCTAAGAAATTAGAAACAACACTACCAAGACAATGATGAAAAATAGGGAAATTGCCAGTCTTGGGCTGTATAGGAAGAAAATCATATTATTTGAAGGTGATGATTTTTGTCTTTTTCTTTCCCAGGATTATTTCTCTCATTAGTTTTTCTTTTCCTGTTCATTGCCTTGGGCCTTCAGAACAACACTGAGGAGTGGCAGTAGCAGACATCCTTGGTTAGCTCCTGACTTAAATAGTAAATACTTCTTATCTGACTAAAGATAATGCCTTATATTCCTGACTTACTTATTATTTTTAACCATGAATGAACGTTGAGTATTACAAAATGGAGATTTACAGGGGCACCTGGGTGGCATAGTCCAAGTGTCTGACTCTTGATCTCAGCTCAGATCTTGATCTTAAGGACTTGGGTTCAAGACCAGCATGGAACCTACTTATAAAAAAAAAAGAATGGAGATTTTTAAATCTCCATTCAGAAGAGTGAATGTTTTTTCTCCTTTATTTTTTTTATTTTTTAAAAAGATTTCATTTACTTATTTAAAAGGGGTGTGGGGGACAGCAAGAGAGAGCATGAACAGGGCAGGGGAAAGGGAGAAGCAGGCTCCCCGCCGAGTAGAGAGCCTCATGTAGGGCTCAGGCAGGACCCCAGGATCATGACCTGAGCTAAAGGCAGACGCTTAGCTGACTGAGCCACCCAGGTGCCTCATTTTTCCCCTTTAAATTTGAGCCAGTATTATATTGACCCAGGGATAGAATAGGCGATCGAAAGTCAGAGTGGAATAAATTGTAAGATACATGTTTACTCAGTGATATTATTTAATATAAAAAATTTTAAATAAGCACATTAATGATGCTGAAATCACTGCAATTTTAATTATTGCTTGTTCTTAGCATCATTTAGGAATGAGCTAATTTGATAAAAGATAAATAATTGCCTTTAGCCTAAATTGTTAATCTAGTCAATTTATTTAAAGAAGTTTGGTGATATTTTGGCAGTATCAAAAGCACATAAAAATGAAATTACAAAAACTATATTAAAGTAAAATAATAACTATAGTTTGGTAACTAAAAAAATGAAATTGTCTTGTATTCTACTATGCAGATAAAGCAACTTACTGATTGGATGTATATTTTTACCAAGTGAACAGGCTGTGTGTGGAACAGAAGAGGCTTATGCTGTGAACCACCTAGAACAGAAAATGAAGATGTGAATTAGAACATAAGTACTAGATTTGCACAAAAAGTTCTGTTTGTAAGATTTCTGAGAAGAAATGCATTGTTGTGCTAAAGAACCCTGGACTCTGCAGCCAGAGTGCCTGAGTCGGAGTCTCAACTCTACCCTAACTGGCTGTGCAAACTCAGGAAAGTACTTGACCTTTCTGTTTCACTTCCTTCTCCTTAAAATGGAGTTATAATAGTACTCACTTCAGAGGATTGCTGTGAGGACGAAATGAATTAATATATGCAAAGCCCATGGAATAGTGCCTGATCCTTTAGACATCTATAAATGTCAGCCTTTGTTGGCTTGTTATTTTAAAGTTCAACCACACATATTTCTTTGTAGTGGTTACCAATCAGGACTATTTATACTTTTCTCTTTTCCACCTTGGGTATTAGTATGTGTGAGCACATGTGTGCATGTAGTATGCTCCGTGTTAGATAGAATGATGCAATAAGTTATATTTGTAAAACTTGATTCCCATAGCTCCTTATCTAATAGAACATATAGAAATTGGATTACTATGTCATAGAGTACTTCCCTCTGTTTCCATATGACAAGTTTTCCACACGTTGGCAAACCTCCTGGTGTGTTTTGGAATAGAGCCCTATGCCACAACCACCTTGCTCTAAATTTACCTTCTTCTTTGAGCTATCCAGCTCTAGGCTAATGCTTTACTTTTATGGGGTGTATTCAGGGTATTTAAAAGGAAAGTCATACTGTGGTGCCCAGAGTAATTTCTTAGCTTTTCTGAGAAACAGACTCTTATTAAAGCCACACATCTGTGAAAACTATATATGTTCTTCTCAAGCCAAATAAAACAGCAACAACATCCTTTCCTGAGCATTGGATAGTCTTTTGGTTCCCTTTCATACATGATATTATAATTACACCACTCTTAATGAACTCTAATTTCAGCATTCAGAAAAATGGAAATAGAAAGCTTCATAATTTGGATAGAGACAATTTGAACAATGGGAATGTTTTGAAATGTGTATTCCTGGGTCTTCCCCTCAGAGGAGGAAATAATCTGCCAGAATGATGGAAGTTTTAAACTCCCAATCATTTTTCTTTAGGCCCTTTGGGGAAGGACTACAGTCCTTGTGATATTTTTGACACAACTCCCCATTCCTCTCTCCAGCTAAAAGACCCAGCAGCCCATTGTGGCTTTGAACTCCACATAGCCTGCTCTCTGGAGCTTATAGAGGGTAAACACATTCTTATTGACTTGAACATGATACTAATGTGTTAGTTGTCTGAGAGCATCTGCATTTTCAGGGGATAAAAAATAAGTCTCTGGTAGTGGGATTTTGTACAACAGGAAATAACCAGAGGGTTTGGCGAGGACACGTACCTAGGCTTGCTGGGGGCACACATAAACAGCAACTGCTTACCGGTATAGGGCCTTGTGGTTTATGAAGCACTTCATGTGCATTCAATGTTTTATATTTTATTTAATCTCTGTGGCAGGGCTATGAGGTAGGAATTAATATCCTCCTCACTTTATGTATAGAAAATTAAGGACCAGAAAATCTAAGTGATTTGATCCAACTTACAAAGCCAGAGATTTGCTATGGCCTCACAGAGGCTGTTCATCTCCTTATCAGGTGTCCTTACTCTTCCTTTTGGCAGCTGGGAAAGGTGGACTTTCTGTGTATGTTAAGCTACCTCTAAGGACAAACACAAATTAAAAACAAGAGGCTTTATTCTTTTAGATGAAAACAAGGGATGAGGCCTCCTCAATTTCTCAGAGCATTTACTTTAGAAATACTTCAGAAGGGAGGGGGGGATGGGAGAGGGTGGTGGGGATATGGACATTGGGGAAGGTATGTGCTATGATGAGTGCTGTGAAATGTGTAAACCTGGCGATTCACAGACCTGTACCCCTGGGGATAAAAATACATTATATGTTTATTAAAATTAATTAATTAATTAAAAAAAAAGAAATACTTCAGAAAACTTGTAAAAAAGGGGAAGGACCCAAATAAAATCACAAATGAGAGAGGAGAAGTAACAACGAACACCCCAGAAATACAAACAATTATAAAAGATTATGAAAAACTATATGCCAACAAATTGGACCACCAAGAAGAAATGGGTAAATTCCTAGAAATATATACCCTACCAAAACTGAAACAGGAATATAGAAAATTTGAATAGAATGATAACCAGCAAAGAATTAAATCAGTAATCAAAAACTCCCAACAAACAAAAGTCCAGGACCAGATGGCTTCACAGGTGATTTCTACCAAACATTTAAAGACGAGTTAATAACTATTCTTCTCAAACCATTTTAAAAAATAGAAAAGGTAGGAAAACTTCCAAATTCATTCTGTGAGGCCAGCATTATTCTGATACCCAAAATGGATAAAGATACCGCTAAGAATGAGAACTATAGACCATTATCCTTAATGAACATAGATGCAAAAATCTGCAGTAAAATACTGCAAACCAAATTCAACAATATATTTTTTAAAAAATCACTCACCACAATCAAGTGGGATTTGTCCCTGGGATACAAGGATGGTTCAATGTTTACAAGTCAATCAGTGTGATACATCACATCAATAAGAGGAAGGATAAGAGCTATATGATCATTTCAATAGGTGCAGAAAAAGCATTTGACAAAGTACAACACCAATTCACGACCAAAATCCCCAACAAGGTAAGTTTAGAGGGAACATGGTTCAACATAATAAAGGCCACATATAAAACACCCACAACTAATATCATCCTTAATGGGGAAAAACTGAGAACCTTCCCCTAAGGTCAGGAGCAAGACAGGATGTCCACTCTTACGACTTGTATTCGATGTAGTACTGAAAATCCTAGCCACAGCAATCAGACACAAAAAGAAAAGGCATCCAGATCTGTAAGGAAGAAATAAAACTTCCACTCTACAGATGACATGGTACTATATATAGAAAACCTGAAGGAATCCACCAAAAAATTATGATAATTGAATGACTTCAGTGAAGTTGTAGGGTATAACATCAATATACACAAATCTGTTGCATTTCTATACATCAACAATGAAGCAGCAGAAGGAAAAATTGGGAAAACAATCCCATTTACAACTACGGCAAAAATAATAAGAAACCTAGGGGAAAACCTATCAAAAAAGTAAAAGACTTGTACTCTGAAAACTATAAAACACTGATGAAAGAAATTGAAGATGACACAAAGAAATGGAAAGACATTCCGTACTTGTGGATTGGAAGAACAAATATTGTTAAAATGTTTATACTATACAAAGCGATCTATGTTGAATGCAATCCCTATCAAAATACCAACAGCAAAAACAAAAAAATGCCAACAGCATTTTTCACAGAACTAGAAGAAATAATATTTGTATGGAACCACAAAAGACTCCGAATAGCCCAAGCAATCTTGAAAAAGAAAAGCAAAGCTGGAGACATCACAATTTCGGACTTCAAGCTATGTTACATATCTGTAGTAATCAAAACAGTCTGGTACTGAAAATAAGCATATAGATCAATGGAACAGAATAGAAAACCCAGAAATGAACGCATAAGTATATGGCCAATTAATCCTCAACAAAGCAGGAGAGAATATTCAATGGGAAAAGAACAGCATCTTCAACAAATGATGTTGAGAATACTGGACAGCAACATGCAAAAAAAGAAATTGGACCACTTTCTTCTACAATACACAAAAATAAGTCCAAAATGGACTAAATCTAAGACCCAAAATGGACCCAAATCTAAGACCTGATACCGCAAAAATCTTAGAAAAGAACAAAGGCAATATCCTCTGTGACATCAGCCATAGCAGGTTTTTTCTGAATATGTCTCCTGAGGCAAGGGAAAGAAAAGCAAAAATAAACTATTTGGGAATATATCAAAATAAAAACTTCTTCACAGCAAAGGAAACAGTCAACAAAATTAATGGGCTGAATGAGAATTAATTACTGAATGAGAGAAGATATTTGCTAATGACCTACCTGATAAAGGCCTAATGTCCAAAATATATAAAGAACTTATAAAAATCAACACCCAAAGCACAAATAATCCAATTTAAAAAAATGGGCAGAAGACACGAACAGACATTTCTCCAAAGAAGACATCCAGGTGGTCAACAGACACGTGAGAAGATGTTCATCATCACTGATCATCACGGAAATCAAAACTAGAGTGAGCTATCACTTCACACCTGTCAGAATGGCTAACATCAATGACACAAGAAATGACAGGTGTTGATGAAGATGGGGAACAAAAGGAACACAGGTGCACTGTTGATGGGTATGCAAACTAGTATAGCCACTGTGGAAGACAGTATGGAGTTTCCTCAAAAAGTTAAAACAGAACTACCTTATGATCCAGTAATTGCATGCCAGCATTTATCCAAAGAAGACAAAAATACTAATTCAAAGGAATATGTGCACCCCAATGTTTAGAGCGGCATTATTTACAATAGCCAAATTATGGAAGTATCCAAAGTGTCCATGGATTGATGAACGGATAAAGAAGTGGTATGTATCTATCTATCTCCCTATCTAGATATATAATGGAATATTCTTCTCCATAAGAAGAATGAAATCTTACCATTTGCAACAACATGGATGGTTCTAGAGAGTATAATGTTAAGTGAAAGAAGTCAGAGAAAGACAAATACCATATGACTTCACTTATGTGGAATTTAAGAAACAAATGAACAAAGGGAAAGCAAAAGAGAGAGGCAAACCATAAAACAGACTCTTAACTATAGAGAACAAACTGATGATTACCAGAGGGAAGGGGAGGGGTGTGTGGAATGAGCACTGAGTAATGTACTGAATTGTTGAATCACTCTATCGTACACCTGAAATAAATACAACACTGTATGCTAACTAACTGGAATTGAAATAAAAACTTAAAAAATGTTTTAGAAAACCTGTCATCATACATACTTTCTCTTTTTGAAGTGTGTATAAATCTTTTGACATGTATATACATCTTTTTGAAAACTAGGTCTTTTCTTGGCTTTATGACAGAACAAAGTCAAAAGACCTTGGTGTCCTCTCTTTGAAATGTAAACACCAAGGGAGATAACATACCTATCTCCCAGTTCTAGGGGAGACTGTAGGAGTCTCACTTTGGTGGCCCCCTTACTCCTAGTTGCAAAACTACCTCCTGTCATGAATGAATGAGTTTGTTCTTCTTCTGGATAAAGCCAATAAACTAACACAGATGGTTACCCCAATTAGTAGGTAAAGTTAGGATGTACTCTGTGTGACAAATGGTGCCCTCACGTCCTCTCACTTGAGAACTGTTGATTATCCTGAAAACATGCATACAATGGGTTGTATCTGTTTGACTTTATACAAAAGGGTGAGATTCCTTTCCATCATTGCAGTCACTTAGAGGATTGTTTGTGATGGGTATCACTTTCTGGTTTAATGCATATTCAATAATAAAACTGTTTTCTTTCTCTACATCATGGAGAGATTTTCTCGGTTCAGAGATTTGTTTTTAATTGTATTTCCCCTGAATACCCACATCAGTTATTCATTAAATTTCACCCTCTTTTCTAAAACAGAAAATCAGGTGTTTCTCAGATGTTTGAAATTTAAGTTACTGTGTTTGTTTGTATGGGATTGTTAATATTGGATGAAATTTTGACAACTTATACACTTAGATGAGTAATGGTCTTACTAGTCAGTGGGAATTGTCACACATTTGGCCTTTTTTAAAAAAAAAAACAAAACTCCCTTGTCAGATAGATCTATTTATTATTTTTACATTTTTTCTTATTCAGTTTTTAATTAATTTGCCCTCTCAGCCACACACAGAACTTAAAAGATGTGGTGACTGGTTGAACACAATGCCAGATTCAATCAGTTCTTCAACCCTCACCATGAACCACAGAAGCAGAGTGTAAGAGAGGCTTTAAAGGGCTCATGTTGAATTAAATTCTTCATATCACCTTGGAACAGTTCCCTGTTTTGAATATGTTTAGCATGACTGGACATATACATATGTATATCCAGATAGGTCCAACCATGCTGAAAATATATAACTTCTATGGCCAATGAGTCCTCTTCCCTCTATTGCTTTTTTTTAGTAGCAATAAGAAAAGACTGAATTTTCCTGGCTAGAACAACACCTGTTTGCCACAAAAGTTGTTCAAGTCCTAAGTCCAAGGTAGGGACTAACACAGATCAGTGGGGAGAAGCTTTGTTAGTATGAGACATATGCCTTGGGGATGTATTGTGCTAATATGCATTTATTAACTGAATTCCATCTGAAGTTTAATCAGTCTTCAAAGTAAGGAAATGGATTAAATGTCATCTTCTTGTGATAGATGATGACAAGACCTTTTTCATCTCAGACTGATTTTCTACTTTGGCATTTTTTCAGGAAAGATAAGATCCACTTAGAAGCTAGTCTATATACATTTGCACATTTTCTGTATTGAAAAGCTCCATCCTTGTTTTTATAGAAATCTATTTTTATTAATGTTTAATTGCAATTTGAACAAAATGTTCCTCTTGGCTGCATTTCAGGTCCTGAATATTTTCACTGCAAGGTTTCTGAATACACTGATAGATCAAATTACTATGCAAAGTAATATTGTGCGTGTGTGTGTGAAATAAAATATAATATGTGACTGGCCAATTCATGGGTTATGATCTAACCTTCTCCCCTTTTTATTGTATAGTCCTGCAATGCCTGTAACTTTAAACTAATTAGAGATCACTTAAATAATTTTTTGAAATAATTTAAAAGTAACTTTTCATAATTTTGGGGAAGTGTAGTAAATACTCTGCTATGGCATCACAATTATGATTAACATTGAAAAGCCAGTGGAGTATAGTGAGACAACTGAGTTTTTAAATCAGATTTAAATTTAAATTTTAGTTTTACCATTTATCAGCTGTGAGACTTTAATCTTTCTGACTCTCAATTGATTCATCAATAAATGGGGAAAAATAATACCTACCTCTTAAGAGTATTTATGAAAACCATATTTATAAAGCATCTATTGTGCCCAGGATTTAGTAGCTGCTTAAAATAAAAGTCAACCTATTAATGTCATTGTTGTTTCAGAAGTGGTCGGGATGTACACCATTTCTGATTCTCCATAAAGCAAACCATTCAATTTCAGGATGGCCAAATCTGTAGTTAATGTCAGTAAAATAGGATTTGGTCAAGGAGCTCTAAAATATTTTAAAATCTTCAAAGAACTAACACAGTGCTTCTCAACTTAAATGTGCCTGTGAACCACCTGGAGATTTTGCTTGATGGTGATTCTGATTTAGTAGGTTTGCTTGAAGCTGGAGCTTCTGCATTTCAAACAAGCTCCCAATGATAGTGATAATGTTGCCGGCTCATGGACCGCACTTGGAGTAAAATGGCTCAGGTACTAGGCAAGTTCTTGGGATACTTATTATCGTATACAAGGTAGTTTCTTTTTAAATTGGTACACATACCTCTGAACCTACTTTATTCAGTTACCTACTATTAAAAATAGAACATATTTTATATGCCACTCCTTATTTTAAAATTATTTTCTACTTGTCATCCACAAATTGCACAGTTACAGAAACACTAAGATGTACCAAATCCAAATATCCTTATCAGTTAAATATTTGGTGGTGGGGGGGGTCATTCAATTGATTGAATGATTGACTGATTGATTTTTATCCAGCTTTATTGAGATATGATTGACATATAACATTATGTAAGTTTAAAGTATACAATGTGTTGATTTAATACACATGTATGACAAAATGATTACCCCCATGGCATTAGTTAACACCTTCAGTTATGTCATGTAATTATCATTTTGTGCGCCTGTGTGGTGAGAACATTTAAGATTTACTCTCTTAGCAACTTTTAAGTATGCAATACAATATTGTTAACTGTAATCATCATGCTGTACATTAGATCCCCAGAGGCTATTCATCTTATAATTGAACATTTGTATTCTTTGACCAACATCTCTCCATTTTCCCCACCCGTCAGGCCCTGGTTAACCATGCTCTGCCTCTATGAATTAAGTTTTTTAGGTTCCATATGTAAGTGAGATCACACTGTATTTGTCTTTGTCTGACTTACTTCGCTTAGCATAATACTGTCAAGGTCTATATTGTCACAAATAGCAGGATTTCCTTCTCTATCATGGCTGAAAATATTCAGTTGTATATTTATACCATATTTTCTTTCTTTATTCTTACATCAATAGACACTTGTTGTTTTTGTATATTGGCTGTTATAAATAATGCTGGAAATAAAATTGAGAGTGCAGATTTGAGATAGTAATTTCATTTCCTTTGGATATATACCCAAAAGTGGAACTGCTGAATCATACGGTAGTTTTCTTTCTTTCTTTCTTTCTCTCTTTCTTTCTTTCTTTCTTTCTTTCTTTCTCTCTCTCTCTCTCTCTCTCTCTAGAAACCTCCAAAATGTTTTTTGTAGAGGCTGCACCAATTCCAACCAACAGTACACAAGGGATCTCTTTTCTCCATATCTTGTCAAATACTTGGTCGGTATCTCTTACCTTTTTGAACTAGCCATTCTAACAGATGTCTGGGGAAAGCTCATTGTAGTTTGATCAGCACTTCTCTGATCATTAGTGATGAAGAGCATCTGTTGGCCATCTGTATGTCTTCCTTGGAAAAGTGTCCTTAGCCCATTCCCAAGTGTTTTTTAATAACTTCATATTTGTAGAGTTCATGCCTAGCACAGAACCTGGTGGGCAGTAGATGGTCAAGAATTGCATGTTGGTTATCCTGATAGTAATAAGCAGTGTTAGAAGAATGGTTTTCTACCTGGTTACACAAAAATTGCCTGGGGTTCTTTTAAAACATACCCTTCGCCTCTCCCTAGAACAATTAAATCAGCATCTCTGCCAGTAAGTTTTGGTAGATTTAAAACTTCCCAGGTGATTCTAATGAGCAACCAAGACTGACCAATAAAATGAGTATGAGCAAACCTCTAGACATTTTCTTTAAACATCCTACCAGTGGGTTCCTTCAGGTCACGTACATGATTTTCGTTATCATATATCCTGCCTGTGTTCAGCATGAACATATCCTAGAGACCCTCTGCTGCAAGTGAGCAGAAAACGCCCCACAGGAATTTTAATTTCTTAACCATCACTTGCTATCATGGGGCTATTTTTTATTGTTCTCCCTCTCTCTGCTAAGTAGTTTTAGGGAACATTTTACATTTATTTTTATTGCAAAAGAAATACATGCTTAATTTTTTTAAAATCAAGTAATAGATTGAAGGAGTTTAAGTAAAAAACTTCCTCTCGGCGCATCCTTCATTTCTACTCCATTCCACAAAATCCAACCCCATTACCTGGTAATTATCCATGCATATACCCCATGATATATATTCTTACATAAACACACAATACACACAAACACTCAAATTCAGTCAAACCATATTCTGTTGGCAGCTTGCTTGTTCATTTAACAACATATCTTAGAGATATTTCAATTAGCACATACAGCTTGACCGTCTTCTTTTTAAACGATACATATCATTCCATCACGTGGCTACATCATAATTTTTTAGCCAGGGTCCTTATTAAGACACGTACAAAATGTTTCCAGTTTGAAAGTACTGTATTAAAATCAATGCCACAATGATCATCCTTACATATGTCTTTATATAATTTTGCAGTCATATCTGTTAAAAAATGTCTGTGTACTGTTTACCTGCCACTTTCAGCTGCTCTCATTGGCAGTGCCTTCACATCTACCCTTCTGGATTAGCTGAATATGTCAGTCCCCCTTCTGCCTGCCCAATGTCTTATACCTGAGCCTGTTAATCCCCAACCACAGGCTCAATTGTAGCCCATTTCTTAGATCCATCCTAAGAGAAGACAGAGGAGAAGTAAAGGAGAAATAAGAAAGAAATGCCGATTATGTTCCAATTATTGCCAGACAAAGTTGTCCTGAAAGCAATTACACAAAATTGCTTTCTATACTCTAACAATTATAGTTATTTTTACCTATGTTTTTTTAGATGATAAACATGGCCCACAGAAATGAACTGACCCAGGCCAATAGGGGTGGAATTGAGATTCAAAACCCAGGCTCATTTTGTTCTAAGTCCCTAATCTCACAGTCTTTATCTCTTTTCCCCTTCTGTGCTGTTCCAGTGGTAAAGGCATCGGGTCCTACTCACTGTGAGTGAGACTGGGGTGACCTTTGAACTCCAATGTCATTTTGTGAACTGTGGCCCCTCTTCTTACCTAGCAGTGTCTCTGTTCTGGTAACTGACCTATCTTAGACTCTTTCACTCTTTTTTTTTTTTTTTTAATATTACAAAAGTGGTGCATATTTATTGAGCCTTTACATTGCACCAGGGATTGAACTAAAAAAAAAAAAATACACACACACACACACACACACACACACACACACACACACACATATATATACACATGTATATATATACGTGTGTATATATATGTGTATGTATGTATATATTTACACACACACACACACACACACACGTGTGTGTATATATATATATACACATATATCCAGCAAGCATGATCTTGGAATAAGAACATCTTCTGTTTGGCAAGCTAGTTTTGTCTTAAAACATGAATGGTCTCTAGAAAAAGACTATGATTGGTTTCACCACTGTCCACTCTCTACAATGACAATAATCAATTGTGTTACCATATAACTCAAGTAGCACTTAATTGTGTGACAGCCATACTCTAGAACAAACCATCTGGCTGTATGATGCTTACACTGTAGCCAGAAATGGGACGATGGATGACCATCCCCTCCCACCCTGGGGAAGCCATGAGACAGAGCTGTCTCAGTTTTATTCTTGTGCTATCCAACCCAAATCAACACCTCTCATCAGAACCACATCACTCCTGCTTGAAATGCTACCTCTGTTTGGAGTGATACAACATGACAACCTGATGGTCACAGTCTTAAGAATTTGGAAGAGAAGTGAGTGTGAAGATGAGCTTTAAAAATCTCTTGCTTCTGCCTACAAAGTTCTCATCAAATGCAATTCCCTGGGTTGGGGACTTTGATGCTATCTTCCTCCTAAGGAAATTCCACCAGAACTAAAGATCTAAGTAACTCATGGAGCTTGTGGTACTTTATATTCTATGCACCTCATTGTGCCCTTATTCAAATGACTCAGTTGCTGAATATTTATTTATCTTATTCATTCCATTAAGATAGTGTTTGAACCTGTCCTCCCCTCCTCAAATCTTTCCCCCCCTCATTGGTTTGCCTTCCACAAGCTGCCACAATGGTATTTCCAATAAAAATACTTAACTAGAATTAGAAACTGACATATCATTCCTTACCTATTTTTCCGACAGATATATCCTAAGACCAACAGGTGTTCAAGAAATATGTTTTTGACAAATAAAGGAATTAATTAGTGTCAAGAAAAACACATTAAAACAGCAAGCTTATTGTTACCCATCAATCTACATTTTTTTTTTGGTTTTGTGTATTAATGATTCTTCCCAGGGCCAGCAGGAATGTGGTAAATTGAGCATCTTTAAAATCCTTTTTTTCAGGGATGGGGGAACCCTCCTACACTGTCGGTGGGAATATAAGCTTGTGCAGCCACTCTGGAAAGCAGTATAGAGGTTCCTCAAAAAGTTGAAAACAGAGCTACCCTATGACCTAGCAACTGCACTACTGGGTATTTACCCCAAAGATACAAATATAATGATCCGAAGGGGCACCTTCTCCCCAATGTTCATAGCAGCAATGTCTACAATAGCCCAACAATAGCCCATCTAGAATGAGTCTAGATGTCCATCAACAGATGAATGGATAAAGAAGATGGAATATTATGGAGCCATCAAAAAAGAAATTTTACCATGTGCAATGACTTGGATGGAACTAGAGGGTATTATGCTAAGCAAAATAAGTCAGTCAGAGAAAGACAATTATCATATGATCTCACTGATATGTAGAATTTGAGAAACAAGGCAGAGGGTCGTAAAGGAAGAGAGGAAAAAATGAAACAAGAAGAAACCAGAGAGGGAGACAAACCATAAGAGACTCTTAATCTCATGAAACAAACTGAGGGTTGCTGGAGTGGAGGGGGGTGGGAGGCATGGAGTGGCTGGGTGATGGAGACTGGGGAGAGTATGTGTTGTGGTGAGCGCTGTGTATTGTGTAAGTCAGGTTCTGTCACTTAGTAGCTGAGGGAGTCTGGGAATTCACTTGCCCTCTGTGTGCCTCAGTTTACTCATATACAAAATAAGGACAAAAATAGAACTCAAAGGGCTGTTGTGAGATTTAAGTTAGTTAATATATGGAATGTGCTTAGAGCCATGCCTGGATCATAAGACTCATTAAAGACTCATAAAGACTCATAAAGACTCATTCTTGGGCCTTGCTCCTATATCTAAGTTTTTCTTCCAGTACCTCACTTGGTATTCTAAATGTTCTAAGACGAGGTACAAGCCTTCTGCATATCTTTAGGTAAGAAGTTATTAAACTGCCATTTAGCTATAGTGCATGATGTGTGCGTGTTGGGAGGGTGTGAGCAGTATTAATAGGAGATGACATGACATCTTAGTTTTTGCTAAGTAGGGTTCTTGTTCAGTTAGGTTCCCAACAGGAAGTTACTTTACCCAATAAAGGCACATACTATAAAACCTCCCCTTTGCAAAGAGGAAGAACAACAGTGTTGAACCAGGTCATAGATACAGACATAGGGAACCAAATTGGACGGACAAAGAAATAGAGAAGGGTTAAATTCTCCATTAATAAATGCTAGTAGTAGGGATTTTGCAAAGTGCTGTCCAGGGAAGACATACCTTCTTTACAGAACTGAAGGTGACCCTTGAACACATGCATTGGAAAAACTAAGCATTTTCTTGCAACAATGAAATCATCAATATGAGGAAAACAAGATCCCAGCACAGAATAGCTTTAGGTAAGACAGCTGAAGACCCACAGCGGAGAAATCCATAAAAGAAACAAAAAGAAAAATTATCTTTTTCATATTAGATCAAGTTTTTACCAGTTCTTTAGGGAAGAGTAATTAAAATTTAATTCTAATAACTAACCCTTGTGAATCATTTAGACTTTTTTTTTTGCAGAACATTCCTTTATTATAGCAATATATAAAGCAAACATAACTTTAAATGTTTATAAACACAACTGTATGTTACTATAACTGGTGTTAATCAGCTTGCTCAAATTTAGGGGAATAGTTTATATATAATTCTAGAAATTCACTGGCCTTCATAAAAATATGGGATTGAAATGCATGCGTATGTTTTTAAGAGTATATAAACTTTCACTCTCTGACTTTATTCCCAATCTCAGCATTTTCACATGTCCTTGGTAAGCTAGCCAAACTCAGCTAGCCTTTTGTTACTAAGAGAACTCAAGGTTATGTTTGCTAGAGGAAACATCCTTAAAATTTAATGAACAACAACTGCCGGTCACCAATAGAGTTTTTACCTAATCCCTTCTTCCTTTAGGGCAAATGAACTTTCCCTGGGCTTTTGGTCCAACCCTTAAAGACTGCATCTCCTTGGAACACCTCCTTTAAAGGCACTTGAGACATCCATTTCCATTTTAATAGTTGGGTGAAGATTGTACCCTCTTATCTGAAAATCTTCAGCCTTGAAGTCATGGATCGTCTCACCTTTTTGAAGGATTTTGAGCTCCAGGAAAGGCGCTGGTTCTCACTGAAGCTGCATTTTTAGAGGTTCAACATAATTCAGGCAAATATGTGTATCTTCAAAATATGTATGAAGTCACCTGGCTTCAGGCCTGTGATGTGTGTGATCATATAGTGAGCCAGGTGTGGAGGGCCAAGTTGAAGGGCACAGCCAAAACCATGTCTCCTTCCCTCCAGTACAGCTGGCAGGACAGCTCACCGCTCACCATGGAGATCTGGGAAAGGGCATGGCAGGGAGATAGGGCCATAAAAGGAAGTGCTTTTGGATTCCAACCACACAAGATAATTCTTCTGTCCTTGAGTTTGATTTCAACTGTGCGAAACATCTTTTGCAGTTAGTCTACTTCTTAACCTGAATAATCTGAATCCTCATCTTTGTATTCTGCCCCAAAATGCCTTCTCCACTGAGAGCCATAAATTGGACCTAAATCCCCTTTTCTCTGTTGGAAAATCCCAGGTTGTCCAAGAAGTCTCAGGAGGCATTGACTTCCCAGATTTTCACTCCCTTAGGAGACAGTTCCTTAGCATTTGTAAAGCCCTTGACAAACCACTGCAACTCCTCCAAAACACTCTTTCAGAATATATGTGTTGTTATCAGCAGAGGAAATTCATCTCTCAGGCTGTAGTGCGCCTGCGTGCCAAACACCACAGCATGCTGGTGCCAGCGCTCTCATCCTTCTGGAACCTTCAGTGAAGGATGTGCTGGATCTGCCCCAGGTACTGCAGCTTCCCATGGGGTGGAGGCCAAGGGCTCCATACCCCACCTCTATGTGGTGGGCGGGGACAGGCGTTGCAGCTTGGAGCGGGGGGAGGAGGCATGGATGTGGGGTCCCCCCAAACCAAGGTGCACAGTGGGGGCTGGTGGGCAAGGTGGTTTGACCCTTCTGTGCACTTCTTTTCCCCTCATTTACTCTTTTCTGAGAAACCTGCTTCCTTGGACAATTACTACATGAACACACACGTGGAGCCTTGATAATGGTATATAGTGTGGCCGGGTGAGCAGAGTTTGACACAAAACAGCCCACACTGAGAATTCTGGATTGGTCACATAACCACCTATGTCAGATAGTTTTCAAGAATGACCACACAGTATCTGTCATCCCACCCATTCTCACATCAAGAGGTGTAATTGAATTATCCTCTAGTTGAAAATGGGTAGATTGTGACTTTCTTGAAACCAAGAATGTGATAGAAATACACTGTGTGACTCAAAAGCTAGGTCAGAAAAGGTGATGTAGCTCCCCTTGCTTGCAAGACACTTGTGTTGAAAATCTGAGTCACTGTGTAAAGCAATCCAAGTGTGCTGAGGCTGCCATGCTATGAGGAAGCCCAAACTAGCTCACATGGAGAAGCTCTGAGACTCTCTCTCTCTCTCTAGATAGGTAGGTAAGTGGGTTAGGTGGGTAGATAAATAGATAGCCTTATTTTTTTTTTCAACTTGAAAGTAGTCATCTATTAACTGACCAGATGACAAAAATAATCATGGTAGATACCTTAGTTCGTCCTTCTGATAAACCTATTGATCTGAACTTCTCCCTTGCCAGCATCTCCACCTTGCACAAAATGGGAGGTCGTCATCTTCCTTCCCCCATCTTGGAGAAGATAATTTGAAGGATCATCAGAAGTTGTTTGCCTCTTTGAAATGTTTTCCAACAGTATAGACCTGAATCAGACCCACCTCCCTGCAGATGCTGCCATATTTACGAAGAGATTGAGCGATCAGTGTGTTGTCTGTCAGGTAGTTTGCTTCTTGTTGATTTTGCCATAACCACCCTTGTAGTTCAATTTATTCACTGGTTTCAGGTTTGGGTACCCCCCGTGCTATATATATTGTACCATAATCCTTAGCATGTTAACTGAAGCCTTGTTGAGCTTAACAAAGTGCTATGGAATATTTGACAAAGCCGAAGAAGTTGTAATACCTTTGAAACTTTTGGGCTCACACCATTGATACCTTATTCTGATGACCAATCCAGTCTCGGTTCCACAGGTACATAGAAGTTTCCAGCTTTTCTTGCTATCCTAACCATTCGAATCTCAGTTCTGTACACCTTCCTTGTAATAATGCTTAGCTTTTTCATCAGTAAGCTTCCTCCTTTTGAAGCATCTTTTGGGCAAACTTCTTTCTCTTGATGCTTTATCTGCAACTTTGTGAAATTCCTTTGCTTCTCCTTAAAATTTCTGGCAAAGCTGGAACCTTCTTTCTCTTCTCTTCCACACTCTCCATGGTTCCAGTCAGAAAAGAGCTATAAATAGATACCTTGATATCAGTGTATCTTGAGAGAGAAAGGGAGACCAGGTTTTAGCTGCTCTAGCCCTTAAGTGTTTCAGTTTAGCTGCTATCTAACCACAGCCTTATAAATGACCCTAAGAGACAATGGCCCAACTGAACCTTTCTCAAATACCAAGTCCATACAATAACATGATTGTTTTATGCCACTAAATTATAAAGTGAATTGTTACAATGCAGTAGTAATTTAGGATTAGCATCTTCAGCAAGTCACTTGATTCCTAGGAATCTTGGCTTTCTTAACTATGAAATAAGGGTGTGGATAACAACTAAAGAGGGTAAGTATTAAGCTAGCCCACATGATGAACTGCTAGTGGCAAGACCCATCCTCATGTGCGGGTCTACTACTTTATAGCTCCTCCTCACTGCCCCATTTCACTGTGGGTAAGCAATCACTCCTTTCTATTGTTGACATTATGACAAAATTTCAAAACTTTTATATATTTTGAAATCAACAGACAAAACACTATATGGTTTGTATGAAGTTAAATAAGTTTCTTCTCACTGGTTCACAGGAGGTAGGACATGAAGAGTCTTATGGACACGAAAATGTGTTGTTTAGGAGAAGTAATATGTTGAAGCACTATTAACCACTAAGCATAAATTAGTTCACCAGATTAGTCACCAGACAGGTTCCAAGGACCTAAGAACAACAAAACAGCTGGAGGTGTAGAGAATTGGGGGGTAGGAATTAGAAATATGTCAGCAGTGGAATGCAGCCAAATTGAAGGCTGAATTGAAGGTACTTTCTTCACCTCTGCTCATTGGCCCAGAGGATCCCTCCAGTGTCTTAGAGCCTATGACATTTACTAACATTTCTTGTTGATTACCAGTTTGCATAGCTCCTCAGAATGTCCTCGATCTAGACCTGTTGTGGGTACATGTGTTTGTGTGCACATGTACGCATGCATTGGGGAGGAAAAAATTTTAATTCTACCTTCCTAGTTCTTTGGCTGGTCTACTAATCAAATTAACATAAAAAATTAACAAGACCAAACAAATTTAATTATGTATGTGTGGGTGACCCATAAGAATATGAGACCTAAGGACAAGCCGGGTAGTTGAGGCAGTTGAGGCTTGTATGCCATCTTGAGTTACAGAATGGGAAAGGGACCTGGGGTTTTAAAGGGGAGGAGGATGATTCACAGGATGATAAGGAGAGAGGATGTATGGTAATTATATTTTTGTCCTGTCATACAGATAGGTCATTCAGATAAAAATGTTATCCCTTGGTAATAGCTTTCTTTCTATGCCAGGCATCTATCTAAATTCTTTTAGGTAGTTTCAAGGAGAGGTAAAAGTTATTCCTGAGTCTGCTGGGTCTTGATTGGCTGCAGCTCAAAATGGGCTACATTTTGGGGAGACTTGTTCTGAACACCTTCAGTGTAAGAAGGGAGGGATAAGGAAAGTACTGTGGTGATAGATACATAACACACAGCTCTTTTCTTTCTGTAGAAAGAAAAAGCCCTGATTTTCAGCATTTTCTGATTTCCATGGGGTAATGGCCAATTTCAGGCTACCAATTTGACATTAATGAGCACAGAGTTGGGAGGGCCTGAGTAGTAGTAGCACACCATTATATTGTTTCCATCATACACATGTAATAGGCATAAATAACTTCAAAAACATAGTTAACAATAAAATATAAGAAATTAGGGTGCCCGGGCTCAGTTGGTTAAATGTCTGACTCTTGATTTTAGTTCAGGTCTCAATCTCAGGGTCATAACTTCAAGCTCTACACTGGGTTCCCAGCCTACATAAGAAAAGGAAAGAAAGACAAAGAAATAAAGAAAGAAAGGAGTGTACAATAGTAAAATTGCAAAATGTGAGGTTTTGAGAATTCATTACCTTTGTTTTTAATGCAATTTATTTATAATTTTATATAATTTAATTTTTAACAAGGGCTCTATTTAACGATGGTCTGGCAGAATTCCTAACAATTTAGCAAATGGCTCTCACCAATCCATAGGAGACATATCTGGTATATCACTGGAGATTAGTTAATAATTCTACATCAGCAATTACCGCAGATCTCAGAAAAGGCTTTCCAGTAGTTATGCCACTTCAGGGGAGCAGAATTTGCCACTTCAAGATATGCTACTACCTCCACTACCATTTCCAGCTAAAGACAAAAGAAGTTGACATGAGGGATGGGGAGTCAGTTATCAGGCAAAGCACAGTTAACAAGAGTTAAGTAGTTACACAAATTTAAGTCAGCAGCTTTCTCCACTGATAAGAATTTCTAGAAATGTAGTCATTCTTCTATTCCTGGTCCAAGAGAGGGGGACACCCCTAGAAATGGAGATTTTCCTTAAAAGTGTCAATGGTAGCTTGGGCCATTTAAGAGTTACTAAGTTTTTTTCTAAGTCTCTCCCATGTATACAGGAGGTATGTACGTTATTAAACTTGTGTTTGTCTTTTTCTCCTATTAATCTATCTTCTATTATAGAGGGATCTCAGTCAAAATCCTAGAAGGTAGAAGGGGAAATTATTTTTCTTCCCCAACAGCATAAAAATGGTACAGTTGCATGGAGACATTCATATCCTGCATGGGTGCTTGGGTCTGAGTCACCTCTGGCAGCCTTATTCATTTAGCCAAGTGCTTGCAAATGGGGCCATTTCCTATGGTACCAAGACCTGACTTGAAAAAGACTTAGGAGTCTTGCTTCCAATACCCGCTACCTCCTTTCAAGCCATTTCTCTCTTGATCCAGTGCTTAACTATGTAACTATGTATCGATTAATTTTATCCTTTTCTATACTTTTTATGTATTTAATAACCTAAAAGTGCAATCAGACAAATAACCAGGAAATGTTAATCACATATGCTGTGCCATAGACTTTCGGAAAATTATAAGGAAGAGTACAATAAAATCCCCAGCCCTGAAAGAGTCTATAATCTAGGCACAGAGGTAAGACTAACACTTCAATCACAAAAGCAATAAAATATAGTGGATGTGTGTAATAAAAGGTGAAATGTTATGGCACAGACCATAACTGTCATTGAATTTCAGAGGAGTTGAGAAAACAAAAGGAAACACAACTGAGTTTACCCTCTTGGTTTATAAATACAGGGCTTATGATGATTATTAACCAGTTAAGTGGAAGTGAGGCCGGATCCAACTGTCCTAGATTCCATGCCATCCATTTAATCCACTCAGTACTTGAGCAGCTCTCCTTCCCAGGACACTGTTCTCAGGATGACTTCTCCATTAAGAGATAGAATGCCTGGGGCTCACAAACAAGTTTTAATTTCTTTCTAATCAGAGGGAAAAAATCCCTAAATTTTAGGTTCAAGAAAAGTTTTTATATATGCTATTAATATATTTGTCTTAATGCCAATGTAGTCATAAATTATAATTTTTAATATTTTTTATTTGCCACCTCAAAATGTATCTCTTTGGCATGTGGATTGTTTTAGGCTGATTATTTTTGAGAAACAGAAGGCTCAGGAATCTTTTTTTTTCTTCCCTCTAATTGCCTAAAGGAATTAGAGGACCTATTCCAGGAAGGGAGCCATCACCATATACCTGTCATATAATATGAAAATCATAGAATATGAACATGGTAGACAGGCGAGAGCCGGCAAGATCTGTTTGATTGAAGTCCTCTCTATGTCCCATACAGGCAAGGCCCAGCAAACATTTGTTTACCAAACATTTACCCTTTTCCACCTTTTTGTGAATTGCTTTACTTTCCTTTGAAGTTCCAGACTTTTACGCTCTTCTCCATCGTTTAGGAGGGCATATATATCTTATTTTGTCTGATTATCTTTGGAATCTCTCATGTTAATGTGGACTCCTTCCATGTATATAATTAAATTTTATTTTTTCCTGTTAATTTGTCTCATGCCAATTTCATTCTTTTTGTTTCAAATTTTTATTTTTTTTATTCAAGTATGATTAACATACATTGTAATATTAGTCTCAGGTATACGATATAATAATTCTACAATTCTATATATTTCTCACTGCTCATCAAGACAAGTGTATTGTTAATTACCTTTATCTATTTTACCCATCTCCCACACACACCTCCTCTCTGGCAACCAGTTTTTTCACTGTACTTCAGAGTTTTTTTGTCTCTTTTTTCTTTGTTGATTTGTTTTGTTTCTTAAATTCCACATATGAGTGAAATCATGTGGTATTTGTCTTTCTCTGGTTGACATATTTCACTTAGCATTATACCCTCTAGGATCATACACATTGTTGCAAATGGCAAGATTTTATTCTTTTTTAGGGTGGAGTAATATTCCATTATCTATATATACACCACAAGTTATGGTAAATAATAACTGCATAAACATAAGGGTGCATATATTTTTTGAATTAGTGTTAGATAAATACCCAATAGTGGAATTACTATATCATATGGTGTTTCTATTTTTACTGGGGTTTTTGTTTGTTTGTTTGTTTTTAGGAACATCCATATTGTTTTCCACAGTGGCTGCACCAATTTGCATTCCTATTAATAGGACACAATGGCCCCTTTTTCTCCAGATCCTCTCTAACACTTGTTATTTTTTTGTCTTTTTGTTACTAGCCATTCTGACAAATATAAGGTGATACCTCACTGTGGTTTTAATTTGCATTTCTCCTTGATGAGTAGAAGCTGATGTTTCTTTTCATGTGTCTGTTGGCCACCTATATGTCTTCTTTGGGAAAAATGTCTGTTCATATCATCTGCCCATTTTGAATTGAATTCCTTTTTTTTTTTTTTTTTGGTGTTGAGTTGTATAAGTTCTTTCTATTTTTTATTATTAACCCCTTATCCATAGATCATTTGCAAATATCTTCTTCCATTCAGTAGGTCACCTTTTTGTTCTGTTGATGGTTTCCTTTGCTGTGCAAAGGCTTTTTATTTTGGTGAAGTCCCAATAGTTTAATTTTGCTTTTGTTTCCCTTGCTTGAGGAGCAAGGGAAAAAAGTTTCTGAGGCTGATGTCAAAGAAATTACTATCTGTGTTTTCTTCTAGGAATTTTATGTTTACATGTCTCACATTTAAATCTTTAATCCATTTTGAGTTTATTTTTGTATGTGGTGTAAGAAAGTGGTCCAGTTTCATTCTTTTACTTGTAAATGTCCAATTTTGCCAACACCAGTTGTTGAAGAGGCTGTCTTTTCCCCATTGTATATTATCGCATCCTGCGTCATAGACTAATTGCCATATAAGTGTGAGTTTATTTCTGGACTCTCTATCCTGTTTCCTTGACCTATATGTCTACATTTGTGCCACTGACATATAATTTTGATTACTACAGCTTGTAGGATATCTTTCATTCTGAGATTGTGATACCTTCAGTTTTGTTCTCTTTTAAGATTACTTTGGCCATCTGGGGTCTTCAGTCATTCTATACAAATTTTAGGATTATTTGTTCTAATTTTGTGAAATATGTCATTGGTACTTTAATAGGGATTGCAATGAATGTGTAGATTTCTTTGGGTAGTATGGGTATTTTAGCAATATTGGCTCTTCCAACCCATGAGCATGGAATATCTTTCCAATTGTTTGTATTGTCTTCAGTTTCTCTCAGTATTTTATATTTTTGGAGCACAGGTCTTTTACCTCCAATTTATATATATATTTTTTTGGTGGAGAAAAGAAGCCCAGGAAGACAAAAGTGCCTCAGGCCCATGATAGTCATAATAAGGCTCTGACTATTTTAGGCACTGGGAAAAAATAAAATGGTTAATAAGGCAGACAAGGACCTACTTTCATGGAGCTTTCATTCTCCTTGGGGGGTGGGACGGGTGGCGGGAACCATTAGGAAGCCAGTAAACAGATCAAGAAGCAAAATAATTGCAGGCAGTGATAAAGGAAAGGCTATAAGAAAATAAAGCATGGTTTTATACAGAGGGACAAGGTGGGGATGTTTCTAAAAAGAACTTTCTGAGGAAGCTGAGCTCTGAATGATGAGAAAAAGCCAGTCCAGTATAAAGATGCAAAGGAAAAGCTTTCCAGACAGAGGGAACAGCATGGACAAAGGTGTTGAGTCAGGAATGACCTTGGTGGGGTGGAGAAGCCAAAAGCCCAGTGGGTTGAAGTTTAGAGGAAAAGGAAAGTAGAACAGAAGAGTTGGAAGTAGTAAGAGGGGCTATTGCATGAAGGCTTGAGGCCTTAAATTTGGTGAAGAGCATAGTGGGAAACCACAGTAGATATTTAAACAGAGGAAAGACAGGATCACAATACACACATCACAATAAGATCACTCTAGGTTCAGTGTGAAGAACTGCCTTGAAATGGGGGAAACCAGTTAGGAAGTCTGTGCATTGATGATTGTGCATTAATGGGTGAGTGATGCTATTCCTGCATCAGATGGGAGGGAAAGGATTGATCTGGGATGTATTTTGGATGTAGAATAGCAGGAGGAGGTGTTGGAAGAGTAGGAAAGAGTATTAGGATGGAAAGAAGCCCTTAGTAGGCTTCTGGAGGAGATGATTATGCAGTTGGAGGAATGGATCATTTCATAAAGAAAATAAAAACTGTGTTTCACCAACATGAAAAGAGCTTAATTTAGATTATTAGACTATAAAAATTTACCAATGTTAATGGGCTAAAATGTATGTATGCTCCAATTGCAGTTTTTGTAATATTTTGTAATATTTGGTACTCAAAAGCTATTAAGAAAAAGAGTGAGTTAAGTTCATATTGCTTATGAGTCAGAAGATGCACTGCATTATGATAATTTTAATTGTCCTGAAATACATTTTATTGAAATATTTTATTGTTAAGTGAGCCACATAGGAAAGCCAAATTTTGTATTCAAAGAGTACTCAAAAACAAATGTAAACAGTATATAAATAGAAACAAAAGATAATTGTAATGAGTATTTCATGAAACATTGACATAATTCCTCTGTATTATAATTTGAATCCACTATGTAAAACTGAAGCACAATGGAATGGATAAAAAATGTTTAAATTAATAGAATCTTATATGTGTGTAACAGAAGCATGAGAATCATCTGAGGGAAGCCACAGTGAACTTCAGAAATTATTTAACCTTTCTAAGCCCTGTCTTCTAAAATGTGATAATGCTCAGCTCATAGCATAAGGTTAAATAAAATAATGTATGTTGCAGCCTCCTATTTCAGTGGATGTTTTAACATTTCAGAGATGTGGTCTCTGAAGTTAAAAAAAAAGTTAACAAACTAGTTAAAAAGACAGTTTTGTTTTTTTTTTTTAAAGATTTTATTTATTTATTTGACAAAGATCACAAGTAGGCAGAGAGGCAGGCAGAGAGAGGGGGGAAGCAGGCTCCCTGCTAAGCAGAGAGCCCAATGCGGGGCTCGATCCCAGGACCCTGGGATCATGACCTGAGCTGAAGGCAAAGGCTTAACCCACTGAGCCACCCAGGCACCTCTAAAAAGACAGTTTTAATCCAGTTAGTCTCTTAAACAAAATAGTGGGACAAACAGATTGCAGGACAAAAATTTTGACTACTATGGAAGAAAACAGCTTTATTTTTCCAGCTTTATTAAGGTCTAATTGACAAATAAAATTGTCACATATATTTAAAGTATACGATGTGATGATTTGATATACATATACTTTGTGAAATGATTATCACAATCAAGTTAATTAAGGTATCTATCACCTCACATAGTTACCTTTTGTGTATGTGTGGTAAGAATGCTTAAGATTTACTCTCCTAGCAAATTTCAAGTATACAACAGTTACTTACTATGGTCACAAAGTTGTACATTAGATCCCCAGAATTTAGTCATCTTACAACTAAAGGCTTATACTCTTTGACCAGCATATTTTCCCCCACACCCCAACCCCTGGTAACTACAATTCTATTCTCTGTTTCTATGAGCCTGACTTTTTTAAATTTTTAGATTCTACATGTAAATGAGATCATACAGTATGTATCTTTCCCTGTCTTACCTACTTCATTTAGCATAATGTCCTTTAGGTACATCCATGTTGTTGCAAATTGCAGGATTTGTTTCTTCCTCCTGGCTGAATAATATTCTGTGTGTGTGTTGTGTGTGTATGTGACATCTATATCCATTCATCCATTGATGTACAACCAGATTGTTTTTGTATCTCAGCTATTAAGAATAATGCTGCAATGAACATGGAGGCATATATCTCTTAGAGATAGTAATTGCATTTCTTTTGGATGTATACCCAGAAGTAGGATTTATGGGCCATACGGTAGTTCTATTTTTAATTTCTTGAGGGTCCTCCATACTGTTTTCTATAGTGGCTGCACCATTGTTCATTCTACGGATAACACAAGGGTTCCCTGTTCTCCACATCTTTGTAAGCACTTATCTCTTATCATTTTGATGAAAGCCGTCCTAACAGGTCTCATTGATATCTCACTGTGGTTTTAATTTGCATTTCCCTGATAATTAGTGATTTGAGCACCTTTCATAGGCTCCCTGCTGGCCATTTAGCATAGAACTTATAAGGAATGTTAAGCCTACTTTAATAGTGTTGGGTTTTACAGAAAAATTAAAATAATATCCATATTACATTTAATATCTAGATATGTGCAATGATATACTGTGAGAATTCAGAGAAATTATAGAAGTCAGATAGTCTAGTGGTTTCCAGACTTTGGGATTTATAGACCAGGAAATTTTCTGGAAAAAAAAAAAAAAAAAAAGAGATAAAAATGAGAGACTGACATAGGATTGGCAAACTTTTGATTTGTTGCTATCATAAGATAAAATAACCACTATCACCTTCTATTAAATTGAGTTCTTAAAATAAGACATTCTTATGCCAAACTTTTATTTAAAAAACTTACTCAAAAATACAAAACACTGGTTCATGGTTTTGTTTTGTTTTGTTTTGTTTTGTTTTGCAAATTACAACCAGTTACAAAATATTGGTTCATATTTTCTATTTTTTGACAGACTATTAAATATTTGTTATGATCTAATTGGCAATTGTTGACATCTATGCCCATTGGCAGTTGAAAATTAATCCAGTACTCCAATTTTTCAAATGATGGGAAGCTCACTGACAACAAATCACTGGGTGACTCATCAAGTTTGAAAATAAAGACAACCAAGATAAGTTCACTTAATATGGTAAAATTTACCATATTATTTCTTATACAGCTTGATTTTTAATTCCTCTTGAAAACATGTATTCCATTGATATACCTTTTATTTACATATACTATAATTATACCAAATACACATTGTTCTGCTTATTCAAATGGTTTTAGCAGGATCTCATAGATGGCATTTTACTGTGTGTATAACTATGTTAGGGTTACACTTTAAAAATCTGTAGATTTTCCCATAGTTCAGATTAGTCTCCCTCTTGAGAATATTTTGTATTCAATTATTCTTTTGACAAGCACCAGTCCATATTATTTCATGTCTCCTGGGCTGCCCGAGGCTGACATAGTAGGCACTAGGGTAGGAGAAGATTTGAGTGGCAAAGAGAGGATACCCAGAGGGCTCAGAATCAGGGCAAGTAAAGAGGGGTTAGCCTGGTACCACAAAATAAAATGGGAGGTGGCATTTTATCCAAATGCAAGACAAAAAAGGATTGTGCTGACTGTGACAATAGTATTAATAGTTAACTCTCATAATTCTTCTCTTCTTTAAGATAAGAATCGGGTAATAATGAGGTCATGGAAGGAGAGGCTTCTGGGAACGACTTTGAAGGGGCCAGTTAATTCCTTGCTGTAATAAGTTCATAACTGAAGCAGAGATTCTGAGCTCTATTTTTCTCTTTCATCTCACTCATGATGCTTCAACTCCTCAGTCCACTTCAGCCAAGGAAAAGGTACTGGTCTCCTAATATAAATTTGAGAGCTGACAAGGGAGGTTTTGGAAACTATGATTGCTCTAAAGAATGTATGTGAAACCTTGTAGAATGATAGGCAATTAAAGTAAGAGATATACAGAAATGTCAAAATTTATTATCCCTGGGCAGAGGGATTATAAGCACTCTTTATTACTTGTTCTTTTCCGTAGTTTTCAGATGTTCTCCTATACACATATATCAATTTTACAAGCCCAAGAAACATGTTACATATGCAGAAGGAAAAAAACCACACCCAGCCAGTGTGGACAACTGATTCAATTGAATATAGAGAATTTTGTCAGTAAAAGCAGAATAATTTCCCACAAAATCCTTATATTTTAAGTACTAATGGAATAATACCTTAAACTAGAATAGAGAGGTGTTTTGTGGGTTACATAAGTAAATTATTTGCTTTATCAAAGGAAACCTGTAAAGTAATTATATTTAATATGCTTAATTCCTGAACTGTGCCTTCTTAGAAATATCATAAGTCTTAAAAAGGAGGCAATATGAACCATGGTTCAGTTTCCTTTGTAAAATTGCAGGAGGTATTCTAAGGAGAATGATGTGGGAGAAGTTACAACACAACTACCTTTCCAGGGACTTAATTTGGCAAGTAGAACTCTAGGATGAGTGGAAACATATCAGAGATGTGAGGGGCCAGTGAGTTTGAGGTGATTGGTGTGGGTAGAGATCCCCTAGCAGTAGAGAGCTCCTTCCAAAAACTCCTCCACCTTGAGTCACTCCCCTGTACCTGGGTAAATGTAGATTATTTTTTAGCCAACTCTGTGGCAATTAGACTCCTGCTTCCTGTATAGAGGACAGAATACCCTAGTCATTTGAAAATCAATGTATTGACATTTGAATCCAACCTTTAAGAGTGATTGACCTATATGGCATATTACTGAGTTGATTTCATTGGAGATCTTTGGCCTATATTTCTTTAAAGCACTATTGTAGATTTTAAAGGAAAAATGCCTTTGCCATTGACTGTGTAGGAAGACCCAGTGCCATGTTTATATGTATATATATATTTATATATATATATTTATTATTATATATTATATATATATAATATATATAATATATATTATATTATATATAAATATATATATATATATTTATATATATCTAAACCAGTATTAAGTAGATTGGAACTTGAATGACTAAAACAGTTATAAAATTTTAAAATGAAACTAGCACAAAAAAATTCTTTAATGTCCTCCATCCTTTTATCCTAAAACAAAGTTGATAATTGGTGACATGTAATGCTACCACTGAGAAATTGTGTTTCTTTTTAATATTTCTTTTTTGGAAGGAATATTAAGTGCTTACATTAAGTACTTCTACTTATCTCTATGTGATTCTGTGAAAAGACAACCGGTTGACTCTTGTTCAGGTAAAAACACAGCAAAAACCAAATTTAAAGGCTAAGAAAAATTAATTATACGTGCCAGAAACATGAATGATAATTCTTCACAAAAAAATTTAGATAACAGTTGAACTCACAGGACTTCACTCCTGATGGCAAATCACACAGGCTCAGTTCTACATGCCAAGGGAATGACTTTATCTTTTTTTTTTTTTATATTTTTATTTATTTATTTGACAGAGATCACAAGTAGGCAGAGAGGCAGGCAGAGAGAGGAGGAAGCAGGCTCCCTGCTGAGCAGAGAGCCCGATGCGGGGCTGGATCCCAGGACCCTGGGATCATGACCTGAGCCGAAGGCAGAGGCTTTAACCCACTGAGCCACCCAGGCACCCCGGGAATGACTTTATCTTTTAAGTGTTGCCTGCTCCCCTTTCATTCTAAGGACTGTGCTAGATGGGAATTTTAAAGTTTGGGGTTATTACATAATCAGCTTAGGAGAAGCAGAGCTGAGAGAGATGTTATGAAACTTCTCACCCAGCTTCCTTGTTTTCATGTTTTTGAGAGGAATGAAAACAATAGGATAGAGGAAAAACTTGAGACATTACCCTAGGTCACATAGAAAGACGATTTGCTAATTACATGACAGTTACTTATATGGTTTAATTATTTTTATGACAACCCTTAAACCTATGTTTCTCCCTCCTTCTTCACTGAATTTCCATTTTCTTTGGGGACTGTTATGATTAGGGTAGAATCCTGAGGTAATCACAGCATATCCACATACCCATTCTGATGGCTATCCAGTATCCAGCATTCCCAGTTCTTTATTGCTGAGTTCTAGCCTATGAAACACCTGTTCTTATCATTTTTCTCTGTATTGAACACAAGTATGCATATGAGTATGCATAGACCTGACACACTTGTGGCCGTGGGCTCATAGTCCCAATGGACTTAACTGCAATGCTTCCCCTTCTACTCAAGAAAGAGCAATTGACTACAGTAGTGATACTCTTTCCAGAAAAAAAATATATACTAAAAAAAAAGTTCATTAGTTAAATTGTTCACGTACTTCAAGATATTTCTAGCCATATCTCCAAACTGACCATGACTATGGGCACTAATATTCCATTGAGAAATGTTGCTTTGTAAAGTCACTTCGTTTGATTTAATCCTTTGCACAATCTTATGTGGTAGGTACTAATTTTATCTCCATTTTTTACATGAAAAATCTGCAGCTCAGAGAAGTTAAGTAACTTGTCCAAACTCCCACTGGTCAGTGGAGGAAAAGCTAATATCCTAACCCTGGTGTCACTAATTCTAAAGTGCATGACCTTTGTCCTATACTGTGGTTCCTTCTTTAAGAGCTAAGTCTTAGATGAGTGATTCCATGCTTAGTTGGAATAAGAAGCTGCATGTATTGCAGAACACCTGACTCCCAGAGAAATGTAGCTTCTACCCTGTCCTCTCTACCATATTTCAACCCACTCCTTAGAAGTAATGATTTTTTATTACTTTTCAATTTCAAATGTATATAAAAACAAATGCCTGTGTTCCTCTCCCTTTCTTTCATAAACAGTAGTATAATACACTATTACATATTTCCCCCACTTTGCTTTTTTACTTAGCTGTACTTTCTGGAAATTCTTCCAAGGACATCCATAGACATAGTCTCAATTCCTTGTACAGTTCCATAGCACTCTACCCAATGTATGTACTATGGTTCATTTAGCCAACTCCATTGGATTGACATTTGGGTTGGTTTTGGTCTTACTTTGTTATAAATGCTATTTCAAAGAATAGATAGCCTAATGTGTCATTGTATTTTTTGTATACATATTTTTGTCTTTTTTTCATACATCTTTAGGAGAGATTCATAGAAGTAGTTAATATTGCTAAGAAGGTAAATGCACATATAATTTTGCTACATGTTGTTAAATTCTATTCTGTAATAGTTGTTCTGAATATTACTATTCTGTAATAGTTATATTCTATAATATTACAGAATATAATATTCTGTAATAGAATTACTATTTTGTAATTCAATTAGTTTACAACCTCAATCAGCAATTCAAGAGTGTCATTCTTTCACAGTGTTGCTAACAAAATATTTGCCAAATGTGGATTTTTATCAAACTGATAAGTGAGAAAAAGATATAACTGCAGTTTTAATTTGTGTTTCTTATTATGAACAAATTTGAATATCTTCTCTTATTCTTAACAGCTGTTTGTGTCTTTTGTGCAATCTTTGTTCATTTCTCTAGCCTGTATTTCCATTATTTTTTCTTTTCAGTTTTTAAGAGCTCTTTATTTTTAAGAATATTAATTTTTTTCTGTGAGAGGCATTGCAGATATTTTTCTTAGTTTGTCATTTGTCTTTTGGCATTTAAATTTTTTGTTGTAAATTTTAAATTTTTTGTTACCATAAACCCGTTGGCCGTAAAATTTCCATCATAATCAATGTCCCTTATCAAGAGATAGTACAGAGTTAGCAATTTGAGAAATAATTGTGTTTAAAAACATTATTAATGTACCGTGAATTTTTGGAAATATATAGTTACTATGAATCAATGAAGATATCCACAAAAAAAGAAGCAAGGTCAGTAAGATTAAGATATATATTCTTCCCACATTTATCTCTGAATACAATGCAAACCTAATAAAAATTTCAGTAAGCTTTTTTTAAGAAATCAACAAGTTAATTCTAAAAATTACATAGATATGCAAATGACTGAGGATAGCCAATGTAATTTTATAAAAAAGAAAACAAAGTAGGAGGAATTATATTAACTGATTTTAGACTTACTATGAAACTATGATTATCAGAGTGTTGAACTGTATGTCTTACAATAGATATATAAGTCAATGGAACAGAATACAGAGTACAAAAATAGAGCTACACGTATACACTGATTGCTGATGAAGACACAAAAGTAATTTAACAGAATTCTACTAACATGCAACAAGACTGTATTTCACAGACATTTGGCTAACCATGCCATTTTATGAACTTATGGAATAGGCAAGTCTAGTATTGATAAAAATCAGATCAACTCTTGCTAGGAGTAAGTAATGGTTGAGGCAAGTTGACAACAAAGGGATATGAGGGATCATTTTGTGGGGGGGATGTAAATGTTCTATATCTTGGTTGGTATGGTGTTTATAAGGTTGTATATGGTTGTCAAATGTCACCAACCTGTACACTTAAAATGTGATATTTTTATTATACGTATATAAACCTCAATCAATGTTATTTTAAAAACACCTTTCATGTAACTGTTAACTCTCAGTAATGAATGTTTACTGCAATATTGCTTATAATAGTAAAAAGATTGGACATAAATTAATCTAACAATAGAAAAAGAGTTAACTATAGCCACAAAAAATTGGCGGTGGGAAAAATTAAAATTACTACAAATAGCAAAAATACCTACTCATTAGTTTGCAACTCATGTTATGAACCATAACAACCAATAGACACACACTGTGTACTGGTTAGTGTATTTTTGCTTTCTTCACTCACTCTCTATCCCTCTATTCCCTACTTATTGCCCTGCATAGTTGACTTTTAGGGCCAGCATTGCCCAGATTCCTTTGTTAGCTCCATAAACCTGTTGAACTTGGCCAGTGAAAGCCATTGACAGCACACTGGAATGAAAAAGGAAGAGAGATAGAAGTATGTCTTTACCACGTCTTCCTTGCTTTGTTTCAGGATTCTGGCAGTGGCTCTGGACACTCAAACCCATCGCTTCTTCTATTGGGCAACCTCTCCTCCACGACTCCAGCTCTTACTGGGCTCTAGTAACATTATTTACTTCTTTATTTCTGGGTTGGGATAGTAATAGCTTCCTGCTCAGCTACCTCTGGGTACTTCAACATCCCTTAGTATTTTTATGAACTCTGCCCACACCTCTGTAAATAGTCCCTTTATTAAGGTCTCTTGAATTGCTCCATGTTAACACAATTTTGTTTCTCACCAAGACAGATCCACCGTGGTCTTTCTGCAATATTCCTAATTGCATAGAACAGTTTTACCTTCCCACTATTAAAACAAGCAAAAGAGGGGTGCCTGGGTGGCTCAGTAGGTTAAAGCCTCTGCCTTCGGCTCAAGTCATGATCCCAGGGTCCTGGAATCGAGCCCCGCATTGGGCTCTCTGCTCAGCAGGGAGCCTGCTTCCCCCTCTCTCTCTGCCTGCCTCTCTGCCTACTTGTGATCTCTGTCTGTCAAAATAAATAAATAAAATCTTTAATTAAATAATAAATAAATAATAAATAAAATCTTAAAAAAAAAAAAAAACCAAGCAAAATAAAATTAGGCCAGTACATCTGGAAACAGATTTCTCAGTTGCTATCATTTGACCATTTTCCATCGAGTAATTTATGTAGACTTGCTTTAGACATTTTAGTTTTACTCTTTGTGAGGATATCTTTAGAATGATAACTGTATTTCTAATATTAATTGGAATTTAATTTAATCATTCAAATACATTTTGTACAGCTTTTTGACTTGTTCTAACTGTGACTTTGACTTCTCTGTGATTTCTTTTTTTTCCTTTACCAAGTGTAATAGAGAATTCACTTTTCAGGTCCAAGAATCCCTGTAGGTTTATGTACTTATTATTTAGCATTTTCATAAAATTTGGGCAGGACAGCTTGACAAGTATGCCAGTATTTTTATTTATTAGGTATAAATATGCCTTCTCTAGCTTAGTCAGATTTTTATTTATTAGGTGTAAATATGCCTTCTCTAGTTTGGTTGGATTTCCTCCAGCCTTTCTTAAATGATTTTGCACTGCTAAAACCTCTTGTGCTCAGTAAACAATTGATTTAGGTGTTGTTAAATCATTAAACTGCCAACTTTCTGTTCTCCCTTCTTTGCTGAATAACACAGTTCTGTGTTTGCTGTTCTCTGTTAGCTCTGAGCTAAAATTCAGAAAGAAACAGTGCTAAGAATCATGATCAGTGATTCCAAGTAAAGCAGCTGCCCTTATCAAACATTTCTTCCTTGACTGGGAAGGATGAGAAGTCAGTCTTGCTTAATGTGATCATCCTAATGATGCTACTCTGGAAAATAAAAAAAAAATTTAGTTTATTTTGAATCAGAACTTCTCCCAATATTAACAGGAGCTAGATATCTTTCTGGGACAGAATGTTGGAACAACCTTGGTCCAGAAACATTATTACTTATGCTGATGCTGACAACACAGTCAAAGCTGCTTGTCATTTATGAAAATCAGAATCAATTTCATACTAAATCAAGAACCCACAAAGGCTTTGCTTCAGTGGGTGATTTCTTTGATTAGCTGTACCTTTAGTTTTGTGAATACAGGAGGTGATTGTCTTTGCTCATGAAAGACAAATCCCTATTGCAAAAGGACAAGAAATCTATCCCCTTTTTGACTATGACACCAATCAGTTCTAATGTGAACTGTAATTCTTCAGTGCCCTGTAATTTTCCTAAAAGCTTCCAGATTGGAAAATGCTGTTCAGCCTGACGTCTTCTTTCTCTCTTTATGTACTTGCACAGCAGGCAGATGTAGAAGTGACAGAAATGTGTCCTGTTTCATTACTTAATCGTTTCAATGGATATCATGCTATCTCTTTATTGTACAACTGGAGAAAGGGCTTCTTTGCTGTCATGGTTACAATATGTCAGTGCTGGAATTTTAAATTGAGACATGTTATATATGATGAGAGCTTTTCTGCAGTCTCTAACATTGTCCCTGTCATTGAGAACTCTGCGGAAGAAAGTCTTTGTCTGTTTCAAAGTGCCTAATCCTGTTTTCTCAGTGATGATGAAGTCTATGGATGATCAAGAGGAATCTAAAGTTCAGTAGTTGGAGAATGAAATTGTCTTTATTGGTTCTTTTCAGCAACCACATTTTTGTGTTCTTCTTCAGAAAATATTAAATATTTCAATAAATATTTCCCCAGGGGAAAATAATTATCATTATTTTAAACCCTAATATTCTTTACAAAAATGCAGCATTCACTGAAATAGGGCATTTTACGTACTATTAGCCCCTTTGTCGCCTCAGTTTTTCTTTTTTTAAAATATTTTGTTTGTTTGTCAGAGAGAGAGAGAGTAAACTCAAGTAGGGGGAGTGGCAAGCAGGGGAAGACTCCATCTGAGGACCCCGGGATCATGACCTGAGCCAAAGGTAGATACTCAACCGACTGAGCCACCCAGGCATCCCCTCCTCTGTTTTTCTATAACAATATTTATTAGATAAAAGGTACTTTCTCTACTTATTATCTAGAATTCAACAAAATTTATCTACATGGGTTATCTACACAGGCATTGGACAAATTTAAAAATATAATCTATTTTGATATTATTAGTCTGTTTATGTGAAAACATGTGAATTAATTCATGTGGAAGCATGAATTAGGCCAAAATTATAGTGAAATACTTCTGAGAGGTTATGCTCATTGTGTCACCTATAATTTAGTATTTAGCATCTATAAACTCCAATTAAACAATCACAATATTCTTTGTAACTTTTAGTATTCCCCATCATGTCCCTTTGAAAATGATTGCATTAATCCAATTTTTAAAAGGGAGGAATGATTTAAAAGGAAGAGGAATGAGTCGGAAAGATGGTAAAGAGCTGTAGGTTCAAATATGTGTTTGTATTTTTCTATTTATGTTTCCACTGTAACGATTGTAGTAACTTATTTTGAAAAATGAGGTTTTTGACAGAAGAAAGTAGCAGAAGCCCAGTTTCAACCATTGTTCCTTTGCAAATGGACTACTTCATGGTTTTATGATAAGCCTATTGCGACATAGAGAATTTATGTTTTGCCTGAGCCACATAAAATATGATTTAAAAACCAATTTTGTTTTGGTGATCTGTAAACAAAGTTTTCTCAACTTATGTACATATGTATATTTTCTCTTCTAAGATCATAAATGCTTCCAGAGAATCATTTATATGTCCATGTTTAGTTGCTAAAGACAATACTATATTCTTTATTTCTGGTGCTTTTTTAAGTCTCTTATTTGTGTGAGGGTTGTGTCCTGTCCAACCTGGGTGGTCACTGCATGTTTGGGGGTTCATGATTCAGGATCGAGTCAGAGGTTCCTACCAGCCACTCTCTCACTGTAGCTTCCTCCCTGCTGCCCGGTGAAGCAAGCTGGAGGTCCTAGCCCCATTTCCCTGGATGTTAGGTTCATACATCATTTGGAATAGTGAGACATGTCAGTCACAGCTTTGACTGCTTTGGACAACTTCTTCTGTTTCTTGTGGAAGGGTGGGTAAAGTGGGGGTGGGGAAGGAAGCATTTTATTAACAAACTTCATAAGTTTCAAAATAAAAACACTCCTGCCATCTCTTTTTAGTACATTGTTTGTAAGGATAACCAGTGAGCCAGGTTCAGACTTACAGATCATTCCAGAACAGGGGTGTGTGTGTGTGTGTGTGTGTGTGTGTGTTACACACGCATACATGTATTAAACCCCGTAAGATATTATTATAACAGTTTTATGTGGCTAATCTTAATTTAGTTTACCCACATATTTACAATTTTCATTAGTTTTCACTTCATCCTGCATTTGTAAGATTTATCTAGGATCATGTCCTTCTGTGTGGCGAGTATTCTTTATTATTTCCTTTGTAGTTTCACTGGTGATGAATTCTCTAATTCTTTTTTAGCCTGAGGATAGATATCACTTCAGCTTAAATCTGCACAATACTTTCAGTAGCATAGAAATCAATTATTTTCTTTCAGTCCATTGAAAATATCACTATATATGTATTTTTTTTCGGGTAAGAAGTCAGATTTTAATTAATCTCTGGCTTCTTTTAAGATTGTCTCTTTAAATTTGGTTGTCTGAAATTTTGCTATGATACGTTAGGTATGGATTTCTGTATTTTTCATGCTTGGACTTCTTAAATCTGTGGATGATGTCTTTCATCCGTTTTGGAAAATTCATCGCCGTTATTTTTTTAAATATGGCTTCTGCCACATTCTCTCTTCTTCTGAGAAAGGAAATAAATACATGTTTGTATTATCCATGTCTCTTACCCCCTCTTTGGCATGTAACATTCATTTATCTCTCTGTTTTCACTCTGCATAGTGTCTCTTGATCTACCTCCCCAGTTCATAGATTCTTTTTAGCTGTACCTAATCAGTGATTATACTCATCTTCTGAGTTCTTGATTTTAATTGTTAGAATCTTTGGCTCTAAAATTTCTATTTTGTTCCTTTTCAAGTATGTCATTTTTGTGTGTGTGTTCCAGTTTTCTGTTGAAATTTTCAATCACATCATTATCTTGATGAGTATAACCAAGTTTTTATTTTAAAGTCTATTTAAATTCTGTGTTCATTAGCTCACATACATGAACCAGCCTCAGAGGGTCTCACTAACTATTGTTTCTGTTGGTCCATACACATTTTTCTGTCTCTGTGTTGTCATTGGTTGCATTATCATTGCCTGCTAATCACTGATTGTGTTCCAGACACTTGGAAAAACTTCTTATAGAAATAATTTGAGGCCTAGCTAATGTTAACTTCCAATCAAAAAAGTATTTTTGTTGGTTTCTGCTGTGCACCTGTGGTCAGGGTAATCTCTTGCCTGGTATTACCTTAATCAAACTTCAGAATTTTATCAAATTTGATCACTTGATGTTGGGCTATATTCTATTAGGGGACAGTTTACCTCTGGTCCTTCCTTCTATGATTAAGTCATTTGGAGTCCCAACCCAAACACAGGGTTGTAGAGATTCCCCAGTTGTTGGAGACACTGCTTTTTCTTCTGTATGCCAAGCTAAGTAAGTCTGATGAAGCAGCCTCTTTCGGAATCAACAGATGTTCCTGGAAAGCAGTTCCAAATGCTTATGTTTCTGTTTTCTCATTTTCTCTTAAATCTCAGCCTGAGAATTCTTCAGTATATCCGTACTTTTATGATGACAACATGTATTTTTTAAGAATTGTGTTCATTTTTTTAAAATGTCATCTGTTTGAGTGCTGGTCTGAATTTTCTGGCTTTCCATTAATATAAGCGGAAGGCTCATTAGCTCTTTAATTTTCATATAGATTTTACAGTTTCTATCAACTAATATAGATAATATGTGATATAGGTAACTCACAAATGTGTTTTTCTATACTTGTTTCACCTTGGAAACTTATTTCCCCAATAAAACTAAGCGTTTTGCAAACAAGGGCTATTTTATGTGTTTTTTCATATACACATCTGTACCACCACTCACCTCATGCCCCAAATTCTAACTCAGAACTGAAATGTAAATAAACACAATTATATCCTTACTAGATTAATATTTATAAATCCCTGAGTCAACTAACATAGGAAGAAATTGGTTTTATTTTTATTTAAAATAAATTATTATGGTAGAAGTTAATTGGGATTAAGAAAGTAATGCTCTTCTGGGGTCACCTGGGTGGCTTAGTCCATTAAGCATCTGACTCTTGATTTTGGCTCAGGTCATGATCTCAGTGTTGTGGTGTCAGGCCCCATGTCAGGCTCAGCACAGAGTCTGCTAATCTTTCTTCTCCTCCAACTCTCTCATTCTCTCTCAAATAAATAAATAAAATATTTTTTTTTAAAAGAAAGTAATACTCTTCTCTTCTTTCTTACTGTTATTTTATTGTCATTGTTTGTAGGTGTTACATACCTTGTAATCACCATCCCCTCTTGCCCTTTGTCCATAGCATGCCTTTCTGGCATCTTCTTTTGATGAGTCATTTATATTGGTCACATTGCCTGTCCTGTGTATATTTCTTTCCAGTACAACTATGCCTCTGGCCGAGCTAGAAAGCCCAACTCCTGGCCACCTCCTAAGCACTGGCCATTGCTCATTGGACCTCAGGACACCCAAGGACACATGGAACAAACTGAGCCAATCAGATGCTTTCTCCAGAGAGTTACGAATTAGATTCTAATCCATTTTCTTCAGTCGTGGAATTGAAAAAATAACATGAAAGTACTGAAGTAGCTGTGTGTATAGTGTTCATTAAAAAAGTCAGTCTGCAGAGGAATAGAGATAAAGTAGAGAGGTCATGCCACACCCGAGATGGAGCTTCCTGTTCACTTTCTTTTTACTTTTCTTTTTTTTTTTTTAAGATTTTATTTATATATTTGACAGAGAGACAGCAAGAGGGGGAAGAGTGAGGGAGCGGAGAAGGAGAAGCAGGCTTTAGGGGAGAGGGAGGAAGCAGGCTTCCCACTGAGCAGGGAGCCTGATGGGGGGGCTCCATTCAAGGACCCTGGGGTCATGACCTGAGCCCAAGGCAGAGGCTTTAACCTACTGAGCCACCCAGGCGCCCCTCCTTCTCACTTTCTGAGCTTGAAGTTGTTTTTGTTAACTGTGACACCTAACTGCACAAGGAATTGAGATACTTTTTAATCCTTCTATTAAAATTAAATCTCCTCCCCTTTCTCTCTCTTTTTTTTGGGGGGGGGGCAAAGGCTGGTACAGGTGGGGTCTATTCCTTGTAATCTAAATAATGTTTCACCACAGCAAGACCATTTCATGAAATTACTTTTGGATCATTTGGTTTATTTTTATCTCTATCTGAATGAATAACTTGTAGTTTATTACATCTTTTTTTGGTCCCCAATTTTCATTTATTTGAGCTCTAAACTAATTGGAATTATATACATAGAAAGCCACTTTGTAAGTTCATATAATATAGTAGGTTAGAGTACTTAACGATTAAGCAATACTTCGAACTAAGGAGAAAAATAAAACAAAATGTTTGAGTCAGCAACTCATTGGGTTACTGAAAATCCTTTCCAGACATACGCTGTTATGTGATCTTTTTTTCTAAGGAAACTTATAGGTAGAGGCCCCAAGTGAGGCAATAAATTGCCTTTGAAAAGTCCCAAGGAAAAAAAGGTATCATAAATCTATCTAAGCCTTGATTTATGCTACATTGTTTATAATTAACCACACAAGGAACTAAGTCACAGAGACCATAATGGAATTATTTCCTTGAAAGAACCTTTTCAGAATGACCCACTAAGAGATTTTAGAGATCATTCTACAGGCAAGTTTTCCTGACTTGTGAGAATGTACTAAAAAATAGCACAATACTGGGAGATTTTATTTTACGTGGGTACAGAATCAATCAGCTGTACTTAAAAAAAAAAAGTTTCTTGGAAATGATAGGATTCATGCAGCAACTTTAACGCCTGTGAAAAAAGCTGAAAATTCTGTGCTTTTAAGTAGCAATTTCAGAAAATGATTCCTTTTTCCTTGCTTGCTTGCAAAACCGATAGTAATTAAACATCAGTAGGCAGGAGCAATTCAACTTCAGGGTCTTTAATAAGTAAAAATTTACACGGATCAGTCCCTTCTTGAATTTGCAGAACAATGAGTTAGCAGACAATCAGCTTGAATATCTACTTTGAAAGACAAAGCAAGAACACATGAAAAACATAATGACAAAGGCAGCTTTCATTATGTATTTAGAAGCACAGGCTCCAATGAGAAATTTGAAACTGCACCCACAGGACTGAGAACACAGTGCTAATGATGTGTGAGACCAAGACAAGAAGGACTGTGGTGCAAGAGAATCCTTATGACCTGACGCTTTGCAAAGGAAAATGTCCTCTGGTAAGGACTTAGGAATTAGGTCAGGTGTGGAAAGTTTCCCTCTGAAGATTCAATATAAGTAAATACTTGGAGTGTCTTTTCATTACAAATAATGGGAAATAAAACATAAAGTATCAGTTAATCTCAAGAAAGTATAATTTGGGAAGACTAGTTCCCAGAATGGGAATAGGCAGTGGAAGAAATGTTCTAAAGGATTTGAATGTAAATCATAGAAAGTATGTCGCCTCCTGCAATGTACACCAGGGGAGTAGCTAGAGAGCCTATTGTCGTCAGCTTGAGACAGAGCAAAAGCAAAGTAAGATCTGACATTGCAACATTTGTCCTTTAATCAGATGCCTCTGAGCGGCTTGTGCTGTCGTCCAGATTCTCATTTTCTCCTCTTCTTGACTGTCATGATCATTAGCATTTGGGGGAGACTTGAATTTGGGAAACTTGCCCAATCTTCCAAGGGTGAAGGGTGGTTTGGTAAGTAGCTCTTCCACCTTGCTTACACTGAACTTGGTAGTGAAGCCTCTGAAGAAGGGAGGGGTAAAGGGAAATTAAGATCCCTTTCCCAGCTGCTTGGCTGAACCAAGTGTGAAAGTGAAAGTGTTAATTTCAACACTTGGGTGTTGAGTGTTTCTCAACACCCATCACATATCATGACTACCTATAGAGATTTTTATATAGGTGGGAGGGTACTCTGACTCCTCTGACATTCTGATTTTGCTGATCAGGTCACTCTGGGTGGGGAAGAGGTGACCCTCAGTGCTGGGACAAACACTTCACAGGTAGTTCTCCTGAGCAGCCACAATTAAGATCCACCTACACACTAGGTTCAGGAAAGTGGAGAAAACATTTCAGACAGGGTTACTTTTCCAACACATGCCTGTATTCGTCCTTCTCTTTGCTTATGCTTTCTATTAGTTGTAAATATTTAATTGTAGTCTGGTGCCATTTTGACCACTTGCACTTTCAGCATTCAACAATGCCCCTTGAACATAGTAGTTAACCAGTAAGAGTTTGCTAAATGCATCTTTCCAACCTGATGTCAATATGGATAGATATTACTACTTTCAAAGTAAAGTTAGTAAGCCTGAAAGCTTGAAACCCCCTTAAATTACTCAGAGAATTATAAGAAATAGCCCTCAGGATTTTGTGTTGAGGTGAATGTAATATTTCTATCAGAATATATATTTCTATCAGTTTACTGATTTCAATGAATAGTCCTCTAGCAATCAAAATAGTGGTGACAAAATCTATCACCCTGCCCTTACAGAAACACATGTTGGGATAACTATGAATAGTGAAAATACATGATTTGGTTCATTTCAAAGCACATGTCCTCATCTCAAAAACAGTGGCAGAACACAATTGCAGGCTACTTAAAGGGAAATTGGAAAGCCACCCCAAAACAAACTGTAGCCCATCCTTTATCACAGGCTGGCCCTAAAGAAGGAGCTCCAGATGATACATCAAACATTTGCTGATTGTCTTCTTTGACCATTTTCTTTATACACATTGCAGCACAATATAATCAGGTTAGCAATTGTGAAACAAATACATACAATTTAAGCAGCTCTTATAGTATAAGAATAAGCACAGACATAGCCCCATCTCTCCTCTGTTCTTGCAGCTTCTAAATCAACTTTGATTCTCTTTAACCTCATGTCATGGAAAAATGACTAAATCATCAATTCTTTTGTCTCTGTAAGGAAATCTAGTAAGTCTATGGCCACACCACCCTGAATGTGCCGGATTTCATCTGATCCTGGAAGCTTGGAAGGGTCAGGCCTGGTTAGTACTTGGATGGGAGAAAAATCTAATGAGAAAAATCAATAATACTTAAAATATGGATTTAATTAGGTTTTCAAATCATCACCTGATAGGGGGAAAATCCATGTCATGTTAATCTGTTTGTAAGATAAAAATGATGTAAAAGTCTTCAAAAAGGTGATCCATAGTCTTTGCTTTAAAGAGAACTTGAACTTTGCTGAGAGAACTGGATCGTCTTCACTGTTAATTTCTTCTACAATTTTTGGCTTAATCATTGTTATAATATATAATAAACTATAAAATATATAATATAAAATACATAAAATATAAAATATAATTGTTATAATCAATTGTTATACTAAGGTGAATTTGAGTTTGCAAATTTGTAAGGCATTTGCTGCTACCAAAGGTAACTTTCAGAAGTTTGTATAAAATCAGGCATCAAGGGGAAAATTGCACAATTTGGGGACAACCTAAAATTTAGCATGGGGCATTGTGTTCTGCCACTGTTTTTGAGATGAAGACGTGTGCTTTGAAATGAACCAAATCATGTATTTTCACTATTCACAGTTGTCCCAACATGTGTTTCTGTGTTTGTTTATAAATGTAGGTACCCTCTACTAAGTAGAGGTTATTAATGACTGTAGGTCTCTCCACCCATGTTACAATGAAAGCAAGTTCCAGACCAAATTTTGTTACTGTCAGTGAGGGTAATAATGGGCCTTAGAGCATAAATCGTCCTTTTCTGTAAGTGCTGTTAATTTCTGTTCCATGTCCTTCTAAGTACTTCATTAAGTATCTTGGCTGAGAGGTTCACTCCATTGTAAAGTGGTGATGTTTTAAGACATCTCAAGTGCAGAGACTCCTGGGTGGCTCAGATGGTTAGCATCTGACTTTTCATTTTGGCTCAGGTCATGATCTCAGGATTGTGAGATCGAAGGCCATGTAGGACTCTGCACTGGGTGTGGAGCTTGTTACTCTCTCCCTCTCCTTCTGCCCCTCTCCCCAGCTCACGTGCTCCCATGCTTACTCTATCCCTCTTAAAAAAAGATAGATCAAGCATACTTTTGATTGGCTCAGGCAACACAACATTTCATTAAGGGGTTGACATGGGACCAAATGGGACTTCTGACCTAAAGAATTACTCTTGAGGTAGAAGACTAGTAGACTCTTCAGTTTCCTATTCTCCCTTTATGCGATGGAGAATACTGTATCAGCATAGTATTTTAAACCAACCCACATACTGTAAACAAATTCATTGCACCAATGAAATACTCATTCTTACATTTACACTGATTTATAAACTTGATAGTGAAGACCCAGATCGCAGTAATTGAAGCACTGATGGTAGTTGAGTTTGGATTTCTGATGGGAGCATTTCAAAGGCTTGTGAACCACCTCTGCTATGTCTGTTTGTGATTAGAACTCTTCAAAGATGAACAAACTTTCCACACTTATATAATTTTCTCACAGATGTATCATGCTGTCTCTGCTGAAGTGATTTTAAGCAGATTACACCCAATATGTCAATGTGGCAATAGAGTTTATGAAGCAGGATTTAGAGTTGCCTTTAGATCAGTGTGTAGTTTGGGCATTTACCTCAAGATCAGTGCATAGTTTGGGCATTTACCTGAAAAGTCTCTCCTCTGTTAGAAACTCCTGCAGAACACTCACAATGCTGCCCTCATGCCCCTTGCAGTTTGTTCTCTCTACCCAACAGAGGCTAAAGGTGATCCTGCTACCATTGGTCACTTTCTCACCTAAACTTGCCATGTGCTATGGTTTGAGTGTTGGTGTCCCATCCAAATTCGTATGTTGAAATACTAACCCCCAAGGTGATGGTATTAGGTACTGAGGCCTTTGGGAAATGGTTATGTCATGAGGACAGAGTCCTTGAATGGAATTAATGCCCTTATAAAAGAGACCCCAGAGAGCTTTTACCCGTTTTGCCTAGTGTGTTTACAGTGAAAAGGCAGCCATCAGTAAGGAAGTAGTTCTCACCAGACCCTGAACCTGGCAGTGCTACATGATCTTAGACTTCTAACCTCCAAAACTGTGAGAAGTCAGTTTCTGCTTTTTATAAGTTACCCTGTCTGTGGTATTTTGTTATAGCAGCCAGAATGGACTAAGAAATTGTGAGATATTGAAAAGGGAATTTTACTTGGTATTCTGTCATCCAGAATATCATGCGGTTTGTATATCATGATCATCAGTAAAACCTGAAAAGGAAGACTTCCTTCTATAGTCAGGAGCCCTGACAGAAGCCTGGTCTGGAATAGGGCAGCAGCTCTTTATTCTTCACCTGTCAGAAGGCCTTTGGAAGCTCTGGACTAAACTGGATCAATTCACTCCTAGTCACTGGCAGTTAATCAGTCTTTTGGACACGGAGACATGCTTCCTGGAATCAATCCAAACGCTTACCCAATCTCTTGCCAAATGATTTAAAACTGCCATATTGCTGTTTTGTTCTGTTCTGCTTTCAAACTGCAGCCCACCAGATGATTTTTCTTTTAAGTGCAACAGCTTTTATTGTCTCTAAAATATTTACCTAAAACAACATGGGCAAATGTGTGAATGGCAGGTGAGTGGAGAAGCAGACCGATAACTGGGAAGGAACCTCCCCATTGCCCCTGTCCCCATGACCCTTCCTGGAACGTGCAATTCCTCTCAGTCTCTTGCTTCATCTGTAAACAGTTCCTGTCCTGGCTGAGGTTTCCTCAGCAACCCTTCTGCCCACAAATGATAAAGAGTGGAACAGAACTTACAAAGTCATATCTAATTCAAAGATGCTCTGCTAGACGAAGTGACGCCCTGCCGTCCTCTTGTGCCCCCAGAAGGAGGCAGAAGAGCAGCCAGCTTCTCACATGCCCCTCAAATTGGCCATGGATCTAACCTGGGGGCAGAGAGAATGTGCTGGAGTCAGGGTGCTTTTATAGCCCTCTGAAGAAGTGACTGAAAAGAGGAGGCTGGGCAGACCAGTCAGCTGGCCTCACTGGGGCAGACGGGTCAGCTCAGAATGGGTCGTGGGAGGCTGGCACAAAATGGGCAGAAGCCATGCAGAGGCATTCAGTAAAGCTCCAGTCAAGCATCAGCACCAGTGGTAGAGAGTATGAGGGCAGTCTGGAAGGGCTGAATTTTGAAGCTATGTTGCCTGAGAAAACATAGAAATTGACAGAGCTCACCTAGGAGCAAGTACATTAAAGTTCACATTAGGCAGAAGAAACATTTCAGTCAGAAATAAAGGCTGATGGAAATAGTTAAAGAAATAGACATATACAAATATAAATATGTATATAATTGTGATATATGTAAGGCATGACTGAAATCATGTATAAAATTTAAGAGCTGTATGTCATTAATTATAAGATTATATATTATAAATATAAGATATAGGATATCATAAATTATAATTACCACAATTGTGAAAGAATTGTAATTATAAGATAATCATAAGATATATATATCACAGATTTTACATATATAAATAATTTTGTAATCATTTGGCCCATAAGCCCCAGGATGATGTAGATGTAAATATATATATGATTTATGATATATTGATATCAATATAGATATACCAGGGTTTGTGGGCTCCATGATTGAAATTTGAACTCATGAGCATTTAAAAAAATCTTCCCCAGATATTTACTCATCCAGTTGACTTTGATGTAACAGTTCTAACTTTATGCAAGGTTGGGCTTATCTGAAATGAAAGCAGTCTTGAGAATAGGCTCTTTGAAGAGCTGTACAGGCATGACATTTTTATAGACCAAAGTGAGCAGGAACAGCCATACTGATTCCTTAAAGCAGGGTTACCTTCCGTATGGAGCAAAGGGAAGCCTTGAGCCAGGGTGGTTAGCTGGTGCTAAGCTGTCAGTTGCTGACTGGCTGACCTAGGCCTTCATATTCTGGAAGAGCTGGACAAAGAAACTTGTGTTGGTTTGCTGACAGATGCATACAGATCTATCTATTATCTATATATCTACAGATGTATGCAGATCATCTCATTCTATTGCTTCCCTTTTTTCTGTCTTTCTTTTTTTCTTTCTTCCTTTCTTCCTTCTTTTTTTTTTAAGAAAAAGAAATACTATGAGCAGAAGAGTGGGGAGTGGCTGGCAGAGAGAGAGAGAAAAAGAGAGAATCCTAAGCATGCCCCACGCCCAGCACGGAGCCTGCCACGGGGCTACATCTCCAGCCCCTGAGATCATGACATGAGGCAAAATCAAGAGTCCAGTGCTTAGCCGGCTGAGACACCCAGGCACCCTTCCCACCTTTTTTTGCACACTCTTATTTTCTGACCTGACCTTGTACCTCAGGCTCTAATCTTGAGAGAATTCAGGCTAAGGCAACCATTGAGCCCTCAGCACGGGCTTCTTACTTACATGTGAAGATAAGTTCTTTCTGGAAGGACTCCTTAGCTTTTCCACCTCCCACACATCTATAAATAGACCTAAGTTCAGGTGGCCTCATTTTGGACAATCTTGTCTAAATTTGGGCCAGGCAAGAGTTCATTCCAAAAAAGGCTATGATTCAAAATGAAATACTGGTCATTATAAGCCCTTAAAAAATTGTGGACAAGGTAATTCAAGGGGGTGCTTGGCTTGCTCATTCAGTAGAGCATCTGACCATTGATTTTGGGGTCATGAATTGAAGCTCCATTTTGGATTTAGAGCTTACTTAAAAATAAATAAATAAATAAATAAATAAATAATTTTTTTTTAAAAAAAGTTGAGTCAACAACAAAGATGAGGGAAAGGGAAAAGGGAAGCTTTGCGTAAAACACCTAAAATGAAAGGGAAAATTTACCTCAGACTTAATAGATCTAGCTCATAGGTAGTATAGATTTTCAGTGCACTCTATTAATATAAAGCAGTTCCAAAAGAGCTCTAAAATTTTCCATAATGGAATTTCATTAATTTTAATTAAAATTCTTTTCAAATGTCTTGGGACTTTTGAAATTTGTATTGATTATTCCCCGCCAATGATTTCTAGATACCATCACCACTGAAAGCATCTTATCTATTTGGATTATGTTTGGAAAATACACAAGCAGCTACTCAGTGCCCCAGGCTGCACTGGCTTCAAATCCAACTGCAGCAGCTGTAGACAATTCCTGGGCACCAAGAATCATCCTACCTCAGGACATCATACTCTTTTTTGTGTGTGCCTCATTATTCCCTGGAGATACCCTCAGCTCACAAGTAGACATGGCCTACACATAAGGAGGTTTTGTGCTTCTAGAAGTATCCCCCCAAACTGTGCTTAAATGCCCAGCATCCTGTCCTTCAGAGGGATGGTTCCTCAGAGTGTTAGAGTGGTAACTACCCAATCCCACACCCACTGAGGGCTTCTGCCTTCTCACTCTCTAACTCAATCTTCTGGGCCCCTCGTAGTTGCTTTCTTATATCACTGCTCCCAGATACCTGTACCCATACGCTTGCCTCAGGCTCTGTTTGTGTGAGAACCCAAACTTAGACACATGGGGACAAATCAAGATCAGCAATTCCCTGAATTTTTGCACTGTTAAGGTAGTTTTAGCTTTTTATAACTAAAAAGCAAAAATCCATAGGAAAAACTAGTGTGGGGTGCCTGGGTGGTTCGGTAGGTTAAGTGACTGACTTGGGTCATGATCTCAGGGTCCTGAGATGAAGCCTGGAGTCCTGCTCCTCATTCATCGGGGACTCTGCTTGTCCCTCTGATCCTCCCCTCCCCCAGAATGCTCTCTCACCCACTCACTTTTTCAAATTAATTAATTAGCTAATTAATTAATCTTAAAAAAAACTACTGTTGGCAATGTAGACAGTAGTTTCTCATTAACAGTGCATAGTCTACTAATGGTGTTGAATCAGAAAATGATAGTAAAGTCTTGAGGTTTAGTATCATGTGTTTAGTTATAGGCAAATCTTACCCAATGATCCTAAAGAGATTTGTCTTCCTTGGAACATATGGCATCACAAGGGATAGATTACTGTTCTGTGTTTGCAGCTTTGTAGATTATAGCCAAGATGAGAAGAAAATAATTTAGTAGCTGTTTATATGGCTTATAGTGCTTGAATATAGAAAACCGAGGATAATATATAGGGTAAATATATTTGAACTTGAAAATAGAAGAAAAGGTAGTAGGTGAAGAGTAAAGTATGAATTCTGTGGAGAGACTAATGCATGCAGTTTAAGCAGTGATCATGACATTATAAACAAGAGCTTTATAAGACAGATCTGGAGATTTCTTTAGTCCTCTGGTCTAGTCTACCATGCTTGGAACCTTGTTCTTGTGCCTGGGTGCTTCTGTGACTTATGAAGCTGCTAAGATAGAGCCATCCACTTGATAAGGAAACTTGGAATCAAGTTAAACAAAAATATCAAACAGGATGACATCAGGGGCATATAATCTGCTCCCTACTCTCCCGTCCTTGATGTGTAGTCTTTGTTTTCCTGCCCAGAAGACGGCTGCTCCATCTCTAGGCATTGTGACTATGTTTCAGTCAGTAAAAGTGTGCAGGAATGCTGAAATGAAAAATACATGCACTAGCTCAATCTATCCCTTTTTAAATGGGGAGAAACAAGCTTTTCTCTTCGGTCCACCTAATAGTTATTTTCTTAAATCTCATTGGTCGCAACTGAGGACTATAGGAAAGAGTTGCCTGCAAGTTCTACATGCACAATTCAAATTAAACCTCAAGACTTTACTATGAGTTCTGGCTCAATCTGTAAGCATGTGCGAGGAAGGAGGTGTTGTGAACTGGACTTTTGGTTGCCATGCACTAAATCAGAATTCTGGTAAAAAGGAAAAGTTTGGGAACTAGCCTTAAGTGCTACAGTGAGAAACTGGCGAAAAACTGAGAAATTCAACTTAAAAAATGAAGAATAAGAGAGCATGATATCTCAAAGTATCAGGAGCAGTTGAGACTTATGTGGATAGCTTTTCATTCACTGGCTTTTCATTCAAAGTCTTGCCTGTCTTTAGTATCTGTCCTTCCCTTTATGTCCCAGCTTCTAGCCCTACTTCAGGAAAGGAAAAGCAGAATAAGTTGGAAATAAAGGGAGAATAAATGTAGGAATAACTTTAGAAAAGATGCTTGACTAGCCCCACCTACGTATATTGGTTTGGGGCTATCATTTGTTGTTCATACCCATGATCACCCAACAGTAGGCTGAGCTATAAGCTCTTGAGCATCTATTATAAGACAAAGCTATAACTGCCCCAGTTTTGTGACTAAGAAATTAAGACTTATAGAGGATAAGCCCCTTGGTAATACAAGAAGTAAATAGTGAGTCTGGGATTTGAACTAGCATCTGAAGTATTTCCAACACTCCAGCAGTGCTTATATTAATCACCTTGTGCCCAAAGCTCTGAACTGGGCATTTTAGGTAGCTTGAGAGCTGCAACGTTGTTACTGTGAGTTTCCTGTGCCAAAAGAACATTTCTAAAACCCATGTTTCTTAACCCGTGGTCTTTGTATTAATTTCATTATTTAGAAGAAAACATAAACATTTTGTATATACCTATGATAAAACTAAAGATGTAAATGAAGTTAACACATTTCTTTCCTTTTGATATGAATTTAATCAGCTTTACCTCTTCACACTCATTCTGACCAGAAAGGCCTTACAATTATATATTGTTATCTAATTCAAAATGGAGAATGAAAGTATTGTTATCTAATCAATGCAATTTATTTCATTGAAAATATAGTCTTTTAAAACTTGAGACTCCTGGCAAAAATAATAAAGACAGTGTGGGCAGTAAGAAGTTTGGGAGCATCATATCAATTAAACATGAAATTCTATTGAGGCAACGTGAGTCATTCAGGGGTTTATCTATCTTTTCTCTTTTTTTCCCCCCTTTTCTTTACTTGTTTTTTTTTTTTTTTTGTTCCAAGTTCTCTATTCCCTGTCAACATCCTTCACTGGCCTTCTGGAGCTGTGCCCAGTTCACCTCTATCGTAACAGGAATTTGACTGGTGGTAGCAATCAATTTCAATCCGGGGCCATCTTGCTCTCCCTCGTTCCCTGCAGACACAGAGCATCTGCTGCCTGGTTTTCTGAAACAATTTAATATATATTTTTCAAAGAAGCCAGCAATGTAGAAGCCAGGCATGCTGACTGTGGGAACAGGAAACACAACAGGTAGTAATGAAATAGCATTTTTCCTCCATCCAACTGCGCACACGTGATTGTCATCCATCTGTGATGTAGCTGAGACTGTTTTGTTCCCACAGTGAAAATCTGTGTAAGAAGTGACCCCACATATATACTGATGAGGAATGTGTGCCTCCAGGGGCCGCTTCATGTGGCATGAAGACCGTGGTTTGCTTTCACCTTTTTCAAACTCAGGTTTCAGGTTTCAGTACCCACAGTTAGGCTGATATCAATCTTTAGGCAGATAGCCTTTGGAAAATGGGTTTGGTATTTCCTGGTCTAAAGTGGAAGAGCCTACTGAGAATCAAACAACTTAGCAGAGATGGAGTTAATGTGGGAAGGGTGTTAAAGGCCTTGGAATTTGACTTTTTTTTTTTTTTTTCCACTTCGATTGGTTGCAGAAGCTAAATAAAAAAAATAAAATAAGTGCATCTTGGTTCTTTCCACAGTTTGGCGACCGTGGCCATTGCTGCTATAAACATTGGGGTACAGATGGCCCTTCTTTTCACTATATCTGTATTTTTGGGGCAAATACCCAGTAGTGCAATTGCAGGGTCATAGAGAAACTCTATTTTTAATTTCTTGAGGAATCTCCACACTGTTCTCCAAAGTGGCTGCACCAACTTGCATTCCCACCAACAGTGTAAGAGGGTTCCCCTTTCTCCACATCCTCTCCAACACTTGTTGTTTCCTGTCTTGCTAATTTTGGCCATTCTAACTGGTATAAGGTGGTATCTCAATGTGGTTTTAATTTGAATCTCCCTAATGGCTAGTGATGATGAACATTTTTTCATGTGTCTGATAGCCATTTGTATGTCTTCATTGGAGAAGTGTCTGTTCATATCTTCTGCCCATTTTTTGATATGATTATCTGTTTTGTGTGTGTTGAGTTTGAGAAGTTCTTTATAGATCCTGGATATCAACCTTTTGTCTGTACTGTCATTTGCAAATATCTTCTCCCATTCTGTGGGTTGCCTCTTTGTTTTGTTGACTGTTTCCTTTGCTGTGCAGAAGCTTTTGATCTTGATGAAGTCCCAAAAGTTCATTTTCGTTTTTGTTTCCTTTGCCTTCGGAGACATATCTTGAAAGAAGTTGCTGTGGCTGATATCAAAGTGGTTACTGCCTATGTTCTCCTCTAGGATTCTGATGGATTCCTGTCTCACATTGAGGTCTTTTATCCATTTCGAGTTTATCTTTGTGTACGGTGTAAGAGAATGGTTGAGTTTCATTCTTCTACGTATAGCTGTCCAATTTTCCCAGCACCATTTATTGAAGAGACTCTCTTTTTTCCACTGGATGTTTTTTCCTGCTTTGTCAAAGATTACTTGACCATAGAGTTGAGGGTCCATATCTGGGCTCTCTACTCTGTTCCACTGGTCTATGTGTCTGTTTTTATGCCATTATCATGTTGTCTTGGTGATCACAGCTTTGTAGTAAAGCTTGAAATCAGGTAACGTGATGCTGCGTTTTATTTTTGTTTTTCAACATTTCCTTAGCAACGGGCGAATGGATAAGGAAGATGTGGTCCATATACACTATGGAGTATTATACCTCCATCAGAAAGGATGAATACCCACCTTTTGTAGCAACATGGACGGGACTGGAAGAGATTATGCTGAGTGAAGTAAGTCAAGCAGAGAGAGTCAGTTACCATATGGTTTCACTTATTTGCAGAGCATAACAAATAACATGGAGGACATGGGGAAATGGAGAGGAGAAGGGAGTTGAGGGAAATTGGAAGGGGAGGTGAACCATGAGAGACTATGGACTCTGAAAAACAACCTGAGGGTTTTGAAGGGGCGGGGGGTGGAAATTGGGGGAGCCAGGTGATGGGTATTAAGGAGGGCACATATTGCATGGAGCACTGGGTGTGGTGCAAAAACAATGAATACTGTTATGCTGAAAAAAAATAAAATAAAATAAAATAAAATAAAATAAAATAAAATAAAATAAAATAAAATGGGTGTTATACGCAACTAACGAATTGTTGAACACTACATCAAAAACTAATGATGTACTATCTGTTGGCTCATTGAACATAGTAATAAAATAAATATCTGAATAAATAGATTGGAATTCTAGGATTTTGAAGCCAAAAGGCTCCCTAGAGGTCTCTACACTCTCTTATTATAACTGATTCAGAGACCCAGGGAGGAAAAGTGAGCCAAGACCATAGAGCTATTCAGTGTCTGCACCAGCTTCTGCCCAGTGCAGGTCATAGGTCAGAGGTGACACAGGAAATGGGGGAGCAAGTCATTTCTTAGAGAAGGTACAAGGTGACCAGTTTAGGCATCACTAAAAGTGGAGAAAATGATTGGTAAAAATTTGGAAAGATCCAGAAAGGTCATTTAGTTCAGTCTTTACCTTTATCATCCCCTAACAGTTTATTGTTGTCTGTAATTGTTTAACTAAATTTTTAATTTTGAAATAATTATAGATATGCAGTTGTAAGAAATAATACATCGAGATCCTATTGTATCCTTTGCCTAATTCCCCCCAATGGTAACATCTTGCAAAACTTTCATACAATATCACAACCAGGGCATTGCTATTGGCACGGTGAAGATAAAGAACAGTTCCATCACTGTGAGGATCCATCCCATTGCCCTTTTATAGACACACACCTCCCTCTCTACCCCCAACTCCATCTCTGCCACTAACCCTTGGCAACCACCAATCTGTTCCTTATCTGTACAGCCTTGCCACTTCAAGATAAGCAGATCAAAAAGTATATAAATAAAATCATGAAATTCTGAAATTTGGGGATTCACTTTTTCTACTCAGCATCATTGCCTCAAAATTCAACCAAGTTGTTGCATGTATCAGTAGTTCATTTCTTTTTATTGCTGAACACTTAGTGCAAAGTATCAATGTACCACAGTCCATTTAACTGTTTATCTATTGAAGGGCATCTGGGTTGTTTTCAGTTTCTGGAATTTATGAATATCTGCTATGAACATTTGTGTGTCTGGTTTTTTGTGAACATGTTTTTATTCCTTTGGGATCAATGTCCAGGAATGCAATTGCTGGGCCATATAGTAGTGGCATGTTTAGTTTTAAAAGAAACTGTAAACTCTTTTCCAGAAAGTGTACCATTTTACATTCCCACAAATAACGCACTAGTGATCCAGTTTCTCTGCATCTTCACCAACATTTAATGTTGTCATCAATTTTACTAGCCATTCCAGTAGGTGTGTAGTGATATCTCATTGTGGTTTTAATTTAATTTCCCTAAAGCTAATGATATTGTACATATTTTCTTGGCTTATTTGCTATCTTTATATCCTTTGGGGAGAAATGTCTATTCATAATATTTTATCATTTTTATTGAATTTGTTTTGTTTGTTTTACTGCTGAGTTTGGAGAGTTCTTTATGTATTCTAGATAATAGTCCTTTGTCAGATATATGATTGGCGAATATTTTCTGCCAGTCTGTTATCTTGTCTTTATATCCACCTCCCAGAGTCTTTTGCAGAACAAAAGTTTTAAGTTTTGATGGAATCCAATTTATAGCATTTTCCTTTAGTGTCCTATGCTTTTGGCATCAGACTTAACACTTTCTTCCTTTTTTTTTTTTTTTTAAGATTTTATTTATTTATTTGACAGACAGATCACAAGTAGGCAGAGAGGCAGGCAGAGAGAGAAGAGGAAGCAGGCTCCCCGCCGAGCAGAGAGCCCGACGCGGGGCTCGATCCCAGGACCCTGGAATCATGACCCGAGCCGAAGGCAGAGGCCTTAACCCACTGAGCCACCCAGGTGCCCCTTAACTCTTTCTTGATCCAGTCCTTTTCTAGTCTTATGTCCCAAAGATTATCTCCTGTGTTTTTTTCCTATAGTTTCACATTTACATTTAAGACCACAATCCATTCTGAGTTAATTTTCATATCAGATGTGAGGTTTAGGTCAATGTTTTTGTTTTGTTTTGGGTTTGGGGTTGTTGTTTGGTGTTTTATTTGTTTTTATTTTTGTTTTCATTATTTATTATTTATTTATATATTTTCCTATGGAATCTGATTGTTTCAGCATCATTTGTTGAAAAGGCTATTCTTTGTCTATTGAATTGTTTTTGCACTTTTGCAAAAAGTCAGTCAGACATATTCATGTGCATCTATCTCTGAGTTCTCTATTCTATTCCATTGGTCTATCTCTCCATTTCTCTGTCATCACTACACACTCTTGATTTCCACAGCTATATAATGAATCTTCACATCAGGTACAATGATTCTTCTCACTTTGTTATTTTTTTAATAGTGTTTTAACTGTTATAGGGTCTGTTCCTTTCAAATAAATTTTATAATAGACCTATGTATTTCTACAAAAAAGTCTTGCTGGAATTTTGGTGGGAATTGCTTTAAACCTATAGATCAATTTGGGGAAAATAAACATCATTACTATGCTGAGTCTTGCAAGTTATGAACACAGTATGCCTCTCCACTTATTTAGATGTACTTTGATGTTTTCTAAGTTGGCATTTTGTAATTTTTGTCATAAAGATTCTGTACATGTTTTAAGCTCATACCTATATAAATATTTTACTTTCTTTGGTGGTTGTAAATGGAATACGGGCTTCCACATGATCTTTGTTAGTATATAGAAATGCTGTTGATTTTTCTGTGTTGATCATGTATCCTGAAAATTTACTGACCTCATTTCTTAGTTTTAGGAGATTTTGGAAGATTCCTTATGATTCTACATAGAGAATGATTTTGTCTGCAAATAAAGGCAGTTTTATTTGTTCCTTCCCAATATACTTACCTTTTATTTCCTTTTCTGTCTTTATTTCAGTTGCCAGAATATTCAATATCTTATTGAACGGGAATGGTAAGAGTGGACATCCTTGCCTTATTCCTAATATTAGAGAACAATTTAGCTGCTCACCCTTAAATATTATGTGCTGTAAAATTTTTATAGTTGCTCTATATCCAGTCGAAATGTTCCTCCGCTTCTAACTTGTTAACAGTTTTTATCATAAATGGGTATCAGATTCTGTGACGTGCTTTTCCTGTCAATCAATATGATCGTATTTTTTTCCCTTTATCTGCTTACTATACTAGTTTACATCTAGTGATTTTCAAATGTTAAACTAAACTTACATACCTAGAATAATTTCCAATTGGTCATGGTATATAATTCTTATATATTACTGGATTTTATTTGCTAGTATCTTGTTGAGGACTTTGGCTTCTAAGTTTATGAGAGATATTGGTTTTTTTAGTCTTCTTTTTTCTATTGTCTTTTTGTGCTTTTGGTGGTGGAGCAATGCTGACCTCAAAATGAGTTAGGGAGTATAACCTCTTCTTTTATTTTCTGGAAGACATGATGCAAAATTCATCTTAATTCTTTAAATGTTTGAGAGAAATCTCCTTTGAAACCATCTGGTCCTAGAGATTTCTTCTCAGGAGATTTTTAGTTATAGATTAAACTTCTTTGATTAGTATAGACTAATCAAATTATTTCCTTTTGCTTGAGTTTTGTTAGTTTGTGGTTTTTTGAAGAATTGTTCCATTTCCTCTAAGCTTTCAAATTTATAAACATAAAGTTATTTATCGTATTCTTTTTTAATGGCTACAAGATATGTAGTGATCACCCTTATTTTATTCTTGATATCAGTGATTTGTATCTTTTTGTATTTGTATAAAATGCAAAATAATTTCTCTTTTTGCATATGTCAGTCTTGGGGGAAGTTTAACAATCGTATTTATTTTTTCAAGAACCAGCTTCTTTTACTTCATTGATTTGTCCTATTGTTTCTTGTTTTCAAGTTCATTGATAACCTCCCTTATTATTTCCTTCCATCTGCTTACTTTGGATTTAATTTTTTCTGTTTTTTTCCCCTAGATTTTAAGTAGTAATTTAGATTTTTATTTTAGATCTTCCCTCTTTTCTAAATTGTACACTTAGTACTATGACATTTCCTCTCAGTACACTTAAATGTTCTCATATATTTTGATATGTTGTATTTTCATATTCATTTAATTATATGTATATTTTTATTTTCTTTCAGGCTTCTTTGACATAGGAATTATTTAGGAGCATTTTGTTTACAATCTAAGTGTTTAAAGATTCTTCTATCAGCTTTCTATTATTGATTTCTAGCTTGATTTTACTTTTGTCAGAGGACATACAGTGTACAACTTCAATTATTTGAAATCTGTTGAGGTTTGTTTTATGGCCCAGGAAATGGTCTATCATGGGAAATAGTTTATGAATGCTTTAAAAAAAAAGTCTATTTTTCTGTTATCAGGTGGAGTATTCTATATATGTCATTTACATCCCGTTAGTCGATTATGTTGTTAAGTTCTTTCTGTATCCTTGTGGATTTTCTGTCTAGTAGTTTTGTTGGTTGTTAGGTGTGGGGGAATGTTGTAACTATGAATTTTATTTCACTTTAATCCTAAATGATAGTCTTGATGGGTATTGAATTCATAGTTGACAGTTATTTCCTTTTAACACTTGAAAGATACGCCATTTCTGTCCAGCTGCTAAATTTTCAGATTATAAATCCACTGTCATTTGAACTTGTATTTCATGTAAGTAATATGCTATTTCTCTCTGGTTATTTCAAGGCTCTTTGTTTTAATCTTCAGTTTTCAGAAGTTTAATTTTCATATGTCTTGTTACAGATTTCTTTATGTTTTTCCTATTTGGGGTTTGTTCAGTTTTTTGAATCTATGATTTTACCCAAATTTGGAAATTTTCACCTATTATTTAACTGAATACTCTCTCAGCCCCCTTTTCTCTTATCCTTCTAAGACTCCAATGATATGAATGTTGGATCTTTCATTGTTGTCTCACAGGTTATTAAGTCGTGGTTCTTTATTTATTTTTTTTAATCTATTTTCTTTCTGTGGTTTGGATTGGGTAAAATGTATTGATTTCTCCTCAGATTCACCAATTCTATCTTCTGTCATTTTTACTATTGAAACTATCCAGAGAGGATTTTAAAAATTTCTGTTAGGGTACTCTTTGGTTCTATAATTTTGTTCTTTTTTTTTTTTTTTTTTAATTTTCATTTCTTTCTTGAGACTTTCCATACATTCATTTATTTCCAGAGAATTTGTAATTGCTTATTGAATCATTTTTATAACTGTTCCTTTAAAATTCTTATTGGGTACTTTGAATATCAAATTCATTTTAATGTTAATGTCAGTTGATTGTCTTTTCATATTCAGGTTGTGATTTTTTTGGTTCATGGTATAGTGGAAGAGGTTTTATTATATCCAGGAAATTTTAGCTATTATGTGAGGAGACCCTGGACACTATTTAAAATTTTGTCAGGCAGTTTCCTATTTAGATTTATCATGCAGATCCTATCATACATTTTTGGACTGTGGTTTCCATTGACAATCTTATTTTCAGAGACTTTGCAGTGAATGCCATTTTGGTTTAACTCATGCCACTGGGATTCCCACTGATCTCTGCCAGTTTCCCCATTCCAGGCTACCCTAAGTTGGGGAGGGGAATCTCCAGCCCACATAGATGAAGAGTGTCCTGGGATCTTCCCTGTTGGTTAGTACTTTCAGCTCTGTGGTATCTCTGGATGGGGGTGGAGATTTCCAGGCCCAGACAGCAGGGAAGGAGTGTACTCCACAGATGGGGCTTCTCATGGCATGATTCCCCTTATCGTTGCTTTTTCTTTTCTTTTCTTTTCTTTTCTTTCTTTTTATTTAATTTCAACTTAGACAAATTTCTGTTTTTTCTTTTGTACACATCACATTTTACTACCAAAGTTTCTCACTGGATTTGAGTTTTAACATGAGATGTACAAAAATTAATACCATATTAATGAACTATTCAGCATGACTTGGGCATCAAAAAGAATCTGAGAGTTTATTTTTTATGTTGTAACAAGATTTTGAACCACAGAGACACATTCATTTTTAGACATTATCCAAGAAGAGATCCAATAAAAATTCTTGCAAGGGAGGTATTATGAAATTAGCTATAGTTTCATTGAGTATATATTATTAATTTAGGAGTGACAAATTCTTCCAGCAAATTAGGTTTACTAACATACAAATCCAAGATGTTTGTATTTTAAGATAACTATGGGGAAATTATTTTTTGAGCATTATAGAAAGCAATTCATTAATATTAGATGAAGATTTAAGGTTATTACTGACTATAACAGTGTTGAGCCAGGGTGAATAAGCCTGCTCAGATTTTGCATGTATTTATACATCCTACAAAGGATCTGAGCACTAATTAGAAGTTAGGCATTGTATTCGGTGCTTTGGAGAATTCAGAGATCAATAAGATTATAGTCCCTTTACATTTCAGAGCCAACCTTTCTAGCTGTATCTCCTGTCACTTCTGATAATGTCTACACCTCAGTCACACCACACTCAAGGTACACTGGTTCCCAATCTATCCATATTTTCACCGTTACAGGTTTCGAATCAGGTTGTTCTTTTTCTTTTTCCCCACCTCCTCCACTTCCTCCTCATCCTCCTTTTTTTTCTATGAATGCCTTTCCTTTCCTATTTTGCTTAGCAGATTCTTTACCCAACTCAAATGTCACTGCCTCTGGGAAGATTCTCAGCCTCCTTAAGGAGATTTAATTACTACTTTGGAATTTTTCATATCTCTATATTAGCAGGTGTAGCATTTATTATAGTCTATTGAACAATCTTTCCTTGTTAATTGAGGAGTGTTTTAAATTGGGGGACTGTCTTATTCCTCTGCCTATCTTTAGTGCCTAGCCCAGGGGAAACAAAGGGAAGTCTCCCACCATATTTCATTCATTCATTTACTCCTTTCATGCATTTATACAACAAATGATTTTCAGAGCCACCAAATTTGGTTACATGTTGAACACAACACAGTTATTGGGGTACCATTTACATAATCTATAATGTACTTCAGTGTTCTGGTACAGCCACATGGTAAGCTCTCTTTATTGAATACCTACAGGTACTGTCCAGGAATACAGCATAAGCAAAACACCAAATGTGTCTTAATGAATGACTTAGTTATGCTTAGTTATGCTTTATATGCTTTATAGTTATGCTTTATACCTGGGGCTTTAAAAGATCCCAAAAGATGTGGAAATGACACAAATAAATGGGAGAGTGCACCATGCTCATGGATTAAAAGAATTAATATTGTTAAAATGTTGATACTATTCAAAACAATGCATAGATTCAGTGCAATCCCTGTCAAAATACTAATAGCATTTTTTCACAGAACTAGAAAAAATTATCCTAAAATTTGTAGGGAATAAAAACAACAACAACAACAACAAAAACCTCAAATAGCTAGAACAATCTTGAGAAATTAAAACAAAACCAGAAGTATCACAATCCCAGATTTTATAATATATTACAAAGCTATAGTAAACAAAACAGTATGGTACTTGCACAAAAATAGACATTATAGATCAATGGAACAGGATAGAGAGCCCAAAGGTAAACCTATACCTATATGGTTAGTCAATCTATACAGAGAAGGCAAAAATATACAATGGAGAAAGGATAGTTTTTTCAATAAATGCTGTGGGGAAAACTGGACAGCTACATGCAAAAGAATGAAACTGGACCACTTTCTTACACCATATACAAAAGTAACACCAAAATGCATTAAAAATCTAAATGTGAGACCTGAAACCATAAAACTCCTAAAAGAAACTAGATATTACCCTTAACAACATATTTATGGATGTATCTCCTGAGGCAAAGGAACACAAGAAAATAAACTATTGGGAATTATATTAAAATTAAAAGCTTTTGCACAGAAAAAGGAACCATCAACAAACACAAAGGTAACCTAGTGAATGGGAGAAGATATTTTCAAATGATATAACTGATAAAGCTTAATATCCAAAGTGTATAAAGAACTTATACAACTCAACACCAAAACCCAAATTATCCAATTAAAAAAATGGGCAGGGGACCTGACTAGCCATTTCCCAAAAAAGACATGCAGATGGCCAACAGACATATGAAAAAATGCTCACTATCACTAATCATCAGGGAACTGCAAATCAAAACCACAATTATTATTATTATTTTTACGCTAGTCAGAATGGCTGGTATCAAAACAGCAAGAAATAACATATGAGAGAAGATGTGGAGAAAAGGGAACTCTTGTGCACTGTTGATGGTAATGTAAATTGGTGCAACCACTGTAGAAAACAGTATGAAGCTTTCTTTAAAAATAGCAATAATAATGCCATATGATCCAATAATTCCAGTACTGGGTATTTACCCAAAGAAAACAAAAGCATTAATTTGAGATTTATGCACCCCTATGTTTTTAAAGCATTATTTGCAATAGCCAAGATACAGAAGCAACACAAATGTCCATCAATGGATGGATAAAGAAGATGTGATATATCAATATCTATCTATATCTGTATCTATATCTATCTATAGATATATAATGGAATATTACTCAACCATAGAAAAAAGAATGAGTTCTTGCCATTTGTGATAACATGGATAGAACTAGAGGGTATTATGTAAGTGAAGTAAGACAGAGGAAGACAAATACCATGTGATCTCACTTCTATGTGGAATCTAAAAAACAAAGCAAAGAAAGATAGAAAAAGAAGACTGTTAAAATTACAGAGAACAAACTTGTGGTTGCCAGAGGGGCAGTAGATCGGGGAATGGGCAAAATATATCAAAGGAATTAAGGGATACAAACTTCCAGTTGTAAAATAAGTCAGTCATGGAGATGAAAAGTACAGGGAGCATAAGGAATATAGTCAATAATATTGTAATAATGTTTGGTGACAGATGGTGACTAGACTTACCATAGTGAGCACTGAGTAATGGACAGAATCGTCAAATCAATATGTTGTCCACCTGAAACTAATATAACACTGTATGTTAATTATACTTCAGTAAAAAAAGAAAAAAAAAACCCTTTCTGTAGTAATATTCTGAACAGATGGTGCCCACTTGATGATAATCTAAATAAGCCATTAAAAGTCATCTTTCTGGCTTGAACTTGTGTCAGTTCAGTGTGAAAATACTATCTCATGCATTGCGGGTATTGTCAAATAAATGATAATGACTTATGTTTTCTAGAATAAAAAATTGAATTAATGATTTGGTTCCTCTAGCTCCTACATGCAGGTTTCTTCTTATTTTATATTTCTTAAAAGTTACTCTCTCATTTGTAGAGAACTGAAGGGTAAACTGATAAAAATACAAATGTGGCTGATCAGAACCAACAGAATGCATGGCCTGTCCTTCCACTGTGTATTGTAGGACTAGGCCAATTACATTTTCAGCACATTGCATTGCCATTCATTATTTTGAATATGAAATTGAAATGAATTATTAGTTTCAAAACAGAACACACAAGTAATCACAAATACGTATTTACCTATCCACATCTTTACATGATTTGTTTTCTTAAAAATTACCCTTTGCACTAAATAATACACATATACACAAAGCCTCTTGTGGTCTTTTTCAAGATCAGTAATTAGTTTCCAATTCTAACAGGAGCCCTAGAGGCTCCTTTTGATTTAATTTTATTAATTTAATTTTCTTCAACAGCAACACATTTGAAAGAAAAAGGCATTAATTAGACGTTTTCACCAGGCACAGAGTAGCAAACAGGCCCAAACTACAGCTGAAGAAATGATGCTTTGCCTCCTATTCAGGGGCTGACTTAGGCATTGTGGGACCTGAAACTTACATGATTTCAGACATTCTCTTTAAGAAAAATCATACAAAGTTAGACACAAACATGAATATTTAGGATGAGAAAAGAAATCATAACAAAATATAATTTTTAAAAAACTGACAAGGACGCCTGAATGGCTCAGTGGGTTAAGCCTCTGCCTTCAGCTCAGGTCATGGTCTCAGGGTCCTGGGGTCAAGGCCCACATCGGGCTCTCTGCTCAGCAGGGCACCTGCTTCCCCCTCTCTCTCTGCCTGTCTCTCTGCCTACTTGTGATTTCTCTCTGTTTGTCAAATAAATAAATAAAATCTTTAAAAATAAATAAATAAAAATTAAAAACTGACAAATATCACAACAAAAACAACAGAGCAAAACCCACCCAATATTATCTTCCCGACCTTTATCTATAATGCCCCAACATTTTTTTAATCATACAATATCTAATATTCTTTTTTTTATTGTGTATGTTAGTCACCATACAGTACATCATTAGTTTTTGTTGTAGTGTTCCATGATTCATTGTTTGCATATAACACCTAGTGCTCCATGCAATCCATGCCCTCCTTAATACCCATCACCAGGCTCACCCATCACTCCCTACCCCTACCCTCTAAAGCCCTCAGTTTCTTTTCAGGCATCCATAGTCTCCCATGGTTCACCTCCAACTCTGATTTTTCCCCCTTCATTTTTCCCTTCTTTCTCCTAATGTCCTTCATGCCATTCCTTCTGTTCCACAAATAAGTGAAACCCTATGATAATTGACTTTCCCTGTTTGACTTATTTCACTTAGCATAATCTCCTCCAGACCCATCCATGCTGATGCAAAAGTTGGCGCTCCATTCTTTTTGATGGCTACGTAATATTCCATTGAGTATATGGACCACATCTTCTTTATCCATTCGTCTGTTGAAGGGCATCTTGGCTCTTTCCACGGTTTGGCAATTTGTGGCCATTGCTGCTATGAACACTGGGTTGCATACGGCCCTTCTTTTCGCTACATCTGTATCTTTGGAGTAAATACCCAGTTCTGCAATTGCTGGGTCAGAGGGTAGCTCTATGTTAAATTTTTTTGTGGAAACTCCACACTGTTTTCTGAAGTGGCTGCACCAAATTGCATTCCCACCAACAGTGTAAGAGGGTTCCCCTTTCTCCACAACTTCTCCAACATTTGTTGTTTCTTGCCTTGTCAATTTTTGCTATTCTAACTGGTGTAAGGTGGTATCTCAATATGGTTTTGATTTGAATTTCCCTGATGGCTAATGATGATGAACACTTTTTCATGTGTCTGTTAGCCATTTGAATGTCTTCTTTGGAGAAGTGTCTGCTCATGTCTTCTGCTCATTTTGATTATTTCTTTTTTGGGGGTTGAGTTTGAGAAGTTCTTTATAGATCTTGGCTATCAGCCCTTTGTCTGTAGTGTCATTTGCAAAGACCTTCTCCCATTCTGTGGGTTGCCTCCTCGTTTTGTTGACTGTTTCCTTTGCTGTGCAGAAGCTTTTGATCTTGATGAAATCCCAAGAGTTCATTTTTGCTTTTGTTTCCCTTGCCTTTGGAGACAGGTCTTGAAAGAAGTTGCTGTGGCCGATGTTGAAGAGGTTACTGCCTATGTTCTCCTCTAGGATTTTGATGGATTCCTGTCTTAAATTGAGGTCTTTCGTCCATTTTGAGTTTATCTTTGTGCATGGTGTAAGAGAATGGTCAAGTTTCATTCCTCTGTATATAGCTGTCCAATTTTCCCAGCACCATTTATTGAAGAGACTCTCTTTTTTCCACTGGATATTTTTTCCTGCTTTGTCAAAGATTAGTTGACCATAGAGTTGAGAGTCCATGTCTGGCCTCTCTATTCTGTTCCATTGGTCTATGTGTCTGTTTTTGGGCCAGTACCATACTATCTTTATGATCACAGCTTTGTCATATAGCTTGAAATCAGACAACGTGATGTCTCCAGCTTTGTTTTTCTTTTTTACATTTCCTTGGCAATTCAGGGTCTTTTCTGGTTCCATATAAATTTTAAGATTGTTTGTTCCAACATTTTGAAAAATGCCATTGGTATTTTGATTGAGATGGCATTGAAAGTATAGATTGCTCTGGGTAGCATAGACATTTTAACAATGTTTATTCTTCGGATCCATGAGCATGGAATGTTTTTCCATCTTTTTATGTCTTCTTCAATTTCTTTCATGAGTGTTATGTAGTTCCTAGAGTATGATATTTTATCTCTTTGGTTAGGTTTTTCCAAGGTATCTTATGGTTTTTGGTGCTATTGTAAATGGAATTAAGTCTCTAATTTCTCTTTCTACAGTTTCATTATTAGTGTATAAGAAAGCAACTGTTTTCTGTGCATTATTTTGTATCCTGCCACATTGTTGAATTGCCATATGAGTTCTAGTAATTTGGGGATGGAGACTTTTGGGTTTTCCATATGAAGCTTCATGTCATCTGCAAAGAAAGAGAGTTTGACTTTTTCTTTGTCAATTTGAATACCTTTTATTTCTTTTTGTTGTGTGATTGCTGTTGCTAGGACTTCTAGTACTATGTTGAACAATAGTGGTGAGAGTGGGCATCCTTGTCATGTTCCTGATCTCAGTGGGAAGACTCTCATCCTTAAGAAAGATATTTGCTGTGCATTTTTCATAGATGGATTTTATGAGGTTGAGGAATGTTCCCTCTATCCCTATACTCTGAAGAGTTTTAATCAGGAAAGGATGCTATATTTTGTCAAATGCTTTTTCTGCATCAATTGAGGGGACCATATAGTTCTTGTCTCTTCTCTTATTTATGTGTTCTATCACATTGATTGATTTGTGAATGTTAAACCACTCTTGCATCCCAGGGATAAATCCCACCTAGTCCTAAAGGTTAATCCTTTTAATGTCCTGCTGGATCCTATCAGCTAGGATCTTGTTGAAAATTTTGGCACCCTTTTTCATCAGGGATATTTGTCTGAAATTCTCCTTTTTGATGGGGTCTTTGGTTTTGGGATAAAGGTAATGTTGGCCTCATAGAAGGAGTCTGGAAGTTTTCCTTCTGTTTCTATTTTTTGAAACAGTTTCAGTAGAATAGGTGTTATTTATTCTTTGAATGTTTGGTAGAATTCCCCAAGGGATCCATCAGGTCCTGGACTCTTGTTTCTTGGGAGGTTTTTGAAGTAACTGCTCCAATTTTGTTACTGGTTATGGGTTTATTCAGGTTGTCAGTTTCTTGCTGTTTCAGTCTTGGTAGTTTATAGGTTTCCAGGAATGCATCCATTTCTTCTAGGTTGCTTAATTTATTGTCATACAGCTGTTGATAATAATTTCTGATAAGTATGTTTATTCCCTTGGTGTTTGATGTGCTCTCTACCATCTCGTTCATAATTTTATTAATTTGGGTCCTTTCTCTTTTCTTTTGGGTAAGTCTGGCCAGTGGTTTATTGATCTTATTAATTCTTTCAAAGAACCAGCTTCTAGTTTCATTATATGTTCTACTGTATTTCTGGTTTCTGATTCATTAATATCTGCTCTAATCTTAATTATGTCCCTTCTATTTCATGGGTTAGGTTTAATCTGTTGTTGATTTTCCAGATCTTTAAGGTGTAAAGGTAATTTGTGTATTCGGGATTTTTCTATTTTGAGTGAGGCTTTGATGGCTATATATTTCCCCCTTAGAACTGCCTTTGTCATATCCCATAGGTTTTGGATCGATATGTCTTCATTCTCATTGGTTTCCATGAATTGAGTAAGTTCTTTGATTTCCTGAATGACCCAAACATTCTTGAGCAGGATGGTCTTTAGCTTTCTAGTGTTTGAATTTCTTCCAAACTTTTTCTTGTGATTGAGTTCCAGTTTCAAAGCATTGTGGTCTGAGAATATGCAGGGAATAATCTCAGTCTTTTGGTATCGGTTGAGACCTGATCTGTGACCCAGTATGTGGTCTATTCTGGAGAAAGGTCCATGCCTGCTTGAGAAGGATGAGTATTTTGTTGTTTTACAGTGGAATGTTCTGTATATATCTATGAGGTCCATCTGATTCAGTGTGTCATTCAAAAACTCTTGTTTCTTTGTTGATTTTCTGCTTAGTTGATCTGTCTGTTGCTGAGAGTGGAGTGTTAAGGTTTCCTACTATTAACGTATTATTATCATTATGTCTCTTTACATTGGTTAACAGTTGGCTTGTGTAGTTGGCTGCTCCCATGTTGGAAGCATAGATATTTACAATTGTTAGATCTTCTTGTTGAATAGATCCTTTAAGAATGATATAGTATCCTTCTGTATCTCTAACTACAGTCTTTAGCTTAAAATCTAATTTATCTGATACAAGAATTGCTACCCCAGCTTTCTTTTGAGGTCCATTGGCATGAAAGATGGTTCTCCATCCCTTCACTTTCAGTCTGGATGTATCTTTAGGTTCAAAATTAGTCTCTATAAACAGCATATGGATAAGTCCTATCTTTCTATCCAATATGCAATCCTGTGCCATTTTGTGGGAGCACTTAGGCCACTCACATTGAGAGTAATTATTGACAGATAAGATTTTATTGTCATCATGTTGCCTGTGAAGTCCTTGTTTCTATGGATTGTCTTTGTATATTTCTCTTCTGTATCACTCTTGGGATCTTTCTCCTTTTATAGGACCTCCCCCCTTAATATTTCTTGCAAGGCCGGCTTAATGGTCATATAATCTTTCAGTCTCTGCTGGTCCTGGAAGCTTCTTATCTCTCCATCTATTCTGAATGAGAACATTGCCAGATAAAGAATTCTTGGCTGCATATTCTTCTCATTTGGTACCCTGAATATGTCTTGCCAGCCCTTTCTGGCTTGCCAGGTCTCTGTGGACAGGTCTGACATTATTCTGATGTTCCTCCCTCTGTATGTAAGGAATCTCTTCTCCCTAACTGCCCTTAAAATAGCTTCCTTGGTTCTAAGATTTGTGAGTTTTACTATTACATGCCTGGGCGTTGGTCGACCCTCGTTGATCTTTTAGGGGTGTCCTCTCTGCCTCTAGGACATGATTGCTTGTTTCATTCCCCAGATTAGGGAAGTTCTTGACAATGATTTGGTCAAATATATCTTCTAGTCCTCTCTCTCTCTCTGCCCGCTCAGGAATCCCAATAATTTTGACATTGGAACATTTCATGGTGTCATTTATTTCTTTAATTCTATTTCCATGGATTTAAGTCATTTGTTCCAGGCCTCCTCCTGCTCCTTCTTTTCTATCAGTTTGTCTTCAAGATCACTAATTCATTCTTCTGCCTCATTTGCCTTAACTGTTAGAGTGTCTAGATTAGATTGTATCTCATTGATAGCATTTTTAAGTTCTGCCAGATCTGCTCTCACTTCTGCCCTTAATGAATCTATGTTGCAAATAATAGTTTTCTCCACTTGAATATTGTCTTCCTAACTGTTAACCCGAAGTCTATTTCTGACATCTTGCTTAGATCCATATCCATTAGATCTGCTGGAGAGACCATTGTCTCTGAGTCTTTTCTTTATTGGGAGTTCCTCCTCCTTGTCATTCTGTTGACTTGTGGTTGAGGGGATGTACAGCCAAAAATATTAACCACTATCCAGGCAAGGTGCACCCTGGGAGGGTTTGGAGCAATTGGAAGTCACTGCCAAAGAGAAAACAAAACAGGGGCACCTGCGTGGCTCAGTGGGTTAAGCCTCTGCCTTCAGCTCAGGTCATGATCTCAGAGTCCTGGGATCGAGCCCCGCATTGGGCTCTCTGCTCAGCAGGGAGCCTGCTTCCCTCTTTCTCTCTCTCTGCCTGCCTCTCTGCCTGCTGGTGATCTCTCTGTCAAATAAATAATAAATAAAATCTTTAAAACAAAACAAAAACAGCCAAAATGAGCCCCAAGAGTAAGATTTATAAAGTACAAAAACAAAACCAACCAAACAAAAGACCAACAATAACAAAAAAAGGGAACCCAAAATAAAAATGGGTGGGGGGTGGCGGGAAGGTATTTATAATCCCTCAATGTGGGCGAGGAAGGGTGTATCAATTTTCTGGGGTGAATCTTATTATCTTTGTTAGAGAACTCAAATTCCCAGAGGTACAGGGAAATTAAAACTGGTGTATATATATATATATATATATATATATAAAGGTAGTATTGAATAGGGAAAAAAGAACTACATTGAAGCTTATATCTATCTATCTATCTATCCAAAACAAAAAGAAAAAAATATGTGTATGAAAAAGTTCAAGTTAAAAAGTTATTATGGAATATGTTGTATTAAACATCTAGCTGAAATGACAAGTAGGTAAAAAACCAAAACAAAAAAAAAAAACAAAAAACAACAACAACAACAACAAACAAGAATCATGAGGAACAAATTTAAAAGAAAGAGAGAAAAGTAGTATCTAAGAAATATACAGGCTGTGAGGTAATACCAGGAACTTAATATACTGTTTTCCCCTGATATTGGGGTTTGACAGTTTTATGAGGACCTTGTGACTATTGTCCTCTTGTTATTTCAGCTTATCTTCTGGGGGAGGGGCCTGCCATGTTGTTTTTCAGTCAGTCCTTTTGGGCAGAGTTGCCCTGCCCCCTATTAAGGAGGCTAGGTTTTTCAGGCTTTTGTTCTCTGGCAGTTTTTCCCACCTTTTCAGAGGGTCAGAGCAAAGTAAACTGTCCACACCCCGACCTCTACCTCAGAGAGAAGGCACAGTCTGCCCCTCTCTGAATCATCCAGAACACACAGACTCTCCATCTGCAATCCCTGTTGAATATCATGGCCTCCCACAAGCAGTGCACACCCCTCCTGTCAGTGACCCTCTCAGTGGTCCACCAAGGTCCCTGCTTATCTCTGCACCTCTGTGCCACCAAAACCATGAATAATACCAGTTCAGGGGAGCCCAGCCCTGGTGGCTGCTCTTCCCGGGACCACGGGCTCCAGTACAAGTCAGGTCCTCTCGTCGAGGCAGTGGTGGTGGCAGTGGTAGCTGCCAGCCCCAGGGACTGCTGACTCAGTTCTGCACCAGAGCCTCTTAGGCACAGGCAGCTGCTGTGGCTGGTCCCGGGACTATGGGCTTAGGTCCGCACCTGCAGCAGCCCAGTCCCAGCAATAATCCCTTAAGCCCCTTTGTTCTGTTTGAGCACTGTTATCAGTCTCTTCCTGTCTTGCAGCCACTGGTCTCCAAGCTATCACTGGTCCCCAAGAGCAGGGTACTTTCACATTGGTGTATTACTGTCCAGTGGCTCGCTTCTGGGGGCTCCCTCCCCCTTCTGTTTATCCTCTGATATCTTTCTGTGCAATCCCAATTCTTTCTGTTGTACCTCTTAACTGATGATCCTCTGCCCTTGTGGAGATCCAGAAGTGTATAATCTTACATCTCAGGCCGATTTCATGGGTGTTCAGAGTGGCTTGGTAGATTTCTAGCTAAATTCAGGGGAATGTTTGAAATGGAGTCCCCCACTCCTCCACCATCTTGGTGGAACTCCTCCAACATTTTTTAGTTACCTTGTCTTAGGACTATGACTATAATATTTTCTCCAGAAAGAATAGAACTATAATTCAATCTTTCTTTTACAGGGTTTACCAAAGTTTGATTGTTTGTTTGTTTGTTTGTTTGGGGGGAGAGCACATGCACATGCACATGCACATGAGTGGGAGGATGAGCAGAGAGAAAGAGGGAGAAAGAGAATCTTAAGAAGGTGCCATGCCGGGGCCTGACACCAGGTTTGATCTCATGATCTGAGATCATGACCTGAGCTGAAATCAAGAGTCAGATGCTGAACTGACTGAGCTACCCAGGCGCCCCTACCAAAGTTTGTTTTTTCAACTACTGATAGTTAAGATGCATAGATGTATGTGTACTCACTCTTTGTACAGCTGCTACAGGTTTATGCCTTACAAAGGGAATCTGATTAATTGTATATCCTGTAATTTCCATCAAAAAAGAAGAAAAATCTTGGTGTTTATGCTCCCTTATTTCTGTATTCTTAACTAATAGGAGAGAACATCCATTCTGACTAGGTATCAAGAACACCCTGCTTACAATTTTTCATTTGTGATAATTGAAAGAATTTTGCATAGATAAACTTCTAACTCTGATGCTTTAAACCTATTTCTTCTCCTCACCATGTACTCTAGATACTGTGGAGAGCATGATTATCCCCAAGGGATCTAACCCTTCACTTCTGTCACATCAAGTTGGTTAAGGGGGCAGGTTAGCTGCATTCCTGAAAGCAAGACTTTATATGTGGAAGAGATTGTGAATCATGAGAACATATTTCACCACAAGCAAACTAAATATATCCCCCATTCTGCTTCCCCATAGCTGGATCTCAAAAGCGTCCATGGCCACAGGAAGGGGAAGAAAAACTTTCCTCCACCCTCTTAAAGTCCCTGGCTAGATCTGAAAGTTAAACTTACAAAGATAGATTAATAGGAGAAAAACATAAAAATGTGCTTAGTAGAAGTTTTATGGGACACAGGAGCCATAAGGAAATGAAGACTTGAAGAAACACGTGAATATTTTATGGCAGGTTTGAGGAAGGGTGGATAGTCGTGGAAGAATATGATAGATTCAGGAGTATGAGGTAACTGCAATACACTGAGGGAAGTTTAGCAAGACCTGTTTGTTAAGATTCTTGTTGGTGTCTCTTTGTTTTCAGAGACAAGGATGCTTCTTTCCTCCAGATACAGGGAGGGCACCTCTCACATGAGGGTTTTATGAACTGTTCCACGGAAAAAGGGCAGGAGAAGGTCAAACTAACCTTCCTGCTTCTGCCATTTGCTCAAACTACTTCAGCTCAAAATATTCAATAAGCCTTGGTGGCATATTTTGGGGTAGTGTGACCTGAATTCCATCACCACCTCAGTGCCACATCACACTGTGGAAAGGGAAAACAGTCTTAAGTAAATGCAGTTATAATATCACACTGCTGCTATGTTTACCATATGTATGACTGTGCAAACATATCGAGAGGACCCCTCCCACAGTGTTGAAGATATTTATGCAAATGTAGGGCCCTGAATTTAGCTTGATGAGTTTCAGAGTAAAATAGCTGTTCTCATGGCTTCCCTAAAGGAAATGACAGCTCATGAAATATGACCTCTGCTAATCCAGACAAATGGCTTCTGCTATGTGGTCCTAAAGTCCTTAGTTAAAGAGATATAGAAACTTTCTTGCCTTGGAGTAAAAAAATAAATTGGCAAAAAACAATTCAACTTTTCTAAACTCATTGAAAACATGCTAAGTTATTCCTCTGCATTGGGCCCAGCTTGAGTCCAATATTCAATTTTCAGGGGAGTTTGAGGCTAACTAGATGGAAGATCTAAAAATCTAGCAACTGTTTAGGTGAACAACTTATATGTTACCTTGTCATTTCTAACGTAATTGTAAGAAGCACAGTGATTTGCCCTTTTTGAAGATGTGGAAAATCTTCCATGACTAACTTTCATTATATAATACAACCAGTGTTTTGGGGGTACCCTGGCAAAAAGACTCCATTGGAGCTGAAAATGAGACAGTGATAATAATGATAGTGGTTAACAATTATTGTGTACATGGTATTTGCCATAGACTAAGTAAGCACTTGGCATTTGGTATCTTACTTAATTTTAACACTAACTCATTATAATTTGTGAAGAAGACATTTAAGGCACAAAGATGTTAAGTAAATTGCCCAACTTCAAATAGCTAGGAATCAAGCATATAAGTAAAGACCCTCCTGATAAAGGTAAAGAAATAAACCTAAGCACACTCGAAAGAAGGAAAGAAAGAAAGAGAGAAAGAAAGAAGGAAAGAAAAGGTTACTGGTATAACTCACTGGTAGGAATGAGACTGGAAGGGATTCAGTCTCTAATTCTCTGATACTCATTTCTTCTCTTTTCTGTGTGTCTGAGTTTGTTTGTTTTTTCTTTCAAGATTTACTTACTTATTTTGAGAGAGAGCAAAAAGGTGAGAATCCAAATGCGGGGCGACAGAGGTCAGAGGGAAAGAAACTTAAGCAAACTCCATACTGAGCACAGAGCCCGACATGGGGCTTGATCTCACGACCCTGAGATCATGACCTGAGCCAAAATCAAGAGTCAGACACTCAACTGACTGAGCTACACAGATGCCCCTGGGTGTCTGCTTTGTTGCGTCCTCTTCTTCAGCAATTCTTGGTCCCTTCCCTTAAAACTGGCAAAGTAACAGCAGGGTATAGTGTATAAAATCCTGATATGGGAGTCAGACATGAACTTCGGAATGACTTAAGTGGCTTTGAGCAGGTCACTGAGGCTGTACTTAAAGTATTTCTTGCAGTTGCTTGGGTTCAGCTTGATCTGAAGTAGAGATGAATCTTGATAATTATTTCCATAATTAAACAGCCTCTGTAATTTCTCCCATACACATAATTCCTTTTTGAATTATGTATCAGAAAGACCTTCCACGTTTATCTTCCAACATAACTCTAATGCTAACCTGATTCTTACTAGAAGAGGATTGGATACACACATGCCCTTGGATGTGCAAAGATTTTAATGATTTATACATTACTTTTCCTAGGGTTTCATGCCACATTTAAGGGGACAACTTCAGATTAATTCCCCAAGTATCACTGGGATGAAATTTCAGACCAAAGGAAAGGCTGAGACAAGCAGCCATTTAGGGAAACACTGGCTGACCTAGCCAGCATTCCTCCAAGTATTCTTTATTGATATTATCCATACTCTGGGTATTCCTGAGGATGTCACTCACTTGAAGAGAGAATATTATTTAAATTAAATATCCAGTTAATTGGCTGTTTTCTGTATTACTCAGGATAGAAAATGTTGTGCTGTGTAACAAACTCCCCCAAATGCCAGTGGCTTAAAATGACAAAGGTCCGTCTTTTGCTCATGTAACAGATGTATCTCAGGACCGCAGGGAGGTTCTGCCCACTTTAACCCCTCCAGTCCTCGAGGCTCTACCATATCAAACACTCCTAGCTGCCATGGCAGAAGAAAAAGGACAATTTCATATTGCCCCATAAATACTTTAATTCATTGACTAGTTCATTTGCCAGAGATAGAAACATGGCCCCACCCAGTCATTAGGAAGGGAAGGACTGCCCTGTGTTAGAAGGAGTTTTATTTGATTGATAACAAAAATAACTGTCATGCATTCCATTAGCTTTTTTGTATAGATACAATTTGAGAATAGAATAAAAGTAGACATTTCAAGGGCATTTATCAAGAGATACTGATTAAATAATTTTATGTGTATCATATCTCATTTAATCCTTATAACTACCCTTTGTTATTCTCATTTTAAAGTTGAGAAAACTGAGGCATAAGGGATTAAATAGTGACTAGTCCAGGATCACCCTGAGATGTGACTCCACCAAGAAGAGTCTGTGTTCTGAACCACAAAATCATGTGCTATATATGTATCATTTATAAATAGTGTGGTTTCCTTGAGCTATTAATTACTGGCACATTTGCTAGGGAAATTCTGAATTGATAGGCATATCAGAGATATAAGATCTAATTGTTGCTACTATTTTATAAGTCTATAAAAATAGAATTAGCCCAACTCTGAGAGCATTTATTAAAGAAAGTATTTTTTCTCTTTTCACATGCTTTGAAATTCAAATGTATAACTGTTATCCTGTGTCAAGCTCTAATTTGGACTGATTCAATTAGGAGAAATGAATGAGAGTTTATTAGATCAATGTGTAATCTGACCTTAAACACATTTGTTTAATAATTAATGAAAGTTATCACTAATCAATAATGAAATATTAATGATAAGAAATAATGAGGATATAAATCTAGCCAAAGGAATCAGGTAAAGCAGTTTTTTGTGGGTAATTTTGTAGTATATCTCTATAAGAGTATGGATTTTCCAAAGTCACAAATGTTATAAACACAGAATGTGAGTCTGCTCAGGCTGTTATAACGAAATACCATAGACCAGACAGCTCAAACAAAAACATTTATTTCTCATAGTTCTGAAGATGGGGAAGTCCAAGATCAAGGTATTAGCTGATTTGGTTTCTGGTGAGAACTCTCTTCTGCATCTTTTCATGGTGGAAGGTGTTCCACTGTCTCTACCTCTTATTACAAGGGCAATAATCCCATCATGAGATCTTGACAATTTAATGTAATCCAATTACTACTGCTTCAAACTCAGTTTCTTTTAAATAAATGCCCAGCTGAAAATCTGGATTTTTCTCCTATCCTCACCTTCTTCTGGGAATAATTTAAGTTAATGAAGACAGTGGGGGAAGAAAGGGAGTCTAATTTATCATCCAGGCATCGTGGGTAAGTCAGTCAGTGTCCAGCAATCTTCTACTCTGCTGGCCTCTACTTAGTGGTTTCTTGTCCGATCCACATTGTTGCATGACGGTATTTATGGTTGATGCCCCCAGTCCCCAGTGACTCCATTTAATCAGGTTTCTGTGAGACCCAACTGCAAGCTGTCTTCTTGTCTACAGGCTCCTTTCTGCCTTTTTGGACTCTTTCTTTTGCAGGATTCTGGAATTCATGGCTGTTTTCTCTCCACCATGGTGGGGTTTGTAAGATTCTTTGAGACATCTTTCAGTCCTATCTGGCCAGATACCATTTTTGACCATTGCTTCTCTACTGCCTATAATCCAATTGGAAAAAGGACTTCTTCTTGGGCCTGTCATCTCCTAGCTATACTTTTGTCCTGAGACTCCAGTCAAACTTACCTCTGTTTTCCTTTCTTTGCTTCCTCCATTGAAGCCTATTCCAGAAGGGAAGGAAAGAGGATGCCAGGCCTGGGACCCATATCTTAAGCCTTATTTACAACTTGTGTATTTTCCTCCTCATTTGCTAATCAAGCCTTTCATTCTTCTTAAATGAGAAATGTCCTAAGTCATCAAGCATTCTTCGTCCCTCAGTAATCATGCCATAAACACTATGTTCTAAGGCTTACCAGCTCTGCCCATATTATGAAGAACGAAGTTGTTAGAATCCTCAAACTCTTTTCTCTCTCAAAACCTCACTCTTGCATTGTGGTGCAGATAATTCCCCATCTCTCTCTTATCACATATCATGCATAGTGGTTCTGCTGTATTAATTGGACTCTGATACAGGGGCACTTTCTCTTTCCTTTTATTTTGTGTCTCATATGGAAACCTACCTTATTGAGATATGTGACTAACAAGTCAAGATGTTACCCCTTCCAAATGTACTGATATTTTAACAAAATGTTGAATATGTAATTTAGCAAATTCATTGAATGAAGAATCTACTTGTATGTGCTTTACCTAACTCTGATTACAGAGACATCTTGATTAAGACCCTTAAATTATTTGGACATTGGTCAAAGTCCTGTCATAGATAAAGTGAGAATAACAGAATGTGTTGGGAAGAACACTGGTTGGGAGATAGGAAATATAAGTTCTAGTCTCAATCCTGCCATAAAGTAGTTGTATAGTGCTAGGCAAGTCATTTAAATTCTATGAACTTCTGACGCTTTATTTTAAAAATGTGGAATTTGGCCTACATTAGTGGTCATGAAATTGGTGTATGCATACCTCTGAAGGTATATAGAGACATTTTAAGGGGTAGATGGGCTCTGTAGTTTTAAGGAAACCAAGTTGCTCATCTTCAATTCCCACTCATACACCTTCCCAGCTTCATGTAGATTGTACTTTTCCACTTCCATTGCACAATTGACTTTCTCTATATAAAAAAAGGTATACTCTTTATTTATTCTAAATCTTACTATTAGCATATTGCCTTGGGATGTAAAGACACCCAGGGCCTCAAACAAAGGAACTTTGGAATATGATTTTTGGGGTAAGTCTTTTTTATTGAGTTATAAACATATTATGGGGCCTCCTGGTTTTGCTGGCTTTATAGTTTTTGTTGTAATAGTGACAAGTAGCATTAGAATTGGGGTGCTTTGGTCCTTGTTGGGTAGTTCTGAGATCAAATATGTCATAGAATATAGACAAAGAGAGCAATGACAAGCTTATTTAATAATCTGACCTCTGCCATCCACTAACCACTGTCAGAGAAAGCAGTGCTTTGACAGTGTCTCATGAGGATAAATTAAGGAAGGCACTGGTAAGACATATAAAATTCTATAAATGAATTTTTAAAAAATTTTCATGTCACCTCATCTTGTATTTAAATGCAAAAAGTTTTATTTCAACTTTTCTCTATATTCATATTTTGTTTTAAGAGCTAAAAAGAAAAGTAGCTTCAGACAGCACAAGTTCTGGGGATTTATGATCATATTCCTTTAACTGCAACTGTAATGTTAAATAGATTATTAGATTTTTCAAACTATATTAGACAAAACCACAGATATAAATTCCAGGTAATTTCTTTTAGCTCTACCGTGAATTATTCAATGAAGTACTTGAAACCTACATTATTGAACCATATCATAAAATATTTACACCAATTACAGTCAATCCTCTTATATTACCTTATAAAATGTTTAATATTTTCTATTTCCTGTTAACACACAATATTTGTAGAACTTAGTTTTTAGTAATATGTATTTCACTTTTTTTGTTAAATATATAAGTAACATTTTATTCTTTGTGTCTAAAAAATTAATGGAGTTTTGAATTATTTCCAAAAGCTGAATTCATGCACACATATTTACTGAAGAAAAACTATGACTTTTACCATACTCCTTGCTTTATACTGACTTCTAATTTTAGCTATATAGTATCTGCATTGAAATGACCAAAATGAAAAATTTAGGGTATTATTTCAAGGACTTCATTTTCTAGTTCATCACATAAACAGCTTAAAAGTTTTTAAAATAAGAAAAGCAAATAAAAACCAACAACTCCTCTTACATCCATCTATGACAAGCCATTGCCCCCGAAACTGGACAAACAGGCTGAGACATAGAATCACAGCTTAAAGGGAACAGAGGCTGTCTGTTGAAGCCAGTATTGGCAGGAACATTTTAATCTGTAATTGATGAATTTCTGGGGGCTTGGTGTGGACTGGCTTCAGAGTTAAAAGTTCTGAGGGGGCCCAGTATTAGGAAGGTCCCACACTACTCTTAGTTTCACCCCTAGGAATCCTACTAAATTCTCACAGTGAATGTCTAGCAGGAGGAAGGGAAATACATTTTGAAAATACATCCAGAATTCAGATTCTTCTTAACAAGGTCTACCATGAAAGGAAATTGTTTCACCAGAATGTAAGTGGGCTTTTACCAAAGCCTAACCAATCTGATGGAAGTAAAATGTCTCACTCAGCCTCATTACAAGACAACATCTAATCATGGAACTGTAGAGGGCTTTCCCACCTTACTACCTTAAACCTTACTACCTTACTACCACAAACCTTACTACCACATCAACAGAACGCCTGTGTAACAAGAGGACTGTAGCTAAAAGAACTGTCAGCCTCAGTTCCTACTTAAGGAATCTCTGGGGACACAAAAAGACAACAAGGGAACCAAGCAAACAAACAAAAACAGAGACCAGAGGACATTTAAGCCTGTGACACCGCAAGTATAACAAACAGTAAAGTATAGCCTTATCCCTAGCCAGAGAAACATAGAACATCATACCAAAGGCCAGTCTACCTCAGTTCATTTTCATTTACCCAGTATATTATGTTCAGCTATCAAAAAAATTTTCAAGGCATACCAAAAGCAAAAAAAAAAAAAAAAAAACACAATTTGAGGAGATGCCACAATCATTAGACATAGACATGACAGGGATATTGGAATGATCAGACCAGGAGTTTAAAACAATTCTGATTAATATGCTAAGAGCTCTAATGGATAAAATAGACAACATGTAAGAACAGAGGGGCAAGGTAAGTGGAGAGATGGGAACTCTAAGAACTGAAAAGAAATGCAGGAAATCAAATCCACCATATCAGAAATGAGGAAAATCTTTGAGGGCTTGTCAGTAGACTAGACATGGCTGAAGAAGGAACCTCTGAGTTTGAGGATATCAAAATAGAAATTTACAAAACTGGAGATCAAAGAGGAAAAAGTGCAAAAAGCAGCAGGAAATATCCAACTGTGGGGCAACGACATAAGATGTGATATATGGGTAGTGGAAATACCAGAAGGAGAGGAAGAGAAAGGAATGCAAGAAATATCTATAATAATAATAGCTGAGAATTTTCCAAAATTAGTAACAGACACCAAACCACAGATATAGAAAGCTCAGAGAACACCAATCAATGTAAATACAAAAGGAAAAAAAATCAACACCTTGGCAATCAAAAGCAAAGAGAAAATCTTGACAAATCCAGAAGGGGAAAAAACATCTTACTTATAGAGGAACAAGGATAAGAATTACATCAGATATTTCTCTAGAAACCATGCAATTCTGTGTGCCTGGGTGGCTCAGTTGGTTAAATGATTGCTTTCGGCTCAGGTCGTGATCCTGGGGTCATGGGATTGAGCTCTACATCAGGCTCCCAGCTCAGCGGGGAGCCTGCTTCTCCCTCTCCCTCTCCCTTCTACTCTGCCAGCTTGTGCTCTCTCTCTCTATCAAATAAATAAGATTAAAAAAGAAAGGAAGGAAGGAACCATGCAATTCTTCAAGAATGGAGTGAAATATTTAAGGTGTTGATATTATTTCCATGTCCGTTTCAATTTTCTTGACCACATTTTCTATCTTAAAAGATGCTATGATACATTGTTTCTTTGGTAGCCTCCAATAAGCCTTCAATACCTCCCGTTATTATCACTGTTTTATAGTCCCCTTCCACGTTCACTTGAGGCTTGGCTGTTGGTTTTAATGATGGCTTTTAAGTGTTGCTTAGTTTTTAGTGACTAGTTTTAGCCACTGAAACATTAGTAAATATGTTACAAGGCTTAATAAATGCTTGCACACTGGGCCTTGTTTTCCTGAAGCTTCCTTCTAGAAACAGCTTTGGTATTAGATGTCCAAGTAGATACATAGAGAAGCCCACATTAAGAACTGAGACCCCTTGCCAACAACCATGTCTGAGCTCCCAGCCTGTAACCAGTACAAACTGCCTGTCATGGGGGTGACGTCATTTTGGTCTTTTTAGCTATCCCACGGCCTCATGTGAAGCAAAAGAACCACTTGATTAACCCACAGAATCATGGAAAATAATAAATTGTTATTAATTCAAGCCATTAAGTTTTGAGGTAGTTTCATATGCAGTAATAGATAACCAAAATAAATACTTTTATAATTTATTTCTTAGTAGATTTTATATAATTCCTTGAAGCATATAGTAAAGCCAAACTTTTTCTGAGAAGATTTAAGTCTGATTTGGCACTGCCTTGACCAGGAAGACCAGCATGCCTCTAATTTTTTTTAAATTTGTAATTAATAAACATTTCATACATCTTAGCAACGTTTTCTTGGTAATCTTCCCAGAAACTGAGAGAAAAGATGACTCAAATCACCAAGCAACAAGATCCTTTTGAAAGTCAGGTGGCTCCTCATTCTTTTCTTTCAATTAGGGTGAAGAAGGATAGGATTAAATTGTTTTTGTAGGGTGGATCTTTTTGTGATTTTTAGTATTCAACTCAAAAGGAATTCATTTACTTAAATAAAATTGCTGTAACAAAACTTTCCCATTCTCATCTACCAACAAATGTGAACAAGATTTGTTATTTATAAAAACAACAATAGAAATAGTTGGTATTGAAATCTGTACATTGTAGTTATAAAAATATTCACCCATGGACATAGGAGCTAATTGGAAAAATGGAGTCTTATCTACCTCATTAAATTTTACTTCATTTTGTTTTGATCTATTATATTATAATTTTAGTGATAACTGAATCTGGAAGCTTATTTTAATATTTTGAGATTTGGGGGGTAAAAGAAAAAGTCTTTAGTTTATAAACATGTTTTGGAGAGAAATATAACAAGTGGTTAATTAGATATTATAAATCATAAAAGTATAATCTTTAAGAAAAATTTCTGTGGAGAAATGAAATAGAAACACAAGTGTCAGAAGAAAAACAAGTTTAGCATACAATTTCCCAGCCTAATATAATGCTTGCTCATGCTTTTTAAATAAATTGTCCCAATTTCATAATTTGTAAATTTCCAAATGTCTAGAAGGAATTAAAAAATAGTACAAAGAGCCCCTTAGATAAATCCACCAGTTGTTAAAATTGTGCCACACTTGCTTTTTGCTGTGTGTGTGTGTGTGTGTGTGTGTGTGTACATTTTTTCATCTGCACCATTTAAAAGTAAGCTGCAGACATTTTTTTTCTTTTTTTAATTTTATTTTTTCAGTGTTCCAAGATTCATTGTTTATGCACCACACCCAGTGCTCCATGCAATATGTGCCCTCAACAATACCCACCAGAAGGCTCACCCAAACCCCCTCCCCTCTCCCCTCCAAAACCCTCAGTTTCTCAGAGTCCACAGTCTCTCATGGTTCATCTCCCCCTCCAACTTCCCCCAACTCCCTTCTCTCCTTCTCCCAATGTCCTCCGTGTTATTCCTTATGCTCCATAAGTAAGTGAAATCATATGATAATTGACTCTCTCTGCTTGATTTATTTCACTCAGCATAATCTCTTCCAGTCCTATCCATGTTGATACAAAATTTGGGTGTTCATCCTTTCTGATGGAGGCATAATACTCCATTGTATATATGGACCATATCTTCTTTATCCATTCGTCTGTTGCAGACATTTTACTTTTAAGTACTTTAGCATGGACAATACCATTGTCATATCTAAGAAAACTGGAAAACTAACAATTTTCCCATAATATCATCTAATATATAGTGTATATTCAAATATTCCCTAGTTGTCTGAGAAATACCTTCTATAGCAGTGATTTTTTTTTCCTAGTTTAAGCTAGCATCTAATATATTGCTCCTTAGGTTTCTTTAGTTTCTTTTAATTTAAAATTGTCACTCCCCTCCACTACCACGTTTTTGTCTGTTGTTCATGTTATTCACATATATTTAAATAGACAATGATAGATATTAGAATGAATTAGTATTTAGATTCCTAGAAGTGTGATTTAATGATTTTATTTTTAAATGTCAGTATTTATTTACACTATGACAAAAAGCTTAACTTTGTGATTATTTAACCTAAAAGCTTAACTAGTTAAACTTGAAAAATGTTAGATGCCAACTTCAAATGAATGAGAGTACAGAAGTTTTTTAAAAATTCTTTTTGGGAATAGCAAGTAAAAAAAAAATATATTTGAAAGTCGTTGGGTGAGGTGATTTTGAGATTATTTCCAACTCTAAAAATTGGGTATTTGTATCTAATTTATTTCATATAACCCACATGAAGCTATGTGCATGGTTGTTACTATCCCATTTCCTGAATGGAAAATCCTGTGTGCCAAACAAGTTAAGTAATTAACACAAGTCCACGCATCTGGAAAGTGCCAGAGCCAAGGTCTTAACTGGTATTGTTTCAAAATTTCCTGCTCTTTCCTCCCTGCCATTCATTCCTGGAAGGGCTAGGGTTCTGGATAGGAGTATTAGAAAGCAAAATGGCAAACAGAAATCAAAGCCCAGTCTTTTCAAGGAGCAATATGGAGCGGGGAGAAGCTTCTGGTTTAGGGGGCTGTGGGTGCCCAGGACTATCACGCATTGGTACATTTTAGATAATTAAAGGGAGGTGACTCCCTGTTCCCTGAGGTTCCTTACACTCAACACACACACACACACACACACACACACACACACACACACACACACACACCTATCTCTTTTCAGAACCATCTACCTGTTCTGTTCTTTTCTTTCTAAGTGCTTAGTCTGAAGTACAATCCTCATCCTACTTTTTTTTTTTTTAACCGTGCTTAAAAAAACACATGGGATCCACCCTTCTAACAAAATTTTAAGTGTAAAGTATAGCATTGTGAGCTATAAGCATAGTGTTATAGAGCATAGCTTTAAAACTTTAAGGTGCATGGCACAAAATTTATACCCATTGAACAGCTCATTTATACCCAATGAACCCCTCATTTCTCCTTTCTTCTAGCCCCCGGCAAAAAAACATTCTACTTTCTTCTTCAACGTGTTTGACTGCTTTAGATACCTCATATCAGTAGAATCATGCAATATGTGTCCTTCTATGCATGGCTTAGTTCCCTTAGATTAATGTCCTCAAGGCTCATCCATATTGTACTCTATGACAGAATTGCTTTTTTTTTTTTTACAGTTGAATAATAACCCTTTATATGTATATACCACACTTTTTTTAATCTATTCATCTATTCATGAACATTTAGGTTGTTTCCATCTCTTGGTTATTATGAATAATGCAATAAATATGGGAGTGTAAATATCTCTTTGGGATCCTTAATTCATTTCTTTTGGATAAACACTCAGAAGTAGGATTACTGGATTATATGGTAGTTTGAGTTTTTAATTTTTTGAGGAAACTTCATACTGTTTTACATAGTAGCCGTTTCATTTTACATTCCTACCAACAATGCACAAGAATTCCATTTTCTCCACAACTGTGCCAACTCTTTTTATTTTCCAATTTTGGTTTGGTTTGGTTTAGTTTGGTTTTCCTGATAATGGCCATTCTGACAGATGTGAGGTGATACCTCATTGTAGTTTTGATTTGCGTTCTCCTTTTGATAAGTGATGTTGAGTATTTTTTCATGTACATGTTATACGTTTCATGTCTTCTTTGAGGGAAATATCCGTTTAAGTCTTTGCCCATTTTTAATTGAGTTATTTGTTCTTGTCTTGTTTTGTTTTTGGTATTGAGGTGTAGGACTTCCTAATATATTTTGGATATTCACATTTTAGCAGTTTTATATGGTCTGTAAATATTTTCCGTTCTATAGATTGCTTTTTCACTCTGTTGTTTCCTCTGCTGTGCAGAAGCTTTTTAGTTTGATACAGTTCAATTTGTCTATATTTGATATTGTTGTCTGTGTTTTTTATGTCATTTCCAAGAAATTGTTGTCAAGAAAATTTCATGAAGTTTCCTGTTTCCTTCCCCTTCTGGGAGTTTTAGAGTTTCAGATTTTATGTTTAAGTCCATTTTGAGTTGATTTTTGTGCCTGGTGTAAGGTGAGAGTCCAGTTTCATCCTTTGGCACGTAGATATACAATTTTCCCAATACTATTTATTGAAGAGATTATCTTTTCCCCATTGTGTATTCTTGGTATCCTTGCCAAAGATCAGATGACTGAGTAACATAGACTTATTTCTGGTTTCTCTCTTCATTCCACTGATTAATATGTCTGTCTTTATACCAATTCCATACTGTTACAATTACTATAGCCTGTTGATATAGTTTAAAGTCAGAAAGTGTGATGCCTCTGACTTTGTTCTTCTGTCTCAAGATTCTTTTGACTAATTGGTGTCTTCCTGGTTTCATGTGTATTTTGGGATTGTTTCATCTATTCTGATAAAAAATGCAATTGAGATTTTGATAAGGATTGCATTGACTAGTTAGACGACTTTGGATAATGTAAGCATTTTAACAATATCACGTTGTCTAGTCCATGAACATGCTATGTCTTCCCATGTATTTGTGTCTTTAATTTTTTTTTATCAATGTTTTGTAGATTTCAGTGTGCAGATCTTTGCCTCCTTGGTTAGGTTAATTCCCAAGTATTTTGTTCTTTTAAATATTATCATTAATGGCATTGATTTCTTAACTTCCTTCTAGGATTTTTTGTTGCTAGTGTATAGAAATGTAACTGATTTTTGTATTTTGATTTTATATTCTGCAACTTTACTGAGTTTTTTTTTTAATATTTTATTTATTTTTTTGACAGAGATCACAAGTAGGCAGAGAGGCAGGCAGAGAGAGAGGGGGAAACAGGCTCCCTGCTGAGCAGAGAATCCAATGCGGGGCTTGATCCCAGGACCCTGGGATCATGACCTGAGCCGAAGGCAGAGGCTTTAACCCACTGAGCCACCCAGGTGCCCCTTTACTGAGTTTTTTATTAGTTCTAAGCTTTTAAACATTATGTATTGGTGAAAAGAATCACTTTAATTTTTTCTGTCCAATTTGGATGACTTTTTTGCCTTTTTCTTGTCTAATTGCCCTGGCTAAGACTTCCAGTACTTTCTATTCTGCCATCTTGCTGTCATCACTACCCAGTCCTACTGCTTATCAAAACATTTATGTGTTATTTTATGAGATCTCCCTAAGAGAATAAGTGATATTCTCTCATGTATCCCAAGAAGGGAGGTATTTGGAACACTAGCTCCTCAAGCCACACTCTACAGGCTATATCTTATATCACTAGATTGGTTCCGTCTTTATAACTCCATGAGGAGAGCCTATGAAGTATCTCAGGGTATCGTCCAGATTCTAAAATATTTATGGGAAAGAATGAGGAATTGCATATGTGCATCTGAAACTTAAATTTAGTGATTCTCAGACAAACTTCTGATTTTTTAAAAGTGATACTACAACGTGTTTCTTCTCAGAAGCACACTAAAGGCCTTCCAGAGATTAAGTATCTTTTAACAATGAAAGGAAGGAGACCTCAAACTTGAGAGTAGTGTTAGCATCTTATGATTGAATCTTAACTATTTCAGAGTTGTAGTCAGCATGCACTCTTGGGATAGCCATCTCCAGTAAGCCCAATAATATAATTCTTTATTTCATTTAGATGTTAGGGGATGACATGTACAAAATTTCCACCCTGCACTTAACCTATGTCCTTGGGCAAACTGAGCTGTTGGAGAAATACTCTGGACTGTAGTTGTAGTAGTACTTTAAGATTTTAATTTAAGTGCTTTATAAATAGAAGTTGCTTGTTTACACCCTTATAGTTGGTATAACATTCTCTCTTGTAAGGCTACAAATTCTAGCTCAACAGTTGTCTTCTTTGAACTAGCCCTGCTACTTTGTATTTTTACTTTAATTCAAAATTCCTTAACAGATTCATGTTTTTGTTTGTATTTGTTGGATTAATCCCTTTGGGCTAAATTCCCTCTCTGTATTTACCTCTTTTAAAAAACTGTTTTGTTCTTTGTTGGCTCACAATAATCTTTTTAAGAACAGTAATACATCTATCAGGACTCCTAGCACCTTGCACTGTGCTATGCAGAGACTGAAAATTCGGTAAATGTTTGCAAAATAGAATTGTTTCTTTATTTTGAACGTAGCCATTCTGGTTTACTTGTCCTCAGAGACATACAGAGCAGCTTTTGCAACTAGCAAAGACTCATAATTCCTGGTCTTTTTCTTCATTCAGAATGGCCATCACAAGTTCGTACACATTGTGCTGCATGTTCTATAAAGCAAGAAATATAGATTTCATCTATAGCCCAGCAACACAATTATATGACAATTATACACAGGCTAGAATATAAAATAAAATAGTAAGGTAGTTTTAGGATTTTGCTCCTTGAGCCACTGATAATACTACCTGGTCAGGGTAACTGGCAGGAAATCTAGTAGACAAGGACAATTATTAACAATGGAGAACAATCACGAATGCTCGTATTCTGTCAGCTACCCAACAGGCAGTAAGACTGAACTTTATTATAGGCTGCAGAAGAGAAACCAAGCTTTTAAAGCATCAGTTACTGTTGTTTTACAGTTTCCAAGTCTTGAACACTTACTTATTTCATCTTCTCCTGAAAATCTCTTCCATTTTTCCTCTATTTCTCATGCCCACAGCTATTTCTACAGGAGAATATTACAGTTATCAGTCACTATCTGATTAAAAATATGAAGCTCTTTCATTATCTCCACCAGGTGATTGAATTCCTTCTGCCTGAGCGGCAAGATTCTCTTTTAAATTGCTGTGGCAGGAACTGGGACTGCGTGCAGATTCCAGGCTGCTTTTATCTGCTGTGAGTAAGCAAGTTCTCTTTCTTTTGTGTCAGAACATGAAGAAAAGGCCACTCAGTACTCATGAGGAAAAGGGTTACAGTAGAATAACTCTTGCTTGCTTGATCTCTAGATTGAATATTTCATGTCTTCTGATACCCACTCCAACCACACGCACATACAACCTGTTTGCTTTAGTACTGAATATCACGGAATGTCACCACCGACCTCTTCTGTACATCCGGTACCTAGTGGTTTCTCTTCCAAAAAGTTTTTGAAAGACCACCTTATTGGATAGCAGGAGAAAAAGACTTGCCTTGTGTGGGTTAATAAGCCCCGCATCGGATTCTCTGCTCAGCAGGGAGCCTGCTTCCCCCTCTCTCTCTGCCTGCCTCTCTGCCTACTTGTGATCTCTGTCAAATAAATAAATAAAATATTTAAAAAAAAAACTCAGTAAAGTTGCAGAAAATCAATAGATTACATTGATATGTCTTCATCCAACTTTTTAGCAGAATGAGTAATAAATTTACATCATTGGTCTTCTGTATACCCTCTGAAGGACAAGCTTATAACCAATTAGTGAAGATAGCCAGAAATGTAATAAGAAAAGAAGACTGACAAATAAAGCACATGGATAATTTGTCTCTGAATAATCATCAGTTAACTACAAATCAAAGCTTTTAACCTAAATACAAGGAAGTCACTTTGCAGGATTGGCTATTTTGCATCATGGAGAAAAAATAGAAATCAGATATAAAGATGAAAAACGCTTTCAAGAGAGTGGTTGCATTATGGACATTGGGGAAAGTATGTGCTATGGTGAGTGCTATAAAGTGTGTAAACCTGGCGATTCACAGACCTGTACCTCTGGGGCTAATAATACATTATATGTTAATAAAAAAACTTAAAAAGAAAAGAAAAGAAAAACATTTTCTATTGTATTTATTGAAACCTGATGAATATCCTTAAGTCTGGGAGGGTCAGGGACAGTTTTAGATGTCTGATGGAAGCTATGGACTCTCTTCCTAGAAAAATGTACAATTATAGACCTAGTATAAGAATAGCACATAAATATAAGAATAAAGGGATATAAGAATATAATTGGTGCCCCCTGGACTTACACAATGCTGTCATACACATAATACTTTCTATCCTAGGGACTCCAGAGTAGGAATCCTGCCATGCTTACTCTCGATTGTAATCTTTAGCAGAATTGAGTTGGAAATCAAGTGGGCAAGATTCTATTCTTATGTAGGCTGGTATATCCACTATTCCTATGGGAAGACAATCACTCAAAGCTTGCCTAAATCTGTAGAGTGGTAGTATTTTCAGGGGGCACTAATCCTAGGAGAAATTCAGTGGCTCTACTCAGAATGGCACATTTACTTACAGAAGGAACATTGAGGATCAAATCAGTTAAAAAGTCATAGCCATAGGTGACTATTCCAAGCAAAACAAATCTTTTGTGCCTCGATACAGCTTTCAGCTGACTTTCAGTCTTTTGCAGCTGGCTTTATTGCACGTTCTAAATTTTTCTGCACATGAAATATTTTGAAAATGTAATTCAATTGTCAGTAGCACAGGAATAAAAAAAAAATAAGGGAAATGGCTCTTCATTGAGTTTTGGCTTGTTTCTGGATTAGATGAGCAGCTGTTGAACAGTAAGTCTACCAAAATGGCAATTGGAGTGAGCCAAATAAAACACAATTACATAAGACTGTTAACTTCGGTCAAGCTTCTTAGAATACTTAAGACTAACCCAGGGACAAGGAAAGCATCCTCCAAGTGTCATTGCCTCTGAACGGATTATTTATTTTCCTTTCTCTTTCTTCCAAGCTAGCCCACATTTTTCACACCTTCTGAATGACTTATTTTATGCTTTGATGTACAAATGCAGGTGGAACTAAAAGGAATGATCTTTTTGAAGGCTGTTGGTACAGGGATGGAGAAAATCTTAAACATATTCAGTCCAATCTATGTATGTTCTTATACTTAAAAAAATCTTCTGAAAGTCTACTATAAACAAGACACCTGTTTGGTATCTATCTTTGTGTCTGAGTTCTCACTTTTTCCCTAGAGCCTCAGAGAAACCGGTTGAGGTAGATGGGACATTTCACAACTGAGGAGGCTTAGCAAAGTAACCTACAAGTAGTAGGAAGGTGCCTTTGGACACAAGTCTGTTAGTACTCACTTCCACGCATCTCCGTATGACATGGAGCCTTCTTGAAAGGCTTACTAATCTTTATTGAGAAAAACATTATGATGCTTGGGACGATATTGAAGGAAAAAACTCTAAATATTACTAAACTTCAGAAGATGGTGCTTTCAAATTCATTCTTACCAATGCAGCAAATAATCTAGACTGAATATTTTTATTTTTTTAATAGAAGCCCAAAACTTTCCATCTGTAGGGATGACAATAAATCTGATTTCTGACTCCTGCTCTCTCATGATACCCGTAAGTGTTCCCTTCCATCTTCCACAATGTCATGAGGAGAAAACAAAACTATGCTAATAATGCCTTTGCGTTTTACTTATCCCAATACAGACAGCAATGATTTATTTATAGACCAATTTTGCCAAAACATTTTGGGTAAGCTAGGATTTCTTTAAAAGGGAACATGAGAGTGGAAATTGGATTGTGGGCCATGTATATTTAGCCCAAAACAGAGGGATCTATTTTTTTTTCCTGCCGTTATTGTGTCATGCAGTAATAGCAGGTTTTATTTTTAACCTTGAATTCAGAAAATCCCGAGTAATTAATTTCTTGGGGTGCAAATACACTTCCATAATATAATAACTCATTTGGTAAAATTGTTTGGTAAATTGAATCTAATAAGAGATATATAATACACACACAAGGAGCATAGGAAGAGCAGAGCTGATACTTGGAAAGCATGAGAGGATTCAGAAAATGAACTGCAGTAAAGCCCAGGGCAGTTTCTGGTTTGTTGGTGTAAGGCTGGCACCAGCCACTGTGACCCAGGCCTGCCCTTTCTTTAGGCAACATCTTGTTACTTCATTATTATGTTTCTGTTCATGTGTTTGTGGATACTCACAAAAAAGACCGAGCACATTTACTCACAATTTCGTTTTTACGTTGAAATACAGAGAAGATGTCACTTCTTTATTTTGTTTATAATTTTGTTTCCTCATGAACTTCAGTTCCCTGGATAGAAGGAAGAAGACAAATATTTAGTCCTTGACATGGACTGAATTGCATCCCTCAAAATTCATGCGTTGAGACTCTAAGCCCCAGAGTGACTATATTTGGAGATAGAACCTGTGAAGAGGTGATAAAAGTTCAGTGAGGTTCTAGGGGTGGGACCCTGCTCTACTAGTGCTGGTGACCTTATGAGAAGCCGAAGAGATACCACCACTCTCTTTCTATGCCATGTGACCACTCAGTGACAAGACAACTTCTACAAGCCCAGAAGAGAACTCTCATCAGGAACCAAATAAGCCAGAACCTCGATCTTGGACTAACCAGCCTCTGGAATTGTGAGAAATTAATTTCTGTTGCCTAAACCAGCTAATATATGGTGTTTTGTTATGGCAGCCTGAGCAAACCAATGTATTCATATATCTTTAAATAATTTAAACCGTTAACTTAAGAAATACTCAGTTTCACTAAGAAAAAAAAATAGATTCAGATTTTTATTTTCTGTTTCCAGCTTCTTTCCAAGTAGTACTTGGGTAAAGGCAAGTGTGTACAGCACTGTGACCTCGTGGTAGAAGGGAAGAGTTTCAGTCCTTGGGGGTAGTGTCCTTTGGCATCTTGGGGTTCCGGTATAATGTTGTCTGTCTACCTGGCAAGTGCTGGTCCTGTTCACATTTGCAGTTGGTGTCTGTGACTGTCATAACTCAGTAGCGGGGCTCTCTCTCAGACCCTTCCTTGCTCACTCAGCCCCACTCTATCTCTCACTGGTGCTATAGATTTCCCTTCATTCTGCTGTCAACAGACCATAGCAGCTATCAACTCCACTGCCATTGCTTCCACTCCAGGACTGTAGGAATTTCTACATCCCATCCCTGCTACAGACAAACAATGAGTTGGGTTAAAAAAGCCAAATGTCCTCGTTTCAAACTACACTGTACCACTTGGTTTACTTTGATGTGATTTGTTCCTGGTTAACAGATTCATCCTTCAATCCTTCAAGATGAGGAGGTCCTCCCTGTCCTCAGTTTCTCCTCACTTCTGAGGACAGTGTCTAGTCATTTCCTCATCTTATCTTATTGTACCTTATCTCTTCTCAGCTCATCTTCTTTTTCTAACTTCCCTTAATCTCTCAGGAATAGAAAAAAAAAAATAGTCTTGCTCTCTCACTGCAAGTCCTATTTATTTTTTATCGCTGAAAAGCAAGTTTTATGTCCTAGAGGTGAAAGGAATATTTTCTCCACACTGGGCTGGGTGAATTTTATGAGCTGAGTGCTGGACCTTGATAAGCTAAGGGAAGTTGTAAAGGAATGTAGCAAATCCATTCTCTGTCTCTATCTCTCTCCAAAATTTCTCTTGCTCTGAGGACATAAACTTCAGAGATATAAAGCTTCAAATGGACAAAGGTTGATAGGAAAAATGAAAATGAATGGCTTTATATACAAAAAGATATTATCCCTGCCTATGAATGGGATTGTCCATTTTACTGTGTTGATACGTTTGTATTCTATGTACTAATGCACAGTTTCATCATTTATGAACTTTACTCCTTGAGGTAGGCATCATAGGTCTGGACAAACACCACTAGTATTCACAGTGAACATACAGTGAGCAGGAGCTTGGGGTTTGAGGATGTTTTCCCAATCCTTTAAGGTTGGACCCTCTTCCCCCACTTGTCCAAACATATTTGTTTTACTTGCCAGTCTTCTTTTGTAAAGGGTACACATAAGGGAAACTCACCCAACTCTGATGTTGTGTGAATAGTTGGTTCTTTGCATTTTTGAAAGTATCACTTAGTTAGCTAGTTAAAGTGTCTTTCAGTTACAACTCTATTGTGTCTTCCAGGATACTGCGTATTTCACTCTTCTGGGTCAGTGAATACCCTAGTGGTTATCTCTGAAACAAGTGATCCTGTCATATTGCATTTTTACTTCTTATCAGCATCCCAGATGGAAGAGCTACTCCTGGGGGGGGGGGGAGTTTTGTTTTTTGTTTTTAAAGATTTTATTCATTTGAGAGACAAAGGGAGAGAACACAGAGGCAGAGGGAAAAGCAGGCTCCCCTCTGAGCAGGGAGCCAGGCGGGGGGGCTTGATCCCATCCCAGGACCCTGAGCTCATGACCTGAGTTGAAGGCAGAGGCTTACCCGACCGAGCCTCCCAGGGCCCCTGGAAGAGCTACTCTTGGCGAAGCTCCAGTTTGCTCTTGCAACTTACCACTTCCCTGGCAAGTTCAGTTAAGGACACTCAGAAGATTTCTTAAGTCCAGAGCCATTCATTTATACAGGTAAAATTTCAGATGTTTAAATAATCATTATTTCAGCCAGTTAGAACTTGGAAAGACAAGGGATATTTCTTGTATTTACTGGCTTCCATTAATTTGTTTAATTAACATAATCATTAAAGTTTTTTCTAGGCTTGTGATAAACTGAGAAGGTGAGACACAAAACTTCAAAAAAACACGTATTCTTTGATATGTAACTAAAATAGTTTTCATCTAGTCATGAGTTTGTGGTTAAGTTCTTTTTTCTTGAAGATCAGTTTTCCACCAATAATCAAAGTGATGTAAAGCAATGATATGTAGACATGTACTTCTAGACAAGTAATTCGGGGTTCTATCATGTGGTGGTGACAGGAAATCCCATATAAAGATATAAGTGGAAAATGATACTTGACTAATGGATTTGGGGGGTAGGCTGATTGGCACTATAAAGATAAGACTATTTTGTTCCTTGATGGGAGATTAGTACAGAAATAGATGTGTGAGTCAAGCCTCAGCACAGTAATGATTTCCTGACAGGTACTTTCTCCAAGCCCAAAGTACACTAAGTTTAAATCCAAAGAGCCATTGCACTTTAAGTATTTTTCTCAATTTTTCCATAAATTGGAAAAAAAGGAATTTGTATTTTAAGTGGAGACCACAGTAATTGGTTGGTTTATAACATATTGCCCACCGTAGGCCATGACAGAAGTTAAATAAAAAGGATGAGCCAATTGATTGGCTCATGGTAAAGAGCTGTATGATTGACTCAAAAAACAATGCATCAGGGATGTGCATTAGCTTCAGAGTGGTTGAGATAGAGTGCTAATGCAATTTGGAAGAATGCCCAGCACAAATAAGGAGAGATATGTATCTGTCCCTTCAATGACCCAGGAAAACCGGAACCATCTTTGATACATTATATGTTTTCCCAACTTTGAACATTTTGCCTTTTATAAGTTTTGGAGAAAAGACTTTTTTCAACTCCAATAGCTATCAAGCTGTTGAAGTAGAATACAGTGAACTGATTTCAAGTGTATAGTTGATCCACAGAATCCGTGTGGATAATGTCACCCATGGCTCAGATATTATCTAGCTGACATATACCTAAGCTTCTTCTCCCTAAGAAAAAGATAGAAGACATCATTAATTGAGTACCTAATAAAATGTAGAACAATGTTCCGGGCACTTTCATATCTTACTTAATCCCCACGACTACCCTGTGAACTGTGATGCCCATTTAAAGATGTGGGAAGTGAGGTTTATGGAACTTAAATAAATTACCCTCTGACCCAAAATTGAAAATTGGAAGACCCATCTTTTGAGAGGTGGTCTGCCAAAATTCACTTCAGTTTTACTTTATCATGCTTCCTTTCTGAATGACTTTTTCAGAAATTTCTGAACACTAACCTGAGAACGGTGGATCCTATTAACGCTGTGAACAGATTTGCTGCCTAACGCACTGTATTAGTTTGCCAGGGCTGCCATAACAAAATACCGCTGACTGGGTGGCTTATAAGACAAAACTTGATTTTCTTCCAGTGATGGGGGCTGGAATTACAAAATCAAGGTATCAGTGGATTTGAGTTCTTCTGAGGCCTCTCTCCTTGTCTTGCAGATGGCTATCTCCTTGCTGTGTCCTCACATGGCCTTTTCTCTGTGCATGCATATCTCTGGGGTGTCTTCATGTACTCAAATTTTGTCTTTCCCTAACAACACCAGTCATATTGGATTAGAACCTACCTTAAAATGGCCTCATTTTAATCTAATCAATGCTTTATAGGCTCTATAATTGCCATCACATTCTGAGGTAATAAGAGTTAGGGCTTCAATATACGAATTGGGTGTGGGGAACACAATTCAGCCCATAATATCTGCTTAATAATCAAAAGTATTCAATCATTTTCTCCTGGGTTTTGCAGGGTGCTCCCCTACACAACTCAGCAAAGAGCCCTAAGCACTATCACAAAGGAGAAATGCAACTCTTATTAATGTCAGTTCTTACTCTGGGTTTTACCTATATAGTTCAGACCTTTGTGACAAGCAATCCTTACCCTTGTGATGGGTTTTGTGCTGACTCTAAGTTCAACTGATACAAGTAGATTTAAATTCATGTAGACACAGTATTAAAATAAGCCTTTTTATGCCTGACTGAAGATATATTACCTGCTTTTTCATAGAATTGAGCATAGGCCATCCATATGATGAGAAGAGATCGAAGGTCTATTGACAGCAGGACAAATGAGACTATTGAGGGTCTTACTGAACCCAAGACAGGAGATAAATTGCACTTGGCTAGGACTTAGCAGGCTATGTTAGAAGGTGAGAGGAGTGAGCACCCAGGAGAATAGTGGGATGGGGAAGTTGGGAGAGTAATACAATTGGGAGAGTTCGGGGACACATAGCAGTCAAAGGTCAGCCATGGAGAACGGCTTCTTGCACAGGACTCCTGGAGCTAAAGGGGCAGGTCATAATCAAAATAGTAAAATGATAAGGAGAACAAGAATTATACTAGTTAATGATCATTTCACACCTACTATGTACCAGGCATACAGGGCTTTATGTACATGAGGGCTTTACAAGGACTTACATATCCTCTTTGATTGCTCTTCCATGCTGTGTAGGTCTCATAATCAAAGGTTTCCTTTCCCCTTCCCATTGCAAGTTTCTCTCTACCCTTGCTCATCCGAGCAGCTATTGAGCATGCTCCTTCTCCATCCCCCAGGCTCAGACTTCTCTGGTTTCTAGGAAGAGCATCTAAGGATCTTCATCCAGCTGGTCAGTCAGGGATTACTTCCAGTCTTGGTTTCTGCTTTGTCATGGCGGGGAGGAAGAAAATCAGCCTTCCTGATACCATGATAAAGGAGGTGGGATTGGGGAGTGAATAGACAGTATTTTTTAAAAAGGGAGAAATATCAACATATAACCTAGCCACAAATGTTTGATTACTGTCTGTCTCTTCCAGTTAGACTGTAAGTTCCATCAGAGTTGAGACGTCTCACCGGCTCACGACATCAACACTAACACAGGCAGCCATTACATATTTGTTGAATGAATAAATGAGAAATATGTGAAAAGTTGAGCAGATGAAGGAATGAGGATGAAAATTATCTTTGGTCGTCATTTGCTGCAGCCTTGTTTAACATCCAGAGCTACTTTCATGTATGTGTTTGCTCAAAATCCTAGGTGTAGCAGACTATATGATTTCTTTGGGTTATATAATATTATCCCCCAATAGAACCTCCTACACTTCTCCAAACACTTGGAAGGATGAAGGTAAGCCCTTCCTCTAATTAAATTAGAGCCTTCCTCTAGTTAAAACTCTATTTCTTCAGACACATCCCCACATAGAACCAGAGGCCATACAAATATTTGGTATTGAATTGAGGCAAAGTTGTAGGAAATGAATTCTGTAATTTTTCTAGCTTTATTTTTCAAGAGTACGCTGAGCTTAGCAGCAGATGGTATACTCTTTGGACTAGATCTTGGGCATTGCACTTGCAAATCAGAGCATGGCTTCTGAACCCAAACAGCTGAGTTAGAATTCTTTGCTGCAGTACAGGGTCTTAGCAAGTTGGTCGACATCTTGCATTGGATCTCATCATCTCTGAAACAAGGGCCATGATAATGCCTGCCTCCTAGTGGGCTGTGAGAATTAAATGAGCTGCATATGTAAAGCACCTAAAACAGGGTTTGTTCCAAGTGTCAGTTACTGTTACTGTAATAGAGTGAGGAGCCCTTTCTTTAGCCTTCAGTGAGAATGTGCTTTTTAAAGGGCCTCATATACTAAATGGCATGTACGTGGGAGGCAGAGGATAAGGACCTTAATAAAGACATCTGCCACAGCGAGGCTAGGTATTTTAGATACATTATCTCACGTCATCTTCGCATCAGTCCCATTGACAAAGTAAGAGCAAAACCAAACCAAAACAAAAAACGAATCTTGGGCTAAATATATGTGCTAAATGCTCCTTTCTAGGAAGTGACAGAGCCAGATTTCAAATCTGACTTTGTCAGATTCCAAAGCTTGTTACGTTTCAATGGGTTAAGTGCAGAACTACTTCGAGAGAGAAAGTTGAAGTTTAGAGAATGTTCAGCTATAGGGCTCTGTGCTAAAAATGTTAAAGTGGCTGTAGAACACCTAATTTGGTTTCCCAAAATAAGTAGATGATCTCTCTGGAGAAAAGAGTAATTTCCCTTGTAGGATATTGTAAAAACGTTATCAGCTTTTACTGAGGCAGATAAAGGCCTAAAATACGGATTTAGAAATACAATTTTGGTTTTAAAGAAAATTTTTTTTAGCAGAATGAGTACTGGTGAGGCAATGTGGAATCATATCAATTGTCATTTAAATTCATGCAGCTAACTGTGTTTGTGCCCATAGTTGAAAAAAAAACATAACCTTCCTTTAAGTTTTTAGTGGGCACATACTAGAAAACAGGATCTCCATCATATTATCCATGATCTCTTGTACGTTTTTCTTAATCTCCATTTGTCCCTCTCCCCATCTCATTTTACTCCTGCAGGAGCCTTGGACATGTGATGCATTCTAACGTAGGTGTGTGGGGGTGTCTTACTTCTGCCTTGTGCCTCAGTCTCTACTTAATAATATCACTACACGTTATCTTTCTCTCTCTCCTTATTTTCCCTTTATTTCTCATTGCCTGTCTTTAACCACCACAAAGACCTGGAGTCTCTTGTTTATATCTGATAGGGTTATGTGTTCTCCACTTCTACTTTAACCTATGAAAAGAATAGTTGATATTTCTCTCTATTTAAAAAGCTGACCCATGTGGCCTTAAGTTAATTTTTTTTCTTGATAGCATAAAAGGGTTTCCATCTGATTTTAAGTAGCTATTGCATAGACTGGACAACCCACATACAGTAGCAGCATTGAAACTATGACTGAAGTAAGATGTCTACCTAAACATAAATTGCATCTTAAGAGATCTGAAGGAAACTGCCCTTTACGAGAGTACAGGATATTTAGATATTCCAGAGCAGATACTGGAATTCACGATTGGAGAATTAAGCCCTTCTTATCACGCAGACATAAAGAAGTACCTACCCACTGTTCTTGGGAATTGGCCTAAGAGTAGATGCTGGCATTCAATATTCTGTTTAGTAATGAAGTTGATTTAATAGTAAAAATGAGCCCCTATAGAATCAGAAATTGACCTGAGTCTGAAATGCAGTGGCTGTTCTTGTAAGATGTGACTGAGTTTTGTGCAAGTATTTTCTCCCAGAATCTGAGACTCTACCTTAGTAGCCAGGTAGACAATTCTTTTTATTTTTTATTTTTTTAAAGATTTATTTGAGAGAAAGTGCCCTTGCTTCTGTGTATGTGCATGCAAGCAGGGCAGGGGGTAGAGGGAGAAAAGCAGACTCCCCACTGAGCACAGAGCCCATCTAGGGGGTGATCTCACCACCCTGAGATCATGACCTGAGCCAAAACTAAGAGTTGGAGGCTCAACCAACAGAGCCACCCAGGTGTCCCACCAGATAGACAATTCTTACCTTCTCTTTAATTTTTGCTGCAGAAATCATGGGGAAAAGGGTGGGACTGTGTTGGCATAGCACCACCAACACCAGACTGTTGGTGTCCCCTCTATTTAAGGTTGAATGAGTCACAATTTGGAAAATGTGCAACAGGCCATGACACTTTGCATTAGACATGGGTTGGGATATTTTCCCTTGCGGGGAATGGATCTTCCCAGTGTCAATCACTCTAGGACAAAAAATAAGCTGAGCCTTAGGAACAAGACTTTTTGCTTGTCTCTGCATAGAAGATGGTTGGACCTAGGTATGCCTCCTATTGGCAAGAAGGGAGCTGACAGCCGCACTGCTCAGAGGCTGCCAAGAAACTAGCAGGGGTGCTCATGGTCTCTTAGAATAAAGACTTCTAGCAGTGGTCTTAGTTGTTTCTCTGGTCTCTGAGCTTCCAGGAATCTCTTAACAGTAAGGTTTAGTCTCAATTGTATGTGGAATGCAGGGGGACTGACATTCTCACTGGGGATCAGGGGAAGGCAGATGGGCCCAGAGTGAATTCCTAACACAGAGGTCATCTTCCCCAGAGGAGGTGGCTTGGCAGCGAGAGGGAAGCCAGAGCAGAGGAAAAATGAGGAACTTTCAGGGCATTGTCTTGGAAACTTCTGGAAATCAGTGAGTCAGATGACCATTTAAGAGGGCTAATTTCTGCCAGGAAGATAATGATAGTTACAGCCATGAAATTTTGCACATAAAAGGAAGTCTAACCACATTTGGTAGTCATAGGCTAGGAGGCCAACAATATATAGGATTATTTATTTATTTATTTATTTATTTAACAATATATAGGATTTATGTGAAGTATTTAAAAACAGTGATTTAAAATGCATGCCAAACTAACTACAATCTCAGATAAACATAAATTAATATAAATAGCAAATTTCAGCACCCTCTCAATAAAACTAGTTGTATTAATGAGAGGCAATGGATTATTTCTGTTTGAGGGCTGCCACATTTTTTTGACAAATTATTATTTTAATGTTGTAATTATTTAATGTGATTAATCAGCCAGTCAGCAAAGCAAATATTTTCCACCTAAATTCAATATGTTGGCAGAATGATTTATTCCTTTTACACATTCGATATGAGTCTATTTTATATTTTTTAATAAGTAAATTGATTAGAATCATGTTATCTTGTCTCAGTGTCAGCATTCCACCCCTGAAAGTCCTATTTTGCTGGAATATTTGACAAAGTCTTTCTGAATGTAGAATAAGAAGAGAAAAAGAATCTTAAAGACCTAAATACGAGGTGAAATCCATGCAATTCAGGAAAAACACAGTCACACAGCACTGAAAGGACCAGTTTGGGGACATTAATCAGTTAGCTGAATCCTCTGAGCCTCAGCTGTCCCATCAGGTTCATCTGGAAAATGCAATGATAAAATGTACATAGGAAGTGCTATAAAGGATTACAGTTGGCTTTTGGTTATCTGTGATTTACCTTTATATCTACAGTATATGTAAGTGTGCACAAAACCTAAGAGTTCACTCTGTACTGTCAGAAGTGTGTAAAAGTGGGATGTTTCTAGAAGGTTAGGTAGATGGTGGATGGCTTGATATAGATGCATAGATATAACCCTTCAGAAAGTACCTCTACATAATTTTTCATTCCATTTTACATACCATATGAGATTTATCTTACTTTTCCTATTTTTCAGGTGAAGTTCAAAGTTAAATAAAATCTCCAAAGTAGCCCAACTAGTAAGGGACAGAGATGAGACTGAAATCCAGGCCTCCTCTATTGTAAAATCCTGTGTTCTTCTTCCTTTATCCCAACTGCCTTCTCCTTGTCAGTTTCTGGAATCCACTTGGCCATACGTCTGGTACCCACTTTGCCTACCACTTGCCTCCTTTCTCAGAGACCAGGTATTGGTCCCAGTATCTAAGGTAAGAAAAGAAAACAGGGAGACCCTTGTTTGTTGCATACTGACCAAAGGATATGAGGTAAATATTTCTGGTTTCACATAAGAAATCCCGAAGACAGCAATGGAATCAAATGTAGATCTTACAATGTTGATTTGAAGTACAGATTTTTACCGTAGACCAGTTTGTGGATCAACACTACAAACCTGGATTCGATTTCAAAAAATTTATCTAGAGCCTCAGTCAAACTAGAAGGCCTAGGAACTTCTGTGAGTGTGATCTAAAATAACTCTCACACTGGTGAACATTCAAATATACATTGATGTTCACCCATGCATCACACACGAGTTTGCATGCTCAGTTTTATGTAAAAAAGATGAATCTTTATAAAGAGGCATATTGAATTAAATTTTAAATCATCAACCCCAGGCTCTCAAATTTTGGGATAAAAATCTTTCTAAATGAAGAGTGCATTGACTGTTCTGGCTTTCTAAGATATGTATATATACACATATATATTTATATATACACACATATATGTATACACACAGAAATAGTCTTTTTATTATATTATATATTATACATTTTATTATTAAATAATAAACATTATTAAATAATAATAAAAATAAAAATAAGTTTAAAAATTATGTAATATAATATTATATATTTTATTATATTATTATTATATTATAAAAAGAAATCATCTTTTTATTGCCAGAAGGATCCTTTTATTGTCATTTGCTTCGTATTTCAAAATTATCTCTACTCCATATACAATTATGTTGTCTTTTATATACAGTTCATCTCAATGAGATTCAGAGAATGAAATGAGCAATGAGAAGCATCGGGAGTAATTATAGAAAATGAGTTTGGGCACGTGGATGAATTTAAGTATTCAGTCACAGAGCCACTTGTGAAGGAAGGAAATTAAGAGACATAAGTAAAACAATATTCTGGTATTGAGTTTTAACGAGAAGTCAGGAGAGAGGAATGCAAGGTTTTACAATCATGTAAATACAGGACTGCAGAATGTAGAAGGTTAATCAAAAATTAAGGTGCATTCTGCAGAAAGGCTAAGTATATCAGATTTTAAATAATAGGTGGATTGTGGGCAGGATGAGGAACCAGCCAATGGTATTTATGCTATGGTATGGTATTGATCTTTAAAGCCTAGGAGCTCATATCCATAGAGAAGAGATTCCAGATCTGAAACTGGAATGTCTGGGAGCACTTGGGACAGAAGGATCCCAAAAAGGAGAAGAGAGAAGAAGAGCAGACCAAGCATAAAGGAAAAACAGTTGAGAGTATGAATTGCATTGAACACTCCTGGGAGACTGAGTCAAATGAGAACTGACAAAAAACCATAGATTTAGCAATTCGGAGGTGATGGGGGATCGAGGATCATAGAGAAGGGGAAGCAACTCCTGGTAGTGAAGACAGGAAAAGTCAAATCTTGCCTGCCATTAACTATAAAGGGGAATGGAGAAACGGAGTGTAAGTGGGGTCAGAGGGTTGTTGTTTAATTTACATATATATAGAAGCTTTGGGGGCATCTGAATGGCTCAGTCAGTTGAGTGTCTGATTCTTGATTTTGGCTCAGGTCATGATCTCAGAGTCCTGGGATGGAGCCTCACGTTGGTCTCTTTGCTCAGAGGGGAGTCCGAGGATTCTCTTTCTCCCTCTCCCTCTGTTCCTCTCCCAGCTTGCACTCACTTGCTCACTTGTTCTCTCCTCTCAAATAAATAAATGAACCGTAAAAAATAAAATATAGAAGCTTTTACAACACATTTATGTTGTTGAGAGTAAAGATCACTTAAAAAGAAAAACTTGCAGTCCTAGAAATACACAGTCCTAGATATACACAGAATAATTTACATTCCTGGAGCCAACGCACACCTCTCAGGCTCCAGCACAAACTTGACCAGCACACCCTCTCATGGCCAACAGGTGAACAAACCCAGGCTTCTTGCCCCCAAATCACCACCCATCCCCGACTCCGCCTCCCTTCTCACCCATAAGTAATTATCTAGGGAAGTATATGGCACAAGATATATTGGGGTGACTGTTTTAATCTGTATATCACTGAATTCCATTCAGAGAGCTATATTCTAAAGATTTAAAACATACCAAGGACAGGCAATAGAATCAAATAGGAAAACTTCTGTAGGGTATTCAGAGTAAGGTTCCCAGAACAGCATCATCAGCACCACCTGAGAATTTGTTAGAAATGCAAATTATCAGGCCCCACCCTAGTCCTTACCAGGTCAGAAGCCCAGCAAACCCTGTTTTGACAAACCTTCCAGGTCATTCTGATCTTCACTCAAGTTGAGAAACACCAATCAAAACTAATTTTCAAGTAAGTATTTGAGGGAAAGTTTAAGTTTTTATCATACTTTGGGGAGCAAGAGTTTCACCAGACTATCCATCTGTTTTTGAGCCAATTTTCTGATGTTTGAGTAAAACATCATTCTCATTTGACTGAGAATTTTAAGCCCATTTTCCTCAAGCTTATGTTATATAATTAAACTCACTGTAAGAGCAAAAATATTTTGTGCTTTTGTAGTAAACTCCCTTCTATGAATAAATTGTCATTTTATTTGTTTGTTTGTTTGTTTCCTTTTAGCTTCCCTAATGCTAGGTCTGGGGCAGACAAAACACAAAATAAGTTTAGAAAAGTTTATGTCAGGAGGCAAGTCTAAGGTAGTCTTATGAAAACGACACAGCAGCTGGCTTCAAGGGAACTGCTCAGGCCAAATTGGAGACAACTAAGCACCAGAAAGATAATGGCAAAAATGGATCATATCACATTCAGGAGGGAAATTTTATATATATGTATAAACTTATTATATATATAATTTGTATATAAATATATGTACCTTTATATATGTAATATATAAATATATATTTATATGCATACCTTTATATATACATGTATATAACTTTATATATTTGTATATATATCCATATAAATGGATATATGGGAGAACAGCAATTAATAGAAATAGAAGGACAGAATTAAAACATTACATTTGTTCATCCAATAATAAAATAATAGACATAAGCAAAGATCATTAATGACTTCCAAAGCAAATGATTCAAAGGTTGTTGGGGAGATGATATTCACAGGGTCTCAAATTATTGCCACACAGAATACATTAGCTACAAAGGCAGAAGAGTTCCTTTACAGAGAAGAGATCTTGTGGACATTATGTGATCAAATCAGTATTTGGAAGTGTGCCATTACTGATGAATTCTACTTTCTATTTTCTTTTCTTTTGTTTTTAAATCCTACTTTCTTAAGCAAATATTTACTAACATCTGCTATAAGCCAAATACTCCTTAAGACACTGGGATTCCATAGGGAATGCAGACATGGTGGGAATCAATTTAGATTGGATGAAGGTCTTTCTTAGAAAGTGGAATTTTAAAGCAGGGAGCTAACGATGTTTTCCAGGCAAAGGCATGGTGTTGGATGGGTCAGGACCACTTACATGCGAGAGCACAAGCCAGGACTCTAATGCTGGTGGGGACTGATGCATTGGAAAAACTGAGAGAGAACCCATGTGCCTGAAAGAGAGGTGCATTAGTTTCCTGTAGCTCCCGTAACAAATTACTGCAAACTCTGTGGTTTGTACACAAATTTATCATACAGTTTTGTCTATCAGAAGGATGCACAGGTTTCACCAGGCTAAAATCAGTTTGCCTAGCGCTGCATTCCTTTCCAAAAGCTCTAGGAAAGAATCTGTTTCTTGCTCATTGCAGTTGTTGGCAAAATTTATTTTCTTGCAGCTCTAGGACTGAGCTCCCCATTTTCATGCAATCGGAGGGCTGCTCTAAGCTCTAGAGGCCACCGCATTCCTTGGCTCAGAGCCCAGCTTCCTCTGTTTTCAAAGGGAGCAACAAAGGTGGAGTCTTTCCCAAGTCACCCCTCTCTGATCCTTCTCAAGTCATTCTCTGACCACAGCTAGGAAAGGTCTCCACTTTTAAGGACTCCTGCGATTACACTGGGCTTGCGTGACCAATCCAGGATTATCTCCTCTTCTGAGGGTTTATAACCTGAGCCACAACGGCAGAATCCCTTTTCCATGTGAAGGTAACATATTTACAGGTTCCAGGGATGAGGGCAATGGCATCTTTAGGAGCCACTCTTCTTCCTACCAAAAGAACAGATGCAGAGAAGAGCTCAAGATGGAACGGTTTCACCTCTGTGATTATTCCAATCAGGTTGTTCCTTTCTTCAAGAAGCCTTTAATAACTCACTGTTACCTAAAGAATTAAATTCAAACACATTTGCTTGTCATGTAGATTTTTCCAGCTCTAGGCAAAGTCCTGATGTATATTCTTTATGCACCTGTTTGTAACCACTTTGGACTGTTTATTCAGGAGTCCCTAGTAAAGCCCCATGATTTCTTGCCTTCACACATTTTTTAGGCGGCCCCTGCTTTCTGGAATGTCCTTCTCTCCATCTCCATTCCATGATATTTCGTCCATTGTTTGAGGCTCTCTCCTCCATACCCCCACTTACACCTCCCTAGTGTGAGCACACAAGTGCACTTGCACAAGCACGTGTGCATGCACACATGCACACGCAGCCAGCCCTTCACACCTTGTGTGTTTATTATTCTCCCTACTATATCACCAGTTTCAGGAGGGTGGGGACTGTGGCAGAGATGAGTGTAGGGATGGTTTGCTTCCACTCAGATTGGTTGGTGCTAGTGCCATACCAGTGGTTAAGTATTTCTAATATCATCCCTGGCAGTGACTAAATATTTATCCTTCTATCTTCCATAGAGCACAAAAAATGTGCCCCCCCCACTACCCATTCATCCACCTAACAAAGAGAATGATTTCTCTTTGATGAATAGTATCTCGTTCGTTTTCACTTTGTTGAAATCTTTGTAAATTTTACTCTTGGCACATGACACGTTAATTATGCCTTCCATATTTGTTTTCTTATACACATTTAATGGGATTTCCAATGCTTGATTTTATTTCCATTTTCTGTGACCTTATACCAAATGGGACCACAGACCATATTCCTTCTTTGATCTTTCTTCAAAGTAGAAAACACACACAGATACTCTCTGGCACACACAAACAAAAGTTAAAAAGCAAGCAAAGTAATCAGACTAATTTATTTTTACGTATGTGTTTATTACCATTCCATGTTTATTCTTGCTGCCGATTTTTCAGCTAGGAAGTGTATGTCACTCTCTTTTTGTATTCCTCCAGCATATGCTCACACGTATGTATGTGTGAGGTTCAAAAATATGAGCTCATCAGAAACCTCTTCATTTTTTGGCACTGCCCTCCTCTTCCATCCTTTCCTTTATTTCTTCCTCTTCCTCTTTATTCTTACTGGTTTGTATTTCTTTTTTGCATTGGGAAACTTGAAAATTAGAGAATAAAGTAATCACCTATCAACCACATAAGACAAATTATTCTAAGCACTTAAGCTATTTGATTTTCACCATTTTTATGTTAATAGTTTTTAAATTACATTATGTGATATATGAATTTTCCTTGTTTTTTTTTTCCAAAGAGAGAAATCCACACACTGCAAATAAAATCATGTTGACTATCAATTTCACTTCTGATCCAACTTGGTTTTAATCTTTTTTGATTCTCTTATTGATAGATTCATATATGTATTCATGGAAAATTGTGTTATCAAATTTTACATATAAATAGTATCATACTGAAACCTGTTTTTATTGTGCCATAATTTTTTTTAGATCTATCTACATTGTTATATTACTAATTCATCTTTAAGCAAAAACATTATTCTGACCTATTTTATTTACCTAATACCATACAGGGGGGCATTATTTTGCTTCAGATTTTTCTCATTCTAAATACGGCTGAAAAATATTCTTGTGCACATAATCGTGTGCACACAAACTAGTAATTGTTCCAGAGAGGCAACATGGCGGGGCTAATTAAAGGCAAAAATTTGGGAGCCAAACAATTGCAAATCAAGTCCTGGTTGTGACACATGTCAGCTGTGTGTCCTTGGCTAAGGTGTTCATCTCTCTGCACCTCAGTTTTCCCATCCATAAAATGAGAATAACAATTGTTCCTATGCTCCCAGGTTGTTGTTGGAATCAGATAAACTAACATACAAAAAGGATCTAGAATAGCGTGTCCTCTGGGCCTGTGAGCCATCACTACCGATGTCATTGCCCTTTTTATTGTATGACTGGGTTAAGGAAGATGTGTCTTCAGGTTGTAACTGATCCTGCCAAATTGCCCATGAGAGGGACTGCACCAATGGATGTGTATCCACTTCCTCACATCCTTTCCAAAATTTGATTTCGTCAGATGTTTGTTGTTTAAAAGGATTTAAAAAAACTTTAATTATTGTAATTTGAAATTTTCTGATTACTAGTGAAATTGATTTTCTTTTAATTGTTTATTGGTCATTTGCATTTCGTCTTCTCTGACTTATCTATTCATATTTTCTGCTTACTTTTTTAGGGAGTTGTCTTTTTTGATGTTATTAATAGACATTCTTTGTATACTCTGCATTCTAAACTCCAGCCAGTGGTCCATGTTCCAGAAATGAAGTGAATCAACATCTTTGCAGTACCAAGCCATCCTGTCCACAGTCATAATGCATCACACAATAATCAGGGACTTCTCTCATTTCCCCTCAGGGAAGCTATTATCAAATCTCTCCTTGAAGATCTTCCTCACCTTCCCTCTTTTTTGTTTGTTTGACTGTATGTTTTAAACTTCTTTTGGTCTTCGTAAGAGTAATCTTTAAGATCTTAGGTTTCTAATTTGCAGCATTAAGGTAGGGAAAGCATTCTGTATATCAACTCTTTAAAGTATATCAAGACTTCCTTTCTGAGATCAGTTTTTGTAAATGTTCCATGTGCTTGAAGATTATGTATACTCACTGCCATTCAGTAGTACAGTTCCATATTTATTTATGATAGGAAGCTGATGTGATTCAGTTCTTCCATGTGCTTAATGATTTTCATCTACTTAATTTATGAGTGTATGAGCGACCCGTGTTAAAGTCTCTCATTATGTGCTTTTATGTCAACTTTTTTTTTAATGTTCTTTGCTATCTTACTGGAGATTTTCATCATTGTGTAGTTAAAACTGCATTTCTTTGAAGTTCTTATTTCTTTGAATGTTTTGAAATCTGCCATCCTAAAGTTTGAACCAACCTTGTATTCTCTTCCTTAATACAAACTTCATTCATGATAACTTGACCATTTCTACTTTCTCTTCCCCAAGTTTCCATTAACTCCACTTAACCAGACAGGTTTAGTTTTGTAACACTACACCTGTATCAGTAGTCACCCTTATGGTTTACCTTGAGAAGCGAATTTCTTAAGAAGTCAAGCAGACATTTAATAAAATGTTCTGCTTTGTCAGAAATATCCTTTCTTTAGGAAATCTATAAACTAGAAGGAAGAAAGCATGGAATATGGATTTAAAAAAAAAAGGAGATAGATAAATAAAAATAAATACAGATGACTCTTTTTTTTTTAATATTTTATTTATTGGACAGATGGAGATCACAAGTAGGCAGAGAGGCAGGCAGAGAGAGAGGAAGGGAAGCAGGCTCCCTGCTGAGCAGAGAGCCCGATTTGGGGCTCGATCTCAGGACCCTGAGATCATGACCTGAGCCGAAGGCAGAGGCTTTAACCCACTGAGCCACCCAGGTGCCCCAATACAGATGACTCTTAACACAGGTTTGAACTGCCTGGGTCTACTTATATGCAGATTTCTTACAGCATAGTACTATAAATGTATTTTCTCTTCCTTATGATTTTCTTTACTTTTTTAAGAGTTTTATTTATTTATTTATTTACCTGAGAGAAAGAGAGTGTGAGCAGGGGAAGGAGTGGAAGGGGAGGAAGAGGGAGGGAGAATCTCAAGCAGACTCCATACTGAGCACAGAGACCTTCACAGGGTATGGAGCCTGATCTGGGGCTCAATCTCACGACCCCGGCATCATGACCTGAGCTGAAATCAAGAATTTGACACTTAACCAACTGAGCCACCCAGGAACCTCTTCCTTATGATTTTCGTAAAAACACTTTCTTTTCCCCAGCTTATTTTATTGCAAAAATATAATATATACTACATGTAACATACCAAATATGTGTTAACCAACTGTTTATGTTTTTGGTAAGGCTTCTAGCCAATAGACCATTAGAAGTTAGGTTTGGGGGAGTCAAAATTATAAACAGATTTTTGACTGTACATAGCGGGGATCAGTGCCCACAACCCCTATGTTGTTCAAGGGTCAACTGTATAGACACTCCCCAACATATAACGTGTATTTCCAGATTTCACTTATAAATTGATCATGTGGAATCTAGAGGATGCTTGTTCTCCCAAGCCATACTTTATTTGCTTGATTGTTTTCAGCTGATAATTATAAAGACCCTTCCTCTCTGTGTCATTACTTTTTCTTCCCACCTATTTTCCTGGATATTATTCTTTCATTTCTTGTAAATTATTCAGAGCCTGTTAATGATGAATTTATTTTAAAACTCTGTTAAGCTTCAGAGTTCATGGCCAAGCACATTTTTTTCTTGCTTCAATTCCCTCTGCTCTTTGCTAAAAGTCTGTTATTTTTATATAACCAAAGTCTAGGATATCACATTTGCCTCTTCAATACCAACAAAGTAGATAAGTTGTTCATTTCCAATTTTTTCTCTTTCAAAGGAGAGGGTGAAGCCTAAGGATGTAGGTAATATAATGAAGGGTAATTGTATTCATTAGGAATCTGCATATAAAATATTGCTTGTGCTACTTTTCCTTTCAGCTTTATATAGATGAAGCCAAAGACTTTGGAGATATACTTAAAGATCTTCTGACTTTGCTAATCAGTTACATATTAATTGGACATAGTGAGTAGTAGTTGTTGACTTTAGTGAGTCTGAGCAGTGCTTTTGTATATCCAGGAAGCAAGCTTTGGAAGGCAGGTCCTGTGCGTTAAGTGAGGTCTACACACAGATTTCACTGGAAGCATTCAGGGGCATCCTCAGGCAGCCTGATTTATTTCTTCTTACAAGAGATGAAGGGATAAACTAGATCGACAGGATTCCCTCCACTAACTATTTTTCTATAAATCTCTTCTAATTCTCTATAATATGCATAGGAATCCATATGATGACTGTATCAGCTTGCTAGGTTTGCCATAACAGTACCACAGACTGGGTGGCTTAAGCAGTAGAGATTTATTTTCTCATGGCTCCGGAGTCTAGAAGTTCAAGTCAAGGTGTTGTCAGGTTTCTCCTTGGCTTGCAGATGCCCATCTTTTCACTGTGTCTTCACATGATCTTTCCTCTGTATATAAGTGTACTTGGTATCTCTTTGTGAGTCCAAATCTCCTCTTCTTGTTAGGACATCAGTCAAATTGGATTAGGCCCACCCTAATGGCCTCATTTTATTTTTTATTTTATTTCTAGATCCTATTTAAATTCAAGTTTGTTAAAATATAGTGTATTACTAGTTTCAGGGGTAGAATTTAGTGATTCATCAGTTGCTTATCACATCCGATGCTCATTACATCAAATGCCCTCCTTAATGCCCATCATCCAGTTACCCCATCCATCTACCCCCACCCCTCCAGCAACCCTCAGTTGCCTAAGTTAAGAGTCTCTTATAATTTGCTTCTCTCTCTTTTTTACCTTATTTTATTTTTCCTTCCCTTACCCTACGTTCATCAGTTTTGTTTCTTAAATTCCACATATAAGTGAAATCATAGGGTATTTTTCTTTCTCTGACTGATTTATTTTGTTTAGCATAATACCCTCTAGTTCCATCCACATCATTGCAAATGGCAAGATTTCATTCATTTTAATAGCTGAGTAATATGCCTACACACACACACACACACACACATTTACATATATGTATATATGTAAATATACATACCATGTTTTCTTTTTCCACTTATCCATCAATGGACGTCTGGACTCTTTCCATATTTTGGCTATTGTGGACATTGTTGCTATAAACTTTGGGATGCATGTGCCCCTTCAAATCACTATTTTTGTATCCTTTGGATAAATACCTAGTAGTGCGATTGCTGGATCATAGGGTAGTTCTAGTCTTACCTTTTTGAGGAACCTTCATACTGTTTTTCAGAGTGGCTACGCCAGTTTGCATTTCCACCAACAGTGTAAAAGTTTTCTCCTTTCTCCACATCCTTGCCATATCTGTTGTTTCCTGTGTTGTTGATTTTAGTCATTCCGACAAGTGTGAGGTGGTATCTCATTGTGATTTTGAACTGTATTTCCCTGATGAGTGATGCTGAGCATTTTTTCATATGCCTGTTAGCCATTTTAATCTTCTTTGGAGAAATGTTTGTTCATGTCTTCTGCCCATTTTTTTAATGATTTTTTTTTAATTTTTTGGGTGTTGAGTTTGAGAAGTTCTTCATAGGTTTTGGATACTAGCCCTTTATCTTATAAGATATTTGCAAATATCTCTCCCATTCCATTGGTTGTCTTTTAGTTTTGTTGATTGTTTCCTTTGCTATGCAGCAGCTTTTTATCCTGATGAAATCCCAATAGTTCATTTTTGCTTTTGCTTCTCTTGTCTCTGGAGACGTTTCTAGAAAGAAGTTCCTGTGGCTGAAGTCAAAGGATTGCTGCCTGTGTTCTCCTCTGGGATTGTGATGGATCCCTTTCTTCTCTTTTGAATTTATTTTTGTGTATGAAGTAAGAAAGTGATCCAGTTTCATTTTTCTGCATGTCCAATTTTTCCAACATCATTTGTGGAAAAGACTGTCTTTTTTCCCTTGGATATTCTTTCCTGCTTTGTCCACAATTAGTTGACCGTGGAGGGTCCATTTCTGGGTTTTCTATTCTGCCTCATTGATCTTTGTGTCTATTTTTGGGCCAGTACCATACTGTCTTGGCGATTATAGCTTTGTAATAGAGCTTGAAGTCCAGAATTATGATGCCTCCAGATTTTGGTTTTCTTTTCCAATATAACTTTGGCTAGTCAGGGTCTTTTCTGGTTCCATACAAATTTTAGAATTGTTTGTTCCAGCTCTGTGAAAAATGTTGATGGTATTTTGATAGGGATTGCATTGAATATGTAGGGTGGCACAGACATTTTAACAATATTTGTTCTTCCTTTCCATAAGTTTTTCCACTTTTTTTGTGTCTTCCTCAATTTCTTTCATAAGTGTTCTATAGTTTTCAGAATACAGATCCTTTACCTCTTTGGTTAAGTTTACTCCTAGGTATCTTATGGGTTTTGCTGCAATTATAAGCAGGGTTTATTCCTTGATTTCTCTTTCTGCTACTTCATTATTGGTGTATAGAAATGCAACAGACTTCTGTGTGTTGATTTTATATCCTGTGACTTTGCTGAATTCCTGTATCAGTTCTAGCAATTTTTTGGTGGAGTCTTTTGGGTTTTCTACATAGAGTATCATGTCATCAGCCAAGAGTGAAAATTTGACTCTTCTTTACCAATTTGGATGCTTTTTGTTTTTTGTTGTTGTCATCGTCTGATTGCTGAGGCTAGGACTTCTAGTACTATGTTGAACAACAGTGGTGAGAGTAGACATCCCTGTCATGTTCCTGATCTTAAGAGAAAAGCTCTCAGTTTTCCCCCATTGAGGATGATAATTGATGTGGGTCCTTTATATATGGCCTTTATTATGTTGAGGTATGTTCCCTCTATTCCCACATTTTTGAGGGGTTTTATCAAGAAAGGATGCTGTATTTTGTCAATACTTTTTATGTATCTGTTGAGAGGATCACCGTGGTCCTTATCCTTTCTTTTATTAATGTAATGTATCACGTTGATTGATTTGCAGATGTTGAACCACCCCTGCAGGCCAGGAATAAATCCCACTTGGCCGTGGTGAATAATCCTTTTAGTGTACTGTTGGATCCAATTAGCTGGTATCTTGTTGAGAATTTTTGCATCCACATTCACCAGGAATATTCATCTGCAACTCTCCTTTTATAGTTGGGTAACTAATGGCCTCATTTTAACTTATGCATATCTTTAAAGGCCATGTTTAAATATGGTCACATTCTGAAATACTGGAGGTTAGAAATTCCACATATAAATTTTGGAGAAGATGGAATTCAGCCCTTAACAGTGACTCCAAGAAATAATAGCAAAATTGCCCCACAAAGAGCCATGAGAAGTAAAGGAGAGCTGGTCACATCACAATTGCTATGTCCAGTGAGTCTTATTAGGACCTCTCAACATGTATGGGCAGATCCAACAGTATTCTCATTCAACCTTAGCTGCATATCCACTTCTAGCCATCCATTAATGCTCTAGCTCTAGTATGCTTTTCATCTGAAAGATAAATGTTGATTCTCAAGAAATATTAAAAGTTCCCACTCAAATGGAATAAGTTCTTGTATTTGGATGAAATGGGGACAAACTTCTAATAGTTTAGAAATTGAATGCAAATAGCTTATACTTGATTTTGGTCAACAAGCTCTAAAGAAACCACTTTCCTCAGATACTTCTCCTACTGGGATTTTTGATAGTTGTCCATAGTTTTTAGAGGTAATTCCCAATAAGACATTAACTGAAGAAAAATAAAGAGGATGAAGCTGAATTGTAGGCACAAATTTTAAAATGAATTCTACTTAGGGTGATACTGGTTCATTAGTATTTCAAATATATTTTCTCTTTTTAAAAAATAAAAACAGTTTTTTCTCAAATATGTCAGACCTTATTTTTACATATAGGCAACCATCTCCTCCAATGAGAATTTGAATTCCTTTATCTCAGTGTCTCTTGCATAAAGGAATGAGATTCACAGCCTGTAGGTTTATCACAGGGAGTTGGGAGAAAAGCTCTCTTGAAGAACCACTGAGAGCTAGGAAAAGACTGGTATGACCCTTTTTTTTTTTTTAATAAAGACTTTTATTTATTTTTTTGACAGACAAAGATCACAAGTAGGCAGAGAGGCAGGCAGAGAGAGAGGAAGAAGCAGGCTCCCGGCTGAGCAGACAGCCCGATGTGGGGCTCGATCCCAGGACCCTGGGCTCATGACCTGAGCTGAAGGCAGAGGCCTTAACCCACTGAGCCACCCAGGCACCCCTGGTATGACCTCTTGCCTCGTGGTGTGCAGGAGAAGGAACTGCCACTTTTAATAAACCTGCCGTGGAAGCTGGGAACACATTGAAGTTGGGGAGAAAAGAATTCAGTTATATCATTGTTTCCTAAGACATGATTTACAAAGCACTAGCCTTTCTGAGATGAATGTCTTTAAAGAATACAAAGACAGGTGGCTTCATATGAATAGTTATAGGTTTATATTAATGTCTATATATGCAAATATATGCAAATTAGTATACATGTAATTAATGCCTTAAACCTACTGCTCAAGACAAAGCTAAAGATATTTTTTAAATTTTAAATTAAAATGCTTTATTCATAATTTTCAAAAGCTGGAATAAGATCCAAATATCTATCCACCAGATGAATGGATAAAGAAAATGTGATATATCCATATATTGGAATGTTAGGCAATAATAAAAAGGAAGAAACTATTGATACACATAAAATGGATGAGTCTCAAAACTTTTATTAGGTAAAAGAAGACAGGTAGGGAAGACTACACACTGCATGATTTAATTTGTATGATGTTATGAGAAAGGAAAAATGACTTGGAAAGAAGTCAGATCAGTGGTTGCCAGGAATTGGTGGTAGGAGAAAGGATTGACTGCAAAGAGGCACAAGCAAAGTTCTGGGGGTGATAAAAATATTCTATATCTTGATTGTGATAATAGGTACATGCATAGGTACGTTTATCAAAATACCTAAAATTGTGCCCCTAAAAAGGGTGAATTTTACTGTATCTAAGTCATATTAAAAAATAAAAACCTGATTAAAAAATAATTTGTTTAAGAAAAAAACATAAATTTATGTTCATGGAGAAGATTCTATGCAGAATTCTGAATCTTTAAATATGACCAACAGGGTGTTCTTACGCCTCCTGAGTGGTTTTGACCTTGGAATATTTGACTCTCTTTTCTGTTATTGGAGATTTGATGAGCTTGTGCACATGTCGAGCCCTGGAAACCAAGCTTAAAAGGTCTCAGAAAGCCATTACAAATGCAAACAGTGTGCTGGGTGGGAAGAATAAGATCTCATAAAGTGAAAGAAGAAACCAACACTTCTCTCTTCTGCTCCCAGCCCACAAGTTCTTTTATATCTGATCTGTAATCCTCCTGCCCTTAGGCAAATCCATAACTTGTTCTGGATACTGTTATATATTACAAAGACTCTCTGTTCATTAGAGTCCAAAGAGCAACACCAGTTCAATAAGTAAAAGGGCCACACAGTTTAATTACCACAACTGTCAATTTGCTTCAAAGGGAAAGCTTTCTCCTCTGTCATCTTGGTGCTGCGTCAGTCTGGACAGTCTGCAGCAGGGTGGGGATAAGGATAAACTTCTTCTAACATCGACGTATTTCCTTCTCCTCTTCCTATCCCACACCAGGCTGCCTTTGACTCCTCTTCGATTTTCTGGGAAGGGTGGGTCATATCTGACAATAGTACCTGTGAATATGGCAGATCCCCAGTGAGGGATGTTTTCAGAGGAAGCTATTTTCAAGAATTTCCCAAAATCTCCCTCATGAAGGAAGATGTGACTGCAGCTTCTTTAATCAAAGAAACATTCCTCTTCTGGCTGTCTCCCATTTATTCTAAACCCCAGTTTGTGCTACATCTTTCATCTCTCCTTCCCCACCCCCTTCCCTCTAAGTGAGGCTAAGGGAGGGGAGGAAAAATTATCTCTTGGCCCATTTGGTCAACCCATTTATACCCTCGAGGAACATAAGGACTAAGGTTGAATGAACTAATTTCAAAATATTCTGTCATGTTTTAGCACCTTACTTCTTGGCTTTATTGATTTATTCCACTTGTTAAAATGGGACTATTTCTGCCTCAGCTCAAACAGAATGAGTATCATTTTAACACTGGTGTCATGAGGATACAGCAAAAATCATGGATATGGGATAAAAATGACCAAAGAAGGAGAAACAATCAGTTTAACGAGAAAGAGAAAAATTTTTAGGAAACTTTTGAGGGACTGAGAATGTGTTCCCAAAGCATTCAGTGAGAAGGTTTTGGGGAGGTTAGCAATGAGATACAGAATGGCAAAGGAGTGAGGGGCTAAAAGGCAAAGAGAAGATGGCATCCTGACTGGTCTGTTGTGTAGCTTATCTTTTGAAAAGAGGGAAGGCATGCATATGTTGAGGTGGGGAGAGCAGAACCTTAGTATATGCAACTTTAATCTTGCCATTGGACTGCACGTGTTGCCCCATAGTGCTTGACATAAGCAGATACTTGTATTTGGGTCTAGTAACAGAGAGGGCCATGGAAGAAGGTAAACAGAGGAGACAGCTCAGCTTTGCAAAAGGAATTGGTTCAAAATGATTTTCAGACCAAAGAGATATTTTGAAGACTGCCAGTTTTAGAAAATGATTATTTGGATGTCTCACTTGGAGCCTCCATCGTCTCGTGAAACTCAGTGAAGAATTCAGTGCAGGATTACCTTGAGGGAAGCAGTGGAGATGCTCACTTAGGTCCCTTTAAGTTGGACTGAGTTGCATGCATCAGGCATGTCTTGGTGAGAAAAGGGTAGATCAACACGAGAGGTGTCCTCCACTTCTAATTCCTGATTAATGTGCTCTTGCTCTCATCCTCTTGTATTTTATAACAATTTTGAGAATCTCTGCTAGTGGAAAAACATTTTATGAGGAGATTGAAAGTAATTACAGTGTGGTTTTTCTTTCTTTCTTTCTTTTCTTTTCTTTTTCTTTCTTCTTCTTCTTCTTCTTTTTTTTTTTTTTTTTTGCTTAGAATATATAATCAATTTCATTTATTTCCCAAGTAAAACATTCACTGCAGGTTCAGTCTTTGAAAGACAACTTGATTATCTGTTCCACAGAGCAAGTCAGAAGATATCATTCAATCATAACTTTCTATTATGAAATGTTTATGCCCTAATCATTTTCATATTGAACAGGGGTCTGATTAACACGTAACATTTAATGTGTGTGTGTTCTGAGAAACAATCTGAATAGGTAGCATGTAATGCTATTGAAAATAAATCGCTGTATTTAGTACCTTTGCTTAAAAAAAAAATCTTTTTTTTCCATCTAGAGCTACACAGTGTTCTGAACATTTAAAATAAAGTGTACTGTTCTACACTTCAAAACCAAATTATGAAAGCTCTTTGAAGGCAGATTGAATAACTTCCCACATACAGTTAATGTCATGGTATTCTTAAAAGGTGGGGAGGGGACAAAGGGTGGGAAATTAAAATGTACATTCCCATCTAGAAAGTCACCTTAAATTAACTTCTCTCTAAAAAAAAAAAAAAGAAGAAGCCTAAGTTCTGTATATATTAAAGTCCTTTTATAAAAGTATAAATAAAGACTTCTAACGAAATTAACATCTAATAGATGTGACCTACATTTCCCCAGGCCTCCTCAGTCACACTAGAGGAATAGTAAGAGACATCAAACCTCAAATCTCTGGTTTAGGGTTTGGTCTCTTCCCACCAGTGAAACGACTGGAACAACAGCCCCCAGAACCCTTACTTCTGATTAAAAAGTGCTTGTGAAAGATCATGAAACTGCCAGTGCCCCATCCCATTCAGAATCTTTGGGCAAATTAGGAAAAGGAGCCCTTTCTCCAGGAAGACGAAGAGTGGAGCTGGAGCTAGATCTTCCCCCTGCTCTAATTCCCTTGGCTGGATGGCCTTGTACATGAGTGACCAGCACACAAAATGGGGCAGCCCTTCTAGTTTACCTCTTCTTTCAACCAAAGGCATCAGCATGCTCTCTCCCTCCCTTTGGTCTGTATGACCTTAATGCTGGGGGATGCTTGGTGATGGGTTCCCCTGTGAAAACCCCTCCTGCTGTCTTCCACTATGGCAGTCATAAGTGCTTTCCTATTCAATGTCAATCATTTCCATGCTGAGAGTATGCAAGAATGATTTTCCCACAGTTCATGTTACAGGCTCTTTCAAGGCTACACAGCAGAGCAAACCTGTGTCTTAGATATCTGGTAGACTTCTAAGAGAAGCAGCTCTTTTGCAGAGGATCGATGTGTTTGTTTTGTAAGAAACTGCCAAGTTTCCAAAGTTGCTGTGTTACTTTTCATTTGCACCAGCAGTGAAGAAGAGTTCATGTTGCTCCACACCTATGTCAGCATTTGGTGTTGTCTGTGTTTCTGGATTTTGGCCATTCTACTAGGAGTGTAACATATCCCAAGGCATCGGCATTTCCCTGATGACATGGATTGTGAAGCGTCGTGTCATATCCTTGTTCACCATCTATGTGCGTTCTTTGGTGAGGAGTCCATTGAAGTCTTTTTAAGTGGGTTGTTTCCTTACTGTTGAATTTTAAGAGAATTGTTTGTGTGTTTTGGATAACAGTTCATTATCAGATATGCCTTTTGCACATATTTTTATCCAGTCTGTGGTTTGTCGTCTCCTTCTCTTGATCAGTGCATTTGTTTAACTCCATTTCCTTAAAAAAAAATTGCCGTATGTTCCTTATGGCCAAATAAAGAGAAAATCTGAGTGAAGATAGCTGTTTCACTCAACTTTGTTAGCTTATACTCCAACGAGGAAGTTAATGGCTTACCTCTCCCACTCCAGTTGTTGAGGAATATTGCTTCAGAGGTGAGGAAGCTCCACTTGTTCAGTCATTGTCTCCCCCAGGAAGTTCATGAAGTCCTTGGGCAAAGAAAATCCTTTCTTTCCTTCTACCCCAGCTTCAGGACATTCTCAAAGATGTTGAAACTAGAGAGAATGTATACCCTAGCCCTCTGCTCTAGAAACCTCCCTAAACCTACCTCTAAAAGAGAGCCGAATTAAATAAGCAACAAAACCTGTATAGCACAAAAATGCATGTTACCCAATTATGAAGTAAGGTTACCCTAGATTTGAAGAACAAGATAAAATTGCTTCAGTCCTTCAGTTGCATGACTCGAATTAATCCAATGTTCTTGCCCAACATCTTTTTAATGGGGATGATGTTCTTATGACCCTTCTGCCTCCCACATTCTAAGTCTAGTGTGTTCTGTGTGCTGGAGGTTTTGCTCCACATCAACCTAGACACAAAAATCAACATTTTTACTGGTCTCCAGGCCAAAAATAAAACTAATCCTGTAAGGTTTTCACTGTTGCTATTCTATTTTTACTTCCAAACGTCTTTTTTGTTCTCTGCATTTTCCTTTTTCAGCATTTTAATCATATTCTTGGGCTGAAACACATTCTGTAATCACTCAGAGGATATTAATGATAGTTGTTTTCTGTTTGCTTTATGGCCTTGACCCTCTGCTCATTTTCAAGGGTTAATACTTAAAAACTAATCTAAGGCTGTGTGGTTATTCTTCATGTGCCTCTCCAGAGCCATCCTCTACCCTCTCAATGACCTGGGGGCTGATAGTTATGGACCACATCATCTAGGATCCCTGGTGGCTGTTAATTTCCTGTTAAGTTCAATCAGTGGAGGCACTGACAAGAGATCAAAATACCTTAAGTGGGAGAGGGAACGTTTCACTTAATCTCTGTTTATTTATGATATTCTTGCTGTGAGCTGTGCCTGGTATTTTCAAGTCCAGAGACCTTCTGTTTTCCCTTCCACCAGGAAGTGAAGGTCAAGTCTTCTGCTCTAGTCTTCTTTATTTTAGTCCTACCTTTATGCACTTTTCCCAAGATAGCTGGGGTCATTCATTCTCACTAGTTGCTTTAGGTCTCAGTTTGGGGATTTCTTCCTCTGGGAGCTTTTCCTGACCATCTAATGCAGTGCTAGGGGCTCCTTGTGCCACCAGAATGCCCTCTGCTTACCTTTTCTGTATGTTTTCCTGTTTCCCAGCCTTGCACACGTCCTAATCACTTACAGGAGCGTGTCAAATTTTTCATGCTTTCAGAAAGAAAAAGAATGGAGAATTACCTCCCTATGTAATACTTTGAATACTGTATCATTATGGCCCATTTAGACTGTCTCCTTAAATAACCGGGGGCTCCTTGAAAGCAAGGACTATGTCCTGGTCACCACTGGAACCCAAGTTTAGCATAGGGCCCGTTACATAAATACATGCAAATGGATGAATGTTCACCACTGACTGTTTGCTGATAATTCACCCAGCATGCAGCAAGTTCTGATTAGATGGTGGGTCAGATTTTTCTGTGCGCTGATCAGGTGATTGAGCATCCCACACACCCAAACCCAGAGCCAGGTGCTTCGCCAGAGGCCAGAGGAGCTTAGAGCCATCCTTTTTAAGTCTGCCCTCTTTCTCATGGCTCTGGGACCGCTCCATGCCTTTAAGATTTAAATTTAAATTTAAGATGCTTGCCTATTTGGACCAACAGATGAAGAAAAAAAAAAGTTTACGTAACATGCAATGAATGAAGTCATTTACTGACTACTCTCATTCCATTTTTGTTGAATTTTGCAAATGAAGAATTAGGACGAATCTGTTTTGAGACAGTTTTGTGTGGCTTGTGGTTAAATGTAAATCAAGGCCTACACAGATTGTATCTCTCTCTCTCTCTGTCTTTTTCCTATGAATTGCCGTCAGTGAGGTGATCAGGAGAGATTCGATGATTAGTATCCACAAATACTGGACAAGAAGTTTGGAAGTCAAGCCTTATTCAACACAAGTCCACATTCCAGTTGGCTTTTCTAGGTGGAAAACAATATTTTCAGCATTTTGATCAATGCAACTGACTTTAGAAAGCCAGCCTTGGGGACATTTACATAAGGCACCCCTACTGGGTCACCTTTTGTCATGGAGATTTTCCCCAATCCCCAGTTTAGGAGCCAAGGTCACATATCACCGTCAAGCCACATATCACCTTCATCTACACCAGACTATAGACCTCTTAGTGTCATTACCCCAAATTAACCATTTTTCAAATGACACAATGCACGTTCAGCTTTCTTACATTGGAAATTCTGCACTTAACCCAACCACAATTATCATCTTCCCCACTAAGCCCACACAGGACGAATTCATCCATGTTGCAAGCACGATCCGTGTTGTTCCTCCTTTTAGCCAAATGCCCCTCCTGCCATGGTGTCCCCCCACCCTTTGCCACCAACTCTGATGGAGATGGCCACGGCTTAGCCTCTTTGATATTTCTGTCACTATATCTGTAGGGATATATGCCAAGACATTCCAAAGAAAGGACCAAGAGAAAATACTTTGTTTTCAAAATATAACCCTCTCAACCATGTTGGAAGGATTTCCAGGACAGATGGTCCGTTCATGAGATATTTACCTTTCCACTTTCACGGCCCCACTCTTGTCACAGTCATGGTGTCTGTCTCGAGACTCTTCAGCGTGGCTTCTCCCCCTCACCCTCCCTACATATCTCATCTGAATCCCTTGTGTTTCTTACCTCCACATCCAGCTGTTACTGTGCACTTGCTGCCTTTTGAGAGAAACCACAGCAACACAGCCCTTTGTGTCTGCTGCTCGCCTGGTTGCAACAAGCTGCTCTAACATTAGCTCCATACGGCTTCTTCCCTCTCTTCTTCCTCATCCTGGGCAGAGCACACTGGCAGGACAAGAGCCCCACAGACTGCACAGCTGGGAAGACCCATTTTAGGGACATCAATCTCTTTGAAGTCTTCGCTATAAATTTAAAATAAAAGAAATTAAGAAATGTAATTATCTTTCACCAGAGATTCTCTAAAACTTACAGAGAAAAAAGAGAAGGAAATTAAAGAAGCTATTTTCACTGCAAAAGACCAAATCTATAGCACCTCACTTAAAGTTAAGTTCGATTTCAGTATCTATGTCCCCTGGGTGGCTCCAGGACAGGATGGCGAAGCTATCTGTCCAGAGCCAGAAAACTGCCCCAGCCTTATGGGACTTACTTTCTTTGCAAAAAGATCGGGATTCACCAGTCCAAATAGCATCAAAAGTAAACTTGGAAGTGTTAGGCTACAAATCAGGTGCAAAGCTCCTTTACAGGGGAGCCCTGCCAAACTCTCTGTGTTCAGTGCAAACCTTTACAAATTGGATAAAGAGCTAAAGTTCAGCATCCCCAGAATTTGCTGGAAGTGAGAGTCTGAATGGACTAACAACTACCAACTTCCCCGATCCCTGGAGTCTCCTTCGTACCAAGAACACATAAGTGTCGCTCTTTTTTGTAGCCCCTGCTTACTACTCTTAACTCAAAAAGGCAGCTTCGGTTGCCAAGGAGAATACAGGAAATGTATTCCCAGAAGGAGCAGGCAGTTGGATTTTAGGCTTTCATCAGTGAAAACAGCACCTTCTCAAATGAGAAACTTGTCGCAACTCAGGAATAAATGTAAAAATAGACCCTATTTTAAAAAGGTAATGTAGTTTATTAATTGTGCTCTTAACTTTCTCTTGTTCTTCAAAGTGTTCTTATGCCAAATGCCACCCCCACACCCCAGTGAAAGTAACTGCTGGCGGCAGCTCATGAGGTCACATAGAATCCCTTCGGAGCTATAAGCCGAGACTTTGGGTCTCAATGAGCAAGATAAGCCATCTCTTCCTGTCCCACATAAATGTCAGTAATCTTTAGAGCAGCCTACCAATAACTCTGAACACGGGATTCTCCCTGAGCATAGTGCCAGGAAGAGATTGATTGAGCCTCTTACCTACTCCTGTTATCACAGAGGGACAGGTGTGTTGTGTTCAATATCCTGCAAGGGGAAAGTTCCAGGGTGAGAATCACATTGGAAAAAAGCATTGGCCTCCATGGAAATAAGATAGTCCTAAAGGAAAACCAGCACTTGAACTTAATAACAAAGCAGATGTTTAGATTTTTTATTCTCCTTTCACTGTGTTTTTCTGGCATTCTTTGATAAAAAATCAGGAAACAGTATGTTTGGCCAGTGTTATCGCTATTATGTAGAGAAAGAGATGGCCGGGAGGCACCTGGCATTAATATCACCAGTGTTGTAGCCCAAAACTGCAGGAAATTATTCATAAGAGAATGAGTCATGGACTTTTTGTTAGAATTCCCAGGTTATCTTGTCCTTTCTGGAAAGCTTATGGACTACAAGTACGAAGAACTTTCACTGCTGGAATGTATAAGACTAAGTCTCCATTGCTGTGAGTCGGACACACGTAGCGATGGTGAGCCAGCACCATAGTGGTTAGAGGGCAGGCTCTGAAACACATATCCCTGGGCTTTGTCTCACTGCACTGCTCCCTATCTACCTCTGTGCCTTTGAACAATCTCCTTAAAGCTCTATTATCTCATCTATAAGGTGAAAGAAACAGCGCCCTACCCATTACGTTGTTCAACAAGCTAGAAGCCAGGAAGTTGCCCTGGATCATTCTGCTGTTCCTACTCCCTAGCCAGCTTGGGATGAAGTCTGTCAACTCTACGTCCATAGCGATCCAACGTCTCCCCATAGCTCTTGTATCTTAGCCAGGAGTGCCCGCATTTTATCCCCCCTGCTTCTCTTCAGCTTCCCCACCACGCCCTAATCTAGGCTCGGTGACCTTTGGCCTGATCTATGTACACCCCAGCTTCACGGGTGTCCTTGTTTCTACTCTTGCCCCCCTGTAAGCTGCCATAAAGCAGCCTGAATGATAGTTTGGAAATGGGAATCAGGTCAGTGCCTTGTTTAGAAACTGCCAGCGACTCCTCCTGCTCTGAAAACCCACGCCAAGCTCTTTGCCATGGCCCTTGCCTCTTATCTAACCTTTCCTTGTTCTCATCAGCCCTCCCCTGTTCCTGGAGCATGCGAGGTATACCCTTCTTAGGGCCTCCGCACCAGCATTTCCCTTTGTCTTAAACTTTGGTCCTTGTGTTAGTCCATCAAGCAGCTATAACAAAAATGCCATAAAATAAATTACCATGGAGCGGGTGTCTTTGTAATCACAGATATTCATTCTCACTGTTCTGGAGTCTGGGAAGTCCAAGATCAAGGTAATGGTAGATTCAGAGTTTGGTGAGAGCTCACTTCCTGGTTCATAGACAGCTGGGCTGGTTTCTTGCTGCTTCCTCACATATTGGAGGATCATCATGGGGTCTCTTTGGTGAGGGCACGAATCGCATTCATGAGGGCCTTGCCCCATGACCTCATCACCTTCCAAATGCTCCATCTCCAAATACCATCACATTGGGGATTAGGTTTCAACACATGAGTGGGGGTGGGGCACAGACATTCAGTAAGTAGCTGTCCCTCCGACTTGACACGTCACTACATAATTCAGATCTCAGCTCATAATCTAAATCTAAGGGGAACTTCCCTGATGACAGTGTCTGAGTGGAGCACTGTAATTTCACTTGCTTTATTTGCTTCATGGTATTTATCAGAATCTAAATTCATCTTGTTTATGTATTTATTCTATTCCCCATTATCTGCTCCTCGGTTGAAGAGAGCACTCTGTAAGAGCGGCAATCCAGTCACTGTTGTGAAGTAGCATCCCTTCTAGAACAGCTCAATAAATATTTGTTGAATGAATGGATAGGAAGTGGTTTGTGTAGAAGAAGCTCTTAACGAATGTGAGTTGATTTTATGATGATTAATAAGAGATACTTCTTTTATTTTGGCCATTTAAGTTGGCCAAAGTTTACACTTAAAATCAATTTTGTAGGGGCGCCTGGGTGGCACAGTGGGTTAAGCCTCTGCCTTCGGCTCAGGTCATGATCTCAGGGTCCTGGAATCGAGCCCCGCATCAGGCTCTCTGCTCAGCAGGGAGCCTGCTTCTCCCTCCCCCTCTGCCTGCCTCTCTGCCTACTTGTGATCTCCCTCTCTCTCTCTGTCAAATGAATAAATAAAATCTTTTGAAAAATCATAAAAACTAATAATAAAATCAATTTTGTAAGGGTGCCTGGGTGTCTCAGTTGGTTAAGCATCTGCCTTCGGCTCAGGTCACTATCCCCCAGGTCCTGGGATCAAGCTCCTTGTTGGGCTTCCTCTCCCTCTGCTGCTCCTCCTGCTGGTGCTCTCTGTCTTTCTCTCTCTCTCACGCTCTCTATTAAACAAATAAATAAGTTCTTTAAAAAAATCAACTTTGTATTTTTTTCTAATAATAATATTAGTGTTTTGGGGAGAGGGGAAAGCAAGGAGAAGCCCACTGGGAGATATGGTGCCTCTGCAGCAGGTCCCAGAGTTTTGCGAAGAGAATTTATAGAAGACTCTGCTGTGGAGAAACAGGGCAACACACCAGTCTTGGGAGGAGTCAGACCAGAAGTATGGGAGAGTCTGTCTGAATTTTAGAAATAATAACCAGCAGAATTATCATGGATAGCTGTGGATTTGGAGCAGTGTTTCATCGGCATATCTCTGTCTTCTTGGGTACCAGCTCAAGATTTTCTCTAACTGTGGAAATTTAAGACACTTAAATGCCTGTTGGAGTTCTAGCCTGCCCTTAGCTCTTAGGTCTTAGAAAGAGGCAATTTGATGAGTCTCGACCAATTGTTTACCAGACAAGCATCAGGTCAACCTTGGTCCTGACCACCACATCAGTTTCCCTGTTCTGACTGGCACTGTAAGTCCCTCAAGGCACAGATTTTCTCTTGTGCACTTCACTTCTCAGTGGGGGAAATCCCTAGTCCCACCGTTGGACTCTCCAGGCTTTGTGTACTTTTATGGACTCTAGCCATTATTTGGCCTGCTTGTCTTGGATAGATGTCCAAGATCTTGGATTCAAATTGGCCTTTTTAAAATTTTATTTTATTTATTTATTTGAGAGAGAGAGAGAGGGAGCACACACAAGCAGGGGGAGAGGGAGAAGAAAGGGAGAGGGAAAGAGAGAATCCCAAGAAACTCCACGCTGAGCGCAGGGTCCAACGTGGGCTCCACTCAGGGCTCAGTGTGGAGCTGGATATCACGACCGTGAGATCATGACCTGAGCTGAAACCAAGAGTCAGATGCTTAACCGACTTGAGCCACCCAAGTTCCCCTTAGATTGGCCTTTTGTTTAGTGATGTTTGCATGTCACTACCTTATACTCTGCTTGGAGCCACACCGGTGTTGCCATTTGTGGAGCAACTCTTATATAATGCGCTGTACTACGAGTTTATGTGTGTCATCGTTAATCCTTCAAACAACACTCCAAGCTGTTTATTATCTGTCCCTTTGCTAAAGAGGGTCTCTCTCTCCTTGGATTTGGTCCTTGCCCTCCTCTCAAAAAACATTGTACTTCAAATCTTTACTTGGAGACTCTGGAAATTTGACCTTCTCTAAAATCCAGAGAGATAGGAATCATTCACCACTTTTTCTAGAAAAAAATAAAATGAGGCATATTTCAGATTAACCAAATCGTTCACTTGTATCCTTGATTTACCCAAAAATTAACTTTTGTTATATCAAAATGACTTTACATTATAGAGCTTAATGACAATAAAATTGAACTCCTCATAACTACTACTATCACATTTTTTATGTCCTTCCAGACTTTTTCCTGTACATAGACAAGGGAGATTTTAGTATTTCAGTAGTATATAGCCTGTTGTAATGGAACATAATTATTTTTTAAGTTCTTCCATGTTAATTTCAGACTTTGAAGGAAGTCACGTGGGAGCAAGAGGAAGAGAAAGGCTTTAAATCTTTATCTTCTACTTTCACTTCCCCTACTCTTTGCTTGAGATCATTCAATGACAGGGAAAGGCCAATAGGAGGCAAACTCTGATACCTGGAATTTAATGTGTGTGTACAGCTGCCTTGTATTCTTTGCTATTATCTGGTTGTTTTTTCCACCAAGAGAAATTCTTTTTTTCTTATCTTCAAAAATCTTGTACATCACTTTCTAAATTGATCTAAGCCCCAGTGTATAACATAGTAGGTTACTGTCTTGTGAGGAAATGTGGAGTGGATGATGAAATTTGACTTTTAGCTTCAGATTTGTCTTCAGATCTCTGACATTTTTCCAGCCATGTAGTCTTGCATGAGTTACTTTTCTTTTCTGAGCCTCAGTTTTCTCATGTGAAAATGGACATGATAGTACCTACAACAAAGATGGTTTGTGGAAATTAAGTGAGAAGTAGAAATGAGGCATCTAGCAGAGGGACAGCCCACATGGGAGGCCTCCAATAAAGAGCAGGTATTATTATTATTTTTTTAAAGATTTTATTTATTTATTTGACAGACAGAGATCACAAGTAGACAGAGAGGCAGGCAGAGAGAGAGGAGGAAGCAGGCTCCCTGATGAACAGAAAGCCCGATGTGGGGCTCGATCCCAGGACCCTGGGATCATGACCTGAGCTGAAGGCACCGGCTTTAACCCACTGAGCCACCCAGGCGCCCCGAGCAGGTATTATTTTTATACAATTCCATTTACTTGAAACTAAAATAGAAATCAAATCCAGCATGAAATACGATATCGAGCAGAGTCCAACCATTCAACACTTAGTTCCATATTTCAAGTTAAATTCCATGTTTGTAAAGAAAATCAACATCGACTTCTCTACATTCTCTAGTGCATAACATGTCCATTTGGGTTTTTTTTTTAAGATTTTATTAATTTATTTGAGAGAGAGAGAGAATGACAGTGGGGAGGGACTGAGGAAGAGAGAGAGAGAGAAAGAGAGAGAGAAGCAGACTCCCCTGAGCAGGGAGCTGATGTGGGACTTGATCCCAGGACCCAGAGATCATGAGCTGAGCTGAAAGCAGACCTTAACCATCTGAGCCACCCAGGTGCCCCTATACAACCTAATTCTTATAAAAATGAGGCGTCAAAATATCATTCCTTAGAGACTAGTGGTTTTACTAAGATTTCTTGGTGAGTTACACTGATATTTGCATTACTAAATTAAACTAGATGGTTCTCCATGGGTGGGGAAGCAATTTGATCAAATAAAATAGAACAGAGAATTGAGCCCTAATAAGTGTTCTCTTTGGAAAATTTTCCTGATACGTTCTTTTCCATGATTACTATATAAAGTTATATCCATGGCACAAATCTTACCTTTCTGTATAGTTGGAAATATAGTGATCTAGCTGGCAGCTCTATGTCACTGTAGCTTTTTCTGAAAAGGAGTACAATTTTTATATGTGTAATTCTACCTTTTCTTCAGAATCCAAACTCATATTCCATATGTGACTGGGCAGCCTGTTGGAAGAACTGCTCCTTACCAATTCCAAAGACAGAGTGATCCATTTGAAAAGTGATCCATTTGAAAAGAATTCTAAGGAAAGAGATTAAGAATATTTCTCAACACTTTATGGTACTTGAGTAGTCAATTTACTCATCTGACTAAAAAATACACTATATATATAATATATAATTATATATTATATATATAATTATACATTATATATATAAATATATATAATGTATTTATATATAAATGTGTATATATATGTATATATATAAATGTGTGTGTGTATATATATATGTATGTAGTATATGTAAGTGTATGTATGTAGGACATGTTCCTGTCATCAAGGAGTTTACAAGCCACTGAAAGACAAATGTTCAAACACAAAGTAGAGTAAAAAGCTGTTTAAAGACAGTTCACATAACTCTCAGTAAAACAGGAAGAGTAGTGAAGGCTTCACAGAGAACACAATGGCTGCTGAGACATGGCCGGGGACAGAAAGAGGATGGGGGTCCAGGAATGGAGTGTTTGATGGTGTCTGATGGATGGTGACACTAAACAGTGGTAAGGGCCAGCACACCAAGGGGTTGTACCACCTACAAGAGTATATTTTCTTTTTGGCAAATAGAAACATGAAACTGGGAGGCAAAGACTTGAACAGATTTCTATTTAAGAACAGGGCTGTCCAATAAAACTTTCTGTGATGATGAAAATTGTCCTCTGTATACATTATTCACTATAGTGGCTCCAAACCCGTGTGGCTATTGAGTGCTTGAAATGTGACTGGTGAGGCAGAGAAAATGGAGTTTTTAATTTTTTGAAATGTATGTTTTCATAGCTGTCTGTGGCTAGGAGCTATCATATTAGACAGTGCCATTCTTGAAAGGCATACCTTGGCCATCATTTAAGGAGAGATTGCAGATATGACCTAAGTAAAGAAAGCCAGAAAGGAGGTTATTTTGAAAGGACAGGAGGCTGGACTATTGAAGGCTAGAGAAAAGTCATGATAGCTGAGAGGGTAAAAGATGGGGTGCCTTGTACCCCCAGTTCCTGGCCCAGTGACTGACCCAGTTGATAAAGACATCAGTGTTGAATGGATTGATTGACTACATATTTTAAAAATCACTCAAAATTAAATCTCTCCTGGGGCGCCTGGGTGGCTCAGTGGGTTAAAGCCTCTGCCTTCGGCTCAGGTCATGGTCTCAGGGTCCTGGGATCGAGCCCTGAATCAGGCTCTCTGCTCATCGGGGAGCCTGCTTCCCTCTCTCTCTCTGCCTGCCTCTCTGCCTACTTGTGATCTCTCTGTGTCAAATAAATGATAGAATCTTAAAAAAAAAAAAAAATTAAATCTCTCCTGGGCTGGTTAATATCACATGTTCTTCTCCTCAAAATATACATGTAAAGGAGAGGAAAAGGTCAACCTGTCCTCTAAGGATTTGCATACTTGGCCTCCAAAGTTTGTGAGAGGAGTGGCAAAGGTCCATTGAGAGAACACAACAGTATATAGCTTCCTCTGAAACAGAGGGAGTAGCGATAGAGTTTGTATGGGTCCCACAGTAAAGCCCTCACATCCTACTCTTTCATGGGGCCTCAGATGGGGAAATGATAAGTGTGTCCAAGGAGGCAGACATCAGCTCCAGTGCTCTCAGCTTCAATAAAGATCCCTGTTCCCAAGTTTGGCATGGAGGTCCAAAGTGGATCAGTGGGATTGTATTCTGCCTGGAGGCCCTGGGGGAGATTGCCTTCCCTGGCCTTTTCTGGCCTCTAGAGGACACCTTCATTCCTAAGCTTGCTTAACATGTTCAAATATCTGTCTCTGCTCTCTCTCTCTCTCTCTCTTTCTCTCATCTCTGCTACTGTTGTCATATCTTCTCTTCTGACGTTCACCCTCTTGCTTCCCTCTTAGAAGGATTCTTGTGATTACAGTGGGCCCACACATATAATTAGTTCCAGGATAACCTCCTCATCTCAAGATCCTCAGCATTTGCAACGTTCTTTCTACCTTGTAAGGCAATATCATCACAGATTCTGGTTTCAGGACGTAAACATCTGTAGGGTGCTTTTATTCTGTCCAGAGCACCAACCTGCTCAGGTAATAGAAGCTCATTTTAATGGCCGCAAGAAAGCATGCAACTTTTGCTTTGTATCACAATTAAATGTATCAGTGTAACTTGCAGCGAATAAACCATTTTCTAGGACTTATATATTTAAGATCCAAAGCTTTAATTTCCTCAATATTTATTATGTTCACATTTGACTTAGATTGGTGACTGTTGCTTTTCCCCTCCTTGTTATGTAATGAAGTTGCGCTCCAAAGAGGTCAGACTCAGAGCCGATTTTCTCGTGTGTGAGATGAGTTGAACTGACCATCTCCGAGGGTCCATTCAGCTAACACCTTATCTATGCTCTTTCCTATTATTCTACTTTACATTCAGAATTACATTTTATAAACCAGCCAAAGTTCTGGTTTCTCCCCAGAGCAGCACAAGCCAGACTGTTTTTTATTTGATTTTCACTCTGTTCTATATGCCTAAAGCAGCTGAGCAGAGTTTGTCGATTGGGACTAGAAAAACAATGCCTAACTCAATTTTACTCATATACAGTCACAAATAATTGGCACAAGTCTTGTAGCCTAATAAATCACTGCTCTCTGGGGCTGTATTCATGGCAAAAATTCCCACCTATCACTTGTGTTGGGTAATCAGAGAGGCTAGATTTGCATAAGTCCTATGGACATGAATCATCATCTAAAATGTTTTATTGCTTCCTTGTTTTTCCATAATGTCATGATTCATTGGAAATAATCAGTTTCAAGTGAATGTTCAGTATCTTATACTTCTGGAAATCATTTAAAAACGAAATGCTAAAGGAGACAAACTCTAAAAATGTTTTTGGTTTGTTTCATTGGGCAAGGGACTCAAGTGGAAAAAAAAATAAATCATGGGTTCTTGCTATTTGAAATCTCAAGCTATTAGTTTAAAACTGGTAAGTAGGCATCAGAATTCATTACATCGATTTAATTTATTCTTTTAGTTTTCTTGTGCACTATTCTCAACTTCAGTTTACTGGGAATGTGTCTAAAATGACCTGAATAATATGATGCCAGAGAAATCAAATCATGAATTTAAAACAACTGCCCTGGGGCACCTGGGTGGCTCAGTCCATTAAGCCTCTGCCTTTGCCTCAGGTCATGATCTCAGGGTCCTGGGATCAAGCTCCATGTGGGGCTCCATCCATGCTCAGTGGGGAGTCTGTTTATCCCTCCACCCTTTCCCCTGCTTGTGCTCACTCTCTCTCAAATAAATAAAATCTTTTAAAAAAAATAAAATATAATAAAACAACTGCTCTGAGCCCTGGCCCCTGAAGAATTTTGGAACTCCACTGCACCTTCTTCTCTCTTCTTTATATTACTACCTATTGGCAGTCATGGGCCATTATGATATTGCAATTTATAATAAATATAGATTTGTTCTTCACCCACTTTTCTTGGCATATAGCTCCTAAAACCCTTGGCGTTTTCCAAGTAATGAGAGTTACTTTTGTTATGTTAATGAGGTGGATTTGGGACACCCCTTCAGGATAGGGGTTGGTTACCAGGAAAACCTTGTAATCTGAGGGATGAAACTTCCAGTCCCAGCCCTCTGACCTCAGGGGAATGGAGGGGCTGGAGGTTGACTGAGTTGCCAATTGCCAGTGATCTAACCAATCATGCCTACATAGAAACCCAGAAGAAGAGAGTCCAGAGAGCATCCAGCTCAGGGCACCAGAACACCTCCACGAGCCAGACTCTACTGAGACGCAAGCTGCTTTGTTCAGGACTTCACCTTTTACATCTCTTCATCTGACGGGTGGTTTGTATCCTTGATATTATTGGAACTTGTAACACATATTTATAATAATATTTACTTTGTTATAAACCATAATCTGGTAAATAAACTGGTTTCCTGAGTTCTGTGAGCCACTCTAGCGAATGAACCAAACCTAAGAAGGGAGTCCTGGGGACCTCGTCCAGCTGGCCGGAAGTAAGAAGTGCAGGTAACAAGCTGGACGGGGGCACATGGCATCTGAGATGGGGCAGTGTTGTGGGACTGAGCCCTTCGCCTGCGGGATCTGATGCCATCTCCAGGGAGAGGGTGTCAGAACTGAGTTGAATTACAGGACACGCAGCTGGTGTCAGAGAATTCCTTGGATGTGTAGGGGAAACCCTGCACACATTGGAATTAGTGACCAGCATCTTAGCCATTAACTCCTTTCTAAGAAAGTTACTGTGTTCACCTAGAATTGACAGTTTAAGCAACCAAACTGGGAATTCTTTCTCTCCAGCAAGACCCAACACCAAGTGTCTTATCTTGCCTTCCATGAAGGGGAAGAAATGGGAGAGGAGAGGGGCAAAAGTAGGGGGATACAGCTGGATGAGCATCACTCAGCAAACCATTAAGAGTTCCCTCGCACTAGTTTCATCACAGATCATTAGTTTACATTGCTGAAGTATTTAAAGAGCTTTACTATTTATTGCATGTGATCACCTTCTCATCAGATTCTCATTATTCACTTAACACATATTTATTGAATACTGACTGTCATTTACTATGTCAGGGGGTAATGGCAAGCCAACTGGGGAAAGCCCTAGGCTTGCAGTTGTTACATTTTAGTGGCAGAGACAGAGATATTAATCCCAGAATTACACAGTTGCGTTATCATGCTAAGGACAATGTATTGAATTGAGACAACAATGAAACAAATGGGATTTTTATATCAATCTATATAGTCACAGAACACATTTTATATACACATCAGGTCTGATGTGGATTTGGGTATCCCTGTGACTTCGCTGAGGGTTTTTTTCCCCTCTAAATTATTTAATTGCAAAGGGAATTTTGCACAACTGGAAAAATTCAACAGCTTTAGAAGCAGCCCAGGAAAATAATGATTAGAAAAGCAACCTTTGCCCAAGATATCAGATCCATTAGTAGTGATATGTGCCACATTCTCATATACATCCTCAATCTGAAACCTCTAATCAGGTATAACAGAATAGGAAATGTTAAATGCTGCCAGACTTTGCATTGTCCATACAGAGCAATTACAGAGATGTCTCATTTTCCTACCTACAAGCTTATTTAATTAAAGTGTTTATATCTCTTACCAAAGAGGCCTTTGTCTAAATCCATTTGGTTAGCTCCAGACAGCATGGAAAATCACTTTTGTTGGGACTGCTTCTCTTTCTTTCTGCATGTCAAAAATAAAAGAGGCAAGGGATTTATTATTTGAACAATGTCAAACTTACACATACAATTTATCAAAAAGACCTCCTGCATTCTGGGAGAAAAATCATTATATTTGTATTAAAGCCCAAACTAAATTTTTGGGACTTTTCATTCATATGTATGTATATGTATACGATATGTGTGTGTGTGTGTGTATATATATATACATAAAATATCATAGTAGGTAGTTTATTTTCACTGTGGATCCATTCTTACTCTATTCTTAGATTCTTAGAGATTTAAGGCCACATTCTCTCCTTTCACAAATTCTCAGCCTTTCATTTCCAAGTAGTAGCTCCACCTATCATCCCTTTATCCTTACTGACTTTATTTGAGAAAATAAGAGGGAAAAAAGGAAGTTCTGAAAGTTTCACTGAAATTTCTCAAGGAACTTCACTGCAGGCATAGGTTACTGTGAAGGACACTATCACCTCTTCTTTCTGCAAACCCTTCCCTCTTTCAAAGCTAATCTCAAATTCTACTTCCTGCAAGAAACATTTGCCCACCACTGCAACAAGGGCATTGACCTGTCTTCTGAGCCCCCCTACCACCTATTGTTTATATGTCTTTTATGGGTACACAGTATGTGCTGCCTATGCTTTCCTTTTAAAAAAAAAAATTAATAATTGCTTTATTGACATAATCTACCTATCATAAAATCCACCCTTTTAAGGTGTACAATTGAGTGGGTTTTAGCATATTCCCAAGGTTGTGCAACCATCACCACCATCTAATTTCAGAACATTTCATCACCCCTGAGAAAAAACACATACCCATTCACAGTCAGTCCCCACCCCCACCCTCAACCACAACCACCTTTGGCAAAAATAATAGATTTTCTGTCTCTATGGATTTTCCTATTCTGGAAATTTTATGTAAAAGGAATCGTATATATGTGGTCTTTTGTTTCTGGCTTCTTTCACTTAGCATGTTTGCCCATGTTTCTTTTTAAAAAGATAATTATAAGTAATAAAAAGTCAAGTACCCATGATCTATAGTCCACCAAGAATATGTGCCCATCAAAGTCCTATCTTTAAACTTTCTCTATCCCCAGCTACCAGAACATGGCCCTGGACATAGCAAGTATTTGGAGAGATGTTTGTGTTTATGGGTTAGGAGGAGGTAGATGGGAAGCAGAGAGGAGAAAAAAGATGAAAAGAGAGAAGGAAGAATAGAAATGAGCAAAGAAGAGGTTGATATGTGGATAAAGATACATATAATGTGCTCACCTGGAGCCTGGTATAGGTGTCCACCTACTTCTTATGGGAATCCCAGTGTGTCAGCTGTTCTCATGTAGCCTCTTTCCCTCTACCTGTAAATGGAGTTAACATTATCTACCCCATCATCTCCTGTAAGGATTTAAAAGAGCATGAATGTACGGTGTTCGCACATCATATTCAATAAATGTTAGGGTTTTTAAAAAAATATTTTAATTGATTCTTTATAAACTAATGACATTGTTAATCATATGAACTAAGCATTTCTATACTGTAAGGGTTTGGGCAAAAGATTTACCAAAAAAAGTATACGATCAGAAGGATGTTAGTGAATGACAGAGAACAGTAAGGTACAACATTAAATCATTATCTCAAAAAGAGAGAAAATGTATTTAAGCAAAGGAACAGAATGTTGCCTACTTATAGTGATGGTTTTACATTATTACTATTTATTTGTAGGTATACAGGAATCAGAACTGGAATGAGAAGATTGCACAGGGAGTTACTTTTAGGGCTACTTAGTTATGCCCTAAACCGAAGGTCAGCACCACAGATACGTGTGGTCATTAATTATGTTTCCACGTGGGTTGTGGAAGAACATCTCTAAGTACCACCAGTGCCAAAGGGAACAGGCAGAATAGAAGTGAATTTGCACTTACTACTACGTGTTCGTCGGGATCTCAACAGGAAGCAGATGAGGGCTTATTTACAAAGAAACTATTTTAAAGGTGTGGACAAGGAACTCTGGGCTAGAGATAGTAGATCTCTCACCACTAACCAAAGGCCTAAGAAACTGGAAGAAAGTGAAAGGAACTAAAAGGCTAGAGTCATGTAGAGATGGCCACCAGGAGAGGAGCAGTGTCCTTCATTTGAGGAGACAGCCAGACCTAAGCAAACACCAGAAGGGGGCTGGGGAAAAGAACGCCCTGACACCACTCTTCTGTCTCCCTTTGATTTCTTGCTCGGGCTCCACAGTGGGCCGAACTCCTCAGAAACCAGTGGTCGGGATTCCGTGTTGGCCAGACAGACTTCCTTGCGCAAAGAGCAGGGCAAAGAAGAGTGGAGAGAAGATGATGGGAGATACTTAGCATTTGGTACCAGAGATTGGTTTCTTCCTCATCTTATATGCCTTTACTAAATTTGTGAACATTCCCAACCACTATCTTAGACTGCTTCCAACTCTCCTACCTCAAGCATGGATCTTGGCAATGAACAACTGAATTAACGGGGTCTTTGTTTCATCTGCCCCCCAACCAAACTGTGCTTCACACCAACTCCAGATTAAACTTCCTCTCTTCTACTTAGTTTCTATAACCCCCTCTTGAGAGCCTTCCCTTAACATTCCTGGACTGAATCACCTTTTCCTTTGTGTTCCCACAGATGTGGCATACAGGTAAGAAAGGCAGGAGAAAATGGTTGGGACAAAGGCTCTGGAGGTGAATTGCCAGGTTTTGAGACCCATCTTTGGCCACTTAGACCTTGGGCAGTGTACCTCATCTGTAAATTGGTAGTAATGGTACCTACTTCACTAGGTTGCAAATAGAAGAGAACAGAATTTAGGCCTGGCCTGAGGCAAAAACTCAGTCAACATTGGCTCTACCCCAACTAACTACCACCATTGACATCCCTGTTCCTTTTCTCAGGATTCACGGTATTCGGTGAGACCTTTGACAGTAGGGCCATGCCTTATGCATCCCTGAACACCACTTGCTTTTTCTTGTTTGCCCTCCTCCAGATGATCTCTCTCCTGAGAATTTCGTAGTCTGCTGGAGTTAATTCCCACCCCCACCGTGCTATCTTAGCAGCACATGCATGTGCTCTGAAAACTCATGCCTTGCCCTCTACTCTCATCCTCTGGTTCCCCACTCTGTTCATGAGTTCAAAGCTGTCACCTGAGGAGGATGACCATGCTGAGAGCAGTGGGTTTTCCAGCCCCAGTTGCACACTGGGGTCACCTGGGTTGCTTTTTAAATGCCAATACACAAGCTTCACCCACAAAACCCCCCAGGTAATCGATGAGCAGCCAAGGTTGGGAATTACCTGTGGAATATCACAGACTGGAAAGATAACCTGGAGATTAAAGACATAAAAGTCAGAGACATTTGTACTTACCATTCCTAATGCCACCTGCCAAGGATAAGGTGGTGATTTTTCTGCATCCACCTGCCATTGTTCAGCCATATTTTTACCTCCGTTGGCAGCTACATCTCCTGAGTCATTATAGGGTTTTATTTTTTAATGTTGATTATTCACCCAGTTTGTGCTTCTAATTCCTTCTAGAAACATCTCAAATATGAAAATTGGTTTTACTTATTTTTCAGGTGTGAAACTCTGATGCTGATTTATGTAGCTGCTCTACCTTCAAGTAGGTGACACACACCTTCCCTCTGAATAACTCCCATAGTTATTTACTTCTAAAGAAAACAGTACAGAAAGGGGGCAAAAAGAATAACTTTATGGTGGCAAAACGGACAAACACTACCTCAGCCAGGTGATCAAAGGTAACATCAATCATAGGTCATGTTGATAGTTTGTACTGTTGATACAGTAAGATGAGAATGTCACTTTAACTCTGTGGTCTCTCTCCCCCAAATGTGCAACCCTAGTCTCATCATGAGTAAAACATCAGACAAATCCTAATTGAGCGGAATCCTACAACTACTTAACTAGTACCCCGCAAAATAGTGAAGTCCATTAAAAACAAGGAAAGTTGGAGAAACTATCACAACCAAGAGAGTCTTAAGAAGACATGATGATTAAATGCAATTTGGTATCTAGATGGGATCATAAAATGATAAAGACATGAGACAAAATCTAAGAAGGTCTGGATAAAGTAGAGGCTGTCATTAATTGATAATGTGTCAAAAAATAGGTTTATTAATTACGACAATGGTTCTATAGTAATGCAAGATCTTAATAGGGGAAACTGGAGATGGGGTGTATGGGAACTTTGTACCATCTTTGCAACAGGTAAATGTGAAACTGTTCTAAAATTAAAAATTTCATTGAAAAAGCTGGTGTTGTTTTGAAAGTCATCAAATGGTACAAGTTTTAAGTGGTAAATGTTTCTACTTAGCTTCAGTTTCGATCCATTGCTATCATACCAGCGGTTTCAAATTGGTGCAGGTATCACATTCATCCGTAGGTCTTATGAAGAGGGTTGCCAGGCACCACCCCACCGCCAGGGGGGATGACTCAGGTGAGGGTGTTTGAGCATTTGCATTTCTACAGGTCCCCAGCTGATGCTTATGTTGCAGGTCCTCAGGCCAAACCCACTGCTGTATAAAGTCTTTGAGTTCAGACATGAGCTTATCTTCCTCCCACTTGGTTCAGCAAGCAAACAAGGTAAGGTGGCTTTGTTTGAGTGTTTTTTTCTCTCATGATACTTAAAGTTGATCTTATGATAACCATTGTGTAACCATTTTAGTACAATTCCAGTTGCTTTTGTTTAACTATCCTGTGCACATTTTTAGTAATCAGTAAATGCTTGAAAGTTAGTTACATGAGACACATGCGAACTTCCAAATGGAGTGCAGCTCAACCTGCAAATCTTCAAGAATGCAATAAACGATACAAAAATCCTAAAAAGAATCTAAAATTTGTTGTGAAGTTTCTCAGCTGGGGGATGCATTCCTTCAAACCACAGGAATGAGAGGAAGTCCATGTTTGGATGTTTTTACTTGCAACTCTTATCTGTCAGGATTAACTCAGAAAGGGGAGTGTGGGAGGGCTTACACATTTGATAGATGTTGGAGTGTTCACAGCAAAGAACTGAATTTGTCTTGCTGGAGATTTGGTTTGTGAGGGGAACGTCAGGATGAGTGCCCGTGAAAGCAAGCTGAAGAAAGCTACCATAAAGTTATTGATATTTTGATCTGAAGCATCTTCCAAAGCTGTTTACTCGAAGACTTAACAGGAAATGACACCCCTATCATGGCTTTACATGGATTATATAGTGTGGGCAGATAGTTTTAAAAAGGGAATTTCAGGTTAAATGAAAAAAAAAAAAAAAAACCCAAACCTAGGCTTATCACACTTCAAAATACGCTGCATTTTACTGAAGCTAGATCATTGAAAACCTTTGACAGGTTGATAAGTTATTTTGTGTGCTCGGTATCATTCCATTTTAGATCCTTACTAAAATGTTTTGAAACTTAGTGACTTTAGTAATGATAGGGTAGAACCTGGTATGTCACTGTTTGTTATTACGCTGATCTAGATCCTCTCTTAAGGGAAAAAAAAGAAATGAAGCCCACGAGGCAGGTGCTCCTGGTTATTCTCGAAACCCAGGTAGCAAAGAGCTCCCACCCTGTTTGATTCTAGAGTTTGTTGTGGATGTCTGCAGTAATTATCTGTATTCAAACATCGTATTCCTTGGACTGCAGTCTACCACGACTCATGTCACGTGAAAGTCTGGCCCTGGCCTCTCTCCTAGCCGGACTTGTGGTTTCCTCCGGCTGAGCTCCAGGAGTTGCTTGCGGGGAGCTCCAGGGCGAGGAGGGAGCAGCCGCGCTGCAGGGGCGGAGGCATGCCGCTCCTTCACCTACGGGATGCAGTGAGACGCGGGGAAGGAATGAAAGAGCGATAGGAAAAAATAGCTACTGTCGACGCAGGGACTGACAGCTCAGATTGTCAAAAGTCCTCCCCCAGCCCTTCAGACCAAGTTTATTTAAAAATAATACAGAAAGCAATGGGGAAAATGCCTTCTCTTTCAGGAGAGTTGCTCTGAAAGCTTTGTCTCCTCTGGAGCTAACAGGCTTCAAGTGTCTCCCCTTTTTGCACCCCCCCCCCTTTGCTGCTTCTTCTCCTTTGTGTCCTAGCCCTGAAGCAGGAGAGTAACAGGCGTATGTAATGGTATGCATTGAGAGACTTACTTTCTTCTCCTACATTGGTGCTCTGATAAATGATCCGGATTCAATTTTCATTATGTGTTTGTTTCCTTGTTTTTCTGTTGTCCTTTCAATTCAGGTACAACGTGTGTGTGTGTGTGTGTGTGTGTGTGTGTGTGTGTGTGTGTGTGTGTGTGTGTGTGTGTGTGTGTGTGTGTGTGTGTGTGTGTGTGTGTGTGTGTGTGTGTGTGTGTGTGTGTGTGTGTGTGTGTGTGTGTGTGTGTGTGTGTGTGTGTGTGTGTGTGTGTGTGTGTGTGTGTGTGTGTGTGTGTGTGTGTGTGTGTGTGTGTGTGTGTGTGTGTGTGTGTGTGTGTGTGTGTGTGTGTGTGTGTGTGTGTGTGTGTGTGTGTGTGTGTGTGTGTGTGTGTGTGTGTGTGTGTGTGTGTGTGTGTGTGTGTGTGTGTGTTGGAGGGCTTCATCTTCCTAAGGCTGCTCTGCGAGGAGCAAATGAGGTTTTGTATATGAAAGCAGCTTGCAAAGGACAAGTGTTTTTCCCAGTGTATACTGCACAGATGCAAGTTATTTTTTTAACCAAGAGTGAACTAATGCTTATTGAGTCACAAATGTTGCCACATCTGAAGCTAATGATGCACTCTGTGTTGGCTAATTGAATTTCAATAAAATAATAAAAATTATCAGTGTTGTAACACTTGTTCATGACCCCTGCTTTCTCTACTGTGGCGACGCTGGGGTCTCTGGCTGGTCCCTGGGGGTGCACACACTGACCTTTCCCTTCCTGGGAAGAAAATCCAAGGTCTTTGTGCAGCTCCTCGGGGTCCATTGGCCCGTGTCTAGATAAGGACACAACGTTAGGGCCGGACGCACCTGGCCTTGAATTTTCACCCACCCCAGCTATGGGATCTCGGGCAAGCACTCCAGTTTTCCTACGTTAGAATTCTCTCTGTAAAACTGGGACAGTTGTTCCTTTAGGGTTCAGAAAAGACAGGGAGTTTAACTTCTCATAAGCGTTCCATAGTCTTAACATTGAAAAAACAGCAACCGTGTTGCTCTATTTTTTACAGGGCCACAACCAGCAAGTAAGAAAAGTGAGGTCAGGAATAACAACAGCCAGAAGGCAAGGAGGTGTTGCTTGCTGCCAACCTTGTGCATTTAATCTTGAAAATAGATTTCCAGCCCCAATGCATAAGCTTCTGATACTTTCCTGTCTTGGGCTATTTATCATGGTTCCTGGCCTTCCCTTGAGATGGACATGCCCAGGCCTTAAGCTTGAAGTACCCCATTCATGACAGTGGGAAACCAAATGTGTGGTGTCATAACATTAAACAATTCTGGGGTCCTGAGCTTGGATTTTCCCACAGCTCTCCATGCAGTGGTGACTCTGAAACGATTCCTACAACCGCCATTACCACGGAAGAGCGCAAACCCCACTTCCTGACCATGGAGTCAAGATCTGCATTATTACTCGGTAAACAGATGATCCGAGGGGACAAATGTAGAAGAGCGGTATTCTACACCGCTCTTAGTCAACAGGGACAAAAGGCAGAATGACGGAAATCCTCCCAGGGCGAGACTGACAGTGCCAAAGCATTCTCATTGACAAGCCTTGCTCTGTCAGATTTAGGCAAATTAGCAAGTTCAAATAGGTGGCAACTATTCTTGTCTTTCCAGCTGTGGTGATTCTCCATCTCAGTGTGATACTTTTATCTGCTTCCCTGATCAAGATGCCTGAAAGCTGTGTCCATTTCTCCAGGGTATCATTAAAAGGAAATGGAAGTGTATCCACCGGGGCCTGCCAATCTTTCTTGCGCTTAAGCGAGGTTTGACTGGCATGTGACACTCTTCCTCACAGCATGTGGGAAGCCCGGAACCAGCTTTGGGTCCTGATAGAAAATTCAAGGAGCCCAAGCCATTTTTTTAAAAAAAGCCGTTTTTTGAAATGAGAGAGTCTGCGGCTTGCTCTTCTCAATTTCCTCATGTTACTGGAAAACTTGATGTCCAGTATCTTTTGAAACTTTGGAGTTACTCTTGGGGATCTCTGCATCGAAGACTAGAGAGAAACTAGGGAATTGCATTTCTTTGACAACCTTGGTGCTTACTGCTGGTAACTTGAAGGCTGAGAAATATTCATTAGTTTATTCACTTACCTCATCATTTTTTCTTTGGGTCCCGGCCAGTGCTTGATTGCTTGTCTCATAAATACAGCGCCTGGCTTTGTGGGATTGCGGGTTGTGGAATGGGACTTGGAAAGAGAAATCAGAAATCCCTTCTTTTTGGACTTCAGGATAGTAAATTTGTCAGTATACTGAAATCATGGCTTAGTCTTTGCATTTAGGTTATGTAACACAAAGAACTCTTGAGAACTAACCAACTCCCGGATTGGTTGGGTTTTGTTCTTGTTTTTGTTGTTGTGGTTGTTGTTGTTTTAAATAGATTTTCTCTTACCTTAGTTCCAGTAGTGTTGACTGGCTCCATTTAAGAATTCAAACTGCTTTTCTGGGTGTTTGATCCCTAGCTGGCCCCGTGATGATGGTTCTAAGACCTATTTCCTTCTGTCTCCCACCTGTATTCCTTAACCGATACCCTAACCTCTTAACTGACTGAAAAAGTCAGAGCCACTAATTTCTTTAATCTCTACAAAATAATATTGCAGTATTCTTCCTCACAGATCCTTTGGGGTGGGGGGAGGGCCTACAAATGATGGCCTATGGGCTAAACAAATCTGGTCTGCCTCCCATTTTTTGGTAAAGTTTTATCAGAACAGTCATGTTTGTTAATTTATATATTGCTGTTTTAGCGATATAATGGCAGAATTGAGTAGTTGGGACAAGGAATGTGTGACTTGCAAAGTCTAAAAATATTTACTATTTGGCCTCTGACCGAAAAGTCTGCCAGTCCCTGCTATGAGGAAACAGTGTTGGTCTTCCTTACAAGAATCCCTATTCCAGCCCATAGATCCCACTTTCTCCCTATTCCTCCATTACCTCTCTCCACCAATCCCCTCTCTCTTCACATCTTCAGTTCCTTTTTTTCTGGTCCTTCTTCCAGTGTTCAATCTGGGTTAATTTATAGATGGTTCAATTCCTAACTGACATAAAGTCCTGAAGGAACAGTGTCTGCAGAATGAATAAAGGTCAAACTCTCCATGAGCCAGTGCTGCGCAAAATACCTCCAGTCCCAATCTTGGGCCATCTTGTCCCTACTCTGGAGCCAAATGGGATGATATTCCCCTACCTCCAGGCTCTCACTTTTGCCAGGCACTGAAACCGCCTCCCGCTCTTCATGTGTTTGCTTTCTTAACCCTCTCCTCAAAACAAAGTTGAAACGGCACCTTTTCCCACAAAACCTTTTTTCCACCCCAAATTTAATCTCTGTCTTAGAACACAGTATTGTGCTCTACTTTGTATTTCCCTTGTCTTTCTCTTTCCTGCTTCAGTGGCAGAATCTTGGCCTTACTTCTGTTCGATGTCTTTATAATACCTCGTGCTCTGTAGATACTACCCAGATTCTGTTGAAATGGTTTGGGTTTCCCTTACCAGGAACGTGAAACCTGTGTGAAAAGAGGGTTTGGGATTTTCCAAGCTATTTTCCTTGAAATATGTGTGAGAACCTGAAGTATGTCATACATACCCAGGTTTTGTTTTTTGAATATTGTCAGCTTTTATAAATCTCAGTCTTCATTTGCGGTACTTGGAAAATATGATTGGCTTGCCTGATTTTTTTTTTTTTTTTTTATGTCAGTCCTGGTCTATAAATCTGTGTCTTATGTGGACATGCCGAGACAGTTATATACAACTGAACATTTCTTACAACTGCAGAGCATTCAGGCTGAATTTGCATAATAATGTCTATGGAATTTCTTTTTTCCTTCCTGGTGAGTGCATCAGTTTAAACTTTGAATTGATAATGAGCACTGCCTCTCAGGAAATTAGCTGGAGAAAATATCCACCTGTGTCAGGGTGGGTTTTCTTTTCTTTTCTTGCCTTTTTTTTTTTTAAATGATTTCAGAAAGATGGTTATAAATGCCCTTTAGGAATTATTCTTGAAGGCATATTTTGTATAAAATTTAGCTCATCAGCTTAAATCTTTTCTTAGATCTGCCATCCCTGCTGTTGGAGTAAGTAATTTAACTCCTATTAGTGGTTGGGCTTTAGTTTAGCAGGTGACAATCTGGTGCTTACAAAGCCAGCATCAGTGGCTTTGGTCCTCAAGAGGACTGAGTGCTTCTGTATGGCCACAGCCTACAGCCCAAACCCTGGCCAGGTGTCTGGAGATGTATGATGTCTGGAACAAAAAAAACTTGTCAGCATTGTGGCCAGGTCTCTATAAATTGTGTGTGTGTGTGTGTGTGTGTGTGTGTGTGTGTGTGTCTTGTGTCAAAGATCTGGTATCTTAGAAATACTTGTCAAATTCTTGGTGTCATTTTATCTTTTGGGGGGTTCTTGGATTTTTGGGTCTATGTTCTTAAGATTCGGTAAATAAGTCTAGATGACTTAAATAAGAGGAATTCTTAGATAGAGGGCATAGGGGCCCAAAGTGACACTTCCTTCTTCCTCCTAGATATGCACCTCATCAAAGAAGTGATGGTGCTGGGTAGACTGGGGAGAGCGCAGGCCCTGGGGTCTTGACCCAGCTGTCCCAAAAGGAGTTGGGGAAGATGCTTAGTCTCCTTGTATCCCTCAACCACTGCCTGGTCCATCCTTGAATTATTTTCTTATGAAGAGTTGATTAAAGAGTGAGACATCCATGAGATGGGAGAGGGGTCTCCCCTGGGGTTTGAGTCTCTTTTATGGACAGTTGTTAATAAAAGGTGGATTATTTATTATTTGGGGAGGAGATTTGAGGGGGAGCAGGATTTCATGCCTTTTCTCCCTTACTTGGTCAGGGTCTCAGACTTCTTTGTCTCAGACCTGTCTGGCTTAATCCTGCTTCTTGTGGCCTTGGTTGTGGAATACTGCCCAGGCAGGCTGCTAACTTCCCTGATGACAGGCTATGACTCCCCCTTTGCTGGCCTCCAGGAATCCTGTTGAAGCCTAACTAGGTGCCTATTCTAAGAGGGATATAAGCACTATTTGGCATCAAATCATAGTTTTAAACTGGAAGCAACCATAAATATCAATTCTCCTTACAAGCCCAAAGGGATGAGTTGCTTGATTTGAGGTCACAGAGCTGGCAGTGATCGCGGACTTAAACCCAGACCTCTTTGCTCCACATCCAGTGCTCTTTCTATTATGCCAGCAACTCTTCCCCTGGACATTTGAAACTTTCTCTTTATGCTCCATTAAATTGATTTCTGAGCTGCAAATTGAAGGTGTGACTCTACCATGCTTTCTTGGAATCTTCCTTTTTTTTTTTTTTCTTTAAACTTCTTTAAATTCAATTAGTTAACATATAGTATATCATTAGTTTCAGATGTAGAATTCAGTAGTTCATCAGTTGCATGTAGCACCCAGTGCTCATCACAACAAGTGCCCTCCTTAATGCCCATCACCCAGTTACCCCATCCCCCACTCCCTTCCCCTCCAGCAACAATCAGTTTGTTTCCTATGATTGAGAGTCTCTTAAGGTCTCCCTCTCTGATTTTTGTCTTTATTTTTCCCTTCCTTCCCCTGTGATGCTCTGTATTATTTCTTAAATTCCATATATGATGGAGTCTGTAAGCAGTACACCAGGATCATTATTCTTCCTGGGTATGCATACCTTCAATTCAAAATAGCTGACCTTTATGCTGACTATGAGGCAGGAGACCCTGTTCTAAGAGCTCATACATTCTACTTCACTGAATCCTTGCAGAAGCTGACTCCACTGGCACTGTTGATGGTGGGCAGATTCTGGCAATCTGGCCAGAGCCTGTGTTCTGAACACTGCCCCTACCCTGCCTGCCTATCCTGTCTGACTTTCGAAACCAGCATGTCCACCTGTCTCCTCAGGAACCACACAGAATTGTGTGGGCTGATCACACCCATTTTGTGGCCATGCCCTGAGCCCTTATTCTTGTCCCAGGTCCCTTAAAAGTGTCACTCTAAGCCTGTTACCTCCTTGTCTGCATGTGGAAACTCAGATTGTCCCAAAGTACCGTTGATGACCATCAGAGGAGGACTTCTTCACCTTCAAATGGGAGTCTGTTTGACTCCTCGTGACAGGAATGTGGCGTCAGAGGTCTTTCATATCTGTGCTGCTTTATATTGGTCTGAAACGGGGATTATTCCCAGATACCAGCTCCTTCGCATGAAAGCTTGACTATGAATAGTACTAATGTGTAAGAACACGCAAGAATCGGAGGATTGTCCTTGTTGATCCGTTCCTATCCTGAACTCCTTGAAGGATTTTCCTGCTTCGCAATGATTTCTATCCAGATTCTGTAAAGGGGGATGAATTTCTCCAAAGAATTTTGTAGTCCCCTAAACTGATTGTTTGAACATCAGAAAGGTTTTTTTGTAGTTCTGGGGGGGGGGTGTTTGGGGGAGGAGTGAAGGGTGCAGTCCTAGCAGGAGAAAGGGCGCAGGGCAGTGTGAACAGATGGCTGTGTTGATGTTCGCTTGGAAAGACCTAGAGTCTCCATAAATGAAGGTGATCTGTAAGGTGGGGAAGCAGCAGTATGCGTGGCGGAGGTGGGCTATGCACCTCCCATGGACAGGATTAGAACTGAATGCTCCCCGCTGAGTGAGCAGCTGTCAGGTGACACTGGGACAGAATATCCTAAACTGAGGTGATAAAGTGCCTTGTAGTTTATGTTCATACAACCAGAGTCCAGAATTTCATAAAGGTTGATAAAATGTTTTAATTTTCCCCAAATCACATCTGTTTATTAATTCCTAAATCAAACTCAACTTCTGTGCTTTTTTTCTAAGCTGAGAATGTATGCTTCGAGACCAATTCAAAGTAAATTACCGTACCACTGCCATTCCTAGAAAACCAGTAAAATCTCATTTGTTTTACCTCCATTCCATTTGGTCTTGGACCTGCTTGTTGGTGCTCCTATATGACCAGCTCTTAATAGAGATTCCCAGTTACTCCATGGACTCTTCTTAAGTGCTTTCTTTCCCTTTCTCCTGAAAAATCCATAATTTCTCAGGAAATTTCAAAAAAATACAGCCAGTGTGTGAGGGGATTGAAGACTGCAAAAAGATGCACACTCAGAACAGGAAACAGCAACCGATCATTTTCTGATGTAAAAATTTGTGAAGAATCTTCCTGAAATGGTTAGAAGAGTGGTCAGTAGAAGTCCACACTGGGGGAAACTTAACTATGTTTCTGATGCTATTAACAGTACTTCTCAAAAAACCTTTCTAGTTGGAAGACAAGAGTATCTTACAAATCCTACCTATACATGCATATTTAGGGAAGGAGTGGGAGAAAGAGGAGAATGAACAAAGGAATAAATGAGTGGATGAATAATATGGAACATTTTTTTTTTCTTAGCAGTTAGAATAGGACTTTCCTTTCTGGAAAAGGTCCATCCCTGTTGATTGTTTTTTACAAACTGTTGGAGGCTGAGCCCTCAAGGGGGCCTGCAGGATGAGTTGGTGCATTGCAGAAAGGCAGTGAAGTGGTCTAGTCCATAAAGTGGGAATATGGTGAGCAATGAAAGCCCCAAGACTGTGCAGAGAGAGAGAATTGGACAATGAGAGGTGATCAAAGGGATTCTACAATTACTTTTCTTAGAAAATTTTCAAATACATATGAGAGAATAGATTGATATACCCCCGTGTAACCATGACCTGGCTTCAACAATGAACGTACAGCCAATCTAAACTCTCCCCACCTTCCACCCTCACTTTTTAAAGTAAATCTCAAGCATCACATTTCATACATAAATATTTCCATATGTGTTTTTGAAATACAAGACTTCTTGACACCACCCTAATATCAACAAAGAAAACCTCCAGCAATTCCTTAATATCCCTTAATATCAATGTTCATATGGTCTCATAAATACTACTTTTTTGTATAACAGATGTTCAAATCTTAAGTTTATGGCTTGATGAATCCTCATGAATGTCTCTATGTAACTAGGACACCAATGAAAAAGCAGAAGATGACCAGCACCTGAGAAACACCACCCCACTCCAGTGACCATACCACCCAAAGGTAACCACTATCTTGACTTTGAATTTTACAAGTGGAATCCTATACTATATACTACGTTTTGACTCCACATTGTTCAGGAGAATGTTTTAAAGTATATTTGAGAATGTTTCATGTGTACTTGATATGAACATGTATTCAGCTTCTAATAGGCTACTCTGGAAATGTCTTATTGATCCATTTGGTCTAATGTATGGTTGAAGTCCATGGTTCAACTGTTTTTTTTTCTGGATGATGTATTTGTTGCTAAAAATAAGGTATTGATGTCGCCTACTGTTGTCCACGGTTTCCTTCAGATCTGTTAGTGTTTGCCTAATATATGCTTATGTGCTCCAGTGTTGGATGTGTATACATTTATGACTATTAATTCTTGATGAACTGACGCCTTCATTTTAGGACCTTCTTTCAGCATACAGTTTTTCGTCTTGCCATTCAGTTGCTTTATGCCTTTTGGTAAGTTCTATCCATTTACATTAGAGTTATTGATATGTGAAGATTACTAATGCCATATTAATTGCTTACTGCTTGTCTTGGATTTCCATTGTTGTTGTTTTCATCCCCCCTGTTTCTGCCTACCTCTGTAAATTGGTCACTGTTTTTCCCCCTCTTCGTGGTATGCTCTGTTTCCCCTTTACCTTATGTGCTTCTGTTCTATTTTTTTTGCTTTGTGGATAATGAGCTTTACATAAAACCTAATGTATTTGAAACAAGATCTGTACATTGCACTTGGTTGATACACCCCTTAAGTTGCTTTTCATTTATGTTTCTCCTTTTTTTCTTTTCTAATTTGCCATTTGTTTGTTGAGACTGAGACATCTGTCTTAGAATTTTTATGTGCTGCAATTTGCTGATTCCTTCCTAGTATTGAACATGTTTACATCTATATTTCATGCAAACTGATTTAGAACCAGAGGCTTGACCAGAATCTAGTTTGACTTTATAGCAAGAATATGGAGTTGAAAAGCAGTTCTACTCCACCCCCTCTGTCAACTGTATCGATGATCCTATTAACATGTTTTAATCTGGGTAGGCCAGTAGATTCTTGATTTACTGGGAGTTTAGAGATGACGATGAAAATAGAGCTGATATCTATCTGGGATACAAGTGTATATATAAGAAAAAATTAAAGATACATATCAAATTGTAATGGTGTAATAAATAGTAATAGTAATGGTGCATTAGAGTGAAGAAATGATGGGTATGTCATCAATAGTGTTCTTTTATGTGTTTGTACTTTATAGGGAAAATATTAAAAAACCTAAAACTTGTCATACGTAAGAAGTTTCCCTGGCTCGCTTCTCCCTCGCAGCCATATTCCATTGGTGGGGGAGAGAGCATAGGCAGATAGGAGCATTCTGGCCCACCTATCATCTCTCCTTTGTTGTGTTTCTCATGCAACTTCCTGGTTTTCATTTGGTTTCTTAAGTTGGCTATCTTGTGGGAAGAGGACACAGCATTCTCACCTGCTTGACTGATAGACTTCTAGCATTCTGTGATATACTAGTCTGTGTTTGGAATGTCTAATTTCTTAGGGTCTGGCATCTTTTGAGTAAATGGATGGAAGCAATTTTCTGAACCTCTACCACTGAGATTCAGACTCTGCTACAAACCCCCCAGCTCAAAGGACCAAAAGTTTGAAAATGTTCTTCCAGGTCTATCAGCCTCTTCCCTCCCCCCACCCTCCACCCCACATCTTCATTGGAAGAATGATGGGCATTCAACTCCGGAGCCATCTGATGAAAGACACCATGTTTCCTATCTAGAAACATGTGCCGGAAGGCATCTAAATAGCAGTACAACTCTTAAGCCAGAAACTTCAAACAACAACAACAACAAAATCTACAGACCAGAATCTTTGTTTCTGGAAACATCATAAATAGGATATGCGAAGTCATGGTACTTATGAAAGTCAATGGTGACTCACTGATTTAGGTGCTGGTCTAAGTAAAGAAGATTAATAAAACTTAGCTTTTTGTTCACTGAGGTTTTTCTCCTAGGGTGTCGTTGGGTAAAGGTATTCTGTAAGAGGAGTCTTTACATAGGACAGTGTGGTGGGTCAAAGTTACAGATATACTGAAATTGATGGGCAAATTATACAAAATTTTATTTGCATGTATATTTTAGAGAAAATCATAGATTTCTTCAGATTTTTCAATGGGACCCATGATCAAAAAAGATTAAGAACATAACAATTCCAGTTTTTAGGTTCGTGATCTATAAAACCATGTTTGGATGGTAGGAAGGCAGTAATCCTGGAAAATGGACAGAATCAATATACCTATGTTCACTGCGAAGACATTAAGTTTAGAGCTTGTTTGAGAGGCTTGGCATGGAAAGGTAAATTTTGACTTGCCCTGCAAGCTTTACTAATGGTAATTAAATAGGGGAATTCATGCTCACCTACACGAGCATGGTCTCCAGATTCTTCTTCCAGCTTGCTTCCCAAGTAGTCTGTTGACCCTACTGTCTTAAGTTCCTCATGGACACTTCTAGTTCATCTTTTATTGGAAGAGATCTGCATTTCTCTCGGAAGAGACTGTTTATTACCTCCTAGCTACAGGGACCTGTTGAATAAGAAAGAGATAAAAAGGACTCTACCAAAGGTAATGGTTCTGTAATCAAGGTGAATTTTATCATGTAATGGGGGAGAAAACAGCTTCTGAACAAGAAAATAGGATGGTAAAGTTTCACTAACCTTTCTGTCCTTGGCCAGCAAGTTTAGATCTGGGTCTTAGCAATATTTATTAGTAGTTCACCCTTGAACAACATGGGTTTGAACCATGCTGGTTCACTTATATGTGATTTTTTTTTTTTTCTTATCAGTATAGTACTGTGAATGTATTTTCTGTTCCTTATGATTTTCTTAACATTTTCTTTAGCTTACATTTTTATAAGAGTACAGTATGTTGTACAACATACAAAATATGTGTGAATTGTTATCACTAAGGCTTGCAGTCAACATTTAGGCTATTAAGTTTTGGGGGAGTCTGAAGATAGACCCAGATTTTTGACAATGTAGGGTTTAGTGCCTTCAGCCCCCATGTTTTTCAAGGTTCAACAATTTAATGTAGTTTAAAGGGCTGTGAAATTTCTGGACACCAGCTATATTCAGATGAAGTCAGGGTCTAAAACAGTATAAAATCACCAACATCAGACTGAGCCCAATCCACAGGCATTAGAAGGGGGTATAGCATTGTGTTCATTTTTAATAAAAAAAAAAAATTGGCAACAGTGTCAAAATTCAGCTTCAGAAGATGTATCAGTCCTGATAGAGCAATAAACATTGGTAGCTAGGATAGTCCAGTGTGCCAAAATCTAATCTAGCTCACCTTACTCCTTGATACCTGGGTTTTAAATTAAACACTTGAGACCAAATTAACTTCTGTGTGCTAAGATTGGATTTGACTCTAGAGACAATGAGGAGTTATAAGAGCATTCTAATCAGGGAAAGTGGAATGATGAAATTTATGGAGAATGGACTAGAGGGAAGTAAATCAAGAGGTAGGAAGATCCATTGAGGAGATGACTGTGTTAATCCAGACAGCAAACCATGAGAACTTGAACAAAGGCACAGTTTTTGGGACTAAAGCTACAGGTGAGCCCTATGGAGTTACAAGCAATGGGACTTAGTGGTAAGGCAGAGGATTAGGAGTTTAGTCCAAAAACACTTGAGTGACAAGTGGAAAGGTAGGGCAATTCACTAGGTAATATACATATAGGTAATATAAAGAGAAACCATTTGGAGACCATGACCCATTCTCCTTTTTTGAAATGACAGGGCACTTCCAAGTAAATGTAGCCAGAGTGTGTGGTATGAAAACAAAGAGAAAGCGTATGTAATGATTCGAATGCCCTTTCAGTCCAGGTCTTGACAGCAGTGCTGGTCTGTGGGCTACTTCTCAGGCTGTGTGAGATGCTGAGAAACATCTACCTTAATTACCTTTCAGACTAAGAATTGTCCTACTCCAGGGACTTAAAGCAGTAGTTGACCAATAGAAGGGTGAATCACATTCCTCAGGAGATTGGGTTTTTTCTAATTTTAAGTCAGAGATGCCCCGACCTTCAGTGTCTCCAGGGAGGGCCTAGAGATCTAGATCACCTAGGAACACCTCATGAGGTTGTTACTGCTCGAGCACTTACCTCCAACTCCTCTTTTATCTGAACTGCTCTTTTGCTTACTGCTGTCTGGTTGCAATTATTGAATATTATTTGATGTCAACACAGAGTAATTTCCTCTTCCCTACTTGAAATACTTTCATTGTCTTTATCCCACTCACCTATGAAGAATTGTTCTGTTTTTGGAACATCGGCTCTCCCCAAGGGGAAAAACTGTATGCTTTTCAGTCTTAATTGTGTAATTAGTAATTTGATAAGTGTTACCAGAAGAAGTCAGAATGGTGTGTGTTGGGGAGGGGGGTGCTCTTTTGGCCAAATCAATGTGCTACTGATTTCTTTCCTGTCCTTCCCAATCTGAGCAGAAGAATATGTAATAAAAGAAGAAACATGGGTCTGATGACTTGAAAACAGGATGAAAAAGGGGAAGAGCACCCCTGTTTTATCTCTGTTCAGACATGGTTCCATGAATATCTTCATGGTTCCATGAATATCTTTCAGCTACTGTTGATCTTATGTTTTAGGTAGAGGGGTACCTTGTGGTGTTCTAATCCAGCCCTAACACTGGGATTGGAAACAGAAAGATGACAAAATTGTTTACAAAATGAGCTCCTGCTCTCAGAGACCTCTAACCTTTGACAAATCACAATCCTGGTGGACAATATATCAGGTTACGTGATGGGTTTTCTTGTGGGTCCAGCTTCTCCTGGGTTAAAGTATTCTTAGTAGTTCAATGTACTCTTTAGTCTATCTGTGCTCATTAGATTCTCTTCACAAATACTTGAAGCATTTGATCTTGAAACTTTTTTCTACTACGTGGGAAGTAATTACTTGGGAGAAGACTGAAAACCTGAGCTAATCTAGGACTCCCTCCAGACTGTCAATGGCATCTTAAAAAGCATTCATAGCCAAGAATGTATGTGGAATACACAACTAATCCTTTTTCAGACCTTCTCAAACATGAACCCAGCCTTCTTTACTTCTCTCTGGAAAAAGCAGACAGTCCCTGGGTTCTATTACCAGGAGCAGAGGAAACAGTCCCAGTTTGGCCAGCTATTTCTTGACCATCTTTCTTCAGTAGGGTTTTATTTTTCTCATTCTGAAGCCTCGTAATTGGTGAAGCAGCTGGAAGGTCACTGACGGGTAGCGTCTGGCTGTCGGAAGGAACACTACTGCAGCTGGGAAGGGAGGTGAAGGAGGAAATGACCAACTGAACTCAATCTGCAGTATTTCTAGGAAGGCTGTCAAAGCGACTGATGATAGTGGAAATGCTGCACATTTCTTCCTTTCCTGGGACAAAGAATGGCTCTGGATGTGAAAGGGAATTTTATTTACTACAACCTGATGCCCCATAGGCCCTAGTTTCTCCCCTACATATACCTTTACAAAAAGAAGTTCTCTACCAGGGTTCAGGATCTAAATTGAATTGCATATCACTCTAAGATGCTATATGAGGGACAGTATAACATAAGTGAATTTGGGATCACTCAGTATGCTGTTTTTAAAATAAGAAGGCTAGGGGCGCCTGGGTGGCTCAGTGGGTTAAAGCCTCTGCCTTTGGCTCAGGTCATGATCCTAGGGTCCTGGGATCGAGCCCCACCCGCGTCTGGCTCTCTGATCAGCAGGGAGCCTGCTTCCTCCTCTCTCTCTGCCTGCTTCTCTGCCTACTTGTGATCTCTGTCTGTCAAATAAATAAATAAATAAAATCTTTAAAAATAAAATAAGAAGGCTAGAGTTATCTACTGTTATTTGAAACTCTGCACAGGCATCTAATAATGAGGTTGAACCATTCTGAGGCAAAAAGGACAGCGATTTCAGAGCACAGGCTTTGTAACCACACTTCCTGGCTTCTAATCCTGCCCTCATTATTTACTATCTCTGGCCCTCAGCAAGTTATTTAACAGATTTTCATTCTTGCTTACCAATAAAATAGGCATGATAAGCACAAGTCCTATAGAACAGTGGTGAGCACCATATAAATTTAGTGGAAAATATGTAACTGGCACATAGTGAATACTCGATAAAATTTAACTTTTGTTAGAATTCAGTCAGAAAGAGGGGTAGTGGTCATTAATCAGGAAATGCGACCAAATGATTCTCACATGAGTGCTTAGGTTTAATGGAACCCCAAATTTAAGTGATGGGACATAAAATGATCCACAGATTGTTCCAGTTAGGCTCCTCAGTCTTCAGAAATCAAGTCTAAAGGGTCTTTGGAAGTTTTCTATTCCACTGTCCTTTTAGAGCTAAGGCAACTAGATTTCAGAGAGGTTAAATGGCTTGGGTCAAACGACAGCACTAATACCCAAGCATCCCTTGGATGAGACAACTTAATAGAAGGGAAGGTGGGATTATGAGGGCAACAATCCTCACCGCTCACCCAGCCTACCTCTTCAGTACACCGGTAGAGAATAAAAAGCCAGTAGACCCAGGATGAGAAATTCAGCCAAAGAGAAAGAGCAGCCATGACCTGGATGAAACCCAGTTAGAACCCAAGAATTTTATGGAATCGGGTTTGTTGATTCCATGAACACTTAGTTGCCACCCAGTATCCACACTGTGTCTTGGTGAGAAAGTTCTGGGTCCCTTTTATGTGCAGGAACATGTGTGCCTCACCTACCCCCTGTTTTGGTTTATGTCATAAAATAAGATGCACGGCAGTGGTCCCAGAGGAAAGGCCTGTCCTCCTACAACATTGTGGCAGTGTGGCATCATGGGAAAACATAGGATGTAGAGTCTCCAGATAGGGGTCTGGATTCTGCTACTTGCTGTGTCATCTTGACATAAACCTTTTATAATCTGATTTTCTTCATTTATGAGTTAGGGACAGTGTTAGAAGGGTTCTCAAAGGAGGATACAGGGTTTGGATAAGATGATCTGAGAACCCATTTCAAGGAACTCTACCAGGTTGTTTTGTTCTTTGTTCCCTCAGTTTTCTTCCAGAATCTTATGATGAATAACAGCTGGTCTGATGCTATTTGTTTTCTCTTCTCCTGTTCCAGATATCCAAGGGATTCTTCTTCCCATTTTGCCTCAGTGCTTTTCTAAGGTTTTTCTTGTTACTATTGTCTAATCATTAAAGACTTTGCCTTCTAGCTTTTCCCTGTTTGCTATCTGGGCTATGCGCAGTTCTGGTGTTCCTCTCATTTGGATATTGGGACACTAGGCAACAGAAAACACCTATGAACTTGAGGAAGGAGAATCCTTAGAACAAAGATTCCAAAAGTGCTCAGAGCCACCTGGGGACACTTAAAATGCTGAATGTCAAGGGCAACTGTTCCAAGAGCACAAGGAACACAGGATGGAGCTGTGGAAAAGAAGAACCAAAGACTCTCCTATGTTTTCAGAATTTTCTAACAGTCTTGGGATGTGATCTTCAGGACAGATGGCATACCCCAGTTTGGTAATAAGGAAACAAAAGTTTCACAGAGTATGTGGTACAGGCCATTTGCCCAGAATAGATGAAGTTCATAAGTAGAACTGAACTTGCAAACAGCTATTCTAACTCCAGAGTTCCTTCTGCATTATTTTCTTCTTGGTGACTTCCCCTTGGTCAATAAGAACCTTTGCAGGTTCTGGGCCATACAGAGTAAGGCATTGGTCTGAATGAAGCTATAAACTGATTGACTATCCATAATTCAGAATCTGTGCTATTAGCTGTAACTCAATAAGTTGTCACTGTTATCATTAAGTGTTCTGCATATGAAGAAATGCTCACTTCCTAGGAAAACTCAAGTGATATAGTTGCAAAGGAACATTTACTTAACTCTAAAGCAACACTAAAATCTCATGGTTCTTAAATGTGCTATCCAGGTCAGGCTGTCAACATCAGTTGGGAACTTGTCAGACATGTGAATCCTCAGGCCACACCCCAGAGCTGCCTAATCAGAAGCTTGGGGTAGGGCCCAGTAGTCTGTTTCCTTGAGGCTTCAGGCGTACACAAGTTTGAGGCATACACAAGGAATCTTCCACAGTCTAAAGGAAGACTTGGCATCCTATATCTAAAGAAATGGTGCCCTAGTGCTCCTACCCCAAGATTTGGATATGGGTATGTATCCGCTGAATGCCACGCCCTATGACAAGCAAATGATGAGGAAAGAAAAGTGGAATTTGGTGCCCATATTCATCTACTACTATATATAAAAGTTGAAGACAAATACATATTCAAGGAGATCTTTCCAGTTTTAGCTTAATGGTTATATGGCTACAGGCCTTTCTCCTCTATTAAAGTCTTCTTCACTTAAAATCTTGAAACAATCTCTGGACTGTGCCTGAAATCCACAAAACAAATTCCAGATCATGATGATGTAAGTTGTCGTCTTCCTCTTGAGGGAGGGAATCTGTTTCACAGGGTGTAATTAGCTGTAATTTAGCGATCTGGGGTTTGCTGACGACCCCACATGGACCGACTCCTTACTTCATGGCATAAACCAGGTTGAGTTGTCTGAAAATACTAGAAAAGGTATTTGAAAGAGCGCTGCCAAAGCCATGACTACAAGGCCATCTATCTTTGTTCCATTGACTTGCCCTGAGTAGCAGCTTAGAAGTACCTTTACATGGGTCTCACTTGTTTTTTCTTGAGAGATTCCATCTTCAAGAGTGTTTAAAAGACTCATTTAACATTAGTATTCTCCTTTCTGAAAAGTTTCTTTACCCTAGTCAATTTCATTGTTTTCATTCTTATTTTCTTTACTCTTCTGTAACTTGGATTGCAAAAATGTGAGTTATTCATTCCTGGATATTAAAATGAATGAATTAGCAACTAACTGTGCATTGCTGGTACCTGAAATACAAATCTCATTCATTAAATGTTCTAAGAATATACCATAATTTTTTAATAAGGAGCAATATTTGAATTATAGCTACTCAATAGCTTCACTTCCAGGAAAAATGGGCTTTGAGTCTAGGCTGCCCAAGATGTGATGCATTCACTATTTCAGAAGCTAGGCTGAGTGTGTAGTCCAGAGCTAGTGTGGCGTGTGGATTCATTGTGATTTTTATTATATAATTATGGTCTCATTAAGTTCCATTAGAGCAAGGATATTGCCAATTTTAGTATCTGCAAATATGACAATTAATGTGTGCACATCCCCAAAACCTATATTTCCTGTCTTAGGACTTAAGCTGGGAACCAAAACAGAGATCAAGAGAAAGAAAAATAAACTGTATGCAAATGAATTGCTAGGGTGTGTGTGCGGTGCATGCGCACACGCACGCGCTGAAGCTAGTTATCCAAACTGTGCCAGAATCTAGACAGGTTGAAAGAGTGCTGTACTTGGATACAAATTTAGGTTCAAGTTCCAGTTCTTCCACTTCTAGCCATGTAACTTTGGGCAACTTCCTTGATATTTTAGAGTTCTGAGTGTCAATGGAGAGTACTAACTTCCTTAGATTAATTAGGAGAAACATGCTACCTGTCTTTCCAAGGAAACATTAAAAATAAAACTTCCCCAGGATCTCTCATCGTGTGGCCTATACCATAAGAAACAGATAGAGGGTTGCTGGAGAGGGGGTGGGTGGGCAGAGGGGTAATCAGGTCACAAGCATTAAGGAGGGTACCGAGTATTATACACAACTGATAAATGATTGAACTCTACATCTGAAACTAATGATGTATCATAACTTGGTTAATTGAATTTAAATAAAAAAATAAATCTGCACCCTAGGTTCCTGTAATTAGAGGGACCAGCAGGAGGCTTGGATGTAGAGGAGGCACATGAGGAGGTTCCTGAGCCCAGAGAGATCTGTCATTTGGCAAGTGTGGAGGCATCTGTTCTAGGGATTGTGGTGTCCAGCACCAAGCATGGTTAGCATGTAGTGGCAGGTAGCATTAGGAGGGAGTGGGGTTTTACTGTAATTATCCTACAATAGAAAGATAGAGATATAGATCTATAGAGATACAGATATAGATCTATAGAGATAGATATATAGATCTACAGAGATCTAGAGATCTACAGAAATAGATATAGATATGTATAGAGATTATATATATATATATATATATATCTCCTGCAATATATATATAGTTGAATGTTCCTTCTGGCTGTGTGGTTCCTTGTCAAATGACATCTATACCTGTTCTTCAGGCTCTCTTAAGTACACTGAGGTACCTAACATCCTTCGATAAATTCTGTTGCTCATAAGTCAGCCAGTGTGAATTGTGTTGTTAACAACTGAAAATCTTGACTGATAAAAAGGGTAATAGTTAAAAAAACAATAAGTAACCGTGTAGTCTTTTTGTCCTGTGAGTCTTACCCAGCTTATCTCTGTACTACATAATGTTTCCCTGGCTCACAGAATTGTAAAACCGAGCCAGAAGAAATCTTCAAAAACCATTCAGTAACCATCTCCTCACCTGCCATTTCACAGGTATGGAATTGTAAGTAAAGGTGAAATGACTTGAGTGGTGGGTCTGGATTCGGAGTCCAAACACAGGTCTCTGTAGTCTCAGTCTGGTGTTCATTCTAGCGCTCAGTCGCTAGGCAACAGTCTCTACCAGACACTAAGCTAAGCTACAAAGCAAAGGATAGATGCTGGATAACCCAATATAAGTACATTAAGGAGTCTTTGAGAATGTTTTAATAAACCATCCTAAAGAATATAAATTGTCTTGGTCCAGTACTATCCCCGCTTCAATATTTTAATAAGCGCTTTAAAAGTACATTTTACCCCAGAGTTCTCAAAATGTTGAATCAGAAACCTGCCCCTTCAACAATGGCAAGTGACAGCTTATAAAATTGGAGCAACCTGCAATCACCTCTGAAATTACTCCTAGTTTTCCAAATTAAACTCTGCAGTGCATTCATACTATGTGCAAAGGATATAGTGTGATTGATTGACAAATTTATGGTGGCAAATCTTAATTGCAGGTTCATTCCAAGTTAACGGCTAATCTACTTAACTACTTAGTAATTTGCATCGTACATGCCTCACTATTCTCCTATTTATACTTAATAAAACTTGATGAATTTCTTCATTCTCGTTGTTAAAAATTATAGAAGTAGAAAAAGCAAAAACACTAAATCCATCCTGCTGCATAATCTCGTTTCTCAAACTGGTATGGATCTTTCCTGACAATTTATACTCCCTAACTACCTGGCTATCCACTTAATGGTGGGAGTTGGTCTCCTCTTGGCACTTCTCTAAAGGTTCCTTTCCTGTCCTCACTGAGCCTTATTTTTCTACTTGCACCAGCTCTGAAAATTTATACTGCAGTTGGTCCTGGTCCTCCATTCGCAGGCCTCCCAGGCACCATCTGGGACTGAGGACCTACACTTTCCTTTGCCTGAGGTGGTTATTGCCATCGTGATGTTAGGAGTAGGGCAGGGAAGACCACGCTTCTCTGTCCAATTCTAGCCTCTAATTCCACATTCTACGAGTGTCACAAGGGTGTCCTATGTGACAGAGCTTTGGAAAGTTTTGGGACAGTTCAGAGATTACATTATAGGAAGAAAAGACCCTTAAAACCATTCTAGGGATATCTGGGTGGCACAGTTAAGTGCTGGACTCTTGGTGTTGCTCAGGTCGTGATCTCAGGGTCATGAGAAAGAGCCTGCTGCCAGGCTCCCAGCTCAGTGCGGAGTCTGCTTAAGATACTCTCTCCTTCACCCCCTTCATATGCACCCTCTCTCTAAAAACAGAACAAAACGAAATAAACCTATTCTAAATGTAGTTTCTCCCAGAGTCTGAGAAGAGGTGAATTTTGTAACAGGGTCATCTCCCAGTGTTGTGTTCTTGATTCCTCTTCTCCCCCTTCCCAGTCTCAGTGTTCCAGGGTCAAATAATCTTAAGAATAGTAAAGTTTCAATTTTACTACACTGCGATAATTGCCAGAACCCTTCCTCCTCCCCCTAGTAGTTGTTTCCCAGATCAATGTTTGGCAGCCTTTCTTCACCTTATAACTATATCTTCAGAACACATGCCTGCCAAACTGTCCGTGACAGCAGAGAGACACTCAGGCTCTTAACCTGCCTTTGCCCAGAGGGACTGCTTTTGCATTCTGTCACATTTCATTGGCCCCTACTGGCCACACGTCCCCAATCTAACTGTAATGGTAAGGGAGCCCAAGAATTGTAGTCTGTGTTTTGGCGGAGGGTTGGAGGGAAGGAAGTAGTGTAGCAACTTCTGCCTTACTTATTAAAAAGGAAACAAGCAACATGATCCACAAATACTTTTGCCCATGTACACCTTCTTACATTATTATACACAGGGTTCTCACTTCTGTCAATTTTCTACTTCCAGATTATGCCCAGGGTCCTAACAACATGTTTGTTTTGCCTTTTTAAAGTAGTCTCTATGAAGGAAGGAAATTCTTCCTGCCCCTTTTTTCTCCCACTGCTGAATCTTCAGAGTCTAGAATTGTGCTTAGCAAGTAGCAGGATTTCAAGAAATGCTTACTGTTGAGTGCATAAAGCAAGACCCATTAAAATCCTATTAATAAAATAATTTAATAAATTTAATAAATAATTTAATAAAATAAAAATGGAAAAAGCCCATAAAATAGCCATTTCTGGAATGCAAAAAAAAAAAAAAAACAAAAAACCAACTATTCAAAAATCTTGTTAAACCTAACTGTGGCAATTTTATAAAATTGCTAATATTGTTATTTTTAATCCACAGAACGTAGAATTTTGTTTCAACTCTTTACATGATATTTATATAGATATGTTACATGAACAATGTTGTAAAAGATACAAACTGAGGGGCACCTGGGTGGGTCAGTGGGTTAAGCCTCTGCCTTCGGCTTAGGTCATGATCTCAGGGTTCTGGGATCGAGCCCTGCTTCGGGCTCTCTGCTCAGCAGGGAGCCTGCTTCTCCTCCTCTCTCTGCCTGCCTCTCTGCCTACTTGTGGTCTCTCTCTCTCTCTCTCTGTCAAATAAATAAATAAAATCTTAAAAAAAAAATACAAACTGATGGTAGGGGGTGGGGTGTATGGAGAGGGTGGTTGGGTTATGGACATTGCGGAGGGTGTGTGCTATGGTGAGTGCTGTAAAGTGTGTAAGCCTGATGATTCACAGTCCTGTACCAAATAATACATCAAATAATACATCATATATTAATAAAAATTTTTAAAAAGAACAACTGGATTAAAATAAAATAGCTGAACATGAAAAAAAATTTATTTCATGACAGTACATGTCCTATGCACCATTCTGTCTGTATGTCAATCGCCTTATCTTCTGAAGGCAACATTATATTTGAATAAATAATGGCTTATTTATATAATGTTTCTATGGAAGGCCAGTTAAATGGTTTACAATTTTTAACTATTATAAATTTCATGTAATAACAAATCTTTGTGTGTGTATGCCTGAAAGAAGATCTATCACTTACTTGAGCTTTTTGTTTGTTTTAGGAATAAATTTCTTTTTTTTTCCCAAGTCTTCAAAACTTATGTATGTTTTTATTTCTTTTTTTAAAAAATTTTTTATTTATTTTTTTAATTTCTTTTCAGTGTTCCAGAATAAATTTCTGGAGATAAAATTGCCAGGTCAAAGTGACTTAACATTTTATTTATTTTTTTAAGATTTTATTTATTTATTTGACAGACAGAGATCACAAGTAGGCAGAGAGACAGGCAGAGAGAGAGGGGAAAGCAGGCCCCCCGCTGAGCAGAGAGCCCAGTGTGGGGCCTGATCCCAGGACCCTGGGATCATGACCTGAGCTGAAGGCAGAGGCTTTAACTCACTGAGCCACCCAGGCGCCCCTGACTTAACATTTTAAATTTTGACTGGCATTGCAAAATTATTCTCCAAAGAGTTCATGACAATGTAAGTCTCAATAGCAATATTTGAGAGTATGTACATCAATCTTATTAAATGTCAGCAGTCATAATTATAAAACATCCTATTTGCCTCCCCATTTCTTGATTATTAATGCAGTTGAGCATGTGTTGAAATATTCATTACTTTGTATTTGTTTATACTCCGCTTCTATGCAGTGTATCTGTACATCTTCTGGAACGCCATCTTTATAAACCAACCCTATCAGAGCAAAGGTTTGAGAGGGGACAGCTGAATTTGGATTAATCCTCTGAACCCACTTGACAGGAAAGTTTTCTTGGCTCAACAAACATACTGGCCTGCTTCCTTCCCTCTATTCTTTGCATGTCCACATTGACCTGAAGTGATGCCAACAAACTGGAAATTTGAGCCTTGTATACTCCTAGTAGGATATATTTGAGCAGAAAAATCTCTAGAGGTTCCAGATGATGCCAAGAATTTTATAGTCAAGGCAAGTAAACCCAGCAAGAAGCATTATAAATCAGCTACAGAGTTTTCATGCCCTGGAAGTACATTTTGAACATAACTTTAAACTATTAGGTCCAGAACATACTTAAGAGTCTGACTGCAGTTGGAAGAGACCAGTAGAAAGCAGCTAGGTCTGTAAAATTAGGCAGTATTGCCTGTGTGGCCCTCCTGAATCTGCCATTGACAATGGTGGATCATCTCTCACAGAGAAGCTTAGTAATTTAAAAACTTGGGCTCTAGGGACAGATTCTCTGGGTTTAAAATTTGGCTCTCTTGTTGATGAGCTGTTCATGATCTGGAAAAGTGACCTCCACTCTTGGTGTCTTTTTTCAACTGTAAGATGAAGATAATAATACTCAGAGTCATTGTAGGAATTAAAAGTGATCCTACTTTAGAGTGCTGAGAACAGTGCTTGGTGCACTGAGGTCAGTCAATGTTACGACTTTACTTAATGGTGTCGTAAATTGCTTGGATTTTTACCACCATGCAGAAGCAAAATAACTGTGTGTCTTTTACACACTGATGTACCAGTTAAACTCTCCTAATGAGCACTGATCATCTAAATGGTAAGAGCAAGAATATTTGAGCAAGCATCAGATACTGACAGGTGGGTGCTGTTGTTCCCAAAACACTATCTGTATACACATTCTCCCCTCTGCTCCCTCCTCTGTTCACCCCTTATCAAGTTCCTAAACTAAAGTTTTGCTGATTAGCTATCTAGATGCTCACCTTCCTTTCCTTTCATACTCTTTACGACTTGGTAAACAGATTGGTATGTGGAAGGCCAGGGGAAAAAATGTCTTAGGAGAAAACGTACACTAAAATTTCCTCCACTGAAATAGCCTGAGCCTTTTCAGAGAAGGCATGTGTACTATATTTATTTGACACTCACTTATTAATTGCCTACCCCATGTACCAAGTCCAATGTTGGGGTACCTAGAAGGAACAGGAAGATTCCTGCAATTTATTCCCTGCTTTTGGAGGAGCTCACAGTTTGGTGAAAGAGATAAACAAGGACAGTAATAACATGAAAATTTCCAACAGGGGGGAACTGGGGTAGGGGAAGTGGAGGCTGAGCTTGGAGCTGGAGTCTTGTTCTCTGAGGGGAGCACCTGTTAGTCTATACATTGATTGTGGTCATGCTTAGGCTTGAAAATGGGAAATTAAGTCTAACGGAGAAGTTGTTGAAATATATTGTCACTTCTTTCCTGAGGTACTAGATGATCACAGTAGAAAATTTAGAGCGGGGGAAAAGGTCATTAATCTCATTCCAAAGATAACCCCAGATCACACCTTAATGAACTACTCAGTTTTCAATGTGTGTGTTGAAAATTTTTAAAATTACTTTTAAATTCCTTATGTTGAAGAATGGAAAGGCTAATTTTAGGGGCAACACAGTATATGTGTTCTTTCTTTTTCACCTAAATTTTCCCCTAACAAATTTTCCCCTAACCTAAATTTTCCCCTGATTTTTTACTATGCCATTTAAGATTATGATTCTAATGGCTGTACAAAAGTCTGCTGAAAATATAAACTATAGTTTGTGTAATAATCCCTAGAAATTTCACTGTCACCGTTATGTCACATCAAAAACACCCTTTGTTTCTTTGATTATTTAACACTATTTCTTCAGGCTAAATTCTTCAAAGTGGAATTGCTGAGTCTAAAGTTCATACATTTTAAAGTCCAAACTTGATTTACTATTAGAAAAACTACCTTTTTATTGTGGCAAGATCTATATAAGAAATTTTTTAACCATTTTTAAGTGAGTAGTTCAGTGGCATTAAATATATACATAGTATGCCATCATCAGCACCGTCTGATGCTATCTCCATCTGGTAACCATCAGTTCTCTATAACTAAGAGTCTGTTTCTTGTGTCGTGTCTTTGATTTTTTCCCTTTGCTTTTGTTTCTTAAATTCCACATAGTAATGAAATCATATGATACTTGTCTTTCTCTGATTTTAGCATTATACTCTCTGGCTCCATCTGTGTCATTGAAAATGGCAAGATTTCATTTTTTTGTGGCTCAGTAATATTCCATTGTATATATATTCCACCTCTTTACCCATTCATCGGTGGACACTTTCACTGCTTCCATATCTTGGCTTCTGCCATTTTTAACTATATTACGTTTTGGTGTAGAATTGTATCAGTTCTTTATGTATTTTGGATACTAACCCTTCATTGGAATTGTCATTAGCAAATATCTTCTCCCATTCAGTAGATGGTCTTTAGTTTTGTTGATTGTTCCCCTTGCTCTGCAGAAGCTTTTTATTTTGATGTAGTCCCAATGTTTATTTTTGCTTTTGTTTCCCGTGCCTCGGGAGACCTCTCTAGAAAAGAGTTGCGATGGCTGATGTCAAAGAAATTACTGCCTGTGCTCTCTTCTGTAATTTTATAGTTTCAGATCTCACATTTAGGTCCCGAATCTATTTTGAGTTCATTCTTCTATACAGTGTAAATCCAGCTTCATTCTTTTGCTGTCCAGTTCTTGCAACACCGTTTGTTGAAGAGGCTTTTCTCATTGTATGTTCCTTCTTCCTTTGTCAAAAATTAATTGACCTTATAAATACAGGTTTATTTCTGGGCTTTCTATTCTTTTCCATTGATCAATGTGCCTCTTTTTATGCCAGTACCGTACTGTTTTGATTACCACAGCTTTATAGTAGGACTTGAAATCTGGAATGGTGATAAATCTAGGTTTGTTTTTCCTTTTAAGGATTTCTTTGGCTATTTGAGGTCTCTGTGGTTCCATACAAATTTTTGAATTGTCTTTTTGAGTTCTATGAGGAACGTTGTTGGTATCTAGTGGGAATCGCACTAGGTGTGTAGATTGCTTGGATAGTATGGACATTTTAACAATATTTTTTCAATCTATGAGCATGGGATCTCCTTCCACTGTTTGTATTGTCTTCAGTATCTTTTATCAGTATCTTATAGTTTTCAGAGTACAGGTCTTTCACCTCTTTGGTTAAATTTATTCCTAGGTATATTATTTTTGGTGCAATTATAAATGGAATTGCTTTCTTAATTTCTTTCTTTTGCTTCATTATTAGTATGTAACATTGCAAAAGATTTCTGTACATTGATTTTTGTATCCCATGATCTTAATTCATTTATCAGTTCTGGTAGTTTTTTGGTGGACTCTTCTGAGTTTTCTATATGTAGTGTCATGTCATCTGCATATAGTGAAAATTTTGCTTCTTCCTTACCAATTTGGATGCCTTTTACTCCTCTCTCTTGTCTGATGGCTGTGGCTAGGCCTTCCAGTACTATGTTGAATAGAAGCGGTGACAGTGGACATTGCTCTCTTATTCCTGACCTTAGCAGAAATGTTCTATTTTTTTACCATTGAGTATGGTATTAGCTGTGGGTTTTTCATATATGGCCTTTATTATGTTGAGGTGTTTTTTTTTTTTTTTTAATCATGAATGGATGTTGTACTTTGTCAAACGGTTTTTCTGTATCTATTGAAATGATCATATGGTTCTTATACTTTCCCTTATTGATGTATCACACTTATAGATTGACTTGCAAACATTGAACCATCCTTGTATCCCAGGGATAAGTCCCACATGACTTCGGTAAATTACTTTTTTTTAAAATGTATTGCTGGAATCAGTTTGCTAATATTTTGAGAATTTTTGCATCTGTGTTCATCAGAGATCTTGGCCTCTAGTTCTTCTCCTCTGTGGTGTCTTTTTCTGGTTTTGGATTCAGGATAATGCTAGCTTCATAAAATGAATTAAATTCTCCTTCCTCTTTTTTTTTTTTTTTTGAATAGTTTGAGAATAGATGTTAATTCTTCTTTAAATGTTTGGTAGAATTCACCTGTGAGAAGGTCAGGCCTTGGACTTTTGTTTATCAAAAAGATTTTTTTATTTTATGATTATTAATTCAATTTCTTGCTGGTAATCTGTTCAGATTTTCTGTTTCTTACTAATTCTGTTTTGGGAGGTTATAGGTTTCTAGGAATTTATTTCTCCTAGGTTGTCTAATTTGTTGGCATATAATTTTCCATTATCTTATATTCCTTTATAGCTCTGTGTGTCGGTTATTTTTTTCTCCTTTCATTTGAGTCCTCTTCTATTGTCATTGTTGTTTTGCAGGGGGTGTTTGTGGATTTTTTTGTTTTTTGATGAGTCTAGCTAAAAGTTTATCAATTTTGATCTTTCCAGAGAACCAGCTCCTGGTTTCATTGATGTATGGTCTTTTTAATTTCTATTTTGTTTATTTCTGCTCTAATCTTCATTATTTCTTTCATTTAATTTGTTTTGGGTTCTCTTTGTGTTAATGTTATGACACTTGATGGTGTTGCTGAGTTCTCTCAGTCTATTCTAATTATATAGTATGTTTGTCAATCACCTGTTCAGCTTGATTTAGTCCTGTTACTCTATCCTCCAGGTCACTGATACATTCCTCTGCTTCCTATAGCATACTATTTATTCCCTCTATTGTATTTTTAATTTTATTGAGTTCATCTTCAACATGTCATTTTTTTTTTACTTCTTAAGGGTCTCACTGATGTCTTCCACTTTTTTTCTCAAGTTCAGTGAGTATCTTTAATACCATTACTTTAAATTCTTTATCAGACATATTACTGATGTCTGTTTCATTTAGCTCTCTTGCTGTGATTTAGCTCTCTTTGCTGTGTCCTATTCCATTTGGAATATATTCCTCTGTCTCCTTGTTTTGTCTAACTCTCTGCGTCTGTTTCTATGTGGTGGAGAAGTTAGCTACAGCTCTTGCTCTTACAAGTAGTAGCCTTGTGAAGAAGAGGTCCTGTGTCCTGCAATGCAATGTCTCCTGGTCACCAGAACCTGGCACTTCAGGGGTGTCTCTTATGTGTGTTGCATGTGCCTTACTATTGTGACTGAGCCACTTTGTCCTTCAGTCCAGTCATCTACCATGGTTCTTTTCCTGCTATAGGCAGTGTTTGGCCCTATGGTGTTAGTGGGTCTGTCTCGGGCCACCTTGGCTTGAACGATGCGGACAAGGCATTTGCCAGAGCTATGGTAGCACCAAACTGCAGGGTATGCTCCTGTATTGTCCCCTGAGAGGCTTTCGCTGGTAGACAAAATGTCTTTCCCCAGTCCACTGCTGGGGCTTCAGTTAAACTTAGGGTGTATAGTTATCATCCCCTCTCCCTAGGAGAGGAGTCCCTTTGCAGTGGCCCTGGCCCCATTTGGGACTGCTTGCACAATGCCAGGAATGTGATACCACTTTGGATGGACTCCTGCCAAAGTTATGTTGGATGAGGCAGGTTCACAGGAGAATAGAAGAATGGGACACACATCCATCAAGGTCCATCTGGGGTTCTGTTGTGGAGGGGAGCTGCAGCAGCATGAGAAAACGGCCAAGGCCAGACAGAGGGGGTGTGCTGTTAATGAACTAGGTAGAGAGTATTGCGCTGCACTGGTTCCCCAGTGTCCTTGTATGTAGCCTGGGGGTAGGGGAGGGAAATGGTGCCTGTTGATTCTTTTGTTATGGAAGTCTCCCAAAGATCTCTGCTCCTCCAGCACATGCTCTGAGATTAGTAAAGAAATCTTGTGTACCCCCAGCATTTTTCAAATGATTGTTTCTGTATTGTATCTCAGTGGAGCTTCTCATTGGGTGGTGTCTTTAAGGGTGGGACTCAGTTTTCTATGTCCTTTGGCCCGTTGAGAGCCATGGCTGCTTATTTTTAAAGTTCCAAGTGCTAAGCCCCATTGATGGTAAGAACTCATGGAGTTAGGCCCCTCTGTTTTTCAAAGCCAAATTTTATGGGGATTCATCTTCCCAGCGTGGATCTCTCATGCCTATTGTGGGGTCTCCTTCTCTTCCCTCTCCACACCTGAGGCATCCCTCCCTCCCATGGACAGTCCCACAAGTCAGTTTGGCTCCCAACCATGTCCCTAAACTTCCTACAGTCTTTGAAGTGGTCTCTACTTTACATCTAGTTGTAGGGAGTCTGTTCTGACCATCTTTGGGTCATTTTCTGGGTTATTTACACTGATCTAGGTGTACCCATGCGACCAGGTGAGCTTAGGAGTCTCCTACTCTGCTGTTTTTCCTAGAAGTCTTTTCCATGAGGTAGTTTGTTTAAAATCCCTTGATCCAACAAAAAAAACTTTAAGGAAGAAAAAAAAAGGTTGATCAAGGAGATATTATTGATGATATATGATTAGAATAGAGGAAACAGATCTTTACAGAAGGAATGATGTATATTTTATATTTTGGTATATTTCAGATATTATATTTCATAGATGTATCCTAGAGCTAACTCATTTTGGTAGAAACTAAAAATTTAGCTTGAATCAAAAGAACCAATAGACTCTAGTTAAACTACTAGAAGTATCTGTATCCTTAATAACCCTCTTCCAAAGATTCCCATAGACATTGCTGGCAAAGTGTGGATAGTTGTTTAGTCATGGGTATGTAGTGGATTCATTATACTATTCTCTCTACTTTTTGTGCCTGTTTGACATTTTCCATAATTAAACATTTTTTGTAAAGATTAAAAAAATCTACATGACCTTGGGAAACATACTACCAATACCACCTTGGGTGGAAAATAAAGGAGTGTATTGATTTGTTGGAAATCCAGTGTGCTGCAGCCATCTTGCTATGACTGAGAACTTTGTTGTGATTCTGGTTTGGTATCCAAGTCTTTTCCTTTTCTGTGTCAGAGATTGTAACAAAAAATAGCTACCCCCAAAGCCTTGACAAGTGTGCTCAGAGGTGGCATGCTCTATTGAACTGAGAGCTAAAACCTAACTTATTTCCAAAGCACTACTGACAGCAGAGTTCCAAACAAACTATCTTGGTTAGTTTGTAAGCCTACAAAGGTTTTGCAAATGTGTACATGAGCCAAATAAATACTACTCAATTGTTTAAAAATAGAATTCTGGGACATCCATTATATATCATTTTAAAATATACTTAGCTTCTAAATGCTTAACAGCTTGAAAGGTCGGCAGGTTTGAAAACTGATGTTCTTCATCCCAGGGCAGGCAAAGCAAAATGTGTTTTAGTAACTTTAGTTTAGTAACTTTTTTACTGTCAAGTCCCCACCTAGTCATATATCTTAAATTATATTCTATTACCTGGGAGATGGAAGTGTTAATTTCAAGGACATAACAACAGTACAGTTAAAATTGTAAATGATGCCAGCTTCTGCTAATATTTAGAACTCTTGAAAGGATGTGATACAATAGATGGAAGTGATGGGTGAAGAAAATGTCAGCCTTTCATTCAGTGAGTTAGTGGCCTTGTAATAGGTTGAATTAATAATAGCCAAGAGTAGCTAACAGACCAAAGGTGTACCCTGGCACATTTGGAGCGAACAACTCAGACTGGTATCTTAAGTGGGAGACTGTACAAAAACCAAGGCAGATGTTGAGAAATCACCAAAAGAAAATTATATACTCTTATCTATATATTCATGTACTGAGTATGTGAAGTTAGGGAACTTGTAACTAACTAGTCCTTTGTGTTGCATGGAGAACTTGTTTTATGTGGAGCATTGTCCTATGTCAAAGGGGAATAGTCTTTGCCTTCAAATTCATCTGCAAGTAGAGAAATAAGTTCCGGATTAATGAAAATCCTCCATTTGAGATACACACAGAGTTGTCTTTGGACTTGAGTCCATGTAAATTATGGGAAGATTTTCTTTAGGGTTGTGTTAGAACTTTAGATTTCAAGTGCTTTAGATTTCAAGGTACCCAGCCTGTACTTGCCTAGGTAGAAAACATTTGGCAACTTCTAAAACTGAAAAAGCAGGGGTGGAACTGACTTTGATTTATAATCTTTCTCGCTCTCATTTTTGGGGGGGGGTGTGGTAAAATATACATAACATAAATTTTATCATTTTAAGCCTTCAATTCAGTGGCATTAAATTTGTAAACATTGTTCAACCATTACAACTAACCACTTCCAGCTCTTTTTCCTCACCTTAAACAGAAAACCTGTACGCATTAACAAGTGCCCATTCCTCCCTTCCCCCATCCATGGTAATCACTACTCAACTTCCTATCTCTATAAACTTACCTATTCCAGGTACCTCATACAGGCAGAACCATAAAATATTTATTCTTTTGGGTCTGGCTTAAAAACCATAAGGTTTTTGAGGTTCATCCATGTTGTAGCATGTATCAGAGCTTCATTCCTTTTAAGGATGAATAATAATCCATTATAGTTATACACAACATTTTGTTTATCCATTCATCTCTTGGTGGACATTGGGTGTTTCCATCTTTTGGCTGACATGACTAATGATACTGTGAACACTGATGTACTGTGCGCATTGGTGTACATGTATCTGAGTCCCTATTTTGACCTCTTTTGAGTATGTACAGAGAAATAGAATTGCTAGATTATATGGTACTTCTGTTTAACTTCTTGAGGAATTCCTTTTCTTTCATGTTTGCTTCACGCCTCAGAATAACATCTCTACAGGGATCAGCAAGTCATGACTTCCAGCAGCTCTAGGATTACACACTCACAGTGTTGGGACCAGAGAGAAGAGAGCTACCTCCCCCTAACTCAAGGTCCAAAAACCTAGGAAGGAAACCTACTCCATTAACTTGGCTTTTACATCCTTTCTGAAACACTCACTATTGAAGGACAGAGGCGAAGTGTATAGGTAGATTATTGGACACTGCAATGAGTAGACTAAGTAGAGTCTAGTTCCCACCCCTTCGCTGGGGAAGTGGAATCATGTAAGAAAATGACAGTTCCCATCTGGGGCATGTGTCTAAATCTGTGAGGAGGGAAGTACAGTACTTAAAAAGAACAGGAAGAGGGCCCGTCCTGACATGGAAACTGGAGAAAACTTTGTGAGCTAAGGGGTCCCAAAACTGCAAATGTCAAAATAGTTGTATTTTGTTACTATGCTTTGTGATAAACATAGTCAAGACAGGTACACACACACACACACACACACACACACACACACACAGAGGAACCTATAGGAGACAATTTAGAGTATTTCATATAACAATACATAGGAAATATCTCTGAACACCTGTTTAACATGTGTAACAGCATTTGTTCAGGGGAAAATCCTGTGAATATCACTTCATATAGATAAATAGCTGAGGGTTGAATTTTTAAAAATTTATGCTTCCAGTATGCACTTACTTTTCATCTTTAGTGCCATCAATGACACATTTCTAAACTACATCAGAGCAGCAGAGAATAAAAGCTGCTTACCTTTAATCTACTTGTTTGATTTCTACTCTTAGTTGTGCCTTGGATTCAAATTATATCAAATGAATGGAAAATGCCTGCAAATACCCATTGAGAATTTCATTACTAGCAATTTCTTAACTGCTACTGGGTTTGGAACACAAAGATAAGAGTTGCTGCATGACTTATTCAGTACCATTAAATCAAATTAGTAAACTATTGACCAAGATTCGTGATATTTCTTATGCTTTTAAAACTTGTGTTTTTTATATTTATATATCCAGCAACAGAGCTATCTTTAAGTATATAATACAAGTCCAAGGATATACTCTTATTCTCCAGTGTTTTATTCTAAATAATTACTATTTCTTCTCATAATTATACTATTGTATTATTTCCTGTTCATTTTTTTATTCATTCTGCATCCTGCATTTGTCATTTTAAGCATTACTTAGTTTTATGCTATCATTCCATCACCATCCATTTCCTGTCTTTTATTCCTCTCAGAGGTCATTCCCTCTGTATCTTTTCCCCACATAATTAAGAAGCCCAATATTCAAAAGAATGTCTTGATCATATGCATTTATTATCCTTGATTACAAATTTTTCATAAAGGAAAGGATAAGTTAATGTGGTTGAGAGAAGGAAAGCAAAGAGACCCAAATTGAGCATGACCATTCATTTCCTCATAAAAACAATATTTAATATAGCTATAAATTGGCTTATGGAATTAAATTAACATTTTATACATTATGGTGTCTCTCTTTCTTCCTCCAGCTCTAATTCTCTTTCTCCCTCCCCACTATCTTCCTTCCCGCCTCTCATCCTAAATCTGCTGGAAAAGAGAATCTATCTTTGTAAGATGATTATCTAAATCTCTTTAATTTAAAGAAAGCAGATACCGAAGGAAGGATTGATTGAGTCTGTCTTTTCTCCTTGGAGTTTTGTCTGAAAAGGGGATGTGTTTTTGTTGCCCCGGATTTGGCTAGCAAACCACATACTGCTACCACCAGACTAACCCATCAATCTTCTGGTAGAATAGGGAAAGCAGTTTTTGGAGAAAGGTACACAGGGAAAATGAAGGATAGGTGTAAAGCAAGGGGGCATCTAAAGGAAAGAGAAAGACTTCTAGAACTTTTGAGCACTTTTATTGTCTGTCTCAGCATCAAGAAGTTTCAGCCTAGTCTTCAGTCATCAACTGAGTGTTAATAACTAATTCTTACTGCTTCTCTTTCCCTCTCTCGTTCTCCTTAGTCACTTTTTAGCTCCTTTGGCAAACCTCGCTGAATCTATCGATTTTCTTCTCACCAACTAATTAAAACAATTTTGGCATGTTTATTCCAAGTTGGCGTCTGACCTCTATTTTTCAATCATGACATACTGATCATCACCCTTTTCCAATCCAGAAGCTCCTATTGGGCTTTCTTTCTAAGGGCTTTGCCTCTCCTGACCTGAAGTCAGACCAGCTTCTTGTCATACAGTGCATTGAAAGTTCCCATCATCTAAGGCCCATCCTATCAGAGAAGATCTCTGTTGCAAAACTGGGAAAATAGTTGTCGAAATGCCAGTTCTTCACGCACTCAGTGGACGCTCTGGACTTCAGACTTCTCTTGAAAATTTAATACAAGGCCTTTAACATTTTTAATGGATTCCATTTCCTACTCTTTTCATTAGTTCTGTCTCTTTCCTTTAAAGCTTCTCATTTTTCAAGATAAAGATCTAAAGCCAGACACATCACACTAATAAGATTCTGGCCAGTGTAGAAATAACGAGAAGGTTTCCACAACACTTAAGAGCTTATCTTTTACTGTATTTGGTCATGAATGCTTTCTAAAACATTACAGGAAACCCAGATTTGTGAATTCCAGTACTCCCGGTTATAGGATTCCTTCTGGACTCCCCAGACATCCACGTCCAGGGAGGCTGTTGACCTTTGATAGTTCTGTGGTCTTTTTTTCCTCTATAGAAGAGGGTTTCTTGAAGCTGAGCATAGAGAAAGAACAAGGTATTTCCCCCACCACCCCTCTTTGGCCAGTTTGACAGTGAACTTAAATTATAAGGCATCCACAGGCTTGGAAGGGTGATGAACAGGACTGGCCTCATTTCAAAACCTGGTGCAAAATGGAAATGCAGGGTCCCTTGTTCAAAAATTAAGAAATTCAAGATGGTGACAGCAGAGTATTGAGCCAAGCAGGGGGTCCTTCTAAATACAGGTGACTAAACAGGTTATGTGCTTATGAAGTCAGTCCTGGTGGTGAGGAACCCTTGGTAGGAAGATAAGGGGTATCACACTTTGTCTTTTCCTGGTCCTCTAGACAAAACTCATTTGTGAAGGATGTGTGAATGAACAAAATTTCCTGATACTAGCATATTAAAATGTATCCTCCCAATATGTGAGATAGGTGTAGGATTTCTTTACTAATTCATTTCAGTGTGTGGTTCCCTTTCTTTTTATCATAGCCAATAAGGATATTTTCCTTCTGTCCTAGCATACTGACAGGAGTTTACTTTCATTGAATTTTTATCCTATAAAATATTGTTTTTCCTAGAAATACACATCATTGCACAAAGGCAGGGCATGGAATATGTGTGGGTTATCTATTACAAGGTGTTTGGATGTGCATATGTATAAAATGCAGTCCTTGCCCTCAGGAGCTTTCTCCTTGAGGAGACAAGGCAAAAATAAGTGAAGGCCTAAATAAACATTACTTTAAAATCTCTGTAGAAGACAATTCTGTGGCACATAGAAGCAGCGATGTTGCACTGACTTTGTCAATTCTCTTTGAATTCTGTTGTGATTTGCTGGGATAAGGTAAGGCCAGCTCCTTCCTAAGCGCTATTTTGTGCTTAGTCCTTTGTTCTTGGGTAAGCAGTAAGTAACTTAGGGATCAGTGCTTATACTCATTCAATACTTCTACCTGTCTTATCACAGTATAGAACTAAAATACCAGCTAGTGCCATAAAATAACCACTACATTAGGAATCTAATGATTGTGGATAGTCTACTTTACCAGCTAATGGAGCTTAGGGCACATCTCCTTTTACACTTTTAAGCCTTAGTTTTCTCATCTGTTAAAGTGAGGTCAGTAATGCCCTCCTGGCTGAGTTAACAAACTTACTGAGAGTATCAAGTAGAATCAATTCAGTATGCATGTTTAGGGTTTTTCCTTTGATATATGATACAATCTGAGAGATGCAGACATTACCAGACAGAGTCTCTGCCCCAGGTACCTTATTTGTAATCTATAAGAGAAATAAATACAGAAAACAAAAACTATTAAAGAAGTGGAAAATAATAAATTCCATAAGAATTCAGACCTGGAGGGTGCTGGGGTGACTCAGTCAGTTAAGCGACTGCTTTCAGCTCAGGTGAGCCCTGCACTGGTCTCCCTGCCCAGCAGGGAGTCTGCTTCTCCCTCTCCCTCTGTCCCTGCTCCTGTTCACTCCCTCTCTCTCTCTCTCTCATGCACGTACTCTCTCAAATAAAATCTTTAAGGGAAAAAAAAAAAGTTCAGACTGGTTAACAAATGCAGAGTAGGGAAGTGTAAAAAAGAATTATTGGAGTTGGAGCCTTGGCTAGGCTTTATCTTTAAGGTGGAGGGCCAAGAAAACATATTCCAAGAAATGGGAAGAATATTAGCAGGGATATGAGAGAGTCTGCAACATTTGAAGAACCCAGAAACTGATCATTTTGACTAAAACCTAAGGACTGTAAAAGGAAGAAAATGTTAGGGCCTTGACCATCTGACCTCAAAGTCAGAAGTTTTTTCAGCATACAGTGTAGAGCCTTTGGAAGAGTTTGGAAAAAGAGAAGTATTATCAGATCAATTGAGATTTTGTATGTGAACACAATGTTAAAACATGTGAGGCTATGGTGTGGTAGGCATTCAATAAATTTTCCTATCCTGCTTGATGAATTGTGTTTACTCATTATATCAATGTACCAGTTGGCAGTACCAGCCTAATGTTCCCTGAGATATAGTACTTACTCCTGCCAAATAGTATAGCATTTATTTCTGTCTTTCAAAGGATAGGGGAAAAAATCAATCTCACTTGCTATTCCAATGGCAAGAATAACAGAAAATAACCTATGTGTACAGAAGTCTTATAAATGCCAGAACCTTGGGAACTTTGAAATAATTTGATGACATTAGCAAAGGTGGCTGAGCCAAAGTTATCACTGTGTATAATGATGAATAATAATACAATAATAAGAAAAACAGTTCCCTTTTATGAGTTACTTGCTATTTGCCAGGAACTCTATAATTGCCTTAGTTACATTATTAAATTTAGTCCTCACAACATTTCTCTAATACAGATTTTATATTTTCTTTACAGGCAAGGGAAGTGGTATTTAGGGAGAGTAGGTAACTTGACCAGGATCACACAGCTGTAAGGCATTGGTGCTGATCTTCCAGACAGAAGTATTTTATAATCCAGAACCTGAGCTCTTCACTACATTGTTTTAATTTTTATTTTATTTCCTAACTTTTCTACAATGAACATACATTACTCATGTATTTAAATAATGATCTCCTCTCATTTTGTAAAAAAAATTTTTTTTGAAGATTTTATTTATCCATTTATTTGAGAGAGACAGCAGAAGAGAGAGAATCTCAAGTGATCTCTACTGAGTGTGGATCTTGATGTGGGGACTCGATCTCATGACCTGAGATCATGTCCTGAGCTAAAATCAAGAGTTGGAAACTTAATTGACTGAGCCACCCAGCCATCCCTCATCTCCTTTTTAAAAATCCCTTTAAAGAACAAGATTTGCCACCAGTCTGATCCTGATTATGGCTTCTGTTTACACATTTTAGGGTTGAGTTTTGTCAAGATGGAAGAATCTTTTCATTTTCTCAGTCGTGTGTGCCAAGACATTTTGAATCTACCCTAATGAGACACTTCTAAGCTATTCTACTTCTCTGTGGCTCTGATTCCAAGTCTAAGGTGCAATAATAAAAAAAAAAAATCTCATCTTAGCTTTGGTAGAAATGTAAGATAAGCCTGATTCTAATGGGACATAGGTCTAATGTGATGGTGACGGGGACACCAACCTATGTCAGACCCCCTGCTGTCCATTATCCATATCCTGTCTTTTCCTCTCAACGTTGTTCATATTCATCAGGTCTTCCTGCCTCTTCCATGGCCTTGAGGCCCCAGGAGGAATTGGGGGCACAGCTAACACACAAAAGCCTTCCCCACTGGGGAACACTGAATGACAGATACAGATGCTTCACGTTGGTCTCCTCCAATTATTGCCATTACAGAGAAGGAAGCAAAGTGAATTGATCGAGGTCTCCCAGTGAATTAATAAAAGTTTCAACAAATGTCCTTCTATAAACCGCAAAACTAGTTAGGAATAAATAAAACAAACTTAGGTGCACATACATTGTAAGGAAGAGAAACATGAAGGAGTCAAGAGTCATGAAAAGTATTTTAACATGAACTCAACATTTAACATGAACTCAGTTCATTTAAAATGAACTCATTGATGTTTCATTCTATTTGTGTGTATTTTATAGAATCGTATGTTAAAAAAATAAGGTTTCCATTTCTAGACATGCAAAGGCTAGTCCTGGTCTATTCAAGCTAGGATGGGAGGTGTTTTTAACCCCCAAACTTTGAATTTAAAAACTTGCTTTAAATCACCTGAATGTGCTTGTTTTGCTTCTGCTCAGAGTCAACGTCTTTGTTCACCCGTCAGTCTCATTTGGTGGGCAAGCTGTCTTTGGAATCTTCCTCCTCACCAACTGTCTCATTGATTGTCATTTGAGTCTGTTAGTCATACGTCCTTGGGTGAATAGTGGGTGGCAATTAGCAGCCTCTCTTCAAGGTACCGCCTGGTGCACGTGGCCTCCTTGTCACTTTGTTCGGAAAATGGCTAGATAACAATTGTCATCTCCCAGTGATCTGATCTGCCTTTCTGAAGATAGAATTGGCATCTCCTCTCTGATTATGCTCATTAAAAGTTGTGTTGTCAGCTTACCTGGGAAAAGTAGCACTCTCATTAGGCATGTGATTTGTTCCTGTAACATTCATTAAAATCTAGTTTCAGTTGGAAGAAGTAGCAACTCTTTTAAAGGGCATACCAGAGAAACAGATGTGGAATCTGTAGGGAGCAGCTGTTGGAAAAAGAGAAAATAAAGCCTGCCAGCCTCTAACAAACAAAGAACACTTGAAATCTGAAAGTACTTTGGAGCTCACACTGGTTCCTAACTCACTGTTGGCATTCTTATCCTAGAGAATTATTGACTGTTAGACATCAGCAAATAATTTTCCATATGAAAAACATTTTCTGAAATTAAGGCTTTTAGGTGTCTGTCTATGGCTCTTTGATTTTTTACAAGAATTAAAGTAAAATGGGTTATTTCCACTGTTACTGGAACAACATAGAGTGTCTAGGACGATATTATCAGAGCAACTCACTACTTAGGATGGAATATCTTCTACCCCAACAATTAGTACTCAAGAATCACAGCAGTCCCCTAAATCTTGGCCCTAGAGAGGGGGAATTGATCTGCTTTTCTTCCTTCTTTTCAACTTGCTTTCTCTGCTAAGGATTTCAGGCAGAGCCTTAAAAGTCAGGAACTTCCCCACCAATCCCTAGTCAGCCCATACTCTATACTGGCATGGTTAGGATGATTCCTTGGCAATTTGGGGTTCAGAGAAATACCGATATCTAGCTGTTGAATAGAACTTGGGAAGTGATTAATGAGTAGCTGCATGGTTTTATGGCCTTGTGCAAAACCGACTAAATCCTTATAGCTTTCTCCTATTTCCAAAACTTTGTTCAGTGTATTCTTCATTTGACTGGTCAGGGGTTGATGGTGATCCTGTGTTGAGTGTTAGATATCATCCTCAAAATTCTGTCTATGGGTTAAGCCATGTTTCTAACTAAAGATATTAAAATTCTGAGCTCACTTCCCAAAGAGGAAAATGATAGCACGATTGACTTATAATCCCAAAGTTAAAGAAACATTCTGTTTTTTTTTTTTTTTTAAGATTTTTTTTTATTTATTTATTTGACAGACAGAGATCACAAGTAGGCAGAGAGGCACGCAGAGAGAGAGAGAGGAAGGGAAGCAGGCTCCCCGTGGAGCAGAGAGCCCGATGCGGGGCTCGATCCCAGGACCCTGGGATCATGACCTGAGCTGAAGGCAGAGGCTTTAACCCACTGAGCCACCCAGGCGCCCCGAAACATTCTGGTTTTGTGTGAACTATGTGTATTTAACTCCAAAAAGTAATGAAATGACAAGTCAACCTTTATTATAATTGTATATTCATTTAAAACTGCTGCAGACACACCAAAGCATGGATTATAGCATTTATATATGCTGCCTGTTTGGAGAGAGCATATATCCCTGAATTTATAATATATCATTTATAACATGTTTCTCTCCCTGGATAGGTTTCATTATGGGAGGGGTCACGTCACAGACATTTTTGTATTTAGACTCTTGAAGATATTTCCATGGTAGTAGGAAACAAAGATTTAAATTAGAGGATTATAAGAACTTGCAGTATTCAGACATGCTGGCTTCATTTCACCAGAATCTAGATTATCTCCCCACCCCCTTATTTCAGTTACATTACTATCTCAACACTGTGGTTACCACGTCTGGTTATTCTTTACAGAGGAGACTTTCACATCCAATCTTTAAGAGAATGGAAAGTAACTGGTGAGAAAAATCTACCTGCTCTGATGGTTACACTTCATATATTTTAAAAGCCTTATGGGACTCTTACAAAGCCCCAGTGGGCTTGTCACTATGCTGTTGGCAAGCTTCCCAGTGGGGAGCATTTTTCTTCTAGTTGGTTCTGTAGATAGGGCTACTTGGAGTGGGGAGGCCAGCAGCTGTCAGGCATGAGGAAGCAGACTCCATTCTGGGGTGAAATAACCTAAAATACACTATTATGCCAACTCTGGATTCATGGGGCTGTGTTTTTGCAAGACTATGGTTGCCTTTGCTGTTCAGGATCCTTGCAAAGCTGAGAAGGCATATTTTTTAAACAAACATTTTCTATCCATGCTGAATCCTTGTGCATTTATAAAGAAATACAGGTGGAGCACCTGGGTGGCTCAGTCATTAAGCATCTGCCTTTTGCTCAGGTCATGATCCCAGGTCCTGGGATCCAGCCCCACAACGGGCTCCCTGCTCAGCGAGAAGCCTGCTTCTTCCTCTCCCACTCCCCCTGCTTGTGTTCCCTCTCTCACTGTGTCTCTATCAGATAAATAAATAAAAAGAAATACAGTCATCTTAGGTAGGATTCAAGAATCATTGGATGGTTCACCAACGGAATTTAAAGAACCAACTTTTTTTTTTTAACTCCACCAACTTTTTCTTATTTTCTCTGAAACTCAACATCTATTGGTATTCCTCACAGTGAGCATGCTTGACTCACAGCATGCGTGTGCTGAATAATACATGCGTCTGTGGCAAGATGAGTTAGAAGTATACTAAAAAAAAATCTCAATAGTCACAAAGAATTTTAAGTCTTAAAGCACAGAAGAACTTTATATAAGGATTGGGTAAAACTTGAATTCTTTATTTGGTTTAGTAAACTATTTGCATTATATTTTCTTTTTATTCTTTGCCGCAGTTCTGGATATAGAACACTCATGGGATCTTCATGTACTTAACTATGCAGGTTGGGAATTAATGAAAAGATCTCTTCTACCATATAGATCAATTATCTGGACTCTGACAATGTGTTTCTCATTATGACAGGTGAAATAAGTTTCAAACACATTTGTCCAATTCTTTCATGGTGGCCCGAAGTATTCTTCAACTAACCTGCCCATACAGAGTTCTCATGTCATTGTCACCTCTTATAAATGGTTTATTTGAGTAGTCATAGAAGATTTTCCAAATCTTTTCATTTTTTTCCTCTTTACCATTCTTAAGTTTCACAGGAACTGCTTGGACAAAAAGGAATATCCATTTTTCTATCAGGAGGACTAAACCCTCAGATGGCTTTTGTTCTAGCAAAACTGTACTCAAAGGCAACTCTTTTTGGGATTCAGGTTATTAAAAAATTAGAAAATGAGAAATAATTTCCCTTCCTCCATTTTTAAGTATTTCCTTTTTGGGAATACAGGCTGTCTTATGAGGAGAGAGCAACAATCTTCTGAATACATTTCATCCTTGCAAAAACAATAAAATGATGTAAAAAGTCAGTAAATGTTACCTAGAACAGTACCTCCCCTTCCAACTCCACATCCCGTTTTACCCCATTTCAGGATGTAATAGACTTCCAGAAAGAAAAAAGTAGCAAATTTAGGACATCATTGTCATGGCAGATTAAGATTTCTCTGAAGAAATAGTTCACTCTCAAACCACAAGAGCCCTAAGTTAAATAGCTTTCAATGTGGGAGTCCTGGTTTGCTGTTGTTGTTTTGTTTTGTTTTGTTTTTTACCAGAACTTGGAGGGGTCTTTGTCTACATTTAATGCCATTTCTTGCAGGATATCATTTCAGTTTGGGGAGAAAAGAAAAAGGTCAGTTACTTAGCAGGTGTTTGCTATCAGAAATCCAAGGCTGCTCTAGGCTAATAACTGACCAAATATTAGAAGTTCCAGTCATCTAAAATGTTGAATAGCAGAGGCAGATTGTGGAGTTCAGAAGAGCAAGGTGTGACAACCAGATGCAACTCCATTCACATCCCACTAGTGTGTGACCTCGCCAAGTTACTTAACATCAGCAAGCTTCACTTTCTGTATTCTTGAAATGAGGATAACATCAGCTTCATATGTAGGCTGAGTGATTTGTGTCTTTAGTGGCCCATCCCCAGGAACCCTGACATTAAAAGAATTTATTGAGCATCCCATTTGTGTAAGAACACTTAAATTATCTGTCACATCCATATTTTGAAGAATGTGGAATTAGGAATTCAGTTTAGAAACCACACACACAAAAAAGCTAATCTGACTGCTTTTTGTTGACACTATAAGGAGCTCTCAAATTTTTTTTGCACCCATATCTGGAAAAATATGTATGAAAACCTTAGACTCCCTGAGACTCTCCCCAAATCCCCTATAAAGAACACTGAGACCATCTAAAAGAGAACAAGATGCTACATAAATGCCAGGTGGAAAATATGAAGAAAACTAATCTCCAACCAGCCTCCTACTATGGTCAAGACTTTCTGAGGGATATTTACATTCCAGAGGGCACTCTGGAAAGATGTCCATAGTTTTACTACTAACGATGAATTTTGTCCCAAATATGAATGGGGTCAAAACACATCTTCTGAGCAATATCTGCTTTGAGGGAAAACCTGGAGAAACAGTGACTATTTGGCAGGTACTTAAAATCATTTGGGGGGAATAAGACATGACTAGAAGTAGGTAAAGGGGGGTGGGTGGAAAGAGCAAGAAAGAGATAAAAACTGTTTGGTCTAAAAATTTTACTTGCCCTTACTCCTGTGAAGGAATATGGCAGGACTGACCATTGGTGGTTTCCCCATCTTCCAGTGATGATAGGAGAAAATGAACCCGAACCACTTGCTAAATTTAGGTGTAACAGTGACCCTGCACAAACCATCTTGACCTCTCTAGATTTGTTCTCTTATCTGTACCAGGCAAAGAATAGACTATGATTCCCAAGATCACTTCCAGTTCTAATTTGTAATTTGTTATCCTTGATAGCTAAGACTTGAGAATATGTTGTATTAACTTAAGGAGGCCCTTTCCTGAAGAATATTAAGCAATAATGTTAACATTTTTCTGAGATGCTTTGTGTAGAGTGTTGCCTGAAGTATGAGGATAGAGTCCATGCATTTACCTAATGTTCCTCCCGATGTGTATGGAATGCACAGGAACATGGTGAAAGCCTGAATGGTAACCTGGGAAACCTTCCAGGAGGTGGCGAGTGCTAAAAGAGTTTGAAGGACCTGCTGAAAAGGACTAGAAAAGGGAGCATGTTGTTGAGGAAAAGCAGGATTCAGCCTCCCAAATATAGGACGTAGTAAGTAGAGAGCAGAAAAACTCAGATACCTTTGAAACTTCCTCCATGTTAGGAAGGATTCTGTGTGTGTAATAATGTAATTGTGCCATGTCTTCAGAGTCACACAGGTTTGAGTTTGAGCCTCAGTTCTATATCCTTGAGGAAGTCTCCCAACAGAGTTATAAGATTCTTCATCTGTAAAATATAGATAATAAAACCTACTTCTAATGGGTTATTGAAAAAGTAAACATAAAGTGTATTGTATCATGCCTGTAATTTAGTAAGAGAACAGCAAATATTAGTCACTGCCCTTTGCATTCTGGGACAAGCCAAACATCCTACTGGCAGTCATGGCAGTGACTTCATGGGGAAAGAGCAAGGTCATCCAGGGGCAGGGGAACTGGGTGGAAATTAGAGATTCGTGATTGCAGATGTGGGTTCTAACAAACATATGAATCAATATTATTAGATTAAGTTTTCTAAAAGGTATCAATTTATCATTGATCCCTAAGTTTTCCTATGATCCCGACATCCTAGATTTGTCCCTGCCCTTATGATGATACTAACATCGACACTTGTAAAAGAATGTGGGGCCAATCCAGGCTGAGATAAAAAGAACATGAAGCAATGGCACACCATGGAGCTTTTCAACTCAGGAATGGTAGAAACCAGTTGTGAGGAAATAGAAATCCAAAAACTTGTACTGCATTGCTCTGAACATGTTAAGGGCATTAGTCTGGATAATTCACTCAGCAGACACTCACTGAGTGCCTACTATGTTCCAAGCCTGGTACCAGGCTCGTGGATATGAACAAATAGTAAAGTAATCCTCCCTTTCAAGGGCGCTCCCAGTCTACGGAGAGTCTGACCATCATGGAGCAGTGTAGTAAGTGCAATAAGGTGTATGCAAGGCCTGCTGTGGGAGCCAGAGAGTGTAGACCCATCTCCGAAAACAGAGAAGGAAGCCTTCAAAGAATTACCAGTAAAGGGCCAGGTCAACTGAGGTTTAAAGAATGATTAGGAATTAAACACCTTGTGTTTTACAGAGCAACAGAGCTTTACACCTGAAGTCCTGCTGGGTAGATGGAATATCAAAAGCTGGGGCTCATGCCCATAAAGCCATCTCTGCTACTCTGATACCTTGAGCAGATTTTAAAGCTAGAGATTCCCCTTCTTTTGGCACCAGCCTTCCCTTCCAACAAAATTGTTAGTCCAAAGATAATTTTAAACATTTTGTAGCAGTGAAGGTTTTAGTTGTCAAAAATAAAAAATGTCTCAAGCCAACTTAAAGATAGCATGCTTAAGAATATTGGGTAGCCCACTGAATTCCTGAAAATATGTGAGAAGTCCTTAACTATAGGAACCGAGGGAAGCAAGGCACGGCCAAGATCATCTCTGACTCTAGTAGCATCCCGACAGGGCACTGGTGGTCATGCCCTAGACTCTGCTGCCCCCCCAGACACTAGTACTTACTGCTAGTCTCTCACTTCAGCCCATCAGTGTGAAAAATCTCTGTCCTTAGACCTTTGTTTTACTCTTATTCCTGTGCAGTTTCTACAAGGCTTGTGAGGAAACACCTGCCCCAAAAAGACTTGCCTTTCATCTGTTTATAGATATTGGACAGCCAGAAATATCATATGTGCTCACATGTGTGTGGGCATGTGTGCTTAGCACGCCCCCCACACACACACTAAACATTATCTCCTGCCTGGCTCACAGGAATGTTTTGAGCATTTGTAATAATAGGCATTAAGTATACTGAAGCAAAGTGTTATCCATGTAAGAAGTATTATTAACATCAGCAATTAAATTTAGTCAGTAAAAATTATAAATCATTTATGCTCTTTGTAACAAGAGAACAGTTGTCATTTTCTCTGAAACGATCTAAATTAGTTACATTTTGGAGTGAGGCTGAATGTCATTACAATATAATATGCTAAACTCCTTCAAAAGGAGTATTTGTGTTTTTAAATTTAAAGGAAGTATGAATAGACTTATATTAATGTCCTAAATAACAGAGTAACTATATAAAATATCTTCTGTTTATAGATATCATGCTAACAAAGTATTTTGAATTACATATTTTAAAGATTTCTTTATAAAATACCCAGAAATAATCTAAGGATGAAAAAATATTGTATTCATTGTTTTGTCATATTTATATAGATCTGGTGTTCTGAGTGCTTTTGATGTCAAGTTATTATGATAACCAAGACCTATGTGTATTAAAATAAGTCAGGTCAGCTATTATAATCAACCAAGAAAATACCAATGGTTTAAAATGGTAAAATGGTATTTTACCATTGGTAAAAAGGAGAATTTCTTGCTCACATCACAGTCCAACATGGGCCAACAGAGGTATCTTCTCCATGTAGATATTTGGAGAGCTAGACTCCTTCTAGCTAGTTTAGCTTTACCCTAAAGCCTTAGAGCTTGCCACTGGACACTGCATCTAGCCAGAAGAGAGGGAAGAGAGAAAATATAAAGGAATACAAAGTCTAGTCACATGACCATGCCCAACTTTGAAAGAGGCTAGGAAATGTATTCTGAGCACCAAGAAAGAAAAGCTAACATTTTGGTTAACTGCTCCTAGTCTTTTGTTACGTGGACTAATAGGTGTTCTCAACAACACATAAGACACAACACAGTTACTATGAGGGGAGCTCTCTCCTATACTAATTCAAAAGGGGTAAAAAGAGAGGACGGTTGGGTGACATCCATACTCTGAACCCTCTATACAGGTGGGGCTGGCTGACAAAGTTAAGTTGACACTTCATCAGTGCATCCCTGAGGAGATTTTGCTTCTCAGTGTGACTGGCTGATTAAAACCACTTCTGTTTTCATATACTATTTAGGAACCATAGTTGGCAGAATAATGGCCCTGAAAGATGTTCACATTCTAATTTCCAGAACCGGTGAATCCTACCTTACATGGCAGAGGGGAATGAAGGTTGCTGATCAGCTGGTTCTAAAATGGGGGGAAGAGGATGATCCTGAATTATCCAGATGGGCTCAATGTAATCAGAGGGCCCATGAAGTGAAAGGGAGTCCGAGGGATGCTATGCGAGCAGGACTTGGACTTGACCCACTGATGCTGGCTTTGAAAATGAAATGAAGGGCCCATGATTCAAGGGATGTGGGTAGGATCTGAAATTGGGAAAGACAAAGAAATGAGTTCACCCTTAGAGCCTCCAGAGTGATACACACAGCCCTGCTGACACCTTGATTTTGAACCCAGTGAGGTCCATATCAGATTTCTGACATAAAGAACTGTAAGATGATAAATTTGTGTTGTTTTAAGCCACTAAACTTGCAGTACTTTATTAAAGCACGAACTGTAATAAGTCATTGTTCGTATAAGATGTATAAGGATAGGAGGAGCCTACTAAAATACCAGTGGTCACCAGAAGAGCTGCCCAGACAGGGGGCTGTACCCACAACACTCTTAAAGAAGAAAGTTATCCAAGAGATGCTACCACTTCCTAAAATGTTTTCTAAACTAGCTGAAATATCCTCATCTTGTCCCTGAAATGTGATTTTTAGTCCCTCTAAACACAGTCTCTATAGGACCTGGAGGAACACAGTCCATCAGGGTCCAATGGAACACTGATGATCAGTAACAGAGCACATTTCAGCTTACCCCGAATCCTTTTGATCTGCTAATTTCAAGAATTAGGTGTTGAGAAAAGCCATCAAGGTATGCAGTTGAAATCTATTGTCAACTAAATATTATACAAAACGTGAACTCCACATATGTATCTGTGCCTTCAACTCTAAAATCCCCAAAAGGGTATCAGGAATAAGTCATCCTCTCCTTTTATTTTACAGTCCCCTATCTTCTCGTTGTGGGTAGTCTTAGTCTTTACTTCAAAGTCAAAGAAAACAATCAAAGTAAAAGTAAACAGAAAGCTGTTACCAGATCTAACAGACCCAGTGCTCCAGGGTAACACTGTCTGGGTGCTGTCCAGAGCATTAGCAATAAGTTTTAATCTGCATTGAATTTTCAGAGGAAAGGTGCTAGATAAAGAGAACATATAAATATATTCCAGTCTAATGGCCCGAATAATGATAAACTAGAAATATTTCAATAGAGTGAAAAGCAAAAGAACTTCATGTAAAATTGTTATGCTCTTTCTGGAAAAGTTAATAAAGATAAGCCAGGGAACTGAATTATAAGAGTCTTTTGTGTTGCTACTCATCTCTCAAACTGACAGAATATCCTAGTTTTTCATAAAGTACCTTGATATGGCTAGAGTGTGACTTGATTCCATCAAGAAATAACAAATCGTGCAGTGAAGAGGAAAAATATTGCAGGCAATGTTAAGCCTAGTCTTTGTGTAACAATTTTCACATCCAAGGAGCACAAAATAGGATAATTTTATTCTCTTTAATGATGACCAAATATATATCTCCCAGGATACTTTGTCTTGAGGTGGTTCTACTACATTGGTGAAAAGTTCCAGCCAAGTTAATTTCTTTCCAGCATAAAGCAGAGTGAGGGTTGGTTTTTTTCAATGCTGTTCATTTAAACTGAGAACTATACATTCTAAAGATGAAGTAATTAGTTTTAAAGTGAAATGTGAAGGTCATGCATATAAGAACAAAGTTCACATAAAGAAATGATTATTAAAAATTTTGAAAATATTTAACTTTTCTATTTTTGTGACACTTTTTTTTACAAAAATTTTCAGGTTTTCAGACCATCAAAAAAGGCTAGAATCTGCTCTTGCTAGATTTGCAAAAAGTAAGGCTGATACAGTACAAGTACAACAAATGTCCATTTGTACTACTAATTTTGAGTAGAAAATTAGAGGTTGCTCGGTTTTGTGCTATGGAAACTTAGTGTTTTTTTTTTTTTTTTTTTTTTTGAAACTTAGTGTTTTATAATCACATTATATACATATATCTATACCCTCCCTATTTCCCTGGGCCATATCTGCCTAAGAGGTAGGAAAATCATTCCATCACAACTATGGTTATCTCATAACTGTGGTAATGGTCTTATATCCTTCATTTGGGAAGTCACTAAACCCCAATAACACCAATCTTTACCTTCCTGTTCAAAATCTGTAGCTCATTATCCAAACCATTCTAGCCTTCCTTTGCCACCTTGGGGAAAAAGTGGCTGATCCTGTATTTAGTTACCATTAAAAAACTCCCCTGGCTGCCTCTGTTGTAGAAGATGGAGAAACTAAATACTAGAGGTCCTGGCCAGTCTTTGAGAAGGTGTGGCTGTGCAACACAGTTCTGACCAAGATGTAAGAGGAAGTCTCCTGGGGCCATATTTCCCCTTTTTCCTTCTTCCTGCCTGGAACAGACAGGGTGTCTTGAAGTCTGATAGCCATCTTATGCCCATGCTAGGTTCAGTAGACAGATTTTAAAGTGGCTCCCATGATCCCCACTTCTTGATGTTCATGCCCTTATGCAATTCCTTCCCCTTGAGTGTGGGAAAAATCTGTGACTTGCCTCTAACCAATAGAATACAGAAAAGATGATAGGCTGCCACTCCTGTGATTACGTTACATAAGATTGGAACAACTTTCTGAGAAATTCACTCTTGCTGGCTTTGAAGAAGCAACTGGCCATTTGGGGGAAGTACCTGTGGCAAAGAACTAGAGGAAGCCTCGGGCCAATAATCAGATGAAAGCAACTAGCAAAAAATTGAAGCCCTCAGTCTAATGCTCCACAAGGAACTGAATATTGCCAACAGTTATGTAAGCTTGGAAGAAGTCCTTCCCCCAGTCAAACTTTCAGATGAGTACGTAGCTCCAGACAGCATCTTGATTCCTGTCTTGCAGAGGATCCAGCTAAATCAACCCGAGACTTCTGACTCACAGAAACTGTAAGATACCAAGGGTGGCGGTTCTAAGCTGTCAAGTCTGTGGTAACACTGTTGCACAGCAATAAACAATACACCAGAGAATAAGGAAAAGATAGAGGGTCCTTGCTCCCTGAGGACACTTAGCCTGAGTATTCCAGCTCTAGGTTGGCTCTTCTGGGTTTTAACTGAATGAGATAGATAAACTCCAATGTACTTAAGCTCTTTCATTTCTCAAGTTTTCTGTGGCTTGGACTTCAAAGCAATCATCACTAGTACAAGGTGGCTTGTAGCTCAAGTTGTTTCCTTCACTCTGAGCACAACTTTCCTCTTGTTTAGGACAACTCTCTGGTTTGAAAGGTTGTGGCTGCTGCGTAACTGTCTCAAGACATGCTCCCAAATAATTTGGTGCTAACTCTTTTCCAATAACTATTAAGGTAGGTTGGGGGAAGGACTCTCCTCATCCAATATTAAAAGAAGAATAGAAGGAAACTGAAAGAGAGCAAGGGAAGGAGGAAGGGTGGATTGGGTTGTTTTTGTTTGTTTGTTTGTTTCTTGTTTTGTTTTTAGCATCCAAACTATGGGTCTAGACTTTCTTCTTTATTATGGGCATATAAATGTGATTAAAACATACATGGTAGAATTTCCATCAGATTAGATGTTTTTACTTATGACATTTTCCATTTCTATCCCAATCTCCAAATTTGGTACAAGCCCCTACAGGATATTCTTCTTTACCCACCTATTTTATTCACCTATTGCAAGTCCTTAACACTCTCAACGTGGAAAGACCCTTCTAGGCTTCAGGAGATGAGGTGTCCACTTTTTCCCAGTAACCTGAATATTTAGTTCTGAAAAATTTCCCCCAGCCTTCCAGGCTCTTGAGTTTCATCCCACCTTAATGCAAACTGAGGTCAGTTAGCCCTGGAGGCATCTTCATTTCTTGCTCAAAACTCCTGCTACATAGGTGAGCATTTGGAGTGGATTAGCTTACCTCTATACTCAGTAAGTACATACAGTGTTAGCTCCATTATAGACACAAGAAAACTGAAATGTGGAATCATCAAATTTGAGCTTGAGAAGAGACTTTTAAGAGGGTACAATGCTTTTCTTACAATACAAAAGGAGTGTTTGGGAATAAAATCAAGTATGAATATGATTTGACTGGTAATGGCCCAATACTTACACTCTGTGACCTTGGTAAAATCGTTAACTTTCACTCGAATCTTTCTATCTGGTGAGTGAAACTTCTTGCCTCCTCCATAGTGCTGTGGTACAGACTAAAAGGTTAATGAATAATAAAGGTTTTTGAACGTTCTAAACTGCAGGAATACTGGGACCCACACACTCTTGAATCCACATTGTACATTCAAGCTATCACACTGTCCTGTGTTTAATGAGGCTGCATAAAATCACAAAATGCCAAAGCCTGTAATCTTCAAGTGGGAGTTATACTACTAATATTAGCAAATACAACTTCACAAATACTTGGAACATCCTTTTTAGTTTTTAAATTTTGGGGTTTTATTTTTTTTTTTTAAAGGTTTTATTTATTTATTTGACAGAGATCACAAGTAGGCAGAGAGGCAGGTGGGGGGTGGGGAGGAAGCAGGCTCCCCGCTGAGCAGAGAGCCTGATGTGGGGCTCGATCCCAAGACCCTGGGACCATGACCTGAGCTGAAGGCAGAGGCTTTAACCCACTGAGCCACCCATGCGCTCCCATTTTGGGTTTTTTTTTTTTTTTTAAATTGTCTTGATTTCATAGATTTGTTTGGTCTTCCAGAGGTATTTTGGATCTATCACAGTTTTTACTCTGCAGTGATTAGATCTCTGCTTCATAAAGAAAGGAACTAATTGGTATCGGTTCACACTTTCAGGTACCACTTATTTAATTCCCAGAAACACTGGATGTAAATTATATTTACAAGCTCCTTTATTCAAAAGATCTGTCATGAATATATGACCTTTAGCAGTGGGGCAATTGCTCACATACTGAATATTTTAAAATAGACTGTGGTTAACAGAAGACAGCAAAAGCCAGAAATTGATGGCTGTAGACAAGCCAAGGATTTTTAATGCTGTTCTGTCCTTCCACTGGGCTTTAGTCTAATCAAGGAATGTCATCTGGCTACTGATGTCTAAAGATATTCAACATGGGTTCTGACTGTAATGATTTACTTCTCCTGGTCAATTTCCAGCAACATAGGCAAACATGAGGAAAATTAGTCTAAAAAATCCTTCAGGATTATTCCATTATTTGGACTTCAAAGCAATCCATTATTTTGGATTATTTGAAGCTTACTTTAAAGCAATTCCATTATTCCATTATCCTAATATTTAAAAAATCACTATTTAGAATTAATATAAGATTTTCTCTGAGGTATTACAAAGTATAGAAACTTCCTAGCAAATATCATGATGAGGGCATGGTATTATTTTCGTCAAAAGCAAGTGTTAAACCATTTTTGGGGAGTATTGAAGGTCTTACCAATTTTCGCTCAGAGAGGTCTTTCAAATTGTCCATAAATAAAAGGTAGAGAATGAAAATTTTATAACATCTGTTTCCTTCTAACCTGTCTCCTTCCATCATCTATAAAGCAAGACAGTAACCCATATTGTATATTTCATATGCATTAAATTTCAAACCCCCCAAGAAATTTTTTAAAATTAACGTAAGACTTCACTTTTTATCAGTCATCATGAGATATACCAAAGGATGAGTTTAGTTTAAGCAATAGGTACATATAGGGGTTGTTATGTTTCTCCCCCCTCAGGAGCTTTGCCTCAAACAACAAAACAAAGACTTCTCAGCTTTTCTGGACTCTAAAACTAGCCTTTTCTATTTTAGTGATTGCTCAAGTCCCAATTCTGAATTTTCTTTTTTGCTTTGTTTTCCATTGCTTTAAAGTTGGAACTGTTGTGTGTAAGGGCTAGGGGAAGAGGTACAAAATGGTACATGAAAATCTGTCATTTATGTCGCCTGGCTGCCCAGTCTTCCCTGAGAATCCATAAATTGGTACTCCTGTGCCTCCACAATGTTAACCAATTCATCGTGTGAGGTTTTCATGCCTCAAAAGAGAACAATGCACAGAGCCCAGAGAAATATTTGCCCCTGTTTTGCCATGCTGTTAGCCTTTGCTATGAGAACATAGACATTAGAGACACTGTGGGCTTATCCTGGAGACCGTCTCTGCTCAGGCCCCCACCCCACCCCACCCCAGTTGACTGAGTACTATGAAGAAAAAGAGCTAGCCTAGGGTATGCAACATCTTCCCTGCCTCTTTCGACTTGTTTAGACTACTACCATCTGCCACAGGTGCTGGTGGATTGAATAGTGCTTTATACTTTAAGCACTCAGTGAATTTTAGCTGTTATTTTCAATGATGAAAGTGGTATTTTCCTTTAACCGTTGTTGCTACTTTACCCCTAGCTAAAAGTTATTTGGGAGGCAGGCCACGAAGGATTTATCCCAGATCACAAATGTGGACATTTAACCTTCTACTTGTTCAATCTGGAGCCTAACCCAAGTTCCTACCATGTTTTTACACATGGTCATTTGCCCTGTCACTAACGATAAGATCAATAACTATGTGAATGCCTGTATTTAAAGATATGCAGGCTGTTAAAGGTGTAAATAGTTATTCTCTGGTATGTAATTCTTGGGATTGTGACATGTAATTTGAGATTGTAGTAGAGGATTTCTATCACTTTCATAAAACATAGGGCATTTACACAAAAAAATAGTGCAAAAATGTGATTCTGCCTATAAAACTAGTGCACTCTTCAGTAATTTTGTATGCAAAAGAACTAGCGTGTTCTGTGTACTTGAGAGTTTATCATGCAACTATTTGAAGATGTCAATAATATTAGCAATGAAAAATGTACAGATATTTATGAGAGCTCACCTGAAATCAACAGTAACAATGAACTCTGTACTTCCAGCATTTATTTCCCATACTAAGGTCAGAAAGGGGGGTGCCTGGGTGGCTCTGTTAAGCGTCTGCTTTTGGCTTGGGTCATGATCTCCAGGTCCTGGGCTCGAGCCCCACATCTGGGCTTCCCACTCATTGGGGAGTCTGCCTCTCCCTCTCCCTCTCCCCGCTGCTCATGTTCTGTCTCTCTCTGTCAAATAAATAAATAAAAACCTTTTTAAAAAGTCTATTTCTTGACTTCTCTCTTTTTCTCTCTTTAAGAAAAAAAAAAGGTGAGGAAACTATTTGTCACTGGAAGCAGAATTTGTTAGGAAAATCTGTTTTAGACTTTGCTTGGCCCCCATCTTGTAACCTGCTGTTGGTTTTCATTTATCTCTTGATCTTACTTCTCATGTGATTTTAGATCTCTGGCTTTACTTCGTTTTTCTAAGACTGATTCATCCTCTCATCTTCACCCCCCTCTCCATTTTCAGTATAATTTAGATGTCAATACTCTGAAACATGATTGATAATTATGTTCTCATTGGATTCTTTGCAGGAGAAAATAAGAATGTCCTATGAAATGAAAAAATGAGATACAATAGCCGAAAGTTAGAGTTAAAAATCTTCTTGGCTTTGTACAGAAAAAGCTATCATGATTCAGATTCATTGATGACCAAAAAAAAAAAAAGTTGCTAGAGAAGACGGTGTCCTTGTTTTAGAGCAGAAAACGACCCTAGAGAAAAGTGAGTTCCATTTCTCATTAAGCCATAAGCCTTGGCTTCCTTCACCATATTTTTCCTCTATGTCATAGGTGGGCACACCCTGGAAATCTCTATTTTATATCCTTGTTAAAGTTCCTATTCTAAATGATGTTTAAAATATAATCAGCTTAATAAGGAATAAGCCATTTCAGAAGGAAGGTAGATTGTAAAATCTGTGCCTATAAAATGAGAAACATTAACTTAAATACTTAAGGTGGGAGACCAGTGTCAAGGATGAATAGTGGAGGACCTCTTCCCTCCAGGAGCTTAGAGTCTAGAAGAGGAGTCAGCATTTTATTTTTTTTTTTTTTAGGGCCACTAAGGAAATATGGGTAAGTTTATGGGTTTTATGACCTCTGTAGTCTTTGTAGCATACTAGTAGTATACTACTACTATACTATAGTAGTACTCAGTACTGCCTTTGTACTTTGTAGAACAAAAACCAAAAGCAATAAAAGAATGAATGTGGCTAGGTTCTGACATTGTTTGCGTTTTATTTTGGGCACTGACATTTGAATATCATTATTTTTACCTGTCACAAGATGATTCCTTTGATTTTTTCCAACCATTTAAAAATGTAAAAACCTTTCTTAGTACATGGGTTGTACAAAAATAGGTGATGGGTCCGCGTTTGCCACTTCTCTGGTCTAGAGAGTTGGAAAAGGGCCTTTATTTCATAATCAGGTGTCAGGGCTAAAATTACTGTTGGAAAGGTAACGCTTCTCTTTAAGTGTGGAGCATAATGTTTTTCACTTTATGATATTTGAAAATATATCACGGAAGTTCTTGGTGCTGTCATTTCAAGATATTTTGTGTGACAGAAGGTTTCTTATTCAGGCACACAAGAAGATCAGATATGGGAGAGTCAGAGAAAAACTGCGGATGATTCCAGCTGAAGGAGCTGGAAGAGCTTTGCCTTCAGTTAGCTCCACAGAGCTCCGCAGTCCAGTGTTTGAGATGGACAAAATTTGGCAGTGGCCAGAATATTGAGGACAAATTGTTAGCAGGAATTATTTATTTATTTATTTATTTTGGCTTGGAACAAGTCATAAAAGGGTCTAACTCCAAGGTAAACATTTCAAGTGTGGTAGAAAAGGATAATGCAGTCAAATCTTGCAGTAAATGAGGGCAAAATTGATCATCAGTTATAGTCAAAAACTAGAGGAAAAGTGAGCAATTTTTAACTTGGGCCTTATTTAAACACCTTGCCATTAATGGAAGTTCTCTAAGCCGAGTTCTGAAAATGATATTGACTATGGATACATCAGTGATAGCATATTTGGACTTAAAGAGAAACTTTTCAATCCTGTCTCCCCTCCCCCGCTCCTGTTCTTCCTCCCCCTTTCCTTCTCTGCCCTCCTCAATGTGAGCCCCTGAAACCTAATAACTTCTAAAGTGGTTTCCAAACCCAGATAATCAATAGAATCCTCTGGAGGCATCTTTCTAATATGTGTATCCCCTGGTCCCAAAACAAATGGAATCGGAATCTGGAGGGTTGGCATGAGATCACCCCTTGGCTTGTTTTTAAACAAGCTTTCTAGGCGATTATTAGTGATGAACAACAAGATCTAGGAAGCATTGCATTAGAGCAGTGGTTTTCAAACTTAAGTGAACATCAGAATGATGTAGACAACTGATTGAAACAGAGATCATTAGGCTCCACCCCACAGGAATTTCTAAAATTCCCAGGTGTTACTGGAGCTGCTGTTCTAAAGACCACACACTTTGGACCAAGACTCCAATCTCTTTCAACCTAGCGCAGGCTCAAGTTTTGACTACCTCTCAAAAGTTTCAACTGCAATTATAACACGTATCCAAGGGCTTACAGCAAACATTAACCCCACCATGTTATTCCTAAACACTAAAAACTGGATTTGTTGCTTTAAACATTGAGTTAACAGAAACACTCAGCAAAGCACCATGACACCATGGAAATGACTCTCATAGCTGGCCTGATGAGCCCTCTGGAGTTGAAGTGTGTTCATAGGCATTTGCTATGGTTAGGGGTATTTCAATTCTATCACCTAGAGAGTGAGTTGATATTTCTCAGAAGCAAAGGAGGGTAGCAAAATTTACTTGATTTAATGTCTGAGACACAAAATCTGTCCAATAAAAAAAATCTCAATATTGGTCATTATTTTTATATTCTTTGATGATTCACTGGGCTCATGGAGACTCCTTTCCCCTCAGTGCTTAAATTAAATGCGGAAAACACTCTCCAGAATTTGAAACATTGTGACGGCTACTTGTCTATACCTGCTGTTGTTTGTGTCTTGAACATAGATTTGTTGATGAGGGGACAGTGACATCAGAGTTATCTTCTCTTAATCTCATTTCATACTCATAATAACTCTATCAGGAAAATGATAAGGAAACTACAGTCCCAAGAGATGAACTTCTCCAAAGGACACATAAACAGCAAGTTGTGGATCAGGATTCATACATCCTTCTGTCAGACTCTACTGTGCTTTGTTGACACATAGACTTAAAGTTCTCTGATGCAGAATCTGTTGAAAATAATAGCAAGCCAAAATAGAATTATAAGGTGACACAGAATCTTCTTATCAGAACTTACCTTGATTTTACTTGAATTTGATTTTTAGGACCTGCACACGTACATCAACCTATTTTTATGGGTATTGTATAAATAAATTCTGATTTTCAATTAGTTGTTAAGACCTGTAAAACTTTCTGTGCAGACAGTGAAGAAGATCATCAAGATCTGTAAATATCCTAGGACATGCTGATTCTACTGAGCTATATTTACCATAGAGAGACACTTCTGTGAATGTCATGATACTCTGCCAAAATGTCAACCTTGTCCTCTGCATCCAAAAGTTCATGAAAATGGGAGAAACTCGAAAGAGGCAAGGAACGGCTGGCGGTAGGACAGAGGGAACTGGGAGTGTGCCCTAGGAAGTTTATGGGGGTACTTTAGGGGATGTGCACCTTACATTAATCACATACCCTCAAAGAGTCTCCCTGAGAAAGGCCATGGTCAGTTGCTTTGCAAATCCATGAAAGGCAGTACAAGTACAAAGATGCTTTCATCTCATGCCTTCTGTTTATGGCTACTGGATGATTGGCAATATTTAAATAGCATTTTTGAAATCCACAGCTTCCAGAATTTTTAGCCAAACCCCATTTCCTAGAAACACAACTCTGATACCAGCAGATTTGTCTTGCTTAGAGTAAGAATGCCATACTTGCCTATAAATATTTAACTCTAAAGAGATCTATCTCTTAATGTTTAATCTCGTCATAAGAGTTTGCTTTAAGAAATTATTAGAAATTTTGCTGAGTGCTTCTTTTGTTCCAGTGATGCCACATGAGTACTATGAATGGGTCATTTCATTTAATCCCTACAACAAGGCCCTAGAGAAGTGTCATTATTATCTTCCCCATTTGGCAGAAGAGGACATCGGAGCTTAATGTGGTCAAGTAACTTGCCCAAGATCAAACCGGAAGAGGTCACCCTGGGATTCAGACCGAAGCAGTTGGAATCTAAGGTCTGCGTCCCTAATGACTTCATTCTGCCTCTCAATATTTATGCAGACTTGGAGCAGTAGTTCTTAGTCCTGGATGCACATTAGAATCATCTGAGACATTGTATCAGGGGAGGAAAGAAACCCTGATACTTGAGTTGTGGTTCAATTCAAGGAAAATGGACCAGTTACAAGTAGTTTCGAAAGCTCCCCCAGATGATTCTAATGTGCAGCGAATACTTGGGTTTCAAATGCACTGCTGTCTGTGTCCCTGCCCCCAAGACTGATTTAATACATCTGGCCTGTGACCTGAGCTTTCAGATTTTCAAAAATCTCTGCCCCACCTTCTGACCCCCTAGGTTATTCTAATATACAAACAAATGTAGTAACCTCTGCTCTAGTAGCTCTTAAACTCTAGTCAGTATCAGGATCTCCTGTAGAACTTGATGAAAATGCAGAAGTCTAAGCCCTGGCCTACATCACGGGGCCCGGGCCTCTGTGGATTTCAAACTGAAATGCACATGAAAATCATCTAGAGAGCTTGTTAAGTGGAAGGTTCCTGGGTACCATCCCTGAGATTCTGGTTCATCAGGTCAAGGTGGACTTGAAAATTTGTATTTTGAAAAGGCTCATGGTTGATATCATTGCTGCTGATCTGGAAATTACAAGGAAATGGAATTTTCTCCCCAGGGACACTGGTGACTATGTGGAGGCATTTTTTGTCCCAATGGGAGTCATAGAAGTGTCTCCTGGCATCTAGGGGGCAGAGGCCAGGGGTGCTGCTGAACATCCTACATGCCCTATGTTATGTGTCAGCAAGTCGCTTGTATCTGGCAATTTGCCACCAATTCTCTACAATTCCTTGAGATTGTGAAATTGTCCCTGCCCATCTCCACAGATAGTGATTGGACATCGAACCTCCTGTACATAGCATTCTGTTGACAGGGTTTCTTTAGCCTTCTCGAAGAGGCTCTTGACCTGGACTCTGACAGCTGTGGGCACTCTTCAGCCATTCCATGCACCGGTCCTGCTCTTTGGTGAGCACCTTGCCCGTGATGCCACCCGCATGCTGCGCCTTACTCCCGCAGCACCACCTGCACCACGGGCCACACGCACATGCAGGGGCTGGATCCTGGGGAACTCGTGTGGCTACTGGCACCTGCTGGGCACCAGTGCCAACCCACAGGCTCTCCCTGCAGTACCAGGCTTGCCCTCTGTCCTCCTCTGCCCCTTGTCTTTTTTTTTTTTTTTTAATTTCTTTTCAGCGTAACAGTATTCATTGTTTTTTCACCACACCCAGTGCTCCATGCAATCCGTGCCCTCCCTAATACCCACCACCTGGTTCCCCCAACCTCCCACCCCCCACCCCTTCAAAACCCTCAGGTTGTTTTTCAGAGTCCATAGTTTCTCATGGTTCACCTCCCCTTCCAATTTCCCTCAACTCCCTTCTCCTCTCCATCTACCCTTGTCCTCCATATTATTTGTTATGCTCCACAAATAAGTGAAACCATATGATACTTGACTCTCTCTGCTTGACTTATTTCACTCAGCATAATCTCTTCCAGTCCCGTCCATGTTGCTACAAAAGGTGGGTATTCATCCTTTCTGATGGAGGTATAATACTCCATAGTGTATATGGACCACATCTTCCTTATCCATTCATCCGTTGAAGGGCATCTTGGTTCTTTCCACAGTTTGGTGACCGTGAATAGCCTGCTAACCCGTATGAGGTGATCTATCATTGTGGCTTTCATTTGCATTTCCCTTATGCTTAGGGATGTTAAGCACCTTTTCATGTGTCTATTGGCCATCTGTCTGTCGTCTTTGGAAAATGTCTATTCAGGTCTATTTTTTAATTCTTTTTTTGATATCTAATCTTAGGAATTTCTTGTATATTTTGGATGTTAGCCTCTAATCACATACATGACTTACAAATATCTTAGCCCGCTCAGTAGCTTGCCTTTTCATTTTGTCGATGGTTTCCTTCACTAGGCAAATGCTTTTTTTAGTTGGATGTAGTCCCATTTGTTTATTTTTGGTTTTGTTTTCCTTGCCTGAGGAGACAGATGCAACAAAACATCGCTAAGATCAATGTCAAAGAACTTACTACCTATGTTTTTATCAAGAAGATTTGTAGTTTCAGGTTCTATATTTAAGCCTTTAATCCATCTTGAATTTATTTTTTTTTAATATGGTGTAAGTGGTCTAGTTTCATTCTTTTACATGTAGCTTTCCAGTTTCCCCAAAACCATTTATTGAAGAGACTATCATTTCCCCCATTATATATCTTGCCTCCTTTGGCGTAGATTAATTGATAGTATAAGCATCTATTTATTTGGGGACTCTTGATTGCGTTCCGCTGATCTGTGTCTGTTTTTGTGTCTGTACTGTGCTGCTTCGATTATTATAGCTTGCAGTATAGTTTGAAATGTAGAAGCATCATACCTTCAGTTTTGTTCTTCTTTCCAAAGATCGCTTTGGCTCTTCAGAGTCTTTTGTGGTTTCACAAATTTTAGGATTCTTTGTTCTAGTTCTATGAAAAATGCTATTAGTATTTTGATAGGAGTTCCATTAAATTTGTAGATTTCTTTGGACATTTTAACAATATTCTGTGAGCACAGCATATCTTTTCTTGTGTCCTATTTATATCATCCTCAGTTTCTTTCATCAGCATCTTACGGTTTTCAGAGTACAGGTCTCTCACCTCTTTGGTTAAACGTACTCTTAAGTCTTTAATTCTTTTGGATGCAATTAAAAGTGGGATTGTTTTATTTATTTCTCTTTCTGATAACAGGTTCTTAAAAGAAACAAAATAAGAATGCAACAACTTTCTGTATATAAATGATGCATCCTGCCACTTCACCAAACTCCTTTAGTCTACTAGATCTTGGATGGAGGCTTTAGCATTGTCTATATATAGTGTCATGTCATCTGTGAATAGTGACAGTTCCACTTCTTCCAATGCAGGTGCCTTTTACTTCTTATCTAATTGCTGTGGCTAAAACTTCCAATACTGTGTTCAATTAAAGTGACAAAGGTGGGTATCCTTGTCTTGTTCCTAATCTTAAAGGAAAACTTCTCAACTTTTCACTGTTTGTGTGATGTTACCTGTGGGTTTGGCATATATGGCCCTTTTTATGTTGAGGTATATTCCCTCATTCCCTCTGTTGAGGTATTTTGTTTTGTTTTTTTCAATCATTGACGGATGTTGAATTTTGTCAAATCTTTCTTTGTGTCTGTTGGAGGTAATCATATGATTTTTACCCTTCATTTGTTAATGTGGTTTATCTTACTGATTGATTGCAAATACTGAACCACATTTGTGTCCTTGAAATAAATCCCACTTGGTCATGGAGCATGATCCATTTAATGTATTTTTAACTGGATTTGCTAATATTTTGTTGAAGACATTTGCATCTATGTTCATCAGGGATATTGGCCTGTAACTTTTATTTATTTATTTATTATTATTATTTTTTTTTTTTGGTAGTGTTTTTGTCTGATTTTAGGATCAGGGTAATGTTGGCCTTGTGGAATGAGCTTGGAAGCATTACTTCCTCTTAAACTTTTTGGAATAGCTTGAGAAAAATAGGTAGTAATTATTCTTTAAATGTTTGGTAGAATTCATCTGTGAAGCCTTTGGTACGAGCCTGTTAAGTGTTTTTCTTTCTTTTTGACTTTTAATTTTTTTGATTACTGATTCAACTTTATTACTACTAATTGGTGTGTTTAGATTTTCTTTTTCTTTCTGATTTATTTAGTCTTGGAAGATTGTATATTTCTAAGAATTTATCCATTTCTTCTAGGCTCTCCAATTTGTTGGTATATAATTGTTCATAGTAGTCTTTTATGTTCCTTTGTATTTCTGTAGTATTGATTGTAACTTTTCCTTCATTTCTGATTTTATTGAGGCCATCTGTCTTTTTTTCTTGATAGTTTTTCTAAAAGTGTGTATTTTTTTAAAGGACCAGTTTGGGGGGTACCTGGATGGCTCAGTCAGTAGAGCATGTAACTCTTGATCTCAGGGTTGTGAGTTTGAGTCTCTTGTTAGGTGTACTTTTTAAAGATTACTTTAAAAAATAATATAAAAGAACCAACTTTCCTTCTACTAACTTGGGGGTTTGTTCTTTTCTCTAGTTCCTTTAGGTGTGAAGTTAAATTGTTTATTTGAAATGTTTCTTAATTTTTGAGGTAGACCTGTGTCACTATATACTTCCCTCTTAGAACTGCTTTTGCTGCATCCCATAAATTTTGAAACATTGTATTTTCATTCTTATTTATCTTAAGATACTTTATAATTTCCTCTTTGATTTCTGTATTGGCCATTTGGTTGGAGAGTTACATGTTGCTTCATCTCCATTTGCTAGTGTTTTTTCTACTTTTCTTCCTGTAGTTGATTCCTGGTTTCATAAAGTTGCAGTTAGAAAAGAGGACTGACCTATACATCTTCTTTTAAGTCTACATACAGGAATTAAGAAGACTTGCTGATATGTCTGTCTTCTTACACTTATTGAGACTTGTTTTAGGGCCTAACATGTGACCTGTCATAGAGAATAGCCCACATGCACTTGAGAAGAATGTGTGTTCTGTTTACTATAATGTATTTTAAATGAAATCTAAATTACTTGGAGAATGTTTTGTAAAATGAAATCCCTGAGTATTTATCCAACACTGATTCTGTTCTTTCATGTTTAAGAGACTGACTAGGTAGTAAGGATTTTAGGATTTTCAGAAAACAAAGACTTGTCCTCGGTGGGTTTAAAGCTAATACATGTGTGTGGTTCTCTGTGATGTAAGGCAGTAAAAAATGCCTTGAGAGCGCCAAATCCATTCTTGAAATATGGATGCTTTTGAGAGCATTGCTGGGGAAGAGAAAGTTTTATGGAAAAGGTGAAAACAGGACTGTACCCAGATCAGCATGAGCACAATCTAGAAACTAGAGAACTAGTCTGGAGGTAAGGGGTAGATTCAAAGCAAAAACCTGGGTGTCCCTAACAGGAAGCTTATACTCCCGAAGTGAAGCATCTGCACTCAGCCGGTCATAGGCTTTGGCCCCATCCCCTTCTGCAAGTAGAAGAGAACAACTGGGTGAGTGACTGTATTTCTATATATACATTATATATATATATATATAATATATATATATTCATATTCATATTCATTCATTCTGGGAATATAGGGGAGAATCTGACACTTAATTGTGAGCTTAATTCTGTGTCACAACCAAAACTTAGCAGCAGACCACTAAGGGATGCAATCAAAGTAAAGTTTGGATCTCCCATCTCTACTGGGCAAATCGTATCATCTGAACTTTAGAAATAAAAACACAAGTTCAGGGACTGGTCCAATATTTCAGACAAGTTCAAACTAGGCAGAACATTGGTGGCCGTCTCCCACAATCCACTTAATGCATTTTCCCCTCTGATGAGTGTGCCATTGTTGGTTGTGTTCCGTTGTGTAAGTGTCCTAATTACACATCTGTTTTTGTGATCGAAATACCAGCGAAGAGTGCTCTTGTCCAGGGAGTGTGGTTTCCGCTGTTGAGCTCTTCTACAGTTCTCTGCAGTCTGTAGATACTGTGTGAGTAAAGAAATACTAGTTCTAATAACCCCTGCTTCCTATTACAATAAAGAGGAGATCCAATTAGGTGAAATTTATTGATATGCAACTGTTTATTTGTCCATCATGAGCAGAGAGGTTGTTCACTTCCTGCCCTTAGAGGCTGCATGCTTGTCAGCATTTAAGTAGCACCTGGGCCCTTTCCCTTTGTTAGGATGTATTCTTTACACCTATTCATTACCTCAAGAGGATGATATGAATAAATCCCTCCATTCTTTCAATAAGGTGAGGCCAGCTAGAGGATCATTTTCTTTGTTGTCAAGTTACTATTTTACAATAGAATTAGCGGTAAAAGTGGTAAAAGTCTCTTGCTTGATCTATTTTTGTTTTCTCTGAGACTAAAAGTTAAATACATCTGCATTTTTTGAAACCTGCTGGCCGTGTTCTGACAGTCACTTGAATTGTGGAATCTCGGAACCATTTACTTGTTAAAAGAAAGGACCTTAGTCGGTCTCTTGGAAATTAATAAATACCCTTCTACATTTCTCCAGGACTCAGAGAACGTACCTTCCTATTACCTTAATAGGGTAGAAAAGCTTTTCTGCCTTGCTTTTGGGTTGAAGATGTTGCCTCACATAGAGGTTTTCACTCTATAGATGAAGGGAAACAGCATTTCACCCTTGAACCCTGTTCTTCACCCTACCTCCAAGTGCTTATTGAGCAAAGCACAGCTCTAGGCACTGTAGAGAGATGAGGTGAATTAAATACTTCAAGAAGTTGAGTATTCCCAGGGAAAGTTGACATCCCTGCTTGAAACACTCGACAAAAACCTTGTTGACCTCCTTCTCTGCAGAGAATTTGGGCCCTTTGAAAATAGGTCTAAACTTATAGAAACTGAGAGATATCAAAGGCCTCTTCTACTTCCCCTTTATTTTTTATTAAAAATAACATTGGACAATTTTAGGCATCCCCATTTGAATTGAGCTCTCTGTAGGTTTTCTTTTTTTCAAGTCTCTGAGCAGCTCCGGACTTGGAGACTGGGAATGGAAGGGAGGAAGCGGCAGCCTACTTCCCCGGAGTGAAACTGTGAGGTTGTGAGAACAGTTTGTGCCAAACCTCATTTAGCTGGGCATGCTGGAAACGTATCCCACGACACACAGACAACATAATGCTCAGACAGAACTAACTCTCCCAGGAATTTTGCCAGCATTATATGCTCATTTGTTGCATCATGCAAACATTTTCTTCTGGGAAAGATGCCAAATATTTTTGTTCATGACTTTCTAAACAGATAAAGCCACAATTGCTAAACCCATTTGCCATTCACAAGTGGAGGAAAAGAGCCCATGGTTGTTCAGTGAATGTCAGGAGGTATGTTTAGGCTCATTTTAGGGCCTTTAAGGGGTCTCCTGAATCAATGCACTCTATAGCTTCTTTGTTCAAAACGGGTTGCCCTCCAACTTCTGCTTGCATGTCATGAATCAGTAGGTAAATGTTAATGTTTAGGACAGCCAGGACCATAGGCTATAAACCTCAGAAAAAAGTTAAACTTGATCTCTAGCGACATCTTTTTTCAGTGTGCATACAATCCCAGTTGAAGGGTTTCTCCTAAAGCCTCTTGTTGATACCAGTATAACTTGGGCAAAGTTTTACAAGCAAGAATCCAAATATAAATTTAAGACCACAGGTGGGTTTTAGAGGCTTTTCATGTGAATCTAGGCATTTGTTGTAAAAAGCAACAACAAAAAAAAATGAGATACAAAGGTTTCAATATGGGGAACAATAAAAAAAAATTTTAAACTAAACATTAAAGCTCTATATACTCTATATATGATTATTTAGATACATTTTTTTTTTCATGCTAAGCTCCTGGCAAAATAACCCAGAAAATCAGAGTGTAAAGTGATTGGAATTTCTGTTAGCAGGAGTTGTGACTAAGCCATTGTGAGTAAGTTGAAATATCTGGAACATGTACATTTTAGAAATAGGATATTTATTTGTGTGTGTGTGTGTTTTGATAAACAGGGCTTTTAATGTAGTAAAAGTGCACACTGGTTTCTTATGATGGAATGAAGGCTTTTGCCTGGAGATAGTGCGTTGACATAAATCTGTTCTGCTTTCCCGCAGACACCCACAGCTTACTCCCATGCGTATGCTGTTTATGTCTTTGAAGCTTTATTTTCTTGTTGATACAGAGTAACATTTTCTTCCTTGTCCTCATAGATCCTCCTTTTAAAATACAAAATAAACTCCTTCAAATAATTACTTCATTACATGGGTCAAATAGAGCTATGTGTTCAAAGAATCGCATAGAGGAGTTATTTCCCCTCCCCATTACTCATACTAAACCTACTTATAGAAGATATATACACACACACACACACATATATACGCATATGTGTGTGTGTGTGTGTGTGTGTGTGTGTGTGTATGTATATAAAATAAAACTACAAGCAAGGCTGTGATGGTGTGTGGATGTATGTGTGTTTCCAGCTATGTGTCCCAGTTTGAATTTTTAAAATCCAGGAGCACCATAGTGATCACAGAACAAATACTGGAGTTCTACATTGCTTTCATATTACCTTCACCGGAAAGTATTATGTATCACTACAGTACTGGGAAGGTTAGGCTTCATTATGTACCTTACCAGCTATCTAAGCTTCAACCAGTTTCGGGTAGTGTTTGCCATCAGGTAGGAAATAGGGAAGTTTTCTCCTAGACTTGAAAAAGGAAGGAAATCATAATTAGAAGGAAATATACACAATAAGGTAAGCTCCTACATGGTTGTGAAGAAAGCTTATTAAATCTCCTGTTGAGAGTGCCTCTGTGTCAGAAAAAGACTTTTTAAAAAAATGTATAGTAAAAACAAAAATACCTGCTTCACTCATTTTTCCTTCCCCTGCATCTGGCAACCACCAATCTCTTCTCAGTATGTATGAGTTTTTCTATTTTAGATTCTACATATAAGAAAAGCATATAGTAGTCGTCCTTTTCTGACTTATTTCACTTTGTATAACATCATCAAGGTCCATCCATGTTGTTGCAAATGGCAGGCTTTCTTTCTTATGGCTGAATATTCTATTGCATATATTACATATAATACAATTTATTTATCCATTCATCAATTGGTGGGCACTTAGGTTGTTTCCATATCTTGGCCATTGTAAATAATGTTGCAGTGAACTTGAAGGTGCATGTGTTTTCCTTTTCTTCTGGTAGATATGCAGAAGTGGAATTGCTAGATCATATGGTATTTTTCAATTTTTCCAGGAACCTCCATACTGTTTCCTACAGTGGCCGTGCCAATTTTCATACCCACCAACACTGCATAAAATTTTCTTTTACTCCACATCCTTGCTAACGCTTGTTATTTCTTATCTTTCAATAATAGCCATCCTAACAGGTGTGAGGTAGTATCTCATTGTGGTTGTAATTTGCATTTGCCAGATGACTAATGTAGAGCATCTTGTCATGCACCTGTGGGATATCTGTATGTCATCTTTGGAAAAATGTCTATACACATCTTCCTCTCATTTTTCAATCAGCTTTTTTGTCTTTGGTTTTTGGTTTTGGATTTTTGCTGTGTTTTTCTAGCTATCGGGTTGTATGTTTTCTTTATATGTTTTGAACATTAGCACCTTAGGAGATAAACGATCTGCAAATTTTTTCTCCCATTCAGTTGATTGCCTTTTCCTTTAGTTCCTGGTTTCTTCTGCTGTGCAGAAGCTTTTTAGTTTGTGATCTCACTTGTATATTTTTGTTTTTGTTGCTTTTGTTTTTGGTGTCAGATTCAAAAGATCATGGCCAAGACCTATGTCAAGGAGCTTACCCCCCCCTGTTTTCTTTATGGCTTCAGGTTTCAAGTATTACATCCAAGTTTTTCATCCATTTTGAGTTAATTTTTGTGTATGATGGAAGAAAGTGGTCCAGTTTCCCTCTTTTGCATGTTCCTGTCCAATTTTTCCAACGCTGTTTATTGAAGGGACTGTTCTTTCCCCCTCGTGTATTCTTGACTTCTTTTGTTGTAAATTGACCACATATGCTTGGGTTTTTCTGCATTCTCTATTCTGTTCCATTGATCTATATCTCTGTTTTTATGTCGGTATGGTACTAGTTTAATTATTAGCTGTAATATAGTTCAAGGTCAGGGAATGTGATGCCTCCATCTTTGTTCTTCTTTCTCAAGATTGGTTGGTTTGTTCAAGGTCTTTTACAGTTGCATACAAGTTTTAGGATTATTCTAGTTCTGTGAAAAATGCCATTGGAATTTTGATAGGGATCACATTTATTCTGTAGATTGCATTGGGTAATATGGACATTTTAACAATATTCTTCTAATCCTCAGGCACAAAATACCTTTCAGTTTATTTGTGTCATCTTTAATTTCTTTAATTAATGTCTTACAGTTTTCAGTGTACAGAACTTTCACCCCCTTGGTTAAAGTTACTAAGTTTTTTATTCTTTTTCATGTAATATGATATAAATGGGGTTGTTTTAAAATTTTTTTTCTGATAGTTCAGTATTATTGGATAGAAACACAATGAAATATTATACATTGATTTTGTATCCTGCAACTTGACTGAATTTCTTTATTCTGATAGTTTTTTTTTTATAGTGTCTTAAGGGTTTTCTGTATATAATGTCATGTTATCTGTGAACGGTGACAGTTTTACTTCTTTCCCAACTTGTGTGGCTTTTGGTTCTTTGACTTGCCTAATTGGTATGGCTAGGACTTCGAGAACTATGTTGAGTAAAAGTGATGAGAGTGGGCATCCTTTTCTTGTTCTCAAAGGAAAAGTTTTCAGCATTTCACTGTTGAATATGACATTAGCTGTGGGTTTGTTGTGTGTGGCCTTCATTATGTTGAGGCATATTCCCTCTATACCTACTTGGTTGAGAGTTTTTATCAAGAATGGATATTGAATTTTGTCAACTGCTTTTTGTACATCTGTTGAGATGATATGATTTTTATCCTTCATTTTGTTAATGTGATGGATTACATTGATTTGTGGGTTTTAAACCATCCTCTCAACCATACACTAAATTCTGCTTGATTATTGTGGATGATCCTTTTAAGGTATTGTTGAATTTGGTTTGGTAATTTTCTTTTTTCAGACATAGGGATTATTTTATTAACAAGGGAGAGGATACAGTACTAAAAAAGCCATCCACTTGTGGAAAGTCAAAATCAAACAGTAAAGAGATTCTTCCTCCTATTGTTCTCAAATGTGTTAAGGTTTCATGTCACTTTGGCTTATGTGTCAACTCAGGGGTAGCTTGTGCGTGCAGAGGCTCTAAATCAAGTGACTCTTTGGCAACCTGTCCTTAACTCTGTTCCTATAACTGGACTCCAGACCTGTCCCTTATGACCAAGTCTCTCCTTGTTACGTAACCGAGTCCCTATCATATTCGATCCTTGTTTTCTTTCCAGGCTCCCCAGGGTTACAGCCTGGTTCCTTTCCTTTCCTCATAATCTCCTTGAATCCCAATTTTACCATCAAAAGTTTTAGGCTATAAGGTCTTTTGACTGTTAGAGGGTTGTGATGTAAGCAGCTTGGCAGTGGTCATGGGAAGCTGGAGTCCATTTCAGTGACAGATCTGGGGGAAGATCAGTCTGCACTAGTTACAAGAGTTTGAATTCTGGAATATTTTAAAAGAGAGGAGGCCCCAGTGTTTTCCAGTATACAGAGGAGCTCTGGACAATTGCTAAGGAGACTTACCTGGGTTACTTCAATTAAGGCATATGTGATTGCCTATTTATTTGTTTATTTATTTATTTTTATATTATTTTGGCCCCTGCGTATTGCATGGAGCACTGGGTATGGTGCATAAACAATGAATTTCAGAACACTGAAAAAAATAAAATAAAAAGAATAACTATTACACACACTATTGGCCAAAAAATATATATATGGGCAATCACTAAAGTTTAAGAATACTAAATACTAAAGTTTAAGAATAACTATTACACACACTATTGGTTTGGTAATTTTTTTTTTTTTTTTTAGGACTTTTGCATCTGTGTTCATCATAGACACTGACCTGTAATTTTCTTTTGGCATCTTTATCTGGTTTTGGTATTAGGGTAATGTTGGCCTCGTAAAATGAGTCTGGAAGAATACCTGCCTCTTCTGTTTTTGGGAAGAATTTGAAAAGACTTGGTATTAATTCTTTGAATGTTTGATAGAATCCACCAATGAAGCCATCTAGTCTTGGGTTTACTATTTCTTGGGAGTTTTTTACTGATTACTGATTCAGTCTCATTACTAATAATCAGTCTTTTGGATGGACATTCTGATTTTTAATTTTTTTCTCAGACATGACCCTAGATATAGCTCTTTCCATAAAAGTGCTAGCCAAGTTCATTTTATTTTGAAAAACTACATAAAGCCACTATATCTTCAGAAAATGTAGCTTTTCCTGACAAGCTCAAAAATGTGAGAGATGTATGAAAGAGCAGATTTTTTTTCAATTATGTAGTTTCCATTTCCACAGTGTTGCAACTGAATAGTTTGTCATTTCACACATCATTTCTATTGACACTTGCAACCAATTTTTTTTTCTTCTGTACGAGGGGTTTGGCATTGGAGGTTTTCCTAACTCAGCCTTCAGATACCACTCACAGTACATTATTAAAGAAGGTGAAAATAATTCAGCTAGTAAAATATTTTTTAAAGATAGTTGCCCAATGAGTTAAGTTTAAAGAATTCAATAGATTAAATTGCAAAACAAAGGCCAAATGAAATTCCAAAAATGGCAAATTATCTTACTGTCCTTTATTAGGACATAAAAGAACTAATGTTAATGTGATGAGAAATAGCTATCAGGTTTGTTAAGGTACTTTTTTACTCATTCCTATTCTGTCTCTCAATTTTCTTCAGAGAAAAACTTAACCTTTCATGCCATAATATGAATATATTCAGGCCTAAAATGTTGTTATTTTACTACATTAAATATTTATGTTTATTGAACATAAATAAAACATCGGCCAGAATATTTTAACATTTTAAATATTTTATGTCACAAATTTACATAGAAACCATACACATACTTTGTGTGGTGTTCATTTAAAAACCACATACACACACACACAAACACACACACAACTAAGACAGGTTTTTCCAGGATTACCAGCTTCATTTAAATGACCAAACCTAGATAGAGAAATAGCTTTTCCACATTGTCTGGACGGCTGGGAAAGCAGCATCTTTACCAGTGTGTGCCGTAATAGCCACATCTGACACTGAATACACCATTTTTGCATTGGTTATTCAATGCTGCTAGTTATAGCACCTTTTATTAGTAGGTAAACCTGTTTTTTGTTTTTGTTTGGACACTACTACTGAAGAAGCGAAGGGGGACCAGTGAGGTAACAGAGATAAGTGCAGGGCACCTGGGTGGCTCAGTGGGTTAAGCCACTGCCTTCGGCCCAGGTCATGATCTCGGGGTCCTGGGATCGAGCCCCACATCGGGCTCTCTGCTCAGCGGGGAGCCTGCTTCCCCCTCTCTCTCTGCCTGCTGCTCTGCCTACCTGTGACCTCTCTGTCAAATAAATAAATAAACAAATCTTTAAAAAAAAAAAAAACAGAGATAAGTGCAGTATCTGCTACTGTACTGTAGTATCTGCTGCTCCTAGTGCTGAGGGAAAAGAAGGAAGAGGTTACGGTTTCTGGAATCTAACAGTTTGGAGACTGCAGAGCTAGGACCCAGGGCTCTGATAAGAGAGAGCTACCAAGCTAGTGCTGTGTTTTGGGGGTACAGAGAAAGCAGCCCTGCAGATGCGAGACTGGGACCAGTCAGCTGGTGCCGGTGTCTGTGGAAACAGACAATGTGGCTGACTACTGAGCTGCAGTAAATTGGCAAACCGGAACCAGAAATGCCGCTGTCAAAGTGAAGAAACATTTCTGGACTGCTCTTAGCAGGAACGGGAAGCAAAAAGAGAAGTAACAAGTTCCTTCTCCTTCCTCCAGTCTTCTTGTCTCCCTTTAGCAGCTGTTGGAATACACAGGGGTCCCCTGATTGAATGGAAACGTTATTTGAAGAGTCCCAGGGATACACAGCAAAGTAGAGAAAGGTGATTTTGGAGCTAAGAGAAAAGAATTCAAGAGCTTTGGGTACTTGTATAAGAGAAGAAGACATTCAGAAGCTAAACGTCTAACCTTGAGAAGTTATAAAAAGAAAAAATAGATTAAATCTAAACAAATTAGATGAGCATAATTAAAAAAATAAAGGTAAAAAATAGTGAAATAAAAAAGATTGACTAGAGCAAGCAAAGTAAAAATAAAAAAAAAATCAACAAGCTGACAAGGAAACTAAAAAGAACAAAAAAAAACACAGAAAAAGAATTTGGGAAGAGAAACAGGTAGATGAAACTACGAATACTGCAGAAATCAAGCAGAGAGTACCAAAAGCTTTGTAAACATGTGAAGTGGTCAAATTACTAAAACAGATTCAACAGTAAGAAATGTAAATAGTCTACAGCCATTGAAGAAATTAAACTTCTAGTCATTATTTTCCCCCCAAAAGTCAAATACCAGGCTCAGATGGTTTTATAGGACAGTTCTACTTGTATTCAGCATGCTTTCTCCGATTCAAAGAAAAGATCAGATTTTATGTAAACTCCTTAGAAGAATATTTTAAAAGGATATAATCCACTTCTGGTTTTAGGGTGTAACTTAATACCAAAACCACAAAAAGAGAAAGAAAAGCTATGGATCAATATAAACAAAACAAATTCATTAATGTATGTGGAAAGAAAATACATATTTAGCAGTGAAATGCTGAAAACATTACCTCTAAAGTAGGTAATAGTATAAGCATACTCACTATCATCACTAGTATTCAACAATGCACTGGAGCTCTTAATGTGATAAGGGAAAAATGGCATTAGAATAGGAACGAAAGGTAATAATTATCCACGATGATGTAGATAATACAAAGGGATATACAAGTTACAGAATTGCCCAAATCACCAAAAGATTTTCCACCTTGTTAATACCAGTGAACATTTAAATAATGACATAATATTTCACAGCCCTCAGAATTGGGGGGGTCTGACAATACCAAGTGAGGAGAAGGACACTGAACTATAGAAAATCCCAAAGCTGATGGGTGTATAAACTGAGGAACAATTTATCTGCCAGTCTAATTGAATGTGCCCATATCCCTTACCTAAGTAATTCTCCAGATCTCTGCATGCATATCCCAGAAAATAGGTCCAAGAATGTCCGTGGTAGCATTGTTCGTAATATTAGCAAATCCTAGAAACACCTCAATTGTCCATTGAAAGAATAAATTGTAATATAATCATACAGTGAAATATTGTGATGTAGTAAAAATGAACTACAGCCATATAGACTGACAGAAATTAATTTCTGGAAAACAAACAGTTTTGAGTTCCAAAAGCAAACTGCAGAATAATACAGAAATGTAATTCTATTCATATAAAGTTCAGAAATAAGCAAATCAAGTATTCATGGACACATGTATGATTAAAATACGAAAAAAAAAGAATGGAGAGATTAGGGTGCCTGGGTGGCTGTCGTTTAAGCATCTGCCTTCAGCTCAGGTCATGATCTCAGGGTCCCAGGATCAAGCCCCGGACCTGCTCAGCAAAGAGTCTGCTTCTTCCCCTCCCTTTGACCGTCCTCCCTGCTTGTGCTCTCTGTCTCTCTCTCTCTGTCTGTCTCAAATAAATAAAATCTTAAAAAAAAAAAAAAAAAGAACGGAAAGATTATCACAAAATCCAGGATAGTGATCCCCTCTCGAGAGGAGAATAGGGCATGCTACCACAAAGGGATGCTCAGTGGACTTAAATATTGGTAATGTTTACTTTCTTAAGCTGGATGATGAACATAAGGTTGTAAAGATTTTTATGTTATTTTATACAGTTATACACCTTTACTCTCCGTGATGTATTCACAATAAAATAGTTTATAAACATAAATTAAAAACAATAATTTACTTCTAGGTGACTGGTTTGGCTTTTACAAAGGAACTGATTAGTTTAATATTTTTTGTTGTCATCATCTAATTTTCACTGCCTCCTTACACTGTAAAATTATGAATTTTGGTCTATATCCCACTTTAGAAAGCCTAATTTAAGTATTTTTTATTAAACTGTTAATTTTTACAAATATGTATATATGGACATATTTGAATTTTAAGATACATATGAAAGTTTAAAAACACCTGTACCTATACAAATGCAGGGTAATTTATACCTGATGCATGTTATGAAAGATAGATAGAATCACTGTTTTTAGGCTAAGTTGACTGTGCCTAAGAGAAAAATTATATGGTTCTTTACTGAAGTCTCCGGTGAATCTATTTTTTTTTTTTTTTTTGCTTGTTTTGTTTTGACACTACCAAGGCCAAAACAGGAGGAGAAGATAGGATTAGAATAACCTAGGGGTTCCTGATGATGTGGACATAAACTTGGAAGAGAAGAGAAACCATTTTCAACCCAAAGAAACTAAATCATGAAAGCACATCTCAGTAAGCTAGAAGGTCAAATGTTCATCCACCACCTCCCCATTTCTGCCAAAAATATGATTTATTAGGCTGAGTGTAGAAGAGTACAGGAGATGATTTCAGGAAGAAGCTACAGTGTGTTTAACAATTCAAGTCCGTGCATGACCAGGCAGAAACCATGCCGACCCCTGGGCTGTATCAGTGTTTGTATCTAAATAATAGGAGTCCTCTTTCTCATTATTTTATTTTATGGAAGGTTTCTTGTGTTTTTATCCTAGAGCTACTGCCTTGCACACAGTCATTGTTCGATAAACATTTGAATGAATGAATAATATGTTTAGAGTTTAAAAAGAATAAAAACGAAAAGCTGGGTTTGGAATAGAGTAAATAAATAAATAGGGAATTTCATGTAGGCTGAGAATAATTCAGGAGTTATTCTGGCTACTCGATTTATAATCTCAACCAAATTACAGAACTTTTTTTTAAGATTTTATTTATTCAACAGCCAAAGATCACAAGTAGGCAGAGAGGCAGGCAGAGAGAGGAGGAAGCAGGCTCCCTGCTGAGCAGAGAGCCAGATGCAGGGCTCGATCCCAGGACCCTAGGATCATGACCTGAGCCAAAGGCAGAGGCTTTAACCTAACCCACTGAGCCACCCAGGTGCCCCCAAATTACAGAACTTTTAAGAAAATTTCTATTTGTAATGTTGGGTCCATGGTCAAAGGAGCGAGACTGATACAAAGCGAAGGTCAAGCAAAGCTTTATTTCGAGCCAAGCATGGAGAATCAAACTGACCGGCCAGAGCAGTCTCTTGCAAAGAGAAGACCCCTCCCAGCCTCATAGACTAACTTTTATAGAGCAAAGGCCATGTGGTTGAGCCTGGTCACACACAGGTGGCCAATTGAATTACAATTCACCCTATAGTAGTTATTTGAACTAGCCTATCACTCTGGTCAGAATTGGCGCCCAAAAGGCAGGGCCCACATTCTTGGGTGGTTAGGGAGGTGCTTTCCTGATTGGATGTCTCCACCTGGCTTGGCTCATCCTTGTATTCTGGGCTCTGTTACCTACCCCCTGCCCTGACACGTCCTGGTATATGGGCTCTCTTATCAGGGGCTGGTCAGTCATATTTTTCTGGTTTCTCAGACTTGTTTCTAAGTAAGTTCCGAGGGGAGGGGGCGGGCAGGATCAATCTAACTTTACTGCATAAACAACAAAATGGCTCGCTCTGGCTAAGCAGGCCCTTACAATAAGATGTTTGTCTTTGATTTTTAGCAATTTCACTTCGACAGATGTAGGTTTCTATCCTATTTGGGACTCCTATTTTTCTGAGCATGAAGATTCTTGTCTTTCATTAGTTCTGGAAATTCTCAGTCATTATTTCTTTAAATACTGACACAACCTAAAATTTATTTTAGGCACACAATGAACCTTCTCTTTCTATCCTCCATTTGTCTTATACTCTTGTATTTTCCCTCTTTACCTTTCCTCAGCTCCATCTTTGATTTCCAGGATTTTCTAGTCAGTGGTGTCTAGTCTGCTCTTTAAATTCCCATTGAGACAGTGATCATGTATTTCAAGTCCATTTGAAGTTCTATTTGTTTTACATCTTTTTTCAAATTTCCTATTTTCTTGTGTTTTTATTTTGTGGGAAGTGGGGCTTTCTTGTGGGACTATTTTCTGATCTGGGTTGAAGAGTTTCTCTCTAAAGTGATTTTGTGTTTTCTTCTGTCAGACCAATCCGACATTTTGCCAGACTAAAACCGTTTTATACCACTTTCTTAGTTGACATTTCTCATTCTAGTCAGGAAGCCTGGATTTGAATCTCAAACTCCAGGGGGAAAAAATGCCCCAGAGAGTCAATTCTCAGGGAAGCTCTTTTCTCTATGTGGAGCTAAGGACAAGAGAAGGATAAGTTATTTTATTGCCTATGTGTGCTAAAAGAAAGATGTTTTTTGTCCTAAATTTCCCTTTTACTGAGGATATAGTTATTCGAAGATCTGGGTTTTTACTAGTTTCAATTCCATTTCCTGTGAGCCCTCCATTTTGTTTATGAGTCCCAAGGCTTCATCTCTCGGTCTCTTATGAATGTTCTACCTCTAACCCTCAAGGGTTTAGTGCTGATTTCATTTCCCAGTTTGTACTTGCCCCTCTGGGGATTTCCTTTACTTTCTTGCCATCTCAGCTATGCTGTTTAAGATGTTCTGTAGATAGAAGACTCTCTATTCTTGCTTTAGAAAATAGAAATTCCCCACTTACGTTAGAACCAACCATACAACTTACTGATACGTAACCATTTTTGAGCTATAAAATTTTATATATTCTATAATATCATGTTTCTTAAATACTTATTTTCTAACAGAATTGATATGGAGAACAAACGGGATCATGTAAACTTCTTGGCACTTTAGACATCAAGTGAACAATAAATGGTAGCTTATATTAAACACATACATATCCATAGAAGCATGAACTATTACAGGAAGAATACGTATCGCAAATATACAGAATGATAATAGAATTTGCCTTTAGGAAGGGGAACTGACTTGTTGGAAACAGGGTAGGGAGGAGACATAATTTTTCCAATAAACCCTCAGATAACTTGTGAATTTTGAAAGATTTCCTTATATTTCCTCTTCAAAACTCTTTTTAAAATGAAAAATTATAAGCCTGTCAAACTGCCTAATATACTGTATATGTGGTAAAGAATGTGATTAGGGGTGGTTTTTCACTTTTTATGCTATGTATTTCTGCATTGTCAGAATGTTTTCTGATAAATCGTCCATACTCTGTGTTTACCACTTAAAAATTAAAGCTGAAGAAATCATTTGGACAAATGCCCATATGGGAATAATACTTTCTTTACCTGTCTGCATGACAGAATCAAGGTTATCATCAGCTTCGAGATCATCAGTGGGCCACTCCCATCTCATTTGGTATGAAAGGCCATAATAAAAAATATTTAAAACAAGGCAACTTCAGAAGCTGAACTTGAGAGCTGGCAGAGATATTTCATACTTATAAATTATGGTCTGTTCTTTGAATGTTTTAGAGAAAATATTCAGCCTCAGAGTAAAAGAAATCATTGTCAAGTCGTGGTAGCAAAATAAGACATTGTTTTTGGTGTGGTGGTGGTTTCTCTTAAAGCAGCAACTGCTTTTTAAAACCCTCTCACACCAGGATTCCTCCGTAGGGCGTGGTGCTGAAGTCATTTACAAGAAAATTGCTAATGCATTTTTTAAATTGTACCCACAGTTGGGCTGTTTCTCTGAGAGATATGAGGCCATTAAAAGAGGTTATCACAGTAAGTGCTCAACATCCTTCCAAAGAGTCACCTGACAAGGCAGGGGGGAGAGTCCATTGTGTTTGACTGGACTGTAGGAATTTGCCTTAAATTTATTGTCCTTGGGGCATTTGAGGTGTCGTGGTCTTCTGTTAACTTTTTTCTCTCCATTCGGTTTGCTTTAAGGTTACTCCAACCTCTGCACTAGTGACAGTTGCGGCCTAATAATTTTTGTTGTGGGGGGCCAGCCTGTGCTTTGTTAAGATAAGTAGTGGTGTCCTTGGCTTCCATCCTTAGACACCAGGAGTAACCTCCTTAGTTTTCCTCCAGACATTGCTAAATGCCTCTTGGAAAACCAAGTTGCTCCCAATTGAGAGAGTTTGGAACAATCTACATCTTGATAGCTTCTTTGGTGGAAGCCTGGGTTGGTGAGGAAAGTGTCAAGATAGGCAAGAAATACTTTTAGGGTCTTTTCGTGGCTTCGTGAAAAAGATGAAATTCCTCTCCTAGCACAGCTTAGTCCTCTCATGGGATAAACCAAAGGAAACCAGTGTCTACATCCCAGTGGTAGTCAAAGGTCATTGTCCTCCCATTGAGGCTTATGAAATGTTACCTTGAGAGGTGTTTCTTCTCTTACTCACAAAGTCCATTTGCAAATAAGACAGAGCCATTCTTTTGGGTACCAGTCTGTATATAGACTGGAGAGCACAGAAAAGGACAATACAGCTTAGAAAGGTTTGCTTGCTCTCCATTCAGCTAGTGTGCATTGGACAACTTACAAATTCTGGGTTGCAGATTTCTATTTAAAACATTGCCATGGACTCATACCTTGTTCCTTTTTAACTCAATTAAAACTTTGCACTTAAGTATCTAAAAGTCTAACTTGGCATGAGAAGATAAAACAAATTTGGGAAAATTTTTCTTTTAATATAGCGGATTAAGTATTCATAGTTATCTTTTTTTCTTCCCTCCCCTACCTTCTTTAAAGAATAATAAACGTTGGGGTGCCTGTGTAGCTTGTTAGTTAAACAGCTGTCTTCGGCTCAGGTCGTGATCCCGGGGTCCTGGGATCGAGCCCCCCGTCAGGCTCTCTGTTCAACGGGGAGTCTGCTCCTCCTTCTCCTCTATCTCTCCCCTTGCTCATGCTCTCACTCACTCTCTCACACTTCCAACTCACTCAAATAAATAAGTAAAATCTTAAAAAATAGTAAACATTTATGTGAAATAGTTACTTTGGGGATCTTTTCTCTGAGCATAGGAAATAATCTACGTTTTATAATTCCATCATCAAGAATCCATGGTAAGAAATGAATCATCTTGGGGTGCCTGGATGGTGCAGTTGGTTAAGCATCTGGCTCTTGGTGTAGGCTCAGGTTGTGATCTCAGGGTCAGGAGATCGAGCCCCAGCATCCTTCTCTGTACTCACGGTGGAATCTGCTTCAGATTCTCCCTCTCCCTCATCCCCTCCAGCCTGTACACTGTCTCTCTCTCTTTCTCTCAAATAAATAACTAAATAAGTCTAAATAAATCATTTTTTTTTAAAGTGAGTCAACTTTGTCAACTGGATAAAAGCTTTTACCATTTAAATTTTACTTGGTATTAAAAAATAAACTTCACCGGACAGACTTGAATAGGCATTCATTTTTTAAAAATCAAGATACTTTAAAAAAGGTTATTTTTAAGGCACATATAACTTAGGTGAAAAATAATCTTGAAAAAGCTAATTTACATTAGGGTGAAAGTGTTTATAAAAATTGTAACTTATTTTAAAATCTTTAACATTTTATAGTTTGATATTTTGAAATCCATCATACATGAGTATGCAAAATGACTTAAGACTTAACCCTTAGAGGATAAGATGATTCTATTTTTCCGATTAAATCCAAAAGTTTTGTTAGTGCTTTTCATCTATAAATGCATCCATTTGTTTCTGCTTCCCATGCTCAATATAATTGTGTGGAACAGTCTTAGAATACTATGATTTTTTAAAGTTTTCATTTTAATTCCAGTTAACATACAGTGCTATATTAGTTTTAGGCATACAATATAGTGATTCAAAAATTCCGTATATCACCCTGTACTCATCATGAGAAATACACACCTTAATCTTCGTCATCTATTTCCTCCATTCTCCCACCCACCTCCCCTCTGGTGATCATCAGTTCTCTGTAATTAAGAGTCTGTTTCTTGATTTGTGTCTCTTACCTTTTCCCCTTTACTTGTTTGTTTTGTTGTCTGAATTTCACATATGAGTGAAATCATATGGTATTTGTTTTTATCGGACTTACTTCAGTTAGCATTATACTCTAATTCCATCCATGTTGTTACAAATGGCAAGAGTTCATTCTTTTCAGGAGCTGAAAAATCCACTGTGTGTGTGTGTGTGTGTGTGTGTGTGTGTCACTTTATTCACCAATTACTGGACACTTGGGCTGTTTCCATATCTTGGCTATTATAAATAATGCTGCAATAAACATAGAAGTGTTTGTATTCCTTTGAATTAGGGTTCTTTATTCTTTAGGTAAATGCCCAGTAGTGTGATTGCTGGATCATAAAGTTTTTTAACTTTTTGAGGAATCTCTATATTGTTCTCCAGAGTGGCTGCACCAGTTTGCATTCCCACCAATGGTGCATAGTTCCCTTTTCTTCACATCTTCACCAATACCTATTGTTTTTTGTGGTGTTGATTTTAGCCATTCTGACAGGTGTCAGGTGGTATCTCATTGTAGTTTTGATTTGTATTTCTCTGATAAATGATGAGCATCTTTTCAGGTGTCTCTTGGCCATCTGTCTGTCTTCTTGGGTTAAATGTTCATATCTTCTACCCATTTTTTAATTGGATTATTTCTTTTTTTGGTGTTGAGTTGTATAAATTTTTTCTGTATTTTGGATACTAACCCTTTACCAGATATGTCATTTGCAAATATCTTTCCCCATTCTGTAGTTGCCTTTTAGTTTTGTTGATTGTTTCCTTTGCTGTGCAGAAGCTTTTAATTTTGTTGAAGTCCCAACAGTTCATGTTTGTTTTTGTTTCCCTTGCCTCAGGAGACATATCTAGCAAGAAGTTGCTGTGGCCAATATACAAGAAGTTGCTGCCTGGATTCTCTTCTAGGATTTTTATGGTTTCAGGTCTCACATGTAGCTTTTCAATCCATTTTGAGTTTTGGTGTATGGTGTAAGGAAGTGGTTCAGTTTCCTTCCCTTGCATGTACTGTCCAGTTTGCCCAATACCATTTGTTGCAGAGACCTTTTCCCATTGAATATTCATTCCTGCTTTGTTGAAGATTAATTGACCAAATAATTGTGGGTTTAATTCTGGATTTTCTATTCTGTCCTACTGATCTATCTATTTTTGTGCCAGTGCCATACTATTTTGTTTTGTTTTGTTTTTTAAAGATTTTATTTATTTATTTATTTGACAGACAGAGATCACGAGTAGGCAGAGAGGCAGGTAGAGAGAGAGGGAGAAGCAGGCTCCCGCCGAGCAGAGAGCCCGATGCGGGTCTCGATCCCAGGACCCTGGGATCATGACCTGAGCTGAAGGCAGAGGCTTTAACCCACTGAGCCACCCAGGTGCCCCAGTGCCATACTGTTTTGATAGCTACAGCCTTGTAATATAACTGGAAATCTGGAACTATGATACCTCCAGCTTTGCATTTCTTTTTTTATTTTTAAAGATTTTATTTATTTATTTGATAGAGAAATCAAAAGCAGGCAGAGAGGCAGGCAGAGGGAGAGGAGGAAGCAGGCTCTGAGCAGAGAGCCCGATGCGGGGCTCGATCCCAGGACCCTGAGATCATGACCTGAGCTAAAGGCAGAGGCTTAACCCACTGAGCCACCCAGGTGCCCCGAGCTTTGCATTTCTTTTTCAAGATTGCTTTGGCTATTCATTTTATGGTTCCATACAAATTCTAGGAATATTTGTTCTAGTACTGTGAAAAATGCTGTTGGTCTTTCAACAGGGGTTGCTTTGAATGTGTATATTGCTTTGGGTAGGATAGACATTTTAACAGTATTTTTTTCTTCAAACCCATGAGATGGAATTCTTTCCATTTCTTTGTGTCATCTTTAATTTCTTTCATCAGTGTTTTATAGTTTTCAGAGTACAGGTCTTTTACTTTTTAGTTAGGTTTATTCCTAGGTATCTTATTATTTGGGGTACAATTGTAATTTTTTTTTAATTTCTTCTTCATTATTGGTGTGTAGAAATGCAACAGATTTCTGTACATTAATTTTGTATGCTGTGATTGACTGGATTCATTTATCAGTTCTAGTAGTTTTTTGGTGGGAATTTTAAGGCTTTATATATACTATCATGCCATCTGCAAATAGTAAAAGTTTCACTTAATTCTTACCAATTTGGATGCCTTTTATTTCTTTTTATTATAGGATTGCTGTTGCTACTTCTTCCATTCCCACGTTGAATAAAAATGGTGAGAGTGGGCAGCCTTGTCTTGATCTTGGGGGAAAAACTCTCAGAAAAACAGAATTTTTCCCCAGGAAGGATGATGTTAGCTGTGCGTTTTTCATGCATGGCTTTTATTATATTGAGGTATGTTTCCTCTAAACCTACTTTGTTGAGGATTTTGATCGTGGATGGATGTTGTACTTCGTCAAATGCTTTTTCTGCATCTGTTAAAATGACCATGCAGTTCTTATCTTTCTCTGATTGATGTGATGTATCACACTGATTGGTTTCTGAATACTAAACCACATTTGCAACCCAGGAATTACTCCCAGTTGATCATGGTGAATGATTTTTTAAATGTATTGTTGGATTTGGCTTGCTAGCGTTTTACTGAGGAGTTTCGCATTTATGTTCACCAAATATATTGGCCTGTAGTTCTTGTTTTGTGGTGTCTTTACCTGATTTTGGTATCAGGATAATGCCGGACTCATAGATTGAGTTTGGAGGTTTTCCTTCCTTTTTAATTTTAATTTTAATATTTATTTATGTATTTATTTATTTTTTGAATAGTTTGAGAATAACAGGTATTAACTCATCTTTAAATGTTTGGTAGAATTTGCCTGTGAAGCCATCTGGTCCTGGACTCTTCTTTGCTGGGAGTTCTGGGGGCTTGTTTTCAGCCTTTTTTCTTTTTTTAAAGTAGGCTCCACACCCAGTGTGGCCTACACTCACAACCTTGAGATCGAGAGTGGCAAGCAGTACTGACTGAGCCAGCCAGGGGAATTTTCTGTTTAATGGTTAGATTCCTTTGCTAGTTACCTCTCTGTTCAACTTTCCTGTTTCTTCCTTTTTCAGTTTTGGTAGTTTATATGTTTCTGGGAATTTATCCATTTCTTCCAGATCGTCCAGTTTGTCGGCAGGTAGTTTTTCCTAATACTCTCTTATGATTGTATTTCTGTGGTGTCTGTTTTTATTTCTCCTCTGTCATTTGTGATTTAATTTATTTGAGTCTCTTCTCTTGTGTTCTTGATTAATCTAGCTATAAGTTTACCAATTTTATTGATTTTGTTCTCCCAAAGAACCTGCTCTTAGGTTCATTGATCTACATTATTTTTTTAGTTCCTATATCATATATTTATGCTCTAATCTTTATCATTTCCTTCCTTCTGCTGATATTAGGTTCTGTTTGTTCTTTTTCTAGTTCCTTCAGGTGTAAGTTTATGTTGTTTGAGATTTTTCTTGCTTCTTGAGGTAGGCCATTGCTCTGTACTTCCCTCTTATGACCACTTTTGCTGCAGCCCAGAGGTCTGGGACCATTATGTTTTCATTTTCATGTACTTTGTTATTTCTTCTTTTAGTTCCTGATTCACCCACTCATTATTAATGGCGTGTTGTTTAGCCTCCATGTATTCATGTTCTTCCCAGATTTTTTCATGGGGTTGACTTCTAGTTTCAAAGTGTTGTGGTCAAAAAATATGCATGGTATGATTTCAGTCTTCTTGAATGTGTTGAGCCTTGTTTTGTGGGCTAATGTGTTATCTATTCTGAAGAATGCTCCATGTGCACCTAAACAATGTATATTTTGCTGCTTTAACATGGAATGTTCTGAATAGATCCCTTAAATCCATCTATTTCGGTGTGTCATTCAAGGCCATTTTTTCCTTGTTGATTTTCTGTTTAGATCTGTCCATTGATATAAGTGGGGTGTTAAAGTCCCCTACTATTATAGTATTATCTATTAGTTCCTTTATCCTTACTATTAACTGTCTTATGTATTTGGTGCCCCTCTGTTGGGTGCATAAATATTTACAGTTGTAATATCTTCTTGTGGGATTGTACTTTTCATTTATAGTGTCCTTCTTTGTATCTTGTTGCAGTCTTTGTTTTAAAGTCTATTTTATCTGATAAAGGTATTGCTACTCTGGCTTTCATTTGACATCCACTTGCATGATGTTCCTCCATCCCCTCACGTTCAGTCTGTAGGTATCTTTATGTCTAAAATGAGTCTCATAAACAACACACAGATGGGTCTTGGTTTTTTACCCATTTTGTCACCCTGTGCTTTTGGATTGGAGGATTTAGTCTTGGTTTTTTTTTTTTGGGTCTTGGTTTTTTTTTGGGTCTTGGTTTTTTACCCATTTTGTCACCCTGTGCTTTTGGATTGGAGGATTTAGTCCCTTTACATTAAAAGTAACTATTGATAGATGGTATTTATCAAATAAGGTATATATATATATTTATCAAATATATATAAATATATCAAATATATATAAATATATATATTTATCAAATATTTATCAAATAAGGTATATAATACCATATAGATATGGTATTCGTAGCCATTTTATTACTGTAATATGGATGTTTTTATGTTTGATGGCATCATTGATTTCCATAAATCTCTTATCTTACATAATTATTTTTGCTCTTTTGTTCAGCTTTACTACTTTCTATTACTCTGTCTTCTAGGTTGCTAGTTTGTTCCTTTGCTTTTTCCATCCTGCTGTTCATTCCATCAATGTGTTTCTCATGTACTGAGCCCTTTATCTTTGCTCTGTTATTCTTTATCTCTGTGTTAAGAGTGTCATTCAGGTCTCCGACTGTTTTCTCAAGTCCAGTGAGTATCTTTATGATCATGGTTTTAAATTCCCTATCAGGCATGATACTTACATCTGTTTCACTTAATTCTCTCAAAGTTGTGGACTTGTACTGTTCTTTCATTTGGAATAAATTTCTGTCTCCTCATTTTATCTGCCTCTCCATGTTATCTGTGTCTTCTGCTCTTAAAACTCGTAACTTTATGAAGAAGAGTTTCCCCCAGGAGTGCAATGCCCTCTGTTCACCAGAACCTGATATTTCGGGAGAGTGTGTGTAGCTTATGCCATGATGTTGTGTCTGAGTCCCTCTTCTTTTCAATGAAGTCATCTGTACTGACTCTGCCTGTTATATGCTGTGCTTGCTCTCTATGGTGTTAATGGGACCCAGGCAGGTCAGCTCTGAGGAGTCTACCTACTGGGAAACATGGGAGCAGGGTGGCAGTGTTAGCAAAATATGCGCTGGGCCCAGGGCCAAGGCTAAGATGCTTGGATTGGGTAGGTCCTCAGGAGAACTCATGGGCATGACACTACTGCTAGCAGGTTAGGTAGCAAATGTCTGTGCAGCCACACTCCTATGGGTGGCTCTGTATTTATGCCGGGGATGAGGAGGAAACCAGCACCCACCAGCTCCCTCATTTTCAGAGCAGTTCCCAACACCCTCCGAAATCAGTATTAATAAATGTGTCTCCTGTTTGCCCCCTGTGTTGTATAAACTGTTATTTCTATGTTGTCTCTCTACAAACAGTGCTATCTGTTTAGGGGAAGCAATTCAGCTCCCTCCTGTCCTCCTGGGTCACCCAGGGGTGAGTCAGTTGACATTTACAGCTCCAGGCTCCAAGTTCCACTGGTTCTACAAACTCACAGAAGTCAGCCACTTTGGTTTTTAAAGCCTAACATTATGGGGATTAGTCTTCCCCATGTGAGCTCCCTCTGTGGGGGCCATTACTCTCCCTTGTCCATGTGCACAGCTTCCTTCTGTGGGCAGCCTCCCTCTGCCTTTCTGACCTTCCTCACCTTTCAGATGCTGCTTTTTCTCTATATTTAGTTGTGGAGTTTGTTCTGCCAGTCTTCAGACTGCTCTATAGTTTATTGACCTGGATGTGGGTGATGTCTAATTATAAACATCGGACATGGTGAATTCCAAGTCCTCTCTCTTACTCCACCGTCTTCTGCCGTCTTTATTTGTAAAATATTAGCCTCAAATTCTTTGTGTTAGCAATTGTGATAATAAACTAAATATTCATTAGCTGAGTACTTTCACAAGTTGAAAAGAACTTGGATTTCTGAAAAAGAGTGTTTGTCCTTATTTCTTTCTCAAAACTTCTCTTTTCTCTCCAGCTATTAAAACAAACAAACAACAAAAAGAAAACATGCTCCCTTCTCTATCCTCATTATAATCTGTAACCATTATAATCTGTAAGAGGAAGTACCCCTTACTTTAGCATATAAGAAGCAAAAAGAAGAATACAAATAAATCAATTTATGGAACACTAACAATAACTCCATAAAAGGTTTTTCTTTATATACTTTGTCTTCTCCATCACTACAAAGAATAGACTCTGCTAAGTAGAAAAAGTTTTCTAGAATGTGAGAAGGTAGCAAAAATGGAGACAACCCCTAATGTCTTTTGGTTTAGAAAAGGTTTGGGCAGGATTGCCTCTAAAATTATAATGACACATGCATCTGGAAGAGCTATTACCTACATGTCAGCCATCAAGGTGGAGACCCTGAGCTACCATCTTCCTGGGCAGGACACGTCAGGGAAGTTGGTGTCTCTACCATTCAAACTGCTTAAATCATGCTCCATGACTAAACAGCAGTGTAACCGTGAGCAAGTTTCTTAACCTCTCTGAAGTCTGTTTTACTTTCTAGGATATTGTACAAATCAAATAATAGAGTGTCATCAAATTTGGATCTTAGTAAGCACTTAAATGGAGGAGAGGAAGAGAACCCTGTTGATAACTGCTCCTCATTTAATTCCCCCTCCCTGTCATTCCTCCTGCCAACTCATCCTGTAGGCCAAAAAACAAAAACAAAACAAAAACAAAACAAAAACAAAAACAAAAACAAAAAAAAAGGGAACTGCAAACAGAGCCTGAATTGAAAATAATGAAATTGATTCACAGGACTCACATGCTGGATTTACAGCTACTGTTCTGCCTACTGAGTGCATTTCTGAGACGCTGTATTTTTGACTGCTCTTCTTTCCTCCCCCGTGTTGTTATGGTCATAGACTGGTTAACAGAACCCCCATGTGATTTAGGTCCTCTAGGAAACCAACCCCTGGGATATGTTTCTAAAAAGAATGCTGCTCATTTCCAATATGGAGCCTAGATTTGAAAGGTAAGGAATTAGAATGCTTCATCTCCCTAATACCAGGGTTGCCAGGGATGGTGCCTCTTGTACTACTTCCTCTTAGCTCCTGGTGAGGCATTAGCTTGCTGTTGACAGTACTGTACCCCTCTGACAGTTGGACCGTCCATCAGGACAGCCACAGCAGAGTTAAGGGATCTGCCCGGCCCCCATCTGTTGTGAGCCATTCCTGGGTCTACAGTTGGACACAGCCACATGTATCCCTGACCCTTGATGAAATTGTTAACTCCTTCATTTACTGTTGTGCCTGAGTTTGAATTTCTTTTCTTTCACTGGTTTCTAGTCCATAGTCGTCTGTTCTCCATCAATCTGGAAACGTTTACTTCACTGCAACTAAGTGGAAATCTTTCATACTTATAGATGTCATCATATACCAACTCCAACTAAGGAAACATCCATCTCTTAAAGAAATTTCAAACTTTTGTCTTCAGAGAAACACATTCATAACGTTTTTTCCATCCTTCTGTCACATCAATAACTTACAGACCTTGGATTGATTATACTAGAGGCTTTCAACAACCTGGAAATTTTCATTTTCTAAGAAAGATGGGGCATTAGTGAGGGAATGACAGGTTCAGAGATCAAAATAAAATTTCTGATATCAAGCAATTGCTAAGGAATGATTATATCCCAGCTATCATTTTTAAAGTTCGAGTTTCAGGATTTTTCCCATTAAAATTTTCTTTAAGCACAAGTTAGTTTTCATGAATATGTAATGAATTTCAGTTTACTGTTAGTTTTGCCATTAAATAAAACATATCAGAAGAAAATGTGCCTTCTAACTCCCAGAGAAGTCTGTTAAACTAAGACTCTGAAGCTCAGGCAGGTTTTATTTCTAGTCGTGTTGATGTCTTTACCACAGAGGGAGGTGGGCTGGGATGGGGAAAGCCTCTACCCTCTATTCTCCATGATATATAAATCATCTAAGTGGAAGAAAGGAAAGCAGAAACTGTTGGTGTCTGATGCTATTCAACCATAAAGGACTATATTCATGGAGAAAAAAAAATTTGGTTTTCAGGATGAAATTGAAATTCCTTTTTATTGTTTTTAAAAAGTGGAAGATAATAAAGACCTGTAAGAAAGAACTTGATAAAAATGAATAATATATTATACTCACATTAAGTTTGAGTTGGCCAGAGCAGTGCAAGGTTCTAACGGGTATGCAAGAGTCCTGCAGCTAAATCTACCCTGAATGCAACTGTAGACAAATAGTAAATATAAGTAACTCCCAGTTCTTGCCCATGCCAGAAAACTTTTAAAGGCTTCTTTCCTGGGATGGGGTGGCAGGGGAGGGGGGCTGGGCGATGTCGTCAGTTAAGCATCTGACTCCTGGTTTTGGCTCAGGTCATGATCTCAGGGTCATGAAATGAGCCCCTGTTGGGCTCTGAGCTCAGCATCGAATCTTAGGACTTTGTTTCCCTCTCTCCCTGCTCCTCCCCTTGCTCAGTGCTCACTTGAGCATGCTCTCTCTCTCAAATAAATACAAATAAAAAAATAAATTAAAAAAGGGCCACCCTGCCAACTCATTATGTGAAAGGGGGCATGTGTCAGCCCCAGACTCCAGAGCAGATTTCTTAGAAGAGAAAGAAGTAACTTGGAACCCAAACCTTGGAAAAGACATGAATTTTATAGTGGGAAAACACACACATCTTAATTGACCAGGCAAGTGTACCCACTCCTATCCCACTCTCAGCTAAAGGATGGGGTCAGGGGGAAGAGAAGAGTTAGAAAACTGAGGAAAGCCCATTTCCTGATTTTTATCACCCTGAAATATCACGGACTCCACCATCCCAAATCGGTCAGAAGTAAGGCTATTAATCACACGGCAGTTTTGCTTCAAAGATCTCTGAACAACTTAAAGCATTCAGATAGTAATTTATCATTTGTATAGTTTTAAAATGTTATCTCTAGGGGTAATTGCCTATTTCAGCTGCCAGATGTGGACATTTTCACCTACCTCAGGAAAGTTAGTACTGGGTTAACTGACCAAGAGGATTCATTTTCTCCAAAGAAAACAAAACTTACAAGTTTAGCTTCATAAATCCAGAGATATTTTTCTCATCTCCCTTTGTCCCTGTTGTTTTTGTGACGATGCCTAAAACATCTTTGCCAAGAACTGAATCCAGTCATCTGGAAGTGCAAGAGTTGTAAAGTTCCAATAAGCATCTAAGACAAGTATGTATAAAGAACCAAAACATTCTTGTGCAATTTCCAGTAAGCACCCTTCCCTCCTTCCTTCCATGATTCCACCATATTTAATGTGCATGCTCTAAGTTCCTCTTACAGTTAGAAATTTTAAGGTCAATAGAAAAATAAACTATTATAGGTTTATTATGTTTTGTGTGTGTGTGTGTGTGTTTTTTTTGTTTTTTTGTTTTTTTTGCCTTTTCCCATAGAAAACATCTCAGGTGTTATGAAATAAAAAGCTTTCAATCTAGGGAAGATAAGTGGCCCAATGATTTCAAATCCAATGGAAGATGAAGTTCAGAGCATCACTTTCAACAACACAGAGATGGTTTTGAGTAAGCACAACACAGCTTGCCTATGCATCTGTTTGATGGGTGTTGGAATTTTGTTCCAACTGTTTGGTTTTAAAGACTTCTTTATTTGAAAGAGCAGGGGAAAGGGCAGAGGGAGAGCAAGAGAGAGAGAGAGAGAATCCTCAAGCAGACTTCCCACTGAGCATGGAGCCCAGTGTGGGGCTCAATTCCACCACCCTGAGATCATGACCTGAGTCGAAACCAAGAGTTGGCAGATTAACCAACCAAGCCACCCAGGCACCTGTCCAAGTGTTTGGTTCTAAAGAAACAGTTGATTTTTTTCCATTGTAGCAATACTTAATTATATGTGCCTTGAGGGCTACTACCAGTTGTCTCTGTGAAATCATCATAAATTAGATGGGCATTGTAAGGAGTTGTGGTACCATGCCTGGGAAAGCTGCATGGCTCAGACATGTTGGGGTTCATGTGTCAAAGTTGGATTTCAAGTCCTTGCTTCAGGCTCTCTTAGCTTAGCCAGCATTATGTTCTTTTCAGAAAAGCAAACTCAAAACCACAGGTACATTGTCAAGTTTATTTAATTTTAACAATATTTGCATTCTTCCCCAAGGTTAATGGAGCAAAATTTCTTAACTGGAATGAGTAAATTCTAACCTTTCTTCATAATATCATTGCTCTAGATATGTACAGGTCTTAAGAATGGACAATGAGAAAAGCACAAACAGGAAATTCTGTCTGGTTTCTGAGAAATGAATAGTGTTGATACAACTGAGTCATATCACAGAGGTGATTTTTTTATTTTTTCCCTAAAATATAATGTAGACCGTAAAATTATTCACAAAATAAACCTAGGCTATCATTTATCAATCCTTTCAGACATTTAAAATATTTATCTCAGAATATATCTGTGGGGAGAAAAAAATTATACATTCCATTATAACACTCAACATCATTTTTTTCCCCTGCTGCCAAAGATGAAAACAGAGTTTACTTTTCCCTGAAGCAAACACATTATAATCTCACTCCATTAAAGGCCAAATTTGAAGATTATACATCTGAGAGATTTCTTAAGATTTTTTCTTTAAATGTACTTTTTAGCATGTGGGAGTGAGCTGGGTAATGCTAAAGTTTTCACTGGTGTGTGAAATAGAATTTCTTTAAAATAAGTGTAAGTTAAAGAAGACCCACACGTTGAGTGTGCTACCAGGAATGGATGCCAAAGGAAAGCAGTGGCTATAAACAGAGTGGGGGTTTTGTGGGGAGCTAGATGGCTGAACAGAAACCCAGAAGAAATTATTAGAAACTTGGAGCAAGATACAATGAAGTGTTCTATTTTCTCTTCTGAGGCTGTGGCATCTTTATTGTCTAAAATTTCATCCCAGTTTGGTTGGGCTGAAGTCTTTCTTGATGAAGAGAAGGTCATGGATGAGACCTTGTTCAGCATGGGTGGCCAAGTCTTCTGCTGTTAAAGTCACACTGCCTGCTCTTGTGGCTTATTTGAGTCCTAGCTCAGATGGTGGTGAAAGTTGAGTTCCTGTGGTCTCGCCATATTAGGAGAACATAAATGGGAAGGAGAAAGGGATAGAAAGAACAATCTTAGAGAAAAACAGGAAAGCGTTGGAGAGAGGAGCCTTTCGAAATTAAACCCCCTATCCTATCGATCAGTCCTTTCAGATGGGTCACAAATATTCCCCAGAGAGAATTACCCATGCCTTTGTGTGCCCATAGGATTTTGCTCATGCCTCAGGTGGAGAACACATTACACTGGGTTGTTGCTGGTTCCTTTGGCCATCTTTCTCAGAAACTTAGGTTTCTTAAGGGACCATCTCTACATGCCCATAGTTGTCTCTCTAGCACCTGGAAAAGGATCTGCACACAGTAGTTACTTAGTACACACTGGATGAATGAGCAGTCAATTACAGAAATAAAGTTGACTGTATCCAGAAGGTGGGCTCATGCCTTTACTCCCTCTACTCTCAGTGCATGGCACAATTCCTGACCAGCAAGGTCTTGGTATAACCTAGTAAGTAAGAAAGAACCAAGGCTGACATCAAATGGACTCAAGTGGGAACTCCCATATGCCACACAGGAGCTGGGGGAGCTGGGACAAATTACATCTTTTGTTCATCAGTTTTCTCACCTGTAAAATGGGGTTTGTGATGGGTCACCCAGACAAGACAGGCATTGAGCTCCTTGGCACAGTACCAGGCATGAATAAGTCCCTACTTAAATATCCGGAAATCTTACAGTAAGGCCTGTAAGATTAACTCTTCCTCTATATTTAGATTGAATGTTTATCAGTCTTTAAGGTCTGCAGTTCCATGAGAGAAAGGCTGATGGAATAATAAAAAGCTTTGTATGTCTGGCTCCTTGTCCATGAAACAGGTATGGAAGATGGAATTAGCCCCCTATCAAGGGTCTGTAATTGACACCAACAAACATGAGCTGATTCCAGTAAACTCTAGCTGTTCATTTAGCTGGCCTGACTGTTCGCGTGGTCATTGTACAGTCCCTTCACCCCCAACTCCCCAATTCCTCTCTAGGAGGTGACAAAACTAGATGCTGTCCTATCATAAATGAAACTTACAGTTTATAGGCCAGAGCCATGATCGGAGCCTCATACCCTGGAGCTATAGTTTCACAACATTCTTGTGCCTGACAGAGAAAACGTGCTCTCATTTTTCTGAATTGAGATAACTGAGGTTTGGCTTGAGTGATCTGGCCCAAGGCAGTAGAAGTTTCTGTAAGGAGACCTTCAGCTAGCAGCTGAATGATAGTTAGCAGCTACATAATCCCAGCCCAAGATCTCAGTCTACCTTAACTGAGCTCACTGTGTTCATCTTTTAACTTCTCTGAGCTTCAGTGTCTTTATTTACAAACTCTGAGTAATAGTCTTTGCTCCTCTTAACTCACGTAACTTTTATGAAGGTCAAATGATATTGTATACCTGAAACATTTTTGGAAAAGAAAAGGCAAAAATTAATTATTAAATCCTACATCGAAGTACCTCGTATTTGTTTCTTCTCTCTTTAAGAGTCTCCCTTGGAGCACTAGCGTGGCTCAGTTATTTAAGCATCTGCCTTTGGCTCCTGTCATGATCTCAGGGTCCTGGGATGGAGCCCCGTACCCGGCTTCCTGCTGAATCTGCTTCTCCCTCTCCCTCTGCCTCTCCTCCCTCCTGCTGGTGCTCACTCACTCTCATGTTCGCTCTCCCTGTCTCTCTCTCAAATAAGTAAGTTGCCTCCCTTTGCGTTGGAAGAGTCTTTTTTTCTCAAAAGGATCAAAAACTAATGAGTTCTCCCAGTATTCTAGTGTGATTATATTGACTTAACCACTGAGGAAACTGGAACTCAGAAGTCCCCTCATTTGCCCGGATTTCACATAGCAGACTACTGCGGTGACTTCTATGTCTAGAAACCAAACCTAATGCTTTTCCGTTCACACACCAACCACAGAATTAGGAGACCTTTGTGTTCTCTGTGTAGAGAATCAAAACTAGAAGCAATGGGCTTACACAGATAGGCCACCTGTTTTCCCAGGACCAAATCACTTGAAAATTCATATCAAATATATGATTTAGCAAAGGGACAAAATGTGATTTACACCTGTTACAAGTAGTATCAAGGATTTGGAGTTTCTCCTGTTTCCTTGAAGGAAGCATCTAGAAATTCGTGCTGAAATGCATCCAGCGAAACGTTTGTTTGCACTTGCCTTTTGTTACTGCAGATGACATCTGAGTCATGATTGAGGCAATGGCTGTAGTAGGTCCTGAAAAGTACTTTGTTGTCGGTCACAGACAAATAAAAGCAGCAGCAGCTGAGAGAACATGGGAGAGAATGCCAGAAGTTCCCTTGAGCAGAGGTCGTTAATCAGCATCTCACAGCCCATGCGGAATGTCTTGGTATGCTACCCACCAGCAGGCCTGTAAGCATTTTTAGCTTAAATAGAAATTCAATCTTTGTCTCTTTGAATACCGGCAGAGGCAAGCAATTAATTTATTGACTGAGCAATGGTGTGTTTTCAGCTCTGTTGTCAAAGATAATCATTTAGTCATGTTTAATGAGATACTCTGCCTTCATTAAAGTCATTAGAATTAATCAATAATTAAGTGGTTGTATTTCACAAAATTTGTACCTCGTAATAAGAGATTAAGCTAAGTCAACATTTCCCTGAGGTAAACACTTAGAAACTGAGAGAAAAACGGAGTTCCCCGCCTGCAAAGGGGATTCAATAAATAATAATTTTTCCCTGGAGTCAGAAATCACTAGTCTCCAAGAAGGACATATAATTGATCCTTTGGGATATAGGAAGAAAGTATTAGAAGTTCCAAGAATAGTTCCTTTTATTCTAAAATAATGAGAAAGAAATTAGCCCGGACACGTTAATGTATTGGCTGACGCTGGTACCCTCGCTCTGAACACATGTCGCATGATCATTTGTCACTAGGTATGCTGAGGTTTCCTACAGTACCACATGTGGACAGTGTCTGCATGCATTCATTCAACTTCACATTCAACAAATAGTCACTGAGCATCTCCTACGGGCCAGACTCCATTTTTGGTCTTTGGGACACCTCAGCATTCCTGTCTGTGTGGAAAATATATTGTAAGAAGGACAATGAGCTCTGCTAAGGGGATTATTGAGTCTTAATTAATTATGTCATGCAATTTTATACTCAACAAGTATTAAAATGGCAAATTTTACGTTATGTATATTTTACCAGAATTTTTTTTTTTAAGTTTTGGATCTGTGGTCTATTTTCTCTTAACCCATTCTCTCAGAGCCAACACTTTTAGAATGTGAAGTAGATCAGGTCTCTCTCCCCTTGAAAGCTCTTCAGGAATTTTCCATTGTACTTCACATGGAATCCAGACCCCTTTTCAGGGCTTCTGGCCCTATAGATACTGGTTCCCTGTCACTATCCTTTCCCCTCACTCACTCTGATCTGCCCATACTAGCCTTGCACTGTAAAAATGCAAAGCTCGGTCCTGCTAAAGGTCTTGACACCTCCTTTCTTCTGCCTCAACTATTCTTACCCTCAAGATGCCATACCTTTTCCCTTGCCTATTAATTAAGTACTGAAATGTCACCTTATCAGAGAGGACATCCTTGACCACAATCTAAGCTAGTACCTCCCTCTCCCTGCTCAATCATTTCTATCCTCTCAACCCACTTCTTCTTCAAGTCTTTTTGCCATTGTCTAACATTATAGCCATACCTTGGTGATATTGAAGGATCAGATCCAGACCACTGCAATAAAGTGAGTATAGCAATAAAGCTAGTCAAATTAAATTTTTGTTTTCCCCAGTGCATATGAAAGTTATGTTTATACTATACTATGGTCTGTTAATAGGTATAATATAAATATAATAAGTATAAATACAATAAGGCAATACCATGTCTAAAAAATACATACTTTAATTTAAAAACATTTTATGGCTAAGAAATGTCTGCCATCATCTGAGTTTTCAGTGAGTCATAATCTTTTGCTTGTGGAGAGTCCTGCCTCCATGTTGATGGCTGCTGATTGATCAGGGTGGTGGTTGCTAAGGGTTGGAGTGGCTGTGACGATTTCTTAAAATAAGACAACAGTGAAGTTTGCCGCCATGATGGACTCTTTTCACAAATAATTTCTCTGCAGCATGTGATGCTGTTTGATAGCCTTTTGCCCGCAGTAGAACTTTCAGAAATTGGAGTCAGTCCCTTCAAATTCTGCTGCTGCTTTATCAGCTAAGTTTACATACAGTTCTAAAATCTTTGCTGTGATTTCAACAGTTTTCATAGAGTCTTCACCAGAAGATTCCATCTCAAAAAACCTACCTTCTTTTTTCATCTATAAGAAGCATCTCCTCATCTGTTCAAGTTTTATCATGAGATGGGAGCAATTCGGCCACAACTTCAGGCTCCATTTCTAATTCTAGTTTAGTTGCTATTTCTACCACATCTGTAGTTATTTCCTTCACTGAAGTCTGGAGCCCCTCAAAGTCATCCTTGAGGGTTAGAATCAACTTCTTCTAAACTCCGGTTCATGTTGATATTTTCACCTCTTCCCATGAATCATAATGTTCATGACATCTAGAATGGTAAATCCTTTCCAGAAGGTTTTTGGTTTACTTTGCTCAGATCCATCAAAGAAATCACTATCTACAGCAGCCGTAGCCTTATAAAATGCTACTTCTTGAATAATAAGATGTGAAAGTCGTACTAACTCCTTGATCCATGGGCTACAGAATGGATGTTGTGTTAGCAGGCATGAAAACAACATTAATCTCATCATCTTCATCCGAGCTTTTGGATAACCAGGTGCGTTGTCAATGAGCCATAATATTTTTGAAAAGAATCTTATTTATTTTTTTCTGAGCATGTACCAACAGATGTCTTAAAATATTCATTAAATCATGTTGTAAACATATATGTCAACACCCAGGCTTTGCTCTTTCCTTTCTAGATCATAGGCAGAGTAGATTTAGCACCATTTTTAAAGGCCACAGGATTTTTAGAAGAGTGAATGATCATTGGCTTCAACTTAGTCACCAGCTGCATTAGCCCCTAATAAGAGAGTCAACTTGTCTTTTGAAGCCAGGCCATGACTTCGCCTCTCTAGCTATGAAAACCCTAGATAGCATCTTCTTCCAAATCTGCTTAGTGTAGCCATCTTCATTAATTAGCTTAGCTAGATAATCTAGATAACTTCCTGCATCTTCGACATCAACACTTGTTGCTTCACCTTACATTTTTATGCTGTAGAGAGAACTTATTTCCTTAAACCACATGCACCAAACTCTGCCAACTTTAAACTTTCTTTTGTAGTATCTTCATCTCTCTCTCAGCCTTCATATAATTGAAAAGAGTTAGAGCCTTTTTCTGTATTAGGCTTTGGCTTAAGGGAACGTCGTGGGTGGTTGATCTTCTATCCAGACCACTAAGGATTCTCTGTATTAGCAATAAGACTATTTCATTTTCTTATTCATGAGTTCACTGGAGAATTGCTTTTAATTTCCTTCTTAAACATTCCCTTTGCATTCACAACTGGACTATTTGGTGCTAGAGGCCTAGCTTTTGGCATATCTTGGCTTTAAACCTGTCTTCCTTCCCAACCTTAATCATCTCTAGCTTTTGACTTAAATTGAGAGATGTGTGACTCTTGTTTTCATTTGAACACTCAGAGGATCTTGTAGGGTTATGAATTGGTCTAATTTCCACATTGTTGTCTCCAAGACTAGGGAAGCCTGAGGAAAGACAGAGAGATGGGAATAGCCAGATAGTTGGAACAGTCAAAACACACATATTTATTGATGAAGTTTTCTATCTTATGGACACACAGTTCATGGTGCCCCAAAACAATTACAATACTAACACCAAAGATTACTAATCAGATCACTGTAACAAATAGAGTAATAATGAAAAACTTTTGAGATACTGCAAGAATTATCAAAACGTGACAGAGACACAAAGTGAGCAAATGTGGTTGGCAAATAGTGTCAATATAGCTGCTCAACTCAGGGTTACCACAAACCTTGAATCTTTAAAAAATGCAATATCTGCAAAACACAGCAAAGCAAAGGTGCAGTAAAATTAAGTATGCCTATATATGTTATTTATTGGATTGCCTTTTTATTACCTAAATCCCTCCCTAGAATGAGGGTAGAGATTTTCATCACTATAATACCTTCAGGACCTGAAGCAGTGCCTGACATACCATAGGCATTTAGTGAGTATTATTTGAATGAATCAGTTCTGACAGTAGATACTTTTCTGAAATGGGCTCTGTTGAAAGCCAGTCAAGTTTACATCAACTGAAGCTTATTTGAACCGGACTGGCTTGTGTGACAGATATGGAGATGCCCCACCCAGAATCCCTTCCAAAAAAGTGGTGGCACCAGCTGCTGAGAGTGATGTCAGCCCATCACTTGAAGGATTACTGTAACTGCAAGGTATCACCTGGCCCAGAGTCCAATACTTCCTGGGGTAGCCCATATCCAATGACTGGGTGGAGGGGGGGATATAGAGACACAGCCATTTCACCCCAAAACAAGCCAACTCTGAAGGGCCATCTTAGCTTCAGATCCATCTGTGGAGTTTGCAGAGGTTCTCTTTAGGCCTGCCTCACCAGGCCACTTCTCCCAAGCCCACATCTGCTGTCTTCTCTGCTATCCACAGGTGTTGATCTTAAAACATTCCCTAATGAATGGCCTGCCCACTAAAAACTCCTCTCAGCATCCACTTCCCTGGGAACCCAACCTGTAGCAGCTTGCATGTGTAAGATAAATAGGAAAGAACCACATTCCGAATTTGTCCCCCTGAGTTTAGGTGATCAGATGTAATTTGTATCAACTTTAGTGAAACCCTGAAACCAATCAGGCCCTTCACAGTAATGCTAGTGTGGCCACAGAAAGCTGTGGCAGTGGCAGCATTTTTCCCCACCCAAGAAATGTTATCCATGAACTTGGGGGGTTGGGGTTGTGTTTATTTCATGAATTTATCATATTTGTGATATTCTGTTGTTGTCTGCCCCCTACTTTGTAAGCAGAGATGAAATAAAGCAAAGGATTTATTGAGAAGTGCCAGGTACTTCCTGGTACCACTTGGGGAGAGGTGCACCAGAAAGACACCCCCACTCAGTCTGCTACAGAGTAGAGGAAAGAGGAGTGGGGCAATTTGCCAAAAAGCAAGGTCCAGGGCTTTTGCCAGTTCACAGATGAGCTTTGGGAGAATCAGGGGCTCCCTAAATCAAAGCAGGATAAATATATGCATGCTTTTTGAGGAATTCAGATCATCAAAGGGCCAATGCTATAAAGAAGGTTAAGGGGCTCTTAATCTTTGAGAACTTCTGTCTCGAAACATGTCCTATAAGATTTCCCTGTCCTGTCCTTGGTACTTGCACTAGGGATTTATCCACTACTTCCAGCCATTTGGATTTTCATCTGCCCCTTGAGTTTGTGGGTTTGTTTTGGTTTGGGGTTATTGGCTTGATGAATTTGACTATAGCAGTTTACTTCTACTGTTTTACCTATTTTCCTTGTAGAATTTTATCTTCTAGTTTATTTCCCCCTTTTTGTCTCATTTATCCTACTTTTAAAATAAGGAAAAGCTCTTACAAGGAAGGTAGTCTTCAAGCACAGCCCTGCTATGAATAAGGAATGACATTTTATTTCCTAGTTTACTCCTCAGGGGCTTTTCCGGTGCAGCAAACACAACAGCCAGGTTAGTGGCAAGTATTTGGAGTGAAATTAGATTTCCACCAAAGCCTCATTTTAAACCAAATTTTGGCCTTGATAGTATACTAACATGAAAACACATATGTATACACACAAGAAAGAATTTGTACTTTCTTCTCATACCACCATCACAGGAACAAATTATAAATGCAATCATTAAACTTATTCTTGCCCACTTCTAAAATTGGATTTAAAAGTGAACTATTTTTTCTTAAAGATGGCTAATATTTATTAGCTAATTTGAATAATTAGTCATACTAGACTGACCCTGAGTAAATCACAGTCTGTTGGTCTTCTTATCTCCTTTCCTGAATATCAAACATTTGGCATCTACTGTGTGCAGGCATGAATAAAGCACAATTACTGCCCTCAAGATGCTCATAATTAATTTTGGCACATCAGAACCTGCTTGGAGCCCTATGGCTGGCACTAATTAAATAGAAAGCAAAATGTATCTAATTGTATATGGAAGGACATGCATATATAACTTTCACCTGTAGGTCTAAGAACTTCTTTGTTTCCTCTCCATTCACTCTTAACACTCATTACACAGAAATGATCCTTTTCCTGGCATCTTCTCCATTTCAGGGTGCCCACCTCAGACAAAATCCATAGAATGGTCCTGATGTCAATTTTTATGTTTCAGGGAGCCACTCCTTACACGTTTAAACTCTGAAATGTTTTGTCATAACATTCAGTTCTATTTCTATCTTTGGGAAGCTATTTCCTGGCATACTACAAGTTCTTTTTTTCTTTTTTGAGATAACATTTGTATGTATGTATGTAATTATGTTTAATTGATTTGTTCCCTTTGGTAGTTTATCTTGTGGCTTGATCATGCTTTCTGTGCCATATACATACAATATTGATTTAAAATAGCAACTTTTGTGAGTTACAAGCCCTGTTACCTTTGATGTTTATACTGGTTGGACTTGATTAACATGGACTTGCAGTGGGCAGCAAAGGTAGGCTTTTACAAGACCAAGATTTATTTCTTATTTAAAGCTGGTCATTTTTTTGAGTTTTTAAGTTTGTATTTGTTCCTCACTCTTCAGATATGTTTACGTTTCTGAAAGGGGAGAGTTAAAGCTTGCAGATGATCTATCAAAATTTCTGGTCTCAAATCTGATAAATAGGGGTTAAGTATTATACTGATTTTGGGTAGACCTGCATGAGCTTCAGAGTCCATGAATCATCTGAATGTGTTTAATTTAGAATTTCTTTGAATACATTACCGTTGTGTGTGTTTGTGTGCACGTATGTCTGTGTATGTGTGTGTCTGACTTTAACATGGTGGGTGAGACTAAAGACTAAGAATTTTTTTTTTAGGTATGCCATTTGATGAGATTGAAAACTATTGCTTTTAAGTTACATCAAGTCTTCTGCCTCTTTTTTTAAAGATTTTATTTGTCAGAGAGTGTGCGCACATGCAGGGAGAGCAGTAAGCAGAGGGAGAAGCTGACTCCCTGCTGAGCAGGGAGCCCAATGCATAACTCAATCCTAGGACCCCGACATCATGACCTGAGACGAAGGCAGATGCTTAACCAACAGAGCCACCCAAGCGCCCCAAGTCTTCTGTCTCTTTAAGAGCAAAGGCTTAAATTACTTCAGAGGCAGTCCCTTGTTGCATTATGTGAAAAGTTGGTCTGGTGCAAAAGGCTTGGTTTCTCAGTGAGAAAGCAATTAAAGAGGCTTCCCCAATACCATGCTAGTAATTGGTATCAGAATGGAAATGGGACCCTAGGTTTCTACCTCTCAGACCAAGACATTTTCTCCTCAACCACATTACCACCCATTACTTGTCAATTTACAAAACCCCTGCCTTTGTGGTTTAACTCTCTAAGGACACCATCTTGAAATTCTTAATATTTTTATCTCCAAAGTCCAATGGAATAATGGCTAAACAAACAAAAGTCGGTTTTCTAATCCTTTTAACTAAAAGAGATTTGACATATCTTATAGACATTTATAGGTTATTCACATAAGGATAGCAAGGATGGTACTTGGGTGCATTAGTTATCAAGTACCCTTATCCCATATCAGCATTTGATTTGACCAAGGTGGTATCCTGTAAGATTTATTTGCATTGAATTTTAAATCTTAAGATGATTTCCCTTCAGTGTTTAACACATTATCATGTTAGCTACTTCATCTTGAAATAGATGAGAATCTGTGGATTACAACCTTTTGAAGACAGAAAACATCAGAAACCAAAACCTCATAATTTATTCAGAACAAAAACGGTTGAATTATTTGTCTAAGGGAGATGGATATTTGTCTTAAATACTGGCATTAGAAATAATGTAATTAAGAAGAAAGTAGTCCTGTCTGAAACCTACTGTCGTTTATATAAGAGAGATAAATAGCACATTGTGTTGAAGAAAACCAAGTCTAAAATGTAAAAATGTTGGATGTTTTTCTGCAAAGAAAGAACACACATTTTTTGAAAGGTAAGTTAAGGTGAAATAAATTTTCTTCAGTTAAGAGACTTTATGGCAGGCTAGCAAATTTGTAGGGTTTCCAAATCCATGCTGTTCTTTGTGCTGGAGTTTTGCTCATGGACCCTCAGGCCCTGCCTGGCTGGAATAAGAGTCTTTGCTTTGCTGTAGACCTTGTTAAGCAGTGTTTGGGGAAATCCCACCCTGGGACTCTGCAAAGCCTCAGGTTTTTATCTCATCCAATTTCCTACTAAGTAAGATTAATAAAGTTGCATTTAGCCTTCCTTTCAGAAAGCAAAGGACTGCAGCTCTCCAGGGCTCAGCCCAAAACAGTGTTGCCTGCACCTGCACTGATTTTTACCTGCTTTCCCTTCAGTGCTGGTGGGGTCTTCCCCATTACCTCCAAATTGAAAAGATTTGAGACAGGAAATTGTCTCTTTAGCTACTGTAGATTCATATCATCCTGCAAGCACTTATAATTTTTTTCTCCCAAATGAACGGAACAATGAACTCTTTAAATGTTATGAAGATATCAGCAAAGTTTAGGTTTCCTTTCTAGAATTTCCAGAAGGTTCTCTTGCACATAACTGTAAGTTAGCATATCCTTTTTATTTCTTCTATCAATGCCCATCCACTGTGCCTATGTGGGCTAGTGTTAGGATGACTCTGGTCAGCATCCTTGGCTTAAAAAGCGAACTCAAGCTCTCGGTATATGCAATCACACATAATTGTTTAGTCACTAACACTAACATTGCTTAGCAAGTCTTAGTGACTAACTAAAGCAAATTGTACCTTTTTGTACAAAAATTGTACCTTTTCTCTATACTGTAGAATTTTTATAGCACTCCTGCTCAAGGGCAAGTTTATTCCACCTAAGTCATTCATAGTATAGGTAATGCATGTTTATGTATGGGGATGGTGGGGCAGGTGATCACGTTCTACGTTTACGTATGTTGGACATTACCCAGTGTTTCATGCTCAAAGAAAAAGAAATCACAGGAACGTTTTCCTCTATGTTCCTCACTACTCAGAATTTACATCAATTGTCAAACAATTACAAAACTGAAGATTCATTGTGTTGAAACTGAGAATCCAGAGATAAGATGTATTCTGATGGAAAAAAGCAGCCTTCTGTGTTGTACAATCTGGCTCCATGGGGAAAACCAGCCCTAGATCCTAAGGGGAAATATGTAGAAATAGTGACTTAACAAATAAAGATTCTCGCCTGACTTCTACTTAGTATTCAGCTTAGATTAAAGAAGACTTTGTAAGGGATCTGGGTGCTTCAGTTTGTTAGCAACTACGTTCCACTCAGGTTATGATCCTGAAATCCTGGGATCAAGTCCCACACCGGGCTCCCTGCTCAGTGGGGAGTCAGCTTCTCCCTCTGACCCTCCCCCTTCTCGTGCTCTCTCTCATTCTCTCTCAAGTAAATAAATAAAATCTAAAAAAAAAAAAAGGAGACTTTGTAAATTAGTCAACAAATATTTATGAAGCATTTACAAGAAAATACATTGCACGTGATACAGTCAGCTGGAAGCCTGATGCCGAGGAATGCATGTATTTGTCCAGGGGGTCCAAAAATGACCCTGGAATTTTATCTTAAAGAACTCCAGAATTCCTTGGCCAGCTACATGGTCCAGTGTGACTAAAATATTGCAGAGATTTTCTCTAAACCTTAGTTCTAACTCCTTCCTGGGAGTCTAAAAGCAGCATGGTACCTCATCTTTAACCCTTGTAAATGTTCTGGGTTCCAGAATTGGTGCTCAATAGGGAAGCCCAGTAGTGAGGTAAGCAAAGATGACCTTCAAAGTTGTCCCCTTGTCCATTCACCAGCATCCTTGCAGCCCTGTCCAACCTCTTCCTACTTTACAGTCCATCCCTCTCCTGGGAGAACTAAATAAAACTCTCAATGAAGAACTAATAATCTGTGCTAGTATGTCTGTTTTAATTGTGACGTCTACAGAAAGAGTTGGTAGTATTTCTGGAAGTATAAAGAATTCTGTGTTCAGATTCAAATCCTAAAGTTTGCATTTGAATGATCTTAGGCAAGATACCCAAACTGACTGATTCTTACTTTCTCTAAAATGAATATATCAGTCTCCCTCAAAGAAGACAATTTGTGCAAGAGTGTTTTTTATTCAAGTATAATTAACACAGCATTAAATTAGTTTGAGGTATACTCTATAATGATTCAACAATTCTATACATGACTCAGTGCTCATCATGGGTTTGTACTCTTACTCCCCTTTGTCTGTTTCACCTGTCACCCCACTCCCCCTCCTCTGGCAACCACCAGTTCTCTGTATTTAAGAGCCTGCTCTTTTCGTCTTTTTTTTTCTTTGGTTTGTTTCTTAAATTCCACACATGAGTGAAATCCTATGGTATTTATCCTTCTCTAACTGACTCATTTCACTATGCATTATTCCCTCTAGATCTATCCATTTTTTTGCAGATAGCAAGATTTCATTCCTTTCTGTGGTTGAGTAATATTGCATTGTATATACACATCACAACTTTTATCCATTCAACTATCAGTGGATAGTTGGGTTGCTTTCATATCTTGTTCTGTGAAAAATGTTGTTGGTATTTTGATAGGAATTGCATTAAATCTTTAGATTACTTTGGATAATATGAACATATTAACAATATTTTCCCAAAATCCATGAGCATGGACTATCCTTCCATTTGTGTCATCTTCAGTCTCTTTCATCAGTGTCCTACAGTTTTCATAGTATAGGTCTTTCACCTCCTTGGTTAAGTTTATATCTAGGTATCTTATTATTTTTAGTGCAGTAGTAAATGGGATTATTTTCTTAATTTCTCTTTATCCTACTTCATTATTAGTGTATGGAAATGCAACAGATTTCTGCATTTTAGTTTTGAATCCTGTGACTTTACTGAATTCCTTTGTCATTTCTAGTAGTTTTTTTGGTAGAATCTCCAGAGTTTTCTATATATAGTATCATTTTGTCAGCAAATAGTGAAAATTTTACTTCTTCCTTACTAATTTGGATGCCTTTTATTTCTTTTTCTTGTCTGATTACTGGTTCTTGTAAGTACTATGTTGAATAAAAGTGTAAGTAGACATTCTTGCTTTGTTCCTGGTCTTAGGAGAAAAGCTCTCTGTTTTTCACCATTGAGAAAAATATTAGCTATGGGTTTTTCATATATGGTCCTTACTATGTTGAAGTATGTTCCCTCTAAACCTACTTTGTTGAGGGCTTTTATCATGAATGGATTTTGTACTTTGTCAAATGCTTTTTATGCATTTTTTGAGATTATATGGTTTTTATTCTTTCTCTTGATGTGATGTATCATATTGATTCATGAGTTTTAAACCACCATACCATCCCTGGAAAAAATCCCATTTGATCGTGGTGAATGAATATTTTGATGTATTGTTGCATTCCATTTACTAACATTTTATTGGGGATTTTTACGCCTATATTCATCAGAGAATTTGGCCAGTACTTTTTGTTTTTGTAGCGCTCTTATCTGGTCTTGGTATCAAGGTTACACTGGCTTCAGAATGGATTTGGAAGTATTCCTCCTCTTCTATTTTTTGAAATAGTTTGACAAGAATAAGTACTAACTCTTTTAAGTGTTTTTGGTAGAATTCATCTTTAAGCCATCTGGACTTTTTGTTACTGGTCCTGAACTTCTGTTTGTTGGAAATTTTTTGATAACTGATTCAGTATTACTGTTAGTAATTGGTCTGTTCAAATATTCTGTTTATTCCTGATTTAGTTTTGGGAGGGTATATGTTTTTAGGAATCTATCCATTTCTTCTAAGTTGATCAATGTTGGCATATAATTTTTCATAGTATTATAATCCTTTGTATTTCTGTCATGTTGGTTTTATCTCTCCCTCCCTGATTTTACTTAACTTCTGTGGTGTGTGTGTGTGTGTGTGTGTGTGTGTGAGAGAGAGTATGGCTAAAGGTTTATCAATTTTGTTGATCCTTTCAAAGAATCAGCTCCTGATTTCATTGATATGTCCAATTGTTTTTTAGTTTCTATTTATTTCTGCTCTGGTCTTTATTATTTCCTTCCTTCTACTGGTTTGAGATGTTTTATTATTAGGCAAAAACATGTAAAGAATCTTTTATAGAGAATAAAAATAAAATTCAGAGTACACATGTCTCAGTAAAGGAATGTGCAAAGTGCACAAGTGAAATGAGTGACTAGTAAATACTGGTTAGTAAAATAAAGTATCAGGAAGTGTTCCAAAGAGGAGTAAACAAACACTAAGTGGCCAGATGGAGAAGTGCACTTGGGTATTTCCGGCAGGGGCAACAGCATGACAATTATGACTAAGCCTGCATATAGTTCAGTTTTGCTGAAAAGAAGGGAGAGGGAATGGAGACAGTTGGGGAGATAGAGTAGCCAGGCCTCAGTAGAACAAGGAGCCTTCTACTCCACAGGAGATGGACATTTTGGAAGGTGATTACTGATGGCAGATAGTAGTCAGGGGATCAAGATGCTAAACATCCCTCTGTGTAAGGCACAGTGACATACAATAAATAATTATTCTACCCAAAATGCCAATAGTACCCATGTTGAAAACTGCGTGAGAAAATGAGGGACTAATGTTTATAATAATTTTGGTAATGATGATGATGATGACTATAATGGTGATAACAGCCATAACAATATAATTTCTGCATCTGAGACCCTCTGCAAAGCACTAGATAGGCATGGTTACATTTACCCTCAAAAAATCCTGATGAGAGACCTTCTATTTTATTCTCATTTCACAGATGATGAAACCTATAGCTCAAAATAACGTGCCTCAAATCACAAAGCAAGTAAGTGGTAAAGCAAAGAGTAGGACCTCATTTTACCTGCTTCCAGAAATTACTCTCTTAAGCTGTATGCTGTATATCTTTTTGTAGATTTTCAATTCTGGATGCACACAGTAAACAATATTACAATGCCTAGTTGTTCTCCAGTCTGATTAAATCAGCCTTGGGACTGGATCTCAGGCATCAGTATTTCAAAGCTTCCTAGCTGACTGAAATAGCAACCAGCTTTGAGAACCACTGCCCTTCTCAAAGTTCAATCAGAGACCAAAATTAAAGAGATTTAAACAATAAAGAGAGGTTCTCATGTTAGTGCTTTAGAAAGAGTAAAGCCTCAGCCTGGCTGGAATGAGGAAAATAAATTTGAGGGAAACATTTACTAAAGGTAGGAAGGCCTACATACAACAAGGCACTCATAAAAGTTTTACTAGGAGATGCTAAGGGTTGTGGTGAAGATCACAATAAAAACAATGGGCAATCTTTATGAGGTAAAGTCAACAGGATTTGGTGATGAATGGAATTTGTATGAGGTATTAGGAAGAAAGAAGTACACATGGTTCCCAAGTTTCTCATCCTTGCTCATTGTCCATGAATTTTTCCCAAGTTTACTTAGTGCTAATGGAGCCTTCAACAGCCAACATGCATACAGACTAGAGGAACAGCTTTCATCCTGTGTTTGGAGGCAGGGACACATTTGGTCAAGGGGAAATTCAGAGGAAGCCATAGAAGAAAATGAAGACTTCTGTGCCTGTGTAGCCTCCAGGAGGAGGTGCTTGACAAATAGTTGAAAAAAATAATCTGAGCTTAAGTTAAAAGTCTAATCTGAAAGTAGACATTAGCAAGTAGTCACCGATCTTTTTTTGGGGGGGAGGAGAGGGTATTATTTATTTACTTATTTACTTATTTATTTTTATTGTGTTGTTTGTCACTATAAAATACATGATTAGTTTTTGATGCAGTGTTCCAAGACTGATCTTGATAATACTTTGTTAAAATGCCTTATGTTTGTATGAACAGGTGGTTGAACATTTCAAAACTTTTCCAATCCCAGCAACCTGATCAGTCTAGACTTAAAAAAAAATTTTTTATTTCAACTTCCATTTCTTTTTGTCCTGTTACAAGTCCCCTTTAGAAGGGCACATCTAAATATATATACTATAATCCATTAAAAACTTCCACTTATGGATTATATTTCTAGACTTTGTTCAATAAACCACAGCCTGTACAATCCCTTATGTTTAGATGGCACTCTTCAGTTTGCAAACCCATGCCTATATATCAAGTCACCTGATTCTTACAATACCTCTTCCAAATGAGGAAATCCAGGCTCAAATTGTGAAATGACTTGACAAACTGACCCAATTAGTAAGTGGAAAATCTAGAACTCAAGTTCACTTCTGGCTCCCAAGGCAGCACTCTTCACCAGATGGGTTTCAGCACATCCTATCTTATCACCACCACACCAGACACTCAGAATCAAACCCCATGGACTCAGATTGCTTTGATATTCTGGAATACTGGTGGAAACTTGACCTAAATTGTAGGGTATTAGGGGAAAAAAGAAATTTCCAAGAATTTAGTTAAATGTTCAGTATTAGAGTAGACAGATCTACTGGTTCAAGGCCCAAAGAAGACCACATGGCATTAAGAAATTCTTTCATCCCATCATGATTTAATTTGCACATTTTGATCAATATTTTATCTCATGTATATGAGAAAAGCAATAGCTACGGCTGTCCTGTTAACTGCCAACCATAATCATTATCATTCATTTGTTCTCCCTCTTTGCTAAAGGTCAATCAGAGAATGTGGTATCTATGATCAGTCTAAAATTATTAAAGACCTAGAGACCTGCTGCTGTGATCTCTAAACTGAAAAGCTCCCACTTGTTCTCCAGGAACAAAGAAAAGATGAGTCAATTGATGCTGTGTATAGCTTCAATTGTTTTTGTGGAGAACAATTTGTTATTATCTGTCTTAGGTAGCTGTCATCTGCCCGTGGATTTGACAAATAGAGTATGTGAAAGTGTGGGCATCAGTGAATTAGCCAGTGATTCAGACCTATTGGAAGGTCACATCTCATTTTTCATGCCTACCTGAAAATCTCCATTGTTAACAGTGTAGCATCTCCCAAACACAACCTTGTAGCCCTTAACACAAATTACACTTTTAATCAGTAATTTAATACTAAATTTAATAACAAAACAAATACATTCAAAACCTAGTTTCTTACCATTTTAAGTTCTTTACAAACCTTATTATGTTACAAATCTGGCAAAGTTTAAAAATAATTTTCAGAAGTTTTTAATTGACCAGTCCCAATTACAAACCAATGGAATTAGATGCTTTAGATATTTTAACCTGCATTTACAAATTTAACATATTTGATGACTTTACAACAATTTCTCTCGGATCCTGGGAGCCACACCCAAAGCAAAGAAACCTGAGAAATAGTCTCTACTTACGTGACTGTGTGTCCAATGCTACAGGAGTATATTTTTAAAAGGGAAGAAGGGAAGACTGAGCAGTAAGGGTAAATTAGCAGTCTTCGGCCAATCTTTGTTGTCTCTGGTGAGCCAGGCTAATAGCTGATCCTCACAACCTTATAATTCCCAGCAGTCCTTTGGGACATCTCCTATAATTACTGTGGGTGCCTCAAGCACCTGTGCACTTGGGAATAGCCCTGGCCTCAGTACAGTTTGCTAAGTGATTGCATCTTGCAGGATGAATTATTACGTAGAGATTGAACCTCTGTGAAAGTACTGCTAAGGGATACTATTCCACCAGATATATTTGCTCTGTATAGTGAACTATGTTCTTAGTAATTTTCTTCGAAGGTATCTCTGTATAGGATTTTGAATTTCAGGGAGTTTCAAACTTGTCCCTCTGTGATCCCCTGTGTTCAGAACCGTGGTTTGTGGGAGGTAAGGAGAAGAAAATCAGAAAATCAATGTGAGGGGTGGCCTGGGTGGCCCAGCAGGTTAAGCAACTGACTCTTGATTTTGGCTCAGGTCATGATTTCAGGGTCCTGAGAGCAAGCCCCAGCACTCCCTGGGTGTCCCACTCGGTGGGGAGTCTGCCTGAGACTCTTTTCCTTTGCACTTCCCCGCTCCATCCCTGCCACAGGCATGCAACTTTTCTCTCATAAATAAATAAATCTAAGAAAGAAAGAAAGGGAGAGAAAGGAAGGAAGAAGGAAAAAAAAGAAAGGAAGAAGGAAAGAAAGAAAAGGTCTATTTCTGCCTGCTAGACTCTGGCTATGGAAGAAATGTTTACATAGAGCATACCTGAATTAGGTTTGTAGCTATATACGACCAATCACATTTGAGCCAAAATAATCAGCATATTTTCTTAAAGGTCTTTGATATTTTCTAGAAGATCACATTTCCAAACTACCATTTAGTTGGGGGATTTTTTTTTTCTCATGATCTTTGCTTGGCATTTGAAAAGTTATTTCTATTTGGTAGCTAATAAATCTTCAGTCTTTCCTATACCAATAACCTGAGCTCAAATATGGAAAAGAAAAGGAAGGATGGGGGCACCTGGGTGGCTCAGTGGGTTAAAGCCTCTGCCTTTGGCTCAGGTCATGATCCCAGGGTCCTGGGATTAAGGGAGGCAGGGAGCCTGCTTCCGTTCCCCTCTCTCTGCCTGCTTGTGATTTCTGTCAAATAAATAAATAAATAAATAAATAAAATCTTAAAAAAAAAAAAGAAAAGAAAAGGAAGGATGATTGAGAAAAGCAAGTAGGAATAATGTGAGGGTAAAAAAATAGAACACCATTTCCTCTACTTTATTACAAATAAGTCTTTATTTTCAAAATACAGATCATTTCATACTGTTTTCCATTATCCCTACACATTCCTGAATCTATTTAGTGTATGAAACGTTATTATATTTTAAAGAGTCTGTCAGCACCAAACTACATATTTTGTATTAGATTCTCAGAGGTTTTATTACTGTTTAGAATTCTAAATGTCATAATAATTAAAATTTTCAACCCTCTCTATTTAAAAATCACTGTTTCTACATTGAGCTAGAGATAGGAAGCCATTACTTTTTATGTCTTAGTTTTCTAAGAGTCCAGCATGAGCATTTGCATTTCAGATTTGCGTTTCCTGAGCCCCTTTACCTACTTTGAGGAGTTTGAGATCTAGTCAGGGTTAAGAAAGAGATGGATTCAGCTCTTACCTTCAGTGGGTCTCAGGAGGTCTGCAAATTGCTAGTGAGGTATGTCTGCATGAACATATTTCAGTTTTTTGAGGAGAGGCTCCAAAAGTTTTCATTAGATTCTCAAAGGTATCTGTGACCCCAGATACGTTAAAATTGTGGTCTCCATTCCTTCTCTGAATTCCTGAGTGCATCTCTGCACCTCCAAAGAACGGAGTAGTTCCTTTGCTCCACACCTTTCTCTACCTGTTGGAAGCGTGATGGGAAGCTGGAAGAAAGGCTATGATAGAGGAGAGTTGGCTATGGACAGAAAGGCTATGGACAGATGGCTACATAGTGGTCAAAGCAGGAAGAACCATCCCACCTCAGAGGCACCTGCCATTCTGATCCAGCCTGCGCCTCCATGACATTTCTCCACTCAGCATTTCAGTTTCTCTATCTGTGATGTATATGTTTCCAGCAGGAATATACTACATGGCCCTTTTCATCAAGACCTGTAATTTCTTTTTTTTTTTTTTTAATATTAAAGTTGACACATGTGGGGCATCAGGGTGGCTCTGGTGGTTAATCTTCTGACTCTCGGTTTTGGCACAGGTCCTGATCTCAGGGTCCTGGGATCAAACCCTGCATCAGGCTCTGCACTCAGCGGGGAGTCTGCTTCAGGATTCTCTCTCTCTCTCTCCCTCTGCCCCTCTCTAAAAACAAATAAATAAATCATTTTGTTAAATTATGATTTAAAGTTGACACAAATGTTACATTACTTTCAGGTGTGCAGGATAGTGATTTGACAAGTCTTTATGTTCTGCTGTGCTCACCGCAAGTGTAGCTACCATCTGTCACCATCCAACATTGTTACAGTCCCTGAGACTTAATCATTCTGTAACTGGAAATCTGTATCTCCCCCTCCCCTTCACCCATTTTGCCTATCTCTCCGCCTCCTCTGGCAGCCATCAGTTTGTTCTCTGTATTTAAGAACTATATTTTAGATAATGACTTACACACGAGAGTATACTAAGAGTAAACAGAGTATACTCTGTTTCCTGAGGGCAGGAGCTATCTTTCCTCATTTTGGGTCCCCCACTGCCTTGTAGTAAGCTTCACATCTAGTAAGTATCTCATAAAATTTATTGAGTTAAGCATAAGAATTAGATATGAATTACATTGTGTGTTTATCAGGTCACTTGGGATTTATATAAAATCCTATTTCTCTGATTTATAAAACAAATGAAATTTCCCTTGGGCTTCAAGCACTGCATGGTAACAAATTCAAATAAATGCCACGATCATACCAGGGCATTCTTTTCACCTAACACAAGAATTAACTGTATACATGCTAGAATTCCTACCTTTAATTCTTCTATAAACTTAGATATGTGGACATGTCCACAAATAGAATAATAGGAAAATAGCCTTAGATCTGTTGAGATTTAACTTAAGTAAAATTTATATTTTATTACTGGTCATGGTTGATGTTTAACACAGTACATCCACCTAATGTTACATATTTAATTGACTTTTGTTCTTGTAGCTTTTTTCCTGAAAGTGCAAAGACTCAAACTAAATTAAATCTTCTAATCCTGAGTAATTGATAAGAAACACAGAAACAGAAGGAAATTAAAAGGGAAGGAAATACATAGAGTCCAAATGCTTTATCTTATGTTACCAAAACTATCTGCTGAGCACCTAAGGCAGGCTCTGTGCCAGGCAGAAGAACAACAACAACGAGTAAGACAAGGATCATGCCCTCAAACACTGGGTACACAAATAACTAAAAAGTCAAACTCATAAAAACGGAGTATAATGATGGTTGCCAGGAGCTACAGGGTCAGGGGAAGTGGGGAGAGGTTGGTCAAATGGTACAGACTTCTGTTATGAGATGAATATATTCTGGGCATCTATCTTGCACATGGTGACTATAGGTAGCAATAGGTATTTCTGTGTTTGCAAACTGCTATGGGAATAGAGCTTTAATGTTCTCACTCTAACAATAACAACAAGATGATAATTATGTGAGATGAATAAATGTACTAACTAATATTGTGGTAAACATTTTGCAATGTATTTGTGTATCAAGACATTATATCACCCACCTTAAATTTATATATGTTATATGTCAGTTATATCTCTGTAAAGCTGGGAACAAAAATAGGATTTATTCAACTCACCCTCAACCTCAGCGTGTTAGTTAATTCTGTCCTAAATAACTCATATTTGCTATCAACTCTGTCCCACTTGTCAAACACACACAAACCTTGAAATTCAAACTCCTAACTTTGCCTTCTAAATATTTGTGGCCTAAGATTCAATTTCATGGCAAACTGCTAATGAGAATCATCTTCACTTCCCACCCAACCCATTCACCCCACTCCCCCCATCTCCTTCCTGAACACTGTCTGGGAATTCCTCTTGAATTTGTAAGACAGCCAAGGAAGGTTTCTGTCCTCTGCCCAGGCAACAGACAGGAGACATTTTAAATGTTTAATGGGTTAAAGTCTTAGGAAGAAGAGATTAAAAATTTGTTTTAAAATGCATATGCAGTTTGTATACCTATTTAAAATTAATGCAAATGTCACATTGTTATAAAAGGGAAATATAACTATCCAGTAGGGGAAGAGTTAAATAAATACTGATACTTGCATGTGTTAAAATGCTATGCAGTTGTTAAACATTACTTAGAAAAACACTTAATGATGTGGTAAAATATACAGTGCATGATAAATTAAGTGAAAGGAACAAATCCCAAAATAGGATATGCAGCATAATTGCATTACTTTTTAAAGAATGTATACAAAAAAGTTTAAAATATAAACATCAAGATATTGTGTGATGGGAGTATGGATGATCTTTATTCCCTGGGTACTTTTCTGTATTTTCAAGCATAAATAAGTGTTGCTTGTAATTATAAAGGTCAAAATTGCTTCTGAAATGGGGGGAAAGATTTTTTTTTTTTTTATCTATAGCCTACTCAAATACCAATAATCAAAAAAAAAAAATCATGGCTTTTAAATTTCACATTTGACTCAAGAAAAAAAGGCGTGGCTGTTGACTGAGGTAGAAGGAGTAGAATTACAAAATAATTTTTCCTCTTTAGGCAAAATCCATCACCCTGCAGAGAATTCTCTATTTATCCCCTGGTATGTCCCCTTTCCCTGACTCCCTACCTATAAGGAGAAGAGGGTTGGCAGTCCCTGCCCCTTAAGAACTCACTAACATTGTTGGCCCTTCCATCCCCAAGAGCCCATTTCCAACTATGCCTTCCCCATCTCACAGGGAACAGTCTTTTTTTAGTTCAGAAACAAAGATATGTATCTTCGGGGGAATAAATACAAAATATACACAGATGCCTCGCAGTTCCATGTGCCTCTTAGAGGTAAACAACTTATTATGCAAGGTGCAAACCTCGCATATACTGGGGAGTGCTTTAATTCCACCTTCCTACTTTACTGAGAGCTAACTTGTCCTCTTAGCTTTCATTGCCTTTCTGTAAACTGAAATATCTACCTAAAGACTCATCCCGTATGTGACAGAATACATATGCCCTTGTTACCCATTGGTCCTGATCTAAAGATCTCGAAGACCTGTCCCAAAGCAAAATTTGACAAAAGGCTATGTCACTTATCAAATAATTTCAGCAGAAAGGGCCTGCCTTCCCAATAGGGCACTTTGGACTATGCATATGCCTATACCCATTGCCAGGTACAGAAGTTCTCCTTTGGGAGTTAAGTTTTCTTATATTAGGATGATTTTTTTTTCTTGATTTTCTTCAACTACCTCCTTCTCTTCCTTTCCTCCTTCTAGGCACTTAGCCAATAATCAATTTCTGTAATTTTCCTAAGAGCTAGCTGTTAAGGACAGACACTTCCCATAAAATATTACTTCATATATTATCTGCTCTGGGCACAAAATACTCCTCAGATACTCCTTAGAACCACAAAACTGTCTTCAGATCTAATAGAGGTAGATTCATAATGGTGGAATTCTAGATGCTATGAAAGTTGATATGGAAGGTGTGTATTTTGACCAAGAGGTTCTCTTATACTCCCTCAAAGCATTCCTCTCTGGAAGCTTCTGGATCTGCCAATAAGCAAGAGTTCTGCTCCAGACTTGGAACCAGAAGTTCCTCGAGCTCTTTTTCCAGGGGTAGGAGTAAGTTTGAGTTGACCCAGCTCTTCTCTTGGTGGGCCAGCTTGTAATCAATCACGGTCATCTGTAAGACCACAAGTATGCACCTAATCCCATCTCCTTGAGGGAGTCTGGATGCTCCTGGATGTAGTTTGAAAGCTGCATTTTCCAAAGAAACTCCAACATTGTCTATTCTCTTGAGAAGTATCATTCTCCCATAACTTTGACTTAATCACAATGTAAACCCTATCTTTGGCCAAAAGTTGAGACACTTCAATCAATCCTGGTGCTGCCACGTTCTTTGTTAAACTGTCCCATCACAGACGTTGCAGGGCACCCAACGTAAGATCAACCAAACACTAGGATGTGAAGTACCTCTGTTAAGGAAAAAGTTCAGATTAGTATTTTTTTCATTTATTCATTAAACATTCACTGACAAGAGAGTAAGACTCATCCATGAGCCTCTCCTTTAACCTATGGGATTAGTCTTTCTTCTGACTGCCAAAATCTTTCAGAATGCCTAACATTCCCACATAGATACTTCTTTAAGTTTTCCATGTTGTAGTCCATTTTGCATCTAAATATCTCTTGCTTCTCAGCCACTTACATCTGAAAGCCCACACGGAATATCATCAAATGTGGCTAAAGGTGTTTATTCCTCAGGGAAATCATCTTGCAGGATTAGGCTTTTATGAAAATAACAAGAACATGAAAAACTTCTTGGCTCTGGGTAGCTAATTAGTAGCCCAGAGTCTTAGTTCTCAGGTAACATTCCAGGATACTAAATTATTCATGGATAACTTCCCCAGATCCAAGGGCTGAGCACAAGCCCCAGATGACTCCAGGAAAGCCTGCAAACTGTTCACTATGCATTTGGCTTAATTAACTGAGAAAATGCATTCTACATTTGCTCAGAAAAGCTATTTTGTGAGGCAGAATTTCAATAAGTAATATGATTCATGGCCCCCACCAGCGGATCTGTCATCTGCCACATTCCCACAATCCACTCCCCCTCCCCTACCAAGCGCAGAGGGGGCAGGCCGTTCATGCCAGGAGCAAACTGGATGTGGAAGAACAAAATGAAAAGTAAATAAATAACCTGCAGTTTATGCACCTTCACAAATAGAAATGAAGCACCTGTGAAGCGGGGACCAAAATAAGTACAGTGTTGGAGTTACACCACAGAAGGCACCCAGCCTGAGGAAAATCCACCAAGGCAGCAGACCACTGCGGTGCTGACTCCTCCCACCCCAGGCCCTTCCAGATGAGCCTCAGAGTTAGCAAGGAAGAACCATGGTTTTTCACAGAGAAGGTTATCCAGTCCTGTAGGTTTGAATAGTCTTCCTGAATGTTTTCTCATTACAGCAGTCATGTCCATGGCCTCTGTTTCATTTCCCCCCGATAGGGTTTACTACAACTCCATTCTGACCCTGACTACCCAGAGGTGCACACCACAGGTTGAAGGTCACTGTTCCCCATAAGACCGCTCTTACTTCAGATGCCAGCATCATGTTTTAGGTGACCCCAGGCCCCCTGCACTTTTGACTGGCTTGGATACAAAGTTCAGGGTTCCCCCTCAGTTTTGACAAATTTGCTAGAGTCCTCTGAAAACTTGGGGAAACACAATACTTTAAATCGCAGTTTTATTAAAAAGGATACACATAAGGCAAGTTCTGGAATAGTATTGGATGCAGAGCTTCCGTGCCCTTTCCCCATGGATTCAGGGTGTGTCACCCTCCTGGGACATCAGTATGTTCACCAACCAGGAAGTGCCACTAGGCTCTGGTGTCCAGAGTTCTTATTGGGACTTTCATTAGTTTTCATTATGTAGGGATACTTGATTAAATCATTGACCACGTGATTAAAACTCAGTCCCCCGCCATTCTCCCCTCTTTGGATGTTGGACTAGCCCAAAGTTTGAACTGTAATTGTGTGGTTGGTCTTTCTGGTGACCAGCCTCAGTCCTGAAGCTATCTAGAGGTGGACCATGAGTCACATGGTTAGAGAGCCTATCATTTAAGAAATCCCAAGGGTTTTTGAAGCTCTTTGCCAGGAGTCGGAGATAAAGAACAGATATAATATTGATTTGCCACAGCCTCCATTGTTATCTATATGATAATGATTTCTGAATTCCTATCATCTTTGATTCCCGGACCTGAATATCTAGCTCCCTTTTGGGCATCTCCTTGGCTATCTCACAGTCCCTTCAAATTTCAGTATGGATCAAACTAAATGGATTTTCCTCTAACACCGTGTATCAATCAGGGTTCAATCAGAGACACAGAACCACTAGACGTGACAGATAATAAGGTATTTATGATAGCGACCCCAGTTGATGCAGTTGTGGGAACTGGTTAAGCCATCTGTGTGAAGCTGTTGTTTTTGCACTGAGACTGCAGCAGAAAGGAAAGATGGATGTGAAGGAGGGGAGGGCAAGGGAAACTGAAATACCCAAAGATAAACTGGAACCCACCAAGAATAAATTGAACCCACACTGGTCTCTCATTGCTTCCAAGACTCCAGCTTGCACAGTGCAAGTGTCCTATAGTAGAAACTGGCACCCTGCATCATGGAGCGACCCTCGCACCTCATCCAGGAGTCAGGCGAAAGCATGATCCAGCAGGAAGTGGAGTTGAGGCAAGCATGGCGGCTGCACCCATGCTAACAAGGGATACCTGTGGGTATGTCACAACATTAGTGAGCCGAAATGGCCACTGGTGCTCCCACATCGATCTTCCAGCATTAAAAGAATGGCCGCTGCTTCACATCTGCTTTCCAAATCTCAAGCAGAGTAGCTCTTGGGGTCTCAAATTTAGAACTCCAGGAAGTAGAGTCTGACAAATGTAATTCCAACTAAGCTAAACTGATTCAATGCAAACAGCATACAAACCCAAGAAAAACAATTCCCGCTGCTGTTCTCCCGTGTCTTATCAACTGGCTTCCCCCTCTCCTGTAGACTTTCATTGAAGAGTCATCCTCAACTCCTCACTCACCCACATAATCTACATCCAATCAGTCACGCATTCTTTCTAGTTACCTAAATGTTGCCTCCCTTGTTCCCCACTATCACTCAGGGTTTAATTTCTGCAACAGTCTCTTAGCTGGATTCTCCATTCCATGTGCAGAAGAGATAATCTAAAATCAATTCCAAAGCTTGTAAGGGTCTTCACAATCTGGCTATTGCTTACATTTCTGGCTCCCCTGCGCCTGCACACTGGGCAGATTTTAATTCCTCCCTTGCTCCATGCTCTGCTCTCAGGTCCTTGAAACGTGCTTTTCCTCTGACTCCTGGCCTGGCTGATAATTCCAGCTCTTCTCTGTCAGTGATCAATAAGATGAAATTATAAAGCATTTGCCAGTGAAAAGACCAAAATGTCCTCTTCTTCACGTTCAGAAGAGAACACATTTGGCCACACACAATTCACTATATGCACGTGCACACATACACACACACACACACCCCTTCTAAGGCAGGGACTCTCTCTTACTTAAAGATCCTAGATCCTCACTTTCTGTGGCAACAGAAGTAATGGGTCGGTTGACAGGAGAGAAAAAAGCCAAAGACAATAAATTGCTCTCCTTTAAAAGCCTAAACTGGAAAAAGTGGATGAAAGCTGGGAAAACAAGGTGGGGTGTTTGGGGAATAATTTGGGGTTGCAAAGGGTAGAGGCAGAAAAAAACAGAGAAGAGATTTTTAAGAAATGTTGCTTTCTAAGCGGTAATACAACATAGTGGTTAAGGGTCATAGTATTTGGGTTTATATCCAAATTCCATTACTTACTAGCTATGTGATCTTTGATGATTATTTAATCTCCCTGTGGCTCAGTATCCTTATTTATAAAACAGGGTCATTAATCATTTCTACCTTAGAATGTTATATATCATACATAGTATGTGCTTAGTAAAACTTACTCATATGACCTGTAGAAAATCCTTCTTTGGCATTTTGTCAATAAGCTGCATTAAAACTTTAATTTTCAGTGATTTGTAGAAGCCAAGCTGATGTTTCTGCAAATGTGGTACCACTGCAAGATGGAGTCATGGTGTAAGCCTTTCGATTGCATCTCAAAGATGACCTGAGCCAGGTCTCCCACCATTATAGAATCTCACTCCCTCCTCCAATGTCTTGGAAAGACTCACCTCATGTGGCATTTCCTGGTTTGGTATCTGATCCTCACTAGAACAGACACTCCATGAGGGCAAGAACCATGTCTCACTCACTTATCAGTGTATCCCTAGTGGATAGGAGAGTGCCTAGAACCTAGTAGGTGCTCAGTATATATTTATTGAATGGAAGGAAGGAGGGAAGGAAGGAAGGAAGCAAGCAAGCCAGCCAGCCAAAAGTAGGACAAGAAATATGAAGCATTGGCGGGTACTATCCCCCAAGAATGGAAAGTAAATCTTGTCTAAAGTGATTGAACACTGTGAACACTGGATCTGTGAGAAAATTGTGGTGTATACCCAAGTTTTGCCAGTTTTATGGGCAAGCCATTCACTTAGATTCTCTGAGCCTGTGTCTTCAGTTGTTAACTCACTAAAATGGAGATAATTATACTGAGATTATGTGGTGGTGAAGAGGACTAAAGAACATACGTGAAAACCTCTGACTCTGCACAGATAATACATGTTTATTCATTGAGTCTAGAAGGAGATCTGACAATGTCATGCCATGTCTTGATGTCGTCTAGGAGCCAATGGAGGAACTAGGTGCGGGGGACATTAGAAGCCCATCGACAATGCCACACTGCAGTTTATGGCTATTCCCTTGATCCTTCAAGAATTGGCCAACCTCTGATACTTTGACAAGTACCAAACATGTAATACTTATTAGTAAGTAGAAGTTCTTCAGCTCTGAAAATTATCTTTAGATATTTTCTTTCCATGTCATCATATGATAGTGAGCAAAGAAAACAATCAGCACAGTTTTACCATAGCTAAAGTCCAAACCCGGAAAAGGATAATAAAAAATTCATAATTGTAAGTTAAATAAAAAATTAATTAGTTGAAGAGAATCCTAGGATTTGGTTATGACATTAACTGTGTGAAAATGTTGACTTAAGAGGACCCTCTGATAAATTTAAGACATGAAACTTAAGTATTTGGGAATATTTATAATTTGCAAGGCACTATTCACAGTTACTGATTTAAGGGACATTATCATCGGCTGGCAGGCACTACGGTTAGTACCAAACCAGAAATGATAAATTTCTTGTGATTATAGCCGACAATATATGTTTAACATACTCTTAATTATATCACAGGACTATAGCCCTTGGGATGTTGTAACGGAAATTTTGTGAGGTCTTTTCATTTTCAGTGACTTCTACATGTGCTGTTTTATTTTTTAAATCAAGAAAGGCCATAGTTTTCTCTTCCCTCTGGCTATCTTACCCTGGGTTCCCTTTTATCATTGGTATTTTCCCGGAATACATACTTAATAACTTTCTCAACGCAGACTTAGAACTACATAATTTGGTTTTTTCCTAATATTGCCCCTAAAGCAACCAAAATTATCAGCAATGAAGTGTTAGTCACAGCTCAATTAGTGTGTTGGGTGTTACTACACACAGTCTGTCAAAATAAAGTCTCTAACAACCATTGACGAGGAATATCAATCGACAGGCTAATACATACACTTTGGCAAATTGTAAATATTTACTTAATTATACTAACAGACTAAAATCTAGCCTGTCTTTGTTAATATTGTTAATTAACTTTCAGGTTTACACCATGCTTTGCATGGGGCTTTCAGGTTCCTTGGGACGGGTGGAAACTGTGCATTGAGCACGTGCTCAGGACAGTCTTGCTTGTCTCTGGAGCAGAGGAAATCTCCTTCCCCTTCCTGCCCCTTTTTACCCCGTTGGATCTCTGGTAGTTTACCTCAGTCCCGGAATCTGCTCCACTCTGGGGAAGGCTCCAAGAAGAGGAGAAATCGCTCCCCTGACCCTCTCCTTCAGAATTTTGAGGGAAGTACATGCCTGTGATGTCGGCACAGAGAATGTGCGTTCTGCCCCACAGGCAGCGAGAACTGCCGGAGGAGGGAGAGAGAACTCTGCTGTTCTCAGGGTATGCGCGGGCTTTGCGAGGCACTCTCTCTGGAGTCCCAGCTCTGGGCCCCCCGGGGCTGCTGCTCCAGGACAACCATAGTGTTAATACTAGCCGTTACCATCTGGGCTCCGTATCTGTGTACCAGGCACTTTGCAAGGCAACTCACATATTTTGTCAGTTTAATAGTGTCAACAACCCTATGAGGGAGGTGCTATTATTAGGTGTACGTGACAGATACATAAACTATGTCAAAGAGAGCCCAAGGAATTTAATGGGTGAGACATGTCAGGGCCTCTTGGTCTCCAAGTCTTTGCTTTTATTCACTAGACTACGTTGAGGTCCTATTTAATACTAAATATGAAACTGAAAATAAATCCTTATGTGCCAAGTCATTCATTCCTTAGACAACACGTGTTCTGTGACCCTTTGTAAGGCCAGCTGCTCCCCTGCACAGAGGGTTCAATTTCCTCTCACCATTTGAGGATGTGACTCGACATCCTCCCTCCTCTCTCTTCTGCATCATCAAATTCTCCCTCTTTACCAGATTATTCCCATCAACACAAATATGCTGTTCTCCCTTCCATCTTAAAACAGTCATTTCTTGGGGCAATCCAGGTGGCTCAGTCGGCTAAGCATCTGCCTCTTGGTTTTGCCTCAGGTCATGATCTCAGGGTCGTGGGATCGATCCCCACATTGCTCTCTGCATTCAGTGGGGAGTCTGTTTGAGGATTCTCTCCCTCTCCTACTGCCCATCCCCCTGCCTCTCTAAAATAAATAAATCTTTTTTTTTTTTTTTTTAATAATCATTTCTTGACTCCATATTCCCCTCCACCTACCACACCATTTCTCTGTTCTCCTGTGGAGCAAAACTCACCAAATGAATTGCATATTCTCACTGGCATTCAGTAATCCAAGTGGCTCTGTATTCCTTCTGTATTCTCTACCATAATGTGAGGTTTAAAATTAGGAAGATAGCTTCAGCTTTTACCTCAGGCCATTTCTACAAGCGAATTGAGCATTAAACCATAGTTTTCATTTCAAATATAGCTCATTTTGTCCCCCATTAAGTTGGAATTCAGTAAAAATACATGAATTCAGCCTTAGAAGGGACAGCAGAATTGTTTGGCTTGTTTGACCACCCTCTGCCATTTTGCCAACATTATATGATACCAGAGTTGGCATTATGGAGTGATCAGTGGAAATCTATTTGCCACAACTGAGAAAAAGCACTTAAAGGAAGCTCCCTCCCAGCGATGTCTGAGAAGTGGTCTCTCTCTACAGAGAGAAACTGTTTAATGCAGTGCTTTGCTATAAAGTTGATGTACAAAGCATTTTCTGTAAATAAAATTATGTTTTAAGCATAGTTGGGGAGCTTACTATATAAAAAAGCAAATGAAACAATGAGCAAAAAGAACATAGAGGTGCAAAGGAGCATTATGTGAATTATTGTGGATTCCTTTGTAATCCAGAGAATGGTTTTGTAATGAAAGCATTTATCTTTTGTGCAGCTCTAAATGTTGACATATCACGTGTGCTTTACTAACCGCCCCCCCTACATAGAAAGGGCAGCATTATTTGTTACTCTGTATTTTGTAGGTGTTTTTATATTACATAATTCATTTGAAATTCTGCAGTGAGCATATATTTGGTAGTCTGTGTCTCTCAAATAGATTTTAAAAGTAGTTTTAAATGACTCTCATGAAAAATAGTGCCCAGAAAGCAACATCATAAGGTAATTCCAATATGGTTATTTACATAAACTTGAGTCCCAGCTGTTTATACAGTGTTCTCCGAGAAGAGGTTGGGAAGTAGGGACTGAGGGAAAAAAAACTCTCTAAATGAGACTCAGTATGAAGTTATTGCATAAATATAAACTGTTGTGGGAAGGAAGAACGAATAGGGATGAAAGAAGGAATAGAGGGAGGTAGGGGTAGAGGGGGAGGGGAAAAGGGAAGGGAGGGAGGAAAAGCAAGCCCTTTACTAGAATAAGGATCATGTCACCATTAGTACAGGACTGCCACATCAGTGAAAAGGCAAGTCTGGGACCAAACTGCTAAATAAGAAGTAGCTGCTTTTTCAACAGCTAACAAAGTATTAAGTACTATTCTTAGCTTTGGATATAAAGAAAGTGTATTTGGATATCTATATAGATAGAGATAGAGATAGAGATATATTACATTCTTGCAAAATAGACTGAGATCCATGTTCAAAATTCCTGCAAATCAATAGGAAAGGAAAATTCACCTAAATGGACAAAAGCTTCTAGAGCCACTTCCCACAAGTGGGTATGCAAATGACCAAAACCTAATGGGACTCAATGTCCTTACTTATGAGGGAAGTCCAAATTAATACCACCATGAAATACCAAAACATACCCAACAGAATGACAAAAGAATTAAAGCCACCGTGCACCACCTGGAAATCTCGTCTAGTGCTGGTGGCAGTATAACTCGGTAGAGCCACTTGTTTGAAAATTGTTGGCATTATCTACTGAAGCCGGACATCTGTATATCGGATGGCCCAGCATTCCCACTGCTCTGAACACAGCCAATGGCATGAATGTGGGCACCAAATATATGTACAGGAAAGTTCTTAGCACAATTCATAGTGGCCCAAAACACAATAGAGCCGCCAAGTAAATCAGGATATGTTTAAGCATAGCGTAGTACACACAGTAATGGGAACAAATTCACTAGTGCTGTATAAACAACAAGGATGAATCTCAGAAACAAAGCGCTGAGAAATGTAAGCCAGACCAGGAAGAATCAATGTATATGATTCCATTTATGTCAAGTTGAAAACCAGAAGAAACTCTAGTGAGAAACGTCAGATTGAGGGCTGCCTTTAAGGAAGATGAATGAAAAAGAGTTTAAGGGGGCTAATGGGGTACTGGTTATCATTCTTTTTTTTTTTTTAATTTATTTTATTTTTTCAGTGTTCCAAGATTCATTGTTTAGGCACCCCACCCAGTGCTCCATGCAATACATGCCCTCCACAATACCCACCACCAGGCTCACCATTTTTTTTTTTTTAATCTGGGGGCTGGTTACATGAATCTGTTTCTGTTGAGAAAGTTCATCAAGCTGGGCACTTAGGACTTGAACATTTTCTCTGTGTGTGTTTCAGCTAAAAAGTCAATTTTAAAATGGATAGCAATGGAGAGACAACTGCACAGGTTTTCTCTGCCTTCTGTCCTGTGACATAAACAGGTCCACCTCTGCCTGTCTCCTGACCCTTCCCTGACACCCCTCCCCTTGGGAGGACTACACTCCCTGTCCCCTTTAGATGGCAAGTCTGGCCTTGCTCAGAACTCTGCCTGACCTTACAGCATGTCCTTTAAGAAAGAAGCCCCCCACCAGCTCACCGTTGTTTAAATCCCACTCCTGCCACTTGGAATTTATTTGACCACAAACAAGGGATTTAAAGCAAGGCCTCAGTTTCCTCATCTGGAAAGCAGAATTAATACCACACAGGTTTATTTTCAGAATCACCGAAGTGAGTTGAATCCGAGCAATGCCTGGTTTCTAGTGAGCACTTGATAAATGCAAGTTAGTGTTATTATTGGAGCCGCAGACAGGGTCTAGATCACGCAGGCTATTCAGGCCTTGATAACAGTCACATCTGATGCAGATTATGTGTGAAAAACACATAAAATATAAACCCAAAGTAAGAGACCAGCACAAGGAAGAAAGTAAAGGGGATGACTATGCCACCCTGTGCTTAGGACTCAGGAAACAGGGAGGAACTTGGGTACCGTGATAGGGAAGAGCTTTGAATGACCTTCACCGGTGCTGTTGCTTTGGCAAACTCAGGATAATATACAACTTTGGCCTTATCTGGGATACTGGCCATCATCTGGCTTCCCACGAAGCTCTCCCATCCTCCTCCTCTCGGCTCAGATATGACCATTATTTTCTAGTGGTGTCCCTGAACGGGAAACAAGACTTAGAGGGAGTGACTGTATGGAAAGTAGGGAGGAGACAAGGCCCTATCTTCCAAGAATGGGGCGGAGGTCATTGAGAAGAATGGGAAGATGTTAAAGACAATAGAAGACTCTAAAATCCTCAAATCTTGCCTTTCAAAGAAGTTACTGACAGAATCCAAAATATATAGATATGTAGCATAGCGCTGAACACTCAAAATGTGCTTAATAAATACATGGGAGTCAAATCTTCAGACAGATCTAATTATTCTTAAATATGCAAATGTGGGTTTTTCCAGGACTCCTAATGAGAGAGACCTAGTGAGTTGAGGACTAACACAGCTTGGAAGGACATAAATGTATTTCAGGCTCAGGTTAAAAAAACAATACTACCTTTTTCGGCCATAGGTAAAATAATCTTGTTTTTCCAATGGCTAACAATTACTATATCTTCAATACAATAATATTTGAAATTTTCATAAATTTTAAAATTAGGAAACACTATATATTCGGAAAGTTGGGGCCAAACACTGAGCTAGATATTTTACCTATGACCTCATTTTATATTCTTCAAGATAAAATAGCTTAGTGTTATTTTATCGTTATAATATCTCAGTGTTATTCATGAGAGCCATTGTTAAATTTCCAGGAAATTTGTGACCCAGTTCCGCTGGTAACTTGAAACCATGATAGGAGTATTTACATATTAGAAATTGGCAAATGCCACAAATCAGGCTTCCTTCCCTGGAACCCATTATTATGCATTTACCAGCACACCATTGCCCCGATGATCCTCATCTTATAAATATGGAAACTCAGGCTTCTACAAGTCACTTGTCCTTCCCAAAGTTATCCATCTACCACTGTAAAGTCAGATAGATCTCCAGCTTAAAAGCCCATGCTTTATCCCTCAAGTATTGATTTATAATTTGAAATCATCACTAATGATCCACTTCATTAGAGATATAATTTGAGTTTAATTGAAAAAGCAAAACTGCTATTTAACAAATCATTTTCTTAATTTGTTATCTTCCTATTTTATTATCTTAAAAAATTATAAGGACGCTTCAAATGGCACAGCTGAGGGAAACTTGCTTAATTACATTTTCATTAATTTTGTTAAGCCGGTCTGATGACAGTGACTGCATACTTTGGCCCCAGAAGCAAAACCACTTAGGATGCAGGACTTGCTCAGAAGGAGATGGCTCCCATCTAATGAGAAAAAAGCAGTTCCTTGGTGGTAATCATATTGTTTATTCAATAGTAGGAGACCAGTAACCTCAGAGTGATAATTTCTTACTGTGAAGGACAACTATGGAAGGCAGAACTGTGAAATCAGTGACATCAAACCCTGGTGTTTAGGAAATGAAACAAAATCCTAGGACAGTGATTTCTAACCCTGGCTGCATACTTAAATGTAACATTTAACAATGTTGGGGATTCACCCAAAACCGATATAATCAGAATTTCAGCAGATGGGACCTGGGCATGGAACCTGGGCATTGGTGGGTTTTGTTTTGGTTTGAGGTTTTTTTTTTCTCTCCAGTCTTTTGGAGGCTTGTTTACCCTGGACCAACTCTTATCAAGGACTTGGTTTTGTTTTGTTTTTCCCCCTCTCTTTACCTTGTCCCACAATACTGTTTGTCAACAGTTGGGTCCCTATCAACTCAGGTATAAAATGTCCAGCAGGCCCCAACCTGCACTCCAGCTTCTAACTGTAGAGTCTGTGCTCCCCTTGCCAACAGACCCTACCCTCTCCCACAGAGCTCAGAACTGTAGTATCCCTTGCTTACTTTCCTTCCACTTCTAGAATAAGCAGATTGTACATCATATGTAATTAAAATCTCATTTATTCTCACCCACTTATGATTAATTACTTAGTCTTACACTCTCCATACATTCACTCTTTCGTTCTTGTTCTATCCAGCAGTGATGGAGTACATCTTTTGAGTCATAAATTTTAGTCCTACATCTATTTCTACCTCTGTCCTCCAGTAGCTATGTGAAAATGGACATATGCTTGATTTTCCAAGCCTCAGTGTCCTTTCCTGCAACATGTGAATGACGATGTCTCACTTGTACCTGATTTACAAAAACTAAGTGCAATGTTATATACAAAGTACCTATATGCAAAGTCTGGCACATAACATTATACTCATCAACATAGTGACATCATCATCAACTGATTCTTTAAACTGATGTTTTGAACACTGCTTATGTGCATGGCATTATACAATCCAGTACTGGGGGAAAAAAAAATAGAAATGTGAATATGTTAAGGACCTTCCCTTAAAAAATCTGGAATCTGGTAAGACTAATAATCTAAGAGTCTAATAAGACTAAATGAACCCACAAGTTACAGCAGTAGAAGAAGTACACACTTCCATAAACAAGGCACAGGGACAAGGAGAGAGATTATGGTTTTTAATAGAGACTGGGATGGAGAAGAAAAAATTTCACTTAGTCCTTTGAACCTGCAGATGATAAAGCTTTCGGCACTGAGGATATTAGGGCCCAATTGCTTTCCTTCTTCAAATCTTATCTCTTTGTGGTAGCCGGAAATTTTACCTAGAATCCAAGAGTTAGATCCAACAAGTATTTATTGAACATTTGACCTTTCCGGTCTTCTCAGTACATCCCACCCAGGCCACTGTGTCTTAGGACAGTCTCTCCTCTGAACCCTTCCCACCCTCACCCGCAGGCCTCGCCTTGTGACCTTTTTCAAGCGAAAGACTCCTCTCTCCTTTCCAGACATAAAAACCACATCATGTTTCAGGAGCCACCTCACCTCTTCCTTGAAGTCTTCCCAGGCAGATATTTGGCCTGACATAACCTTTACTGAGTACCTGGTTATAAGCTCCAACTGTTGTGTTCCTCAAAATGAATTACCTGGAGCATTTTCAAAACTGCATATTCCAAGACTTTCAACCAAATCTACTGAATCTCTGGTGGCAGGGGCCCAGGAATCTGCGTTGTATACATGGTGGATGACTCCGCTGCACAGTAATATTTAAGAACCACCCACTAGTCTATTTTATTTCATTTGTTTCTGTCATTGCCTCAGTGGGACACAATTTTTTATTGAAGTGTAATTAACATACGGTGTTACACTAGTTTCAGATGCACAATATAATCACTTAACAATTCCATTCATTTCTCAGTGTGCATCAAGAAAAGTGTATTCTTAATCCCCTTATCCCCTCACCCATCACCCCTCTGGCAACCCCTAATTTGTTCTCTGTATTTAACTGGTGTTTTTAATCTCTTTTTTTTTCTTTATTCATTTTGTATCTTAAATTCCATGACTGAAATCATATCCTAGTTGTCTTTCTATGGCTGACTGACTTCATTTAGCATTATACTCTCTAGGTATATCCATATTGTTCCAAATAGCAAGATTCCCTTCTTTTTTGTGGCTGAGTAACAGTCCATTGTGTATGTATGTATATACCACATCTTCTTTACAGGATGAAGATTTTTGAATCACAAAAGAGTATGTCTTTTCTATCCTTCAGCCCACTGCAGTTAATTTCCATGATTTGCACCAAGCACTGTGTTAAGTGTATAGCAATGGAAGAACACACTAAACGTATGTGTGCCCTTATGCATTAGATCATTTGTAGGCAACTGAAGGAACTTGGGGACCATTGTTGGGGGTAAATTTCTCCAGTTTTAGAGAAAAATTATTTATGATATGAAAATGCCATCCTACTTGTCAAATGTAACTAATATAAATAAGATTTTGGAATTATGATGGCATTCTCCTTTGCTTTTAATAAGTCACTGAGATGAATGTCTAAAAGCGATGGTGGTAAGATATGTATAAATGACTATATTGATCTTGTAATTTTTCAGAGCTTTTATCATTCAGGCTTATTTCTACCTTAACGGTTTTACTTCTAGTTGCCTTCACTTGTGTGGGCTTCTTCTGTCAGAAAGGAGTTCCTTTAAAAAAATCTTTAATGTCCCTATTTCTCTTATAGAAATATGTAACTCTAAGGCTAAAATTCTTTAAATCAGTCATGGATAGAAAGTAAGACTACTGTGCAAGGAGCTTTAATGCAAGGAGCAAGAATCTTTTGAAAAAATGAAAAATGTGACATAGGGCTTTGAGAAGACATACCAGGCTGTTACTGCATCTTGTTAGGTAAGGAAAAGGTTAGAAACTTGTACATACCAATTGCCATAAACATTAAGTAAAATTTGAGTTTCTGTCTTAGACTCTTTTCTTGGAAAAGGAAAGTGCTTCTCCACAATATGAAAAGGTTTGTTTTAATATTTCCAATGACAGTCAATTTATAACCACCAGGCTAAGAACATTTGTCATAGAAAACATTGGATAGAATATTATTGTAAAAAAAAGTATGGTTGCTTAAAACTAATTTTACTGACCACCTTTATCAAGATTACCCAATAACTAAAACATTAAGGATTAGGTTTAATTAACTCAACCATACTAAAAAGATGTGTAGATTCTCTTAAAATTAGGGATAAAAATAGTTAAAGCATTCCTCTGTATACAAATTTTAAAAATTCTATAAAACCCAGTGCAGAAACTCAATTCTATATTTCAAAATCCTGGCTACCAAAAAATATATTTCTATAAAAATCCAACCAACTTGGGTAGAATGTTTAGAAAAATAAAAATAAATTCAGTACAGACTTATATTTCTGACAAGATAGGCTAGGGATTACTTTGCACTCTGACTATAAAACATCCAAAAATGCAAAAAAAAAAAAAAAAAAAGATAAAATACTCTTTTAAATCCCTGGAAAAATGTGGAAGACAGTTTTTAAAAATCCCCTGGAAACGGGATCCAAAAAGGAAGGACACCATGTTGACCTCCAAGAACAGAGAACGTAGGAAAAGCAGAGGAGATAGGGATAATGCTGAGGACTAGGCTTTGACTCACACCGTGGAGTATTGGAACAAAAATCCACATGACAAAAATCTAGGAGTCAGGAAAGGCTATAAATTGAAGAAAATTCTCAACAGAGGCAGAAACTTGGCAAGGACAAGAAAACCTATAATCTGGGGGGAAATACTCATCACACATGCAAACGGCATAAGATTAGAACAGGAACACATACTTCTAAAAAGAAAAAGGCAAACAACGTAATAGGAAAATGGGCAAAAAAACATGAACCCACTGCCATGAAATACAAGGAAGCATTCTCAATCTTATTTGGAATTAGAGAAGTGTGATTTGAGAAGTACTTCACTTAAACAAGGAGACTGTTACGGTATACATAAATGCTAAGAATCCCATGGTGCTTCCACCATTGGATTCCCAAAACCCTGAAAGCCAGTTCTTTATCATCTAAGCAGAAGGTTGGAAGAAATTGACTTCAAGTGTTCCTTCTAGATGGCTCAATGAAATCACGTACCAGTTAAACCCAGTCAACAAGTGCTACCCATGTGTTCAAAGCTTTCAGTACACTATTTATTCTCCTCTTCTTAATATAAGTATGCAGCCAAGGAGAGTTCCCAGCATGAGGATAAAGATCATAAATAGTGCAAAATAATACATGAAAAAAAGCTAACTTGGAGGAAACAAAGACTTATAGGGAGAAGAAAATCTCTTATCAGAAGGGTAAGAGAAGATTTTGAATCTATGAATTAAGAATGTGATGAAATTAGCAGGGAAAGGAGAAAGGGAGGGAAGGAGGAACATTTAGATCAGCATGTCAGCTACAGGAATGTCGAAAGTCCTCTGTACATGTACATGTTTCTGCACATTGTGCCAGAAAAATACTCATTGTTCTGTATTCTAGACTTATCTATTAGAGGATATTTCAATAGCATAAAGCCTTAGAATATAAAAAGTGCTTCCCCCTGAAACAAAGTTCAGACACGCTTACTGTTAATTAATAAAGATGCAGGTCTCTTAATCTCAGGGTTCTTCTCCTATAACACAACCTACTATATGTGCTCCTGCCATTTGCTCCTCTTTGCTTCCCTTGATGGAACTGAATCTCTTAAAACCAACTGAGGAAAATGCTGATAGCTGATGGCTACTGCTATTGTGAGTAATGAACTGTCCTTTGTCTCTGATTCAAGAGTCTCATGTCTTCTGCTAGCATTGGTGAAATTGGATCAGACTAACTTGTCAGCTTGCAAGTAGGGTAAAATCTCAGACCCTTTACAGTTCTTTCTAGGGAGCTCCTTTTTTTTCTGCTTTGGTCTTCCATTAAAAGCCAAAGAAGCCCATGCTTGTTTACAAGCAGCAAATACAGCACGGCTTTTAGATTGTTTTGTTTTGTGAAGCTGAGTAGCAAGTTCAAACCTAGCTGGAAAAGGAGAGGGAACTGTTTATTAGATGAAGCTCTCAGAAAAGGACAGCCATGGTTTATCAAAGTCCAGTTTCCTGAATTTGCAGGAACCCTTAATAAAATGTGGGCAAAATCATGAATGAATCCGGAGAAACAGAGGGCTTACCAGGACTGGTATATCTGGTGGCAGACTATATCAGATGATATGGAGGAATTTTCCAAGTCTTTCTGTATTTGGTGCATTTCCTAATGGAAAATCAAATAAAGCCTTTTGCAGCTCCAACAGCCTCAGCTTTCCCTTCAGATAAGAGTCTGGCAAATTGGCAGCTAAGTGGTATCTGTGACCTGGTGATTGTCTTGTTCTAACATGAACACCTCAAATCCAGGAAGAAAGAGTGAGGTAGTTAAGCACCTGAGGATCAGTGTGTCTTTAGCATAGATGAAAGACTGATACTACCGGGGTGCCTGGGTGGCTCAGTGGGTTGAGCCTCTGCCTTCGGCTCGGGTCATGGTCTCAGGGTCCTGGGATCAAGCCCCACATCGGGCTCTCTGCTCAGCAGGGAGCCTGCTTCCTCCTCTCTCCCCGCCTGCCTCTCTGACTACTTGTGGTCTCTGTCTTTCAAATAAATAAATAAAATCTTTAAAAAAAAAAAAAAAAAGACTGATACTACCCTCAAACTCTAGAAAATCATGAAGCTGCAACAATGTCTCTTCTCTTGGCCCCATCCCTTAGAAATTTCATAACACTTGAGTTCAGCTTAAGAGTTCAATTAAATATCCCCTACAGGAAACCAATGAGGGGGGCCTGCTGGGTGACTGAAAGTTCATTTTCAAGATCTCACTCCTGATACATTAACCAAAATATCTTACCCCAAAATAAATAGTTTTGGATACAAAAGATGAAAATACAGTTATTGGGTAAGATATATTGAACAAAAGAAGGCTAAAGAAAGGAGAGAAAACTTCTTTAATAACTTCATGGAAGAGAATGTACCTGGGTAAGGCCCAGTATCAGCAGATTTTCTGTAATTTTCCTTAGTGCCCTAAGTTTGAGGACATAACTTTCAATTCTTCAAAATGCTTACCTTTACACTTTGTTACCACAAAAGATGAAAAACACTTTGTGAAATAGATCAAAGTAGGACATGATTTTAAAGCTTTCCCTCATCTAGACATCATCAATTATAAAGATAAATTTAGAGCATTTTAAGAACTTTCTCTACAGCAATATTCTAAAATGATCTTCTTACCTGGTCGTGATAATGTATTCTAAATAGATATTAAACCTTTTGGATAAATACATTATTCTGCATTTATAACCTTTTTGCACTAAAACAATTCACTAATATTAAGCCATAAAGTGTATTCTAGAATTCCAAGGAAAGAATTTTAATGCTAATCTTGTAATGTCATTCCATTTTAATGGTTTCTTTAGTGCCAACTTCTTAATATGACGCCAGGACATAAGTATTAAGTTTGTCTCTACCAATTTAGTAGAAGAGAAGATAGTTGGATTACTCTAACAAAGCATGCTGGGAAGTTATTCATTCATTAATTCAACATGCACTGATTGACCATTTGTTAACTGTTAAGCACTGAGATAAGTGCCATAGGGAAAGAACAAGAAACGGTAAAATGAAGCTAGCATCAAACAAGTCACCGTCTAGTGGAATGAAATGTTCACAAATGACAAACGTGTAATAATGGTGCTATTAGAGAAATTCAGATAAAGGAAGTTCTGTGAGGATAGAGAGCACTTATATCCTATTTTTTGTTGGATCGTCTGTATCAGGAAGATCCTTTGGCACTTAGTAGGTGCTATCTGAAAAATAAGCAAATATGTAGCATTTGATCTGGGCTTAAAAAATGTAATGATATGTGCAGGAGATGATAAAAAGCACATTTGTAAAAAATCAGAAATACATTTGTAGGTCTTAGTTCACAAATTCAGTTCTTTTCGAGTTTCTGATAAATATCACAGCATGGCTCCAAACCTCCTTCTTCATATTTTCTTGTTATTGTAGCTCAGGAAATCATCAGTGGGCCTAAGGATGTTGAAGGGAGAGGAGGAAATACGCTGAATCGTGGTTTATCCATCCAACACTCCAATGAGTGTTGTTTCTTTCAAAGGAATCACTTTGAAACTCACTTTCTTTCAAAGGGATCACTTAATGCTACCATTGTTCAATACAAGCTTGAAACTCTGTAAATTACCTTCAGAAATCTTCATCCTTTGCTTTTAAACATCATCATCCTCACTATTCAACAAAGGATCAGAAATCAAAATGATCTCAGACTTCTCAACAAGCAAAAAAATGGAAACTAAATAACAATAGAGCAAAGCCTGCAAAAATTCTGAAGGAAATCTATTTTGGTTCATATTTACTGTCTATAACATAGATTTCTGAACCTTTTTAATCTTTTATAAAGATTATGTGTTAGTATTAGGGCAAAACAAAAATTGAGGAAAAAATCCCTGTCTTCCTCCTCCCCAGGTCATGATTAGTGTTGAGAGAAAATGTCCTTTTTCTGTTGTTGATGCTGCTTTTTTTTTTTTTTTAATTTATTTTTGAGATAGAATTGACATATAACATTGTGTAAGTTTAAGTCTTACAATGTGTTCATTTGACATCTTTATATATTGTAACATGATTATCACTGTAGCATCAGCTAACACCTTTATTATGTCATATAATATCATTTCTGTGGTAGGATCAATTAAGATCTGGTCTCTTAGAAACTTTAAAGTTTATAATATAGTAGTATTGACCATAATCATTATGCTGGGCATTAGATAACAGGGACTTACCTACTCATTGCAAGTTTGTACACTTACCAGAATCTCCCCAATTCTCCCACCCCCTTGCCCCTAATAACCACCATTTCCACTCTGTTTTAATGAGTTTAACTTTCTTAGATTTCACATGTAAGTGATACCATACAGTATTTCTTTTTCTTACTGATGTCACTTAGCATAATGCCCTCAAGGTCCACCCATGTTGTCACAAATGCCAGGACTTTCTTTTTTCTCATGACTGAAATATATTTGTCTATGTATAGATATATATATCCTGCATCATCTTTATCCATTCACCCATTGACGGACCTTTAAGTTGTTTCCATATCTTGGCTGCTGTGTATATGCTACAAGGAACATGGTACTATAGATATTTTTTCAAGATCCTATTTTCATTTCTTATGGATATAAGCCCAGAAGTGGAATTGATGGATCATATGGTAGTCCTATATTTAATTTTCTGAGAACCTCCCATACTGTTTTTCATAGTGGTTGCACCAGTTCATAGTCCCAGCAACAGTGCACAGTGTTTCCTTTTTCTCCACATCCTCACTCCCACCTAATACCTTTTATTGTCTTGGTGATAACCATTCTAACAGATGTGAGGTAATAGCTCATGGTGGGCTTCATTTGCATATCTGATGATTAGTGATGTTGAGTATCTTTTTATGTACCTCTTGGCCATTTGGATGAGTTCTTTAGAAAAATGTCTATTTAGTTCCTCTGCCCATTTTTTAAAAATAAGATTGTTGATTTTTGTTATCGAACTCTGAATTCTTTATGCATCTTCAACATTAATGCTTTATCTGATAGATGGTTGCAAATATTTTCTCCCATTCCATAGGTTGCCTATTTTGTTTTTTGGTTGTTTCTTTTGCTGTGCAGAAGCTTTTTAGTTTGATATGGTCACATTTGTTGATTTCTGCTTCTGTTGCTTGTGCTTTTGGTGTTACATGTAAAAGTTTATTGCCAAAACCAATCTCAAAGAACTTCTTCCCTATGTTTTTTTCTGGGAGTTTTAGGGTATCAGGTCTTAGCGTTTCATCTTTGATTCATTTTGAGTTAATCTTTGTGAGTGATGTAAGAGAGAGGTCCAGTTGTGTTTTTCTACATGTAGTTATCTAGTTTTCCTGGCACCATTTGCAGAAGAGACTACTCTCTACCCATTGAGGGTTTTTGGCTCCCTTGTCAAATATCAGTTGGCAAATATTTCTGTATTTTGTTCCATTGGTCTGTGTATCTATTTTTATGCTAGTACCATAAAATCAATTTTAACTAATAAAATATTAAATTAAATTAAATTATTAAATTAGTAAAAACTAAATTGGTTAAATAAAATTTAATTAATAAAGTTTTGTAGTATAGCTTAAAGCCAGGAAGTGTGACGCCTCTGACTTTGTTATTTTTTCCCCTCATGATTACCTTGACTATTAGGGGTCTTTTGTGGTTCCATACACATTTTAGGATTGTTTTTTTCTTTTCTGTGAATAATGTCATTGGAATTCTCATAGGGATTATGTTGAATCCATAGATGGCTTTAGGTAGTATGGACATTTAACAGTATCCTTCAAATTCATGAACATGGGATACCTTTCTATTTTTGTGTCATCCTTGTTTTCTTCTATCAGGTCTTGTGGCTTTTATTGTATAGATCTTTCACTTCCTTGGTTATGTTCCTAAATGTTTACTGTTTTGATGCTATTGTAATTGAGTCAGTTTTCTCTTTTCTTTTTCAGATGTTTTGTTGTTACTGTATAGAAAGACAACTGATTTCCACATGTTGATTTTATACCTTGCAACTTCACTGAATTTGTTAAGTTTCTATAGGTTTTTGGTTGAGTCTGTAGCATCTTCTATATAGATCATTTCACCTGCAACAGTAAAAATTGAAAGCTTTTTCTCTAAGATCATGAACAAGACAAGAGTGTTTACTCTGACAACTCTTACTCGATACAGTACCAGAAGTTCTAGCTAGAGCGTTAGGCAAGACAAAGAGAATTTAAAACTTACTGACTCTACTGGTTCTTCAGCCCATATCAAGGTCTGCCTGCCTTATTACTGGATGTACAGGTGGACAATATTCCTCCTACATCCCTCGCAGTATGGTGCTCCATCCCACCGCTCCCAGAAATGTGCTTTATTTGTCTTGCAGAAAAGTTTGGATTTTATATTGAGATCCTTGGGGAGCCACAGAAGAATTTTTAAGTAGGAGGGTAGAAGATCAATTAGCACTTTAGAATTTAGAACACACCAAAGTCTGTTGGCTTTGGAGAGGGCTGGAAAGAGGCAAATTGAGAGGCAAGGGAAAAGCTGAGAAGCTATTTCTGAGATTAGATGAGGCTGGCCATGAATTTGAAGTCAATCAAAAAGGGGAAAAAGTGGGTGAACAGGGAAGATTCTGAATAATACAATTGGTGGGATCTGACATGATGTCTGGACTAGAGGAACTGAGAATGAATGCTGGTAGCAAACTCAGAAAGTTTAAAGATACAGGAAGAGTTTAAACCATATGTTGAGCTTCAGTAAGATATCTCATTGTTTCTGTAAGAGGTAGTTGCCATTTTTCAATGAGATAACCATGGAGATTATGATTGTTTCCAACCAAAGAATAACTCTATTCCAAATACCTTATCATTATATACTATTGTACCTGAAGCTCTTCCACTTTCTTTATGTTCTTATTTTGCTGTTCCTATCCTTAGATTTGTTCAGGTAATTATCAGAATTTCAAATTGTATCACAGAGCTTTTTTAAAACAGCTATCAGAAAGTATGAATACCCACTATTTGCATCAACAGGTTTGGAACTGGAGGGGATTACACTAAGTAAAATAAGTCAAGCAGAGAAAGACAGTTATCATGTGGTTTCACTTATGTGTGGAACATAAGGAATAGCATGGAGGACATTAGGAGAAGGAAGGGAAAAATGAAGGGGGGTTGGGGATCAGAGGAGAAGAACCATGAGAGACTAATCAATACAGACATTGGTAACATGACAGATCTAGAGTTCAGAATGACAATTCTCAAGGTTCTAGCTAGGCTCGAAAAAGGCATAGAAGATATTAGAGAAACGCTCTCTGGAGAGATAAAAGCCCTTTCTGGAGAAATAAAAGAACTAAAATCTAACCAAATTGAAATAAAAAAAGCTATTAATGAGGTGCAATCAGAAATGGAAGCTCTCACTGCTAGGATAAATGAGGCAGAAGAAAGAATTAGTGACATAGAAGACCAAATGACAGAGAATAAAGAAGCTGAGCAAAAGAGAGACAAACAAATACTGGACCACAAGGAGAGAATTCGAGAGATAAGCGACACCATAAGACGACACAACATTAGAATAATTGGGATTCCAGAAGAAGAAGAAAGAGAGAGGGAAGCAGAAGGTATATTGGAGACAATTATCGGAGAGAATTTCCCTAATACGGCAAAGGGAACAAACATCAAAATCCAGGAGATGCTAAGGATGCCCCTCAAAATCAATAAAAATAGGTCCACACCTCGTCACCTGATAGTAAAATTTACAAGTCTTAGCGACAAAGAGAAAATCCTGAAAGCAGCCCGGGAAAAGAAGTCTGTAACATACAAGGGTAAAAACATTAGATTGGCAGCGGACCTATCCACAGAGACCTGGCAGGCCAGAAAGAACTGGCATGATATATTCAGAGCACTAAACGAGAAAAACATGCAGCCAAGAATACTATATCCGGCTAGGCTATCATTGAAAATAGAAGGAGAGATAAAGAGCTTCCAGGACAAACAAAAGCTGAAAGAATTTGCAAACACCAAACCAGCTCTACAGGAAATATTGAAAGGGGTCCTCTAAGCAAAGAGAGACCCTAAAAGTAGTAGATCAGAAAGAAACAGAGACAATATACAGTAACAGTCACCTTACAGGCAATACAATGGCACTAAATTCATATCTCTCAATAGTTACCCTGAATGTTAATGGGCTCAATGCCCCAATCAAAAGACACAGGGTATCAGAATGGATAAAAAAAAAACAAAACCCATCAATATGCTGCCTACAAGAAACTCATTTTAGACCCGAAGACACCTCCAGATTTAAAGTGAGGGGGTGGAAAACAATACACCATGCTAATGGACATCAGAAGAAAGCTGGGGTGGCAATCCTTATATCAGATCAATTAGATTTTAAGCAAAAGACTATAATAAGAGATGAGGAAGGACACTATATCATACTCAAAGGGTCTGTCCAACAAGAAGACCTAACAATCTTAAATATGTATGCTCCTAACATGGGAGCAGCCAACTATATAAACCAATTAATAACAAAATCAAAGAAATACATCGACAGTAATACAATAATAGCAGGGGACTTGAACACTCCCCTCACTGAAATGGACAGAACACCTAAGCAAAAGATCAACAAGGAAATAAATGCCTTAAATGACACACTGGACCAGATGGACATCACAGATATCTTCAGAACATTCCATCCCAAAGCAACAGAATATACATTCTTCTCTAGTGCACATGGAACATTCTCCAGAATAGACCACATCCTGGGTCATAAATCAGGTCTCAATCGGTACCAAAAGATTGAGATCATTCCCTGCATATTTTCAGACCATAATGCTCTGAAGCTAGAACTCAATCACAAGAAGAAATTTGGAAAGAATGCAAATACATGGAGACTAAACAGCATCTTTCTAAAAAATGAATGGGTCAACCAGGAAATTAAAGAAGAATTGAAAAAAATCATGGAAACAAATGATAATGAAAACACAATGGTTCAAAATCTGTGGGACACAACAAAGGCAGTCCTGAGAGGAAAATATATAGCGGTGCAAGCCTTTCTCAAGAAACAAGAAAGGTCTCAAATACACAACCTAACCCTACACCTAAAGGAGCTGGAGAGAGAACAACAAAGAAAGCCTAAACCCAGCAGGAGAAGAGAAATCATAAAGATCAGAGCAGAAATCAATGAAATAGAAACTAAAAAAACCAATAGAACAAATCAACAAAACTAGGAGCTGGTTCTTTGAAAGAATTAATAAGATTGACAAACCCCTGGCCAGACTTATCAAAAAGAAAAGAGAAAGGATGCAAATAAATAAAATCATGAATGAAAGAGGAGAGATCACAACCAACACCAAAGAAATACAAACAATTGTAAGAACATACTACGAGCAACTCTACGCCAACAAATCTGACAATCTGGAAGAAATGGATACATTTCTAGAGACATATAAACTACCACAACTGAGCCAGGAAGAAATAGATAACCTGAACAGACCCATAACCAGTAAGGAGATTGAAACAGTCATCAAAAATCTCCAAACAAACAAAAGTCCAGGACCAGACGGCTTCCCAGGGGAATTCTACCAAACATTTAAAGAAGAATTAATTCCTATTCTCCTGAAACTGTTCCAAAAAATAGAAATGGAAGGAAAACTTCCAAACTCATTCTATGAGGCCAGCATCACCTTGATCCCAAAACCAGACAAGGATCCCACCAAAAAAGAGAATTACAGACCCATATGCCTGATGAACACAGATGCGAAAATTCTCACCAAAATACTGGCCAATAGGATCCAAGAGTACATTAAAAGGATTATTCACCATGACCAAGTGGGATTTATTCCAGGGCTGCAAGGTTGGTTCAACATCTGCAAATCCATCAATGTGATACAATACATTAATAAAAGTAAGAGTAAGAACCATATGATGCTCTCAATAGATGCTGAAAAAGCATTTGACAAAGTGCAGCATCCCTTCCTGATGAAAACTCTTCAAAGTGTAGGGATAGAAGGCACATACCTCAATATTATCAAAGCCATCTATGAAAAACCCACCGCAAATATCATTCTCAATGGAGAAAAACTGAAAGCTTTTCCACTAAGGTCAGGAACACGGCAAGGATGTCCATTATCACCACTGCTATTCAAGATAGTACTGGAAGTCCTAGCCTCAGCAATCAGACAACAAAAAGAAATTAAAGGCATCTAAATTGGCAAAGAAGTCAAACTATCACTCTTCGCAGATGATATGATACTATATGTGGAAAACCCAAAAGGCTCCACTCCAAAACTGCTAGAACTTATACAGGAATTCAGTAAAGTGTCAGGGTATAAAGTCAATGCAGAAATTGTCGCATTTCTTTACACTAACAACAAGATAGAAGAAAGAGAAATTGAGGAGTCAGTCCCATTTACAATCGCACCCAAAACCATAAGATACCTAGGAATAAATCTAACCAAAGAGGCAAAGAATCTCTACTCAGAAAACTATAAAGTACTCATGAAAGAAATTGAGGAAGACACAAAGAAATGGAAAAATATTCCATGCTCATGGATTGGAAGAACAAATATTGTGAAAATGTCTATTCTACCCAAAGCAATCTACACATTTAATGCAATCCCTATCAAAATCCCATCCATTTTTTTAAAGAAATAGAACAAATAATCCTAAAATTTATATGGAACCAGAAAAGACCTCGAATAGCCAAAGGAATATTGAAAAAGAAAGCCAAAGTTGGTGGCATCACAATTCCAGACTTCAAGCTCTATTACAAAGCTGTCATCATCAAGACAGTATGGTACTGGCACAAAAACAGACATATAGACCAATGGAACAGAATAGAGAGCCCAGAAATAGACCCTCAACTCTATGGTCAACTAATCTTTGACAAAGCAGGAAAGAATGTCCAATGGAAAAAAGACAGCCTCTTCAACAAATGGCGCTGGGAAAATTGGACAGCCACATGCAGAAAAATGAAATTGGACTATTTCCTTACACCACACACGAAAATAGACTCAAAATGGATGAAGGACCTCAATGTGAGAAAGGAATCTATCAAAATCCTTGAGGAGAATGCAGGCAGCAACCTCTTTGACCTCAACCGCAGCAACTTCTTCCTAGGAACATCGCCAAAGGCAACAGAAGCAAGGGCAAAAATGAACTATTGGGATTTCATCAAGATCAAAAGCTTTTGCACAGCAAAGGAAACAGTTAACAAAACCGAAAGACAACTGACAGAATGGGAGAAGATATTTGCAAACGACATATCAGATAAAGGGCTAGTATCCAAAATCTATAAAGAGCTTATCAAACTCAATACCCAAAGAACAAATAATCCAGTCAAGAAATGGGCAGAGGACATGAACAGACATTTCTGCAAAGAAGACATCCAGATGGCCAACAGACACATGAAAAAATCCTCCACATCACTCGGCATCAGGGAAATACAAATCAAAACCACAATGAGATACCACCTCACACCAGTCAGAATGGCTAAAATTAACTAGTCAAGAAATGACAGATGCTGGCGAGGATGCAGAGAGAGGGGAACCCTCCTACACTGCTGGTGGGAATGCAAGCTGGTGCAACCACTCTGGAAAACAGTGTGGAGTTTCCTCAAAAAACTGAAAATAGAGCTACCCTATGACCCACGATTGCACTACTGGGTATATATCCTAAAGATACAAACGTGGTGCTCCGAAGGGGCACGTGCACCCGAATGTTTATAGCAGCAATGTCCACAATAGCCAAACTGTGGAAAGAGCCTAGATGTCCATCAACAGAGGAATGGATAAAGAAGAAGTGGTATATATACACAATGGAATACTATGCAGCCATCAAAAGACATGAAATCTTGCCATTTGCAATGACGCGGATGGAACTAGAGGGTATTATGCTTAGCGAAATAAGTCAATCGGAGAAAGACAACTATCATATGATCTCTTTGATATGAGGAAGTGGAGATGCAAGGCAGGGGGTGGTTGGGGGGAGGTAGGAAAAGAAAAAATGAAAAGATGGGATCGGGAGGGAGACAAACCATAAAAGACTCAATCTCAAAAAACAGACTGAGGGATGGTGGGGGGAGGGGAGATGGGAGAGGGTGGTGGGGAAATGGACATTGGGGAGGGTATGTGCTATGATGAGTGCTGTGAAATGTGTAAACCTGGTGATTCACAGACCTGTACCCCTGGGGATAAAAATACATTATATGTTTATTAAAATAAAAAATTAAAAAAAATAAATAAAATAAAATTTTAAAAAAATTTAAAAAAAAGAATTTCAATATTCCAGGCAAAATACTATTTACAAAATAGTATTCCAGAATATATGAAAAAAATTAATTATGCAGTGACTTTGTAGGCTGAGCAACCTATACTATGCCTCATTTTTATTTCAGAAAGGACAATTTTGGTTTCTGTACCTATGTAATTGAAATGGCAATCATTACAATACTATTAATTATTAATTTAACAAATGGTTAACCTATTGGCACTCCAAATATTTCAAACTGAAAATAGCTTTCTGGCCAAATGAGAATATATGTAAGTTTTAGAAAAATGATTATGCAGGGGTGTTTTCTCATGGCATTAATGTATCATATTTCTAACCTGCACAATGTACAAATATAAATTTTTCTAATATTAAGTTTTATAACTATCCTGGATTTCCAGCTGCCTCTGATACCCAGTGTCTCTTTTATCTTCATCGAGTCAGGTTCCAGAAAGAACACTTGGCTTGCAAAAGACTAAGTCTACAGACTGTCCTCAAGCTTAGGAACCATAGATTTTCTAGAAGACAGTGGTGAGGAGAGAGCTGGGGACAAGTATGTGAACTTATAAAAATGATTCATGCATTTTTTACCAAGAAATTATAAATGAAAGCATCCATGTCAATATGGTGAGGAAAAGGCAGATTATTTTTTAAATGGTATGGTAAATACTAGCTGATCAGGAAAAAAAATTTCTACCTCACATCTTTCTCCAAAATAATTTCCAGGTAGATCAAAACTATCACAGAGTTTAAATAATGTATGCATGGACATTTTTATATATAAGAAAAAGAAAATCCTGTCTTACCATTTTTCATGTGTCTGTTAGCCATTTGTATGTCTTCATTGGAGAAGTGTCTACTCATGTCTTCTGCCCATTTTTCAATGTGATTATCTGTTTTGTGTGTGTTGAGTTTGAGGCGTTCTCTATAGATCTTGGAATATCAGCCCTTTGTAGTGTCATTTGCGAATAACTTCTCCCATTCCGTGGGTTGTCTCTTTGTTTTGTTGACTGTTTCCTTTGCTGTGCAGAAGCTTTCGATCTTGATGAAGTCCCAGCAGTTCATTTTAGCTTTGGTTTCCTTTGCCTTTGGAGACATGTCTTGAAAGAAGTTGCTGTGGCCGATGTCGAAGAGGTTACTGCCTGTGTTCTCCTCTAGGATTTTGATAGATTCCTGCCTCATGTTGAGGTTTATTGTCCATTTTGAATTTATCTTTGTGTGTGGTGTAAGAGAATGGTCCAGTTTCATTCTTCTACACATAGCTGTCCAATTTTCCCAGCACCATTTATTGAAGAGACTGTCTTTTTTCCACTGTATATTTTTTCCTGCTTTGTCGAAGATTATTTGACCATAGAGTTGAGGGTCCATATCTGGGCTCTCTACTCTGTTCCACTGGTCTTTATGTCTGTTTTTGTGCCAGTACCATGCTGTCTTGGTGATCCCAGCTTTGTAGCAAAGCTTGAAATTAGGCAATGTGATGCCCCCAGTTTTGTTTTTCTTTTTCAACATTTCCTTTTGCAATTCAGGGTCTCTTCTGGTTCCATACAAATTTTAGGATTGTTTGTTCCAGCTCTTTGAAAAATGCTGGTGGAATTTTGATCAGGATGGCATTGAAAGTATAGATGGCTCTGGGCAGTATATACATTTTAACAATGTTTATTCTTCCGATCCATTAGCATGGAATGCTCTTCCATCTTTTTGTGACTTCTTCAATTTCTTTCATGAGTGTTCTGTAGTTCTTCGAGTACAGATCCTTTACCTCTTTGGTTAGGTTTATTCCCAGGTATCTTATCATTCTTGGTGCTATAGTAAATGAAATCGATTCTCTAATTTTCCTTTCTATTTTTTCATTGTTAGCATATAAGAAAGCAACTGATTTCTGTACATTGATTTTTGTATCCTACCACGTTACTGAATTGCTGTATGAGTTCTAGTAGTTTGGGGGTAGAGTATTTTGGGTTTTCCATATAGAGTATCACATCATGTGAGAAGAAAGAGTTTGACTTCTTCCTTGCCAATTTGAATACTTTTTATTTCACATTGGTGAATATTTTTACAAAACATTGAAAATATCCTGAAGGAGCTGCAGTACGGGTCACAAGGCTGTGCACATTCTTGGGGCCACGCTACTGCCAGCTAGCCAAAAACTGGGTTCCCCTGGTAGGCATGTGGGGTGCCCTGGCCACTGTGGGGCTAATGTGGGCCACAGATTGGTGGCTGATGCCGGACTCCATGTCCCACATCAAAAGCAAGTTTAGAAATGATTAAGGAGGGCATGTGTTGTGATGAGCACTGGGTGTTATATGCAACTAATGAATCATTGAACACTACATCAAAAACTAATGATGTACTATATGCTGGCTAACTGAACATTAAAAAAAAAAAAAGAAGAAGAAGAAGAATTAGTTAAACTGACCCTACTCAGCCCCCTGTGGTGTCTGGTTGTACTGCCTCCTTCTATCTTGGCTCCTGCTGGTGCCTAGAACAGCCCTTTTTCTCAGGATGCCTCCCAAGGAAATCTACAGCATGACCTAGGACTTGCTATGTTTCTGGAAATAGCTTTCATGTTTGAATGCACACATCAAACCTTGCCCTGAAACCTGTCCCACCTGGACATGGTCATGCTAAGAGCTTGGTTACCTTAACTGCTGTTTACAACTCTAGGAGTTTCTTAATGGCTGGAAGAAATTATTTAGGACATTTAATGGATAATGCCTAGACAATATATTTATGTATTGCTGCCTTAAGAAATTACCCCACCACTTAGTGACAAAAGAATAAATATCCATTATCTCACAGTTCTTGTAGGTAAGAATTTGGGAGTAACTGAGTTGGGCGGTCCTGGCTCATGAGGACTCAGTCTTGCTGTCAGCCCAGGCTGCCTTGTCTGAAGGCTAGACCGGGGGGGGGGGGGGGGGCTGGTTCCTGCTGACATCCTGGTGAGGGAGTGAGCTGCTGGCAGGTGGCCTCTGTTCCTCACTGTAGGGGCCTCTCTGTGGGGCTGCTGGAACTGCTTTGTGTCTCTGGAGATGGGTGCCACGTGTCTGTTATGACCTCCCCCCGGCAGTCTGGCACCATGGCTTCCTCCACATTCTGTCCAATAGGAGCACCTCCCCCACATCCAGCCCACATTCAAGGGGAGGAGAATTAGGCTCTATTTCAAAAGGAAGAATATCAGAACTTGTAAACATGTGAAACCCTCAGTGAAGTATACAAAAATGAGCAGGTACCCAAGGATCTATGGCACACAGCTCCCTCCCTGCTGCTCCTGCCCAGTTCTTGAAAATTCTAGAAACAGTCTGCACATATAAACATAGTTATGAAAACAGCTGTTGTGTTAGTCTGCCATAACAAACCGCAGGCTGGGTGGCTTGAGCAACAGAAATAAATGTTCTCAGTTCTGGAGGCTGGAAGCTGAGATCAAGGTTCTGTCAGGGTTGGTTTCTGGTGAGTTCCTGCTTCCTCCTTCCCTGTAGACTGACAGTTCCTTTTTACTGTGTCCTCACATGGCCTTTCCTCATTGTACCTGCAGAGGGAGGGGTAGAAGGGAGAGCAGATGAGTTCCCTGAAGTCCCTTAGAAAGACACTAGTGTATCAGGACAGGGCCCCACCCTTCTGACCTCACTTAATCTCCAGCCCAGCCTCAGAGACCCTGTCTCCAGCAGCCCCACTATGTTACAGCTTCAGCACAGAATAGGGGGAGGGGAGGACAGACATTCAAATTCAAAGAGCTACACATTTTTTTTGTTGTTGTTGTTGTTAAAGATTTTATTTATTTATTTGACAGAGAGGGAGATCACAAGTAGGCAGAGAGGCAGGCAGAGAGAGAGAGAAGAGGAAGCAGGCTCCCCGCTCAACAGAGAGCCTGATGCGGAGCTCGATCCCAGGACCCCGAGATCATGACCTGAGCCGAAGGCAGAGCCACCCAGGCACCCCTACGCGTTTTTAATACAAGTAGTGGCCTGTGTGACACTCTGCACATTTTTTTTTTTTTTTTACCTAAGACATATTTCCTGGGAGCCATACAACTTCAGAAATTGTCCTCAGCTTTGAAATTGCTATCTAGTACCCACACTTAACTAGTCTGTTAATAAATGCTGTCATTTGCCATTATAATAACATCTGTGGAGTGATGTTATTGCAGACATGTATAAATCTGTCACTTAAATACTTACAAGTGATAAGCTGTGAGATAAATGAGTTACTCATAAGTTGTGTTGTTGTTGTTTTTAACAATTTCCAACTCATGCAAGGCTGGATGGTCGCACAGCCCCTCAGGGCTGCGCTGAGCCCTGTCACAACCTGCAGCGGAAGGAAACCTAACCTGTGCCCCCATTTCCATGATTTTATGTATTTTTATAATGTTTAATGTTTTTAATGAAAATATAGCTGAGGGGCACCTGGCTGGCTCAGTTGGTAGAGCGTGCAGCTCTTGATCTCAGGGTTGTGAGTTCAAGCCCTGTATTGGGTATAGAGATCACTTAAATAAATAAACTTAAAAAAAAGAAAAGAAAAGAAAGGAAAAGAAAATATAGCAGAGTTTGCTTCCGCGAAATCTAGAAAAGTAAAATTCTAATTCAAGTTCGGGTATAACTACAATTTTTGAAGCTTAAACAATTAGGAGTTTAAAAAGAAAATAAAATATCCTAAATTGGTAAGATCATGATAAGACAATATTCTCACAAGCTACTGAGGAGGGAATGAATTGGTACAACCATGTTTTCAGGCAGGTGGGCAATATCAACTAAAAGTTTTAGTATGCATATCATTTAGACCAACAATCCTCCTTCTAGATACTTATCCTAAAAAAAAATTTACACAAATATGCAGTAATACATATCTATTGTGGAAAACACATTGCAGCATTACATGTAAGAGCAAATGTAAAAAATAAGCTAAGTACGCATGATTAGGGAATTGATTGAATAAGATACTATATACCTAGCTTTCAGAAAGAATGAAGTCATTCTGTGTATATTGGCATGGAAAAATATAACTATGCAGGAATATTAAGTGAAAAATCAAACTTTAGAACAATATGTTTACTATATACGTTCAGAATAATTTCATGGATGCTAATATATGTATACATCTAGGTGTATATAAATGTATGAATTTATACATATGGATCTATATTGCATAATAGTGAACTGTTGCAGAATCGTATGTTCAGTATTACAATAGAGGATAGATAGAGCTTTTTCTCTCTTCACCTCCTATTTTTCTTCCTCCTTACTTGGAAAAGAGAGGATCTTTGGTAAGGCAAGAAAAAAACTTTTTAGGATGACACTTCAAATTTATGCTACGAAAAACGGGTGAACATCAAGAAGCGAAAGGTGTGTGTGGTAGCCATTTCTTAATGAAGAATTAAAAATACCTACACCTCATTCCCAGGGCCCTTCCAAGAGAAAGCCAGAAGCCAGGCTCAGAGCCTTGGGACTATCTCAGGACGGTAGAGGCTTTCTCAGGCTGAGAAAGACAGTGGGGCTCCTGAAGGATGGAGAGGAATGGGAAGGGCCTTCCAAACGTCCATTGTGAGGAACAGCTTGGGAAACAAAGAATAACTACTTCGTACCTCTGGAGTCTGTGTGTATTAATGGGTGGTAAGCCTGTTGTCTTTATCTTCCTGGCACTGAAATGTACCTGAGTATTTTTTTCCCCATGTTGCAGGATGCACCAAAAATGTCTGTCCATCAAAAGATTCTGAGATTGTGCCCTGAACTGTTAACATCTTAGGGAACAGCAGGAAGAGTAGGGTTTCTTTTTCCTACATTCAGTTCCATATTTTTCAAATTTTTCAGAATTAAAGCGAAAATAAATCATTGGTAAAAACTTTTGCCAGTCTTTTTTTTTTTTTTTTTAATTCTACTTTTTCTTAGGGAAATGCCTCACAGAAAGATTGGCTCTGAGGGGTTTTTGGTTTGGTTTGGTTTGGTCTTTTGTCCATCTTTAATAAAAGGGTTATGTAGCAATCAACATATAAAGTACATGCCAGGGGAACCTGGGTGGCACACTTGGTTAAGCTTCTGACTCTTGGTTTTGGCTCGGGTTGTGATCTCAGGGTCCTGAGATGGAGCCCTGTGTCAGGCTCTATGCTTGGTGCGGAGTCTGCTTGAATTTCTCTCCTCCTCTCTCTTGGCCCCTCCCCCATGTGCTTGCTCACTCTCTCAAATCTTTTTTTTTTTTTAATTACATAAACTTCATTCTATGTAGATAGCAATCTGTTCGATAGCATGAAAGAAAAAAGATGCTGGACTTGGATTTGGGGAGATGGGACTATGCCCATGGAAAGTGAAGGATATATTCTCAAATCACTGTTGTACGCCTGTAACTAATTAACATGGTGTGTCAACTAAGAAATAGTAAAGCGGTGAGTGATGATGAGGCAGAAGTTACATGTCTCCAAATAATAAGCTGCATGGAATCAGACATGAAGTGTGGGGATTACTCTAGTCAGAGGAATCCGAAGAACCAGGGGAAAAGAGGGTCAGGTCACTCACCCGGCCAGCAGCCCATCAGTGACCTTCTAGTGTGTGGTGTTGGCCACAGGTTTGAAAACTGTGAGAGACTCAAAGATTCATGAGAAAATTGGAGTAGAAAGAAGAGAATCTAAATGGGAAGCCTGTGAAGAAGTTCTTCGCTTTAGTCATAGAACTTTAACACTAGCAAGTGTGTGTTCAATTGGCCCCTCACTTTACATGTGTATGTAAATGAGGCCTGGGGAGATTCAAATAACCAGCCAGAGGTCCTCACCCTGTTTGTTCTAGGGTGAAGGCTACACTGCAGACCTCTGGACTTGCTACCACTCACAAGGATGACATCAAGTTATGGTCTTGGTCGGCTTTGTCTCTCAACAAAAGTAATGTTTTAAATATGCGTCCTTTTTCTGGAATTTATAATAGCATTTGAGGGCATATCCATAAAATCATACCTGATCATTCTAAGCCTTCTTAGAACCAAATTTACTGAGAAAGAAACTAAATTTCATGAAAGGTCAGCCACCACGAAAATGACACAGGCCCCCATCAGACTTTTTATCCCAATAACATGTGGATGTTCCAGAGAGTCTCCATTATGACCGGTGCCTAGTCCTGCTTTTGCTGAAGTTTTTAGCCACAACCATTCAGAGATTCTCAAGGTGAGAGTAAGCTTTTGAGGGAAGCCATTTTTAGCTGTTCAGGCAATTTTTCAGGCAGATTAAAATTGAATCCCTGTCACTGGTTTTAATGACATAGATTTAGCATCTTTCAGAAACTCTTTTACTGAAGCATTTGAAAATTGGTGACATTATCAAATCATATTTCCATCTCTTACTCAAAACCTTTTGAGAATTGAGCGAAATGCTTCATTTTCATAGACTTAAATGGCTTAACATATAATACATATGAAAAAGATTGCTTTCAATTATCTTTCTCAGGGTTCAGAAATAATTGTGAAAAAATGACCTGCTTGTCAAATATTAAAAGGTGATGTTCTTCATAATTATCATGCTCTGAAGCATACCATTCAAATTACTATTTAATAGTTATATCAGTCAGGGTCTAATCCAGATATAGAAACCACAGAGTAATTTGAAGAGACAAAGTTTAATATAGAGTCTTAACTATAAAGAATTATTAACTATAACAGGGGATTGAAGAAAACAGAGGACTGGTTAGTAAAGAGTAAAGAGAAAGAACACTTTACTAGGGCAACTGTTGTCCCTGGGGTCAAGATACAGACCCCAAGGGAAAGACAGATCTGGAAGAGGTCCCCACCAGAGATCCAGACTTCATTGCTGAGAACATAGTCAAGGTTCACTGGATGGCAGAGAAGTCCCCTAAGGCCATTTTCTTTTCTTTTCTTTTCTTTTCCTTTCTTTTCTTTCCCTTTCTTTTCTTTTTAAGATTTTGATTATTTTTTGAGATAGAGCGTGAGCGGGGAGAGGGAGAAGCAGGTCGCCCACCGAGCAGGGGGCTTGATGAGGAGCTTGATCCCAGGACCCTGGGACCATGACCCAACCTAAAGGCAGATGCTCAATGGACTAGGCCTCCCAGGTGCCCCAGGAGCTGTTTTCTGAGGGCATGTGGGGAAAGCCATTCACAGGGAATTGCCGGGCTGGTAGTGCTCAGCTCTAAAGCCTCCCAGGGAGATGCTAGGGGAAGATGTCCACAGGGGACTTCCATGTGCTGCCGACCATCGGCTGCTGCCAGAGCCTGGAGCTGTAGTAATGTCTCTACTCTAGGAAACTTCTTCAAGGAGCACCCTGCTGCTGGAAGAGAAAAATTCTTTCTTCTCCACTGTCCCTCTGGGACTCTCTTCTGACAAAGCTTGACATCCTCTCAACTGGCAAGGGAGAAATATTGTTACAGAGAAGAAAATGAGGTGTAAAATTTAGAGCTGAGAGGCAATCAATTGATTACTCGCACAATTGTTCGGGAAAATTCTAAGAACTAGTTCTGTTTGTTATATCTGTCTTTTTCAATTTTATCTGTTAAAAATCATAAACTCCTTATGGGCAAAAAAAAATTAGGTCTTAATAACATCATACCCTCAGTTGGCCAGGTTGCTACCATGTCATGTACCAGAAACATTTTAGAATGCAAAAGAGAAGAAAGAACAGGGGAGTGTGTTTCACTGATACTTAATTGTTGTGCGTGGACTTGGCAGTAGATCTCTCTCTTCCTCTCATGTGTCCCAGTGGAGGAATTTTCCTGGCCCCTCTCTATCGTTTCATCTGGCCTAGATAAGGTGAGTGATACATCTGATTGGTCAGCTTGGAAGACCAAACAGGAACCTCTGGCCCAGAAGCTTCCATCTGTTCTTTAGAAGCCGGCCTTCCTTTGGGATACGTGTGTTTTTCATCATCATATAATACATTCAGAAGAATGGCTCAGCCCCCTGCCTCCCCCACCCCCTCGCCCCCCGCCGCCCCAGAGGGAGGTCAACCCATGTCCACGTGTGCCAACAACTCAGAGGCAAACCTGTGTCTATCTCAGGGGCAAAGGAAGTTAGCTGTCACGTAACTAAGTTGCATTCCTTAATTCAGTTTTCCTCAGTAATAAACAATTTCAATCATTTTCTTATTCCTGTGTGTCCACTTCTCAGTTCGTTCTGAATTGAGGTGATAAAAGGCAGAGTATTTATTAATCCCTCTAAAATGCCAAAATTAATCAAATAATTTCTTGAAGAAAGGAATGAGCATCTGAATTTCCAGTCTAAGCCTATGATTCTCCTTCTATGGAAGGCTCTCCATCACTTGCCCAAATTTCAACCCATCCATGCAAAATTCTGTTAGGTGGAGCATGGCAAGGCTCATGGCAGAGTTATATAACAAATAATCTAGGGATTCATAAAAGGAGAAAGCATATTTGCTAGGAGTCATCAGGAAAACTTCACAGCCAAGTTAGCACTTGAGGCTTTTATTTTTTTTTTTTTTTTTTTTTAGTGTAGTTGAAAGATAGTGTTACATTTGTTTCAAGTGTACAACTTTGTAATTTGACAAGTTCATACATTATTTATACATTATGCTCTGTTCACAAGTGTAACCCCATCTGTCCTATTACATCCCTATTACAATATCATTGACTATATTCCTTATGTTCTGCCTTTTATTCCTATGACTCCTTTCATTACTGGAGGCCTTTGTGTCCCTCTACCCTTCACCCATTTTGCTCAACCCCTCCCCCACCCCTCTCCCCTCTGGCAACCATCAATTCTCTGTATTTATAGGGCTGATTCTGCTTTTTGTTTTTTCTTTCCTTTTTTTTTTTTTTTAAGATTCCACACATAGGTGTAGTAACAGAGTATTTCTTATTCTCTGACTTCTTTCACTTAGCTTAATACCCTCTAAGTCCATGCATGTTTTCTCAAAAGGCACGATCATATCCTTTTTCGTAGTTGCTTAACATTCCATTGTGAATATGTCCACTTCTTCCTTATTCATTCATCTATTGGTGGATGCTTGGGTTGCTTCCATATCTTGGCTATTATAAATAATGCTGCAATAAACTTAAGGGTGCATATACCATTTCAGATTAGCGTTTTTGTATTCCAGTAGTGGGATTTTGGGATCATATGGTACTTCTTATTTTTAAATTTTTAAGGAGCCTCCATACTGTTTTCCATAGCAGCTGTACCAATTTCACTATTCTCACCAATAGTGAGTGAGGGTTCCTTCTCCATAGTCTTGCCAACACTCCTCGTTACTTTGGGTTTTAGCCATTCTAACTAGTGTAAGGTATCCCATTATGCTTTTGATTTGCATTTCCCTGATGATGAGTAATATCAAACATATTTTCATTTGTCTGTCGGCCTTCTAGATGTCTTTTGGAATAATGTCTCTTCAGGTTCTCTGTCCATGTTTTAGTCAGATTGTTTTTCAGTGTTGAGTTGTATCTTTATATATTTTGGATATTAACCCCTTTTAGGACATATCATTTGAAAATCTCTTCTCCCATTCATTGGGTTGTTTTTTATTTTGTTGATTGTTTCCTTTGCTGTACAAATTTTTTATTTTGATGTCCCAATAGTTTGGGACTACAATAGTTTGATGTAGTTCATTTTTACTTTTATTTCTCTTATCTCCAGAGACATAAATAGAAAAATGTGACTACAAGGGATGTCAGAGATGTTACTGCCTATGCTCCCTTCTACTATTTTTTTTTTTTTTTTTTTGGTTTCAAGTCTCACATTTAGGTCTTTAATTTATTTTTTGTTTGTTTTTGTGTATGATGTTAAAAAATGGTCTAATTTCATTCTTTTACATTAAGCTGTCCAGTTTTCTCAGCACCATTGTTGAAGAGACTGTCTTTTCCCATTGTATAATCTTGTCTCTTTTGTGATAGATTAATTGACCATATAATCATGAATTTATATCTGGAGATTCTATTCTGTTCCATTGATCACTGTGTCTATTTTTGTGTCAGTACCATATTGTTGGGATTACTACAGATTTGTAGTATATCTTGAAATCCTGCATTGCGATACCTCCAGTTTTGTTCTTTTTCAAGATTGCTTTGACTATGTGAGGTCTTCTATGGTTCTATCCAAATTTTAGGGTTATTTGTTATAGTCACATGAAAAACACTATTGGTATTTTGATAGAGATTGCATTGAATCTGTTGATTGCTTAGGGTATGATGGACATTTTAACAATATTAATTCTTCCATTCTATGAATATGGAATATCTTCCGATTTCTTTGTGTCCTCTTCAACTTATCTCATTAGTGTTTTTTTTTTTAAAGACTTTTATTTATTCAACACAGAGATCACAAGTAGGCAGGGAGGCAGGCAGAGAGAGAGGGGGTAGCAGGCTCCCTGCTGAGCAGAGAGCCTGATGTGAGTCTCCATCCCAGGACCCTGAGATCATGACCTGAGCCAAAGGCAGAGGCTTAACCAACTGAGCCATCCAGGTGCCCCTATTTCATTAGTGTTTTACAGTTTTTGGAGTACAGGTCTTTCTTTGGTTAAGTTTATTCCTAGGTGTTTTTTTTTTTTCTTTTTGTTATAAATGGGATTGTTTTAAATTTGTCTTTCTACAACTCCATTATGAGTATATACAAATGCTACCAATTTGGGGTAGTTACCTAAACAAATTTAGGGAACAGCAGCCCAAGCTTCCCTGCATTAAATTAAAAACCTAAACTATTGGGCGCCTGGGTGGCTCAGTGGGTTAAAGCCTCTGCCTTCGGCTCAGGTCATGATCTCAGGGTCCTGGGATCGAGTCCCGCATCGGGCTCTCTGCTCAGCGGGGAGCCTGCTTCCTCCTCTCTCTGCCTGCCTCTCTGCCTACTTGTGATCTATCTGTCAAATAAATAAATAAAAATCTAAAAAAAAAAAAAAAAAAAACCTAAACTATTTACTCGGTATGTAATAGATAATTACAGAAACAAAAGCAAACTGAAGGGGAAAAAACAAACTCAAAAAGTCAAAGAAACTTGAGAAAACATTTTATCCATAAAATAAGAATAAGATACTAAGAAAAAAAAAACTGATCACAGAGGAAGGAAGAACTATTAAAGTTTAAAACAATTGCCTTATTTAGAAAAAAAATCAATAAGAAAGACTATAGAATCTGAGATCTCTCCCAAACACAGAGCAAGAAGATAAAGATATAGAAAAGACGAGCTAAGAGAAAAGATATATAAAAGACAAAATCAGATGGTTTACCATTTGGCTAATAATGGCCTTAGGAAAAGTAAATAGAGAAAATAGAGTGGAAGAATGTGGGCTAAATGTATTAATATAATATATATACATATGAAAATCATAGAAGACACCTTCCTGGCCATAGAGGAGACCCACAGAGTGTCAAGTTCCATAAATAATAATTTTTGTAAAGCCTACATGCACCTTCATGAATGTCAGACTGCCAAAGATAGATGATGATATAGAAGCTTTTAGAAGAAAGAAATCAAAGAATGAAAATCACATTGTCATTGTTGTCTTAAAAACAAGGCTTTGCACTATGCCAAAAGCTTGACCATCTTTTTTTTTTTTTTAGATTTTATTTATTTATTTGACAGACAGAGATCACAAGTAGGCAGAGAGGCAGGCAGAGAGAGAGAGAGAGAGAGAGGAGGAAGCAGGCTCCCTAGTGAGCAGAGAGCCCAATGCGGGGCTCGATCCCAAAACCCTGGGATCATGACCTGAGCTGAAGGCAGAGGCTTTAACCCACTGAGCCACCAGGTGCCCCTTGACCATCCTTTTTTGATGAGCAGAAGAGACAATGTCATTGTAAACTAAGAAATGATGATGATGTTTATTTTATAAGGATAAAAGCAGAAGAGTCTGCCTCTTGATATGTTCTCTGTGGTTCCTTTGGGCCCTTCCAATGGGCCACTGGCAAAGGAAGACTTAGGAGATTTTCGGAGAAGTGGGAGTTCAGCATATTTATAAGAACAGCTTCCTGCTTTTATACCCAGAAAGAACAGCTTCCTGCTTTTATACCCAGATGGTCTTTATAACTTCTGCTATTAATAAGTCCAACCAGAGATAATAGGAAACAGTTACAACTTTAGACACATCCAGTCATAGACATCCTTGTGGCGTATCAGTCAGCCCTCTGGATGGAAGCCTCTCAGAAATTAGTCTACAGAGCTAAATCCTCATGACAATTCTCTGAAGTAATAACAATGCATTCTGAGGGGACAAACCGACGTTATAGCAAAGGGTGAGAGTGAATAAAGCCATTTTCAGGCAAGCAAGGTCTTAGAAAATTTAGCTTTCTGCACTACTTCAAATTATTTGTAAATATGTTAATTAAATGCCAATTGTTTAAGCCACTTTTATCTGGATTCACACAGTGGGTCAGGATGGAGAGGGATACAGAGAGAAATTCCTGCTTTTCATCTTCAGTAATATGTATCATTTAACTTGATACTATGTATATATCTTATTTTGATTTTTGACAATTTAAGATAGGAATCACCAAGTGTAACACTACCTTCTTTAATAGAATGGCTCTATCATAATAGACTATATTCACAGAAGACTCACTTTGAACCTCTCACTATATTTTTCCAACATTTGTTGCCTCACCAGTTTTCTGATAAAAGGCATGTTACTATTTTAAAGGAATTTTCTTTTGCTTCTGGGCTGAAAGTAGACCGTGGTTACCCAATTCCTGCCTGGGAACTAATTTTTCTCAAGACTAAGACACCCAGTACTGCTGTTTTCCTCTGGCTTGTATCCTAACCCTGGTCGGTCTCAGCCACAAGTGTGGTTTCAGATTCTCTTAACCTGCCGACATCTCCCAGTCTAAATCTCCATCCCGGAAGTCCTCATCTCTGATTAAGGTCTCTCTTGCTTGTCACGCTAAAAATTCAAATATTGAGTTCATTATCAACCCTTATAAAATTCTTACTATGTTTCTGATTTCAGTAAAGGGTACCATGGTTTCCTCAGTCCTGGAGGTTAGCAATCTCTAAAGCATATTATGGTTTGACCTGTTCATTCTGCTTCAACTTACCTTCTAGTGTGCTTTGAAAAAAAAAAATAATTTAATTTAATCTTAAGGTTAGAAAATTATAACTTTATTTCTCAGGTTTGTCTGCAGCCGTGGGTCAAACTACCAATTATGTTGTGCCAATTGGAGGTACACACAAGTCTGAAAGGGGCTGCCTTTGGGGCTATATTACTTTTCAAATCAAGGGTATAGAGAGATGAGGTGTTGCAGCCACACTTCCACGTCCATTCAGCAACTTCTTGAGTATTGACCACGAATTGTGGTGCTTGCAACAGCCAGCCTCTGGGTTCTTGTGCCCAACCACAGTTGAAGCAGCAGTGCTAGTCTATATGAGAAGGTGTCTTTGAACTCAATATTTCCAGTGATGAGGTGGTAAGTGCTCTAATTGGTCAAAAATGGAATCTGGGACTTATTTCTGGAGACCTAAGCGAGATTCCACTCTTCTGGCACACCTATGATTCTCTACGCCCAGATGACTGCAACTGAATCTCTTGCTGCTAAGGGCAGTCACTGTTTTCTGCTGTAAACCCCAAAGTCTTGTTCAGTTCCTTCTCTTTCATTAAGTCCCAAATCAAAGCAGTAAACAAATCCCACCAATCCTGCCAGAATTTCCTTTGTGTCTGGCCACTCTTTCTCCTTTCTATAGTTTAGGCTTTTAGGATATAAAAAGCATCAACTTTTTGGGTCCTGGGATCAATTGATGGTCATGTTACCTTTTGTAAGTTATGTAATCTCTCAGAATCTTAAAGTCCTTATCTATAAAATGAGATTGTTTAGTGCATTGTTTAGTGCATAGGATTTTGTGAAAATTCAAGGTATGATATGATGCCCTGTGGAAATACTCTAGCCTAGAATGTATGTGCTATTTAGTCTTAGTCACACTATCATTATTAAAATCATACATAGTCATCTTATCCTTGGATCTCTTTCAACCTATTTCTAGAAAAAGAAACATTTGGAATAACCAAGGAAATAAAAAATTGCCCTTGGCCTCAAGATGCTTTCCATTTACAGAACAAATTTGAAGCTTTCTGGAAAGCATGACTTAGATTTGAATATAGAGAATGCAAGACTAGATTGGTTTGGGAGTTCTAGATTAATGCAGGTAAGCCTTTTAGGTACCAAGTCAACAGGAGGAGTTTTAGTGCTTTGTTGAGTCCTTATTCAGATGACCTGTCTCTCTAACCGACCAATGACAGAATTAATCAATTTCAAAACTCAAGCCATTTTCACTTCCAAGAGAAGGAGGTTGATTATACTTGCTGCTCTTCTTCCCTATTAATACAACTAACAACCCCAGGAACTATATATAAAACAAACATAAGAAGACTCTAAAAGGTGGAAGAAAGACAACAGACTACTAGAGAATAGAGGACCCAAGGAACAACATGGTGATGAGTCACTTGGGTTTTCTTTTTGCCTCGTATATTCCAGACGTGGAGCTGAAGAAGCCAATGGGCACAGACAAAAAGCTCCAATGAAAGTCTGCTCTCTCTAGCCAAAGAACAAATAAAGGAACAATCATCAAGACAGAAGACTTGTTGATGATAACCTTTCTGTTTCTGCTAAACAGCTCAGAAAAAAACCATGGTCCTACCTCCATCTGTACCAACAAATGCTGAGTGGGAAATGGCTAAAAGAAATTCTTTTGGCAAGGATGTGGAGAAAGGAGAACGCTCCTACACTGTTGGTGGGAATGTAAGCTGGTACAACTACTCTGGAAAACAGCATGGAGGTTTCTCAAGAAGTTAAAAATAGAGCTATCCTATGACCCAGCAATTGCACTACTAGGTATTTATTTGGAAGATACAGATGTAGTGAAAAGAAGGGGCACATGCACCCCAGCGTTCATAGCAGCAATGTCCACAATAGCCAAACTATGGAAGGAACTGAGATGTCCTTCAATAGATGAATGGATAGAGAATATGTGATTCATAAATACAATGGAATATTATTCAGCCATCAGAAGGGATGACTACCCTCCATTTGTATCAACATGGATGGAACTGGAGGGGATTATACTAAGTGAAATAAGTCAATGAGAGAAAGACAATTATTATACAGTTTCACTCATATGTGGAACATAAAGAATAGCATGGAGGACCACAGGGGAAGGGAGAGGAAACTAAATGGGAAGAAATCAGAGAGGGAGATAAACCATGAGAGGCTCTGAGGGTGATAGGCATTAATGAGGGCCCATGTGGTGATGAGCATTGGGTGTTATATGCAATTAATGAATCACTGAACACTACATCAAAAACTAATGATGTACTGTATGTTGGCTAACTGGACATAATTAAAAAAAAAAGAAAGAAAGAAATTCTCTAAAGAGAAAGCCAGAAGGAATGTTATAACATTAAGAAGGAAGAAAGAACATGGTAACATGCATAAATACAATAGGTTTCTTCCTTTTCTAGAAGTTTCTAAATTATATTTGATGATGGAAGCAAAAAGTATACTACTATCTGATGTGGTTCTAAATGGAAGTAATGAAAATATTTAAGACAATTACATTAAAACGGGTGAGGGGGCATAGAAGTTTAAAGGAGGTAAGTTTTTCACTTCAATTGGTGAAGTGATTACATTAGTAGACTGTGATACTTATGTACATATAATATCTGCTATACAAAGAGATACATTCAAGAACAACGGCGGTTCAGTAAAAGATAACATTTTGTACACATAATGTTGGAGGAACTGGACAATCATAGGGCAGAAAAGGTGCCTTCACCTGAGTCTCATACCTTATAAAAAATTAACTCAAAATGGATTATAGGCTCAAATATAAAATTTAAAGTTATAAAACATTTAGGGGGAAAAAAAAACCACAGAAAATCTTTGGGACCTACGGCTAGGCAGAGTTCTTAGGCTTGACAGAAAAAGCACAGTCCATAAAAGGGAGAGCGGGTAAGTTATACTTCATCTAAATTTGAAATGTCTGCTTTGTGAAATACCCTGTGGAGACCATGAGAGGATAAGCTACAGAGTGAGAGAAAATGTTCACAAGCCACTTCTCTCTCAAGGACTACAGAAGAACTTTCAAACTCACCAGTAAAATAAAACAATCTAATTAGATAATAAACAAAAGATATAAACACACATTTTCCTGAAGAGGATATATGGATGGCAAAAATAAATGAATAAATAAGAGCACAGGGAAAGATATTGACCTTTATTAGCCATCAAGGAAAGGCAAATCAAAGCCACGATGAGGTGTCTCTACCTCATTCTCAGAATGACTAAAACAAGAAATGCAGACAATCCCAAAATAGGGTGCGGATGCAGAGAAACTGGAGCACGTACTCGGGGTTCTTGGGGATGTAAAAGGGCACAGCCAGTCTAGAAAACAGCTAAGAGTTTCTTAAAAATTGAAAATGCTACAATCGGGGCGCCTGGGTGGCTCAGTGGGTTAAAGCCTCTGCCTTCGGCTCAGGTCATGGTCCCGGGGTCCTGGGATCGAGCCCCGCATCGGGCTCTCAGCTCAGCAGGGAGCCTGCTTCCTCCTCTCTCTCTCTCTCTGCCTGCCTCTCTGCCTACTTGTGGCCTCTGTCTGTCAAAAAAATAAATAAAATAAAAAGATTTAAAAAAAAAAAAAAAGAAAAGAAAATGCTACAATCATATGATCTAACATTGGCGCTTGGGCATTGATCATGGAGAAATGAAAATAGGTTCCCACAAAAATCCGTACACATGTGTTTGTAGCATAGTTATTTGTAATAGACCTAAACTGGAAACTACCCAGATATCCTTCGGTGGCTGGTTAAGCACAATAAGACCCAGCAACAAGAAGGAACAAAGTTTCCCACAGGAATCTGGCTGAATCTACCGAGAGTTATGCTAAGTAGCAAAGCCAGTCCTAAAAGGTAACACAGTATAGGATTCCATTTATACAGTATTGCCAAAATGGCAACAGATTAGTGGTTTCCAGGTGTCAAAGAGGAAGTGAGTTGAGAGGGAAGTGGGTACAGCATGAAAGGGCAACATGAGAGAGCCTGTGGCGATGAGACTGTTGTGTATCGTGCCGGTATCTGTGTCCGTGTCCTGATACTCTTCTGTAGTTTCCCAAAGCATCACAGCTGCGGGGAAGCAGAGTGAAGGGCATGTGGGTTCTCTATGTATTATTTCTTCTACCTACAAGTGAATCTACAGCTATCTCCCCCCAAAACATTTGACTTTAAAAAAAAAACAAAAACAAAAAACTTGGGCCAAGAAAATGACTGATCAGAAATGAAAACTTTCAGGGGCGCCTGGGTGGCTCAGTGGGTTAAAGCCTCTGCCTTCAGCTCGGGTCATGATCCCAGGGTCCTGGGATCGAGCCCCTCATCGGGCTCTCTCCTCAGTGGGAAGCCTGCTTCCTCCTCTCTCTCTCTCTCTGCCTGCCTCTCTGCCTACTTGTGATCTCTGTCTGTCAAATAAATAAAATCTTTAAAAAAAAAAGAAATGAAAACTTTCAGGGGAACTGCCTCACCTTCTTGCAGTCAGAACATTTTCTTCAGTCCTTCGGTAAAACTTTTATGAAAGGATTCAAAAGTACTGCAAACTTCAATGAAGAGTTTTGAGTATTTTGAGAACAATTTGGGGAGGTAATACCACTGCCTTGTAAAGTAAAATTTTAGCCTTCTAGAAGAATGCTCTCGGCTGCAGGCCAAGCGCAATCACACTTCTGGTAATTGGCATCTTATTAAAGCATATTTGACGACACAAATGGTGCTTCTCCCGCCTTCTTGAGGAAGAAGCCCTCATTCTTTTACCTCACTAATCCTTTTTTCCCTTGCTAATTATTAAAGAGACCCTTCCAAGGGGACACCCTCGTGTCCTAGCAATTCCAATCCTAGGTCACATCCAGGAGCCTTTAAATGGTTTAATCCTCATACTCCAGAGAGGTGGCATCTTCCTCCATTAGTCTTTTCCACGGGCTTCCCGCCTCTACTTATCTTTCTTTTTAACTCCCATTCACCTTCCACAGGACAGTGAGGTACTCCCATTTGCATTCTTATTGGCAGAAGGAGTGGGGTGGGCGCAGGTTCTTCATGAGAAAATAAGTGCCGCCTGGAAACAGTGACGGTCACTCACGGCCCTCCTGGAGTCTGACAAGCTTTCCCCCCTGCCTCCCTGACAGGACCCTTGCACTTGCTAAGAAGCTCCTATAGTCTCAGCCTCTGAGTTTTAGTTCACTGTATTCTTTTTGATGCATTACTCCCTTCTCTCCTCTTGCCCTTTATTTGAACATGATCTCCTATTGCCTGGGAAGCTACTCAGAAGCTCCAGGTCCCTGTGTGGAAGCACAGCTTTCAAGCACTTTGAAGTCTGGAAAAAGTTTCCCATAAATTCAGGCGGGAGGGAAGTTCGTATGGGGTCCCTGCAGTAACATTTCAGAATATTTCAACTGCTGTTTCATTGCAGTGTGCATGCTAATATTTCCGGTAGGAAATCTCTTTGCCTTGCTCCGTGAAATAAACAAGCAAGCTCACAAGTATAAATACAGAAACGAGGGGCTTCATCTTGAAAATGAATGTAGTCTTGAAATGAATCATAGTTCCTTTCACAGATTGATTTTCATTAGTGCTTAATTAGTACAAAACCTACATTTCATAGGAAATAAACTTGAGTTCTTTACTGCCTAGCCACAACGTGCACTTCCTTCTCCAATACCAGTTTGGTTTTCCTTTCAAAAGAATTGTGGTTTTGTTCAAATAATAAAAAAAATATTGTCTAGTCCTTGTAATAATTTAGCCATATGAAGGTCTATAACAAAATGAACAGGGTTAATGAGTTTTTGTGTTTCTGTTTTTAGTGAAAAGTCATACTATCCATACCGTGCTACAAATTCCTTTTTCACATTACACACAGTGGACAATTTTCCAAGTCAAGCTTTACTTCTTTTGACCAAATACCAACGATCACATGTACCATCTATCTCCAACATTGATGACAAAAGGTGAGAGGTATCCTCACCTTGCTGGAAGCAGGCAGAGTAGGTCTCCAGATACAACTGGAGGACTGTGGTGTGTCTGCTTGGAAATCTACACCTTTATGATTCACATTTGGCCATGATGATGAAATACCACTTCTAAAGCCAAGCTCTTAGCTCCCTGAGAGCGGAGGACAGTGTGGAAGCACTGGGCCCTAAAAAGGGGAATAAATCTTAGAATTTTTAAAGTATAATCATAAAAAATAGAGGCCATAGGCTTTAAGTACTTATTTTATCAGAAGCATTACGGTCAACAATTCACTACTATTTTCACATCAACCCTAGGAGAGGGCAGCGGTTGTTTCTTATCTCATTTATAGATGAGGGGGATGGGACTTTGAGAAGTAAGAATCTTGCTCAAGGTTAACTGGCTGGTAACCGGTAACACAAATGATTTTTACCGGTTAAGAGAACAGAATAGTACAGAGAACTCAGAGTTTGAGAGAATGAACGCCTATCCTATCCACCCTAACCTCAGTTCTATACACCAGCGATGACTTCTTTTAACTATTTCTGATTTTACCTTTTTTTATCATTTTATTTACTATTTTGTTTTTAAACCACTTTATTGAGGTATGACTGGCATGTAAAAACTGTACATACAGGACACCTGGGTGGCTCAGATGGTTAAGCATCTGCCTTTGGTTCAGGTCATGATTACCGGGTCCTGGGATCGAGTCCCACATCGGGCTCCCTGCTCAGTGGGGAGCCTGCTTCTCCCTCTACCTCTCTCTCTCTGCCCCTCATGAATAAATAAATAAAATCTTTTTTTTTTAAACTGTGCATCTATATTGTATACAACTTGATGAATTTGAAGATAAATGTACACCCATGAAACCATGAAAGCCATGAACATACCCATCACCTCCCAACATAAGCCATCATGAAACCATCATCATGTTGGTTTCCCAACATGAAATCCTGTTGGAAACATGAACATACCCATCACCTCCCCTTTATTAGTGTAATTTTTTGTAATTGTAATCTTATATTAAGACCCACTTTCATAAGAATTTTTTTTATTGCAGATAGTTGACACACAATGTTATATTAGTCTTAGGTTTACAGAATAGTGAGTCAACAAGTCTCTGTGTTCTGCTACGCTCACCACAAGTGTAGCTACCATCTGGCATCATAAAATGTTATTAAATTACCATTGACTATTTTCCCTAACCTGTACCTTTTATCACCACAATGTATTTATTCCATAACTGGAAGTCTGTGTGTCCCACTCCCCTTCACACCCATCTTGCCCATCCCCCCACCCCTTTCCCTCTGCCAGCCATCATTTCTCTGTATTTATGGGTCTGTTTCTAATTTTGTCTTTTTTTTATTCATTTGTTTTGTTTTTTAGATTCCACATATGAGTGGGATGATATGGTATTTGTCTTTCTCTATCTGACTTATTTAACTTTGCAAATTACCCTGTAGGTCCATCCATGTTGAAAATGGAAAGATATCACTCTCTCTTTTTTTAATGTCTGAGTAATAGTCCATTGTACATATATTAATGGGCATTTGGGTTGCTTCCATAATTTAGTTATTATAAATAACACTTCAATAAGCATAGGGAGATACACACACACACACACACACACACACACACACACATATATATATTAGGGATATATATATATAGGGGATATATATATACATGTATGTATGTGTGTGTGTGTGTGTGTGTATATCTTTTCAAATTAGTATTTTTATTTTCTTAGGGTAAATCCCCACCAATGGAATAGTATAGTAATTCTACTTTCTAATTTTTTGAGGAAACTCCATACTGTTTTCTGCAGAGGCTATGCCAATTTACAGTCCCAACAACAGTGCACAATGGTTCTTTTTTCTCCACATCCTCACCAACACTTGTTATTTCTTCTTTTTGATTCTAGTCACTCTGACTGGTTTTGAGTTGCTCTTTGCTGACGATAAGTGACACTGGACATCTTTCCATTTGTCTATTGGCCATCTGTATATCTTCCTTGGGAAAATGTCTCTTCAGATCCTCTGTTCATTTTTAATTCAGATTATTTTTGTTTTATTGGTGTTGAGTTGTCTATATAATTTATATATTTTGGATATTAACCTCTTATCAGATATATCATGTACTAATATATTTTCTCCCATTCGGTAAGTTGTTTTGTTTTGTTGATTGTTTCCTTCACTTACTTTAGTGTAGCTTTAGTGGTTTATTTTGGTTTTTGTTTCCCTTGCCTGAGAGGACATAGCCACAAATATGTTGCTATAGCTGAATCAAAGGGATCACTGCCTGTGTTTTCTTCTAGGAGTATTATAGTTTCAGATATTTCAGGTTTTTAATCCATTTTGGTTTTATTTTTGTGTGTCCCGTTTTGTTCTTTTACATGTAGCTGTCCAGTTTTTCCAGCATCATCTGCTGAAAAGACCGTCTTTTCCCCATCGTATATTCTTGCCTCCTTTTTCGTAGGTTAATTGAACATGTAAGTGTGGATTTGAGGGATCTCTGTTCTTTTCCATTGATCTGTGTGTCCATTTTTGAGACAGTACCCTACTGTTTGGATTACTACAGCTTTACCAGATATCTTGAAACCTGATACTGTGGTATTTCCACTTTGTTCTTCTTTCTCAAGATTGCCTTGGCTGTTCAGAGTCTTCTGTGGTTCCATGCAAATTTTAGAAATATTTGTTCCAGTCCTGTGAAAAATGCTGTTGGTATTTTGTTAGGGATTGCATTAAGTCTATAGATTGCTTTGGGTAGTTATGGACATTTTAAACAATACTCTTCTAATCCAGGGGCATGGGATATTTTTCCATTTGTTGTTATAATCTTTAATTCCTTTCACCAGTGTTTTATAGTTTTCACACTACTGGTCGTTCACCTCCTTGGTTAAGTTCATTCCTGAGTATTTTATTCTTTTTGGTGTAATTGCAAAAGTGATTGTGTTTTTAATTTCTCTTTCTGTTATTTCATTATGAATGTGTAGAAATACAACTAATTTCTGGGTACTTTGTATCCTATAATTTTACCGAATTCATTTATTCTAATAGTTTTGGTGGAGTCATTAGGGTTTTCTATGTATAATATCTAGCAATTTGGATGCCCTTTATTTCTTAACTGATTGCTGTGGCTAAGACTTCCAGTATTATATTGAATACAAGTGGTAAGAATGGATATCCTTGTCTTGTGCTTGATCTTAGAGGAAAATCTCTTAGTTTTTCACCATTGAGTATGAGGTTAACTGTGGCTTTTTCATATATGGTGTATATTATGTTGAGGCATATTTCCTACAAACTCATTTTGTAGAAAGTTTTTATCATGAATGGAGGTTGAATTTTGTCAAATGCTTTTTCTACATCTATTGAGATAATCATATGATTTTTATCCTCCCTTCCTTTTGTGTATCACAATGATTGATTTGGGAATATTGAACTATCTTTGCATCCCTGAATAAATCCTGCTTGATTGTGGTGAATGATCCTCTTAATGTATTGTCAAAACTTATTTGCTAATATTTTGTTGAGAAATTTTACATCTATGTTCATCAGGGATATTAGTCTGTAGTTTTCTCTTTTCATAGGGTCTTTATTTGGTTTTGATATTATGGTTACACTGGTCTCAAAGAATATATTCGGAAGCTTTCCTTCCTCTCCTATTTTCTGGACTAGTTTGAGGAGAATAGGTATAAGTTCTTTAAATCTTTGGCAGAATTCACCTCTGAAACCGCTGGTCCTGGACAATATGTGCGGTTATTGTGCGGTTGCACAATATGTTTTCAATATAAGAATATTTGTTGAGCACTTGTGGCTCAATTGATTAAGCATCGGACTCTGGGTTTTGGCTCAGGTCATGATCTTGGGGTTCTGGGATCAAGGCCCTTGTTGGGCTCTGTGCTCAGCATGGAATCTGCTTGTCCCTCTCCCTATGCCCCTACAGCCGCTTGCTCTCTCTCTCTGTCTCTGTCTCTTTCTCAAGTAAATAAATAAATAAAATATTGTAAAAAGTAAATAAAAACATTTGTTGAGACTTGTTTTGTGGCCTAACACGCTATCTATTCTGGAGAATGTTCTATGCACACTGAAAACAAATGTATTCTGTTGCTTTTGGATGAAGTGTTCCATGTATAAGTCCATCTGGCCTAAACTGTCATTCATTCAGAACCAATGTTTCCTTCTTTGTCTCTTGTTACAGTCTTTGTTTTAAAGATTATTTGGCTGATATAATTATTGCTATATAGATTTTTTTTTGCTTCCATTTGCATAGAATATCCTTTTTTTCATCCTTTCACTTTCAGTCTGTATGTATCTTTAGGTCTGACGTGAATCCCTTATAGGCAGCATATAGATGGGTCTTGGTTTTCCTTATCCATTCCGTCACCCTGGTAGGACAGCTAAAGGGGGCATAAGCCAGTGTGTCCTGGGGTGTTCCACAGAGCGGGTACCCTGGTAAGGTTGTTGGAACTGAGGTAGGCATGGGCCAAGTGCTCCTGGGGTTCTTTACACAGGGGACACCCTGGTGGGGTGGCTAGAGCCAGAATTGGTATGAGCTCGGAGTTCTGGAGTACTTTGCATGGGAGGTGCCCTAGCGATCTCTCTAAAGCTGAAGTTGGACCTGGAGCTTCTGGGACTGCTTTGGCCAGTGTCAGCGTGGTGTGGTAGCTGGAAGTGTAGTGAGTGCTGACCAAGGGTGTCCCAGTATGCACCACAATGGGGCTGCTTTGGAGGGATGGCCGAGGTTGGTGTGGGCCAGGAGCCAAGGGCACACTGGGGAGGTGGGCCAGCTAGGGTGTCCAGACCCTGCTCCCACCCACCCTGTCAAGCTAGAGATGGAATGTAAACCATGGTGTTCACCAACCCCTCCAACCTGGAGAGAATTCTGGTAGGTTTCCTGACATTTGGTGCAATTCTAGGACTGGATCTTTTATACACTAACTGTTTTTTACAGGCATCCAGAGCTGGTATGGGCTTAGGGCTTCCCAAAACTCTGTTCTTGTCTATGTTAGGAAGGTGGAAGGGAATATAAACTGTGGCACTCACAGTGCTTCCACCCCAGGAAGTTCCAACCCTTGCAGGGCTAGTTCCTTTATACTCCAAGGGTTCCTTAAACCATGACTTTCTGTGTGCCCGAGGGCAGGTGATTCTACCCCTAGTCCCTCAGTGCTTCAGTGCTATCCCTTTTCTCCTGCCCCCGCCCACCCACTGCAGCGTGCAACATCGGGAGTGGGGGTTCTCTTCATTACCATGTCTTCATCTCTCTTGCCATTCTCTATGTACTTCTCCATTTGTTGTGCAGCAGCTGCTCAGTCAGCCCTCAGTTTTTCTTCTGGACAAATTGCTCCATAGATAAGTATAGATTTGTTGTGTCCCTGGAGGAGGTGAGTTCAAGGTCTCCTACATTGCCATCTTGGACCAGTCCTCTGATTTTTACCTTTTCTAATGGATACTTCCATAGCAATAAACTACCTGTTCAAGAACCCCCTGCCTTTTTTTTTTCTTTTATAGTTATAGGCATTATTTATTGTCTCTTAACTATGAAAGACAGGAATTTATATTGCTTACATTATCCCCAAAACCTCCCCATGCCTCTCCCAATTTTTGATAGTTATTATCTTCATTTCTTTTGATTGATGACATTTGTTATTGTGCAATTTTTATGGATAAAAATCGATTAGTCTCCCCCCACTTAGGATTTTGTAAAAATTTTTGAAAAACATTTTTTAATTTTTTAGAAGATTTATTTAATTAGAGAGAGATCATATACAAACAGAGAGAGGGAGGCAGAGGGAAAGAGAGAGAGACGCAGACTCTCCACTGAGGGAACCTGACACGGGGCTCAATCTCAGGACCTGAGCTGGAATCAAGACTCAGATGCTTAACTGACTGAGCCACCCAGGCGCCCCTGGAAAAACATTTTAAAAGGAGAAAGAAAGGAAAAAACGAAGAAAAAAGAGAGGGAGGGAAAGGAAGAAAGAACCTTAAATATATCACTCTAGGACACTAACAAATTAATTTGGCGGGGGTGACATCCACATGACGGCAGGAGAGGCCACCCTCCCAGCAACAATGACGTGGTAGCCATCCACAGACAAAACGTGTTTTTGTGGGAGCTGTGGCATCCGGGTACGAGGTTGCAAAACCGCAGTCGAATCCGACAAGGAGGAAGACCCATGCAAATGGTAACCATAGAAAGCAGGGGTAGCTATACTTACATCAGACAAAATAGGCGTGTAGTCAGAATCAGTCGCCAGAGACAGAGAAGCTTACGATTATAATGATAAATAGGTCAGATCATCAAAAAGATGTAACAATAGTAAATACATATGCACCCAACATTGAAATACCTAAGCGTGTAAAGCAAATATTATGAGACATAGATAACTACAATAATAGTGGAGGACATCAATACCCAGCTTTCAACAACAGGTAGATCATTGATAAGGAAACAGCAGGTTTGAATAGCACTATAGACCAAATCGACCTAACAGACATACACAGAACATTTCATCTAACAGCAGCAGCATACGCGTTCTTCCCATACACAAAACGTTCTCCAGTATAGATCATATGCTATGCCACAACTCTTAATACATTTACAAAGATTAAAATTATACCAAGTACCTTTTCTGAACACAGTGATACGAAACTGGAAATCAAGAACAGATGAAAAACTGAAAAATTCATAAATATATGGAAACAAAACAACACAATCCTGAACAACCAATGAATTAAAGGGGGAATCAAAAAAGATTTTGAGGCAAACAAAAATAAAAACATAACATACCGAAACTTAAGGGAAGCAGCAATACCAGTTAGAAGAGAAAAGTTTATAGTGATAAAACCCTATGCAAAGAAAAAAAAAAGATCTTAAATAAGCAACCCACCTTTATACCTCAAGGAACTAGAAAAAGAAAACCTATGCCCAAAATTATCAGAATTAAGGCAATCATAAACGTCAGTGCAGCAATAAAGGAAATAGAAAGACCATAGAAAATATCAGCGATAGTAAGAGCTGGTGTTTTAAGAAGATAAAATTGTCAAAACTTTAGCTAAACTAACCAAGATATAAAGAGAATACTCAAAACCAGAAATGAAAGACGAAACGTAACTGACACCACAGAAGCACACAGGATCCCAAGAGCCTATGGACAATTATGTACCAACAAAGTGGATAACCTAGAAGGAATGGGTGAATTCCTAGAAGCACCCAGCTAAGACTGAATCATAAAGAAATAGAAACCTGAACGGACCAATAACAGGTAAGGAGTTTGAATCAGTAATAAAAACCTCCCAAAAAGAAAAGTCCAGGACCAGATGGCTTCGTGAGTGAATTTTACTAAACACTTAAAGAATTAACTCCAATCCCTCTAATTCTCTTTAAAAAAAAAGAAAAAAAAATTATAGAGAAGGAAACGCTTCCAAACTTACTGTAGGAGGCCAGCATGACTCCCATGCCAATGGCAGATAAGGACACTTTGAAAAAAGAAAGTTACAACTTTATTGTGATTTGGTCTGGGGTTTTGTGTGTGTGTGTGTGTGTGAATATAGATGCAAAAATTCTCAACAAAATACCAGCAAACTGAATTCAACAGCACATTAAATGTACCATGAAGTATTCATAAAGTAATCAAGTGGAATTTATTCTTGAAATGGAAAAATGGTTCAATACATGTAATCAATAAACATGATATACCACATTAACAGAATGAAAGATAAAAATGAGGGGTGCCTGGGTGGCTCAGTGGGTTAAAGCCTCTGCCTTCGGCTCAGGTCATGATCCCAGGTTTCTGGGATCAAGCCCTGCATTGGGCTCTCTGCTGAGCAGGGAGCCTGCTTCCCCCTCTCTCTCTGCCTGCCTCTCTGCCTACTTGTGATCTCTGTCTGTCAAATAAATAAATAAATAAATCTTTAAAAAAGAAAAAAAAAGAACGATAAAAATTAAATAATCATCTCAATAGATGCAGAAAAAGCATTTGACAAAACTGTTGCTTTTAGGAGCGCCTGGGTGGCTCAGTGGGTTAAGCCTCTGCCTTCGGCTCAGGTCACAATCCCAGGGTCCTGGGATTGAGCCCCACATTGGGCTCTCTGCTCAGCAGGGAGCCTGCTTCCCCTCCTTCTCTCTCTGCCTGTATCTCTGCCTACTTGTGATCTCTGTCAAATAAATAAATAAAAATCTTTAAAAAAAAATAGTTGCTATTAATAATGAAGTAATTTCCATTTCTATCTCTGAATGATGTTACCATAGAGAAGAGTTACAGATTTTTGTATATTCACCTTATATTCAGTCACTTTAGTATATATCCTTTGGTTTATGTAGTTCTTTGGTACAGTCTCTAGAACTTCACAGAAAAATAGTTTCGGTTAGCAAAACAAAGCACTTATCTCTTCTTTTTCAAAAGTTAGACCAACTATTTCATCTTGTCAGCTTATTATAGTCTCTATATCCTCCAGAGAAATGATAAATTATAATGGTGATAGTGTTTTCTTATTTTCTTATCCTGAGTCGTCTTAAGAGTGTTTGGTATCTGTTGAAATATAATTTTCTCCTTTATTCATGTTGATAGATATTTTAACTTTAGTTCAATTCTACTTAGTAATGTTATGTTGGGTTTTGCACTTATGAATGAAATTGGTCTACAATTTGCTTTTCTGAACTATTTTCATCAGTTTTTGCTCTTAAACTTAAATGCTAACCTCATGAAATTGTTGAGGTTTTCATGTTTTGTCTGGAATGATCGCATTGAAATTGACTATGAAACCATATGGTTCTGGCACATTTTGTAGTGAAAAATCTTTTTCTCTTTCCAATTTCTTTTATAATGATTGATCCATTCAGACTTTTTTACTTATTCTTGGTCTAAGTTATGTTAATATATGCTTTTTAGCAAATCATCATTTTTCTCAGGTTTTCACATTTGTTGCCACAGAGTTTCAGGTAGTACAATGGTATTTTAGTCTCATTCATTCCTGTGCCTATTTCCTTATTTTCATATTTATAAAATTGTATAATTTTGTTTTCCCTGTGCCATTTTTTCCCTATTAGGTTCTTGAGAATATTATCTATTTAAATTATTTTTGAAAAATAGTTTTTATATTTATTTTCCATTCTTCTTTGTGTTCTACTCTTGAGATTGTCAGCTTTTTTTTTTGTGACCATTTTTTACATTCTTAGAATTATTTTACTGCCATTTTTTATTTTTCTAAGATGAATACAAAATTCCTTTATTTTGGTATTTTGTTTTTTAATACTAAAGGTATTTCAAGCTGCAGATTTTTTCTCTAAACTGCTTTAGCTGAGTCCCATTGGTTTGAGTATGAGATGTTCTCCTTTTCATTGAATACCTTGTAATTTCAGTTTCAAGGTCATTTTTCATTCAAGAATCATTTAAAGGATTTTTCTTTAATTTTAAGTAAGTTCTTGTTATCTATCCTTTTTAAATTTCTTTTTTTTATATATATATTTTTTTAATTTATTTATTTGTTAGAGAGAGAGTGAGCGAGCACAGGCAGACAGAGTGGTAGGCAGAGGCAGAGGGAGAAGCAGGCTCCCCGCCGAGCAAGGAGCCCGATGTGGGACTCGATCCCAGGATGCTGGGATCATGACCTGAGCCGAAGGCAGCCGCTTAACCAACTGAGCCACCCAGGCGCCCCTATCCTTTTTAAATTTCTAATCTCATCCTATAAGGATCAAAGCATACAGTCTGCAGAACTCTCAATTTTATGAAAAAATGTCATTAAGGACTTCTTTGTGGTCAAATGCAAATTTTATCACTGTACAAAAAAAACTGCTCAATCAGATTAAAATTTCTATGCCTCTATATTAAACAAAACTTTTAGAATTTTCTACATCCCTGCTTATTTTTATCTGGTAGAGCTATTCTGGAAAAAAAAGTACATTAAAATCTCTCACTATTGTGCTTTCCTCAGCTTGTTCTTGCATATCTAATAACGGTTGCTTTATATGTTCCGCTTCTTTATTATTGAGTGTATACAATCCATCATTGTTAAATCATTTTCATAACTGTACCTGTCATGATGCCAGTGTCTCACTTTTGCTGATATTAATATAACCACTCTTATGTGCGGAACCCATTAAATTGGGGAAGTTTGATGAAACTATGGTATATTAAAACACAAACTCTAAGACTTTGCCTTTTCCCGGAAGATTTATTTAATTCCTTTAGAGAAAACTTCTCATTTTTGCCCTGGGGATATATCTTTTTTATACTTCAGGAGGTTTGGAATTAGGTTATATAGGAAGACATCTTTATTGGGAAATGGTTCTTTTGTCAATCTCACTTTTCATTTCTACTTTGTTATACCTGTTAAACCTGAACCAGAATCAATATGAAGTTCTGAAGGATGGAGAGGAAGGGAGAGAAGGAGGAAGAAAATCAGTCTGAGGGCATTTATTTGCTCAGGAAAGTTCCAAGATCTGTTGCATTTTGATATTCCTGAGGACACCAGATTGACAGAAGACAAGTAGTGGAAGATGGAAGGTTTATCCGAAGGGTCAGAAAAATGAACTTTCTCAGCACAGGTCCCTCATAAGAAGACATCCGTGGAGATTACTAATTGTCCCGATTCTGTTTTCTACAACATAGCTGTTCCTATGCAATATTAAGGCAATCATTAATGAGACATAAAGGCATATTGATTTCTATCAAGTTGTAACAGTGGAATGTTGGCTTCTTCTTATGATTCCATTATTGGCTATGGGTTCCTATGTAGAAATAGAAACTAGGGTTTTAAAAACATGAGTTTGGACATAGACTTCTTAACTTCCAGTCCTCTTCCCATCACACAGCTGTTGTGTCCACTTAGGCAAGTTACTTAAACTTTATAAACTTCATTTCTCTATTTACAGAGAAAGATTATAATCATTCCTATCTCAGGGTTATCATGAGTAGTAAATGATATAATGTGCTCTGTTTCATACAACACCTACCACCTAGAACCCGCTTAATAAATAGTGGCTATTATTGCTGTGTTATTAATATTGCTACCTAACATCATCACGCTCCTGTTTTCTCATCTGAAAATACAATGGGTAGGAGTTAATTTAATTGCTATCTCCTTGGAAGTGTGCACGTGTAGACTTTCTCCTTGGAAATGTCAGCCTTCCTGGCTTAGGTCTATTTAACTCTCTTTTAATTGTTAAGACACTATAGTTCTTGTTGTCTGACCTGGTATTAGTTTCATCCTACTACCAGCTCCTGTAGTGACCCATGCTTACCACTTAATAATTAACCCACCTAACCCTGGAACTCCTAGAGCCCTACTTCCTCACCAGCAGGTATGCTACACCTTTGAGGGAAGAGCTCAGATTGAGCTTCTGGTTCTGTTCTAATTTTTTAGAATTAAAAGTGAACTCTGAACTTTTACAGACCCCAAGCAAGCACACGAAGAAGGTGAAAATTTTAATTATTTGCAAGAGATGAACGTGAAATGTTTTGAATACTAACAGTGAGCACTTAACAAGTTTATGAAGAAACAAAGAATGAGATTTAAATAAGCTTAAGAAAATTATAGCAGAGGGGCACCTGGGTGGCTCAGCGGGTTAAAGCCTCTGCCTTCGGCTCAGGTCATGATCCCAGGGTCCTGGGATCGAGCCCCGCATCAGGCTCTCTGCTCGGCAGGGAGCCTGCTTCCTCCTCTCTCTCTCTCTGCCTACTTGTGATCTCTGTCTGTCAAATAAATAAATAAAATCTCTAAAAAAAAAAAAAGAAAAAAAGAAAATTATAGCAGAGGCAGCTGGGTGGCTCAGTCAGTTAAAGTCTGCCTTCAGCTCAGGTCATGATCCCAGGGTCCTGAGATTGAACCACGTGTTGGGGGACCTGCTTCTCCCTTTCTGTCTGCTGCTCCCCGTTTGTGCATGCTCCCTCTTTTTCTCTCTCTCAAAAATAAATAAAATCCTTTTAAAGTATATATTTTTAAAAATTTGTAGCAAAAATTACAGAGATAAGAACTTTGCAATATACACATGCTATTTGTATTAACATTCAACTGCCATTTATTTTTCAAAAAATAATTCATATGCATGTGAATAATACAAATATAAAGACTGATCCAGTAAAGGTGCATGTCTAATCAGAGTTTGTTGGAGTGGGCAGTAGTCCATCAGTCTTGTCTATACTAGGCAGAGCCCAGGGCAAATGTTTCCATCACATGGTAAAACCAGCACCTTGTGGGAGTCCATGTGACTGAGTACAAAGAAGATTGACTTTGGCATCAGGGCTGGTTCTGAAATGTGACTCTGTGATAACTATCCTGGTGACTTTGGGCATATTTATACTTCTCTCCCAGTATCCTCCTCTATAAAATATCCTAGTGCCTGAACAAATATCACGGCAGTGATTGGAAATAATGCTTGTAAATGGCCTGGAATATGTATGGTACTTAACTGGTAGCTACGACACCCAAAGACTGGCTTCATGTCAAAACTGATGTGAAACAGATCTACATTTGTATTTAGATTTATGGGTTGTGAGGAATTTGACCTAGACCAAAGAGGCCTGGAGAATATCCTAGGTAACAAGTGTCTTTGTCTACCTGTGGGCTTTGGTGCACAAAGATAGTCTAACAATGTGATTTAGATAGGGACTTCTATGGAAGGAGCCCAGATGTCCATCAACAGATGAATAGATAAAGAAGTGGTGTATGTACACAATGGAAAAGTACTCAGCCATCAGATAAATGAAATCTTACCACCTGCAAAGATATGAGTGGAACTAGAGGGTATTATGCTAAGTGAAATAAGTCAGAGAAAGACAATTATCAAATGACTTCACTCATATGTGGAATTTAAGAAACAAAATAGAGGATCATAGGGGAAGGGAAGGAAAAATAAGACGAAATCAGAGAGACAAACCATAAGAGACTCTTTATGAAACAAACTGAGGGTTGCTGGAAGGGAGGTGGGCAGGGGAATGGGGTAACTGGGTGATGGACATTAAGGAGGGCACGTGATATAATGAGCACCAGGTATTATATGCAACTCTGATGAATAATTGAACTCTACATCTGAAACTAATGATATACTATGTGTTAATTAATTGAATTTAAATAAAATAAGACAAAAGAATAGGGACTTTTGGCCACACAGTATTAGCGCAGCTAATGAGCTGGAGAGTAAGATTAGCCATGTGGACAGCCAGCCAGGTCTGTGTGTTCAATAAAACTTCTAGATACCCCAGCTTGGGAGAGCTTCCCTGGTGAGCAATTCATACACCGTTGCCCGGAAAGTTAATGCAGTAGGAAAGTTGAGGAGAGGACCAAGGGAAGCTCCCTTTTTGAACTTTGCTGGACTCTGCTCTATGAGTCTTTTCCCTTGGCTGATTTTAACCTGTTTCCTTCTTCTGAAATGAACTCTAGCTGAAAGTATGACAGATTTCAGTGAGTTTTATGAGTCCTTCTACTGAATCATCGAAATTGACAGTGGTCTTGGGGACCTCCAAACTTGCAGCTTGATGAGGGAGCAGAAGGCTGGCTGAGGACAAAGCAAAAGCTGGCACCTTGCACCCCCTCTCCACCCGCTCCCCTCAGTAATATGTGTGACATTCCTCAGGCACCCTTGGCTGGCCTAAAAGAAAAACAAATGGTTAACTTGCAGAGATCACAATCCTGCAAGACAGCAGTCTCCCTTGGTTTACAAATGTCCTACTGATTTACAACAAAGAAGCTATCTTAGCAATAGCCCAACTTCCAGAGACAAGTAACTCAGTTCCCCAAGCCCTAACATCGCCCTCCCCTCCATAAAACTGAACGAGGCTAAGGTGGAAGGAAATGGAAATAAAGTTAAATTTCTTCTAAACCTAAAACACTGACAAGGATTTTGTTTTGTTTTGTTTTGTTTGTGTTTGTTTGTTTGTTTTTAAAGATTTTTATTTATTTATTTGACAGAGATCACAAGTCGGCAGAGAGGCAGGCAGAGAGAGGAGGAAGCAGGCTCCCCGCTGAGCAGAGAGCCCGATGTGGGGCTTGATCCCAGGACCCTGGGATTATGACCTGAGCCGAAGGCAGAGGCTTTAACTCACTGAGCCACCCAGGGGCCCCTGACAAGGATGTTTGATAGGAGGAATGTGACATTCCACCAGGAAACTCCCAACTGTCTTCATGTTAATGTCTCGTTAGAGGGAAAAACAGCCTTGGCTTGATAATAACCAGGCCTCCAATATCCTGACAGTCTTCTTTACCCTGATAGCCCTTCTGAACAGCCCCTATGTCCTCACCTACCCAACTCATTTACCCCTGGTTCAAGAAAGGCTGACCAAAGGTTTCAAAAACAACACGCCTCACCAAAGACCAATCAGGAATAAGATAGCTTAACATTGTAATAAATCATGTCAGAAAAAAACAGGAACATAGAGCCAGCAGTTGTGGCCCAATCACCTACTGCCAAGCCAGCAGTCGTGGCCCAATTACCTACTGCCAAGTTCACTCTGCCTTTAAAAACTCTGACTGTAATCCAGTTCAGGGTCCAAGTCCCTATTCTGCTGTGTCGGGTGTACTTGGGCCCAAGCTTAAGCTTGTCGAATAAACCCTCGTGTGACTACATCAGTGTTGGCTCCTTGGTGGTCTCTCAGACACAAAAACTTGGGCATAACAAGCTGGTGTAAGAAGCGAGGGTGATTTTGTATATTGTTTCCTAACTTTGAAGCTTGTTTTGCAAATTCTCTGTAAGTCTAAAACTACTCCAAATACAGAGTTTATTTGAAAACAAATAACCCCAGAATCATAGAACCTACTCTGGCTAGATAAAGCAGAAAGGGTAACATCCTCTATTACCTTAGTACAGGATAGTGAGTGAAGGATTCTTAAGGCTAAGGAACAAAGCCCCGGGTCACCTCATGAAGTTTTACTGACTTGATTTTACTGCAACCACCAGTAGCTCTCACTGGGGCTGCTTCTGCCTCAGAAACTCAACCTTCAAAACCCTAGGAATCACCACCCCAGCTGTTCTTGTCACTCGCAAAATAAATAAGTTAATTAATTTTTAAAAATTTTAAAAATGGAAGTCCCATTTCCAGCATCCCAATCCAATATAAGTTAGCTGCAAAGGAAGCTTGGAAATTGAGTTCTGACCTCTCCTTTGGGGAGGAATGACTTCTTTTGTGAGAAAAGGCAAGACATATCACCATGGAGATGACAGAATAAAAATATCAAAGAGAAAAATGAGACTGCCACTCTTAATTCTTCATGGTTAGAAAGTTATGAATCCCATGGAAAGGTAGAATCAGTAGAAGTAATAAAAGTATAAAAGTAATAAATACTATTATTAGTTTAGTAGCTAGTACGTGCCAGACACAGTATATACACCAACTCTAAACCTTCTCCCAGCCCTATATGGTAGGCATTATTATCCTCATGTTATAAATGACAAAAGTGGAGTCAGAGATGTCAGGGATGACCAATATTACAGCAGCAGATCTGACTGACTCCTAATCCTCTCCATCTGTTGCTTTCAGAACACCACCAGGGCACCTGAAGTTAAGGGGACATTTCTATGAATCATGTAGTAAAGTATAGTAGTTAAAGTTGAACTGTGTTCAGTGTTCCTTGAAAAATGGTTATCATTCTGAAATCCCAGTCCATGCCGAGGTTCCAGGCATTGCAATAGAAATGTCTAAGCCCAGCTAAATGCTAGTGAACAAGGGGTCAAGAGGGATGTCCTCTCAGAGATGGTCACAGAGCAGGGAATATAAGACAGGTGACTTTAGGCATGGAAGATCCAAAGGTTCTGTCTGGCTTCAGAAACACCGTAGAGGTTCCCCTTCCCGGAGATGGGATGCCTGGATCAGGCAGCCAGTCTGCTGGTAGACCCAGCCAGAGGGCCTGATGATCACACACATGCACACACACACACACACACACACACACGCACACACACTAAGCCTGCCCAATTTTTAAACTTCCCATTTTTTAAACTTCCCCCGAGATTATCATAAGGACACTGTATACTTTTTACCTTGGGAACTGCCATCGGGTTTTCTGCCAGAGGATTAAAAGACCTACTTCTGTGTTCCAACGGAGATATTTCTGTAGGAAGGTTAGAATTCCCAATAGAAAATTCATGTATGGGAGAATTGGAAGGTGGCAGGGTAATTTCTTTGTCTGACTTGCCACATTTAAATTTCTCTTTCTAATCATCCTTGACGATTTCAATGCTATGGACTTGTTTTTGCATAATGCGTGTGGCAGAAATGGTTCAGTACCCATGAACAATGCTTTCTTTAGTATCCAAATGAAAGCAAACCCAAGTGATAGATTTAACAAGCAAATTGGATCACATGACTCGTTGTTTCAATCCCTTCAATGGCTTTCCTTTTAGAATAAAATTCCAACTCTTTACCACAATGGCAAAGAAAAATGCGCTTGCCTTTGTTATTTCTTTTGACCTTCGTCTTTGAAGCCTGAATGAATGTACCCACCCCCCAGCTCTGCAGCCATGGAGCTCCTTACAGGGATTTGGGAAATACAGTTCGATTTAGTTAAACAATAATCAGTAAGTTTCTATCATGGGTCAACTTTGTGGGAGACGATGGGGATTTACGTTTACGTAAAACACGGACAATGATGCAGTCTGGTGGGGGACACATATGTCAATTAATAGTGAGAGAAGAAGGAGATACATGCAGAAAGACGTGCATGCAAGGTGGAGGGGTGGAACCAAGCAGGAAAGGAATGTCGGGAGGTGGACAGCCAGGGAAGACTGCACAGAAGATAAGATGAATGGGGCTTTGAAGGATGCAGTCCGTAACAGTGTAGGGAGAGGAACAGCATGTTAAAAGGCCTTGGAGCATGAAACGACACAGGATTTTGTCATGCTGGGCCATAAGGCACATGAGGCCCTGGATATAGAGGTGCCTAGATCATTAGGGACTGGAATGTCATGCTAGCAGCTTGGTTGCCAGTCTTTAAACCAATGATTTTCTATAATTTTTGAGTCTCCAGTAGAGAACTGAATGGAAAATAACATACTATCACATCAGGTTAAAATATACAAAGATACTCAATACTGTGTGTATGTGTGTCTGTGTATCTACATGCCACCTACTACTAAATGAAGTACCATAGTTATTCAAAACCCATAATTGTAAAGTAAGCTACATTTTAAAGAGCTGTTTACACCCAACTGGTTGGCTCCTGTCCCCTCAGGTGATTCGGGAAGTCACCATCAGACATCTCCCTCAAACCCCAACATCTTTTTTGTCATCTGTGGGCTCTTCCTGGTGGTGAGAAAAAAAAAAAATATTCTTCAGGTTGCACAAGGGAGAAGGCAAAAGTGCCTAAGGGAGCCAGGATACCCCTCAAACAATGGAGGAAGAGTATAGAAGATAGTCCTGCTTCTTCAGCCCCCCAGAGAGACAATTCTCAGGGTTTTGTTTCTGTTATTTTTTTGTTTGTTTGCTTGTTTGTCTTTATACCTTCTTCCAGAAGCCCCTGGCAGACGGAGCCCCATTGCTCACAGCAATAACACCATAGCAACATGCCTGTTCATGACTCTCTTTCCTTCCCCATCTTCCTGCACCGCCCCTCACCATGCTTCCTCCAATCACCCCCCAAATAATCCTCAGGTCCTAATTAAAGTTAGGAGGAAAAAATTATAAGCCTCATTTCACATTCCAGAAAACTCATTTTTCCCTTTTTCATACATCTTAAAATTACAGAAGATTGTGAGAGTTGAGAACCCTAATTTGTAGAGATTTGGACAGAAAACCATAGTGGAACAACCAGAGCCTACCTCTGGCCATCCATCAGCACTGTGTGGTCTTGGGATAGAGTTGTCTTCTGTCCTCACTCTGGAGATTTCTTCCAGGCTTCTGAGATGAGGGTACCGCAGCTCTGGGAAACAAGGACTGTTCTTTCGTCCTGGGTTGTTGTTAGTGTCAGAGCAAGATTCACTCCGGTCTATGTGGGATCACATGACGCTCTCAGCTCCCATTCTCTCTGATCACATTGTCTCAGTTGGAACAAAACCAGATTTTATTCATTGAAGCTTTACACTGTGATCTATGAAGGATTAGTGGTCAGGGGGTCTAATCACATACTAGCTATAAGCTGCTGGGGTGTCCTTGAATGGCTTTAAGTGAGGGAATGGCACCTGAGTTTTATTTTACAATGGTCACTCTGGAAGCCAGAGTGGAACATGGAATGAAGGAGGGTATGAATCAGGACAATAACCAAGGAGGCCACATGTAATGAATCGGGTTAGAAATTATTAAGGCCTGAATGCAGGGAATGAAGCTGGAGACCAGGAGATAGACTTGAGCAAGTATAGTACAGGATTCTCAGAACAGTCGTGGCAAATGCAGATGCTTCTGGGTACCATAGACATTCAGTTATGTCAAGGTTTTGTTTTGCAATTGACCCTGAATTCTACAAAAGAGGAAATAATCATAATACACAACATATAAGAGTCTACAACTCCTTCGAATGGTCTGTGGAGCTGGGCGAGGAAGGAGTTTTACAGAATCCGGGAACTACTGAAAACATTGATGTAATTGTATGCCTTTTCATGGAGAGACCGTTGATAGTTTTACAAATATTCAAATGGTTTCAAGACTCAAAAGAGAAAGCTTTAGCCTAAGAAAGGCCAAGAGAAAGGCTTCATGCCATTCCTTCTCAGAGAAGCTTGTGCGTGACCTGGGAGTGAATGTTACCGAGAGCTTGTTGAGAGGGACAAATGACTGAGCCCTGAACAGGCGTGTTACCATGAAGGTTCTGGTCCGTGCAGAAAGCAAGGCCTGGATATGAAGGCGAGGAAAGTATTGAGCAGGAACAGACAGAGAGAGCGCAAGCGGAGGTGCAGCATAAAGCTTTCTCAGGTTCATGTTGATGACTTCGGTCAAAGCTGATGGGGAAAACTAACACAGGCCCCAGACTTTATAGAATGAATGATTATTTCCAAACAGGAGGTAAACAGAAGATAATACATTAGAGGCCCAGGAGTCAGAAATGACCAAAGAAGGTGCTATTAGTCAGGACACCAGTCCACACGGTGCTTTGTGAATTTTACAAAGCTTTCCTGCTTCATCCAAAGGGGGTGCTATCTTGAGGTGGGACCCACAGCTCGGTGGAGTCTAAACCCCACACCCCCCCCAGCCAGCTTCCCTTAGAAGTGCCCCACCTGAACAACCGTACACAACAGCTTCGCCTCTGGCATACCAGGACATTTAGGACAGCATGCCAGCAGCCCTCCTAACACATCTTTGCAACCTTCCCTAGGCATCTCATCACCACACACCAGCTGCCTCCACACTGTTGCCCCTTTCCCACCGTTCTACCCTCTCAAATCCACCTAAATATTCCCCACACCCTTCCCATCTTCTGGGAAAAAAAGTTTATTCACCCATCTTTCTCTCTGTTTGACATACTTCTTAGAAAACCTCCAGACATCTTCTGAGCCTCACCCTTTCTCCAGACCATCCCTGGGACTCTCTACCCTGTTGTTCAGATCATCCCTGACAAATCAGGAGGACATCCTGATCTCGCTGGGGGCTTCTCCTTCTGTTTCTCAGTCCGTCTTCCTCCCTTATATCACCTCTGTCTCTCGCTCTACAAGGTTCACTTTCTGAGCAAGAAAGACCTTCTGGTTGATCTTTATCCCTTTGTAGAATCAGGCGCTTAAAGTCCGGCAAGTCTGAAGGTAAAGAAATGTCGCCGTGAATGTTACCACTCCACAGCTGTCCAGCTCTGCCTCACAGTGTTCTGCCAGAACTACAGAACAGCTGCTCTAATTCTTCCCCAAGGATCCTGGCACCTGGAGGGAGTGTCTGCTGTGTGTCATGTCAAGGCCTCTTTGCTACCTATCGGACCTGCCATTTTCTTCCTCAGCTGTCTAAGCTTAGCATGGTGGTGTTTTCTACCTCTGCTGGGACCCCTGCAGCAGGGTCTGCATGATGCCCCCACCCACCCACATTGCTCCTACCCAGGGCAAGGCTGCCAATGGCTAAATGTCAAAGGTAGTGATGTCCCCCCAGGGGATGCCATCTGCCATCAGTGCCAATACCAATGCTGCTGACATCTTATGCTTTCAAAGTCTCACCACCCTTTTCATTATATTCCCAAAGTGTCCTCAAGAATTAGTTACCCCACTTTTCTCTTGTTATTTACTGAAGTTATTAGAATGCAAGCTGCCAACATTTTAGTAATTCGTCCAGTAAATTTTAGTTAACATGAAATAACAGTGACTATTTATTATTCTAATATCTGGATCAGACCTGTATAAAGAGTAAATGGTATTTCATTCCACTGACAATTATAAAGACATCTGTTCATTAATTTTCATTCATTTAGTGAATGTTAGAGCGTTCTAGGTCAGAGGTATTTTTATATCATTTCAGAGAATGAATTTCCAGCTATAGTTTTTTCACTTTGTTTCTCTAATGTTCAATTTCTAGCTATTTATTAAAGTCATATGTGATTTTCATTCTCAGCCCAAATTCTCCTATAAAAAGATGGCACAGAAGGACAGAGCACACCTTCTGTGGGACTTCCTGTAAGATCCTTATTATTTGTTAGGGGTTGAATTGTGTCCCCCACAAAAGATATGTTGACGTCCTTACCCTGGTCCTCAGAATGTGACCTTATTTAGGAATGGGCTTGCTGCAGATGTAATTACTTCAGATGAGGTCATACTGAAGTAGGGTGGCTGCTTAATCCAGCATGACTGGTGTCCTTCTATCAAGAGAGAAATTTGGACACAGACACAGAAGGAAGACGGCCATGTGGACACTGACACAGGGATGGAGTTTTACTGTCACAGACAAGGAATGCTTGGGGCTACCAGAAGCTGCAAGAGGCAAGAATGGCTTTTTTCCTAGAGGCTTTGGAGCAAGCGGGGTCCTAGTGACACTTTGATGTCAGACTTCTAGCCTCCAGAGCAGAGAATACATCTCTGCCATTGGAAGAACTTCCTGACAGCAGCCCTAGCTCACCAGTACACTGAGACTAGCTCTCCTGCTCACTGCTACAGTCAAAAACCACAACTTAGGTATTGGCTACTGTCTCTCTCCGCTGAGTGCCAGGAATACGGAGATGAATGGCATGACCCCCACTTTCCAGGAACTCCTAATTCCAGGGGAGCAGGGCCAGGGGAGGCAGACCCACCAACAACCAGCACGAACCAGGGAGATACGTGGAATGCGATAGAGAGAAGGACCAAACAGAGAGCGAACTATGGCTGTGGTAACTACAGAGGGAAGGTGGTTTTTTTTTTTTTTTTTTTTTAAAGATTTTTATTTATTTATTTGACAGACAGAGATCATAAGTAGACAGAGAGGCAGGCAGAGGGGGAGGAAGGGAAGCAGGCTCCCTACTGAGCAGAGAGCCCGATGCGGGGCTCGATCCCAGGACCCTGGGATCATGACCTGAGCCGAAGGCAGAGGCTTTAACCCACTGAGCCACCCAGGTGCCCCGGGAAGGTGGTTTTGAGTCTGGATCTGAGGCACAAGTAGGAATTCAATAGAAATGGGAAAAACAAACTTTTGAAATGGAACAAACAGCTTTAGGAAAGGATCACATCATCCTATTTTAACTGGCATGGAGAGTTGAATAATTCTCTGTACTCAGATCCGCAGGAATCTATCCATGACAACAAACTGTATATCCTTTGACTTTTGATACTATGGGCACTTACCCTAAGGTGTCCATTTGTATGCTCAAAACCGACTGCTCTCTTGTCAAATAGAGTCCTCTGTAAAACACATTTCAAAACGCTGTTTTAAAATGTAGGCGTTGGGGCGCCTGGGTGGCTCAGTGGGTTAAAGCCTCTGCCTTCGGCTCAGGTCATGTTCCCAGGGTCCTGGGATCGAGCCCCGCATTGGTCTCTCTTCTCAGCAGGGAGCCTGCTTCCTCCTCTCTCTCTGTTCTTGCTTCTCTGTCTACTTGTGATCTCTGTCTGTCAAATAAATAAATAAAATCTTTAAAATAAATAAAACGTAGGCATTATTATGCAGGTCTGGTGAAGCCCACAGATCACGAGGTGGATGCCGCTGGATACTGAGTGCCTTACACATCTTGAGAGCGGGTGCCACACTATGCCACATGGGCCACGTGCTGAACAACCAACGTTGGTCAAGAGGCTAAGGGAGCAGGAGAGAAACACGAGCAAGGGTCTTTGTGGTGCTGTCTAGGGGAAGAAACAAGCAAAGCCAGGGAAGCAGACTTAGGATTGGTGGTTTGAGTAATTTCAGTGGGCTCCATGGTGTAGGGACAGCCCCTGGTCCTCTGGTACCTGGCCCTGGGATGAGGAGGGCAGGTGGCCAAGGATCCAGAGAGAGGAGACAAGGTAAGGGCAGGCTCTGGTTGGTCAGCTGGCATGTGACAGGTATGTTCCTGGGTTTACTTCCTCTCCTGTCTATAGGAACTGGCCAGCCCTAAAAGGGACAGACTCTCCAGGTCAACAAGGCCGCAAGACATCAAAGCACCAGAAACACAGGAAATGAAAAGGATTGATTAATACAAAGACCCTTCTTTAGGAAGACTATTGTTTAGGAAGAATACATCTTCCTAAACTGTCTACCTTAAGGAAACCATTTTAGCCTTACCTATCTTCCAGAAAAAATAGGATCTCAAACAGACACCAGTGCCAGGTTACCGGATCCAGTGCTGAGACACAATGGGACTTCGGCTGCTAATAGGACTGAAGGGGACTCTTGTGTTTCCTTCCATGGAGCAGGAAAGTCAGGATGAGTAGCTAACGAGTCACTTGGACTAAATGAGAACTAAATGAGTTCATTTATGTCGTGTCAGTCTAGCAGATTGATTCATTTGGGTTTCATGCGGAGTTCCAAGAGAACAGTGCCAATTATTTCCACAAATAGAACGGAACAATCCTGCTATCTGAGGAGTGACTTTAGCGTGCATAGTCCTTTAAGGAATGAGACATTTCTTTCTTCTTTATTCCTCTCCCTTCCCTCCTTCCTTCCATAGAAAAAAAGGTATCTTGGAAGTTAAGAAGACAAAACTCTAAGAAGTTCGAATTCTTCCTGGGTGTTGGCTACCATTCCAACCATTGTTAGGAATAAGCAACCCTTAACCTTTACTGACTACTTTTTATTTGCCAAGCACCATGCCAGGAGCTTTGTAAGCACAATCTCATTTCTTCCTCTTAATAACTCTTTGAGCTAGGTATTCTCACTCCCCTGTGTTGGAAATTTAAAACAAAAAACAAAAAACAAAACAAAACAAAACAAAACATGAGGTTTGAAGATGTTCGGTAACTTGTCCACAGGGGCCTCATTAGAAAAAAAGATAGGATAGATGGAAGTGAAAACCAAGTCCATCAGACATGGTAACCCAAGTTTCTGATGGCTGTGCTAGTTAGTGCTTCTTCAACTGAAGAAGACCCCACAAAGAGCTTCCTAAAATGCAGATTCCAATTCAGCGTGCTTCCATAGGTGCCTGTGATTCTGCATTTCCAAGAAGCTCCAGGTGATCTCCAGCATAATAATCAATTTTTGAAATTAATATACTCCACATTTTAGAACAGTTTTTCAGTTAACAGAGTAATTTCACAAAAAAGTACAGAATCCCATATATACCCTCTCCTCACATACCTGGTTTTCCCCCTATTATTAATATTTTGCATTAGTGTGGGAAGCCAGTATTGACTATTGATAAGTAAAAGTAGGTAGTCTGCATTAGGCTTACTCTTTGGGTGGTACATTCTACGTATTTTGATAGGGTCGCCTTCAGACAAGACTTGTTAGCTGGAGATCGCCATTGCCCTCACCAGATCCCTCTGTCTCCCCAGCATCTGCCATTTATCATCGTGTGAGCTCTGTCGTGCTTCATGTTTCCAGAAAAGTGGATGAGAGTAATAATTTAGTTTGATAATGTATTTTTTGACTGGCCGGTCCCAATTACTATTTTAGTTTGAGATGCTTCATATAGATCTCCTTTCTCCTGAAGCTTTGTCCTTTATGCCTCCAGCCAGGTGGGACAGCTATGATAAACGAGGACAGGACACCTCAGGATTGCAGGAAACCTAGTGTTTTCCAAAGGCACCCAATTCTGGCTTCTCCTCTTACCTCCCTCTAGCTGCCGCTCCCCAGTGTCCAGGTCTTCCTATAACCATCCAGTTCTGCCTTCACACTCTCCTAGGAGCTATCCTTGTTTTCTCTGGTGTAAAATACAGCACACCCAGTAAAATTCAAATTATATGTATTCGTTGGATTCATTTAGTATGTTCTTTGGGGTTAACTAAAAATACGACACACACAGAACTTTTTTTTTTCCATGAAAATGAAATTTAACTGTCCCGTGTTTGTTATTGTACTATGTGTTGTTTTGTTACTAAATCTGGCAACCCTACCTCTAAGATATCTTTCTCCCTGCTCAAATATCACCCCAGAGACCGAATGTTTCATCTTTTGCTAGGACCTGTCTAGTGTTTCTTCCCAAATGGACCCACTCTCTTGAGTTACTGTCCCTATTTTCACTGTAATTCCGTAGTGGACAAATGAAAGATTCTGTCCATTTTTCTTTCTGATATAATAGAAAAATAAGTCTCTCTACTAATTTTTACCCCTGTCTTTCTCCTATCACCAAGGCAAACTTCAGGACAATCCTTAAACATGAATTACTTAATGAAGGAAGGCTATTCTTGTGAATCCTTCCTCAGCACCATCATCTTCTGGGGCACAACCTCGTCTTTTTTACTGCTGTGCTTGGAAGTCTTTCCCCAACTTTGTTTTGCTGCTTTTATTTGCTGCAACTCACCCCACTCTTTTTATGTGATTCAATCCTCAAGCATCCTTTTTCAGTCCTTCCCGTCATTCATTAGAAGCAAGACACTACATGTCGACACGCTTGCCATCTTTTCTGTATTCGAATTTGTGTGACATTTTTAAAGCCAAAATCATAAAATAAGAAATATTTGCTCGGCCCCGGGCTTGATGAGGCCATCACATCCGACCTCTGGGCTCTCTCTGAGTGTAACGGGAATAAACCTGTGGACCTCTGGAAGGTTTGGTGATTTGTTTTTATGTCACAGAGGTTGACACATGAAGGGACGATTTCTGTAATTGTTTTCCCCAGAGGTTGCTAAGGTGTCACGTGGCTCTTCCGGCCTCCCATCTCCCTGCCAATAACGGCTCTCAGACTTTTCAGGTAAAAGCCTGTGCTGACCTCTTCTATCATCATATTGTTATAAAACTAAGAGAGAAAAGCCAAAAGAGCTGGTGGGGTCATATTGAGAAGTAAATAATTCACGACTTATAACCTGTATTGGTATCAAAACTGAGAGGGCTGGGAATTAGGGTGGCACATGAAGAACTGTGAAAGCAAGAACTGGAACAAAAATTCTCAACATGCTTTGTCAACCGTATGTCTGACTCCTCGACAGAACTGGGTCTCATTCGCATGGAAATCTGTCAATTTACCATTGTCTCTTTGTAGAGTCCCTGAGTACCGTCAGACTAGGCATCCCCAGGATTTGCTGCATCTGCCTCTTTTCCAAAATCAATCCCGCCCTTAGAGGCAGGAGATAAACTGCCCCTGAGAAACATGCTAAAGAAATGGCCAAATTAGGTTGATGTTTTTAATCTTTTCTTAGTTATCCCTCTAATCGGGACGAAATGACTTGGCCCAGTAAGACCTCAATTCATTAAGGTTGTAAAAATACACTTCACCAACTTGGGTGTTTTGGTGACGACTGCAGTGAGGTGAATATCATTTGTCAGAGGATTTTTCATTTCTGAATTAATTTAATCATAGAACCTCTCTCAATTCTGCGTCCGTAAATCATTATGCCCTTTCAGTGTCTTTCTGAAGTTCGGATCATTCTAAAGAGGTAATGGAGTGCATAGAGCTTTACCATTCCTCTGGCAAGGATTTAAACAAATCTGAGAGGAAAGCCAAGTCAGATAGAGAGGTCCCCAGGTAATAGTTCCTTTAGGGGTTTTGACTTAGCAGGTAATAAACTGACACTTCTCTGTACTCGCATGTTAGGTCCCACTGAGGTGGTTTTATTTTCACCTCACAAGCTGATGAATACCACCCGACACAATATTTTATGTGTGTAAAATCCATACGCAATAGCACGCAGTGCTACTTTCTTTACAAAAATGATTTCTCCCAGAAATCGAATGTGTCCAAAATAATTAAAAACATCCTTACAGATGCTAGCCTTATAAAATTGAATATTATGAATGTGAATTAAAGCCAGTTGACTTTTAAACAAGTCCCATTAGCATAAGAGCAGGAAAAATACTTTAAAAAATCTAAAAATAGCATGATGATGCATAAGAGCAAAGGTTCTGACGTGGGATGGATTTTTCATTTGAAGGCATTAACGTAGGGCCTATCTATTTATGTGTCCTCTGTGATGCTAAAGCTCAGCGAATCCAGAATAGACTTGCCCCAAATTATGGGATTGTATAATGCTACAGCAAGACTATTGCTAAAGCAGTATGGTCCGAAAGTCTCTTGTGGCAGTAAAGAAGATGAAAACCCAAGTGAGTATGTGATTTTTTTTTTTTTTAAGATTCATTTAAGAGAGAAAAAGAGCACGTGCACCAGAGCAGGGGGAAGGGCAGAGGATGAGGAAGAAGAGGAGACTCGCCGCTCAGTGGGGAGCCTGACGCAGACCTGGATCCCAGGACAGCTCCTGAGATCATGACCTGAGCCAAAATCCAGAAGCTGATAGGTAACCAGGGGAGCTACCCAGGTGCCCCAGTGATTATGTGATTTGTCCAAAGTCACAGCTTAGGGCAGATGGCTTAGAGGCCTATCAAGCCATTGGCCAGTTAGGCAGCAGGCCCTACTGTGCTCTGGTCAATACGCCTGCCCCAACTTTCTTCTCGTTTGGCTCCCTAGGCCACAGATGATAGGAGAGCTATTTCCCACAGTCCCTTTCATCAGGATTCTATATGTGACCTGGTGAAAAGAAAGAATTAACAGCTGGACTATAAATCTTCCTCCAGCCTCAGACATGTTTGGGCACAGCTAGGTCTTATGGTTGAACTTCTTGGCATATCTGTTGTGGTCCATCGAGAGCACCAAAAGTACTCCTAAGTATGTTGTAGGTTGTTATCCGAGATTGTTCGCTGCATAACTTGTCATTTATGGACGGGCTGTGGCTGTAAGAAAGGGTGGGAGCTCGGCACATGACCTTTGGGGTGCTAGGTGATTAGCAAAGTGTCTAAGTTCAGGGATTCTGAACTCGGCGGCTTCCCTGTGCTGACGTGATCCATGTTCATGCAGCATCTTTTCCTTTCCTGTGGCCAGAACATAAGCAGTGCATGTGACAGGGGACATCAAGAGCTGCAGCCAAGCTCTGTCTGATGCTCTTGCCCTGGATGCCCTCTCTTCTGACTCCATTCTTAAAGATAAGTAGACATTGTCTTGGGTAAGCCTGTTGCACCTTGGAGGTCTGAATGATCATCCAGAGTGGAAACCCACCTGGTGATCTCGCACTGAGGTTGCACCAAGTGGAACCACCAATGCTTGCTGTAGGCAGACGTGCGCACCAGGTGATGTGGACACATGCAAGGCCATCGAAGCTTCTAGGAGGCACAGCGGCAGAAGTAACTGGCTTTTCCGAGGCAATGTCCCTGTCTTTCTATGGCCCAGACTTTATATCAGAGGGTGCAAGAGGGTGTAAGCTATGGCCCCAGGGATTTTTCCAAAATAAGTAAGAGACGGTGGGATGCATTTTCAGACCCTGCTCCTGAATGGGTCAGTTATATGGCCTAACCGAACCATTTCAATAAGCATCTTTTCACCATGTAGAATGGATTCTTTTTCTGCTCTCAAGAATCTTGATCAGTGGAGTTAGGGGTTTCTTGTCTTTCGCATTGAAGGGATTGTTCTGAGCATTTTTACTTCACTTGGCTTCTATGTAAAACCCTGATCAGAGATAGACCTATCCTACCTATGGGCTCTGAGGGGCAAGATTTGTTCCTGTAGCCTTTTGCCTAAAATTCAGAAGCCCCACAATCCTGCCTATGATGTGTTTAGAACTCCTTGACCACCGACCCAAGTCTTTCAGTCAGTGAGATACGATCACTCAGAGAGGAAGGGAAACTGGGCCTGTGGTTAACACTGCTTGGGTCCCTGTTACCATGAAAATTTGGGATAATTAGGCCTGTCTGGCCTTAGGAATATGAAACAGCCAAGGGAATGGAAGCTTTGGAACAAGAAGCTTCACCAAGAGCCTGCTTTGCTCACACAACAGAGGAGGCAGGAGACCCAGTGCAACAGGGGATCTCATCCACCTTGCCAAGGTGAAGATGTCTCCCTCTGACCCTCATCAGTCTTCACCCATCACAGCAGCAAGGCCCAGGCTTCACCATGGTCAGTGGTGCAATTGACCAAAATATGTTTATGGACCATCTAATGGGTATTAGGACATTTTAAAAGCTGCAAAGGGAAAAAGAATGAGAAAGACATGATTCTTGCTCACAGGAAGCTAACATAGAGGAAGAAAAATCAAGCCTGTTATGATGCATTTCGGCAGCGTTAGAGGAATCCAGGGAGGAAGTTAGAGATCAGGGCAGAAGGCGGATAGCAAGAGACGGAGGAATGGTTGGTCCGGGAAAGGTAGGCACCCTGAAGCTGAAAGTCTCTAAAAATGAAGAGGCATCATTTGGGGAGGGGTGGATAGGGAGGGAGACAACTTTCTAAGTGGGGAGAGAACGAGGTGAACAAAGCAGAGAGGAAGTAGGAATGGCGAGGGAACTGCCAGCGAGTGGCCTTCCTTGCTGAAAGAGAGATGGTTACACGAACAAGGCAGAAAGAAGGTGCTCCTTGAGAACATGCAGGAAAGAGGCTTACACAGAGTCCTAAATCTTGAGTGCTGCCGTTGCTCCGGTGTCCTCAAATGGAGCAAGGCAAAAAGAGCAAAAGGTGTAAGGCTGTTTTTCATTGTGCTGTTGCCTCCTGTATGTCTCAGAACTTAGGGCTCGCGTTGGGTGACTAGAGATACACAGGCACAGGCTATGTGCTATGAAATGAGGAGAATAAATATGGGGTAGGTGTCATTCTTCCTCTTGTGGATATGGGAATTTTTCCATCCGTACGTTCATTCAATAAGCACTAAGTACCCAATAATAACTAATTACTAAGTATACCTGAGTGCTTACATGTATCCGACTGAAATCATTCACATACACAAGCAGAGACACACAATTGCCTCCCATTTTTCTCACTCATAGAACCCCTCTGCTCCTGGGGGCTACAAGGCTATATGTCCCTGCCTCCTTTGCAGATGTGGATGTGGACCAGTTCTGGCCTGGAGTAGCTGGGAAAACTGTGAGTGAGTGAGTGGACCTGCTTGCTCGAAGGGAGAAGAAGAACATGGCAGAAGGAGGGGAAAATCTAAACATAAGGAAAAGGGCTGGCGCAGAATCCAGAGATGCTGAACGTACAGGGATCGGCCTGAAAGGAAGAAGTCAGCCCTTATGAGTCAGTTCAAGGATAAAATACTCCAAGAGAAATTCTTTGCATTCTAAGAATGACCCCTTTTTCATATAATCATATAATTATTGGGCTAACAGTATAGTTGTCCTTCTCTCTGTATTACCAAAGGCACCTCTATTACCCTCAACGGGCATAGGCCAGTGACCCAGAGGGGGTATGAGTACACACTCCACCTTAGAAAGGAGATGTTCACTCCTTTGAGGTAGTTAATGTCACTACGCTCATTTATCGTACAATGAAATGGAGACCTAGGAAGTCAAATAATTGGCCAAAGATGACAGCCAGTCAGAGGCAAAGGGAGACCTCACACACGGATATGCTTCTGCTGTTTCCTTTAATGTCTGATAGCATGGGAGGGGCAGGCAACATGAGACGGAGCAAAAAATAGTCCTTGGTGAGGGGAATTTCCAGTCGATCTGGGAGACTGACATATAGAAAAACACAGAAAAGAAAAGCGAAGGGAGTACAGAGAAGAAATTGAAGAGGCAGCAGTTTGTAGAAAATTCTCTCATGGTCCTGGAATCCGTTTAGGGAAATCACCCTCCACCCTCTTTTTTGACCCATTCCTGAAGGCTTAACTGAAAGCAACTGTTGCTTCCAGACAGGACTTAAGTTTCTTAGTTTATTTCCAACACTTGAATAACTAGTCATTGACTATCTTCTTGTGTAAAACACCATGCGCCATCTTTCTAGAAAGAGTCAATGAACGGATGAGGAATGGTCCTGGCCTTCAAGAAAATTACAATTTGGGAAGAAAAAATATTAAAAAATTATAATAAAGTAGAAAAAAATCATAGCCCAGCAAATTCTGTAAGAGTGAATCAAAGGCGAAAGACAGTAGGAATACCACTCTGCTTTGATCTCAGATCTTTGATGTCCTTTGTAGGTTGTATCAGTCATTGTTACAAAATACTGAGTCTTTATTACATACCAAGTACCATGCCAGTCTCTGGTAATTCAGAAAAGAACAAGACATGGCTTTTGCCTTGGTGGGGGCTGGTGCCATAGACCAGGCATTCTCTAGAAGGAGGATGGGGGAGGGGAGAGGTAATACCGCCTAGAAGGGAGGTAAAAATTGGCTCTGTGAGGGTGAAAAACTGTTTTAAAGTGTATAAGGCACAGCTATACATGCAGCACATGAACAGATGTGACTGTGTGGTGTTAAAATTTTATGGGGGGTATAGGGATTAGATTAAAATGTCTAGAAAGGTTCTTTTAGGGTGACAATATTAAAAATGGGTTCAGGAACACTAATATAAATGATTTAACAAGCAATTCCAACACAATGTGATAAATGCAGGGATAAGCCAAGTGGAAGGTGAGAACACAAAATAGGGACACTTAACCTGGACTTGAGGGGACAGGAAAACTGCCCTGCAGTCTCTCAGCATTGCTCCCCCACCCCCCTCGCTGAGGCCAGAATGGCAAGGAAGGGCCAGGAAAGGTGTAGGAAGGCTTGCCAGAGCAACAGAGCATTGCGTGTAAAGTCGCGGCGTTGAGAAAGCCAGCCTGCCACACCGAGACCGCACGACGTTCACAGTCTTCCCCAGAAAGTCCGAGCTGGAAGGGGGAAAGGCTGAGATGAGGTTTCCAGCCTTACCAGGTAACCCATACAATTGCCACTTCTGAGTGAGGTCCAAAGCGACAGACGTGCAATGCACCTGCTCTTGGGCCTTCTGACTCTGCAGATCCGATGAGACACAGAATGTCTGTGACAAGCGGGGGCGAGGTGGCAGGCTCTGGGAAGCCATGAAAGAAGAAACAGCATTGAACTAGGGGGGTTTGAAGCAGACTCGTGCCCTCTTCCGCAGAAAGGTCTCCTTTTGAGAAATGGGTTTTGACTTGCTACGAGGTAAGGATAAAGATTGAACGCCTAACCATGGGGTCTCGGGGGACCATGCAGTCTGAGCTACCAGTGAAAGCTGGGGGCTGAGTGTATCCGACAGCGACCTGCCCGCGGCTTCCTCGAGGGGATGGTTCAGACCTCTTTGGCGCCCACTTGAGTTGCGTCACCCCTTTCCTCCAGTCCATACTTGAGTCTTCATGGAATTCCTACGATGGCTGATCGAAGAGAGAAAAACTCAGGCCTGGTTTACAGGTGTCTCCGCGCCATATTCTAGCAGCAACCAGAGGTGGTTGGGGGCAGCATTACAGTCCTTCTCAGGGCCGGCAGTGAAGGGTAGCCGTAAAGGAAACAGTGGCAGTTTATTTGATTGTTCACTTTGCACCAAAAGACCTGTGTATCTACATGGATCTATGGGCGGTTGTTAACAATTGATCTCGATGATCAAGGACTTGGAAAGAACAATATTGGAAAAGACCCTCCAGTGAGGTCTGGGGAAGAAGTATGAGGATGAAACTTTCAGAAAGGGCACAGGATGTGAAAATATTTGTATGCCATGTTATTGGTCATCAGAAAGCATCTATTGCAGAGAAGGTTCTCAGTAATCAGGTGTGGTGCTGAGTCGTGTAGATGCCAATCTCTCCCCGGTCATTCCCAGTGCTTACTCAATGGGCCCCTGTACAAAGTGGCCGAGGTGGCAGGAATGGAGGCTGTCAGTGGGCTCCCTACACACTGACTTCTCACCAAATCTGACCTGACTTCCACTGTTGTTGAGTGCCTAACCTGCCAGCATCCGAGACTGAGCCCTGGTATGCCAGTGTTCCTTAGGGATGAATTCCACTGGTTACATGGAGGAAGCAGGAATTTATCCTCATCAAAGAGACCTGATTCTGGCTATGAATGGACCACCCCTATTTACAACGCCCTGCCAGCACCACAATTTGTGAACCTCTGAAATGCTTCATTCATCATCATAGCATTATGCAAATATCACTTCTAATCAGGGAACTCATTCCAGAGCAAAGAAGGCATACGTTGGGCTCATGCCAAGGGGGTTCGCTAGTTTTCCAATAGCCGTCACCCAGTAGCAGTTTGCCCAGGAGAGTGGGGAAGCAGCTTACTGAAGACAGTTGGGGTGCCAGCTGGGAGATGATATCCCGAAAGGACAGGATTCTGTTTTATAGGATCCAGTTCATATTTTGAATCAGTGACCAGGCAGTAAAACAGCCTCTCCCACAGTTAGAATACACGGGTCCAGGAATCAACATACGGAATTGCATGTGGTTCCCTCATCATTCATACTCCACATGAAGAATTTCTGCTTTCTGTCCCTACACCTCTGAGGTTTGCTGGTTTAGAAGGTGGAAATGTTTCCATCAAGAGTCTCAAGGACGGTTCTATTGAATTAGAAACAGAGACTACCTCCTGGCCATCGAGAGTCCCTCGGGCTACTGGTTCGGTAGGCGAAGGGGGACTTGATCTGCTGGTTGAGAGGATTATCCCTGATTACTAGAAGGAAATTGGTTTGAAACAGGGAGGACGACCTGTGGAATCTAGGGATTTCTCTGCCCAAAAAATGGCAGGTCCGCTGAAGAATCAGACCCGTTATGAATGAAGATTTAGAACCTTCACCAATTAAAATACCTTGACCTGCTGAAGTTCTGGCTGTCAGCAAAGGAAACATGGCATGGGTAGAGGAAGAAGGAGGTATAAATATAAACAATGGCCCTGTGACTAGTTGTAGAAACAATGACTAATGGCTATCAGTTTTTTCTTCTTTGCTGATTAGATGAATGGGTATATGTTTGCATATTTATAAATACAAATTTATTTTTCTCTTACATCCTATCCTTTATTATTTTATGCAAGTTGTTTTAGCAGGTTACGATTGAGCCTTTAGGCAATTAAATACTCAAATGGAACTGTGACTGAATTTCAGGAACAGGTATTATAGTCCAGAGATAAATGGTAGGGTTACTAATGAAGGTAGATGTATTTATTGAGACTCTGGGTTCCTCATTTTGAAATAAGGATGAGAACATCTTTGTTTGTGCAAAGGATGGTTACCTTGCTCGATGAAAACACAGACTTATTTCTATCGTTGTTTGGAAGACCCGTAGGCACAGAAAGGACATATGCGCGCTGACCAGCCGAAGGGACAGATCCAGCCTGTTATTAAGTTATTCCTGGTTAGCTTCGAACCCAGCCCTCTCTACCTGGTTTGAGATGTTGGGGCCAGGACTCTACAAATCACATGTCTGCTCTGCCAAAAGGCTTTGTTAGGCTCTGCTAATAGGGGATGCCGGGTAAACCAGACCAGAGCAGGGAGGGGTGGCTCCGTCCCAACACTGTACCATTTGCTCCTTACTTGCTCTTGTTCTGTGAGTGTCACCCTGGCCTCACTTCTCCCCTCAAGAAGCAGCAGCCCCTTCTCCACCAGGTGCAAACTAGCCTCCTCAGGCTTCTTCTCAGAGCCGCCAGCACCCGCTGCCCACTGCCCTGTCTACATGGGGTGAGGGGGAGCTTGAGCAGCTCGGGGCAGCACCTCTAAGCTTCTCAAGTTGAGTCACTTTCCCTTCTTCCCTCATTCCTCCAGCCCTCCCGCAGAGTAAGAGCCCTTTCTTGCAATCCCTGCTTCTGCGCTCTCTCAGCGTTCTCTTTCGGCTTCGTCAGCTCTTCAGTAACGAGTTAATAGTTCTTTATATTCAGTTCTCCCAGTGGCAGTGACTGTGGTGTGGTTTCTGTGCCTGACTAACCCCCAACTGATACCCCAAAAATCCACCCAGGCTGGATCATAAAGCAGCTTAGAACAACCGTTAAGAAGTTTGGACTTAGTCTCAATAAAATGGCACTGCAGGGTTTTTAAATCAAGAAAGTAACAATGAGAGGGGCGCCTGGGTGGCTCAGTGGGTTAAAGCCGCTGCCTTCGGCTCAGGTCATGATCCCAGCGTCCTGGGATCGAGCCCCGCATAGGGCTCTCTGCTCGGCGGGGAGCCTGCTTCCTCCTCTCTCTCTGCCTGCCTCTCTGCCTACTTGTGATCTCTGTCTGTCAGGTAAATAAATAAAATCTTTAAAAAAAAAAAAAAAAGAAAGAAAGAAAGTAACAATGAGATTTGGAATGAGAAAAAGTACCCCCGGCTGCATTCTGGAGAATACATTCCAGGGGGCAGTACTGGAGGCATTTAAGAAGGGAAATCCAGATGAGAGAATGCCTTGAGCTGAAGAAATGAAAGTGTTGATTTAAAAAACAAAACAAAACAAAACGAGGTAGGAGCTACTGAGTAGTTAGGACCATCAGGACTTGGGGCTGGATTGGATAAAGTGGGGAAGGAGGGAAAGGGAAGTAACAAAGAGGAAGCTATCAAGGTTGACAGTCTCTGGTGATGACAGCTGGGTAAGCAATTCAATTCACAGAAAAGAAGCCCAAACACTGAGGGGTAATCAAGTTTAAGGCGATGAAATGAATTTGGTTTTGAACCGTGGGCTTCGGCTTTTAGGACATCTGGGGGTGGTTGGATTCAGAGATCTGGAGACCAAGAGGAGGAGATGTGATCTGGAGACAGAGATTTGGGGATTTTCAAAATTCATGGTACCAAGAGCCAAAGGAGCTGACAGACAACCCAGGGAGAGAATGGAGTGAAGAGATCTAAGGCTAAAATCCTAAGAACAAAAATGGGAGGGCGTTGCGTGTGGTTCTCAGAGTGAACAGGTGTATTTCTCTCCATTCCTGCATGTGAAAGATATTAAGGGCTCTGTTATGTTTTAGAGGCCGTTTGTGTGACGTCAGAACCTTGGGAAACTTACTACACAGTCTCCTACTTTTGAGGTGTCATGTAGTGTTTCCTGCCATGCCATCAGTGTCTCCCTGCATAAGGAACTCCAGTGGGGACTGTCCTGTGTGTTGGCCTGACCACTAGGTGGCCAGCGCAGGGTGCTCATCTAGGAGGAATTGATGTAGGGGTGCTTACTAGCACACTGAGAACCTGAGGCCCTCTGGGAGGGTAAGGCCACCGGAAAGCTAGTGTCTGATGTGTCACTTGATGAGGACATGACCCATAACTGCTGACCCAACAGCAGGCCCGTCTATCACCTTTACCAATTCAATCCCATTTTCCTTTGGGAGGAAGTGTGACAGTGCAGTGGTGAAAGGCACAGGCGTTAGCAAACTCCTAAACGTTGATCCCAGCTCTTGTACTTACCAGCTATCTCAGCTCTAGCTGGTTATTTCACTCCTCTAAATTCCAGATTATTCATCTATAAAGCAGAAAATAACAGCAACCCAAATCATGAGAGAGTTGATGTTTAAGTGAGAGTCTCCATCTAAAGCCCAGCTGGCATAAAATGAGCATCTCTGTTAGCTGCATGTAAAATGAGCATCTCTGTTAACTGATGCCAGTTTATTGCCTCTCCTTTCCGAAGTCGTCCTACGTCACCAGCTCTGTGCTAATGCGGACTTAAATCCTCCTTTGCAGTGAGCACAGTACTGAGCTTTGTCGATGGAGGGTTACTGCAGGAAGGGGGAGTTTTCTCCCTGATGACAGTGTGCTGCCATCTTTGCTTCTGGCTCCCGCCGCATGGGGTCAGCGGCACAGCTCTGGGATATCCAGGGGTGCTCTGCCCCGGCTGCACACCCAGGATTTAGTGTCTTGTCAAGCTTGTAGCCTGGCCTGGCCGGGCGAACACTTCACATGGCCCTCCCAGGCCTCCCAGCACCTGACTCTCTCTCTGCCTGCTGCCTGCCTCAGCCTGCCCGCACTCCCAAAATTCTTGCAACAGGTCCTCCAGAAACGTACACCGCGTACCCCAGGCTACACACTGCCCTGCGATGAGCAGGATCCAACTAACCCAGCTCCCTCTGCAAACCCACCTGCCAGCTTCCAGTTTGCCCAGAAAGACAGACCACCTCTAACCTGGGAAAAACAACCATCATCTCTGCTGGCCCACGGGCTGCAACCACATCTTTTCCAGCAAGCTCTGAATCCCAGCCTTGGGGAGGGAACCCCATTCCAACTCAGTCCTTCCTTGGATAGTGCATCCTTTAGAGTTCTCCCTAGATCTTCTTAGTTGCTTCTCTATTATAGTTAATACTTTTTTATATTAAACCTTCTATATTCAAATTAATGGTGATTTCTGTTTCCAGAATGGATGGACTGATGCGCTATTTTTCATATCATTATTTTATTGAACAAATATTTATTGCATGCTTGCAGTATGGTTGGCACTCTTGTGCATACTGACGAAACCGCAACAAACAAGACAAAATCCCTGCCCTTATGGAACTTGCATTCTCTAGGAAGACAGGTGGGGACACCAGTTAAACAATGTGAGATGCCTGTCTCTAGAAGGCAGAACATTTCATAAAGCTTTGAGATCCAATTCACATCTCCTTAACATTAGAATAGTTGATGTAAAAGGTCCACTAATTCAAATCAAGTTCACTCAAATGTTTTTACCATAATGTTTTCTTTTAATCATTGAAAAATCACATTGCTGGGGCGCCGGGGTGGCTCAGTTGGTTGAACATCTGCCTTCGGCTCAGGTCACAATGGCAGGGTCCTGGGGAGGAGCCCCACATTGGGCTTCCTGCTAGGTTGGGAGCCTGCTTCTCCCTCTCCCTCCCTCTCCCTCCCACTCCCTCAGTTGTTGTCTCTCTCTCTCTCTCTGCCAAATAAATAAACAAAATCTTTACAAAAATAAAAATAAAAATCACATTGCTTTTGAGTGAGCTTGTCTTACAAGTTCGTTGTGATACACATTTTAAATTTACAATTTTACTCTTCTTATCCTGGTGCTTGATTCTCTTTTCAGTCATCTCATGTGAGTGGCGGCATTCACCAGATAGGCCGTTCCTCTGCAGATAGTTATTATTTTAAAGTTGCTTAGCAACAATTATTTAACATTCAGCTTCTATCAGCTTCTGCACTGAGATGTTTTGAAACCCTGAAAAGGGTGTACTATGTCAGGTATTTAGCATTGAACTCCATTATTTCTTTGCTAAAATAGCACAGAGTCTTAGAGCTTGTATAGAAATCACCCATTTAATGAAGCCCATAATGATTGCTGCTTGAGCCCAGCATTTCTACGTTTCTATCACAGAGATATTCAGACCACAAAACTAGTTGAAACAAGCAAATTTGTGTTTCAAATTCACTAATTTTTGAAAGTGAAGATGCATTTCTTGACCAAATAAATTCTAAAAATGAAAAGGTGAAAAATCTGGTTAGACCAGATAAACTTATCTGCCTCTTCAGATTAAATAGCTTTATATGAATCTAATTGACATTATAAAGATCCTAGAGTCTTTTGTCTGTCAAGTCTCATACAAACCTCACCTGCCATTCATTGCAAAACCAAGTTCACTTGAAACACATCAACATAAAATAGTGCCAAGGGCTAGAAAGAGCTTTATTTAAAAAAACAAAAAAACAAAAAACAAAAAACAAGAGCAACAAGAGTAAACAGAAAACTAACCCTTATCTTTATTTTCCTTCTCAAGCCAGTGCATTCCTGCAGTACATACTGAACACATTCATGAAATGCTATGAATAAATCAAAACTGTAGACAGTTGGATTACACTAAAAAGGGGGAGCTAATTACATTAAATTAAAGAAAATCTGTAGTTGATTCTTAATAAAATGATTATTTTCCTACTTTATTGAATATTGAGTATGGGTACCTGTTTTTTTGTTTTTGTTTTTGTTTTTAATCCAACATCATACTCAATACTGCAATGCTCCTTTTTTTAAACAAGGTCCAGTCTGCCGTATGTTGGGAGAGGAGAGGCCAAGAATAATGGTAAACATTCATGGAAACCTTTACAATATAAAACACCATCACCCAGGAACCCTAAAAAGCCCCGTGTATCATTCTCAGCCCTAGCTTGGTTTGCTCCCTTAGAGGTAACCATCCTCCTAATTTTTGTGACTGTTATTTTCTTGCTTTTCTTTATGGTTTTACAACTAATATCTGCATCCCTTACACTATTCTTTCACCGTGCCTGGTTTTGAACTTTGTACCAATGGATTCATTCGTGTGTGCTTAGGTAGGACTTCTTTCTTTCCATCAGTATTGTAGTTAGGAGAGGCTGTAGTTCATTCTGTTTCATTGCTCTCTGACTATGTACCATAACTTTTTATCTAGTCTGTTTGAGGGACATTAGGATTGGTTCTGGCTTGGGGCTGCTAAAATCATTCTTCTATGAGCATTCTTGTATCCTAATCTTCTGCAAATGCACAAGATTATCTCGTGTACATGTCAGAGTGATTTTGTGGGTTGTAAAGTAATATTGATAATAGTGATAGCAATAACAATGATAGAAAACTCTTTATATTATTTATTCTCTTCTGGATACTGTTATGAGCATTTCACATAGATGAGCTCATTTAATCTTCACCAAAAAATTCCATGAGGGCAAAACTTAGTTCCTGGGACAGGAATTGGGAGTAAGAGAGAAAAAAATCTTCTTCTTTTTTTTTTTTTTTAAGATTTTTATTTATTTGACAGATCACAAGTAGTCAGAGAGGCAAGCAGATAGAGAGAGGAGGAAGCAGGCTCCCCACTGAGCAGAGAGCCCAATGCGGGGCTTTATCCCAGGACCCTGAGACCATGGCCTGAGCTGAAGGCAGAGGCTTTAACCCACTGAGCCACCCAGGCGCCCCTCTTCTTCTTCTTATATATGAAGTCACATACTCAAGGTCATAGAAGTAAAAAGATGGGATTCAAATCCATGAAGCTGGCAACAGAGTCTGTACTCAACCACCACATCATAATGCAGTAGTGTTTAGACAGTTTAACATCTTCAAATTTGTTAGAGAATGTCAAACTGTTTTCTAAAAGAAGTTATGCTAATTAACACTCTCATTAGCAAGACAGGAGAGTTTCCATTACTTTCTATCATTCTCAATGAGATGTTATTGTCAGTTTCCTTATTTTAGGCAATTTGAAAGTTGTGTAATACAATCACATTGTGACTTATACTTGCATTTCTCTGTTACAAATGAAACAAAGGCTTTTGTTTTGTTTACTGACCACCTGAATTTCCTTATTTGTGAATCTCTTGTTCAAGGTTTTCCTCCATTTTGTTTTGGATCTTACAACTTTCTTATTGATATATAGTTCTTTAGATGTTGTATTATTTCTTTGAGCATTATTGGTGTGATACAACTACCTCTTCATAATCTGAGGCATGCATTTGCACTGCTTATTGCTCTTGATAGAAAAAATAACCTGCTAATGTGTTTAAATATGTTCACTTTTTTCCTTTACAGCTAGAGCTGATTGTGTCTTTAAAAATCCTCTCCCAGGGCACATGGGTGGCTCAGTTGGTTAAGCATCTGACTCTTGATTTCAGCTCAGGTCATGATCTCAGAGTGGTGGGATCAAGCCTGCATTGGGCTCCACGATGGATGTCGAGCCTGCTTGAGATTCTCTCTCTCCTTCTCCCTTTGCCCCTCCACTCCCACCCCTACTTGTGCTCTCTCACTCACTTTTGCACTAAAAAAAACAAAAAACAAAAAACAAAAAACTCTCCTGGGGTACCTGGGTGGCTCAGTGGATTAAGCATCTGACTCTTGATCTTGGCTCAGGTCTTGATCTCAGGGATGTGAGTTCAAGCCCCGCATAGGGCTCCATGATGGATGTGAAGCCTATTTTTAAAAAATCCATTCCTACCTCAGTATTTTGAAGATACTCTTTACATTGTATTCTTAAAGTGTCATAATTTTGCCTTCTACCTTTTGATCTTTAAGAAATCTACAACCAATTCTAGGTACCCAAGAATTTTTTCCCATAAAAATACCTTAATTTCTCAGAACCATTTGTTGAAAAGCAGTGTCTTCTGCCCTGTAGGATGGTACCACCATTGCCATAAGCTAAGCCTCCATATAATGTTGCACTCTCTTCATAACTAGTTATAATGTATTTCAATATCTGGCAAGCAGAGAAAGTTCTACTACATTCTTCTTAGTCTATTGGCTATTTTTGGTCCTTTCCACTTTGATATAAATCTTAGAATATGCTTTTTAATTAAAAAAACCATTTGGAATTTTGATGAAGATTACTTAGAAACTATAAAGCATTCAGGAATAATTATATTTACAGTTCTAAATCTCCCACTCCTTGAGCATGGAGTAACACTTTAATGTTTCTTTTTTTAATGGTTTTAATTTTTTAATGTTTCTTTACTCATAAACTTGATACAAGTTAACAAAATTTACTGGACATTGACAAATCTGCAATGAGAAACTAAATCCAAAAAAATGAAGCATGCCAAATGTGCAGATGCTGATCTGCCAGCCCTCAGGATATGAATGAATTCAGTAATATATTCAAGATTTAGCCTTAGGTATAAGGATGCTTTAAAGAATTTTGCTTTATCCCTTGTTATCTGAGCACCTGGCAATCAGAACTGTATACAAATATAACAAAGTGAACAAAAGAATAGCACATTTTCAGTTTTCTTTAGTGTCTTTAAGTAGAATTTCAAAATTTTCTCCAGTTTTGAATACCTTTTGTGAAATTGCTTTCTGTTTATTATTTTAATATTTTTATAAATTTTCACATTGGTGCTGTTTATATAAAAATGCAATTGATATTTAGGGACACCTGGGTGGCTCAGTTGGTTAAGCTGCTGCCTTCGGCTCAGGTCATGATCCCAGGGTCCTGTGATCCAGTCCTCGCATCGGGCTCCTTGCTCGGCAGGTAGCCTGCTTCTCTCTCTGCCGGCTGCTCTACTTGCTTGTGCACACTCTCTCTCTCTCTCTCTCTGACAAATAAATAAAATCTTTTTAAAAAACCTTAAAAGAAAGAAATGCAACCGATTTTTATACACCAATTTTTGCATCTGACAAACTTCTTAAATTTCTTATTCTAATAATTTGTAGATTCTTGGGGATGTTCAACATATACATTAAAATTATTTCAGACTTAACAGTTTTGATTTGAAAGGCAGTGATGACAGACATTCTTGTCTTTTCCCCAGTCTCAAAGAGAAAGCTTTCAAGGATTCATTATGTTTGTTGCAGATGTTTGATAGAAACCCTTTAATTAGATTGATGAAGTGCCCTTTATATCTAGTTTGCTAGGAGCATTTTTATCATGAATAAATGTTGAATGCTTAGCAAATGCTTTTTATAGCTCTAATGAGATCACAATTAAATCTTTAATTTGATTATGTGGTGGATCATAGTAATTGATTTTCTAATGTGAAAACAACCTTGGATTTCTAACATAAACGTGACCAAGTCATGATGAGTCATCTTTTACTGTATTTGTTTTACTAATACTTAGAATTATACGTCTTTGTCCTAAGTGAAATTGGCCTGTAATCTTCCTTACTGATACCATTATTTGGTATCAGATATTTGACCGTCTCACAAAATGAGTTAGGAAGAAGTATCCCTCTTTTTCTATTCTCTGGAAAAACTTGTTTAAGTTCTTGAATATTTAGCTATACTTACCAAAGAAGTTGTTTAAGCCTCAAATTTTCTATTAATATTGATAAAATTAATGGAAGAGCTATGGAATCTTTTTTTTTTTTTTTGGTCTACTTTGCTAAGCTATATAATTTCTAAAAATTAGCTCTTCTATGCTGCAAATTTTCTGGCTTTGAGTTGTTCATAGTATATCTATTAAATGTCAGAAAAGAAATGGTTATGTCCTCTTTTCCCTCCTGATACTTTTTTTTTCTTATCCAACTTTAGCAGAGATTTGTCACTGAAAAAGTCTTTTTCAAAGAATAAACTTTATTTTTTTATTACTTTCTGCTCTAATCTTTATTTCCTTTGGGATTATTTTGTGCTGTTTTTCTAATTTATTAAGATAGATGCTTTTCATTAATATTCAGCCTTTCTTTTTGCTAGATACATTCAAAGCTGTAAATTTCCTCCAGCTACTGTTTTAGCTACAGCCCATAAATTTTACAGAGTATTTCACCAGTGTTCACTTCCACTTATATTTTAGGATCTGTTAGTATTTCTTGATTGATTCATTGGTGATTTACAACTGTGTTAACTCCCTAAAATATGGGGCTGCTTAATCATTTACTTCTAGGTATACCAATTTAAAAATTACCCTCTCAGTGAATTGAACCTTTCATTATATGAAGTTTGCTTTCTTTAGTGGTGTTTCTGGCTTTACAGTTGTTTTCAGATATAAATATATCTATATCAATTACTTTTCGTTGGTATAACTTTCACCAAAATTTTACTTTCAAACTTTATTTTATGCTGTAGGTGTGTATATAAGCACATATAAATGGTTTTATTTGTCAATCAGTTTATTCTGCCTCCTGCTGGATAACTTAGTCCACATACTTGATGTGTTACTAACATATTTATTCTATAATCTCAAATTTTTTCTGTTCATCATTGTTTTTCTTTTTACTTTCCTTATTTTATAAAATTTTTTTCTACCTCATTTTTCCTCAATTACTAGCTTGAAAGTTACACACTTATTTCTATAAAAAAATCATTTTAGTGGTTGGTTTTACATTCAAAAATTCCATATAACATTTAACCACTAAAATCGTTGTTATATAAAAATGAGTTAAACATTAGAAATCGCATTTATACTTAAAATACCTTTATTCTCTTCTTATATAACCTACACTTTACTTTTTCTATTTTTAATTGAAGTATATAGTCGATGTATACTATTACACTGGTTTCAAGTGAACAACATAGTAATTCAACAATTACATACATTACAGTGTTTACAACAGTAAGTGTAGTTACCCTCTGTCACTACACAAAGTTATTACAATATTATAGACTATTTTAGAATACTGTCATATTCTCTATACTGTATTTTTCAGCACCATGACTTATTTTATAATCGAAAGTTTATGCCTCTCAATCCCCTTCATTTATTTTGCATTCCCCATCCCGCTCCCCTTTGGCAACTAACAGTTCTCAGTATTTATGAGGCTGTTTCGATTTTTGCTTGTTTGTCCATTTGTTTTGTGTTTTAGTTCCACATATAAGTGAAATCATAAGCCATTGGTCCTTCTCTGTCTGACTTACTTAACTTAGAATAATACCCTCTAGGTTCATCCATTTTCTTGCAAATGACAAGATCTCATTCTTTTTTTATGATTAATATTTCATTTTATATATACACATACACACACTATGTCTTCTTTATTCATTCACCTATCAATAGACACTTAGGACCCATATCTTGACTATGGTAAATAATGCTGCAGTACACATAGGGGTGCATACATCTTTTTGAATTAGTGTTTTCGAATTCTTGGGTAAATACCCAGTAGTGCAATTACTAGATCATATGGTATTTCTATTTTTGATTTTCTGAGGAACCTCCATACTCTTTTCCACAGTGGTTATATCAATTTACATTGAGGACTGTAGACTCAATGAGGACTGCTAAAAAGGAGTGAGGAGTCTGGCAGCCGTTCACAGAGAAGAAGCCCAATATGGCAAGACAGTAAATATGGATCAATTTTTAAAGATCTGAATAAATGCAATAGCATCTGAAAAATGATCACTTCAGAATCTCAAAGTAGACATACATAATTAAAGTTACAAGTCATTTTAGTAATTTTTAAAAATTAAACATTTTAGGATGTGCATGGGATTACCACTTGACTTTTTTTGTTTATAATCAAAAAGTTTTATGAAAGTGTTTTATATCTCTATAATTTAATGGGTCATCTGTTATTGATAAACACTAAATACATTACACTACCATTTATATGATGGGTTATACAATGTATGATACTCAGTCTTAAAGCTTCTTTTTAATCTTTCATTGTATCTGAACAATCACTCAGGGAGAAGGGCTGTTTACAAAAATAATCATACATTATTAAAGTAGAAATGATGAAACTTTCAGGTTGACAATGCATGTAAATAACAACCTTGATGGAATTCCACATCTGCTATTATCACAATATACTTACCTGTTGAAGCTAAAACCATGGAGCTAATAGTGCTTGAACAAGAACAGCATTAAATTTATATATAAAAAAACTTCTGGCAAAATTCCACAACTTTTCCAAGAGTCACTTTCTTGTTTAGTCCAAAAATCAAACCCTATCCAGCAAGTAGTGTTACTTAAATAATATGAAGTCTTGTCTACTACTCATACTGATCTATATATTACAGACAGCATTAATAACATCCCCAAATAAAATATTAATACCAGGCATTCTCAAAGCCTAAAAGCTTAAGAAATAAAATGTAAAAAACTATGGGAGTTAAAATAAGGGCTTCTGAACTTAAAATACTTATTTTTTCTTTAATTTTTTTTTCAGTGTTCCAAGATTCATTGTTTATGCACCACACCCAGTGTTCCATGCAATACGTGCCCTCCTAAATACCCCCACCGGGCTCACCCAACCCCCTATTCCCTTCCTTTCCAAAACCCTCAGTTTGTTTCTCAGAGTCCACAGTCTCTCATGGTTTGTCTCCCCCTCTGATTTTCTCCAACTCACTTCTCTCCATCTCCCAATTCCCTCCACGTTATTCCTTATGCTCCACAAGTAAGTGAAACCATATGATGATTGACTTTCTCTGCTTGACTTATTTCACTCAGTATAATCTCTTCCAGTCCCATCCATGTTGATAAAAAAGTTGGGTATTCAACCTTTCTGATGGAGGCATAATACTCCACTGTATATATGGACCGTATCTTCTTTATCCATTCGTCCATCGAAGGGCATCTTGGTTCTTTCCACAGTTTGATGACTGTGGCCATTACTGCTATGAACATTGGGGTACAGATGGCCCTTCTTTTCACTACATCTGTATCTTTGGGGTAATTAACCAGTAGTGCAACTTAAAATACTTGTTAAGCTTTATTGTATAGTCTAACATTTTGGTTTCCTGGATTCAGTCATACTGAATTGCCTATTGGGTTTAGTCGCTTCTTGCATCAGCTCCTGCAACTGTCCAATTTGTTCATCACGGAAGTCATTAAGTTTTTCTTCTGGTAGGGCAGCTCCAAAACATACTTTTCCTGTTGACTTTTGTCTGTTTTCATTAGTTTGTTGCCATAGCACTGCTGCATACACCTAATAAAAAGATTTAAAAAAAAGGTTATATATATGTGTGTGTGTGTGTGTATAATATATATGTGTATATATACATACATGTATATATATAATTAAGTACTCATCCATTTAATGTTAGAGGATTTGAAAAATTCTAATTCCAAGTCACCTATTTCTCTCCATCACTGAAGATACAAACAATATAGTTGTGTCTTTACTACTCACTGACAATTTCAAATATACCTTTTTAGCAAAGTTTTTAGACTCAAAGAACATGCATAAACCACCCAACAGTCATGTGCTAAATTGTATGCACACAAGCATTGCAGATAGTTCTGAGGCTGTAGCTTTCCTTGGGTTTTTATGGGGGTGGAGGGGTCTTAAAGACTTAAAAGTGGGTTGCAAAATTCATGATTAATTCCCTTGCTTACAATTAAAGCATTAATTTAAATCACACTAGAGAGAACATTTTCAAACCTTTACCCCTTCTATATTTAATAATAATTTCTGTCAGGAAAAAAGTTCTACATTTTTCATGCTGTCATTTTTCTCTTATTCAATCAGCATCTTCAGCCTAATATTCCAACTACTATTGTCTTACACAAGGGATACGTTTTTGAAGCAGACTCTCCTGTACAGTCAATCTTTCATCAGACAGGAGGCAACCATGTGTTTTAGTTCATGAAGTTAAAAGATTATATGCACCCTCTATGTAAGTAAATATATCAGTTAACTCTATGTAATGCCACTAACTCCATCTGGTTTAATTAAATTGCTTATAACTGCTGGGTTGCCATTATCACCAAAGAAAATTTAATTCAAGACATTCCAAACCTTTACCTGTATTGAAAATATTTGTTTTACAGAAATCTGTTTCATAAAATAACTAGAAAAGAGTTGCACATACCCCAAGCTTTAGCAATCCCACCTCAGAGTATATGCCCCACAGCAGGGTTTCTCAACCTTTGCACTATTAACAAACTGGATAATACTTTGTGGTGGGGTGGATGGGAGTCTGTTCTTACATGGTAGGATGTTTTAGCAGTATCTCTTGTCTCTATCCATTAGATGCCAGGAGCATACCTCCCTGAGGTATGCTTGACAATCTTGACAATCAAAAATGTCTGCAAACATTGCCAGATGTTCCCTGGCAGGCAAAACTGACCCAGGTTGAGAACTATGGCCCTAAAGAGACTTTCAAACATGTGAATGAGTAGCACAAGAAGCTTGGTATTACTTGTCAAAGCAAAAATTGGAAGCGATCTCATGGTACTTTTCAGTAGGAGGAAGGACAAATACACTAAGGTTTATTCAGATACTTCATCTCTTCAAAGAGCCAGCTTTTGGTTTCATTGATCTTTTCCATTGTTGTTTTCATCTCCATTTCATTTATTTCTGTTCTGATCTTTATTATTTCCTTCCTTCTACTAGATTTGGGCTTTGTGTGTTCTTTTTCTAGCTAGCTCCTGCAGGTGTAAGCTTAGGTTGTTGGAGATTTATCTTATTTCTTGAGGTAGGCCTGTACCACTGTAAGTTGCTCCTGAAATTGCTTTCACTGCATCACAAAGATTTTGGGCTGTTGTGTTTTCATTTTCATTTGTCTCCATGTTTTGTTTTGTTCATTTGCACTTCATTTCTTTGTTGACTCATGGCTTGTTCAGTAGCATGTTGTTTAGCCTCCGTGTGTTTGTGTTTTCTCCATCTTTTCCTTGTGGCTGATTTCTGGTTTCATTCCCTTGTGGTCACAAAAGATGGATGATAGGATTTCAATCTTCTTAAATTTACTGACACTTGTTTTGTGGCCTAACATGTGATCTATCCTGGAGAATTGCCATGTGCACTTGAAGAGAATGTATATTCTGTTGTTTTGGATGGAATGTTATATATGTAAGTCCATCTGGTCTTAAAAAAATGTAAAGCTGCTGTTGCCTTATTAATTTTCTGCCTGAATAATCTACCCATTGATGTAAGTGGGATGTTAAAGTCACTTACTATTACCATATTACTCCCAACTTCTCCCTTTCTATCTGTTGGGTGTATAGCTATTTATAACTGCTATATCCTCTTGTTGGATGATCCCTCTATCGTTATGTGGTGCCCTTCTTTGTCCCGTTACTGTCTTTGTTTTAAAGTCTATTTTGTCTGATGTGAGTATTGCTTCCCCGGTTTTATTTTTCCTCCCTTTTAAATGGAGTATCTTTTTCCATTCTTTCACTTTCAGTCTATATGTGTCTTCAGCTCTAAAGTGAGTCTCTTGTAGACAGCATATAGATGGGTCTTTGTTTTTTTTATCCATTCAGTAACCTAATGTCTTTTGATTGGAGCATATAAACCATTTACATTTGAAGTAATGATTGATAGGCATGTTTTTGTCATTTTGTTAAACTGATTTCCAGTTGCTTTTGTAGTTCTCTGTTCATTTCTTCCTTTCTTACTCTTTCCCTTGTGATTAGTGAGCTCTGTAATGTCACGCTTGGCTTCTCTTTATTTTTTTGGTGTACCTACTGTAACATTCCAAGTTATATTAAAATGGTGGTCACTTAGGTTTGAAAACATTCTAAAGGAACTTTTTAACTTCCTCTTCCACAGTTCATATAAATGTTGGCATATTATACATCTTTTTATTCATATTTCCCTACTTCTACTTAGGGCCTTTTCTTTTCCACTTAAAGAAGTCCCTTTAACTCATTTCTTGTAAGCTTGGTTTAGTTTAACTTTTCTTTGGGAAACTCTATCACTCTTTGCCAAATAGGAGGGGAAAAAAAAAAAACCCTACAACCAAGAATATTCTTTCAGCTCTTTACAGGCCAAAAGGGAGTAATAAGATACATTCAAAGTTGCTGCTGTTTCCTTCTGTTGCTGCTTTAAAATTCTCTATTTATCTCTAATGTTTGAGATTTCAATGACTATGTGTCAAGTGATGTGGACCTCCTTGGGTTCATCTTGTTTGGAACTCTGTGTGATTCCTTGACTAAGATGCCTATTTCCTTCTGCTCTCTCTTCACCTTCTGAGACCTCTATAATGTGAATGTGCATTTGATATTGTTCAAGACATCTTTTAGCCTCTCATTTTTTAAACTCTTTTTGCTGTTCAGCTGGGTGCTTTCCGTGACCTTGTCTTCCAGATCACTGATCAGTTCCCCTGCATCCACTAATATACTGTTGATTGCCTCTAGTGTATTTCTTGTTTCAGTTATTGTATTCTTCAACTCTGACTGGTTCTGTTTTGTATTTTCTGAGTTCTCTCCAGTCCAGTGAGCATCTTCATGATCATTACTTTAAATTCTATCACACATATTGCTTATCTCCATTTCATTTGGAGAATATTCCTCTGTCTCACTTTGACATTTGGTGTTTCTTTCTATGAATTAGAATTCTCCTAAACTTGAAGGAATGGTCTTTTATATGGTCATCCCCAGTGGAAGCTATGTGTGCCGGGTTGGCTGCCTGGAGCTATGGCTGGCATGGGCTGGGGGTCCCAAATCTCTCTGTGCAGAAGGCACCCTGGCAAGACAGCCAAAGTGAAAGAAAAGTGGGGTGTCCCCAGGCACTCAATGCAGAAGGTGCCCTGGTGGGGCAGGTGCTGAGAGTCCCAGGGTGCTCAGTACACTTAAGATAGGAGGTTCCAGAGCACTCTGAGGTAAGAGGGCCCTAGTAAAGCCATCTGGAGCCAGAGTGGTGTGGGTCTAGTGTTCCAGGGTGCTTTGTACCTGTGTCACCTTTGATGATGGCTGGAACTGCAGTAAGTGCTGACCATGGGAGTCCTGGTTTATGTTGCTCTGAGGCTGCCTTGGTGGGATGGCTGGGGCTGGTGTGGCCTAGGGTCCCGGGGCTCACTGGGGTGATAGGTCAGCTAGCGCATCCATATCCTTCTCCTGTCCATGCTATCAAGGTGGAGGGGAAATGTAAAGCAAGGCTCTTACCGGCCCCTCCTACCCAAAGAGAATTTCAACAGCTCCCTTCTTGTTTGGCAGATTTTCCCTTCTTGTTCAGATCCTTTATACTGTAGTTGTTCTTTGGTTTTTGTTTTGTTTAGATCATGATACTGCACTCCTTAATCCTCATCACCTATTTCACCCATTCTCCCACCCACCTCCCCTCTGGTAACCATCAGTTTGTTCTCTTAGTCTGTTTCGTGGTGTCTCTCTTCTCCCTCACCCACCATGAGTAAAATCATGTGGTATTTGTCTTTCTCTGACTTACTTCACATAGTATTATTTTCTCTAGCTCTACCTATGTTGTTGTAAATGGCAAGATTCCATTTTTTGTAGCTCAGCTATAGTCCACTGTATATACATACCATACTTTCTTTATCCATCAGTGGACACTTGGCCTCCTTCCATAGTTTATTGCAGCATTACTGGATTACTGGATTATAGAATCTATTTTGAACTTTTTGAGGATACTCCATACTGTTTTCCACAGTAGCTGCACCAGCTTGCATTCCTACCAACAGTGCATGAAAGTTCCTTTTTCTCCACATCCTTGACAACACTTGTTTCTTGGGGTTTGGTTTTAGCCATTCTGATAGGTATGAGGTGATATCTCATTGTAGTTTTGATTTGCATTTCCCTGAAGGTGAGTGATACTGGGCATCTTTTCATGTGTCTGTCAGCCATCTGCATATCTTCTTTGGAAAAATGTCTGTTCATGTCTTCTGCCCATTTTTTAACTGGATTATTTGTTTTTTTGGGGTGTTGAGTTTAAGTCCTTTATATATCTTAGACACTAGCCCTTTATCTGATAGGTCATTTGCAAATATCTTCTTTCATTCAGTACGTTGTCTTTGATGTGGTTGGTTGTATCCTTCACTGTGCAGAAGCTTCTTGTTTAGCTGTAGTCCCAATAGTTTATTTTTGCTTTTATTTCCTTTGCCTCAGGAGACATACCTAAGAAGATGTTGCTATGGCCAATGTCAGAGAAATTACTGCCTGTCCTCTCCTCTAGAATATTTATGGTTTCAAGTCTTACATTTAGGCCCTTAGAATTTATTTTTGCATGTAGCAAAAAAAATAAAAAAAAAGATTTAATTTTCATTCTTTTGCATGTGGCTGTCCAGTTTTCCCAGCACCATTTGTTGAAGAGACTTTTTCCCCACTGTATATTCTTTCCTCCTGTTTATTTCTGGGTTTCCTGTTTTGTCCCATTGATCTATAGGTCTATTTTTATGCCAATACTATACAATTTTAATTATTCCCACTTTGTAATAAAATTTGAAGTCTAGAATTGTGATGCCTCCAGTCCTGTTTTTCTTGTAGTTGCTCTTTTTAAATGGTAGCCTTTTTTACTGTGCCCCAAGGTATCTGGCGTTGGTATGCACTAGATGTGGGGGCTCCCTGAGGCAGCAGGCCTGTCAAGGCACCCAGCCTCTTCTCCCAGCTGTACTTCCAAGATGGAGGAGGAACACAAAGCCTGGTGCTTACCAACAGCTCTCTTGCCGTTTGGCAGGGCTCTAGAGCTGGTTCCTTTATATTCTAGTTGCCCTTTTGAACCACAGCTTTTTTTCTTTGGTCTAGAGCAAACATATCTGCTTAGCATCCCTCAGTACTATCCCTCCCCACTATAGTTTGCAGTGGTTCAGGTTCCATATGTTACCATGTAGAGAACAAAAGAAACAGAAACATGGTATATCTATCTTTTGTTGTAAAGAAGCTGTTCAGTCACCTGTCAGCTTTTTTTCAGGAGGAATTGCTCTAACAACAGTTATGGATTTGGTGTGTCAATGTTGGAGGTAAGGTCTTCTATGTTGCCATCTTGGACTAGAATTTCAGATACTACTTTATAATCCAATAACAGGTAAATTAACTAAATCCCTATTAGCATGGACAAATGTCCAAAACAGAATCCAAAAAGTGGATTTTAAAAAATTATTCATTTGTAGAAATGGGAAAATTCATTCTCAAATTCACATGGAAAGGTAAGAGGCTCTGAATAGCCAAAACATCCTTGAAAAAGCAGAACAAATTTGGAGCACTCACAGCATACAACTTCAAAACTGGCAAAATTATATTAAATAATCAAAATATAAACATATAGACCAACAGAATAAAACTAAGAGTCCAGAAATAAACCCTCCATATATATCACCAATTGTTTTTCCACAAGGGTGTCAAGTTCACTCAATGGGGGAAAGAATAGACTCTTCAAGAGATACTTCTGGGAAAACTGGATCCCTACCTCCCATAATAAACAAAACTTAACACAAAAATCCATGAAATTTCAGACCTAAATATAAGAGATAAAATCATAAAACTCCTAGAAGAAAACAGGTAAATCTTCATAACCCTGAATTTGGCAACACATTCTGAAATATGAACCCAAAATATGAGCAATAAAAGAATAAACTGGGCTTCATCAAAAGCTTCTATGTAGCAGAAAACATTATTAAGAAAGTGAAAAAACAAACTACAGAATGGGAAAAAAAAATTCACAATCTATTTATTTGATGAAAAAATTCAGACTTATATAAAAAGAACTCCTACATTTCAACAAAAAGACAACAACCCAATTTAAAAATGGACAAAGACTTAAGTAGACATTTCTCTAATGATGATATACATATGGTCAACAAACACATTAGAAGATATTCAACATCATTAGGGAAATGCAAATCAAAGCCTTGTTGTGTTGGCAAGAATCTGAAGAAAATGGAACCCTTGGGGAATGCTGATGAGAATAAGAAATGGTATAGCCACTGTGGAAAACAATTTGGCAGTTCCTCACAAGGTGAAAGAATTACCATATGACCCAGCAATTCCACTCATAGGTATATACCCAAAATAAATAAAAGCAAGAACTCAGATGCTTCACAACTCTGTTCATAACAGCTTATTCACAACAGCTAATACACTCATTCTTTGCAGATGATATGATACTTGTGGAAAACCCAAAAGACTCCACCCCAAAACTGCTAGAACTCATACACGAATTCAGTAAGGTGCAGGGATATAAAATCAGTACACAGAAATCCGTTGCATTTCTATACACCAACAATGAGACAGAAGAAAGAGAAATTAGGAATCAATCCCACTTAAAACTTCACCCAAAACCATAAGATATCTAGGAATAAATCTAACCAAAGAGGCAAAGAATCTGTACTCAGAAAACTATAAAGTACTCTTGAAAGAAACTGAGGAAGACATACAGAAATGGAAAAACATTCCATGTGCATGGATTGGAAGAACAAATATTGCGAAAATGTCTATGCTACCTAGAGCAATCTACACATTTAATGCAATCCCTATCAAAATACCATCAACTTTTTCAAAGAAATGGAACAAATAATCCTAAAATTTGCATGGGACCAGAAAAGACCCCAAATAGCCAGAGGAATGTTAAAAAAGAAAACCAAAGCTGGTGGCATCACAATTCCGGACTTCAAGCTCTATTACAAAGCTGTCATCATCAAGACAGTATGGTACTGACACAAAAACAGACACGTGGATCAATGGAACAGAATAGAGAACCCAGAAATGGGCCTCAACTATATGGTCAACTAATCTTCAACAAAGCGGGAAAGAATATCCAACAGAAAAAATGTCTCCTCAACAAATGGTATTGGGAAAATTGGACGACCACATGCAGAAGAATGAAGCTAGACCACTTTCTTACACCACACACAAAAATAAACTCAAAATGAAGACCTCAGTGTGAGACAGGAATCCATCAAAATCCTTGAGGAGAACATAGGCAGCAACCTCTTTGACCTCAACTGCAGCAACTTCTTCCTAGAAACATCACCAAAGCCAAGGGAAGCAAGGACAAAATGAACTACTGGGACTTCATCAAGATCAAAAGCTTTTGCACAGCAAAGGAAACAGTCAACAAAACCAAAGACAATGGAATGGGAGAAAATATTTGCAACTGACATATCAGATAAAGGGCTAGTATCCAAAATCTATAAAGAGCTTATCAAAGTCAACACCCAAAGAACAAATAATCCAATCAAGAAATGGGCAGAAGACATCCAAATGGCCAACAGACACATGAAAAAGTGCTCAACATCACTCCGCATCAGGGAAATACAAATCAAAACCATGGTGAGATACCACCTCACACCAGTCAGAATGGCTAAAATTTACAAGTCAGGAAATGACAGATGCTGGCGAGGATACAGAGAAAGGGGAACCCTCCTACACTGTTGGTGGGAATGCAAGCTGGTGCAGCCACTCCGGAAAACAGAATGGACATTCCTCAAAGAGTTGAAAATAGAGCTACCCTACAACCCAGCAATTGCACTATGGGGTATTTACCCTAAAGATACAAATGTAGTGATCTAAAGGGGCACATGCTCCCCAATGTTTATAGCAGCAATGTTCACAATAGCCAAACTATGGAAAGAGCCTAGATGTCCATCAACAGATAAATGGATAAAGAAGATGTCATATATATATGTGACATATATATGACATCATATATATATATGATACACACATACACACACACATATACAATGGAACACTATGCAGTCATCAAAAACCCGAAATTTTGCCATTTGCAATAACAAATGGTAGATGGAACTAGAGGGTATTACACTAACTGAAAAAAGTCAATCAGAGAAAGACAATTATCATATGACCTCACTGATATGAGGAATTTGAGAAACAAAACAGGATCATAGGGGAAGGGAGGGAAAAATGAAAAAAGAAGAAACCAGAGAGGGAGACAAACCATAAAAGACTCATAATCTCAGGAAACAAACTAAGGGTTGCTGGAGGGGAGGGGGATGGGAGGGATAGAGTGGCCTGGTGATGGACATTGGGGAGGGTATGTGCTATGGTGAGTGCTGTGAATTGTGTAAGACTGATGGACCACAGACCTGTACCCCTGAAACAAATAATATATTGTATGTTAATAAATAAATAAATAATCCCCCCCCCAAATAAGTGAACTGTAGATATTTTTCTTTGGCCAGCTTTGAAAATTAATAAAACTAAAAGGGTAACCTAACAAGAGAAACAACCAGACAGGAGTACCCCCCGATACTTATCACCTATACCAAAAATCAACCTGTACCTAAGAACCCTATACATCTAACCCAATTTACATAATCACATGTTAAACATCACTATGGGAATGTAATCAGCAAAATCCAGGCTACAAAAAAAACTACAAAACAACCTCAATCTAAGAACAAATAAAGGAAAAATAACCTTACAGTGAGAAACCACTAAGACACCACCTTAACATGATCGAGGTTAACATCACCAGTAATAAGTGATATTGACAGCATGGTACCCCTGATAATGCTGCACTGAGAAGAGTATGTCATTTCCATAATATTTCTCTAATGTACAACCTCAATGTAATCATAAGAAAACATCAAACTGCAACTAAGGGACTCTTCATCAAATAACTACCAGTAGTTTTCAAACGTTTTAATGTCATGAAAGCAAAGACTAAAGAACTGTCACAGATCAGAGGAAACAATGGCAACATGACAACTACATGCAGTGTAGAACATTGGATTAGACCCTGGAACAGAAAAAGAACATTAGCATAAGAACTGGTGAGACTGAATATACTAAGTAGTTAATAATATTGTACTGATGTTAATTTCTTAATTCTGACCATTGTACTATAATTATGCCAGATGTTAACAAGTAGGGGAGCTATACTATTTTTGCCACTGTAAATCTAAAGTTAATTCAAATTAAAAAGCTAAAATATTTTTTTAATTTCAAGAAAAGGGAGATTTAACAGACATCAATTATGATATATCAATTTATTTTGATTCTTATTCAAACAAAAATGCTAATTTAAAAAACTGGATGTTTGATTATACTAAGAATTACCACTAATTTTGGAGATACGGTAATGGTATTATGATCACAATTTTAGAGTTCCTTTTAGAGATAAATATTAAAGAATTTGGGAATAAAAATTATGCTTGTGATTTGCTTTAAAATAATCTGAGGGTGAGGGAACAAAGTAGATGAAGGTACAAATAAAACAAGATTGGCCATAGTTGAAAAATACTAAAGCCAAGTGATAGGGACATGGTGGTTTGTTATATTCTCTCTCTGTTTGTGTATGTTTGAAATTTTTTCTCTTCACTGAAAAATGTACACACACACGCACACATAACACAATTTAAACAGAATTAGCCATGTACAAATACCATTCAACTAAAACTATTATTTCAATCAGTCCTCTAAATATACCTACAAAGCTTCCCAAAGCACTGGAAAGCTCCCTTGGCCTAATCTAAGCACAGTCCTGTGACTCTAGACTAGTCTGCTCTCATATTAAGTTCTCTAACCAAAAACCATAGCTCTCAATTCTTTTTGTTTCAACGAATGAAGGATAGTAAGTGTTTTTACTGCTAAATTTAATTTTTGTAAGTCAAAAAAAACTTTTTCAGATTAAGTATTAACTGTTCTTTGCCATGTCAACTTCTAAAATAACTTTTTTTACTTACAGAGTCATCAGGGTTTAAAGAAGAAAACTAGTTTGCTCTGAAGCTATCCTCAAAAAATTTTTTTAAAGATTTAATTTTCTGGGCTTAAGGCTTTATTTGTTGTTGCAAGACTCTAGTACTTTTCCTGCCTCAGTCATGGAAGCCCACACAGAAAAAGGGGCCAGAAACTCAAAGTAGTTTGGAACGCTGAGCCACCTACATGGAGAGCGCATCTGGAGAGTCCCACAGTCCTATGGGAATGAGATTTTATGGGAATGAGAAATAAACTTCCGTTAAACTGCACACACACAAACAGACAAATTATTGAGTGATCCCAATACCCAACATGGGCCTCGAACTCACAACCCCAAGATCAAGAGTGCACGCTCCACCTACTAAGCCAGCCAGGCACCTCACCCCCACCGAGATCTTTATTTCTAATTAGGTCCTAACGATCACCGGGGTAACAAAGTTTTGTCCCTTTTATTTTCTGCTAATTACTATTGTTTGATCCTCACTCTCCTGCCAATTAGCCATTTCTTTAAGTTTCTCCTTCCTCTGTAGTAAATGTTCATTAGAGAACACACTTAGGTTCTTTAATGAAAAAAACCCTACTGTTACTAGCAGTTTTTCTTCTTTCTGTTTCTGGAACTGTTTCTTAAATACCTTACCATTGCCATAATTTTTAAGCCATACATATTTTTTAAAATCTAAGTAAGATGTAACAAACTTTTTAAATAGGTTTCACAGCAGTTTCCTTACCAAAAGAATAAGATTTCAATTTGATACTGTAGCATATGCTTGTGAACCCTGATTAAATTCACTTCATATACCATTAAATTACCACTTGGATTTGTAATATGAATCACTGGATTTGACCATCTGCCCCACAAGCCAGCATCAAAGTAGAGTAAGACTCCTTATAAACCTGGCATACAAAAAACTGAGACAAATGTGGGCCACAATTTTTTAAGATGCCAATAATGAACACTGTTGGTAAGAGAAAAAGATTTGAACATGGGACAGTGATAGAGTCACAAAAAGCCAGGAATCAAGTAAATAAATCTACGGACTTCAGGCAGTTCAGACTATAATTGTGAATAATAGGACTATCAGGGCAGAAAAGGTACTAGACCCATTTGTATCTTTAAAAAAAAGTCTTACATGTATACAGAAACAGTTATAAGATTTGGTCAAATGAAATACGGTACACATAAACTATGCAATAGTTAAAAAGAGGCCCCTAAGTGAAAACAGCTTGCAGATTATGCTTTCTAAAAGTCATTTTAAAAAAATTGGGGGGGGGAAAAAGTCACTTTACATGTTTTTAAAATTCATACACATTTATATAGGTAATAGAATACTTATGTATTTATACATGTAAATGAAGAAGCTGAAAGGATGTCCACAAAAGTTTGGGGGGGTGGTCTTTCATATTTTGTTCTGAACATTTCACTTCTGTAATGTTTTGATCTTTTATAGTAAATATTATTTAAGTAATTAAATGGAAGGAAAACAAAGCAAAAAGCTTTTTTTGACAAATTTTGGAATGGAGGAAGTTACAGTTCTGGTTTTCATGATTTGCCCCAAGAGTAGAGACCAAATCAATTTGCCATAAAGACAAACAAAAGAAAACTCAAATTCTCATTTTGTTTAATCACATATCTGTTACTTGCCCTTTGTTCTTTAAAACAAAATTACAACTGAACGGCCCAAAAATCATGATATGATAATGCAAATTGTCAAACCCTAAATAAAATCGCTTCACAAAAGGATATTCATATTTAGAAAAACATTTATCATAGGCCCCTTTGAAAAGTGAAAACAAATGATTTAAGAAGCCTATTCTTTTGAACTATGTATTATACGTATTATTATTAATCATATCAATACCCCTTATAGGCATATATGGTGCTGCCATGCCCACAATCTCCTGGAAAGCTAAAATAAGAGTAATCTTTCAAAGTTTTGCTAAATTAAATTATTTGTACTCCTTCAATGTAAACTCCCAAAGAGAAAGACAACTAGCAGATCCAGAAGGAAAGCTACCTTTCTCCCCAAAATTAATTACTGGAAGATTTTATTTAGCAACATTGAACCAACAAAGTTTGGAACATTCAGTCAAGCTTTCCCTGGAGAACTGATTAAAAATGCCATGCCTTCTGGAGGAACAAAAACAACAAAAACACCCCCCTCCATAAGAAACCTGAAAGTTACCTGAATTATAATAACTAAATTCAAAGACACCTTAGGGATTTGAAGCACAGCTGCCCAAGTCGTTAATACAGAATATGTTATATTATAGAAAAAAAGGAATCTATGTTAAAAATCTTTTTTTTTTTTGCTGACAGATTTTATAATTTTCATGTCAGTGATCATAGATCTATTGTTATAGCACAAAACATCAAATGCCACTTACACTATTTCTCAGCACCCGAATAGTTATAAAACATCACACTGATTCACAGAACACAAACAAGAAGAATAGAAAGTAGTTTTTCTTTCTATTTCTCAAGTGGCCATGAGCTGGGCCTCTCTGGAATCAGGTTCCCCAGGTTCCTCTGCCCAGGGAAGGGAGGCAGACTCAGGATTCACCTGTGACTCCAGGGATGAGCAAAAAAGGTGTTAGCTGCTACTCAAAGCAGAGCAAAAAAAAGAGACTAAAAGCATGAACATGTAAGGTTCCTGGTAGGGATGTAGTAAGGAAATGTAGAGGAGATCTGGTTCACAAACACTCTTTATACTTGTTTACTCTGAATTCTATTTGTCCTTGACATTAGTCCCATATAAATCAAGTATTTTGTAATGGCAGAAATGAGAATTCAGTACAAGTAAGTACATTTCTGCTTATGAAATTCACCCAAAAGTTCCTAGAAGCTTGCTATTAGCATTGTACTTAAGGTAAATATTATTACATAAGATATCTTAATTAAAGGCAACTCTTCATCACCCAAAAACAAAATTTTTTAAAAAATATATTTTTTCCTGGTCATTTTTTAAAACTATGAAGTTAAGGGGCGCCTGGGTGGCTCAGTGGGTTAAAGCCTCTGCCTTTGGCTCAGGTCATGATCCCAGAGTCCTGGGATGGAGCCCTGCATCAGGCTCTCTGCTCAGCGGGGGGCCTGCTTCCTCCTCTCTCCCTCTCTGCCTGCCTCTGCCTACTTGTGATCTCTGTCAAATAAATAAGTAAAATCTTTAAAAATAAATAAAATAAAACTATGAAGGCAAATGCCTTATATGTACATTTTATGATTTAGCAACTTTATTCTTTTGTAATATAATCTGCTTCAATAAGTTTTATAATACTTCATTATGTTCTAGAGATAGAATTAAATGTATAATACTACGAGCAATTAACACAGGATATTTTAACATGATAAAAACTATTTCGAGCTCTCTAACTGGACATCTTTATTAATTAGAACTACCCTACATGTATAGTATAGGATTATTGTGAGAATTAAATTATAAACAGTTAATATTTTTAAAAGATCTTTGCATTCAGTCTGTAAAATACCGTAGAATTCTCTTTGTGGTTATGTGTGTTTGTGAGTACTCTTGCCTGGAATGCTCTTTTCATGCCTGGCCTCTTACCATCAAGTCACAGCTTAAATGTCTCTTCCTTAGGTCTTCCGGATTCCTTCCTATATAACTGTTACTCCTGTTCTCAGTATCCTAAATTTCCTGCTCAGTACTTATCCTAATCTGGTATTTTTATTTTCCCCACTAGAATGAAAAGTCCATGAACATAGGGACACATCTTTCTTTCTCACTACTGAATTCCCTTCATCTAACATGGTGCCTAAAGGAAAGAAAGTACTCCATAATTATTACCATCTTAATGATGAATTAAATGAATGTTGTCCACACATCTACCAGAAACCATTCTCCCAGGGTATTATAGGCACAAAGTTAATGCATAATCTCCAAATATGCCTACGTTATCTAGTTTTTTTTTTAAGATTCATAATTTCAGACATTTGAGGGGAGTATGGATATTTTCATAAAGTGAAAATACAAAATCTTATTTCTTACTGATCACACTGTCAAAGGTTATCTTTGCTCATGGTTGTCAAATATTTTAGTCTCAGAATTTCCTATTCTTAAATACAAAGAGGTTTTTATGTGAATTATATCAATATTCACCATATTAAGAATTAAAACATTTTAAAATTCATTAAAAAATTATTACCAATAAACTCATAAAGTAACAGCACATTTTTATGAAAAATAACTTCAAAAATAAAAACATCTTAGAAGGGTGAAAAAACAATACTGTTACGCTGAAAAGAAATAAAAAATTTTAAAAAAATCTTAGAAGAATGGTACTGTTTTATAGGTCTGCAAATCTAATGACTGGTTCACTACAAAGACATCTGGATTCTCTTTTCTATTGCGATACATAATTTTGGTTGAAGTACATAAAATCTAACCTCAAACTGATTAATGTTGTAAAGGGGAAGCATTTTTAGTACTTTTTCAGATAATTGTGTTTATTATTCTTTGGTACTACACCGAAACTAAACAAGTAGGAGTTTCTGGAAAGTTGCAATGTACCATATCAATAAACCTTTCTTACTTGCTCCACTTTACCCTCTGAATGAAATTTTTATCTCTACATGGCTTTGTAATACCATGCACTGGTCATTTGTAAAATCACTACTTTCACTAAGTTATACTGATCTCCCAGATGTTGATGTTTTACTATACAATATTTTAAAATTACATTTACTAATATCTCCACTGATAAAATGAGAAAAGTCTTTGTCTTGGGAACTGTCTACCAATTGGGGGTAGAGGGAGGACAGTTTTCCAAAATCCAAATATTTGCTCAGAAGCTCAAATTTTATCTTTGGCCATCAATGTCAATTTCCCATGAAGTGACAGGCTCACTCCATTCATTTTTGAGAAAATATCTGCCAATACCCACATCTGAGAAATGATTACTTGTTGTCGTTCTTTTCAGTAAAAACTGTGAACTTTAAAAAGTGAGTACCTTAACTTTCAACCCAAATATCTTTATAAGTGCTTTTATTCAAGACAATCATCATACTTTGGTATGAGGCCAAACTGTTTGAATACTTATTTCTTCACACAGAATATTTAAAGAACATACTCAAAGATAAAGATTTAATAAAATTAATAACATTTGCTGTCTCATTAAGGATATTCTTAAACAAAATTGGCTTTCAAAAAAAAAAAAGAGAGAGAGAGAGAGAGAGAGAGAGGCAGGGGAGTTCAGGAAAGATCCAGAAGAGGATCGTGAGTTCCCTTCATCCCACAGACACAGACATAACAAGATAACCACTACATATATGCAACTGGCTCTGAAAATGACCTGAAAATTAGCAGAAAAGACCTTCCACATTACTCACAGAGAGGAGGCCACACTGAAAAGGCAGGAGAGGCAGAAACCCAAAAAGACTAAACACAAATTGGAGGGACACCCCAAGCACAGAGAAGCCAGAAAATCAGACACCACACCAGGCAATGGAGACCCACATTGGGAGGATGAGTCCCCATAACAAACATCTGGCTTTGAAAACAAGTGGGGCTTAACTTCAGGAGCTTTTTAAATAAGCAGGACTTAACTCCAGGTACTTTAAACCTCATTGGGCTTAATACCAGGGAGGGCCAAGGTTGATGGGGAAACCTAGTCCCTGCCCTTTAAGAGCCAGCATAATGAACTGGGCCAGAGACACAGCACAGAAGCAGCAGTTTGAAAGTGTCTGGATATACAAGAAGATTTATTTACTAATCTCAGAACCTATGTGGGCAGGGCAGGAATCTTCAGGAAATTTCTCCAGGAACAAAATGCTGGCATTTTGTTGTTTCCTTTCCCCAACCTGGAAAGCCAGAACTAACAGTATCTCTCTTGCTAGTACAACATGCCTGGCCCCTGCATTCTCCTAAGGACCCACCCATCTAACCTGCCTGCCTTGGCTGACTTCCCTCCAAAGCACCTCCAGCTCTACCACACCCTGCAAGCAGCCTCCGCAGAGACCACCACTCCAAAGTGACGACTGTCCTGAGGAGAGGAGAAGATAACCCCACGCACCAGCATGCCTTAGTTCTTGTATAGCTAAGCCTCTTAGCCGGTTGCACAGGGAGCAAGCCCTTCCATTCAATGCACCTGCAACTGTGGCAGGGAATTTAACTGCAGACACCTAGTCTGGCTGCTGGCCCCACCCACCTAAAGCTTGTGGTGGCCTCAGTAAAGCCTCCTAATAGCACAGGGACAAAACCCTGACAGGTGCACTCACAGCAGGCAGATCAGGTCATTGCAGCTAACTAGGCTAAAAACAAACATGGCTCAGCCGCAAGAGTAGGGTGCATGCAGTCCATACAGAAGACACTCCTGGAGTGCCTGGTTCTGATGACTAAATGGGATTGAACGACAGGGCACCACAGGACCTGCTGTACACAAGGCCACTACTTTCAAGACCAGGAGAATGGAGTCAGCTTCTCTAATACATAGTAACAAACACAAGAGTTAGACAAAATGAGGAGAAAGGAGAATGTGTCCTAAATGAAAGAACAGGACAAAAGGACAGAAAATGAATTAAATGAAATGGAGATAAGCAAAATGCCTGATAATTCAAAGTAATGATCATAGATATTCACTGCACTTGAGAAAAGTGTGGAAGAACTCAGTGAAAACTTAAAGAGATGGATAATAAAGAACCCATAGAGCTCAAGAATTCAAGCAGTGAAAAAATGCACTAAAGGGAATCCACAGAATAGAGGATGCAGAAGAATGGATCAGCAATGTGGAAGACAGGATAACGGAAAGCAACTGAGTTGAACAGCAGAAAGGAAAAAATATAGTAATAAAAATTGAGAATACATTAAGCGAACTCAGTGACACTATTAAGTGTAGTAACATTTATATTATAAAAATCTCTAAAAAAAGAAGTTAGGGAGAAGGGGACAGAAAATATGTCTGAAGAAATAGCTGAAAATTTCCTAATCAGAGGGGAGGAATTGGATATCCAAATCTAGGAAGTAGAGAAAGCCCCTAAAACCAGATTAACCCCAGAAGTTCCACACCAAAACACATAATAATTAAAATGGCAAAAAGTGATGATAAAGAGAGATTTTTAAAAGCAGCAAAAGCTACATATAAGAGAAACCCTGTAAGACTATTGCTTGATTTTTCGGCAGAAATTTTGCAGACCAAAAGACAGATAAAGAGCTTCCCAGACAGAAAAAAGTTAAAGGAGCTCATCATCACTAAACCAGCCTTACAAGAAATGTTAAAGGGATTTGAAGTGTATTATAAAAGCAAACATATAGTAAAGGTAGTAGTTATATCACTTATAAAGCCAGTATGGAGGTTAAAATACAAAGGCAGTAAAGTGAACTATGTCTATAAAATTAGTCAAGAGACACTAAATAAAAACATGTAAAATATGCATTCGATACATAAAATGTGGAGGGGGAGGTAAAAATGTAGCAGTTTTAGAATGTGTTCAATTTAGAATATGTTCAAACTCAAGTGACCATCAACTTAATACACATATACACATGTGCATTACCATAATATAAAAAAACCTATAGATACACACAAAACATCAAACATAAGGCAAGAGAGCAAGAAAAGAGAAACTACGAGAACAACCAGAAAACAATGAACAAAATGGCAATAAATGCATAGCTATCGAAAATTAAATGTAAATGGACTAAATGCTCCAACTATAAAATATATGTAACTGAATAGATTTTAAAAACAACAAGACCCACCTATATATTGCCTACCAGAGACTTCTTTCAGACCTAAAGACTCATACAGGCTAAAAGTGGAAAAAAAAAAATGGAAAAACATAAATCATGCAAATGGAAATTAAAAAAAAAACAACTGGGGCAGTAATAATTATATCAGACACAATAGATTTTAAAACAAAGACTGTAACAAGACAAAGAAATACACTACATAATAGAGGGATCAATCCAACAAAAGGATATAACAGGTATAAATATCTAAGCACCCAACATTGGAGCATCTAGATAGATAAAGCAAACACTAATGGACATAAAGGGAGAAATTTGACAGCAATAAAGTAATAGGGAATTTTAACATCTACTTATGTCAATGGATAGATCACCTGGACTCAAAAACAAGGAAACAGTAGATTTGAAAAACACAATAGACCAAACATATATACAGAATATTCCATCCAAAAATACACATTATTTTCAATTCCACATGGACCATTCTCCAGGACAGATGTTAGGCCACAAAATAAGTCTCAATAAATTACTCAAGAGACACAAAAAGATGTAAGATATGAGGTCATATACATAAAATGTGGAAGAGAAAGTGGAGTTAAGAAGATTGAAATGTCACACATCTTTTCCAACCACAACGATATGAAATCAGAAATTTTAAAAATCTGGAAAGAACACAAATGCATGGAGGCTAAACAACATGCTACTAAGTAATGAGTGAGTTAACCAATAAATCAAAGAGGACATCAAAAAACACATGGACACAAATAAAAAGGGAAACACAAAAGCCAAAATCATTGGGACAGAGCAGAAGCAGTTCTAAGAAAGTTTATAGCAATACAGAACTACTTCAACAAAACAAAACAAAAAAATCTCAAACGAACTAACTTTACAGAAAAAGAAAAAGCCTAACCCAACAGAAGGAAGGAAATTATGTGTATAGATGGATATATAGATACACAAACACATAAAATTTTAATGAAACCAAGAAGACAAAATCCGAAATGAAGAGAAATAACTGACACCATAGAAATGCAAAGAATTATAAGTGATTATTATGAAAAAGTATATGCCAACAAACTGCACTATCTAGAAGAAATGGATAAATTCCTAGAAATATACAATTTTCGAAAACTGAATTGGAGGGGGGAGAAAATCTGAACAAACCTACTAGCAACAAAATTGAATCAGCAATCAAAAAAGTCTGAGCAAATGTCTAGGACCAGATGGTTTCACATATGAATTCTACCAAACCAAACTCTTCTAAAAAGTGAGAAAGGAAAACTTCCACAAGACCAACATTACCTTAACATCAAAACCAGACAAACACACTACAAAAAAAAGAAAACTGCAGGCCAATATCCCTGGTGTGCAGAAATCCTCAACTAAATATTAGCAAACCAAAATAAAAAATACATTTTAAAAAATCATAGGTTTTTCAATCAATAGGTTAAGCGTCTGACTTGGGCTCAGGTCATGATTTCAGGGTCCTGGGATCAAGCTCTCCATTGGACTCCACACTCAATGGAATAGTCTGCTGTTGCCTCTCCCTCTGACCCTCCCCCTGCTTGTGTTCTCTCTCAAACAAATAAAATCTGTAAAAATATAAAAAATAACTATTGAAACTACACAAAAATAAAATAAAAAGCTTTTGCACAGCAAAGGAAACCATCAACAAAACAAAAGGGTAATCCAGTGAATGGGAGAAGATATTTGCAAATGATATATCTGCTAAGGGGCTAATATCCAAAGTATATAAAAAACTCCTCCAACTCAACACCAAAAAAAATCAAGCAATCCAATTTTTAAAATGGGCAGAGAACCTGAGTAAACATTTTTCCAAAGACGACACTGACGGCCAACAGGCACATGAAAAAATGCTCAACATCACTAATCATTAGGGAAATGCAAATCAAAACAACAGTGAAATATCACCTCACATCAGTCAGAATGGCTAGCATAAAAAAGAAAAAAGTGTAGATGAAGATGTAGAGAAGGAGGAATCTGTGTGCACTGTTGGTGGGAATGTAAACTGGTACAACCACTGTGGAACACAGTATGGAAGTTCCTCAAAAAATTAAAAATAGAAATACCATGTGATTCAGTTAACTCCATTACTGGGTATTTACCCAAAGAAAATGAAAACACTAATTCAAAAACATACACACTCCTATGTTTACTGCAGCATTATTTACAATAGCCAAGATATGGAAACAACCCAAGTGCTCATTAATAAATGAAAGGATAAAGAAGATATGGTGTATATAGATAAATATAAATGTATGTATGTACATACACATGCGCACACACACAATGGATTATTCCTGGGTCATGAAAATGAACGAGATCTTGCCATTTGCAACAACATGAATGGGGAGAAGGGGTATTTGCTAAGTGAAATAAGTCAGAGAAAGATAAATATCATATGATTTAATTTATATTTGGAATCTAAACAACAAAATGAACAAGGAAAAAAAAACCTCTTAAATACAAAGAACAAACTTGTGGCTGCCAGAAGGGAGATGGGTAGAGGATGAGTGGAACTGATAAAGGGGATTAAGAGGTACAAATTTCCAGTTATAAAATAGGTCGTGGAGATTAAAGGTACAGCATAGGGAATGTAGTCAATAATACTTGTAGTAATGTTGTACGGTAACTACACATATTGTGGTAAGCACTAAGTAACGTACAGAATTATAAAATCCATGTTGTACACTGGAAACCAGTATAACACTGTATATTAATTATACTTAAGTAAAAAAGAAAACTGCAGGTGCAAAGCAGTGATGAATACAATTCTACCTGTGCTGTGGCCTCGATTTGTGCTTAAGTGCTAGCAGTTTTACCATCATTGGTTCTGAACCATCAGCTGCACTTTTAGAGCACAGTCTTTTACAAAGTATTTTTCACTGACTATATGCTCTTCCTTAGAAAAGAAAATTCTCTGCTTAGATTTGGAAAATGCTGCATGCTATATTCCCTCTTAGAAATTAACTCTATTTGTTAGCATTTCAGGGTTTGAAAAGTACCAAAGTAAAAAAAAAGAAAAAGAAAAACTGTAAAACTCTGTTTAACAAATGTTCCAAAAAAAAAATCTACAGAACCTCTTTAATGACGAAATTAAACAGATCTCAAAGCACATACTTGAGAAAACATTAGTAGAACTATAAAACCTCATCTTTAATATGAAGATTCCAACTTGCCTTATAGAAGAGTTACTCTTCTTTTTGACTTTGCATTTTTCTTTAAGTCCTTACTCTAGTTATCAATTATCTGACTGCTATTAGGATTTAACAAAAATACAATCTATAAAAACAAGATTAATATCTCTATAATTTCTGTTTGGGAGAAAACGTGTCAAGATGTGAAGAAATCGATCATCAACTCAGTAAGATATGAAACAAATAAGATAAAACTACAGAAAAACAGGCAAAATGATTTGCATATAATACAGTTACCAATCAAGAAAACTTCAAAAGATTGACTAAAAACATTAGAATTAGTAAGGGTGCTCAGTAAAATGAGTTAGTACCTAAATTAACAGCATCACCCACACATAAAAATCAAAGATAATTTAGAGAAATAAACCATGTCAATTCTCCCTGAACTGATTTATAGACTCAATGTAATCCCAATCAAAATTCCAACAGAGTTTTTGTAGAAATTGACATGCTGATTCTAAAACATATATGGAAAGTCAAAAGAATTAGAATAGTCAAAATGGTTTTGAGAAACAAGGACAAAGTTGGAAGATTTACACTACCTGATTTCCAGACTAGCTAAAGAGCTACAATAGTCCAGGATAAACATGGTATTACTTAGCAAAAAGACACAGAATAACAGAATAGAGAATCTAGAAATAGCCCCCAGAACCAAATGATTATTTACAAAGGTGCAAAGGCAACCGACTAGAAAACAGATTATCTTTTCAACAAAACAAGCTGGAGTAATTGTAAAATGCAAAAAAGTGAAACTCAACCCATACCTCACGCCATATACAAAAATTTATAAAACTAGAAAAAAATCATAAGGAAATATTTTTGTGACCTTAGCATATGTAAAAATTTATTATATACAATAAAAACAATCTGTTTAAGAAAAAGTTCATAAAGTAGATTTAACTGTTAGAAAAATGAAAAGATAAGCCACAAATTGAGCAAATATATTTGCAAAACATGGATCTGACAAACAACCTGAATAGGATATAAAAAGATTTCTTATAACTCGATAATAAAGAGACCAACAATAAAAGGGAGGGGGCAAAAGATCTGAACAGAGAATAGGGACTGCAGTAAGAACATGGAAAAATGCTCAACATCATTAAAAGGAAATCCAAATTAAAATCACAGTGAGCTATACTACACACCCACTAGAAGGGCTAACCATACATACTAGTACTAACCACATGAAGTCTGGACAAGGGTGCAGAGCAGCCAGAACTCTCAACTGTTGGCAATGGAAGATGGTACAACCACTTTAGAAATGAGTTGGGTAGTTTCTTAAAATGTTAAAGAAATGCTTTCTGTTTCAATCATAGATATTTGCCCAAGAGAAATCAAAGTATATGTCCACACAAAGACTTGTACCTATATGTTCAAAACAGCTTTGTAATAACCAAAACTGGAAACTCAAATTGTTCAACAAGAGATAAATAGAAAAAAAAAAAAAAAAAAAGAGATAAATAGATATAAAAACTCTGGTATGGCCATACAATGTAATACTCCCCACCCATTACACAGCTACGACATTGATGAATCCCAAAAATAATTACGCTGAGTAAAAGAAGCCAGGCAAAAACGAGTTCTTACTGTATAATACCATTTATATAAAATTCTAGAAAATACAAACTGATCCATAGTGACACAAACAATCACTGTTGACATGGGTCCAAGGAGGAAGGGGGAAAGCAATAAAAGGAATAGACTAGGAGGCACAAGAAAACTTTTTGGAGCGATGGGTATTTTGTCACCTTGATAGTGGTGATGGATTCACAGGTCAAAATTCATCCAATGTACACTTTAGTATATGCAAATCACTGTAGATCAATAGTACTACAGTAAAGCTGGTAAAAAAAAAAAAAAAAGAAAGAAAAAGAAAAAAAACCCCACAAAAACTAGCCAACCCCCTCCTTACTTACTCCCTCTTCAAAACCCAATGCCACTGGAGGAGGGGGAGTCCAAGAAATCAGCAAGGAGATAAAATTAACTATAATATCTAAAGATGGCAAGAATACAGTGAGAATATAATACATAACTGAATATAATACATAACTGATTTAATAATTCATAGGAAACAGAAACAGCTTATGTGGGTGATACTCTTTTATCATTATGATAAGACTCAAAAAGCATTTTAATAAACCCTCTTTTCACATTGGGAGATGGAGAGGAGAAGTGAGTTGGGGGAAATTGGAGGGGGAGACAAACCATGAGAGAATGAGGGTTTTGGAGGGGGGGGTGGGGGATGGGGTGACCCTGGTGGTGGGTATTGTGGAGGGCGCATATTGCATGGAGCACCGGGTGTGGTGCATAAACAATGAATTTTGGAACACTGAAAAAAAATAAAATTAAAAAAAATTAATATTTTTTAAAACCTCTTTTCTTTACCAAATACTTTACCATTAAAATTTTAGGCATCAAGACTACTTTCAGTTTCATAATTAACAAGAAAATAGAAAAAAAGCAGGCTTTTAGAAAGATAATGTACTGAGGTCAATTCATGCCTTTTTATTTTTTATAAAAAATAAATATACATTTTTGTAATTATTTCTTATTCTATAGATTTACATTTGGTAAATAAGCTATATAAAGTCTATACATTTTTCTAAAAATTTTTTAATATTTTTACCATTCATCTACAGGGCAGGATAATCCATTTTTAAAAATAGATGAAATGAACAATTACATAAACTTAGGAAGAACATGATGCATTCAAATTATACTTTGATGTAATCTTTTTAGAAAATGAGCAGTGCTTTCTAATTACTAATTTATGTTTTGGCTTACATCCAAAAAAATCCAAAATAATTTACACAATTCTCAGATACTCTCCAAAGCAATCTAACAAAAGATCAGGTGAGTTACTCTTGATCAAACTAAGATATTTTTTAAATCACACATGAAATTGACAGCAATTTTACATTTAAATTTGGGGTCATGTGCCGTGATCCAAAGCAGGTTAAATACTACTTTATTTCCAGAAGACAAATATAACAGAAAATTAGAATATACTAGGTCTTAAAAAGTTATTTTCTGTGTTTAAACATTATTCTAATGAACCAAATAAGAGAGTGTAGCATTATCACTGTCACAGTGATATACTATATGAGTTACCCAGAAAACATTTACCTATAACAAACCAAAAAAAGAAAAAATAAACAAACACAAATAGAAGAGACTATGTGATTAGGCATATGAAAAATGAACTTAGGATATTTACTGATAAATTCAAAAAGAGAAATAACAAGAAGAGAGAACAGAAATTAGTTTATAAACAACACAATTTTTTTTTTAAAAAGTAAAAAGCATGAGGAAAACACAAAGCCAAAGTGTAAATCCATCCTCAACACTCCTCTTTAAGTGCCTTGGCGTGAAAAGGGCACTGAATTTTTTAAAACATTATCAAGCATTTTCAAGTGACCAACTGCCTGGATCAGTCAAATGAGTATTTTGATCCCCTAAGCATGACTTTATGGTGGAGAAAGTTATACCACTATAAAAGCCCTTTTATGTCACTCTTAGTGACATAATAACTTTCAGACATGCAATTTCTTCAAACTGCAAGGATGGTTACCATTATTTCTACAAGATGCTCCATCATCTGCTTATGTCACCTGCTTATGTCACCAGACTCATTACAAACTACTTATAGTTCCCAAATAGATCCCATTCTCATTCACGCATCAACAACAGGCATATATTTCCTCTATTTGGAATGTCCTTATTCATTCCACAGCATAAGACTTCAGGACTCGGCTCGTGTGTCACTTTCTTCTCCATTACATCTGTATCCCTAACCCATTTGCCTGCGGTGCTCCCCTGGCACTCTGTACATTATTTCTTCTAGCATACATCTTACAGCAATTATTTATGTTATTATGTTCTCTATGTTAGACTTTGAAGTCAAAAACCTGCCGGCAAAGGAGCAGGCCTAGGCACTCATGCCTTCAGAGTTTAGCATCACCAACTTCAATATATAGTTATTAAAGAAAAGAGGCAGGGAAAAGGAATAAAATGTGCTGACCTACCAAAACCCATGTTCTCAATTCACCTGACAAATTTTGTCTTATGAGGGAAATAGCCAATTTAGCCATCTGTATATTATCCCTTACATTTCACAAAACATATAGAACTTGACAAATTTGAATGGATAAGCTTGTAAATCTAAGTATCAGAATTCAGACCCTAATTTATCCCAATAAAATGAAGATATTCAGTGAGGATTAATAAAAATGTGATTATCTGGGGGTGGTTTTCATGTCTCCTTCATACTGTTTCACAGAATCTGCCCTAAGATCTTAATTTTTTCATCAAAAAATATTTAAAAGGAAAAGTCTCTTTAATCTTATACTTAAGAGTCAAATGTTAATCTTCAAATCAATAAAATACTTTAAAAACCACCCAAATAAATACTAAACAGTAACCAAAATGAAGAAAAACAAGCAACAAAACAAAAACAGGGAAATTTTTTCAGATAACCTAATTTGAAGTCAAGAAATGTATTTTGCCAATATATAAATACAAGTATAACCCGGTCTCCTAAAACTAAACTTAAAAGCAGTTCTAAGGACATCCATACTTTCCTCGCTTCCTCTGTATGTAAAACCTATATCCTAAAAGAATAGTCTCAGTAGAAAATAATCACATCAGTTTCCTTTAGCTTTTCATTTTTATGTAAATGATAAAATGTAGCTATTTTATGTATGTGTAAACTTTGTCAAATGATGATTAAAATTTAAAGACTGCTTAACAGAAACCATTATTTTCAGAGGATGATTCTCACTGAGATACCACCTCTCTCCTTTTCAACCAACTACAGTTTAATCTTTTTAAAAGTGAGTTACTCCATCACTGATCAAAGAACTCCAAGCTACTTTTTTCCAGTAGAGTTTCCTCATAGCCACGGTAACAACTTTTTAACTATGTTCCCTAATATATTTATTTTGCCATCTTTCTTGCAGTTTTAAGTTCACTATTCAATTTTTTATATAATAATTGGCTTCAGTGTACAGCAAATTATGAGAAATGATGTTAGTCTGTCCTCCTCCATCCCCAAATTGGTAGATAGGTTTTACTCCACAACTTCACTCCTGGTTATTCAAACAATTCATCAAGAGGACCACCAGTACAACTGTCATAGATATATAAAAGAACCATGAATCAACACACCATAAGTTTAGTTTGGGGATAATTATTACCTTGCCACTACACATTCAGAAACAATGCCATTAAATATAGTCATTCTCTTATGTTAGAAACCACAATGGTGTCTGTCCTATTTCCCACTGGATCAAATTTAAATTTTATCTATCAACCAACCCCAAAATTATTTTCAACTTAAACAAGTATTCCCTACTCCCACAATAATATATATTACTCTGTGTGTGTGTGTGTGTGTGTGTGTGTGTGTGTGTGTATCTGTACATGCTGGCATGTACCACAGTTTTTATTATTTTACTTATGTATCACGGCCGCTAGAAGCTGCTATTTAGCAGGGAAGATATTTTATTCAAATAGACAAGGAAAGATCAATGAATTACGAAAATAAATACCAAATCACCTTTCTCATTAGATACATCTCTACGTCTGCTTTTTCCTGCTTCTAAACTTCTACACCAGCTATTCTTTCCATCTGAAATGCCCTCCTTTTTCTTATTTATCAATCTAAAACCTTGTAGGAAGATTTGGTAGACCAACATTGAAACTATAGCTATCAGAGCTCTTCATATTTTAAGATCTACATTTTTAAAAATACTAGACAGTAAATTAATATCATTTGTCCAATTCTACTTATTTGCACATTAGAAATGTTTATGCTTTCCCTTCTCTGTATTTCAACTAGATGCTTACAAATTTATTTTGCTTTGTACAGGCGATGTGCATACACTATAAAGGCATTCTGTGTGTGCGCACTTGTGAGAGATCAGGTGAACATCAGATCACCTGACTTAATTAAAAGTGACTGCCTTTAGGAAGCAAAAAAATGCAGGAATGGGGAGGAAGGGGATAGGACAGTAATGTTTATTATAAATGTCTTGGTGCTACTAACTTTTAAAGCCATGTAAACTTACAGCTTTGAAAAAATAAAAAGAATGTTTGATAATTATGTCTTCCTGGCAGGTGACCATATACCCTAACTGCCTCTTAAGATTTCTAATCCATTCATTTCCTAAAGCGAAGTCTGTCTTCTGGATTTTTCTGTCAGCTTTATCAGTCTTAAATCTCTAAGACAAGAAGAGTCAGCATTAGCATCACCAGGAACTTACAAATATGCAAATTTCTAGTCTTATCTCAGATCTACAGAATCAGAAACTTCAAGTGGGATCCAATAATCTGTGGTTTAAGAAGCTGACCAAATGATTCTTATATACCCTGAAGTCTGAGAACCACTACTATAATAGTTTAACAGTCTCTTTTCCTGACTCCTTCCTTCACAAAGGTTGCATCCTAACAATATCCATATAAACAAAGATATACATTCACAGCCCATGCAAAAAATTGGTGCTACTTAACATAAATACCTGGGAAAGGGGGCCAATTATCACCAACCCTGCTCTTAATTCCACCCTCTAATATCCAGAAACTGATAATGTTTAATAATAAATTTGCTGTTTTAAGTGCTGCACAAAAAGAAACAGTATGAAAGGGATGCCCTGAAGAGCTTTTCATCAAATAAAAATATCTTTCATGGAACGCCTGGGTGGCTCAGTGGTTTAAGTCACTGCCTTCGGCTCAGGTCATGACCTCAGGGTCCTGGGATCCATCGGACATCAGACTCTCTGCTCAGTGGAGAGTCTGCTTCCCCCTCCCTCTGCCTCTCTGCCTACTTGTGATCCCTCTCTCTGTCAAATAAATAAATAAAATCTTTTAAAAAAAATCTTTCTTAACTATAAATGACAATAAAAACAACTACTATAACACTAAAAAAAAAAATAGATGTACTTACAATATCACTTTGTATCACTTTGACTCATCCTCTCTTAATTCTTCATCAAATTCTTCATTAATTCTTCATCAAATAACACCATAGAATGTGTTCTATAGCACATGCCCGTAAATGCTAATAAACCAAAATGAAGCTTCTAAGGATTATTAATTCTTCACAGCAACAAGTATTTGGAAAAACCAATTGTCACTGTCATTCTAACAATGAAAAGCTAATATGGACCCTGGAACAAAACTGAAATCAACTGTTGGAGAAGAAAACAATATAGTTAAATGGAGCTTAGCTTAGTACCAAAGTAAATTTTAATTGCAGGAATCATAATATGTAGCTAGTTTTAGTATCTAAAAATTAGTCAGTATTAAAATTAAAGTGGCTATACAGGTCAGAGTCTTAGCAAGATTTTTTGTAATTTTATCTTACTTTGGTATATCTTAAATTGCAAACACTTTCAAGCAAACACACATATATTAATATACTCAGTGGTATGGATTTGGAGGAAGATTACTTTCCTTAATAAAACTTTTATTCATTATATTAAAATAGAATTTTTTAAAAAAAGATTTATTTATTTTAGGGAGAGAGAGAACAGGCCCGAGCAGGGAAGGGGCAGAATGAGAGAGAGAATCCTCAAGCAGACTTCCTGCTGAGCACAGAGCCCGACCTAGGCCTCAATCCCAGGACCCTGAGATCATGACCTGAGCCAAAATCAAGAGTCAGAGCCTTAACCCACTGAGTCACACATTCACCCCAAAGTGGAAATTTAAATGTATTCAGTGTGATCTCAGGATGAAAATAACAGACTTATAAATGATTATTAAGAAAAATATTATACAAAAAAGTTTTATATATATATTTAGCAAAGTAATGTTTCTGGGAAATTTTTTCGACCAAAACATGTTAGCCTAGATTTACTAGACACAAGAGGTCCATATTGTGTTACATATAGCAAATAATTTCACCTTAAAAATTCTAGGCTTTAATCAAAATAAAGAAAAACTGGACAAATTTCTATGATGGCCGATCCATAAAATGACTCAAGGTGAAAACAATGAAGACATAATTTCTAATCATTTATAATGCACCTGGCTACATAGTACATCCAACTGTAAGCTCTGTCTTATTTCTCATAAATATTATACCATATAGTAGTAAGACCAACTGTAAACTCTGGCTTATTTCTCAATGTTATACCATACTGTAGTAGAATCAATTTAAGAAAAATAATTCTCTTTTACAAAACAAATTTACAATTTCATATACAGTCTTATCTATTCTTTTTTAAAAAAGTAACTTCTCAAACAGAAATAGGACCCTATTTTTAAAAGGCTCTTAAACACAGTTTAACCACAAAATCTCAAAATGTAAATATTATTAATTCCCACAACAAATAGTTCTCAACTGCCATAGTAACAAAAAGATACAATAGTGAGGATAATACAAGTCACATACGGTTACATTTGATGTATACTCTGCTCAGTTGAACTAGACCTTAGACTATTTTTCCAAAAACAGTATGACCTGCTATAGTATAGTTTTAACAAGCTGAGCTCAGAACCACTGCAGCTACTAAGAATCTCAAACACTACAGGTTCCAAAAAAATGAGACAGTGACTGAGTATGTTGGACCTGTCCCCCATGCCACCTACTGAGTCAAGGGCAACTGAGCCAGCATGCTCTAATTCTCATCTTTTTCACTTCCCACTTTGGGAAGGTCATATTCAGACAGTAAGAAAATGCAGAGAAATGGAGATGCTGCACTCCACAGACTTTATGCTCCCATCTCTCTTAATAAGTTTCCCCATTTCACTGAGTTAGGCCCTGACCTTGAAATGATACCAGCTTCCAAAGCATATACATAATCTCCAGTGTAAAGAGGTAAGTTTTTATACTAATCATCATACAATGATAGAACAATAATATTTTTAAAAAATACATTTTCACATAATTGAATATTCAGCCCTAAATGGAATTTCCTTAAAATCTCTACACTTCATTAGAACATACACAAATTGTTAACATTAACTAGACCACTATGGTAGGGAAAATGCTTTTGGTGTTTCTGATTTCAATAACACAATCTAATACTATACAGCCCTCCTTTTCCAATTAAAAAAAAAAATGCTATTACTTTGGTAAAATACACTCAGGGAGCAATTAAAACTTTCATGATAGATCCTTCCCTTTCTAGTCTAATTATGGATTGATTTTTAGAAGACAAATAACTTACAAGTCACTAGAGAAAATTATTTTGAAATTCCCAAAGGGCTATGACTCAGTCTATATTATATTTATGAACTACACTTTTGAAATTTAATGGGATTTTTTTTTTTTTTCAGTTCCAAATAATTAGAGCCTCTGGTATTCCACCCTGGGAATTGGCAAAGTATATTGGAATTTTTTATAAATTTCATCTCATTGCTTTTTCTTAAATGCCTGCAGGCTTGCAACAAACTGTTAAATATGAAGAAGTAAATATGGGAAGGAGAAGAAATGGAGAACAGGATAAGATCAGTTTGATTACTTGAAGGACAGGATAGCAGAAAGTATTTGTTAAAACGGTTGTTCAAGTTGATTCAGCAGAGATTTAAAAGTTCTGGTATTAATGGTAACTTAAAATAAGCTACCTGAGTTTTGGAAGGAAGAAAGAATTGGCAAAGTGAGGGGAAAAGAGTAACAAAAATAAAGAGGACTCTCAGCATTTAGGTCTTTCTTATTTAATACAAATTAGTGATTCTCTGATTTAAAACTAAGAAACACTGCTATTGTAATCATTCCTTCTTCCAATTCCAACAGCAGCTAATTGTTAAGTACAGTCTCACAGACTACATGCTAGTTATTTTTTTTAAGAGATGACAAAGACCCTAGATCCACTGCAGCATTATTTACAGTAGCCAAGATATGGAAGCAACTTAAGTGTACAATGATAAATATATGTGTAAAGAAGATGAGGGGCGTGTGTGTGTGTATGTGTGATGAAATATTACTCAGCCATTAAAAAAGAATGAAATATTGCCATTTGTGACAACACAGATGGCTCTAAAAGGTATTGTACTGGATGAAATAAGTCAGACATACCATATGATTTCACTTATATGTGGTATCTAAAAAACAGAACAAACAAACAATAGAAAAAGACTCACAGATACAAGAAACAAACTGCTGGTTACCAGAGTGGGGAGGGGATAGGTAGGACTAAGTCAGTAAAGAGGATTAAGAAGTACAAACTTTTGGGTGCCTGTGTGGCTCAGTTGGTTAAGCAACTGCTTTTGGCTCAGGTCATGATCCTGGAATTCTGGAATCCAGTCCCGCATTGGGCTCCCTGCTTGGCAGGGAGTCTGCTTCTCCCTCTGACCTTCCCCCTTCTCATACTCTCTCTCATTCTCTCTCTCTCTCAAATAAATAAATAAAATCTTAAAAAAAACAAGAGAGAAGTACAAACTTCCAGTTACAAAATAAATAAATCATGGAGATGTAAAGCATAGGAAATACAGTCAATAATATTATAATAATTTTGTATGGTGACAGATGATAAGTAGACCTATTGTGGGGATTTCATAATGTATAAAAATATTGCATCACTATGATGTACACCTGAAATTAATAGGATAATGTATTCAATCACATTTCAATAAATACATAAATTTCAGAAATAAAAAAGGGGTGACAAAGAAACTGACACATGTGTTAGTCTATACCAAATACCCCAAATTTTCTCATTCAAAAAAAAAAAAAAAATCTACTACACCAGTTCCACAGGTTTCCTTTTACACAATGACTATATATTGTTATCCCAACAGAAGGCCTTAGCAGCCCTTTGCTATTCTCACAAATCTACTACTAAATTCCCAAGTTTCAACATTACCAAGTCCAAAGCCTAATCTCAAACCTTGACATATCTGCCTTTCATTACAACCTTGTATTGACAACTACCTACATTTGGATACTTTCTCATCAGCATCCAGTAGGTAACATGTCCTTGTCTTTCCCAATGTCCTCAGAATAGAATCATTCTCAAACATTAACAATCATACAAACAGATGTCACCAAAAATAACAGAGTAGGAAACTCCAATAGTTTATCCCTCCACAAAAGCAACAAGTACACTGGCAAAAACTGTCAAAACCAACTTTTTCAGAACTCTGGAAACTAATGGAAAGCTTGTAGCATCCAAGTAAACGTTTAGCCATGAAAAAATAGTCAAATCTTGGTCAGGGAGCTCTGTGATATTTGAACTCACTTTGGTCCTGTCCCATGCTCTCCAGCTGGACAGTGGTGAAGGACAACAGGTCACTTTCCCAGTACAGGTATCCAGTATCAGAGGGAACAGAACAGACCTTATTCTCAAACAATTAGGATTTTTTTTGTTGAGACCTGTTTGGTGACTCCTTAGAGGAGCAGCTCGAAGGGCTTGCTTTTATCTGTCCTCTCAGAACTCTCCCAGTGCTGGGGGGGATCAACAGGGACATCTGTCAAAAATACATCAGGCAAACATACAAGTTACTGATGCCTGGGGCAAGAGATTAACAGTTGAAGCAAAAAAAAAAAAACAGACTAACCAAAAAACTTGGAATAAAAGGCGAATGAATGAGAAGCTTTGCAAAATAAAGGTTTTGAAAAGCACCCACATATTTCTGGGAATTTAAAGGTCATATACAATGGCCACATGTCTAAAATGTTGAAGGAGTTTAGATTCTGTGTCACTGCTTTGAGGAAAGCCCTCCAGGAGGGCTGCCTGAACAGGAACATAGACACACACTTTTCAAGAGGAAGACACAAATTTTTACTATAAACCACTGAGACTTTGGGATTGTTACAGAAGTTGGCATTAATTATATGAATATTACAGACCTAGAATCTAAGGAACCTAGAAAATATGCATGCTATTTTGCTGTAAAATGAAGAATTTGTCTAAAGAAAAATGAGTGACTTTTTTATACTATGTTCTGTTCACTCAGGCTCTCAGCAAATATATTTTCTTTATGTTGTTGAATCATCAACAAACATTGAAAAGAAAACATAAAAATAGGCTGTTTTCGTATGTGTAGATAGGTATATTTTTCTCTAAGTTATTTAGAGCAGTACATGTTAGCCCCCCCCCCATCTTAAATTTCATAATACATATTGTTAGGTAAATAGAATTTCATGTACTCAAATTTAACTTTGCTAGAATACATCTTTCTTATAAAGGTCAGTTTCACCTGAGTCAGACAGTTTTAGCATTAACACCTGGGAGCAATAACTGAAAATAACAACAATGAACTAGTTTCAAGCTAAAAATGAACAACAACACAATCGATACAAATATATTCATATGTATTCAAATCCATGCAATTATTCTTCTGAATGGTAATGCTTCAGGTGAGAACTATATGACAAAGAATAACTGTGAATAATAAAAAGAGAATCTCTTGAAACAATGGGAAGGCAAAGTAACAAATGAAAAATGTGCAATTGTTAACAGTTCACCTGGAATGACCAAAGCCCTAAGCCTGCATTCATCTTGAATTCATATTTTTAAACAAAAAAAATTAACAATACTTTTACAAAATGCCCTAAAAAATATACAGAAAAAAAAATTGGAAGCATCTCAAAAAATGTCAAATAGACATAAAATATTAATTTCCTTGAGCATGTTGCCACACGCCTTATTTAAAAGTATCATGAGTTTCTTTTTCTTACAGCAGCATCATAATGCCAGTTACTGAGTTTTCCAATTTACCACTCCTATGTGGAGTTTTAATAGTTAGTATTATTTAGTTAATGTACATTCAATTTTCTGATTATTATATAGCCCATAAATGCTAAAATAAGTAAAAGTAACAAAATTATATTAATATGTATAGAATATATAGTATTATATAAGGTAAAATAGATTATATAGTAAATGCATAAGGTAAATGTTTTCCTTAAAAAGATTACAGATGCCCACCCAAATTGCCCCCCACCAAAAATATGGCTCATTAACTATTACATTTGTAATCTATGGCAGCACAGATTGTCCAAATATTGCTTTATACAGAATCTATTAACTGGAATCTCTTAACAATAGGAATCTGTCAAAAATGCCTAAAGATACATACCTTAGTTTATAATGGACAATTTTGAAAAAGCCGCATGCACCTAATTTTATAAGTTGAATTATTAAATGAACTACAGAATGAAAGGGTTTATTCTTAAAACTGTTAATGTTTAAAAAAACCCTTTGGAAATAAAATCATCAGTCCTAATTAATCACAGCTTAAGTTCATATTCTGTACACTGGGTTTCCTTAAAATGATTTTGCTCTATATTATTTTCTAATTACTTTTTTCTAGCATTATAGCACATGTATCTTCCCATTTCAAAGAAGTATTTATAAATAAACTAGGAAAGTGGTTATAAGTTTAAAAGAAATGCAAATTTAAAAAGAAAAAAGGAAAAACAATGACAGCATTCAAATTCTATATTCCTAAAGAAATAAATGTCAGTCTCCTAGAAATAATCTCATTAACCCACTCTGAAAAGGAAACCAAGGAACCTAACAATGGTGTGATTTCTTTAAGGGTCCCCCTTCTAACTAACTGGAATGTAGAAACCAAAACATTCACTCTTGTTATCTGGAAACAGAAGGAAATTGTCCTAACAAGGGTATCATGCACAAAGGAATAATAACTTGAAGAAGTCTGGAGAATATAGAGAAGAATCAATTTAGGGAGACAAATGATCTTCAAAATTCTTTGAGTTCACTAGCCCATTGTCTCCAGAGTGAGATGTGAGCTCCTGAGAGATACAGAATTCCAGCAAGGCAACCCACCAGAGCAAGGGAAGAACAGAATCAGAATCTCCACTTAAGTTTCTTATTTAAAAAATAAGGGAAATTTTGTTTTATTGGTATTTAAGTTACGGTTGTCACTGGCACCCTCCTAACTGTGTAACACAATCATGTAGGATTCACACAGTACATGAGGTTAGTTCTCCAGGTCCTCTGTGACACCAAAAATGACAAAGACCTCTCCCTCTTACCTCTCCGTCTGCTTCTGGTGTATGGTATTTGGGTGTGCTAGTTTGATAAACCAGTTAAAGAGATTTTCAATTTATATTATCTAATTTAACTAATTCATAAAATGGTGAGGTGGCTTTAAAAGATGCCTATGAAGAATCTTTTGGTTGAACACAGCATTAATAACACAAGTGCCGGGGCGCCTGGGTGGCTCAGTGGATTAAGCCGCTGCCTTCAGCTCGGGTCATGATCTCAGGGTCCTGGGATCAAGCCCCACATCGTGTTCTCTGCTCGGTGGGGAGCCTGCTTCTCCCTCTCTCTCTGCCTGCCTCTCTGCCTACTTGTGATCTCTCTCCCTGTCAAATAAATAAATAAAATCTTTAAAAAAATAAAATAAAATAAAATAACACAAGTGCCAGGGCGCCGGGGAGGCTCAGTCGTTCAGCTCAGGTCATGGTCTTGGGGTCCTGGGATCAAGGCCCACATCGGGCTCCCTGCTGGGAGGGAAGCCTGCTTCTCCCTCTCCCTCTCCCCCTGCTTGTGTTCCCTCTCTGTGTCTCTCTCTGTCAAATAAATAAATAAAATCTTTAAAAAAATAAATAAATAACACAAGCGCCAGCAAAGAAGATACAACAAATACAACAGTCACTTTTCCAACTACTAGCACTAGTACATCACACTAATAGTACCTGTACTGCTAGTACATCGACCAGATTCATGAAGTAAAAACAATGGCAAAAATGTCCCCTGGATATGTGATGAGAATAGAATTTACTTCTATGGTCTCCCTTCCCAAAACTCAGAACCCGGTTTATTAATGAGGAAAACGTCAAAACAGTCCTGGTTGAAGCACATTCTACGTAATACCCAACTTGCACTCCTCAAAACTGTTAAGGTCATCAAAAACTGGAAAGTTTGAGAAACTCTCCCAGTCCAGAAGAGGCTACACAAACAGGACAACTAAATGTAATGTGGTCTCCTAGACAAGTTCCTAGAACAGAAAAAGGTCATTAGGTTAAAACTAAACAAATATGAATACAGAATGAACTTCATTGGTTGTGATAAACACGATTTACTTTTTGAAAAATGGCAACATATTCAGGTTTAAAAAACTCAGCCCAAAATTTTCAAAATCATCAAGACTACCTGCAATACAAATTTATATTCACTGCTGTTGATGATGAACATTCGGCCTGAAGTGTATATTGTGCTTCAGATACTAGCTAATGATAAGACATGCTCACAAGTTACAAAATAGTAAGTATATATAAATCTATGCCCCCAAAGCATAGAGACCACAATTTTAAAAACTGATGAGTAGGTTAATTAGATGTGATACTACTGTTAATATATCACCAACTATTTATTGAGTACACATTAAATGTCAAGTGCTAGAGATATGAGGATAATCATACAATTTCTGATTCAAAGCAGCTTATAATTTAGTGATCAAACAGAGAAGTAAAAAGGTAATTAATACACAATGTAATCATAAAAAGCAGTGAGAGAATAACTGCCACAAATAGAAATGAATTTAGAGTTCAATGGGAGCCCTTGGGCTGAGAAATGAGACAGGAGGAAGAGAAGAGGCCTGGAACAAGGTGCCATCTAGACTGACTCTCAAGGTATAGGAAGTTGGTCAAACTAAATAGGAGGAAGATGTTCCAGAAAAAAGGGACCAGCATGTATAGGAGTCTAGAGCTATGTTGTCCAAGAGCATAGCCACTAACCAACATGACTTCTGAACTCTTGAAATAATGATTACTGAGAAACTGTATTTTTTTAAATTTTATTTATTTGACACAGAGACAGAGAGATCATAAGTAGGCAGAGAGGCAGGTAGAGAGACGGGGAAACAGGCTCCTTGCCGAACAGAGAGCGTGATGCGGGGCTCAATCCCAGGACCCCGAGACCATGACCTGAGCTGAAGGCAGAGTGCTTTAACCCACTGAGCCACTGAGGCACCGCTGAGAACCTGTATTCTTAATTTTATTTCATTTAAAGACTGAAGCAGTTCAGCACAGTCAAGATAACAATTCTCCCCCAAGTTTAACACAATTTCTATCAAAATCCCAGAAATGCTTTTGTAGGCATAGATAAGCTTATCCCCAAACGTATATGGAGGGGGAAAGGTCTTAGAATAGTCAAAACAATTTTGGAAAAGAATAAAGTGCAAGGAATCACTCTTCTCGATGTTAGGACTTACTATATAGTTACAGCAAACAAGACAGTGTGGTAGAGGAATAGCCACACATCAATGGAACAGAATGGAGAACCAAGAAACACACTCACATAAACACACCTAATTGATTTAAGATGCAAAAACAATTCAATGGAAGAGAAATAGTCTTTTCAACAAATGGTGCCAAAGCAATTGAACATCCATTGCCTAAAAAAAAAAAAAAGAACCTTGAACTAAACCTTACACTGTATGCATGTGTTAATTCAAAATGGTTCACTGGCTTAAATGTTAAAAATATAAAACTTCAAGGGGGGAAAAACATAGGAGCAAATCTTCAGGACATGGGAGTTCTTTGTCTTAACACCAAAAATATGATCCATAAAAAGAAAAAATGATAAACTGGACTTCATCAAAATCTAAAACCTTTGCTCTGAAAAAGACTATAAGAGAATGAAAAAAAATTAGTCTAGAAGAAATTTGTGCAAACCACATATCTGACAAAAGCCTAAAATCTAGAATACATATAAAGAATTCTCAAAACTCGATAGAAAAAAATAAACAATTAGAAAATGGACAAAAGGCATGAACTGACATTTCAAAGACAACATACCTGAGATGAGAAGCATATGCAAAGATGTTCACCATCATCAGTCATTGGGAAAGCGCAAATTAAAACATAATGAGATATCGCTACACAACTACCAAAATGGCTACCAAAATAGTGACAGTAAGTGCTGGCAAGGATGTAGAGAAACTGGTTAGTTACATATTACAGACAGGTATGTAAAATGGTGCAGTCACTCTGGAATATAGTTTGGCAATTCCTTTCAAAATAGACTTGAGCTGAATAAAATATTTTCCCCAATAAACATAATCTTCCTGTTTTGATAGGAAACATTTTACTTTAACAACTGCATTGTGTAGGGGCACCTGGGTGGCTCAGTGGGTTAAGCCTCTGCCTTCGGCTCAGGTCATGATCTCAGGGTCCTGGGATCGAGCCCCACATTGGGCTCTCTGCTCAACAGGAAGCCTGCTTCCCTCTTTCTCTCTCTCTGCCTGCCTCTCTGACTACTTGCGATCTCTCTCTCTCTCTGTCAAATAAATAAAATCTTAAAAAAAAAAAAAAAAGAAAAACCTGCATTGTGTAAAGATATTATCTTGTGTTGTACTAAGGGAGGAAAGTGCAAGCATAACTTTAGTACTACACACAGGCATACAACCAACCCAGTTAGTGTCCACGAACTGTTTCAGCTCAACTGATGTTCTTCTAGGCACCAGTGTCAGTCATATTAGAATATGCAAGACAGCATGACTTACAGTGATACCTATTAAATGGTAATTAAATCAAAATACCTGTTTTTTAAATTACATATAATTAAATTTGTTTCGTGTTAAAAATATAGTATGGACAACTTTAAATTTTAAAGAAAGATAGTATTGATGCAGAACTGAGTACATTCAAAAGCTACAACTAGGACCAAAATATTCAAAAAAGAAAGAAAGAAAGGAAGGAAGGAAGGAAGGAAGGAAGAGAAAGAAAGAAAAGAAAAAAACCTTGGAAGAAGCAATTACAAATTTCACGACGAATGGTAACTGTAATTTACCAGAGCAGAGCAAAATGAGGAAGCTGTTTGGTTTTTTGCCAATTATTAATTTATAGCTCCAAATTCACCCAAAGACTGCTCTGTGAAACAAACCTGGGCCCTTTAAATATTTTTCTTTTCCAGCTGGCACAGTGTTAATCTTTGTCAGTAGAGGGCATAGGAGAGCCTCCGTAGAGTAAATGACTTTCCCTCCTCAGACTGGCTCCCTCAGAGCTCCTCTACAACACTCAACTCAGGCAGTGCCCAGTGGCCAACCAACCAGTGGCCAATAGCGCCCCTCTTCAGTGAGACACTGCCCTGTACACAGCTTGGATGCTAATTTCTGGCAAACTTCAAAAGGCAGATTTCTAGCACATTCTGCCAGCGTGGCACCACAGCAATTTCTCTGTCATCCAGTAAGTTATAGCTATGCCCCCTCTAGCAAGGTCTGGATTTAAGCCCATAAGCTTAGTGGAACATTTTCATTGGTATTTGTTATTACTGGCAGCCCTAACTTTTCACCTTATGCGGCCAATAATTCTTTTAAGTTTAGACTTGCTTCTTAAGATCCAAATGTCTTGCCAGGTCTAATTTGTTCATGTAATACTTTCTAGAAAAATGGATGAGGCAAATATTATTTTTATTAGGAAGATGGAGAAATTAAAGAACAAATAAACTATGAAATACGACAAAGGTGATAGAGCAAATCAGTGCAGTCAAGAACTAAGAAATCTTGACTAAATTCAGTATTTTATTCCCAAAACTATAGTACACTACTTAGCTACCAAAACTACTGCCTGATAAACCTTAAGTGGATAAAAATATAACAACCACACATTCTGGATGGTAAAGGATCATCCTGGTTTTTTACCACGGTTTTCACATTTCATCCAGTTTAAAATTTGTCCTGAAATTTTTTCACTCTTTACCAAAGTATTAGCAGTTGCATTAAGATAGCCTTCATTTGTACCTCCAACTTCCGCCGGTCTGGTCTAGTAGTGTTAAGAGATGGAACAAAGAAAAGCTTTCAATTTAATGCGCTGTTAAATCTAGAAGATGACTACTAATAACCCACGTCTCTTTCCTGACCCTTTCCTGATGCAGTGTAACTAACATGTTCTTTTTGAAGACAGCAAGCAACACACGCTGATAAGCAAGGGCACTCACACACAGTGGCTGCAGATTCTTAACTTTCCAGTCTAGAGTAGACAGAAATTCAATCTCTTAAAGGTGAAATATCCGACATTTGAGTGCTACTGCAAATTCTGCCGGGGGAGGGGGGGAGTTCAACATCATTTTTATAGTGATAATATGAACATATTTTGGTGGAGTGCCAAAGAAACAGTTATTATTAAATCTAGAGACCCTCAGAGAAGGAATGTACTTGGAATTAGTTGTGATGCATACATAATTTATAACTGTGCCCAAACTGTGATATTCTAATCAAAACATTAATTTGTTGTCAAAACTGACACTTGTAAAAAAGCCATAGTTTACACAGTAAGAGTAATCCACAAAATTTTGTAAAAAGCTGACACTGAATGCAACACTTCAGCATGGCTGCATGAATTTTCTCTTTGTGCTGCCTCTCATCTACAGATTTAAAAAATACTGGAGCTTTAAAAAAAAAAACTAATTTGTAAATCAATCTAAGTATTCTACAATATTGAGCTTTTTGTAAACGAGTCTTTAAATTTGGGTTGCATTTTGTTCAAATCAGTAGGAATTCTTAACATATGAGACGAAGAGGCAAAAAGCTTAAGCTTTTAACTTTCAACAAATGGCATTTTTTAAAAAAACAAAGCTTGTAAGCAGGAAGACTGAAATTTACTGCTAGTAAAACAAGAAATCAAATTTTAAGGGCACAAATAGTATACAAAATTAATTCTCAAGTTCTATCATTACATATCTATCACAATTTTTGACAGCAATCTTTTAAAAAGGCTATTTATAATTGGAAGTATTTATATTTATACTAAAATGATAAAGATTGAAAAGTCCTATGATTTTAGAGCATCTGAATTTGGCAAAACATTCAAAATAATCATAAAGACAACTTCTCTGTTATTGTCTGTCAAGTTCTGTCTTATAAAAACATTTAAGAAAACTGGGGCATCTGGGTGGCTCAGTGGAATAAGCCTCTGCCTTTGGCTTAGGTCATGATCTCAGGGTCCTGGGATCGAGGTCCTGGGATCGAGCCCCGCATCCGGCTCTCTGCTCAGCAGGGATCCTGCTTTCCCCTCTCTCTGCCTGCCTCTGCCTACTTGTGCTCTCTCTCTCTGTGTGTCAAATAAATAAATAAAATATTTTTTTAAAAATACTTAAGAAAACTATTCTAAATGGAGACTAAAAAAAAGTAGCTATTAAAATATTTGGGCTTAAATACTGATACATTTAAATGTCACAAAATATTGATCTGAAAAGTATCCTCCATTAAGCAGAATTTACCTTTAACTCCTTTGATATCTCAACACCTACAGAAAAGTGGTTTTCTCAATTAAAGAAGTCAATAACTGAAATCTGTTAATCATAAAACATAACTTTGAAAAAGCTTACAGCAAGCAATTTTAAGGGAAAACTTTCAATAACAAAACCATATTGCCAAAACTATATTCTTCACAAAAAAGGGACCCAGAATTACAGAGAGAAAGAGCTAAAAAGAAAGGTCTAATATTAATGTATCCCAAGAGTTAAATGTTCTTTTTATATTGTTCATATAATCACTATGGGGGGGGGTGTCTGCCTTAAAGTAAATAGATATATATATAATTTTTATATTTTGACAATTTATTTTTGGAAAGTTTTCATAAAGAGCCATTATTTTTAAAGATCTTATTTATTTGTCAGAAAGACAGCGAGAGTAGCACACAAACAGGGCAAGGGGCAGGCAAAGGGAGAAGCAGGCTCCCCGCAAGCAGGAAGCCTGATATGGGGCTCAATCCCAGGACCCTGAGATCAGGACCTGAGCCAAAGGCAGAAACCTAATCGACTGAGCCACCCAGGAACCCCATAAAGAGCTATTTTACAGGTCTACCAATATAAGCAAAATATATAAGTTAATAAATATACATTTTATGTATGTTGTACAATTTTGTTAGTGCTTTTACTCTCAAACATTTCAGTTTTGACAAATGATACAGATAATATTTAAGATAAAACACTTGCACACTGAAAAAGGCCAGAATGTTACTAGCTACAAGTAAAAAATGTCATGTTATTCCCCCTTTTTTTTTAAACCAGATAATCATCTAGTGTTCAAAACAAATAAAACAATTGGCCTATTTAAGTTTCTATGAAATTTCCAAATCTTTGTTTTGATCTTTTTCAAAACTTCATTTGAGTAATTCATAATTTCGCAGTTAATCTGCTGTACCTACATAAAACTTGCAGGGTGTTTAAGATTTTAGTAGAAGTATACTGTTTTAGTGAGAATCACAAACATTAACTCAAACACAACAATGTATCTGGGTAGCTATCTGCTTGCAAGACTGAACTCCAGAAAACAGATGATATCTGGTGAAATTTTTTACCACTATGAATTATCGTCTGTCTATAGCAGTATATGAAACACAGCAAGCATTTAATAAATAATTATAGAATGAATGAATTTCTTAAATTAAGACAAGGGTGATTTCAGAGAAGACCTGACAATGATAGGGAAAACAGTAAAGAGAGCAAGAAACATGAAACAGCCATTCAAAATTCTAAGCAAGTTAACATAAAAAAAAAATGCATGTTATGTCAATTCCTCAATTTCTAAAATAAAGTCAAATACGAATCTACCTATCAAGCTTCATACTTTCATAGATAGTAAATAACCATATTAAATTTCCCCTACACTAATTTAAAAAAAAAAAAGACACCAAAACAATTACTTTAAACACTATTCTAGGGAAACCCATGAAATCTTCAAAAATGGATTTAAACTGTATACAAGAAAATGGGGGGGGGGACCCACTTTAAAATTAGTGAAAATATTTAAAATACTTAAAATAGCAATAACATATCTGTATCAGACAATACAAACATGAAAATTATTAGTTGCAATATGAAAGATAAATACTATTTCAGATAAAATTGAAACCAACTTTTCTGAATTTCAGTGACTAGCCTTTCCAGATAAAAGGATCTTCTGCCATCATGTGGAAAATTTTGAAATTACACTTGCACAAAAAATGCCAGCATCTCATTAGAGTGTTTCCCAATATTAGAATCCAGTTATAAGCTAGATCCATATTCTTAGAAGAATTTAGTGAAAATAATCATGCACAGGAACTGTTCGTTCCTGTCTTCTTCCTAAGAAAAGACAGTGTTCCTTGCAGCTTAAGGAAACTGCAAGACAGACATTCAACCTCTTTTTTGTTTCCAAGACTCTTAGCAGTTATGGCTATCCTAGGTCTCTCCCAGTTCATGATCTCAAATTTCTTAAATATTCACTCCTCATCTCTTTTCCACTTTAGGTACCTAAAAGACTATTTTCAGTGGAAAAGGAGACAGGAATATAAAGCTACACTAACTTGTCCTGAGTAATTAGGAACCACAGGTGTTGAATATAAATTTTATAAAGACCCAAAAGCTTATTAACACTTACATAGCAAAAAATAAAAAATAAAAACTGAGCCTGTTTTTCATACATTCAGATGCCTGCTGACTTATCAATATCTAGATAAAAACATGAATTCATAGTACCCTATGAAATACAGCACTGAATTCTTATGTAGGGGTGCCTAGGTGGCTTACATGGTTAAGCCTCTGCCTCCAGGTCCTTGGGATCAACCCCATGTCAGGCTCCCAGCTCAGCGGGGAGTCTGCTTCTTCCCCTTCCTCTGCCTCTCCTTGTACTCTCTGTCTCTCTCTCTCAAATGAATAAATAAAATCTTTTTTAAAAATTTCTTATGTATTTATAAAATACAATGTAAGAATTCTCATAACAGAGTAAAAGCCTTTGCTTAAACTATTAATCTTTACAAAGACTACAATTCACACATTCAAATGATTGGTTAACTTTTTAATCTAACTATGAACATCAGTATGTTTGGTATTCATCTGAAATATAATCACATTTTTTCTTGGGGGGGGGAGATTTACTGAGCATTTATTATAAGCAAAATACCGTCCTAAAAGCTTTAAAGTACACAAAGACAGGTAAAACATTTTTTGTCCTCAAGAAACTTATCACCAACAGTACCAAAAGGATGTACACAAATAACTATAAAACAATGTTGAAAGCATTAAGTACCAAAACAAAAATACCAAAAAAATAATTGGAAATTGGAAAATAGAAATTGGAAAATAGAATTTTGCTTTTTACTGGAAGAATTAATTAAGAAAGAGTGGACAGGAAAGTACTAGGGCTATTGTGGAAGACATTTTAGGGTTTGGTCATACAGAAATAGGAAAATATTTAGGCCAAATGAACAGTGAAAGCCAAACAACTTATGACCACATCCAGAGAACAGCACGCAAGTAGAAGTGGAACGTAGGATACACAGCAGAGAATACGGAGAGGAACGATAAGAAAAATATATTCGAGCCAGATTTTGCAGTTTTTAACTCTAGGTTGAGGAGAGGTCAATGGGAAAACAGTGATGATTTTTGACAGAGGCAATAATATGGTCAAAGTTGTGTTTTATAAGCTGACAACTAAGAGACTAACAGCAAGATTATTCATGAAATTACTACAAACATCTAGAGGTAATGGGAATGGAGACAGTAAGTCAGGGTTCTGGCATGGTAAAAGGAAACAGAATCAATAGGATTTAGCAACTAATTGGATATATAAGATAAGAGAGAAGGAAGAATTAATAATGAAATCACAAAATTTGTTTTCAGCACCCTCAAAGGTCTTCCCTGGAAATCTTGCCTCTTTGCTTTTAATCTCCATCGTACCCCACACTAGAGGTAAAATAGCTAGCATTTCTAGAGTACTACCATAAAAGGCAACTGTTATGAATCTATTATCTAACTGACTCCTTAACCTTAAGGCGTAAGTACTGCTGGTATTCCCATTTTACTGATGAAGAAACAGGCTTGGAGTGGTTCATCAAATTACCCAAGGTCACAAGGTAAGTGACTGGATGTTAGCCAATGTCAGATAATCATTTAAGTGTTACTGACAAAAGTTTACAATGCAATCTCCCATAGGGGTAAACCACATTTTTAAAACAAGCTCAAAGATAAAAAGATCTTCAAATCCAACAGAATGGGTCCATATCAAGGAACAAGTGACAAGGTAAATACACTGAGTAGAAAACTGCCTAATCATGAATTCAATTTGCTAAAAAGTTTTCCTCCCAATGAACTCATAGTACCCATTGTTTGCTCTGACAAAAGACCAACACTTTCAACCACTATACTTTTTTTTTTTTTTAAGATTTTATTTATTTATTTGAGAGAGAGAACACGAGCAGGGGCAGAAGGAAAGGGAAAAGCAGACTCCCCGGCTGAGCAGAGAACCCAAGCAGGGTTCAATCCCAGGACTCTGGGATCATGACCCGAGCCAAAGACAGATGCTTGGCTGGCTGAGCCACCCAGGCACCCCTCTACCGCTATTCTTTAAGGTAAATTTATTTCATACTATCTTATACAGACTTGTAGCAAACTTAATAAACTCCTTAAAGATACTGACCATGTATTAATCTCTGGATCCCCTGAAAAACAGTATGCACTGAATGAATGAATGAACACTGAATGAGGCACTGAATGAAATCAAATCAGGTGGGCGGCTTCTGTTTAGTCCTCCCTGGCACAGTGTGACCAACATCTTTACAAAATTCAAGGCCTACATTTGGAACAATTTCTCCAGGTCCTACCTTGGATATGATGAAAACTCTCTCCTGATTCTTTGCTTCCTTTCCAGTTTTCGACCTTATTAATGTCCTCTGGATTACCCATCAACACCCTCAATTTGTAAAGACCATGGAAAAACAAAGGGCTAGCTCTATTTGTGTTGAAAGAGGTGTTTCTCCTAAATCCCAGGACATTTCCAAAGGTTCCCTAATCCACTGACTCCCTCCTCAGTTATCAAAGAAAGGCTTTACTTTCCATGGGATCCAACAGTACCCATGTTCAATTTTGAGAAGATTCTCCTTTGATAGACTATCCACTAGGCTGTGCAAAGGATCTGAAAGATGGGGCCAAGTTCCCAATGCTCTCAGCTTTGATTTGTATATCCTTTCCCAGAGAAATAACGTAACAAATAGTAGTTAGGCTCCTAGACTGTCCTGCAGAAAAAGTCTATTTCACCACAGAACAGTTAGAATATTACACAATAGCTATTACATTTTATGTTTTCATTATAAATATACCATATTTATTATGGACTAAATAGCTGTTTATGGTTAATTCTGGTTAAAAGCATTTCAGTATCCATAAAAGGAGGATGAATTATCATTAGTATCTTCCAAGTATTAAGCAAGGCAGTAAGCTGCTGGGAATCAAACTAAAGTAGAAAGCTAACAAACATGTTGTAATTAAAAGCAACATACACTTCTGAATTAAAAAGATAAAACAAAAAGAAAAACAAATCATTAGGATTTGGGATCCAGTTTGCCTTTGAGAAGGATAAAACTACTAAATAACTTTTTAAACTTTGGATAACTTCATACTAACCCTGTTACTATTTAAGAAAATACAGTTTAAAATATACTGTAGTTCAATCTTAATATATGAACACTTGCCACCTCCTTAATTTAGGGTGTAGAGCACATTTTGATAGCATTTAGTTGAAAAGAATAGAACTAAAATGATCTGTTATGTCTCACTCATCAAAAGTGCCAAATCTGAATTTGTTCTTCACATCAAACAGAAATTAAATTTTATTCTTTTTAGACACACGCCATCGACATTTGTAGACACACCCTATTTAAAACAAATTTGATGTATGCAAATGCAGGTTTACACAAAGAAACAAATTATGGGCTGATTATTCACTTCACAAAAGGATTCTCAAAAGAATTCCCTGTAATAGTAAGTTTGCCAGGATACTTAAAATATAGTTAAATTTCAAAAGCAATCAATTTATAAACAACTTCTCAGAAGTAGAGCATAAAAGTAGTTACAAAAAGTATCAAGCTTCAGAAACTTCTATTATTACAAACTCTGTCCCAAAAGCTTGTCAAATCTAGGTGAAACTAACAAATTAAATTGCCAAAAATGGCGTAGAAATGTATATCTTAAATAGTCCTTAAATATATATAGTATATAAATATATACTTTTAAAACTGACCTAACAATAATCATTAAACTACCAATTCTTCTTTAAAATTATATGTACTGGGTGCCTGGGTGGCTCAGTGGGTTAAAGCCGCTGCCTTCGGCTCAGGTCATGATCCCAGCGTCCTGGGATCGAGCCCCACGTCGGGCTCTCTGCTCAGGGGGAGCCTGCTCCCTCCTCTCTCTCTGCCTGCCTCTCTGCCTACTTGTGATCTGTCAAATAAATAAATAAAATCCTTAAAAAAAATAAAATAAAATAAAATTATATGTACTGGGGCACCTGGGTGGCTCAGTGGGTTAAAGCCTCTGCCTTTGGCTCAGGTCATGATCCCGGGGTCCTGGGATCGAGCCCCGCATCGGGCTCTCTGCTCAGTGGGGAGCCTACTTCCTCCTCTCTCTCTCTGCCTGCCTCTCTGCCTACTTGTCTGTCAAATAAATAAATAAAATCTTTAAAAAAATAAAAAATAAAATAAAATAAAATTATATGTACATATTAGCAAACAATACTCAATATGGCTAACAGTGACCCATGAAACCAAAGAACAAAGAGTCTGTTCTGCCTTGTTCAGGCAAGTAAGCCAGAAGTACAAAAGAAGAAAAATCCAGAGATCCCAAACAGCATTGCAGTTTTTGCTTTGTTTTTCCTTTGCAGTGCTCCAAGTGCTCTGAGATGTAGAAGACAGTATCTGGGAAATCCAAACATGATGGTCCAAAAATGGAGCATTTGGGGCCAACTAAGAGAAGAAGATCCTAATGCCCCCAAATGGTCATTACTGGCTCATTTTTTCCTGTTCTGTTCAGAGTTCTAGCTTACGATCGAATCCAAAAACCCGGCATAGGGACGCCTGGGTGGCTCAGTTGGTTAAGCGGCTGCCTTCGGCTCAGGTCATGATCCCAGCGTCCTGGGATCGAGTCCCACATCGGGCTCCTTGCTCGGCGGGGAGCCTGCTTCTCCCTCTGCCTACCACTCTGTCTGCCTGTGCTCACTCGCTCTAACAAAAAAAAAAAAAAAAAAAAAAAAAAAACTGGCATATCCACTGAAGACCAAATAGATGTGGAATAATCTGACAGCAAAAGAGCAGCTCCTCATCGGATTTAATTACAAAGTTAGAATATGATCATGCCGCAGTTTCTAAAAAAATTTTAGAAATATTAAGTGATTTACATGAATGAAGTAGCCAAGGGAGTCAGCACACTCAGACACTTTATCAAAGTTATACATATTCCCAAATATTTTAAAATAAGAAGTTTTGGGGCGCCTCGGTGGCTCAGTGGGTTAAAGCCTCTGCCTTCGGCTTGGGTCGTGATTCCAGGGTCCTGGGATCGAGCCCCGCATTGGGAATCTCTGCTCAGCAGGGAGCCTGCTTCCTCCTCTCTCTCTCTCTCTGCCTGCCTCTCTGCCTGCTTGTAATCTGTCAAATAAATGAATGGAATCTTTAAAAAAATAAAATAAGAAGTTTTTCTCACTGTGTGCATCTTGCTCTTGGCCTTGTAAAAGCATCCAAAGATGTTCATGGCCTTTTTTACAAGCTAAAAAAGGTTATTAACTAAGGTTGTTAACTAAGGTTATTGGCCAAAAATCCTGAGTTATCAATTGCACATATCCATTGCTTATAAAATGTAAAAGTAACATGCACAAACCATTGAGGCCCATGCTGGGAAGTGGGAGGCGCATCTTGTTCGATGCCTCTCGGAGGAGTCACGGTTTAGAATGTGTGCTGTGAAGCTACACCCGCGGATACTACACGCCGGTGTCATCGTAGCTGATTTTGTATATGTGTACATGTGTGTCTGCCATGCCACCTCTGGCCGTTCTTAGTTTGGAAGGAGTAAGCTTTCTATGAGAAGTGTATGCATTTTTTTTATTCAATGGAATAATTTTCAAACAAACTGTAGACCTCTTCACCTTCAGCAAAGAATCACTGCATCAAAGTCCAGAAACCTCTCCAATTTAAACATACAATAAGCAATATTTCACAATTTTTATTTGTTTATAATAACGATACCTTTCCAAAGGAAAATAAACCATGTGGGTGTGAGTATTTAAAATCTATTCAAATAAAGCATAAATATTTTAATGTTTGAGAGCACAGAAGTCAAAATGCAGTTCATTTTGGAAATGCTTCCAAGTTCTAGTGATTTAGGAGTTGAGAAGAGCAAAACCTTGTAAATAAGATAAATATGATCCTCCCTTTGGAATTAAGCTAATTAAATCCACATACCATGGGAAGTATCTGAATTCTCTAGGGCCCAGATGAGAAATTTGCTAGCTTAATCTATTAACACATTAATGGCAATAATAATAATGCTTTGACAGAAAGAAAGTGCTTACAATGAAAATAATAAAATAATAAACTATTACAAGGGGGCAAACTTGCTAGTGTGTGTTCAGCACTGTCCAGAAAAAAAAGAGCAGGGAAGCAGCAGAACCCACGATGTTCTCTGCTGTAGATATAGTGAGGCCTGATGAAAAATCTCTCATGCCTACCCACTTCCCATTATTTTAATTCCATGTTTACTCGGCAACCTTCTAAACACTAATTCAGTTTCCGAGAAAGCTTAATAGAGGTCCACAATCCCTTACAGTTCTGAAGTCAAAAAAGTTTCGACAAACAAAAGCTTTTTCAGAACTTACCTGGCAGCAAATCCTGATCTAAATGGACATAAACCCTTTATTTACTTAATATTAAAAGTCAAATATTTTAGTGTGGAGTATTAATGTATTTGATTACAGGGTACCACCCCAGTTACGTCTTAAAATTCAGTCATAGTCCTTATTACCTTTCTAAAAATCTAAAAAATTCTGAATTTTGAGACACATCCGAAAAAGAGTTCCCTGGATCTAGATATAAATATTCTGACTCCTGGAAAAGAAGAGCCCCCCTCCCCCCACTTCCCCAGTCCCCATAAACAACCGACAAATATGAATATTCTAGTTTATACTTCAATCATCATTCTGGTTTATACTTCAAAATTTATAAATTTAGTTAATATGAGTCTGATGCCAACATCTGATCATCTCTGGGTATACTGGTATATAAAGTCTAATTCCAGACCTACAAGGTCAATTACCAGGAATTATAACCACAATGTTGAGTGACACATACCCACCCGGAATCTCTTTCTTAACCTACTAGCATCCAAGCCACCAATTCAGCCTATTTACAGGTCTTCCATCTTCTCTGACTAACCTACCAGAAGACTAACCAATAGTTAACCAATCTCCCTCCCAGTCCCACCTGTCAGCCTGACAAGTCTTCTAGAATACTTAGGAAAAGAAAATGTGAACAATTAAACTACTACAGATTTTTTTAAAGTTATTAAGTAGCAATTTAATTTTGATCAAATTAAGTTATTGGAGAATCAATGACTATTTAAGTTTGATCTCTAGGAAATTAAGCAAGAGAAGATTCTTCATGTTGTTTTAAAAAAACTTATCATGGGGCGACTTGGTGGCTCAGTCAGTTAAGCAGCTGCCTTCAGCTCAGGTCATGATCCCAGGACCCTGGGATCCAGCCCACATCAGGCTCCCTGCTCAGTGGGGAGCCTGCTTCTCCTTTCCCCTCTGCCCCACCCCCCTGCTTGTGTGCGTACATGCACTCTCTCTCAAAATCTTTTAAAAATAAATAAATAAACTTAATACTATACCAGAAAATAGCCCTGATGATTCTTTTCTGATATCAGTTTAGAGCACTAAAGATTCTAAAATATGTCTTCCAGTGGTTAGGTAAAAGAGAATAACCCTGAGGAACTAACAGAGTTTTTGAGGGGAGCGGGGTGAGAAGTTGGGTGAGTCTGGTGGTGGGTATTGTGAAGGGCATGTATTGCATGGAGCACTGGGTGTGGTGCATAAACAATGAATTCTGGAACACTGAAAAGAAATTAAAAAAATAAAAATTTTTAAAAATTAAAAAATTTTAAAAAGGTAAGTTTTATTTTGAGTCTACACATCTTTTTTCCAGCAGTGCTTTATAGTTTTCAGTGTACAGGTTTGTACATCCTTTGTTTACATCATCCCTAAGTATTTAATATTTTTTGATGGTAAGTAGTATTTTTAAGTTTTAAGTTCCAAGTTTGCGTTGCTAGTACATAAAAATTTTTGTATAATGATCATTTATCATACAAACTTGCTAAACTGACTTACTAATTTTAGATTTTTTTCGTAGATTCCATCAGATTTTCTACATAATCCCATTGTGAATAAAATGAGTTTTATTTCTTTCTTTCCAATCTGGATACCTTTCATTTCTTTTGTCCCATTTAAGTGGCCATTTACATTGTTGAATACATGTTTAGATTTTTTTTTTTCATTTCATTTACAAAACTCAGCAAGAATCATAAAATATACAGCTGACATTATTTATTAAACATGAAGTAGTTTAAGTTAACCTACAAAATTTATTTTTTCTAAAGATTTTATTTATTTAGTTGAGACAGAGAGAGAACACACACATGCACAAGGTTGGGGGGAAGGGTCAGAGAGAGAGAGAAGCAGGCATCCCACTGAGCAGGGACCCCGATTCCAGTTAGATCCCAGACCCTGGAATCATGACCTGAGCCAAAGGCAGAGGCTTAACCGACTGAGCCACCCAGGCGCCCCTAACTTACAAAATTTAAATGGCAAAATTAGGAAATGTATTTATAAGGTGCTGGTATTTAACTCTTAATGTGTTTACCTCAAGTGCTTTATGACATGAGACTGGTAACAAAAATATTGAGTATATCCAGCTGCATTTTTTAAAATAACATTTATTGGCTTTTCTTATAATTACTAAAGTAGCACTCATCTTTGCAGAGAATCTGGAAAATAGGTGGTTCAAGGAAGAAAATTACAATCATCCTTTACCATATCACCCAAAGATAAACACCGTTTACATTTAATTATAACATGAACAGTTTTCCCAGTCATTAATTCTTCTGAAACACTATTTCTAGCTGCATAATAACCCACCCATCATATGGCTATGCTATCATTTCATTCTTCTGCCATCATTGGATATCTATACTGTTTTTGATTTGTCATTATTACCATATATATACAGCACAATTAATATCCTTGTAAATAAATCATAGAATGGTCTTTTACTGGGGTCCCTTTTGCCCATTCTTTTTAAAAGCTGTGTTTTCCCAATCCAAGCTAACCAGCTTTTTATATTAATTAAGCATGTATCACATTAATTCAAAATATATTTCATTTGCTTTTTTAACATTTTAAAATTCAGGGGTTATTAACTTTATGTTAATCATAACTGTATTACAAAAAACAATTTTTTAACCATTCTATTACTATAAAAATATATTACCCTAAAACTAACAGAAAAGATGAAAGAGAAAAAAATCTGTGTTACCAATGAAAAGTGTAAAGTAGGTTAAGCCATTTGATATAGTTTTAACTCATCTAATATAACCGTATCTTAGAGGTCAAAGAACTTATCGGTGCATCCTTATCTTCAAGGATAAAACATTATTTTTCCTACTGAGACCACTGAGGCCTAAATAAAGCTTCCAAAAATTTCACAGAAAACACATGTGCCTGACTAACTACAGTTTAACAGTTATATCACAGCAACTTCTATTCTCATTTCATTACCGAAAAGAATTTTGAAAACCACACCTTGGGCTAATAAACTTAAATCACTCTTTAAATAATAATTAAACGTTTTATTACGCTAGAGGTATACAGGATAAAAACATGATTAAGAAGCTTCTCTTTCCAAGGGCACCTGGGTGGCTCAGTTGTTAAGCAGCTGCTTTGGGCTCAGGTCATGATCCCAGGGTCTTGGGATAGGGCCCCACATTGGGCCCCCTGCTCAGAAGGGAGTCCTGCTTCTCCCTCTCCCACTCCCCCTGCCTGTGTTCCCTCTCTGTCTCTCTCTGCCAAATAAAGAAATAAAATATTTTTTAAAAAAAGAAAAGCAGCTTCTCTTTCCCTTAGGAAAAATACAAAAAATGGAGAAGAAAATACACAAATTATAGCAAGCAAACAAGCAAAATTCAAAAGAAAAATATTGATAGCATTTTATACTGCAGAAGTTTAATAATTTTTTGGAAACATTAATTTCATGAAGAACACAAGACTTTGGTCCTGTCTAGCTGTGTGATACCAAAGAAGTCATTTTACTTCTATAAGCCTCAGCTACTTTCTCTTTAAAATGGCAGAACTGGGGTTTCAGTTTAAGAGGACATACTGGAGAAATCATAGCAGCATATTTCTTATTTCCTCTCCTCCCAAAACCCCTTTGAACTGATAGTAAAGGATTTTCAAAAGGAGTAATCCATAATGACCGAGAACAAAAATGGAGGCATTAGCCACCAGCAGATTTCAGTGAATTTCTCAAGACAGGAAGCAGGTAGAGGAGTGAACTCATGAAACAGTGCAGATTTAGGATCTACAGCTTAGAATAGAAAAGAGAGAACAGAGCTGAAGAAAAAGCCAAACTGCCAGAACCAACTGAACACAAACAAATACCATGTAGGTAAGGAAATCAGGAGTGAGAAGCAAATCTAAGGCAGATAATGAAAACTCTGTAAGCCTAAAAGTAACTTTCCAATCGACAAGGCCTATATGTAGGCAGAGTTCTCTTTCTTATTGCTTTCTTGTAAATAAGGACAGAAAACCAAAATTCACAAGATATTTGAAACATAAAAGACATCAAAATAAAAAGAAAAATGTCACCTTAAAAAGAGATAAGGAATAGAAAATACTGCCTTTTATTATAAACCCTCTCACACTAATTTTTTAATCACATACCATTATTTGATTTTAAATTTAAGTACATTAACTGAAAAAAATAAGAGTTTACTACAGCAATCTGAAGCTCCCTTTAAATTCGAATACTCTTTATGTAAAATTTCAGACATTTGTTCTTATTAAGCAACTGTAAAATATATTTTAAAAAACAGGTAAAACCAGTAAAACTATGTGTATACAATCCTTTATCTTCTTAAATTCTATGCAAAAACTTATTTCAAATCTTTAAGACTATGTGTTATGTGTACACATGTACAGATCTATTTTATTTTATAAATAATTTATTTTATAAATAAAATAAATAAATAAATAATTTATTTTATAAATAAAAAAATGGCTGGCTCGGTCAGTAGAGCATGCAACTCTTGATCTCAGGGTTTTGAGTTCAAGCCCTACAGTGGGTGTAGAGATCTATTTTAGAACCATAACCACTAGTATACTATTATTATTATATTATCACCAGTATTTTAAATCTGTAAGTTCAAATAAATTTTAAATCATTTAAATAAAACAAACAGACCTCTATGTTTTGGTAACAATATAGACAATATTGATCAAATTAGAATTTTTAAAATACCTTTATAACACAAGTACTATTAGATACCAATAAAAGTTAAATATTCCTAAATAAAAACAGTATCTTAAAAGTATCACTGAAAAGCCAAATGCTAAGAAATGGGAAAAAAATTTTTATGTTCCAATGATTGAGTTTCATATCCTCTCCTTTATCCCTTTTTCAACCACTAGATAAGGACCAGAAGATGGTTAAAAAATTTTTAAGAGGTAAAGCTTAATGTTGAAAACATACATCACTATTCAGTAAACCATCACATCCAACAAACTATCACAAAAACACTACACTGAGTAACATGCTGAATAAACGTACAACTGAGAGGTTCACTCATACTTGGTAGATGCCTCCCGGACATATATGATCTGTCTACTGAACAGAGAGGTAATTCATTCCTTTTCTTCTGCAAGCTAAAATACAAACTACAAATCAGAATGTTCAAAAGCAACAAAATGAGGTCCCCAAATTAGGCAAGAAAGGCATACAATTTTAAGAACTGCAGAATACGCAACCAAGCCTAATTATCCTAAGTTAAGGAAACTTTAAATATAGGCAACAGGCAACTTAATCACACATGTTTTATCTGATGATCTACTTCAAAGTCCTAAATAAGACAAAGATATCCCATGTGAGTTACAAATGGATGGTTACAGGAAATCTGAAGCACTTCCTCTTCCCCAACAAATACAACAAAACATCAAATGTTACATATGGTATCTAGACCACCATACAAATCTAAAGAATTAAACACAAGAAGGACACAAGTATGTTCCTTTGCAGAAGTAGCCAGAAACAACCAGATACAGAAGAAAAGAACAGAACAGTGCCAGCACCATACTACTACCTTCATTCTCTTAACTCCTGAATGTTAGTGGTCTACCTTTGAATACGTTCCCCCACAATTTACCCAACCTGGGCACTTTCAGCCACAACTTTGAACCAGCAACTAACTACAGGTAAGGAATTTCAGTTCTCTACCTCCAGCTACAATGTCTCTCCTGAGTATGAGACTAATATATACCTCAGAACATCTCCACTTGACTGTCCCACCAGAACTATACCATACTCATTCTCCACCTGGCTCCTTCTAAATACCTAGTCTGGTTACTGGTATCATGATCTTAAACCTGAGAGTTTTCCATTCTATTTCCTTCCCTCTCACTAATCCTATGTGGGTCTTCAAGTTAAGTCCCATTTTTGCCTTATAAAAGATAACACACACATCCATACCCTACATTCTCAACATCTATAAAAACAGATAGATACCATCTCTACTACTACTCTCCTAACAGTTCTCCCTACCTTCAATCTGACTCATTCTTCAATCATTCCTTTATATTGCTGCTAAAGTGATCTTTCTAGAATATAATTTGAGTAATTTCACCACTGCTTAAAATCTTTCAGTAATTCCAAATAAAAATCTAAAGTCCTTAGCAGAATATCCTGTCTCCTGCCACCTCTCTAGCTTTATTTCTTCCTAATTGCTCACTTTAGACCCTAAATTTTAAACACATTACTGAAGATCCTGGAAAAAGTCATACTGTTTCTTACTTCAGTACCTCGGCATATGTTACTCCCTCTGCCTAGAAAGTCTTTTTCATGACATGGTAATTTTGACTTACTCAAGGCTCAGCTCAGACATTGTATGTGGCCCTCAACTTCCTCCATTCTCTACCTGCTCCCATCACATTTAACAGACACACATTCATACTGTATTATAATTGTATAATACACAACTAAATCTTGGACACGTCAAAGTAAAATACAATTGTTGTTCATTTTTGTGCCCCACAATGCCTAGCACTTTGCCCAGCAATAATAAGTGATCAATATATACTTCTAGAATGTGTAAGCCATTTGGCTTTTTCCAGAAACAAGTTCTACTGTAAACATCTATAAACTATAGACACAGAGCAAAACAGTTCCTTAAGCAAAGCAAAAGAAACCAGGCAAGAAAGCAGGAGACATAAACAAATAGGGCAGAAAAGGAAAAACTAAACGTATGGAGTCTCTTCAGAGTGGCTCCCGAGAGCTCACTCTTTTTTACCCTTCATCTCACATTCTATCACAAACATGTTTTATTTGCCAGTTAATCTTCAGCGCTTATTCTAATTTCCCAGAAAATAAGTGGTAAGAAGTTCTCTCCACAACTGGACAGACACCAGAGAAAAAAATGGAAAGTATTACCTAAATCAGCTTTTCTTCAAAACTGAGCAGTTAGAACTTTAAAAATGCAATAAGACCACTGATCTACCCAAGCCAATTCCACTTCTAACAGTTGCCTCCTAAAAGACTTAAGATTACAATAAATATTTTACCAACCAGATATCAAACACTCTCCTTCAAATATTTCCAATAGCTCTTCTGAACCTCCATTTTTTTTCTCTTGTGGTAAAATACTATATAAATTCACTATTTACTCTGTAAATAAGCATATACATTTTTATCCTTAAGATAAAATGAAATACTTTCTCCTACCTTCCCCCAAGTGGTGCTGGAACAGAAACTTCCCCAGCTGAATTCCCTCTATCATTTGCCATGGTTTTCCGTGATTACAAATGAAAGGAACAGAGAAACTTCTTCCTAATGCTGGGGCCTCTAAGATGCCTGAGCTTTCCCTTCTGTTTTCTCCAGTGGGACCCATACCTAAGTTTGCCCCATAAAGTACAACAAATTCAGAATCCATTCAAGTTCGTAAGTAATTTTTGAAGTGAGAGAGTATCAAAACCCAAAGTCCACAAAGCACAGGAAGTCCACAACTGTGTTACTCTCGATTAGCTTGACAGAAACATAGGCATCAAGCTAGTAATACTCATGTGAGCCAAATATGTAATCATCATTAACCAAAACAACAGAAATCCAGGCCATAACTAGTCACAACAGGTATAACATAATCATAATTAGATGTTTTGAAGAACTCATAGGAGGGAAAAGCCCAGAAGACTGAAGGATATCACTTTCCAGTATCCCTGCCCTAGCCAATATTTTCTCCCCTCCAAGTCATTAGAATCTTCTTTATCCTTCACTCTTGAAAAAAAGAGAAACTAGCTCTCTTGGCAGAGCCCACATCACCCCCTTCCAACTCCCAGGCTTAGACTGAGCTGCCTTACAACTGTGAGAATTAATACTCTATCCAAACAGTTAGATTACTAGGTTTAAACTGAACTTTACCCAGCTGTTAACTCATTAACTACAGAGCCCTACCCCCACGGAATACACTTTTCTTCATTCCAAAAAATAAGTGTAAATGTTAGATCAATAATAGGGGAGAAGGGACACGGCTTACCTACTGAAACTTTCCAATAAGTAAGTTCAAAAGGAATGAGAGAAATAGAAAATCACCAAGAGAACACAATGGCAAGATCCATCAATGATGCTAAACTAGTTGGCAAAATCAGAGAAACAGAATATTTGTACAGTTTGAGAGTTTCTCCCCAAAATGCATATTAATTTCAAAAAGGAAAACAGTCACTTTACAGTGGAGAAACTTAACCAAGTGATCACAGTTGACATCACAAGTAGTAAGTTGTATTGATAACATGTGCCCTCTGATATGGTATGTTGAGAAAAACTCCTCACCCTTGTTATCCCTCCCACTAATGCACAACATCAATCTAATCATGAGAACAACAACAACAACAACAACAAAAAAAAAACAGACAAATCCAAATTGAGAGATAGTCAAAAAGTGTCAAACACATGAAAGATAAGAAAAGATTGAAGAACTGTCAGACTAGAGAAAACTAAGGAGACAGGATAACTAATTGCAGTGTGGGATCCTGGATTGGATCCTGCAACAGAATACGAACATTACTGGATATACTGGCAAAATATGAATAAAGCCTATAGTTACCATCACTGCAGCAATGTTAATTTCTTATGTCAATTTCTTATTTTTGATAACTGCACCATGGTTACATACATGTTTATATACAGGGAAGGTGGATGTAGGATGTATGGAGGAAAACTCAGTACTGTCTCTGTAATTCTTCTGTAAGCATAAAATTATTAAATTAAAAAAAAAAGCTGAATTCCTGATACCAAACCTCAGTCAATCAACACATTCACCCATACTCTCTCCTCCAGCCTATTATCAATTTATTCTGAGTTTCTACTCTTTTGCTAAAAAGCTTCCAAGTTCTTATACTTTAGAACTCTCAAAGTGCCCTTATTTCTTCTCAGACAAAGCTAGCCTCTCCTTCCTGTCCTGCCACAAACTGACCTGGCTTAAAAGATGTCACTTAAACACTCTTAATTTCTTACAGACTCACTGCAATTAGCAATTTACAAAGTGCTTTTAAATGAATTTACATACACTAATTTAGAGGTGCATAAATACTTATTATTTCACAAATAAGAAGACTAGGAAAAATTAAGTGATAATGACATTTAACAAATTCCAGAATGTGAACTTGAATCCAGTTCTTCTTGCTCTAAGACCAAGTAACCATATTAAAAGAAAGCAATTTGCATTTAAGATTCAACTTCCCCTGGCTCCATACAGGCTAATTACTGCTCACACACATGATTTTAAAGTTCTAAATTTCAAGATTGTCCTAAATAACCCTCTTGCAAGCTACAATCGAGAATCTAAGATACAGTGAAAAAGGTCTGTGTTCACCCTAACCAAAAACTTTATAATTAAAAAAAAAAAAAGTCTAGCCACCAATTTTGGGGGCTTTCCAATAATCGCTTACCTGTTCTTTTACCGACACTGCTTCCTGCTTTCAAATACCTGAGATGTCGTTCTAATTTCCAATTCCATTCATTTCTTGGTATTTGCAAATCATATCTAAGAGCAATGCTGCTAGGCCCACAACCCCACGAAATACTCTTTTTCCCCCTCACTCAAAAAGGGGGTGGGGGGAAGCCAAAGAGTTAATCTCTAATGCAGGTGTCTAAGATTTAGGGCAAGGAGACAGGGCAATGTAACAAAGCAACGCAATGTGAGACTCCGGAGAAATCAACTTTCGCCTAACTTAACTCTGAGCATTTTTCTCCTCCACAGCTTATGGTCGTATCCGATACCGGTCTCAGTCAACTGAGAACATGAAGACCCAAGAAAGAGCACGGAAATTTTAAAAAATAGTAATTATGGAAACAATCCCGTAAATCTGAAAACTAGATAATGAGAAAACCATGAACTTATTAACAGGAGCTTGCTATGTGCAAGGTACTGGAGGGGCAAAAAGCTACTTGACGTGATTTATTCAGTTTCGTAAGCTGCCATTCTCACCCTCCCGGTGCCTGGCACGCGCAGGAGCTTAAAAGGAGGAACTGTATTGGAGACGCCGAGGTAACGGGATCAGCTGCAGCCAGAAACCCGTGGAGAAAGACTGGCTCGGGATGTAACTTTGGGAAGTACTGTTTGAACAGCTTTGCGCTGTTTAATTCAAACGGAACAGGCTGCCGCTGCTGGATCCTGCGCGGCGCCCGGGTAAACCAGCAGGGACGGGCTGTCTCTCACAAGGACAAACAGGGGCACCTCTTAGGGTCTGGAACGAAGAAAAGTTGGCATTCACTTGCCTCCCATTCCTGCAAGAAACGCTGGGCCTCGTCAGAACCAACGGCCTTATGTCTCCTAAATTCGTCCTTCACATATTGGTCGCCAAGGGCTTTGAGGTCTGGGGGCAGAGCCCGGTGCAACAGCAAGATGCGCCGATACAAGGCCCGGACCCGGGAGACGTGCCCGGCCGGCATAGCCCCGCGCGTGGACCGCACACCGCGCCTGCGCAAAGGAACGAAGCCTGCCTACCGCACTTTTAAGCCGGGTATTAGCGGAAGAGGGCGCGCGACCTTCATCCGGTTTGGTCCTCTCTAAAATCAGGACCTTCCGGAAACCAAGCTGCTGCGGCTGACGTGAAAGTGGGCGCGTTCTTGCCTGGAGGGGGCGTGGCCTCGGCGGAGATATACCTGCGGTCCGGCCAGATTGCTACAGCCCAACTTGTCCCAACGAAAGAGGCAGTCAACCAGAGGACTGGCGTGAGCCTTTTGTCACCTCCTCAGTCACGCCGCATCCTCTTTTCCATTCATCTCACCCTTCTCTGCTGATAAAGGCCTGAGAAAGCCTTCATCAAATCCTCTTCCCGGAAGAGGAAGTCTTCCATGGTTAGCTAGACCCACTTCAGTTATCTTACAAATTCCTGTGTTCTCCGAGAGGAATCAGAGTGGGATTAGGATTAATCCCTCCATTCAGGACCCCATCTACCCACGTACTTTGCACATTGCTGTGTTCCTAAATGGTACCCAGAAGGTGCAGCCTCTTTCATTTAACTCAAGTGAGCTGTGAGCCAGCAGGTTTCATTAGCTCAAGTCAGATTGGTTGCAGAAGAATCATAGAGAAACATTTTTTTTGAGATTTATTTATTTGACAAAGAGAGACATAGAGAGAGGGGAACACAAGCAGAAGGAGCAGGAGAGGAAGAATCAGGCTTCCCGCTAAGCAGGGAGCCCGATGCCGGGCTCGATCCCAGTGTCCTGGGATCATGACCTGAACAGAAGGCAGGTGTTTAAGAACTGAGCCACCCAGGCGCCCCAACGTTTTTTGTTTTTTGTGTGTGTGTGTGTGTGTTTTTGTTTGTTTGGGTTTGTTTGTTTGTTTGTTTTTTTGAGAGGGGGTGGGAGGGAGGGCAGAGGGAGTGGGAGAAAGAATCTCAAGCCGACTGAGTGCAGAGCCCGACCCGGGGCTTGATCTCACACCCTAAAAGCATGACCTGAGTGGAAATCCGGCTGAGCCAACCCGGCGCCCCGAGAAACATTTAAAATGTATTGTTTCCAGGGCCGCTATCCTGGAGAGGCTGATTAAATTGCCTAGCTGAAAACATAAAATCTCCACCTTTTTCAAAGGTGATACTGAGAGTGCCGCTACTCTATAGAAAGCTGGTGGCAACTTGGCCTCCTTCCTTCCCTCCCATCACACATTTGGTCCTTCAGCAAATCCTGATGGCTCCACCAACAAAATAAATGCTCGACCATTTTTCCCCATGCCCTCAACCACAACCATCTCTCTCTCTCTCCATGCAATACCTCCTGATATTGTGGTAGCTTCTTGGGTACCCGCTTCTGGCCAGGATCAGCTTTGGTCATGATCCACCTAAACTGTGAATTAGATCATGTTACTCCTCTGCTCAACAAAATCCTTAAGGAAAACCCACTCTTGACTTCTTAGCTCTCTAAATTTTCTCCTACTGCTTTCTCCCTAATTGGCCAGTTGTAGACATACTGGTCATCTTTGAACAGGCCAGGCACACTCCCAACTGAAGGCCTTGGCACTGGCTGTTCCCTATGCTTGGAATTCTCCACCACACATATCTCATCTTGTCTAACACCTTCATTTCACCCAGCTCCTTACTTCACTTCCCCTTCTGAGACCCTCCCTTCAAAGACCCTCTTTGAAATTACATCACCATGCCAAGAACTCCTTATGCTCCCCCCTGCTTTATTTTCCTCTAAAACACAAATTTTACTTACTTGCTGATTGTCTGCCCCCCACACACACACCCCCTAGAGTACAGATTCCATGAGGACAGACATCTCATTATTTTGAGGGTGTCAAATGACTCATATGACCTGCTGGTGATGAAGGGGCAAGAGAATAGGAATTTATATGATTCCCTCAAAGACTTTTTTCTGTGCAAAGACTTTTTGAAAGACAAGGAAGGCCCACACCCTGCTAGCAAAGGCAAGAACTTATTCATTTTGGTGTCCTTTTCAGGGCCCACCACAGTGCCTGACAAATAGTAAGTACTCTAATATTGATTACCTTGAATGGACTTTTTCCTTCAGCTTAAAATATGGAAAAATACTTGTTTAAAAGAGCACAGAACATTTTTAAAAAAAATGGATTTAATTTGGTATTATGACAAACCACATTAATGGCAAGAACTGATGGCAGTGTGGTTATTTTACTTCAGGAAATTTTTTTTAACCACACTTCATCTGTTAATATCCTTATAAATTGAAAATTAATTTCTTGTTCCAGTTTACTTTTTTTCTGGTTTCCTTTGGGGCTAAATTACATGTATAATAAATACTTCTTTCAGAGCCAAAGCTCTTATAAAAATGTGGGGAAAACATTCTGCCAATGAATTAATACAAAATAACAATAAAAGACTTAATTTGGTCTAAAGGGAGCAGAAAAGGGCCACAGAACATTGGGCAATCAATACTCAGAAATGGCAAATGATGGGTGAGAGAGAAGCCAAGATGTAGCGGTTAGGCCTTGGGAAGAGGAATCAAGTAATAACATCTATAATGACAGATGGCCTTTATTTATGTATTTATTTTTTACAATGAGCTGGACAGTGAGGTATGAAGATAAAATTTTCTCTGATTCCTTGAGCTTCCAATTTAGGCTGACCAGTTTTCCTCTGTGGTCAAAATAGCCATGAATTGAAAATAAGATCTGAGTTTTATTCCTGGCCATTAATCTGGAGCAGTACACTTCATGTAGGCTTTTCCTTTATCCTTCTTCCATGTGTTTCTTTTTCCTGTGTGTTATTAAGCAAGTCACTCGACCGCTCTGTGCTGGATTGCCTTACATGCCAAATGCAGGGTTAGGTAATTTTCAGTATCTCCCACTTCTACTAATCTAATCATGATTTCTCCCAGATTTCCTCCAAAATGTTTTGTAAAAGTGGAAGTAGACACATATCCATTCTGAAATCACTGCTTTGAAAGATCTTTTTTTTTTTTTTTTTTTTTTTTTTTAAGTAGGCTCCGCGCCCAGCTGGAGCCCAGTGCAGGGCTCAGACTCATGAGATCAAGAGCTGAGCTGAGATCAAGAGTCAGTTCCAGAGCACCTGGGGGGCTCAGTCAGTTAAGTGACTGCTCAGGTCATAATCCCAGGACACCACCCCCTACACTCCTCACCCACCCCACCCAGCTCCCTGCTCAGCAGGGAGCCTGCTTCTCTCCCTGCCTCTCTCCTACCCCGCTCCTTCTCTCTCTCTCTCTCTCTAACAAATAGATAAAATCTTAAAAAAAAAAAAAAAAAAGAGCCAGTCACTTAACTGGCTGCACCACCCAGGCACCCCTGCTCTGAAAGGACTTTTAAGAGAAAGGGGAAACTCCTCCAAACTCTGTGTTGAACACATCACATAAGCCTTTCAGGGCACACAAAACATAACCAGCACAATATATCCATACCCATAAAGAAGATCAGCGCAGCAGCTGCTCTCTGCAGTGTGGTACTTGTACAGACCAACTCCTGCACATAGAAGAGGCTGCTAGAGAAGTTTCTGGACAAGCAGATAGAGAACTTTGAGGTCAAAGGAGACAGAGAAAAAACAGTGAATAATAAAAAATAAATTTGGGGGGGGAAAGATTCTACTTTTAAGTAACTTCTACACCAAGTGTCGGGTTTGAACCCACAACCTCAAGATCAAGAGTCACATGCTCTTCTGACTGAGACAGCCAGGCATCGCTGGGTTGGTTGGTTGGTTTGTTGGTTTGTTTGTTTAGCTTTTAATTGTGTACTTCTATGCATCAGAAAAAGCTATTCAATGTTTTCTTGTGATCAATAAAAAAATGCAATGAAAATTTTTTTTAATTTAATTTAAAAAAAGAAAAAGTAAACTGAAAGAAGAGAGGAAACACTTGTGTGGAGCATACTGCACTGTTACTTTGTATTATTCTCTAGTGTTTACATGAATATGGTGAAAAAATTCTTACTAGCGAATAAGGTTACAGCAGAATGAGAGAGGGTTGGTGAATGGGAGAGTAATGAAAGATCTGGAAACTGTTTTATGTCATTAGGTATGGAAACACACCTGCAGGCTTGGATTTGTTGCATAAGTGGCTCATTTTTGAACTTACGGCTACTAAATTCTACATGTTCAGTCTTTGAGAATAATGAAAAATTAAATGCCAGGAACAAGATACATCTTTGACTCAAACGACCTTCACATGCTTGGAGGCCTGGAGAGATGAATAAGCTGGATTTCACTACAGTCACTACCTATCGTCCCCCAAACAGCACCACAAATGGTCTTTCATTTTCTGCTTTACCCTGGAGTCCTAAATAGGAACATCACTACGTGAAGGTGAAAGTGTAAGAGGAAGGACTACTTTAAACTCTTTTACTTGGTGTCTGAGTATCTCTTAACTATGGAAATGCAATGGTAAGGAAGCAGATTTTCTTGAAAGCCAAAATTTCAAGCTTAAACATAACAGTTCAAAGAATGGAAGAAGCAAATACATTCATGGAGAGGCTATTCTTTGAAAGTCAGTTTAGAAAACATGTTAGTCTTCATTTAGTATATTCCAAAGTTTCTGAAGTATGTTACATAAGAAATATCAAAGAGGGGCACCTGGGTGGCTCAGTGGGTTAAAGCCTCTGCCTTCGGCTCAGGTCATGATCCCGGGGTCCTGGGATCGAGCCCCGAGTTGGGCTCTCTGCTCAGCAGGGAGCCTGCTGTCTAGTCTCTCTCTGCCTACTTGTGATCTCTGTCAAATAAATAAATAAAATCTTTTAAAAAAAAGCATCAAAGAGACACTAAATGTGTTTATACCTATACAGATATATCTAACTATAAGGAATGTTTTAAATGTTTACAATTGCTGATAAATGAGGATGGAAAATTAACCAACTTGAGATACACTGTCATATGTAATAATTTAAAATAGTAATGATACTAATATTTCCTAAGAGGAAAAAAATGACCATTGCCCCAGAAGCTGAAAAAAATTCAATACCCATTTCTGATTTTAAAATAATAATAAAATCGGGGGCACCTGGGTGGCTCAGTGGGTTAAGCCACTGCCTTCGGCTCAGGTCATGATCCCAGCGTCCTGGGATCGAGCCCCGCATCGGGCTCTCTGCTCAGCAGGGAGCCTGCTTCCTCCTCTCTCTGCCTGCCTCTCTGCCTACTTGTGATCTCTGTCTGTCAAATAAATAAATAAAATTTAAAAAAAAAATAAAATAAAATAAAATAATAATAAAATCAATGGATTTCCTTTTTTTATTTGTTTGTTTGTTTTAACTTTTTAGAGAGGTGGGGAGGGGCAGAGGGAGAGGGAGAGAGAAAGAATCCTAAGGAGGCTCATGCCCAGCGTGGAGCCCAACATGGAGCTCGATCTCATGACCCTAAGCTCAAATCAAGAGTTGGATGCTTAACTGACTGAGCCACCCAGGCACCCCAGAGATCAATGGATTTCTGAACACAAAATCCATCATCTTAGTTAACAGGAAGATGTCTAATATAGGAGGCAACTTTTGCATAAACGGGAATTGAAAAAGAAAATATATGATATATCCCTCATACAAAAAAATAAACCAAAAATTATTTTTTAAAGTTACCTATGGGGATGAGTTTCAGTGAGAGGCAAGGCAGAGAGGCTAGGAATGAAAGTGATATGCTCCTAGGTTTACATTTTTATATAGTTTCAACTTTTGAGCAATGAAAATATCTTACATAGGAAAAAAAAAAGCACGTTAAATTTTTTAGAAGTTAACACTAATATATAAAGAAAACCTTAAGGGATGCCTGGGTGGCTCAGTCAGTTAAGTGGCTGCCTTCAGCTCGGGTCATGATCCCAGCGTCCTGGGACTGAGTCCCACATCGGGCTCCTTGCTTGGCAGGGAGCCTGCTTCTCCCTCTGCCTCTGCCTGCCACTCTGCCTGCTTGCAGCCTCTCTCTCTCTGACAAATAAATAAAATCTTCAAAAAAAAAAAAAAGCAAACCTTAAGAATGATGAACACTGCTTTGGCCATACAACGTGAATTTTGTTCGAAATAGTTCATCACTTACACCTATATCCTCCTTTCCCGAAGTTATTTAGTTGATGTAAAAAATGATGTTTACTTCTCTTTCATAACCGTTCTCTAATTTTACTGCATTATAATCAATGGAAAAGTTGTAATTTATCAACTTGTTGGAAAAAGGAATTCTTCAAATTTCCTTTGAGCCTGTTTACACAGTTTTTTGAGGTTCTAAGTATGCTTAAAAGAATATGTTGTTTCACAATAACCAGTAAGTGTTGAAGAAGATGTGGAGAAAAAGGAACCATCTTGCACTGTTGGTGGGAATGCAAACTGGTGCAGCCACTGGGGCAGTATGGAATTTCCACACAAAGTCAAAAACAGATCTACCTTATGATCCAGTAGTTCCACTACTGGGTATTTGCCAAAAGAATACAAAAGCACTAATTCAAAGGGCTATATGCCCTCCTATGTTTATAAGCAGCACTATCAACAATCGCCAAATTATGGAAGCAGCCCAAGCATCCATCAGTAGATGAATGGATAAAGAAGATATAGCACATATATACATGGAACATTGCTCACCCATTAAAAAAGAATGAACTCTTGGGGTGCCTGGGTGGCTCAGTTGGTTAAGCCTCTGACTGGGGCTCAGGTCATGATCTTAGGGTCCTGGGATAGAGGCCCGCATTGGGCTCCCCGCTCAGCAGGGAGTTTGTTTCTTCCTCTTCCTCTGCCTCACCCCCACTGTGTGCGCTCTCTCTATCTCAAATAAATCAATATAATCTTTAAAAAAAAAAAGTATGAAATCTTGCCATTGCAACAACATGGATGGATCTAGAGAGTACAATGCTAAGTGAAATAACTCAGAGAAACAAATACCATATACTTTCACTCATATGTGGAATTTAAGAAACAAAACAAATGAGCAAAGGGGGGAAAGAAAGAGAGACACAAACCAAGAAACAGACTCTTAACTATAGAGAACAAACTGGTGGTTACAGAGGGGAGGGAGTGGGGGATGGGTGAGATACGTGATGAGCACTGGCTGTTGTATTGAAGTGTCGAATTGCTATATTGCACACCTAAAACTAATATCACACTATATGGAAACTTTACTGGAATTCAAATTAAGAACAATAAAAAAGTAAAAATAAATTTTAAAAGACTACATTGTTTCTCTTTTGCAGGTACAAAATGAATGTGTGAAACATAGATCAGGCTGAATCATTCAAATTTTCTATTTTTTAAGTTTTTGCCTACTTTATTTTCAGTTTCAGAAAGTAGAGCATTGGAGTTGCCCAGTATGATTGTGGGTTTGTCCGTTTCTCTATTTGGTTATATCTGATTTTGCTTTCTATGTTTCGGAAGTTAAATTAAACGAAAAAGTCAGTTTGAAAGTCAGTTATGTTTGTGATTGTTGGGACACCTGGGTGGCTCAGTCGGTTAAGCATCTGCCTTCAGCTAAGGTCATGATCCCAGGGTCCCAGGATTGAGTCCCGCTTTGGGCTCCTTGCTCAGCGGGGAGCCTGCTTCTCCCTCTGCTTGCCTCTCTCTCTCTACCTGCGTACAGACACACCTGGCTGCTCCTGCTGTAGCGCCGGACCAGTCACCTTCTTAGGTGACAGGACCCTCCCTGCTCCTAGTTCGATCTCCCCAAACATGGCCCATTCTTTGAATCACTCTCATCTGCTGCTAGCACTACTCTTCTACTCACTTTTTTTTTTTTTAAGATTTTATTTATTTATTTGACAGATAGAGATCACAAGTAGGCAGAAAGGCAGTTAGAGAGAGAGAGAGAGGAGGAAGCAGGCTCCCTGACGAGCAGAGAGCCCGATGCGGGGCTCGATCCCAGGACTCTGGGACCATGACCCGAGCCGAAGGCAGAGGCTTTAACCCACTGAGCCACCCAGGCACCCCTTCTACTCACCTTTTGAGGTGAATTTCCTTTTTAGAGGAAATTAAAGGAGGTTCCATCCACTCTCCTTTTCTCAGGGATTCTTCATAGAACATGATGAATTTCCTTTATTTTTCCAATTGAGTTGCAACTTTTGAAAATATTCCTTTTTTTTAAAGATTTTATTTTATTTATTTATTTATCAGAGACAGAGAGAGAGAGAGAGAGAGAGAGAGAGAGCACAAGCAGGCAGAGAGGCAGGCAGAGGCAGAGAGAGAAGCAGGCTCCCCACTGAGCAAGGAGCCCGATGCGGGACTCGATCCCACGACCCTGTTATCATGACCTGAGCCAAAGGCAGCGGCTTAACCAACTGAGCTACCCAGGCACCCGAAAATATACCTTTAATTGCATTTTTAAGAGTTAGCAGAAACGAGTGACTATACTATTTTTCCTGCCTATTACCTTAACATTCGAAGTACAAAACATTATTTATCTCTGTAAAAATCAGAATCAAATTGAAATGTCTGACATCAGGGACCTGATTAAGTAAATTATGATATATATATATATGCAATGGAATATCTAATATGCTTTTTAAAATGATGCCTATGATGATATTTAGTGTGAGAAATTGCATCTGAATTATTGTTAAACTCCAGTACCAAAAGCAGAAGATGATAGATAGATAAATAAATAGACAGACAGATGAATAGTAATTTTGTAAGGTAAAAAGGAAATCTAGAAATAAATACTTAAAATATTAACAACACTGCTGCTTCTGGGAGGATTATTGATGTTACTTTCCAATTCTGAATAGGTTCTATCTCTTTTATTTATAAAATATGTTTTATTTTATGTTACTATTTTTAAAAGCTGTTGAAAAAAGAGTTCATATTATTTTCAAGCTTGCATGAAATCTTTACAAAAACCAATCAAAAACTAGATCATGGGGTACCTGAATGGCTCAGGTGGTTAAGTGTCCATCTCTTGGTTTCAGCTCAGGTCGTGATCTCAGGCTCCTGGGATCAAGTTCTCCATCAGGCTCCTTGCTCAGTGCAGAGTCTGCTTGTCCTTCTCCCTCCCCTCTGCTCCTTCCCCTGCTTGCACTCTGTCTCTCTCAAATAAATAAAATCTTTTCAAAAACAAAGTAGATCACATCATAAAGAAAAGCTTCAATGAATTTTTTTAAAAAGCAGGAAATACACAGACCAAATGCTCTGACCACCACACATGAAATTAGAAAATCATAACAAAAGTTTACATTAGAAAAGTGCAACCATTTGGAAGTTTTCAAATATTCTCTTATGTAAATGCTATAGCAAGAGAAAGAGATATAACAATAACAGAGTATTTAGAAAATATTAAAAGTAGGCAGTGAAGTACTAGGAACTACACGAAACATGCATTTCATTTTAAGTTGTGTGACGTATACTCAGTTGCTCTTCTAGGAAGACAGTAGAGATGACTGGCATTTCTGCTGGGCCCTGAATGACAGATACAGTATGGGCAGGTGAAGGAAAGACTGAGAGCTCTTCAAAAGAGAAAAACAACATAAGAAGCAACATTGCACTTGTGTCATTAAAACAGTGAAGAAGTCGGGGCACCTGGGTGGCTCAGTGGGTTAAAGCCTCTGCCTTCAGCTCAGGTCATGGTCCCAGGGTCCCGGGATCGAGCCCCGCATCGGCCTCTCTGCTCTGCAGGGAGCCTGCTACCTCCTCTCTCTCTCTGCCTGCCTGTCTGCCTACTTGTGATCTCTGTCTGTCAAATAAATAAATAAAACTCTAAAAAAAAAAAAAAAGTGAAGAAGTCAAGCTGGTTAGAATTGTGAATAGGCTAGTTACTGTGAATAGTCCAGACAGTAATAGGAAACTGTCAAAAAATACAATGTTTGGAGCTAAAAAGAATATACATATGTTTTGATATAGATATAGATAGGTAGGTAGATATAACACATATATTTTACACATACATATTTTTTAACATCTGACTACAGTTGGTGAAACTGAGACCAGAGAAGTGACTTAGCAATTTGAATGGGTTTAAAATATGGAGAGTCCTAAAAAGCATACAACACCATTCACCATTTTTTTTAAAGTAAGCTCTATGCCCAACGTGGGGTTTCAACTCCAAACCCGAGATCAAGAGCCACATGCTCTACTGAGCCAGCCAGACGCCCCCACAGTTCACTATTTAGAGTGTAAGAATAAGGAGTTACTAGAAACTTTGAACCAGAAGGACATGGTGAGAACAGTGCTTGAAAAAGAATAATCTGGCAGCCATGTGCAAAATAGGCTGTTAAAAGAAAAAATTAATACCTACTTTCATTCAAATGAAAGAAGGGCCTTGTAATGAACCCATGACTATAAAGAGATAGCCAGGAGGTTATGGCTGAAGTAGGCAGAGCTCTAGGAGTACAGTCGTGGGACTTTGGAAGACACTGGATTTAGGGACAAACCAGATTCAGGGAAATGGAAAAACTGGCTGAATGAAAGAGTGAGTATCCCCAGTCTCTCTTGGGTGGTACAACTGACAAAGACAGAAAAGTCGGAGGTGGGGGGGCTGCTTTTGGAAATGCATTATACTTTGGTCACATTCAATTTGAAGGGACAGCCCAGCCCTACATCATGCATTGAAAAGTTGCTTTTTGTACCAGGGGAATTTGCTATTGGTCTGTGTCAGTGCTTCTCAACTTTGGCTGTATACTACAATCACCTGGAAAACTAGTAAAAAAAAAAAAAAAAAATACTGATAATCAAGCCCCACCCCAAACCACTTGAATCAGAATCCCTGAGAGTGGGGTGAGGCACTGACACTGCTTAGAAGCTCTTCCAGTGATTCTAATGTGCAGGCAGGACTGGGAACCTATGGTCTAAATTTCCAACTTGGAGACACATGCGTTCTGGGAAAAGTACCCAGGATATTAAGATACTGTGTTAGAAACTGGCTACTAAATATCCAGTACTTCAATACCAAAGAGTTTCTACGATCATGGGAATGGAGATTTTACATAGCTAACAATATTTTAAGCCATAAAGGCAAAAATTGTCTCTGAGGAAGAGATGTAAAAGTGAAAAGAGACAGATAGAACTCTGGGTTGTATCCACAATGACAGAGCAGGAGGTGAAGAGCTCAGTCCAGAACTGCCCGCATTTCCCACGTGCCACATCCCCCATATGCCGGAATGTTTCTCTCCGAACATGGTGCAAGCTCTACCAAGTAACTAATCAACACTCAGAACACAGCTTACCTATACAAAGTGGACCCTCTCAATAAAGATCCACAAAACCTCCTGATCTTCTTCCTTCCTACTCTCCTCCAACCCAAGACCTCCACCAGCGTTCTTGATTATATCCCAATCCTTCTGTGAAGTAGCTTCATAATTATCCACTCATTCTTTCTCTCACTGGTATCTTCAATTATTCTCTTTATGAGATTATTCTATGCAGCTCAGAAACACTTAAGAGAATACTTTAAGAAAAATTAAAAAAAAAAACAACAAACCTCCATCTAGTCGGCCTCCCCCTCAAACTACCATCCTATCCCTCTGCTTCCTTCACTGGCAAACTTGAAAAAAAATTACATATTTCTCTATCTCCATTCTTATTCCCCCACTTAATCCCTTTTAATATATTACTGGCCCCACGACTCTTCTAAAATCACTTACTTCAAAGTCATTAGACATTTGGTTTCGGTTTATATACCTACTGTCTCCTGACCTTCTAGAAATCTTTCTAGAAATCAAATCTTTTGGCTCCCATACATCTGTACCCCAGCTCTAGGGCCCCATTTCCTCTGTGTCCTTAGCTAGCTGCAGTTCTTCCCATCCCTAAATGTTAATATAAAAGGCTCAGTCCAAATATCAGCTTTCAGTCAGTGCCCCTGGCTTGTCCAGCTGTCCCCAGCGATTGGTGATGCTCTGCTGCCCCCACCTGGCCAAGCCCATTCAAACCACTTTGGAGGTTCTCAACGGACCCTTACCTGGAAAAGTGCCAAGACACCTTATCGAATCACACACACCACTGACCTCTCTACAATTTCAGCCTTCCCTTCTATCTAACCATAGGATAAGTTCAAATTGGATAGCCCATCATCTCTTTAGAGTCTAGGTCCAGTTAAACTCATCATTTTCCTCCAAAAACCTCTTTCTCTACCATTCTTCAGTATACCTAGACTCAAGACTGGAGAGACATCTGTAACACTTTTCACACTCTTCCTATCTTGTTATTGAGGAATTCTTGTTGAAACTTCTTTTGTACATCACTTTTTTCCGATGTCATTGATCCACCTGCCGAGACACTTTCCCTCCTTTAAATGATCACACAGTCAGCTAATGTCTTCAAAGCCTTCAAAGCTTTCCCATTGTCTTGAGGGTAAAGTCTATGCCCACAGAATATAAAATTGGATTAAGACATCACATTGAAACCAAAGGCAAGACTTGCAGCTGAGCAGTTATTAATCTACTTTCTCATTATATTATATATGTATAAAAGAATTTTTATTATAATATACAATATAATTTTATTATATATACATTATAATGTAAAATTGTATATTATACAATTGTATAATATACAATTATAAAATTGTATATTATACAATTTTCTTTAAAACTGAAGAAGAAAATTCTAAATGATAAATTCAGACAAAGATTTCAACTTCATAATGCCATTATGGTTTTAAACTACAGAAAGCAAAGGTAAGCAAATGTATAAACAAATACAAAAAAATAATTATCTGACAAGGGAAGTCATTCCTCTTCCCCACCCCCCAAATTAGAGTAAGTTCACAATATGTGTTGTGCATACTCACAAATTTAAAGTGACTAAATCATATTTATATTCAGTTAGACTCCAGCTCTGCCATTTTTAAATTACGTGATTTTGGACTAATGTTGAAGCTCTCTGGGTCTGTTTCCATCTCTTAAAATGAGAATGATATTCTGTACCTCAAAAGCCTCTTCTGTGTTTTAACAATTTAATATGCAAAAGGATTTAGACTAGCTAGTCTACAGCACATAGAGAGTGCTGATTAGGGGCGCCTGGGTGGCTCAGTCCTTAAGTGTCTGCCTTCGGCTCAGGTCATGATCCCAAGGTCCTGGGATCCAACTCCGCACTGGGCTCCCTGCTCCTCGGGAGGCCTGCTTCTCCCTCTCCCACTCCCCTTGCTTGTGTTCCCTCTCTCTCTGCGTCTCTCTCCGTCAAATAAATAAATAAAATCTTTAAAAAAAAGAAAAGTGGTGATTAGGGGCGCCTGGGTGGCTCAGTTGGTTAAGCTGCCTGGCCTCAGGTCACGATCCCAGAGTCCTGGGATTGAGCCCCACGTCTGAAGTGCCTGCCATTTCCCCTGCTTGTGCTCTCTCTCCTTCTCTCTGTCAGAGATGAATAAAATCTTTAGAAAAAAAAAAGTGCTGATTAGTGTTAGCGATGATGATGATATAAACTGATAGCCAGTAGAAAGTGCGTTTATTTTAAGAAGTAGATCTTTTTAATCTTATCTCGCTTTATTTTTTTTCATGATTTTATTTATTCATTTGGGAGAGAGTGAATGAGAGAGAGACAGAGAGACAGAAAGAGAGAATGCACACGAGCCCAGGTGAGAGGGGCAGAGGGAGAGAGAGAAGCAGTCTCCCTGGACCCCAGGATCATGACCTGAGCTGTAGGCAGACACTTAACCGACTGAGCCACCCAGGTGCCCCTAAACTTACCTCACTTTAGACACATCAATCTCAGATGTATGAAACTTAAATTAACTGAAATTGTACTATCCAAAAGGCCATTTGAGATCCAATTAAATAAGGTAATTAAAAATTTTTTGATTTGTTCTAAAATTGAGCCTAATTCTAAGACATCTGTGATATTTGCTGTTATATTTTTTAAAATATCCTGTGAACATTCACTGCCAAAGTCTTATTTTATGAAGAAAGAACAAATGTTACTTTGCTTAAATGCTCTTAATGGAACCTTGAAAACAATTTCTAAGACATCACTGGTTCAGAATAATGTAGTCCCTAGAATTATCCCAGCCTCCACGCTTCGTTCCCCAGATAAATGATCCTTCTTCATCATCATGTCTATAGAATGGTAGACAGAGACTAACCACTAATTTTCACTTAATTTGTCATTCTCAGGTGGCATGAGTAGTAGCAATTCGAGTGATTTCACAACACAAGTCCAAGACTAAAACGTTCTGTTCCTATCATTGATGCCGAGAGTCTGTCAGATCTTGCAGTATTTATCTTGAATCAGTAAACGTGGTGCAGATTTCCAAGAGATTATCTCTTTAAGAACAACTGTTCTTGGGGCGCCTGGATGGCTCAGCTGTTAAACATCTGCCCTCAGCTCAAGTCATGATCCCAGGGTCCTGTGATCAAGCCCCACATTGGGCTCCCTTCCCAGTAGGAAGCCTGAGATTATTTTAAAATGGAGATATGATGGAATTATAGCCTTTCTCAAGTATGTCACAGCATATGCAACTGGTAATGAAATATACATTTTTTTAAAGATTTTATTTATTTATTTGTCAGAGAGAGTGAGCACAGGCAGACAGAGAGGCAGGCAGAGGCAGAGGGAGAAGCAGGCTCCCTGCTGAGCAAGGAGCCCAATGTGGGACTCGATCCCAGGACCCTGGGATCATGACCTGAGCCGAAGGCAGCCGCTTAACCAACTGAGCCACCCAGGCGTCCCGAAATATACATTTCTAAGATCAAATAGGATCATATGAACAAATTTTAAAAAAATTTTTTTAAAGGTTTTATTTATTTATTTGACAGACAGAGATCACAAGTAGGCAGAGAGGCAGACAGAGAGAGAGGGGGAAGCAGGCTCCCTGCCAAGCAGATAGCCCGATGTGGGGCTCAATCCCACTCAGGTGGGATTGAGCCACCCAGGTGTCCCAAGAGCAAAATTTTTTAAAAGAAAAAGAATATAAATCCAATCTTCCTTTATGGATATATGTTGGAATTACAGCCTCTCTCGAGTACTGTGGCAGAAGAAACAGAGAGAGTCTACTTTGCCGTGTATAGGTGCATGATATTAAAGAAAAGTTTGGGGGGACACCTGGCTGGCTCAGTTAGTAGAGCATGACACTTTTGATCTCGGGGTTGTAAGTTTGAGCCTCTACACATGGGGTGTAGAGATTACTTAAATTTTTTAAAAAATAAACAAAAAGAAAAAGAAAGAAAGAAATTTATTTGTTCACAGGTACCCAATTTAAACACGTTCATAAATTAAAACAAATCACTTTATAAGATACCTAACTAGAGGGGTGCCTGGTGGCTCAGTGGGTTAACCCCCTGCCTTTGGCTCAGGTCATGATCTCAGGGTCCTGGGATCGTGCCCCACATCGGGCTGTCTGCTCATCAGGGAGCCTGCTTCCACGCCCCCCCACCCCCACCCCACCAGCCTCTCTGCCTACTTGTGATCTCTGTCTGTCAAATAAATAAATAAAATCTTAAAAAAAAAAAAAGATACCTAATTAGAGTCCGGCACCATTATAAATTCAGTTCAGACATAATTAAAGGAAGGCTTAAAAAATTATCCAGTAATGTTTCATTTTTACTCTATTGAAAAGGCTCCTAACCGGTCCATAAAAGGCCACTTGAGACGTCTAATTCCAACACACACCATGTTTTCCATAGTCTTCTTACTGAAAAACCCATATAATGTTGCCAGAAGATGAGCCTGAGGGAAGAACGATTTGTCTAGAAAGAGCATTTACCCTTTGTTGTTGCTTCTCAAACTGTAATGTGCCCACGAATCATCTAGGTATCTTAATGAGATGCAGATTCCGATCCAGCTGATGGGGGGGGGGTGCTGAGATTCTGCATTTCTAACAAGCACCCAGGTGATGCCGATGTCGCTGGACCACGGACCACACATGAAGAAGTGAGGTCCTAAAACATAATCCATTATCTTCAGCTAACAGAGAATGACATCTCACCTCCCCAAATTGCATCTTCTTATTCAGATATGTATAATGTAGATATTTTGGATAACTTGCCATTATCTAAAATTTTTCCAAATTGAAGTCCAGTGTAAAATATTTTCATTGCTCTCAAAAAAAATAAAAAAAAGTGGTATAAGAAGAAAAAGAAGGGGAGCCTGGTTGGCTCAGTTGGTTAAGTCTCTGCCTTTGGCTCAGGTCATGATCCCCGGGTTCCCTGCTCAGCGGGGAGCCTGCTTCTCCCTCTCCCTCTGCCCACCGCTCCCCCTGCTTGTGCTTGCTTGCTCTCTCTGAAATAAATGAAATCTTTAAAAAAAAAGAGAGAGAGAAGAAAAAGAAAAGAGAAATAATTATTTTTTAAAGAAAAACCTTATCTGAAAGAATAACATAAATAATAGAGAGCAAAAAAAAAAGCAAAAACAAGGCTCAGGTATAAGAATCTTTGAGTTAATACGGCCAAGGCAATAGAGAAAAGATACTATGGAGGTGAATCAGTCCAAACAGGGAAGTTTTCTCTTCAGGTCATGGGGCTTGCCCAGCCTCAGTAGACAGCTTTTGTATGAGGTAAGGGAGGGATTAAATCTTAAGTACTTAAGGCTAAAAGTATTCATGAAGGCCTACACTTGCCTAACCAAATTGCTTTTATGCCTTTGGATCAGCGTTACATTACCCCACAGGGAATTTAAACACAAACATAAACATGTATTTAAATGAACTTAGAAGAAAGCTTGTTGTCTGGTCTCCTGTTTTAATTAGATACGTCTTACAGAAGAAACATATAAACGCAGGCTCTGCGGTTTCCCTGGCGAGGCTACAGCACGAAGTAAATCCACTATAGTATTATTTTGTTTGCTTTTTTTCCCTTAATTAAGTTTTTAAAGTTTCCTTAGCTCTCTGTGTGGCTGCTTCAGCTTAGGCAGCCTGGGTTTGTGGTGAAGGTTTGGGAGAGCACATACCAGCCTCCCCCGGGCCCCTCCCAGGCGCCTGATCGTACCTCCTGTGCAGCTAGATAGGAAAGCAGAAGAAAAGGGAGGGGAAAACATCCCGACTGCACAATAAATGCCTTTCACAGAAGCCGCCTTATATTGTATTTAAGAAAAGCCCATTATTTTCCTGGCGTACTGATAGAGCAGAGGACGCTCAAACATTGAACTTTAAGTATGTGGACAGCCTTCCAGGGCTCATGGAAAACAAGGATAGCATCCAATTTACATAATGCCAATGTATTAAAATATTTTGCTGGCCTGAGTGCTATCTTCACCCTAGATCTCTGGACTGAAGGCTTCTCTAAGGAGCCAATTCTTAGAGGCTGCAATCATGTCCTAGCAAAATAACCAGTACGGGGGCAATCAGGATACACGTCTCTAACTTCCCTCTTGCTTTTGTTAAAGCCTCAGCAGAGGTCAAGTTTGACTAAAGCACACACACTACTGAGTGGTTTCAAAACCTTTCGAATTTTTATCTGCTTTTTTTTTAAATCTTGTTCTCTTTTAGTTTAATATCAAGTAGACTTTAATTGAATGCTGCTAAAAATCTAGAGGAAAAAGGAGCATATGCACAACATGAAGTTTTTGTTTCGATACAGTAGGCTCCAAACATGTGGGACGAACGCCTGGCTTTGGAGCACTTGAAATGTGGATACGGCGGGTCTGAATTAAATGTAAAATCAAACACAGTTGAGCCTTGAACAACACAGGGGTTGGGGTGCCAAACCCCTGCACAGTCAAAAATTCATATATAACTTTTGATTTCCCCCAAAACTTAACTACTACTAACCCACTTACCATTATCTCAGACCAATAACATAGAGAGTTGATTTGAACGCATATTTTGTACGTTGTATTTAGTGTACCTGCGTTCTTAAAATAAAGCTAGAGAAAAGAAAATGTTATGAAGAAAATTATAAGGAAGAGAAAATCCATTTATAATCCTGTACTGTGTTTATCAAAAAGGATCTGCATATAAGTAGACCCATGTCGTTCAAACCCATGTTGCTCAAGGATCAACAGCACACATCAGATATCTCAGACCTAACATAATAAAATGTAAAAAGGGTGTAAAAATATCAATCATTGTTTTAATATTAATGTTTAAGTGATTTTTTTGATAAATAAACTTCATTTCACAAAAAAAGCTAATGGTGACTCATATAAGATATGATTATATATTTGCATATCTTTTTTATGTCTTATAAAAAAGCTTAATAAGTCCCTGCAGTATTCTGTAATCTATGTCTCTGTTTTGCAGGTTATGTACTTGGCTTAAATTAGCTAAAATGTATATATGACCAAGACAAACAAAGAAAAAAGAATGGAAGAGATACACCTAAATGTTAATAGTGATTGTCTTGGAAAAGTGAAATTAGAAGTGATTTTTCATTTTTTCTTTATGCCTTACTTCTCTCTCCCCCCTTTAACCTTTTTAAAACAAAACAAACAAAAAAGCTATTCCACAAGCAGGCACATAATTAATGATTTTTCTTGTTGATTTTTGTCCCGCAACTATTTTACATGATCACTAATTCAATCGTCCAACACAATCTATTAAGAATCTCCTATGTGCCAGGCATTGTGCTTGGCACTGGGAATGTGCCAATATACACACATTACATGTTTTTATCAAGCAAACGTCTAGCCAAATGCTTTTCATTGGCCTGTGGAAAGGTGCAAGAAACGCAGGCACCAGGTTACACCTGCTCCTCCACTCAATTTCTCCTTATTTTCTGCCTTTCTGTAATATTGGTAGAGTAGAATGACTCCAAGCAAGTTTTTTTTATCACTTTGTTCAGATCTTTAAGGTGATGTCCCCAGATGTTACAGGAGTACCTGACTTTGGCCATGAAAGCACACATGTATAGGCCCCGTGTCTATCTTTTCATGGCTTTGTGCCAACAACCAGTAATGCTACCGTAGCCCCCACACTCCTCTGAGGGAGAGGCAGGCCTAGGGAGGCCTCAATGAACCCCTGCTGAAGACACTCATATTTAGGAAGCCCCAAAAGAGGCTGTGTGAGACCAGGCTCATTAAACACAATAAACAAAAACTGATCAAACACTCAAAGACCAAAGTCAGTAAAAGATGCTTAGCTAGTTAAATATAGATCTCCAAAATGGAACTTTTGTGTGTGCCCCAGGTTCCACAAGAAACCACTGTGATTAGCAACTCCCAGCTAACATTTAAATTCTAATGTAGCTAAGTCATGTGCCTTCACTGTCTAGGTGTAGCATGTTATTTAAAAACATCTGCTGCCAAGCCCACCCTGTCGCTTTCCACAATAGACAGCACATTAAAAAGATTTCTTGACGAGGCCTTTAAAGTCCTTCATAAACTGATGCCAGCCCTTGTTCCTCCCAGTCTGTTTCTGTGTAACCTTTCAGTCCAGGCAACTGGCAAAACTGGTGGGTTCTAGAATATGCCTCTCCCTTTCCCATTTTTGTCTCTTTATCCTCAAAGATCCCTTTTCTTTTCTCCATTTTATCCATTCTCCAAGATAAGTGACATTTACTTCTCCGGGAAATTCCCTAAGAGAACTTCAATCCCGAGAATGCCTTTCATCTTTGGACTCCATTGTGCTACTCTCTGTAGAACTCACTAGGCCATGAGCTGGGATAATCCGGTAGATGATTTGGATCAAACGGCACTGTCAATCCCCCGTCCACGCACTCTTGGAGTACCTTCTCTCTGTAGCTCCTTCCCATTCAGTAATGTTGTTGTTCTGTCTTTGCTTGTCTTCTGCGTGCATAAGGCAGCCCACCCAGCCGAGACCTTAGATGGATCTTCAAAAGGCCTTAGGGTCCTTTTGGGTTATAGAGCACCCAATGAGTCATCAAAGATGTTATATCATTATTTATGATCCCACTGCTCTTCAACTTTTCAAGATTGACCCTACCCAAGTAGATGTTATGCTCTGCGGAGGCAAGGATCACCTCACACTCCTTTTATCTAACAGAGCTCGCAAAACAATACTTGGCATAGGTTAGGTGCTCGACAGGTACGTGTTTCTTGATTTCTTATGCAATACTATCAATGGCAAAGCGGTCCCATAGAAATACCACAAGTAAAACCTTGCCTTGTAATCTGGAGCTGATGAGCTATCTGGCTCCACTCCTTTTAGACCCTCAGCCAGAACACTGAGTATTCTCCAACAATATTCAAACTAGATATGGTTGCAGTGGTTCAGATGACAAAAGTGAGAACGAGGAGAACATCATGTCTTCAGCATAATTACCTCCCGACCTAGCACTTCCATGAGGCTCTGTAACTCCAGGATAATTTTGTGGCAGAGATTGTTCATGGTCCCCTAATTCTATTCTCCCTTCTTCCTTTTAGAGACAGAAATCTCACATTTTAACTGAACACGCAGCTGCCAAGCCGACATCACCTGTCCAGCCTTCCTTATATCTAGGCAGAGACATATGACTCAATCCTAACCGATGGGTGCAAACAAAAGTGATGTGTGCACATTCTGAGTCAGATCCACCAAAAAAGAACTGAATTCTTTTCTATCTAAGTTATTTCCCCTTCCAGCACCCAGGCTCAAATGCAGAGCATAAAACTAATGAACCGGGATGCCTGGGTGGCTCAGTTGGTTAAGGCACTGCCTTCAGCTCAGGTCATGATCCCAGGGTCCTGGGATTGAGTCCCACATCGGGCTCCTTCCTCAGCGGGGAGCCTGCTTCTCTCTCTGCCTCTGCCTGCCTCTCTGCTTACTTGTGTTCTCTCTCTCTCTCTCTCTGACAAATAAATAAATAAATAAAAATCTTTAAAAAAAAAAAAAAAAGCAAAACTAATGAACCAATTTCGAACATACCAGCACATGAAAGGGTGGCTTAACAACAAGACCGAAGGCACCCCAAGTCCCTAAGTTACCTCATGAAGCTTAACAACCCACATACTCTAAATTGCCAATTAATTCTGGACTGATGTATAAAGGAAATACAACATCCTTTCTCATTTGCACCATGGTATTTTCAAATCTTTTTGTAAGAGTCATTTATCCTTTACCCTGATTAATATAGACATTTTCCAGATAAATAAGACTTGTTAAGACCAACTTCTGTCCCTTGATTATACCACATACTTTACTTTCCAGAAGCTTATGCACAGGATCTGGCTTCTGGCTGGATTGATCTCAATATACAAACCTATTTAAGAATGTAATAACAATACAGACATGGCACATCTCCTTCACCAACTATCGTTTTATTTGAGTTACAGACTGTGGTTTCTGTGGTTTCTCTAGGAGGCGGCCATTGAATTTTGGCCTTTTCTCATTTTGTCTTTCTTTTGCCAAACACAGACTTAGGTGTCACTTTTTGTTACATGAGTGCATGCATTTGCAGTTTTTCAACAATGCCTTAGTAGTCCAAGGAAGAACTCTACCATATGGCATATTTTCCAGGAACACATTAGGTCTAAAAACTGGAGTCCTAGAAGGAGGGTTCCAGTCAGAGAAGCCAGAAGCTGCATACCTCTTAACTCTCAATCTCAGATACAACTTCTACCTAATTTGCTGAAACACTTATGCTGAAGCCCTGAGATACCACATTAAGAAGTCCTATCCTGGGGCTGCCATGCTGTGAGGAAGCACAAATTAAGCCTATAGGGAGAGTTCACAGGGAGAGGCCTGGGATACTATATAAAGAGAGAGATGACTGGCCAGCTCGCAGATTTCTAGCCATCTACAATTCCAGCTCCAGCCACTGTCTGACTACAATCAGACGAGAAATTCTGAGTCAGAGCTACCCAGCTGAGCCCTTCTTAAATCGTTATACCATCAAAAAAAGAAAAAAATGAAATACTGTAAAAGACACTATTATTTTAAGCCACTAAGTTTTGGGGTGGCTTGTTACACAGCATAGATGACTATAACAGTCACCAAAAGCAAAGAACCCACTACCTAATTTTGCTGGGACCATGAGGGAGAATTTTAACAACCTAAGAATTTTAGCATAGAGACCACAGAGTCTGGATTCAAGAGTCTTGGTCTTTACCCTTTGTTCCAACTTGCTTATAAAGGATAACTTTAAGTAATTTATTTGAGTTTTTCAGAATCTGCATCTACAAAGAGCCTGTGTGGCTCTCAGGAAGGCTGCAAAGGACAAGACCCCCGAGGAACAATCCTCCCAAGGAAAGTGTTCAGGAAATGTTACCTAGAGCTTGATTGCCTGCTGTCTGCTCATCTTCAGGAAGGTCATGTACGAAGCCAAAGCTGCATGAAAGGGATAACAATTTGATGGGTAGGCTTCCCTCTACTGCAACGCCAACAGACTCAGTAGAGTCGACTGCAATTAAATGTCAGTTATCTTCTGACTTCTTCCATTACAGATGAAAGATCTTAGCCCTTCCTTGATTGTAGGGGGGAATGCTGCTTCCCATCTTAAATCTCTGTTGTTACTTCACAGGGGGATGACCCCCTTGCTCTTCAGGAAGGAGAAGGAATTGAAGTCTTCTCTTGTTATGAGTTGCTCTCTCTGAGATCCCAGGGAACGTATACAGTCAGAATCATTTCTTCCAGCCCCACAGCTCTTTTCAAAATTCCTCCCCTTGGCAGCCAGCAAGTCTCTTATAATCTCTCTGGAAATAGTTTTTCCCTGAGAATAATGGTCCTGGCAGTGAGGCAGGGAAGAACACATAACTGTGTCCCAGGAAAGCCTTGTCTGAAGCCATTACTTGATGCGGATCTTAGCGGAGTATGGCGCCTCCTGGAGGAAAAGATTGCTCTGGTATAGAAACCAGGCTCTGTGGCTGCTCAGCGTGGGGAGGCTAACAACCAGGGGGAAGCAACTGCAGGGACAGTTCTTAACCTTCTGATGTCCAATAGTTAAAGGAAAATAATGAAAATTAATTATTTTGCTGTATATTCAGATAGGTATGCCTCTAACCAGACAAAAACAGAACTTGAAATAACTGCCCCCTGTAAAGCTAAAATTGAGACTATTTTCTGGGGGGGAAAAATGACTATACTTTCAAATATATGAAATATGAACTGCTCAATCATTGTAATTTTGTAATGGAAATCCTGAGCAGGTTATGCATTAATAGTAAGATCATTAATCTTAAAAAAGAAAGATGGGCACAGATCATTGATATGGCAGTTATTCAAATTTTGGAAATTCAAGTAAGGAAGCAGTTATTCAGATTTTGGAAATTCAATGTAGTCACACTGAATTCAGTGAAATTGATTTTGATTGTACCAATCAAAATAAATGATCGCATCCCTTAGAAGATATAAACGTAAATGAATAGGCTATGTTTTAGGTGACATTTTGCAGATATTTTCTTTACCTTTCAATCTGTTTCCACAACCCTATTTTTGCCAGAGTAGAAACACAAAGAAAATTTGTTGCTGACTTCAATTTTTAAAAAATCCAATGCAAAACTAAACTCCATCCTAAAGGCTACCTTGCCTCTTAATTTTGAAAGTATGAAAAATACTAATTGGCAGACATATGAAAAGTTGTATTTTTAAAAGGCCCACAAATTCAAACTATTAGCAATTTTTAAATCGACGTTTCTCTTCTCCTATTACAATTTTTAAGTGTCGCCAGCCTTTTAATGGAAGCTTTCAGAGCCGTATCCTGAGTCATTTAATTTCTGTTAACAGATCTGTCCTGGCTTCTTCTTGGCATTTACTCCCGTGCCACCCACGTAGAACTCCCAATGTGGACCCAAGGACTGCTGAGCTGTGAACACTCTATTTGTGTAATTCTGCCAGTGGCCGCCCTAAAGCCTCAGAAGAATCAAAGGAAAGCAAAGATATGCTGAAATGTTAAGGGGAAAAAAGCCAACCTTGAGGACGCGGACAAGAACGCGAGTTCTATACTGCGTCCCGTCAAATCGGGGTCCTCAGGTCAGGACCACCAATGCACAGTTTGTAGCTGTTAGGGTTTCTGGGCATGATCTGTGGCAAAGCTGTATATGCATATGTACCAGCCTGCCCAGAGCTTCGTGCAGAAATCAAGACTAACCACAGCTGAAAGAGGAAACCCTCACTTGGCGCAAAGAATAGGTGAATTGTGAGCCCTGGGCCAAAATACCTTTTTTTACCTTCCTTTGCCCTGAAATAAGATGTGTGCGTGTGCACGCACACACACGTGTGCACTTCGTACCTTAAAATAAAAAGACAGGACACGGCGGGGCCTCCCCCCTCAGCTGCTATGGATTAGGCAAAAGCTAAACAAAAAGAATATAATATAATCGTCATTTAAACCTTCCCTGCGGACTTTCTTGCCAACATCACCAACGCTAAAAAGCTCGGTTTCGTTTTCACTTCAATTTGTAACTTCGATTTTACTCTGCACTCTGAATGAGAGTGAGGGTAACATCAGTTAATTATAAGTTAATTTCAGCATAATCTGGAATAAATTAGGTGATGGCTTACTTCACATAAATATATTGTAATCATAAATTGGGATTTTAGACTTCGAAGGGTGCTTTGAAATTATTTCCCATCTAAACCTCTCATTTGAGAGATGAAAAAACAACACTGGAGATCCAGTGTGATTAAGTGACCTGCCCAAGTCATACAGCTAATTAAAAGCTGAGTAAGAACTAGATTCAGTGTCTCCAGCTTCCCCATCTGCTGTTTGTTTTTTTCTAGTACACCTCAACTTTTGATTAGTCATAATAACAGGTAGCAGTGACTCGGATTAAACAAAACAGCAAAGAAACCCGGTGTCTCCTGTCCTTGCTTCTGAGCTCCTTAAAAACAGGATTGTCTTGTTTTGTTGTTTACTTAATTACCTTTATATCCTCCACAGTATCCAACAGCTTAGATTTGCAGCCAAGATGAGATAAATGCACCAAAAACCTGCGGGAAATCGACGGGTGTAGCTTTAGAGGAACAGCAGACTGATGTTAATATTAGCACCGTGGACGGTGGAGGAAGGCCACCAGCCAAGTGGAGAACGATGGGGGAGCTGGTCTGGAGGTTACATTTTCCATTTCTATACCACAAAGGATAAACTACATGGAGGCAATGGAGACAGGAAAATACAAACAGCTGTATTTTAAATCATGTGAAGGAGCCATTCCCTTTTTCTCATTATCCTTCTCAAGTTGCTAATGAATCATTCTAACATTTCTCTATCAGTTCTCTTTCGTTCTTACTCTTCTCATTCTCAGATATCAGTCATCTCCCCCATCGTGTGTCATACAGCTAGCTCTGAGGATTCAAATTAGGTTGCTAATTAAAGCTTTAACAGGAGTTTCATGTATTTTGAAGAATGTTTGACCTGAGATTTGGAGACGGGGTGTCTAGTTCTGGCTTTGTCAGGAATGAGCTGTGTAACTTTAGACCAGGAGTGCAAACCTGCTGGTGAACCCCACCACCTCCTTCCAGCTTTAAAATCATATGATTCAATATGCTTTCTTAATGAATTTGCAAATACTTTTAGAACAGTACCCAGGACTAGGCACTGGTTTATTGTTCTAAAGAGAGTAACTACCTCATTTGGAGAGAGCAACCTTAACACGCCAAGTTATCACCATCAGAAATAGAAGACTCCAGTCCCATGTTAGGCAATGAGGAGGTGATGAGAGGGGCAAGGGGTTCAGGAAGTACAAAACAGGGTCTCTGCCCTCAAGGGCTTTTGCAGACCAGCTAGGGAAACGGAACCCTCTCTGTAAGAAAATAAGTAAGGTTCACATTGGTCTTGTCACACTAAGGGTCTAATTAGTGTCCAGTGGTTTTATTTTGGTAATTTTTTTTTGAAGATTCATTTATTTATTTGAGAGAGGGGAGGAGGAGAGGGAGAGGGAGGGAATCTCAAGCTGAATGTGGAGCCCAAGGCTGGGCTCAATCCCATTACCCTGAGATCATGACCTGAGAAATCAAGAGTCCGACACTTAACTGGGTGTTATATGCAACTGATAAATTATTGAACACTGCATCTGAAACTAATGATGGACTATACATTGGCTATTTGAATTTAAATTAAAAAAAAATAGCAATAGCCATTCTAACAAGAAAAAGAAAAAAAAAAAAAGTCTGACACTTAGCTGACTGAGCCACCCGGGCGCCCATGGGTAATGTTTTTTTAATAAGCACGGAATTCGGTTATATAATCTTAAGCTCCATTTGCACCCAGAGAGAGAGAAATGTGACCTAGACTGGAACCACATATCCCAAAACTGTGAGACGGCAGCAAGGCGAGCAAGCGGAGGTATGTTCTTCACACGGGCTGTGAGACCAGGGCAGTCACGGGGCCAGGTGCTCAGGAGGGCCCCACACGGGGGTGTCATGCTCTGTGGTCACCGCCTTGAAATTCTTAATAATGTTATCTTTGGATTTGGATTTTGTGACTGAAGTCCAATGGGACCGTGGAGCATGCCCCAGGATCTTGGAGCCTCAGCTCTTGTGTGATCCTGCGCTTGTCCCTCTCCCCATGATGGCTGGGCTGGCAGCAGCTGGCGGCAGCAGAAGCCGGTAACCATCAGGCCCTGCACACAAGCCACGTATGCCCTGGAACAGCTGTAAGGGTCTGCACCTCCCCCACAGCTCTGCTCTGCTCCCGCCCTTCTTCCACCCTGCCTCAGTAGGGCTCATATTTCTCTTCTGAACCTCCAGAGGCAGATTTCCCCTTCGTTTTTATATTGTGTCCTGATATTTACATTGAAAATGGCATTGCACAGTATAAAAATAAATGGGAAATCTCGTGCAAACATTTAATATCTAAATTTTTCTTTACTTAGAATGACACAGAATACCAAATAAAACACATTGACAACGTGGAGAGAGAGAGAGAGACCATGGCAAAACGGAAAGGGCTTCATGCGTACCTTTAACAGCACTTTTCTCCCCGCTTTTTGTCTATTTTCCCCCCTGCCTTTTAAACAAGGGCTCCAGGGACACCCAGGGGGCTCAGTTGTTAAGCGTCTGCCTTCCGCTCAGGTCATGATCCCAGGGTCCTTGGATGGGGAAGCCTGCTTCTCCCTTTCCCACTCCCCCTGCTTGTGTTCCCTCTCTGGCGGTGGCTCCTCTCTCTGTATAAAATCTTTTAAACAAGGGCTCCATATTTTTACTTATGCATTGAGACTTAAAAATTACATAGTCGGAAAGTTTTTGTTCTGCAGAGTACTATGCATGCATTACGGGGAGTCTGTATTACATTTTCCCTATGTGTTATAAATTTAGTCAGAAATGTGTTATAAAAATGTGTTATAAAAATAGTCAGAAAGAGCTGTTTTCCCATAAACAAAAAGAGAAATTCTGTTCTAAAAAAGCTTACTGATTTGCAGTGATGTTTAGATGCTTCCAGAAGGTTGAAGGATTTCCCCCAATCCCTAACCTCCTGATCCTCTTTACTTATTTTATTTCACTTCTTATTTCCTCTGCCATTTCCTTGAAGACTCCTCAAGCTTCCAGAAAAGTTGGGCTTTAATACCCAATGCTTGGAAGTGCCGGTTCCACTACCACTTACGTACATTGTGTCCACCATTTTGAGGCAAAACCCTTCACTCAGTACAAACTGTATGAAGAGGGACCCTCCAAGTGTAAATAGCACCTGTGCCTGTTCTGCTGGCAGAGGTTAGTGACCTTTGACCCGAGACTCCCCTAGGTCTCACCCTCAGAGAGAGCACAGCAGTCCTTGCAGCAGGAGGAAAAAGATCTTGAAAGTGGACAATAGTCATTGGTTAATGTATTTATTTCAAAGGAAAATATCATAGAGACAAATCCCATTATATATAACAACTCAATTATATTACAAACAGCCTTAAGAGACTATGAAACTACAATTTTATATTCTGCTGGATTTGCTTGACGTTAAAGTATCCCGAATGTATCTCCTATAATTTACTTAACATTTTCATACCTTTAGATAGTAATTGTTTCTGGTTTTGTGCCCCAAACTCTTCTGTATTTAGAATTACTTCCTTAAAATAGATTCCCAGTTATTGCGACAAAGAATATGATATTGATAAAGAATACTGATACAAGAGTGCCTGGATGGCTCAGTCGGTTAAGCATCTGCCTTTGGCTCAGGTCATGATCTCGGGGTCCTGGGGTCGAGGCTCACATCAGGTTCCCTACTCACTGGGGACCCTTCTCCCTCTCCTTCTACTGCTCCCCCTGCTTGTGTGTGCTCTCTCTCTCTCTCAAATGAATAAATACAATCTTTAAAAAAAAAAAAGAATATTGGGGCAACTGGGTGGCTCAGTTGTTAGGTGTCTGCCTTCCACTCAGGTCATGATCCCAGAGTCCTGGGATCAAACCCCGCAGTGGGCTCTCTGCTGGGTGGGAAGCCTGCTTCTCCCTCTCCTAATCCCCCAGCTTGTGTTCCCTATCTCGCTGTGTCTCTCTCTGTCAAATAATAAATAAAATCTTTAAAAAAATAAATAAAAAATTAAAAATTAAAAAGGAATACTGATACACATTGAAATTGCTTTCAAAAACACCACAGAAATTTCTACCCCTATAAGCTTGAGCATTTATAGCATCCCGTCCAACATTTGTCATCTAATTAATCAATTAGTCACCTTCCAATTCAAAAAGTAAATCATGTCTTATTGTTGTTTTAATTTGCATTGATTTAAATACTAATAAGGCTGAATATTTATTACTCATCTTTACTACCTTTTTAGCAAATTGTCTTTTTATGTCCTTTTATAAGAACAAATAGGCTATGATGGCAAAGATGGGCAAGACAGCTCTGGGCTTACATCCTACCAGCATGGCCATGCCAAAAGAACTTCTCTTTCCCAAACTATCACTGGCCTGAAAAGGATAACACACAGAGTCCTGAAGCAGTCACCAGGGGCAAGGGATAGAGTAGTACTTTCATTTGTGAAGCCTAGGTCATGTGCCAACCACGATGCCAGGGGATGGAGTCAGCCCAGCTGAGCTTGGAGCAACAAGGATTGCATGGCACAAGCCCTGAGCCAAGCCAAGGAAAACTACACAGTCCCTAACTGTAGATACACCATGGCATATGGCGTTGGTGTATTTCCATGCTTCAACTGGGTGTAAATTCTCCTGGGGTAAAGGGAATTGAAGAAAAAATAATCACAAAGTAATCATTTGTAAAAGGCAGGATGTACTTGCCGGTGATCAATTATCAAGTACTTAACTTCCCACAGACAAAACTAATGCTCTCTTTTAGAGCTAGGCATCTGCTAAAAGCAAGAATTGGACTAGATCTACTGCACACAGTATATTATGACAACATCAGGTTGTATCCTTAATGCATGTCTAAACAAACCTTCCCTTGACACATCAGTCATTATTATCTTTTCCTCCACACGAAATTTCTCTGGAGTAAAAAAAAAATCAATAAAAACCTTTGTAAAAAATAATAACAGAAAAGTATATCTTCTTAGAGAAACATTTTCAGCTTGTAGGGTTCAGATAGATATAAATCATTAAAAGCTGATTGAACTGAATTTTGAAATCTAGAAGTTCAACAATGCGTGGAATTGTACAATGAAAGTCTTCTATAAATATGAAATACCTAGGAATAAATTTAACTAACGAAAGAAGGTGAAGGATCTATACTCTGAAAACCATAAGACAAAACAACAACAACAACAACAAAACCATAAGACATTGATGAAGGAATGGAAGAAGGTGCAAATTTAGAAAAAGATAGTCCATGCTCATGGATTGGAAGAATTGATATTGTTAAAATGTCCGTATCACCCAAAGTAATCTATAGATTGAGTGCAATCCCTATCAAAATTCCAATGGCATTTTTCACAGAACTAGAAAAAATAATTCTAAAATGTATACAGAACCGCAAAAGATTCCGAAGAACCAAAACTATTCTGAGGAAGATAGAACAAAGCTGAAGGTATACTCCCTGACTTCACACCATCTACAAAGCTATCATAATCAAAACAGTACGGTACCGGCATAAAACCAGACACACAGACCACTGGAACAGACTAGAGAGCCCAAAAAAACCCCACGTATACATGGTCAATTAATTTGCAACAAAGGAGGCAAAGATATACAGCAAGGAAAGGACAGTTTCTTCAATAAATGGTGCCAGGGACTCTGGACAGCCACATGCAAAAGAATGTAGGGCACCCGGCTGACTTGGTCAGAAGAACACGCGACTCTTGATCTCGGGATGGTTAAGTTCAAGCCCCACATTGGGTGTAGAGATTACCAAAAATAAATAAATAAACAAATGCACTAAAAAAAAAAAAGAATGAAACTGGACCGTTTTCTTACACGATACACAAAAATCAACTCAAAATTGATTAAAGACCTATCTGTGAGACCTGAATCTATAAAAATCCTAGAAGAGGGGCGCCTGGGTGGCTCAGTGGGTTAAAGCCTCTGCCTTCGGCTCAGGTCATGATCCCAGCATCCTGGGATCGAGCCCCGCATCGGGCTCTCTGCTGAGCAGAAAGCCTGCTTCCCTTCCTCTCTCTCTGCCTGCCTCCCTGCTTAATTGTGATCTCTGTCTGTCAAATAAATAAATAAAATCTTTTAAAAAAAATCCTAGAAGAAAACATAGGCGATAAGCTCCTTGATATCAGTCTTAGTGCTATTTTTTTGGATCTGTCTCTGAAGGCAAGGGAAGCAAAACCAAAAATAAACTATGGGGACTACACTACAATTAAAAGCTTCTGCAAAATGAAGGAAACCACCAACAAAAAGAGAAAGGTAAGCTACTGATTGAGACAAGGCAAATCATATATCCTATTAGGGAAACATCCAAAATATTTAAGAACTCATACAATTAAATGACCAAAAGACAAACAATCCAATTTAAAAATGGACAGAGGGACGCCTGGGCATCTCAGTTGGTTAAGTGGCCGGCTCTTGATTTTAGCTCAGGTCACAATCTCAGGGTCCTGGGATCGAGCCCCAAGTTGTGCTCCACACTCAGCAGGAAGTCTGCCTGAGATTCTCTTTCCCTCTCCCTCTGCCTCTCCCCCGAAATAAATAAATAAATCCTTTTTTTAAAAAATGGACAGATATTCTGAATAGACATTTTCCCGAAGATTCTGAATAGGTATTTCCCCCCAAATGGACAGAGATTCTAAATAGACATACAGGTGGCCAATGGGCATAGGAAAGGATGCTCATCTTAACTCATCATCGGGAGAATGCAAATGAAAACCACAGTGAGATATTAACTTACACCTGTCAGAATGGCTAGTATCAAAATAACAAGAAATAAATGCTAGTAAGGATGTGGAGAAAAGAGAACCAACTATCCTACGCCATTGGTGGAAATATAATTTGGCGCAGCCACTATGGAAAACTGCATGGAGGTTCCTCAAAAAATTAATGATAGAGCTATCAGAGGATACAGCAATCCCACTTCTGAGTATCTATGTGAGGAAAACAAAAACACTACTTGAAAAGTACACACACACACACACACACACACACACAGGGCTATAAAAAAAACAGTGAAATCTATCTTGCTATTTGCAACAACATGGATGGACCTTGAGGGTATGATGCTAAATGAAATAAGCCAGACAGTGAAAGACAAATACTGCACGATTTCACTTATATGTAGAATCTAAAAGAACCAAACCAAACAAAACCCAGACTCACAGATACAGAGAACAGATTAGTGGATGCCAGAGCGGAGGGGCTGAGGGAGAGAGCCAAAAGGATGAAGTAGAAAGTTCCAGTTATAAAAATAAGCCAGTCATGGGGGTGTCATGTACAGCATACAGAGTATAGTTGCTAGCACTGTATCAACTTCGTATGGAGACAGACGAGACTGAGACTTACTGTGGTGACCATTTCACAAGGTATACAGTGTCAAATCACTACATTGTACCCCTGAAAAAATCAAACGAAAAAAAGACTTCTCCGGAAGTGTAGACCAAAGAACTAGGTTACATAGGATCACTTGTCAGTTACTTGATCTTCTTAATCATCCTCTTTTCCACTTAAGGAAACCCTGAGTTCAGATTCACTTAGGTTGGCCCGGAAGTGTCTTCCCCTCTCTTTTTCACTGCTCCTCTCATTGCTGGGGGGAAAGAAAGGTGCCAGGTGGGGAAGGGGAGTTGCACAAAGAAGCTGAGGAACTTGTCTGAAGACACACAGACAATCCCTAACAGAGCCAGCAACCAAAATCCTGTTTCCTCCGGTCTAATCCCTAGATCCTTCCAACAGGCATCATAACCTCAGCAACTGGATTTTTCTGGGTGTGCATTCCGAAGGCTAGAAATCAGGCAAACTGTAACGCCACCAGGAAGTGCTACATATGAACGAGGGAGCGCTCAGAGCTGAACCCAAGTCCCCGCTCTAAACACTCGCGAGTCAGTCCATTTTTCACATAGTTTCCTGAGTTCTCTTGGATATTATTATAGCTCTGGAAACAGCGTTGGTTGGAAAACTTGGCATGAACTCTGCAAATAAAATGAAATGAATAAGTTTTTCTTTTTCGAGAGTTTATTTCTTCAAAACATCGGTTCAGAAGCTGTGGAAGCAGCCGTATTTAATTAAACAAATGCTAAGAAACCTCATGTTTTCCGTGGAGCAGACATGGTTTTTGCCATCTGTCTTTTTGCAACTGTGGAGTCTCCACATAGGAGATGTGGTAAAAAGAAATCATGATTGGTTTCTGCCCTAACAAACGTTCTTCACGGAAATTGTCATCATCTGTCAGAATGAACAAAATATGACAAAATAGATATAAGAGAAGTAGAATTTCCAAGTAGGTTTCTGAAAAGGTCCTGATTTCTGTGATATGCTGTCCGTTTCCTTATTCAAAACACATAGACAGTTGTCATCCATTCCAAAATGAACATTAAAAAAAAATGGGGGCTTTTAGACAGACGATATCTTGATTTTGAAGGTATCAAGGTATCTGGAAGTGCCTTGAAACCCTATCGTTAAGAAAAATGAGATGCCACGTGTGCTATAATATAATATAAAACAAGTTGGAAATCAACAAAGAGACAGGATTCGTTTTTCATCTTGGATAAATCACTAAACACGTGCGGGGCTTCTTTCTATATTTGCGGAGCTGGAAGAATAATAATGTTACTCAGATTTGGAGGAACATTTTGTGGTTATGAAAAGCAAACAGTAGTAGGCATTACAACCTTTTTGGATTCTCACTTCAGAAAGTATTTACAGTGTAGAATCCTACAAGTCTCACTTCCAAAATATCTCGAGTCTCCATATTTGTCTTCCTTTACACTGCCACTACCCTTATCTAAAAAAAGACAGGATCTTCTCTGAGGATGGCTTCCAACCTCCCCCAACTCATCCCTCTGCCTCCTTTCTTGCTGAGGGCTGACCCCAAGTCCCGAGAAGACAGTGGTTCCCTCTCCTCTCCTACCTGGATACCTAATTTGACTACAAGCAGGATTTATCTTTTAAAAAAGATTTTAGCATGGGACTCTGGAAAACTGTTTGCTTTTTCTGGTTTTCAAGGCAGGCCTATGACTTGCATTTATATGGGACTATTGTTTGATACAGAAGTGTCTCTGCATTTGGGTATCTGCATCCTGGGCCGTATTAATTAGAATCTAGAACTAAGTTCTGATGAATTAACACCACCACCGACAAAAAAGCCATGAAGACAGTAGTTTCGCATTCATGAATCCTAATCAAAATTTCAAACTCCAGAATCACTCTGCATGGTACAACGGAAATGCTACTTATGTGGCACTTTATATTTTTGTAAAAGAAAATGCTTTTGAGAAGCACACATCTGTTGTTTTTGCCCGCTCAGCATCTACTAACTGTTCTGCTCCGGGAGATCAAGCCTCATCCATCGGTTATGCCTCCGAGAGGACGTAAATCAAGGCCATGAGCCTGTGATCCAGGCTAGGTCCATCTGAGGCTCTCTTGCTGGAATCTGAACCATGAGCAGGTAACCAAGGCAAAAATAAATTCAAGTTATTCACTCTAATGGCAGTAACCTTAAGAACAGCCCACTGATGCTTGCTACATACATCCCTAGACTATTCTTATTCCCATCCTTTGGGGGATGGTAGGTTTTTTTCATTCTGGTAACAATATCCTTCTACTAATTTCCTTTTTTTGTTTTAATTATCCAGAGTTGATTTTCATTTGCTACTTGCAACCAAAGCTCTACGGACATTCACATTTTTACTAGAATTTGAGGGAAATGGAGACAAACTACAGGTCAGCCTTAAATAATAAAGAACATTAAGTGGAATTTTATAAATCTAAAATATTCTTTTTTTTTTAAAGATTTTACTTTATTTATTTGACAGACAGAGACCACAAGTAGGCGGAGAGGCAGGCAGAGAGAAAGAGGGGGAAGCAGGCTCCCCGCTGAGCAGAGAGCCCGATGCGGGGCTCGATCCCAGGACCCTGAGATCACGACCTGATCCGAAGGCAGAGGCTTTAACCCACTGAGCCACTCAGGCGCCCCTATAAATCTAAAATATTCTTACCCATCGCAGACCTAGGGAATTTCTGAATGTAAGTTTGTTCTCCCTGGACTCCACACTCCCGCATATTTTAGAGGATCTTTTTCTCTTGGACACATACACCTTTTTCCAATTTCTTCCTCTTTCAGGCCTATGAGGGCACCTTAGACCCTCTTTCCCAAGTTCCTAGAGGAAACTCAATAATAGTCTTCCCTTAGCCTCCAGTCCGGAACAGGCTCACAAAATATTATTTCATACCAAAACCCAAAGCCACTTATTTACTTCCAAACAACTATGACATGGTGGGGAGGAGAGGGTGCAGAGGTAAAACAGATCAGACCTACGTTGACAATCACTAAAGCCAAGTGATGAATTCATAATACAATCTCTCTACACGTATAGATGTAATAGAATAATAAAAAGCTTGTTTTAAAAAAAATGATCAGATGACATTCATAGACTGAACGTAACTATGAACTCGTTCTTTCTGTAGAGGAGATCTCTCTCCCGTGGAAGACTGTGTCTATGGGGCAAGTCCTACAAAAGGTAAGAAACTGTGGGCAAATAGGTATCATCCAATCCCACTTTTAAAAAAGGGAGGGGAGGGCGCCTGGGTGGCTCAGTGGGTTAAAGCCTCTGCCTTCGGCTCAGGTCACGATCCTGGAGTCCTGGGATCGAGTCCCGCATCGGGCTCTCTGCTCGGCGGGGAGTCTTCTTCCCTCTCTCTCTGCCTGCCTCTCTGCCGACTTGTGATTTGTCTCTCTGTCAAATAAATAAATAAAATCTTTTTAAAAAACATAAACAAAAAAATAAAAAAGCCCTGTTAAGGTAGTTTCCTAAAACACCTAAACTCGTGAACCCAACAGCTCGCTCATTTTCCTCTCTGAAATCTGCAAATCTGCCACATGCTGTTCCCTATACCTGGAATACTTCCCCGCCTGCTAACATGCACTTGCGTTTCAGGTCTCACTGCCTTTGGAAGACAGTTTTCTCTACCCAAGCTTAGGTCCCCCAGTTATTTGCCCCACGGTCCTCTCTACTTCCCTTCTCAACACACATCACACATTCAGTGTGTGTGTTCATGTCAACCCCGCATGCTCCGTGAGGGCATGAAAAACTGTCCTGCCCTCAGCTAGAGCCCGAGTGCTTATCACAGTGCCCAGGGCACGAAAGACATCCAATAAGTATTTGGTGATAAAGATTGCATGAGTAGGGGCACCTGGGTTGCTCAGTGGGTCAAAACCTCTGCCTTCAGCTCAGGTCATGATCCTGGGGTCCTGGGATCGAGCCCCATATCAGGCTCTCTGCTCAGTGGGGAGCCTGCCTCCTCCTCTCTGCCTGTCTCTCCGTCTACTTATGATCTCTGTCTGTCAAATAAATAAATAAAATCATAAAAAAAAAAAGATGGCATGAGTAAGTGAATGAGACTGGGTAAAAGCACTCTAGTTTCTGGCCAAACAGCAGGTAACCATAAATATGTGTCAAGAGAAGGAAGAGATGGAGAAATGGAGGTTTAGACTCAGAAATGTGCAGAAAGGAAATGTACCTACATGCAAAAGGCATAGAATGTATATAAAGCATTCAAGAAGGCTAACCCTGACCTTCTTAGTGAAGTAGGAGGTTAAGAAAACAGTGAGTACATGGCAGGCAATAAAAACAAATCACATACAAATTTTGATCACTTTCAGATATATTGCATTTTCTTCCAATGTGTCAGCATTGCATTCACACTTGACTTAACATACCTAAAGGTCTATTGGTCCTCTCGTCACTTTATGTAATTATTATATTTAACCCATGAACGAAGGACATTGGTGGTATATTACTTTAAGATAAAACCTATTTTGCGTGTTAATGCTGTGAAAGACTGAGCCAAGATGGTATAGAAATGGGTAATTAATTGTCTTTCTTCTTTGTGATTTATGTCTCTGTGCACCTCTGTGTGTCTACGTGTGTTTATCTGACTTTGGGTGAAAATCACTCCTTCATGGGGTGGTGTGGTGGACATTAATGTAAATCTGAAAAGTAACATCAAAATTCCCTCCTTTTTTTTCTCTTAGAATTACTGAGTTGTCAAGGTTTTCTTTGGTAATTTTCTGATATTTCCCTACAGTCACAGCAGGACTGATTTCTTTATCCCTAACTCAGAAAAAGCATTAGGCCCAGCCTTGAAATGAAGGTTTTCATAATATTTAATCTTTTTTCCTTCCTTTGCTGTAGCTTAAGTCCCATTACTCCTGGTCCTGTTCTTGTTGACTAATGAGGATAATTGGTCCCTTTCCTCCTGAAAACATCCTTTTATGTATTTTGGAGAGTTATTATGGCCCTTTTCAGCCCTCTCTTCTCGAGGCAGAACAGACCTGATTCTCTTAACCTTTCCTCACAGGGCTGATTTTCCAAACCTTTGATCATTTTTGTTCTTCCCCTCTGAACTCTCTCCAATTTGTCTGTCTCTTTCAAAACGTGGTACCCAGGAGAGAATTCAATCCTCCAGTTGAATCTTAACCAACATGGTAAGAACCTGGCCAATGCTTAGTCGACGGGTAATAGAATCTTAAATATTATTTATCCAAGTTCGGGTATGGAACTTCCTTTTATTTAAAAAAAATAGCAGAAACTAGGAATCTTCATTTGACACTTAGTGTTCTTTAAATAGTCCACACGATAGTATATCACAGTATTAGAAAAGCAGTGAGATGTCAAACAGTAGTGAAGAGAACGGGAACTGGAGACACAGAATCACATTTTTGGAGCAGATGAGCTTCCTAAATGAAAGCAAGTAGAGCTTTCAAATAGCGAGAAAGATTTCCACAGTATAGTATACGTCTTTTTGTTGGTTGTTTAGGGTCTGATATCTGTGAAAGACTTCGTTTTATGTTTATGTTGCCTGCAAATCTCCCGGGAATAAACTTTCATAACAATTCCAACTGATCTTATTTTATTGATTTGCATCAATAAAGGCTTATTTTATTGATTTGCATCACAGCTTAACATTACACTAGTCGCTGCCAAAAACTCTAGTCCATCAGCTGGTTGGACAGAAGGAAATAGAGTTTTTCCACTGAAACGTGAGAGAAGATTAAGGACTGATTTAGAAGAAGATACGTTTTACATGGTTTACACCCTTAAGAAAACTAACGTTGTACCAAAGTTTCAGCTTAAGTTCTTTCATTTGTACCGTTCCTTCAAATAAACTCATTTGGTACCCTCGCACCCCACCCCACCCCCCCCCAAAAAGTAAGGAAAATATTTTTTAAAAAGACACACAGTGAGTAAGTGGCAAACCACTGCTTTTGCAGGGTTTAAGTTTTAAAAGGTGAGACAAGACAAAGAAGCATGAAATACTCAAAAAGCAGTGTCACGCTTCACAGTGTGGTTCTAAATGTAAATAAGATGGCAATTCGGAGAACAGAGAGATCAGTGTAGACTGATAGAAATCATATGCGATGACTTCAGAGAAGAGAAGGGCTTACCACAAGCGTTGAAAAATAGGCAGCAGAGAAGAAAGGGAGAGAGAAGAGAAGCAAAGGCAGGAAAGGAGAAATTAACATGTTGGGTTCAGAGGACAGAGAGGAAACTGACTTGGCTGGGATGGAGAGATGAGCTGAGGAATGGTGAGAAACGATTAAAGTGGACTATTCTTAGGGGCTGTCTGAAAACCAAGCAGGCACGTATGAATTCAATGTGGTAGGCAACTGGGGGCAACTGAGGGTTGATGAGAGTTACTCTTCGGGAAGATTAGTCTGGTGGCAGCCTTCTGTGTGGATGGGACGAAGTGGGCGGGGCAGCGCTAAAGCAAATGCCACACCTGTGAGCGTTCTCTCCATCACTAAGCGCTCTGGGCTGTCAAACTTGTCCTTTTAAATATTTGAGCCCAATTATTCTCCCTTTGCTGTTCTGCTAGGTGACTTTCATACAAGTCAAAGAAATAGTCAAAGTGAAACATTTCAGTCTTAATCCATCAACACACGTATTTGAAGCACCTTAGAGACCCAGAAAGACCATTTAAATGTGGATATTAATAGAGAAATTCAACTTTAAATGCTGAACTCTGATGACACCCTTTCTTTGGAGAGAGTCAGGGGTGGGGGGCGAGATGGAGATAGAGATAAATAGAGACAGAGAGAAAAAAGAGGAATCGATGTGACCACTAGATGTCACTGTTGCCAGCCTACCTCGAGGTTAGAAGGACAGCATTCAGTGGGCTTACGATCAATTGAGCACTGGGTGCTACTGGCAAACAATGAATCATGGAACACAACATCAAACACTAATGATGTACTGTATGGCGACTAACATAACATAATTTTAAAAAATAAACTAAAAATGAAATTAAATTAAGAAATAAAAAAATAAACTGAGTTTTCAATGCAAGAGAAAAAATCTAACATTTTATTTATATAATATTTGCAGCCAAATTGTCCCCCAACTTAGCTCTCCCTCACATCCAATCTCTTCCCAAGAGGCAAATTCAGGCTACCTGTCTGAGGGCAGATTAGAACTTCTAAAATAAACTGGTTGCAATTCTTGCGTTCTTATTTTTTAAAATAGCTTCCTTCTTTAGCACTGGGCATTCAGCAGTGCTGAACGCAGGACTGGCTGCTTCTTAAGCCGTGTACCCAGCCTTAGTGACCTAGTACATTAGTTATTTTTCGAGTGACTTTTTCCAATTTTATTCACCAAATATCTGACTTGTAGTGTCCAACCTCGTCACATGGATCAGAGGTCGATTGCTACAGCAGAATCCCAGAGTTCCCTGCATCACTATTCCGTGATGGAGTTTTTAATACATTGGGCAATCTGGAAGCTCAAAGCACATTTTCTCATGTGTTTACACAGTCTTCATTACGAAGCCATTAAAGATATTTTGGATATTTTAATTATTCGAGATGTTTATGCTATGGCTTATGTGCTGAACATAGCATCCTATAACAATATCTTTTGTGTACTTAATAAAGACTTTTAAGTAGCACTGTATGTACTTTTTGTAAATAGATACTACATAAAATACCTCATGAAATATTTAATGACCATTCCCTATGGTAACTGAATTGTATTTAACCCAAATTCTTGGGTTTTCTTCCTACTCCCCAAAGACACCATTTAAATCAAGGTGATGGGAAGCCAGACACACACTGAAATGAAAGCCCTGACTTCATAAGCCTGCCACAGGAAGCATCTGGATTTTTTTCCCACCTCATTTTCTTGGGGGTAACAAAAACATGTGATCCCAGCTCCTGTGTCTATCTCCGATAGTTCCTCCATCAAGGGGCTAAAGATGGGGTTTCACAGAATAGCCTTTCATTGAATTAAGGTGATTAAAGACAAGGACGCATGATTGTTCTTCAGATTCATAAGAGGGAGTACAGATTTTTTTTTTTATTGGAAAGTTTTGTGTTTTTTTATATGTTAGATGCTTCCAAACCGCATTCTTTTTCAGGAACTTTGGGAGGCATACGTAGCCAGATCTCTATGCCTTGTAGGAAAAAAATACTTCTTTCCTCCAGGCATCTGCATCTCTGAAGAACTGCTTGGCCACTTCCTCAGCCAGACTCCCAAAAGCACAAAGTCAGAGAGACTCCTCATGACTTGTGTTCTAATTCATCTCGCACAGTGATTTCAGCACACCAGACATTCCAGAGTCAGGGCGATGTAGAGAATTCAGAGCATTCTGACAGCAAAGCTCTTCAAGGTCCTGGACATGGTGTGCTGGTCTGGCAGTGTGCAAGCAGCCCAGTTTCTGAGGGCGCCACGATTTACAAGAGAAAGATGTTCGTCCTCCTCCTCCACCCCCTCCAAAGAAAACTTTCTCCTCTTGCCCCTTAATCTAACTCACTGAAAAGGACAAATTCAAGGTGACAGATTCCTTGAGCATACTCATGCAATGTGGAATTGAAGGACAAAAAAACTTCGCCTCTCTTTATGGACCAAGAAGATGTGGAAAAGTACATCAGTCCCTATGTTAAATGCCCTACGGAAACCAACTTCTTTAAAACACTATAAACAAGGACCGTGACAAGTCTTTGTGGTGCTTGTTATATTCAGATTTTCACATACTGGTTATTTTCGAAGAATGAACACGTATTCTTCTTACAAGTAAAAACTGAGATATATAATGAAAGAAACATTTCAAGTAAAAGGAGACATAGAAACAATATGGACAACTTCCTTTTTTTTTTTTTTTTAAGATTTTACTTACTTATTTGACAGACAGAGATCACAAGTAGGCAGAGAGGCAGGCAGAGAGAGAGAGGGAAGCAGGCTCCCCGCTGAGCAGAGAGCCTGATGCGGGGCTCGATCCTAGGACCCTGAGATCATGACCTGAGCCGAAGGCAGAGGCTTAACCCACTGAGCTACCCAGGTGCTCCTGGATAACTTCCTTTAAAACCATCTTTTGATACTGAAGGAAAAATAGGATTGTTCTGTTTGTCACGAAATATATGTAAGTCAGAGATTTGTAAATCTCAAATTAGGCTCACATTCAGTTACCTTCATCACATCTTCTGTTACAATAATCCAGAAAGCTTAATTAAGCAATCTGAAAAAACTGATATTGTGGAATCTATATTTTTTAAGGTAAAATATTTACCAATAAAAAAAGTTTACATATTTTCCATTAGGAATCATGCTAACAATACTTCGGGGAATTTGTTACTTCATTTGTTTGGCTACTCAAAACAACCAAAAAGGAAATTACTGGTATTCCTCTGTTCCACCAAGAAGCCATGCAAATTTTCCCTCATTTATATGATGCAATAACATTTGTAACATAGTTGGTTATTTCACTTGAGGTCAAATGTGGTAACAATAGAAAATCAGACATTTGGCAGAAATCCTGGCTTCAGCTTAAAGAAACAGAAAAACTTTTTCATCACTGGTAATTTGAAAAAAATAAGTTTGGTGATGTTAAAATGTCTTTGCAAATTAACAATTTGTTATCAGTCATGAAATTAACAGAATATTTTCATCTGAACTAAAATTTAATAGTTTGGATGGAGGGCCCAGAACAGAGGGGGAAAATGTAATTAAACTCTGGGCACAGCGTCCCAGGAGATATGTGTTCTACATGATGACTTGTCTGGAGTTCTCTCTGGAAATGCTTCCACTCCGGATGCTCCCACACTCCAGTGTGGGACCCGTGCCAGCTGCACACCACATCCAAGCAAAGGGAAGGGATGTGAACTCAAGGGCTTGGTTTGGCTTTCCCAATTCCAAGCCCCGCACAGTCTGTAAGAGGGGAGGAGGAGCGTGTGGCTACACAAGGCATGTTTCATAGCATTTAAAATATATTTTAAATAGATTAATTTCTATACTCACATCTGTTTTATCCTTTCAGGTGTTACTGCTTGAGGCCGTGCAGTTAGCACTCTCCATAAAGACACCCAGACCAGGGAGCCCAGGGGAGAGACAGCTGCGCGCTGGCCAGAGCTGCGGGACCGAAGGAAGGGCTCCTTGCTCTCATTCACACAAAGGCGCAACAGAGGTCTAAGCTTTGTAATTGGTCTCACTCACTTTAAGAGAAGAGGGAACCTTGTATGTTTCCCTCTGTCAATAGCTCATTTCCCTTGAAAGTAAGTGAATTAGTTAATAACTGAACAATAGTGAGATTTAGAGAAATCGGTTCATTCCACAGAGAGATATTCAGGCTCTGTCCTCACCTGGGAATGCAAGAGACTAGCACCAAGGTACTCACAGAGGTGGGGATGGGGGAGAAGCACTGAGCTTTTTAGGAACTCCGGGGCTGGAGTAGAAGAACTTCTCCATGATGCTGTGCTTAGACTAATCTGAAATACCTGATCAGCCATCCAAACCACCTGGCTGCAGACCATTGAGAGATCACGCCCTCTTTGGGCTAAGGCATACATTCTCCATGGCAGGATCACCCCCAAGCAGGAGAAGAAAGTCTTACTCTTTATGCATGGATACACAGATGTTGCAGAAAGGGATATACTGTTTACCTGTGGTGTTAAAATTTCAGGGGGCAAGGAGATTAGGAAAATATGTCTGTAACGGCTCCTAGAGGGAAGAGGGTGTCATGGTGAGAAACAAGTTGAGAAACACTGGATTCGGGTATTTTCCTCAAAAAAGCTCTGTCATGATTGTGTTAGCAGGAACAACACCAAATCAATGACTGACCTACAATTATTGAGCAAGAATATACACAGCGTTCTATGTTAACTATTATAAGAGAACCAAAGAGATACAAAATTTGATTCTTTTTTTTTTTTTTAAGTGTGTACAGATTAGTTGAATGAGACTCTAGCACAGGGTAAACAGATGGTGATGTGGACATAGTTGAACATGGCAAGAACTAGTTAGAACGCTTTTCATAATGGGAAACAGTTTATGTAAAGGGCTAAGTAACTACAAACAATAAGGTCAAGAAGAGCTCAAAGGAAGATCAGGGAGGATTTCATACAGCAAATGGGATTTGAACTAGACCCCAGGGTGGGAGGGGTTTGACTCAACAGAGTAGAGATGGGAAAGGGCCCAAACAAGAAAAGTGGCTTTGGGGCCGAGGACTTGCCTCTGAGCACAATAAGACTTTCAAACCCAGAAGGAAAATGAAGTCTCAAGGGATCTAGAAAGAGTTTAGAGACTATGCCAAGTTTAGGCCAGTTTGAAAGCTGCACTGGGACCTTTTTTTTTTTTTTTTTAATTTATGCTAGCCGCCTTAGTGCATGTGAAGTGGTATCTCGTGTGTTTTTTTATTTGGTAAAATATACAAATAAAAAATTTGCCATTTTAACCATTTTCAAGTGGACAGTTAAGGGGCATCACGTGCATCCACATGGTCATGCAACCATCACGCCTCTCCACCTCCAGGACTTTTCCCCCTGCCATGCTGGACCTCTGTACCCATTAGAGAATCACCGGCCACACTCCTCTTCTCCTGACCCTTGAGAACCACTGTTCCACGTTCCGTCCTTATGTATTTGATTGTTTTGGGCACCTCCTCTAAGTGGAACCGTACCATTTTTGTTCTTCTGTGTCTGGCTTATTTCATTCAGTATAATATCTTCAAGGTTCATCCATGTTGTAGCCAGTATCAGAATTTCATTCTTTTTTAAAGCTGAATAATGGTCCATTGTATCCAGCGGTTCCTTCTTGTTCCACCTTTTTTAACAACTGAAGTTGAAAAATGAAAAGTGTCAGCATCCTTTTGAAGGCCTTCGAGGAGGTCAGATTATTCCAGGTTAAGCTGTCTTCACTGAAATACTCTCCAACTGAAGGCGGATAGACACACTGTCAGGACAACTCTCCTCCGCAGTCAGGACTGGGGGTAGTGATGCAGAGCAGAGCACACAGAGGGTGCCGCCCCAGTGACCTGCATCCCTGGCCTCAGTTGGGGCAGCTACACCTGGAAGAGCTGCGGGGTGGCAACGACCACAGTGACCCAGGAAGGCTAAGAAGTACTGAGGGCTGTGGTAAGGGGAAGGAATTTTACCCCGAAAATAAAATCAGGGAGGGATTTGGTGTCACATACTATTGTGATTTTGATCCTCAGGACTTCAGGGTAAAGAAAGAGGCATGCAGAGGCTTGATCCGGTTTAGAGTTACAAGATGGTTAGAGAAGGAAAGAGTTGAACAGTAAGGCAATCAGGTTGTTGGGATACAGTGCCAGAAAGAAAAGAGGCAAGAAAGCATCTTATTTTTTCTCTAGTGTATCAGTTAGCTACTGCTGCATAACAAATCACCCCCAAATTTAGTTGTTTAAAATAACTGTATTATTTCTTGCGAAACTTTTAGTTGGCTGGAGGATTCTTCTCAGCTGGGACAGGCATGAGTTATTTGTTCTGTCGACTGGGACTGGCTGATCTAGGTTGACATCTGAGATGACCTGAGTCTTCCCGTGGTTTTCTTCTCCAACAAGTTAGCCAGGGTTTGTTCTCATGGTGAAAGCCGAGGTCCAGGAGAGTGAGCAGAAGCTTGAGGCCTAGACCTGAAACCGGCATGTCATGATTTCTACCATGTTCTTTTGGACACAGAAAGTTTTAAGTCCAGCCCAGAATCAAAAAGTATACTCTACTTCTTGATGGGAGCAGCTCCAGGTTCATGTTGCAAAGGGGGCAGATACAGAGAGGGATAGAGAATTTGAGTGATTTTTGGAAGGTGTCTTTTCACAAGACATATGTAGCAGGGCTTCATAGTTACAAATCATGAGAAAAAAGCAAGAAAAAAATCGTGGTTCTTTATTCTCTATAACCAATCTTATTTTTCTCATGAGACCTCATTGCCATAAGTATGAATCTAGGATCAAGAAAATTTACACTTCAAGTGTCTTGGTCTCCCTGCTTTAAAGTCACTTTGCAGAAACTCAGTCTTTTTTTTTTTTTTAAGTTATTTATATATTCATTAGGTAATCTCTACCCCCAGTGTGGAGCTCAAACTCACAACTCCAAGATTGAGAGTCACATGTTCTTCAAACTGAAGCAGCCAGGTGCCCCTGTTTTTGAAAGCTGCTTAATCTTTCAGATTTTTTTCTCCCCGTTCCTCCCAAGATGCATCTCAGTGTTAGGAAGATTCATGTACCATCATGGCAATGAGGGAGAAAAGACTTGGGAGTCAAGATGCGAAAACAACCTAAATGTCCATTGACAGATGAATGGATAAAGACAATATAGTATATATACAATGGAAACTTATTTGGCCTTAAAGAAGCATTTTCCTCTTTTTCTCAGTTCAAACTCTTCTATGTCACATCTCTCTTCTACCATGGGGGCAGAATTTCACAGCCTACCCAGCCCAGGAGAAAGGTAAATCTTCCTTATACTATGACAAAACCTCTAGGGGTATAAGTTGGCTAAAGCTGGATGTGAAAACTGGGGGATAATAGCAATTGGGGTTTGCCAAGAATGAAATTCACCAACTTGATATCCTGCCCCCAGAAATATCATCTCTGTTAAAGATATAAGAGAGAAAGAGTAATCAAGGTTGTTACAAAGTTTTCTACCCTTGGTGACTGGGAGAATTTTGGACTCACTGAAGAAAGAGGAAAATCAGAAGCACGATGATTAAGTCCATCCTGCCTGAGTTGCAGGTAATTATGGAATCAGTTGAAGTGTCGACTTGCAGATGTATCACTGGAATTCAGAAGAGAGATTTGAAAAAGGGGAAGTAGAATCAAGGCTCATGTGCTGAAAATCTCAGCACCAAATGAGCTATCCCAGGACACTGACAGGCTCCATGTGTGGACAGAAAGATGGATGATTAAAAAAAGAAAAAAAAGGCAGCGATCAGAAGAGTAAAAGAAGAGGCGCCTGGGTGACTCAAGTCAGTTAAGTGTCTGACTCTTGATTTTGGCTCAGGTCTTGATCTCAGGGTCATGAGTTCAAGCCCTTCACTCTGGGCTTCACGCTGGGCATGGGGGTGGGGGGAGGGGAAGAAGGAGGCGGAAGAGGAGGAGGAGGAGAAGGAGAAGATTAAGGAAGAAGAGGGGGAAGAGAAAGAAGAAGAACAACAACAACAACATCAAGAACCACCACTAGATACTTGAGGGCAGGGGCCATGCCTTTGTCATCTCTATATCACTAATACGTATAAGTACCTACCATTGAAGGAGATGCTAGGTAGTGTATTAAGAGGAAAGACTAGGGGTGCCTGGGTGGCTCAGTGGGTTAAAGCCTCTGCCTCTAGCTCAGGTCATGATCTCAGGGTCCTGGGATCGAGTCCCGCATCGGGCTCTCTGCTCATCAGGGAGCCTGTTTCCCTTCCTCTCTCTCTGCCTGCCTCTCTGCCTACTTGTGATCTCTGTCTGTCAAATAAATAAATTAAAAAAAAAAAAAGAAGAAGAAGAAGAAGAAGAAAGACTAAAAGAAAAGAAAGAGGGCAGGCAAGAAACAGAGGGAAGAGTGGATTAGAATGAGGTAACACCATCGAAGCCAGGTGTGACAGACAGAATAACGGCCACCCAAAGGTGACCTTGTCTGACTTAGTCCCTGAAACCTGTAACTATGTTACCTTACATGGCAAAAGGGACTTTGCGGATGTAATTACGTTTCCAACCCAGAAATGGGAAGATTATCCTGGATCATCTGAGTATGACCAATCCAATCACATGAGCCTTTTAAAGCAAAAGAGTGGGTCAGAGAGAAGTGGCATGAGAAGGACTCCATTCACTGTTGCTGGCTTTGCAGACAGAGCTGAGGAGTGAGCCAAAGAGCCCAGCAACCTCTAGAAAATGGAACAGCTTTCCACTGATGGCCAGCAAGAAAACTGGGACCTCAGCCCTGCCACTACAAGGAACTGAGACTGACCAACATCCCCAGAAGCAGGACATGGATTCTCCCCCAGAGCCTCCAGAAAGGAGCACAGTCTGCATGTACCTTAATTATAGTCTGGCGAAACGTGTGCCAGACTTCTAACCTACAGAATGGTAAGATAATACATTGTGCTACTTCATGCCACTAGGTTTGTGCTAGTTTGTTACGGCAGCAATAGAAAATGAATATAGCAGGCAAAGGCAAGCAAGGAGAAGTCAATAAGATACAGATTGTGGGAAGGCAGGGGCACACAAAGCTCTCAGTTTTAGGTTAATAGCACTATAGAGGTAATGAGTGTGCTGATTAATGAAAAAGCTCTTGAGTACAGGGCAATTCACCGGGGAGGAAACCTTAAGTATCCATAAGACAGTCCTGGGAAGCCAAGGTAAAGAAAAAAACGAGCACTTCAAAACAGGTGTTAAGTTAGATAAATTTCACCTATTTTGCAAATTTTTTTTTCCTCAAGGATAAACATTGCAAAACAGATCAGTAGCCTCCAATCTTATCCTGGGTACTATTTCTGCTATTTGTGATTACTTCCCCGTAGACAAAACGTAGCAAAAAGGGGAAAGACCCAGTAACTAAGGTTATACTTTATATATGGTAATTATAAAAAATTTTAAAAGTATAGGGGCGCCTGGGTGGCTCAGTGGGTTAAAGCCTCTGCCTCTAGCTCAGGTCATGATCTCAGGGTCCTGGGATCGAGCCCCACATCGGGCTCTCTGCTCAGCGGGATGCCTGCTTCCCCCTCTCTCTCTCTGCCTGCCTCTCTGCCTACTTGTGATCTCTGTCTGTCAAATAAATAAATAAAATCTTTTAAAAAATTTTTAAAGTATAAAAATTGGGAGATGTGATTCATTTATAATTCCACCTTGAAGCGCAATATTTAATGATCAGATAAAATTCTGTAATTTACCTGTATACTCTTAGAAACTTACTGAATTTCTCTGGGCCTTAGTTCAGTCATTTTTAAACCCAGATGAAATACTTTTCCTACTTACAGACAAAGAGCTATCCCAGGTTATTTTTTCGAAGCCCTTTCCAGATCAAAAAATCTATGATTCAGGGACTACTTACTTCTCCCAACATATCTGCAGTTACCTTCCTACAGGCCACTGTACTGTGAGATTAGGGAACAATCAAGTCAGAATTACAATCCCATAAAATCAAAAGCTGTCCAGATGCCTGCGCAGAGACACCAAGGATAGCAAACAAGGTTCATCTGAAGCATCATGGTCTATCAGTTGATTGAAGCTGACTTGAGTACTTGGATGAGAAGGATTCCGAGGCCAATGCCAGGCTGAGTAAATCTTGTGCTTTAATCTCACTGTTTAAGTGGGATAACCATCATAGGTGTAAGCAGGCAGGATGTGGCTGTGTGAACCACATATTTACCATTTCTGCAGAGTGCATGAAAGATAATTAGGAAGTGTAAAGGTCTACCAGTGACACTGTTTGCTTTTTCCAAGAGAAGGAGACCTTTGAGCTAAGCCATGAAATGGGTCAATTTTGGTAGACAAGGAAGAAGGCAGACCCTGGTGGTAGGCCACGTACATACATGTACATCATCGCCCTAGATGCAGGGGAGGGGAGCAAGCACAGGTGCTAAAACCATGGCCTGGCTCTCTCAACCTCCATTCACCTCCTTTCTAGTTGCTGTCATGCACACCAGGATTTCTTGCAACTAGGATTCTGGCTGCAGTGATAGGCCCTGTGTTAACATGTAGAAACCAGCAGTGAAGGACAGGCCATTTTCATACCACTTTGAGCTCTCTACTGCTAGCCACAGGATGTGAAATGGAGTTTGAGATTTTCTCCCCCCTCTTCCATATGTGAGTGTTTTGTTTTGTTTTTCCTTCAGCTTCTTTGGTTGAGAGGTAATTACAGTGATGGCTGCAGCTTCTGATCCCAGCCTCACTGCGACGTGTTGGCAAATGAACTCTATCTGGTGGCCGCCTCTGTGGTGCTCCAGGGGTCATCCCTGGACGACCCGCCAAGACGCTCCCTCCAGCCCTTTGACACTTTTGCAAGCACCCAGCTGCCTCTCTGCGGCCCCGTGCTGCCTGAAACACCGAAAATGACTTCTGCTTTCCACCCTGAGCCTCAACATAGGGTAGAACGGTCAAAGATGTAGAGGTGAAAAGGTCTATGGTATAACAGGGCGCAAGGAGGAAATCAGCTGGACTGAAGAAACGGGATTGTGTCGGGAGCTCGAGGAGATGGAGGTACATGGGAACAATGGGGTGTGAGCTAGACTTGAGCATTTCATGCCACAATGTGGGGTTCGGACTAGACCTCATAGGAAATGGCTATTATTGGGGAAGCAAAATGGGGTTGGGCTTGATGGAATAGAACACAGAGAGTGTGTAAGTAGGAAAACCAACCGGAGGCTATTGCCGTAGGAGGGTCTGAGATGAGGAGGGCCCAGAATAAAATTAGAGAGCCTGGAGTGAAGAGGGAAAAGGAAACTCAAAGGTACAAGGAAAGACTGAGGTTGTGGATAAGACATAAAAGAAGCAAAATTCCTGACCTCAGAAGTACATTTGATTAAAAATACGAATTTGCCACAAAATAGATATAACTGTAAATAGATCGGTATACATGGACATAAATGTATAATCCCAGGAGTTAGGACTTTATTCGATTAAGGTGAAAATATATGTTCTTCTCCTTTGGTTTCTTCCTTTTATAGGCGGGTAGAGACAGATTTGGTAAAACAATATTAGCCAGAGTCAGACAAGCTGGTTCTGATCCATCTCCAGGCCCCATCTGCGGACACGGCTCCCTTTCACTGCTGAATCACTGCAGAGAGTGTCCAAGGAAAATAATAATCCCTGAGATTCTGGAATGGTGCCCTATCCTGGCAGCGCAGACCTAGCAAGAGAAAGGCCAAGAGTGAAGAAATGTCCCCTGAGAAGTCCTGCTCCCAAGTCGCTGAAGTTTCTGCCCTAGTTCCCAGGCTAGTCAAGGCCTCTCAAGTTAGAGCGATTGTTCTTCTTTACTGAGGGCCTACTATGCCCAAGCACTGAGCCAGGAGATTTATATCTGGCATCTCATTTCTTTTTAAGATTTTATTGATTCGTTTGAGACAGAGAGTACGCGAACAGGGGGAGAGACAGAGGGAGAGGGAGAAGCAGGCTCCCTGCTGAGCAGGGGGCATGACGTGGGGCTTGATCCCAGGACCCCAGGATCATGACCTGAGCTGAAGGCAGAGGCTTAACCATCTGAGTGATCCAGACGCCCCTGACATCTCATTATATCATCATGACAGTCTTTTTACATTAATCACTTTCTTCATAACTACACAAATGAGAAAATGAGGCTCAGAAAGTGTATAAAATTTTTGACTAATTCATATAACCAATGTATACCACCACCTTAAAACTGCAAATGAGGGTGAATTATGGGACTTGGGAAAAGATAATTGGCCCAACGTCTCCTACCCAGATAACATATAAACTCTGCTATCTGGGATGTCACTGGTAAGGCATTATCATTATTAGATATTTTATAAAAAAAAATATAGAGGAACTATTGATAATTTTCCATTATTAAGATTTCTATGGCCCTAAAGTTGCTTCTATCACATATCACTTAATTTTTAATCACATGATATCCTGATTAGTGATGAAAACCTAAGTGATTTTTCTCTGACCAAATCAATGTCATCTTGTTAAATGAAACTTTTAAATAAGCCCAGATTATGTATTGACCAATATTCACCAAAACCTAGAAGAGCTAATGCTCATTAATTGCCATGATAATCATGTAAATGAAAGAGGAAAAGTATAATTCCTAAATGAAATGAAATTTTCTTACGTGCCTAGCCTTTCAGACAGTGACTAGTTACCATACATCTTTATGTCCCACTTTTTTGCACTTAAAAAAGCCAAAGAAGTTGAGGAAAGTTCAGCCACTGCCTGGTCCTGTATAAACTGACGAATGAAAGTCAGTTTTTTTCATTATCCTACTTGGTAAAAAAAAAAAAAAAAATAGTAAGTTTCACTGGATCCCAGGAGCGTTGGGCAGACTAATTAATAGCTATAAAATGCTTTCAAATGCAGAATACTATATCTGTATTGCTAACTTTTTTTTCAGCCATCATGTTAATACCCTATTCATTTCACTGGTAATTGTATAGTGCCCTCACCATAATGCAATGATGTGCGCCAGGCAAAAGTCAGGTGAGATGATATAATGATGTCAAGATGAAATGCTGTCAGTGTAAGTCTATAAAGATAGTGTAACACTGTCAAAAATGAAAGGAAATCATGGCATTGTAAGTTCTACTACCATTAAAAGATGTTAGAAGGAAAGGGTTCCACAATCTGGGGCAATGTCTGTTATGACAGAGGTGCTCAAGCAACTTAAAAGACAAACTGGCATTCCTCATCTAATTTTCTTTATCCAAAGAGTTTTTATTAAAATTCTCTGTTAATTTCCTACATGAATATCTTCAAGCCCAAAATAGGACTCTGATTCTCAAAAGCAATTTGTGTCTGAAACATCCATTGTTCTTTGGGGCTATGGTCCAACATTAATTGCACCAGATCATCCTATCTTTTGCAAGGGCAGGGAGTGCATTTTAAAAGTTTTGTGGAAGGTAACAGTTCTCCAAGTTTCACTTTTTGAAGAGACCTTGGCAGTGAGAGAAATGTCTTTGTTATACATGGCACAACTCACAGAAGAAAAGGAGTACGGCCCCTGGATGAACGGTCAGTTTAGGTACGGCATTTATCCTCTCTATAGACCAGATTTTGAAAAGCCTGAGGAAGGTCCAAGCTGAAAAGAAAACAAAACCTTTCAGTATACTTTTGTGCATTGGGGAGCCTTGGGTTTCAGTTCTCTGAAGTTTTCTATTATGTGAGGGATTCAGATTAAGTGAATTTAAAAATATAGAGGCGTGATTTCTGCCAAGGCTATTAAACAGATAGTAATCAAAATGAAATAAGGGATTTAGAGTCAACACGTAGGAAAAGTTAGACAAAGGACTGAACTCTGTTGTACTCAGGGATTCCACCAGTCTATGGAGTGAGTTAGAGTCTAGTGAGTTTGTGTGAATTAGAAACAGATGCACTGGGCCCCTGGGTAGCTCAGTGGGTTAAGCCTCTGCTTTCAGCTCAGGTCATGATCTCAGGGTCCTGGGATCGAGCCCTGCACTGGGCTCTCTGCTCAGCAGGGAGCCTGCTTCCCTCTCTCTCTGTCTGCCTGCCTCTCTGCCTCCTTGTGATCTCTGTCTGTCAAATAAATAAATAAAATCCTTTTAAAAAATACATAAATAAGAAACTGAAAATTTTGCCAGAATTATCTACAGATGGATATGTGAGATATCTATGTGAACGTGGGGTGGGAGAAAGGAATGAACAGAGACAAATGGTGGAATTGGATCTCTGGCTCAGTTTTATGTGGGTTTGTCATTAGTTAGCTCCAGTCACCAATTGCTCACTGACATTTAACATCAATTTTGGAATTAAGCTTTCTACTAGAGCAACTTAACCTGAATTTTCTGGTTCCAGTGCTAAAAATTCCCCCCCAGTCCCAGATATACCTCATATCTCAATTCGATTTCCTAAGTTACAGATGCTAATATTCAGCAACTGGATCCTAAAGAAAAGTCTGATCCATTAAAGGAAAGGAAAGGAAATTGTTGACATAAACAAACCATTACAACTAAAAGACTTATTGCCTGTGTCTTTAGAGAAAGAATACAAAGGAAAGTAGAACAGCAACAGAAACGGTATTCCACTAGCTAAAGCCATGATTGCTTGTTTTTATTTTCCATAGAATGAAGGATTTCTGGTTTTGGAGATTTCCCCATGCAATAAATTTATTAACCACAGGAGCATAAATAAAGGGAGGATAAATTTCTTATCCTCTCTGTCTTACATTCTTCAATACAAATGGGTTAACGATGGTTGTTGTAGAGATGAAATAAAATAATACACACAGTGTATTAATACACACAGTGTATTAATTAATACACACAGTGTATTAATACACACAGTGTATTAAATAGTAACACAGCAGTTACTACAGAGGTAATGTCTCATGGATGTTACTTTTTATATTAAACTAGTAGAAAATTTGCTTCAGACTACGACCACCTATGTGTGTAAGTGTGTGTGTGTGTGTGTGTGTGTGCATGTGTGTATACAGATAGCATTTTAAGCATGGGAAATTTTGGCTAGCCTTAGGTAACAGGGCAGTCTTATGTGGTGTATGCCAAACACGAAATTAGGAAGTCAGATTCCTCCTGGCCTTACTTTCCTCTCAAGCCTACTATGCAGGTAAATATTAAATTATATGAGAACCCTCTGGTTGTTGTTGTTGTTGTTGTTTTTAAGTTTAAAACTCAGAGCAAATTCAAGTATTACTATTATTATTATAGTGGACTCTCTGGGCTTCAGTTTGTTAATTTGTCAAATAGATAGTCAAGGAGTACCTTTCATTCAAACTCCATGGATTAATGCAGTGCCTGGGTGGCTCACTGGGTTAAAGCCTCTGCCTTCGGCTCAGGTCACAATCCCAGGGTCCTGGGATCGAGCCCCGCGTCAGGCTCTCTGCTTGGTGGGGAGCCTGTTCCCCCCACCCCACCCCGCGCCTACTTGTGATCCCTCTCTGTCAAACAGATAAATAAAATCTTAAAACAAAAAACAAAATCCATGGATTCAATAGTGGTTATTTATTCCTAAAGAGAAAAACAAATATAAGGTCTCTAACCATCGTTCCTGCTGGTGCTCTCTCCCTTTGGCCCAACCGCCTGGAGCACAGACAGATGACAGCTTGTCTTCCACAGGCATGGGAGGTGCCCACCAACCTACAGGGACCTACAGAAACTTAGGCAAACTCAATGCCCACAGAAAAGAGTAAGGTTTACAAGGACGGTGGTAAGAGGAAACAGGCCAGGCAGGGAGGGATGGTAGTCCCTCCGGTGCTAGTAATTCGATGCCTGGGTATTCCTAGGCATGGTATGGCATGAAGGGGACACTTGCTTGGCATCGTTCACACCAGCCCTCAAAGGCTAGGTCCTTAACTCCCAACAGTAGTGGCTGGCAGGCAGTGCTACCACCTCATGGCTCACAACCGCCAATAAAGGGTGGGGTAGGAATGCCAACATGGAATGTGAGCATGCTCAAGTTAAATGAAAGGCAAATATATAAAAGTTGAAGACCGCCCATAAGAACCTGACAGAGCCACTTCTTTAGGCTACTGTGAAATTTAAGTGAATTACATACGACATCCCTTCGGAAAAAAACCATTTAAAGGTCCATCAAATTCACAAGACAAGCCAAATGTTCACCGCCATTAACACTATGAAGAATGGAGCCCAGCAATATATTGGAAAAACTTAGAGAACTTTTTTTTCCTGAAGTGTGATATTTAGGGCCACAGAGGATTTTAATGATCTTACTAAAAGAAAGTCAAAAGAAAAGAATAGTCCTTAGCACCTTCTATCTCATATATTCCAATTTCTCTGGGAAGTATTTCCCAAAAGACGAACCCTGGGTGGACAAGGGCTTTTTCCTAAATGCCACCCCAGCAATGATTCTATTTCAGAGAGAACAAGGCGGTTCTTAACGCCCAGCTGTTTTGATCTTTTTGCTTTCCATTCTTCCACCTATTTCTCTGCTCATCTTTTACTTTGCTCTTATAAGTTAGAGAAATTTTACCACCTGATTTTAATTACTGAATGCTTTTTTTCCTCCAGTTTCACGCCTAATTCATGGGCTTCTGATTAAGATACTCTCACTGAGGGCACCTGGGTGGCTCAGTCAGTTAGGCATCTGACTGCTGATTTCGGGTCCTGAGATGGATGCTTCTCTCCCTCTCTCTCTCTCTCTCCCTCCCTCTGCCCCTCCTCCTATACACACACTCTCTCTCTCAAACAAATAAATAAATAAAATCTCTAAAAAAAATACTATCACTGTACAAGGATGATTGGTTCACTTCTTTTTCTCAATGCTAAAAATTTCTCCCTATCCTCTCCAAGTTTACTATGTAGGTTACATACCAGAGACCTAGCACAGTGATTCAATGACACAACCCTGAAAGTGTCTGCAACTCTTAAAAGGCAAGTGTGAAAAAGCTGTAAATCAGGACACCCCTGAAGCCATGAGAGACTCAAATAACAAAGTGTAGAGAAAGAATCGTATATCTATAGGATATCCTCATTTTTCCTACATATGAATGCAGCTACATTTACCTGTATCTGTCCTTTGTTTATTTAATTTGTTGATTTCCATCTTCACTTGGTTTTCCTAGCAGAGGATTTAATGTCATGTCTGAACATATTCTGTGCATGGCTAGCTGGAGTCCAGAGTTTCATAAACAGAATGATCTTTGCCCTCTACACTTCAGGGATTCCTGGAACTTATGAGAAAAAAAATCCAGCTATCTCTAAATCCCATTTATTTTATTTTTCCTGTTGAGGTATAATTGCCATATAACACTACATTAGTTTCAAGTGTACAACATAATGAACGGATATTTATATATATTATGAAATGATCGCAGTAAGTCTAGTTGACATCTGTCCTCATCTACAGTTATAAAGGTTTCCTTCTTTTCATGAGAAGGTAGATCTTAAACCTTCTCATGAGATGACATGACATGACATTAAGGTAGCTAAGACCTTCTTAGCGACCTTCAGATATGCAATACTAACATGATTAACCACAGTCACCCTGCTAAATATCACATCCCCATGACTTACATATTTTATAACTGTAAGCTTGTACCTTTTGATCCCCTTCACCCGTTTGGGCTGCCCCCATCCCATTTTAGACTCAACATAGTGTGTGCAGACACATAGTATGTTGCCCGTAAAAAGTTACCACAGCAACAAGAGTGTTTCCTGACTTCCTAAGGAACCAACTGAAATGCACACATCCATCGGGGTTAAAACTGAGCATGCACTCAAACCATGAGTGCACACAGTCACATACCCAAAACTAAGCCAGAACAGAGCAATAAATTATCTGATTGTACATGATCATATAATACTTGGCTAAATGCACCATTGGAGAGCCTGTTGAGACCGTGTTGAAACAGTGAAATAAAACTGAAGACTTAGGGTTGTGAAAGCAAAATTTGACTTCAATGCCCATGGGCTAAATAGGTTGACCATAACTGAGGTTCCGGATGGCAGAGTAATGTCTCTTTCCTGCCCACAGTTTTAAAAGTGACTCCATAGCTGTGTCAGCTACACTTCGCTTGGAAAGCTATTGACTTTTCCTTTCTGTTGCCTCAATTTTCTTCTGCAGGAGCACAGAGGGATGCAAGTCCAGGTGGGCACCATGCTTTCGACTGATTACGCCGTGAAACACAGCAGGAAAACCTCTTATCTCAGGTTGGAGCTGCCTGTTTAAGAATCTTTTTCTTTATAAAAGGTATAAGGTAGTAAACACAGCTGTAGATAAAGATTTTTGCATTTTCTTGCTGTTTGTTTTAATCTATTAAAATAATATAATTAAGAGAGCACAAAAACGTCTGTAAAATTATACTATCTGCCCATGTGTGTGTATGTTATGCGCCAAGTTTTACCCAACTCCTGGTGTTTGAATAATCTGAATGGATTTGACTTTAGAAGTGGTTTTTTACATCTTTGCCTACGGTGTTGTCAGATCATAAAAATACAGTGGCTTAGGATCAATGAACTTTAAAATTCTAAATTAATCTTGGAATTAGGATGTTATTAAAGATGACTTAATCTTCACTCTGGCTATTTCCTTGCCAGCGTTGGATCATTGCTCTGAATTCCTGTCTGCCGATTGCTTTTCTTTTAACTCCACGAGGGGTATTTTTTTTAATTGGAATATTTATATATCTTTAAGAAGAATCAAGGTTTTGTAAATAGTATCACAGCCAAACCTTCCTTTCAAGAAGATGAAGTCTGAGTTTAGGATGAAGAATATGACTCAATTCAGTTTGCGAAGACATATAATAATATAATCCCATTTACTTCCTACTTAGATGAATTTGAAGTGTTTTCAGCTGTGGTATATTAAATTCGTCTCATAGAGAATAGATCTGAGTGGATACTTAAGGCCTTTTCCGAGCCAGTTATGTTTAAGTTAAATGAATAAACATATTTTAATGTCTTAATTATAAAAATAAAATGTGCAGAAGTCTATGATCTGCACTATCATTTGGAAATAAACTGGAGAAATCCTATTAGGATGGAATTAAGTGGAGAATAGTTTCCCCCTGTGGGGACTTTTAATTTATTCAGAATATTTCTATAAGTGTTTGCTAGTGAATCCTTGGAGATTAGTTTGGAAGAGACACTCTTGAACTCCAAACACATTTTTCTTGAGGACAAAGGAGTGCTGTAATTAATTTCAGCACGGGGGGAATCTGGCTTTCTATTTATCCTTTCCATCACCTCCCTTCCTGGGTGAGCTCACTGTCAATTTATAAGGGCTTCAGGGGCGCCTGGGTGGCTCAGTGGGTTAAAGCCTCTGCTTTCCGCTCAGGTCATGATCTCAGGGTCCTGGGATCGAGCCCCACATCGGGCTCTCTGCTCAGCAGGGAGCCTGCTTCCTCCTCTATCTCTGCCTGCCTCTCTGCCTACTTGGGATCTCTCTCTGTGTCAAATAAATAAATAAAAATATTTTATAAGGGCTTCAGAGCGTTTTAGCTTGGGCCTGGTTAGTCAGCCTCATGAATACATGGGAAGAACTTTAAACTTAAACTTTAAACTTGAAGTTTAAACCGAAGTTCTTTATTTAAAGTTCTTTAATTCCCAGGTGAGGAATTAAACAGTTTTGCTAACTCAGACGATGAACCGCTTATGAATGTCTGTCCCAAGCCAGTGTGCCCAGCTCTCTGTTGGGAGACACAAAGGCCATTCAGCTGAGTTGCCAAAACCAATGACCAACAACTTGTGATATTTTTGAAAGCCTTCGCCACTTTTGAAACAATCGTTCCTGTCTTTTCACCTCATCCCAGTTCATAGAAATGTATCTCTTCTAAACAAACATCAAACTGAGTATTTCAGGGCTGTTACCTTAAGTTGTGATCTGGACTTGGAGCCCTAACTCAGAGAAAGCTCTGAAGCTCCATTGTAAATAAAATTAGTCAGATCCATCTCCATGAAATGTATTACATAACTAGCTTTGTTTGTGGTTGAGGTTCCTAGGGATTGGAAAGTACTCTAGATGGATCATGATCAATAAAGACGTAATAACAGTGAACTGCTCTGGGAGCATTTTTCACTGGACAGATAAAGAAAAGTAATGAATAAAGCATTGCAAATACAAAATAAAATAAACCTCAGCCTAATGGGACTTTTAAAAGACAGGTAGTCTGATAAAAATTCTAAAGTCAAAAGGCACTATCTGATTCAAGTTTGCATGTATCGTGCTAGTATCATATTATGGGGTCCTTTATCTACCTGAATTATGTGCATCTGATTGGTGTGCACAACATTTTAAATAAATGAAAAGATAGTTGCCATGTTAAAAAGACCTAAGTACACAAATTAAATATTTTTGGATGCAATGATTTGTCGGAGCTTGAGCCCAAAGGAAAGGATGTTCTGCTTTTCACACGCCTATGAGTAAACAGATTTCCAGATGGGCCAGGGGGAGAAAACTGAGTTTAAAATTATATTAAAATTATATTTCCCACTCATTTCTAAGGCACTCCTCCCGCAAACTCAGTGGCACTATCTTTTCAGTTCAGTGAGTAGTGAGTGACTCTCCTGCAGCCTCTCCAGCAACTCATCTAGTTGGAGGGGTGCTTGCTTCTTCAGAACCGTCCTGGAAATAAGGATCCCCCTCGACTATTCCCAGTCACTCTAGGTCAAGCAGATTGAACACAGCCTGTTATTCCCCCCAATTCTCCAGATTTTCATCCTGAATCCCCGGAAAAATGGTGATCCGGTGAGAGAAGGGGAGGAAGAGTATGAATATATAAGGAGTCAAAGAAAGGAGGAAAAAGGGCGTAGGATGGAAAGAAAGATCTGCTGGAAGCAGAAAGAAAGAAAGCCACGTAGTCCTGTACTCGAGTACTCGAACCCCAAAGACCAGCCAGCGTTGTCCAGCCAGTGACTGTGAGCTTCGGAAACGTTTGCTGTTAGCGCGCCTTTCCTTGCGGACACTGGGTGGCGCTCATGGTAAAGACTTGCGCTTCTCTTAGGGTCCTGCCCGTCCCCCCACGCCCGCCCCTTCTCGCCCGGTGCAAATTTCGGCTACCGGGAGATGAAATTACTCACATTCTTCCTACGTTTCGCAGTGGGGAGAGCACTTCTGGATAATTTTGATGCCGTGGGGCTGTTTCTCCACGACTGGGCCTGTCGGTGGGTTTTAAAAGAGGCAACAGCATCCGGCCCGCTGGCCTGAAAATAAAGTTCCAGGCCTTGGTGTTAGAACCACCCACAGTAAGGCAAATGTTGCTACCCCGACCGAGAGCCGAGATTCCCAGAGCGTGCGCACCCAGAGTGTGGATCCGAAGCGGGGGGCCAGGCCCAGATGCCGTGTTCGCGCATAGAGCCACGATGACTCTAGGTCTATGAGGGTAAAAGAAATGGGACTAGACTGGGATCCGACTCCTTTCAACGTAGAGCTCCGGCTCCCTTCCGCTGCCTATAAGGAAAGGGTAGGGGGAAATGGGGTCCAGCCAGAAAAGAAGCAGAACAAAATCAAGACAGTTGAGGCTCTGGGCCTTCCGAGGCACCCCCAGATCTGAAGATCTCACACACCAGCCGCCTTTCTTTACACAAGTGGCTTTGGTCTGGCCTGAGGACCAACACTTTAGGAACGGAAACAAAGACCTTGAATCCTTCCCTACCGCCCCACTCCTTCTTGTCTTGGATAAAATAGGAGAATTTTTTTTTTTTTTAAACAAGGAAAAAGTGAAATTGAACAAGGTCCGAACTAAACATTGTAACACTGAGTTCACAACCAGATCCCTAACTTCTAAACTGTGTCCAAATTCCACCGTTTCCAACCCCACACTCGCTGAAATCTGCCTTCCCCTCACGGTCTAAGGACATAACTGTTGTGAGCATAGCTGTATTGACCTTATTTCCCTTCCTGTAGTAACTTTTAAATCTATAACAAATAAAAAGCGGGGGATCTCGGGACCAGCTAAGGCAGCCCTTCCCTGCACCACTCGCCTTTGCTAGGAGGTGCTTTGAACCATCCCTAGCATTGCTCTAAGGAAGCCGTTCATGTAATTAAATGGCAGGATGTGTGTAAGGTGACTTGATGGGCGCCAAGAGCTTCTCCAGAGCAGGGACTGGGACTGGAAGCCTGATGGGGTTGGCACTGCTTTCCCAACACCCTGTAGTTTTTCACAATTTAAATCTCGGTGGTGAACAGTGGTGCCCAAATCGACAGCATGAGGCGAGGGTGAGTGGCTCAGAGAAGTTCAGGGCTCTGCAGGCCTAAAGCAGGAGGCTTGGGCTGGGGTGGGGATGGGGGTAGAAGAACAGGGGACTGGGTGGGGGGAGCCTCGTCACACACACCTCCCCTTCCCTGTGCACTCCTGCCCTGAAATTGTCCCCAAAGGGCAGTGCAACAACAGTGTGGTTTTCCCTGCACCCAGCCCGCAGGGACAGGCAGTTGGTGGACAGGTGGCTACTCCGATTTCCAGTTCTGAGGCTAGGCTGGCACCCTGCTCCGAGCTCCAGATCCCTAGCTCTCCCTCCCAGCCTGTTTTGGGCAGAGTAGCTCCATGGCCAAGGTAAGGCTAAACTAGCAAGAGACGTAACTAACATAGATACTTTTCTTTGTTGAGAGTGGTTGCGTGAGGGAAATGAGAGGCCCAACCAGCCCATCGTAGTTGTTGGTTGGAAATCCCAGGTTCTGGGTCTCAGATTCCCTGGAGGTAGATGCTGGGAGTGCTCAAATCAGGACCCAGCTCCTGCAGTTGCCTATTTGAGGGGAATGGAAGGGGGGGGTAGTTTGACTTAAGTTAAATTTCTAACGTCCCAGCTGGATCACCACTATAGCAAGAGTGACGTGTCATGAAAAGCAAACCCTGAACCTCGAGTTCCAAGTGTTTGATTACTGAGCCTTTATTCCCTTTGCATATGAGCTAAGGTGTGTTTGCTGCCGGGGGGGAAAAAAGGGAAGGAGAATACAGAAAGAGGGACCTGAGAAATGGAAAGACAGGCCTTCGGGTGCCACATCCACGGAAGCTAGGAGGGGGCCATTCATGAGCTTCACGCAACTTCCCCAAAGAGTTTTTGTCCCTGTCTACTATCTAGTCTTCTTAGGGTTTCCCCATTCCGACCCGGAGCAATGACAGATCATAAGTGAACGCTTCACTTCTGTAGGAGTATCTGGCCACTGAACACAGTTATGGACCCTGGAGTCCAACAACATCCACACAGCCAAGAATCCTGAACAAAATATGGGGCTGCCTGCTCTTCTTGGGAACCAGCAATTTGGGCACCGTTAAGTTACTTGTGCTGGTGACAATGATATTTTTAAGTGATTGTAGAGGTTTAGGCTTGCAGGAGCTCTCTGCCATTAAAAGCTGGACAGGCAGCGTGAATTCTTGAGCATCCTTATCCAGCCCTTGTCTGAGAAGTACTCATCTCATGCTAAAGAAGTGCTTGCTGCAAATTTGTGTCATTCCCCAAGTCAAAAATTTTCAATACGGGTAAGTTACAACTTGGCTCCCAGCACCCCACTAAGAGTATTGTTCTCAGTTCCTTCTCGCTTTGGGTCCTACACCCCTGCTCCCTCCTCCCATCCCCTGATTTGATTCCTCATTTCAATATCAATGTTCAGCTCCACACACACAATTCCCCCCCCACCCCCGCAAGCTGCTGGGGTAGGAAGGTGCAGAACAAGGAAGACCGATGCCCACCTAACCCCCCAAATATGTACACTTTCCAAAGCTGCTGATTGGAACACACTGTCTCCCGATATTACTGAGCTGGGTATTGGGGCTTCTGCGTTGTCTTTGGTATTCACTGAAAACAGATTGCCTGAGACCCCCTCCCCCAACAAGCAACAACTACACACATGCGTGCGCGCGCACACGCGCGCGCACACACACACACTCACTCGCCCCCCCCCCCTCCATTTCTCTCTCTCTCTCTCTCTCTCTTTTTTAAGCAATGCTTTGTTGTGCTAAAACTAGTTGGACGAGTTAGGGTGTTGCTGCTGCTCCCGAGGCCCTGGCCAATGGAACCCGATCCACCCCGCTGTGCGTAAGCGCGCAATTAAGGATTTAACCAAGGCTGTGCTGCGCCTCAGCCATCAGTCAGCCTGCCGGAGACAGAGCCTCCACGACTCCCAGCCTCCTCCTCGCCGCCGCCGCCGCCTCCTCCTCCTTCTCTCCTCCTCCTCCTCTTCCTCCTCCTCCCTCGCTCCCACAGCCATGTCTGCTTAGACCAGAACAGCCCCATAGCCAACTCGGGCAGCAGCCGCCGCCACAGCAGCAAGGACAGCCGCCGCTGGTGAGCGATGACAGGAGTGTTTGACAGAAGGGTCCCCAGCATCCGATCCGGCGACTTCCAAGCTCCGTTCCAGACGTCCGCAGCCATGCACCATCCGTCTCAGGAATCGCCAACTTTGCCCGAGTCGTCGGCCACCGATTCCGACTACTACAGTCCCACGGGGGGAGCCCCACACGGCTACTGCTCTCCTACCTCGGCTTCCTATGGAAAAGCGCTCAACCCCTACCAATACCAGTACCATGGCGTGAATGGCTCGGCCGGCAGCTACCCCGCCAAAGCTTACGCCGACTACAGCTACGCCAGCCCCTACCACCAGTACGGCGGCGCCTACAACCGCGTCCCGAGCGCCGCCAGCCAGCCAGGTAAGGGGGTGGGGGGGCAGATGCAGGGGGAGCCCGGATTCTGGAGGGGCGAAGTGGGGTGGGAGATTGGGGACCCGCTCCAACCACTACAGTGGGGGCGCACCCGGCAGAAGGGAGGGGGGCCTGGACTCTGTAACCGAGAGACGTTCTCTACGGCCAGCATTTTAGAGACTCTTGGAAGAATTCTCCCCTCGGGCACCTGGGGGGTGGGGGGCTCTCGAGTCTCTGGATTCCCTAGTTGCCTGGTCTGAAAGCCAGCTAGTCTGAAAAGGGGGTAGGGATGGAAAGAAGAAAGACTCAGGCAGTCTGAGTGGCGTTTGCGTAATAAAGGGGAGGTTGTTAGTTGTTGGAATTTTTGGTGAGCGTGCTCCGCTGGTGCGAGTGGGAGTGGAAGGCTGCCTCAAAGACGCTGTCGGGATTAGTCTAAGAGCAGCCACGAGCCTGGGTGGTGTTCCTGTCCCGGGAGCCCGAGGTGGGGGTGGAGGGCTGGGGGGCTGGAGCCCACCAGAGAAAGAAGCCTCGGAGAGCCGTGTGGTTTATCCACGGCATTTCCAGAAACAAAAAGCCATTTAAGGGTGGAGGAGGGCTGCTGAGCGATGCCCAAAATTTGTCTTCCTCTTCCCCACCTCCTCTCTTTTCTCCCTCCTTGAAACTTAGTTGGAGAGTTTAAGAGGGCTAGTGAGCTTGGGCGGTAAGAGAGGCATGAGGTCTCCTTGGAGAGGTTTTGCTGGTCAGGTTTGATCTCTTCCCACTAGCACATTAATAATCCTGCTAATATTAGCATCCCCTTCTTTGGCAGAATAGAGACCACAGCCCTCATTCTCCACCCTTCCTCTCCCAGGAGCTTGCCACACACGAGCGCTTGCACACACACACACCACTCTACCCCTTCCAGAGATGGGTAGTTTTGATAAGGTGGTACTTTTCAGAAAGGGGACTTACGGCCCCAGGGTATGTTTGTAAAGCCCGTATTCAGAAAGGTCTTTTCCTTGTCTGTATTCACAACTTTGAGAAATTCGTCCTGACCTGCCGCCCCTTTCCTACGAAAACACCCTACCAATGAATCCTTTTCAATATGTGACTCTTGCTAAATTTTAAGAAGATAACCTAGGGGGTGGTATGTCTTCATTCCTTCCAGTGTCTCTGTATTTCATGCGTAAGTGAAAGATTTTTTTTTTCTTTTGGCCAAGAACTTATTAAGTCTATTTGTAAAAGAAACCAGACCCATCTGTGCCCTCACAGATCTGCAGGGAGATTATGGGGGCTGCATAATCGGCCCTCTGTCTGCAGCGGCCTGGACCTCTTGCTGCTGAATTGAAGGAACATAGTTTGCTTGTGGGTCTTTGAACTTTGGAGACCTCGGTTAGCGTCTTCCCTACCCCTGCGTCTGGTCTCTGCGGGCGCCCGAACAGACGCCGACAGTGGGGGCGGGAGGGGGGTGTCACGGCCCGGAGCCTCCCCCCTTGAAGCCCCAGGAGGGGCTGGACAAGCTCGCCCCAGAAACTGGGGTGAGCGCAGGGTGGGCGTAAAAACAAGCCAGGGTGAAGCAGGAACCGCCCGCTGCAAGGGCTAAATCCCAGACGCCAAGAAGGGAGCCCTGCTGTACAAAGAGCTCTGCACAAGCCCACAAGAACCTGAATGAACTGAGTAGGGAATTAATCAAACTACCTGGCTTTTCCATGACTTGGGGGAGGGGCGTATTTCTCTGGGTCTTGCTAAGCCAAGGAGGTGATATAGGGAAAGAGACTGAAGACTGCGTGGGTAAAACAAAACAAAACAAAACTCAAGGACTGTATTTGAGGGTTCTGCAAAAGAAACGTCTGCGGACAAACTCTAACCGGGTCTATTTTGATTATTTAGAGAAAGAAGTGGCCGAGCCCGAGGTGAGGATGGTGAATGGCAAACCAAAGAAAGTTCGTAAACCCAGGACTATTTATTCCAGCTTTCAGCTGGCCGCGTTGCAGAGAAGGTTTCAGAAGACTCAGTACCTCGCCCTGCCGGAACGCGCCGAACTGGCCGCCTCGCTGGGACTGACGCAAACACAGGTAAATCCGGCAGCGGTGGGGCCCGAGCCCCGCCTCGGCTGCAAGGCTGGCTGGGCCGCGCGGTTCCGTCCCGACCCGCGGCAACCGATTCCATAGCACCGCGAGAAACTCACAGACAGAAAGACGCGGACCCCGCGCCCTTACCTCCATGACTCCATGAGTCAGGCTGGGTGTTGCCGCCGTGCGACGGTGGGGATGGGATGGAGACGCCGTTCATCCTCCCGCTTCGGGCCTCCAGGGGCGAGGGGCCAATCTCCTAGATTGGAAACAAGGGGAGGGCCGTTTCGAGGACACTCTCGAAGCCTGGAGAAGTTGGTTCTCTGAACAATGCAGAGCCTTTCGGGGAGAGCAGGGCCCGGCGGCCTCGCGGTGGTCTCGGGCCGCGAAGGTCGCCTCCGGCTGGAAGGTTGAAGGGTCATGCCCTGCTCCTGCGGAGCTCTAGGCCGTGGCAGCCTGAGGGTCGCAAAGTGGGGGGCGCTGTTGTGCGGGGAAATCATCCTGGGTCGTCCCATTCCCTTCACTCCCTCTTCAGACCTGCTGGGGCCCATAAAAAATAAATAAATAAATTAATAATAATAATAATAATAATAATAATGTTCGAATCTCCACCCAGAGCTGCAGGCGCCTTCTGAACTTTGGAAGCTGAGGAGGGAGTGGGGGGAGTTGGGCGGGAGATTGGGACACTGCTCCTTTCCCCCCACACTGGCGCGAGCACATTCAGCCCCAAGACCTCGCGCGCGGCTCTCGGGCCATTGTTTTGGGGACGCTCCTTGCGCCGCGTTCCGTGTGCGCTGCGCAGGCCCACACGTGGGCGCACGCCGCCCGGGACACTTGCGCCCCCCTCCCCCAGCCCAAACAGAAACTAAAGCCTCGGAGTCCTGCTCTCGCAGGGGCCGGTGAGCACCTGGCGGGTCAGGTTGTCCTCCGGGATCCCAGATCCAGGCTTGGCCTCAGGCCGGGCCCGCTGACCTTAGGCCGCAAGCTGCGGGGAGAGGCCAGGTCCGTGCCACCTGGGGGCCCAAGATGCTTCCTCCAGGCAAGGCGCGGGTGGCCTCTAAGTGACCCGGTAACGTGTGCCTTTGTTCCCCCACCCAGGTGAAAATCTGGTTTCAGAACAAAAGATCCAAGATCAAGAAGATCATGAAAAACGGGGAGATGCCCCCGGAGCACAGCCCCAGCTCCAGCGACCCTATGGCGTGTAACTCGCCGCAGTCTCCGGCGGTGTGGGAGCCCCAGGGCTCGTCCCGCTCGCTCAGCCACCACCCTCATGCCCACCCTCCGACCTCCAACCAGTCCCCCGCGTCCAGCTACCTGGAGAACTCGGCTTCCTGGTACCCGAGCGCAGCCAGCTCAATCAATTCCCACCTGCCGCCGCCCGGCTCCTTACAGCACCCGCTGGCGCTGGCCTCCGGGACACTCTATTAGACAGGCGGCTTTCTCTTGCTCTCTTTTTTGGGACTGCTGTGTTTTGCTGTTTTAGAAAATCATAACGAAAGGAATTCATTTGGGGAAGTTTGGAAAACGGAAACAAAAAAGATTTCATGTGTAAAGCTTTTTTTGCATGTAAGTTATTGCATTTCAGAGGACCCTCGTCCCCCCCTTTTTTACAGACGAACTTTTTTTGCGCAACTGTGGACACTATCAATGGTGCCTTGAAATCTATGACCTCAACTTTTCAAAAGACTTTTTTTCAATGTTATTTTAACCATGTAAATAAGTGTAGATAGAGGAATTAAACTGTATATTCTGGATAAATAAAATTATTTCGACCATGAAAGCCGAATGTTTCTAAAAAATACTCCTTTTGCCCTCCTTATAATGGGCTAGTGACATTTTATGCAGGCAATTAAAGGAAGACATGCTCTGCAGAGATCCAATAAGGCAAAAAGGAAAACAGAAATTGGGGCTGCGTGGAGGCAAAACTGTACCCGTGTGTCGGATGCTGTACTTTATGTGTCTATATACATATGTGGCCTGTTTATAGTACTGCCATAAAATATATATAGGGGTATTTTTTTTTTGGCCTAACCACAAAAACATTTAGATAATTTTAAGTTTAACCCCAGATTGTGTCAGGTAGAAAGTAATGCTTGAATCTAAATCCGGTCCTCCCACCCTGTGTGTGAGTAAAAAAGCTGCAGAAACCCATCAATAACCACTCCAAATTCTAAGCTCAAAGCAATTATCATGCACAACTCGCCCCCCCCCAACAACCTCTGTGTATTGGCAGAGCAATTAGACAAATTACACTCCCTTCAAATGGGCGCTTCCAGAGATGAGGAAAAGAAGAGGAAGAAGAGGAAGAAGAAAAAGAAGAAAATTTTCCTATTACATTTTTTTAAAAACCTGAAATGTTTGCAGCATGGCAAATGATAGTGTCTCAGACTCCTTGGTAAAGGATTATAAATTTTATTTGGGCTCTTTTTGGAGAGAGAGAAGGATACAGGACCTGAGAAGGATGATAAACATAAATCAGTAGTAGGGCAAGCAGAGCATGATGGGTAGGGGGCACTCCTTCTCCTGCCAAGAGAAGGAATTGTGGGGTGAAGGACAGGAATAACAGCGTCTGGGCTCGATTTTGATTTCATCTTGTTGAGATAATATTTTTTATCTCATCTTGTTGAGATAATTTTTCCCCCTCCATCCTCTTTATCACTGGGGTTTTTTCAGGAAGGAGGCCTTTCTGCTTTGCTTTTACCTAAAACAGTGGCATAGTGGTCCCAAAGGATGGGAAATTGAATATTTGTAGGGATCTCTCCTTTGTGAAGCAGTCTTTGGGGCAGAGAGGAAGGGCTTGCGGCAACCTTGGCCTATGTCTCATCCTTCTTGGGCCCCTGCACATAGATATCAACACTGTGACCATGGCTACAGCCTGGTCCAGGGCTTGCTCTCTGGCCTGGCTTGTGGGCATCTCTTTGATTGTCGTTTAGTGTGCCTGACTTTGTTTCCTTGGGACACCAAGGGAAATCCTATGTTGGAAATTACAAGATGCGTGAGATATATTTTACAGCTAGGAAGTCTGCAGCAATAAATGTGACAAGAGTCTTTTTAAGTGTGTGTGTTGGGGGGGGGCGATTGGAGATTAGCACATAAAAAATTACATCCTGTCATCTGAGGATTTCTGAGAAGGTTCTTCCAGGGTTGGGAAACTAGACCTGAAAAGGCATGCTGCGTGCCCGGAAGGGAATTTACCACTGTGTTCGCTCTTTCCCCTCTCTCCCTTCCCCTCCTCCCCATTTCCCCAATTCCCTCCCTTTCTAGCCTGCCGTTACGATAAGGGCTAGGGCCTGGGGGTAGGAGTTCTCTGGTCCCTGGCGCCCCCGGCCAGACCCCGGAGCAGCACGCGGCAGGGCCTGGGCTGTGGACTCCTCCTCCTCCCCCACCCCAGAACCCAAGCGGCAGCTTTCCTCCTGTCGGTTCTCCTGCAGCCCCTCCTTTCTTCCAAGAAGTTCCGGAGGGCGACTCCCTCCGGGACAGGCCGTGCGAACCCCCACTTTGTTTTCCGCACTGGCAGAGAATGGGAGGACCGTAGGGAAGAAATGGAGGATCTACTTTCTGCTCTTTTCTTCGCTTGTAAAGATTTGGGGAGTTTCCTTTACACCGAAGCGAGCGCTTCATATCCCGGGAATCCAGCTTCGAGAAACCCTGCGCCGGCGGTTTGGGAGCTCCAGTTTTCCCCTGCGCCCCCGGGTGCGCGTTTGGAGAGGCTGGCGGGGGCACACCCACTGCACACCTCTAACATTTCCCATCCACTGGCCGCCTGAGAGTGGCAGGAATGTGCTTGGAACATGCTCTTTACCTTTCTGCACAGGGAGATGGCAGATATTTTTCCAGCCATCCCTCTCATCTCCGCCCTCCCTTCCTGGCTTATGAAAAGGGGATCCCTTCTCTACCATCCCCAGTCATCGGACGCGGCCAAGCTGAAGGACCGGCGACTTCGAATTGTTTGCGGGGAAAGAAGGGAAACTCTTCTTTCCTGACCACCCTTCCTGATCACCCAGCCTTGACGCTGCCTGGTGTTAAGGACACTAGTCTCCTTGCGACGCCGGCAGGCATCGCGCAGACAGACTCGGTTTCAGGATTCCTTTGCTTGTGCTAACCTCACTTCTTCCACTCTCAGTGGTCTCTTCTCTCGCGGGTTTTTTTTTTTTTTTTTAAGTTGGTCTGAGAGCCAGGGACAAAAATATTCTGGCAAACCATTCTGCAGCGGGTTTTCCCTGGCACCATGGGGATTCTCCCAGGAGAATTTAACTCCCTGCAGTCCTGCGCCCAAGGATGTAAAAATAACAGATCTCCAGCGAAGTCTAAAAATATCTGTGTGATGTTTCTCTCCCTTGCCCTTCCTCCCACCTTCCCTCCTTCTCTCCATTGTTTATTCCTGTATCTAATAGAAACGTACTATTCCCCTACCATAGCTGCAGTCTGTCTGACACCACTCTCCTGGGGTCTCCGTGTGCCCCTTCCGGTCCCGACTTGCCTAGCTTTCAATCTAGGTCTCCCAAGATGTTAAGCCCACCCCCAAATTTAATTTTCTTTACCGTGGGCCTCTTCACCATCCCCACTATACTCCCAAGCCTCTACCCCTATTTTCAGACCTCCTCACAAAGCCCAGGAGGTCCGGGGCTTGCCGGCAGGGCCAACGCGATTCCTTGGTGCCCTGCCCGCCTCCTGGGCCCTCCGGTAAAAGATCAGATAAATTGGTCTTTGTTTGAAGCTCGTGTTGGGTTAGGCGGATTTCTGCCCTTTCCCCCCCCCCCTTTTTCCTGGCGGCCACCTCCTTGTGGAACAGGGGGCGGCCTGGGGAGCCGAGAGAAGCCGCATTCCTGTGGGTGCCAGGCGGCTCCAGTGCTGAGCCACAGGGCCTGAGACACACACACAGAGGAACCCGCAGACCTCGCTGCCCTTGATCTCGCTCTCGCTCTCGCTCTCGCTCTCTCGCTCTCTCCCTCTTTCCCTCCCTCCCCTTGGGGAACCCACCCGGGAGGCTGTCAACCCACACACAGATCCACCCAGGTCTCGGCCTCGGGCAGGAGCGTGTTGACCCGCACAGCAAACACACGCACACACCCCCTCCTGGGGACATCGGCCAGGCCAGGATCTCCCCGCCCATGCCAATCCTTTCTCTCCCGCCCCTTATCCCACAATCCCAGACGCGCCGGCTGGCCTCCTTTGGCTCCTTTGATCCCACCGGACGCCCCACGGCTCGCGGCGTCCTGGCCGCGCCAGCCCGGGAGTCGCCCACAGCGCGCCAAGGCCTGGCGGTGCTCGCCTCCTCCCGGCGCGCCCAACTTCTTACTCCGGCCTGACACCACTGGGTCTCCCGAGCTCCCCCTCCCTGAGCGCAAGGGATATCTCCTGGAGCACTGCCCCCTGACCCCCCGCCCTCCGTCAGCGCTTCCTTTTATTCGAGGAGAGGACCTTTAGGGCTACCCAACCACCACCCTCCCCGCCTCATCCCCGCAAGCCCTTGGATCGCGCGCCTCCCACTGGCCGCTGGGATCTCTCCAACCCCGAGCGCTCCAGCCCTCTCCAGAGGCACGCCCTGAGGACAGACGCCCTCCGGCACCTCTGGGAAGCGCGCCACGACGGCGGATCCGCCTGCGGTCACCCCTCTCCTCCACCCTCCAGCACCCCCCTCCCACAGAGGCTGGGTGGAGGCTTCCGCCTCGCGTGAGGTTGGGGAGGGGGCGCTGCGGCTCGCTCTCGCCCTCCGCTCGCGTTCCCAGGTGGCCTGCGGTCCTTGCATACTGTACTCGGTTTTTTCAGACTCACAGCGAAACTCTGGGCCTCGAAAACAGCCCAAATAGCGGTAGCACGTGTGGGATTGGCTAAATATTTTTTCTACGTAGCCTTGCCGTCCCCCCCCCCCCCCCGCCCCATCCGAGTTTTCTTTTGCATCTGACAAGCTTTCGGTTCCCCTGTTGTACAGGGCAGAAAGTATACTTCGCATCTACTGCGGAGGGGCGGGGGGCGGGGGGAGGCTTCCCCTTCAATCATCCAGGGCTGCCAGCGGAAATGCAATAACCTGTTTTATAGGTCGAGCTCTAACAGTGAAGATAGGAACCAGGGGAATTTACGTGCATCTGTCTTTAAAGGAGATGAGAGTCTTGTTTTGCAGCAATTAATGTTTCTGTTCTTTTGTTCGTTGGGACTTCGTATTTACTTCTGATTTATGGGGGTCTGTAGGAGTCTTTGCCAAAAGTGCATGAATTATTGAGTCTGTTCCACATCCTAAACCAAGATTTATATAAAACCGTGAAATACTACACGTTACGACCTTTCCCACAGGAAGGGAAAAAATGGCTTCATAACACCATTCTACACACGCGCGCGCGCGCGCACACACACACCTCCTCCAAGTTTCAGTAATGATTCTATCTCCACCATACACAGTCTAGTGTGTTGTTGTTGTTGTTGTTGTTGTTTTTGAAGAAGTGGGTGGGGGTGAAGGGCGATAAACAGTTTCCAAGCTATGATTTTTTAAAAAAACTTTTTTTTGTTTTGTTTTTTTGTTTGTTTGGTTTTTTTTCTTGCAAAGGTGAGAAGACAGAAATCTGCCACTGGAAACTTATTGTCATCCAAGGACTATTTCTGCCACTTACCACTTGCAAGGTGGGATACAGTGGTAGGGGAAGAGGCAGGATATGGACTCAACTTTCATCTATAAATAGGGGTCACTAAACAGGGAACATTTCATTATTGCCTTTAAATTCATAGGACCCAGGAAGCCTGCTTGTCACCTTGGGGGCTGGCCCTGGTTGGGCAGCTCCCAGGTCTGTGAGGTGTTGGGAGGAGGGAGAATAATCATGTATGTTCTAGAGCCTGGCAAAGATGTCCAGGAAATTCTCTGTAGTCAAGGTGGAAAATTGAGGTCCTAGTGATATAAGGGTTTTAGGTATCTGACCAGGAGATCCTCCCCATCCCCACCCCCCAACCAGGAACCAGAACTAGGCTCCAGAAGTTTCAGCCAGGGCAGGGTTTAGCTTCTTTGTAAGCAACAGCTAGAACCCAGGGTTCACCTCAGTCTGGGACAGCAGAGTACCCCAGTCTCCCTCCAGACACTCTTGCTCTAACTCTGACTCCCTCTCTCTAGGGTCCCTCCTGTTTTAAGAGACTGATTTTACTTTTTTACAACCATGTCTGGGAGCAGGAACAATCCTTTATCAAAAATATTCAACTTTCTGGAATCTAGAAAGAAACACATCAGTGACTTATAGCAATAGAAGCAGCTGGACTAGTTTATATGTGGGGTGTTAATTAATAAAAGTTAATGATAGGATTAAAGCCAATAGTCAGCCTAGCCAAGTGGAGGAGACAGCTTCCCAGCCGGCTTTATTTAATTAGCAGCAATTAATACGTTTTCTGCTAATATCCTTTAGGACTCTCAATGACTTGTTCTCTGTGAAAGAGAATGGAGATGGAGCTCAGGAACACTTACAAGCACACAAGGCATTTTGCTCTGATGACAAGAGAGATTGCAAATTCATTTAAGCAAATGTTCATAAACAAGTGACAGGCACACTCAGAGGCAGCCTTGGTGGAAACAATGGTGAAACTGACAAATGTTCTTTGCTTGGGGGAAGGGCATTTTTCTTTTTTAAGCAAGGAAATGCTTTAGCAGAGAGAGAAAACAAAGACAGGAGGCATAGAAAGGTAAGAAAGAAAGGAAGAAAGGAAGGAAGGAAGGAAGAAAGAAAGAGAAAAATTATTCCAGACTCCAGGCAGAAGCACATGCAGCAGCCCTTGCAAACACATCAGCCCTACACATATTGAAGATTTGTACACGTAATGCTTCAGACCACTGATTTGCTATTTTCTTAATTCCTGCTCTTCTTTTTCCATATGAATCAAACAGTCTTTTGTCCTTCAGGGTTTGATTTGATCGCTACCGTTCACATTTCACTTTTGTATTTTCCTCTTCCTATACCATTACTCATTGAGTGCCCTGTGAAATTACAATCGTACATTTTCAACTCAGCAACCCATTTGCAGTGCAAAAATAGGGTCTAAATAATGGCTGAATTAGCCCTACTGGACAGTTTCAGATGTAACACTCTGTAATAATTATATTGCAGGCTGGATTAGGATGCTATTATCATAATCTGGACGTTTACAATTATCTGTAATTTGCAAAGATGCGCCAGGTCTTGATTACAGCAGTTTTTTTTTTTTTTTTTGTATCACGCTAACCATCACTAAACAGTGACAGTAATAACAGCTAATTTTGCTGGCAATATAAGAGGTGCTGGGGTGTGCAAACAATTTCACACCTGGATGTGCTCACTCAACCAAGAATATAGAGAAAGAGCTTCTGCCCTGAGACTCAGACAAATATTCTCCTCTGCTTCTGTTCAGTATAGATTTCTAGACCCTGATCATTGCTTAAGAGATTTTCACTGGTGGTAAGTTTTTATTTCTTCCATACTTGAAGGCACCGTTCATGTCTCTCGTCTCACACTTTCCAAGCTCTATGTGTTGCTGTTGTGATATATTATAGACTGCAACTTTGCTTTATAGATTTTTCAGTTCTGACCTTTTATTCCCCTTTAACAGTGAAAGGGTTGTTCTGGTGAGGAAAAGGATTCAGGTGAGATTGGGATCCTTAAGAACTCGGTATGTCTTTTTTGCTTTCTGTGCTATTGATGTATGTGGTGCAGCTTGTGACTGGAGACTGCGAAAAAGACCAGGTTTCTGTAAGGTGTGAAGGGAGTCGGCTGGAGATTCCAGGCTAAAATGTATTTGGAAATTGTTACTCAAAGCTAGCCCTAGGCGAATTTAAGGTCTTTACCTGTGCCGGTGATTTTAAGTTTGGGGGCATCGAGAGAGCCAACGGCGCTCGCCACAATGCTCCTTCAGTATCACAGGTACGCGGACATTTGCAATGGCAGGTGTAGTCTGCATGTCTTGACCGCATAGCCCCTTCGACATTTTCCTCCACTTGGGAGAAAGTTTCCGGAATAACTGGCCCCTGAAACCCTTCAGGGCTCTTTTGCTAGGCCTGTGCCTCCAGCCGATGGGGGGTGGGGGGGGGCGGGGGAGGGGCGGGATGCGGTTCGTACAGCTGTAGCCCGCGGGGCCCGAACGCTGCGACCTTGGGGTTGGAGGGGAATGATTGGCTGAGACACAGAACCGAGCTGTGGAGCCCAGGAACCAGTCGGATTTAGGAACGCACCGAGGAAGACTCTCGCAAGAAGCGGTGCTGTTCTATCTATAGATGACGCTGTTTCCTGACCCTGTAGACACTGGAAACAGCTAGAGATGTTAAGTGCAGGATCCTGAGAAGTCTTTGGCTCCCTCACCCCTGTACAGAAAGGCCTTTCTCTGGCGGCGGGAACCTTTGGACTAAATTGTGTCAAAAGATAATGAGATGCTTACTGGCGCCGAGAAGAAATTCCCCCCCTTCCCCTCACCCCCGCAGCTATTGTTCTCTCGTTCTTTTTTTACCTGGAAAATATGGTCAGAACGAGGCTCTAGAACGCCAACTCCGGGGAAGTTCGAACGTGGGGAGGCGTTGTAGGCACCGCAACTGGGAGATGCCTTTTACCCACGCCCCTCCTACCGGTCTGGTCTCTGTCCTCCCTCAATCTCTCTCTCTCATCAGTTTACTATGGGGTCAATACTTTCTAAAGAGCGAAAATATTAACCCTTTAGGTTCAGAGGACCCGGAGGAAGCCCAGTCCCAAGGATAGTTCTTGGGAGGACCCCTTCGCAGAATTTCTTGTTTAATTAAACTCAAGTTGAGAGATAGATCGTTACAGGCGTATCATGACAGCACCTCCAATGTGTTAAAATGCATTTGCTGGGTTTCAGAATTCCATGCACTCACAGTGGTTTGGCATACGTCTGGTAGATTTTTTTTTTTTTAAGAAAAATTAGTGTTGGTTTCGATGTATGGTAGCTTTTTCTCTAACGTAATTTGAATAATTCAGCAAAGCCCCACTACCAGCTGTACTTCTGCAGCCTCTTCCATTCTTTTCAGCATTATAATTTTGGTTAATTTTCAATTTTAGGTCCTACGTCTCTGCAATTTGTGTATGAATAACAGAATAATTTCCCTCTTTTGTTTCGCCTTTCCTGTTCCTGAATCTAAATAAAGATGGCTTTTTAGTATTAAAAGTGGAAGAAAATTACAGGTAATTATCTTTGACGGTAAAAACGCTGTAATCAGCGGGCTACATGAAAAATTACTCTAATTATGGCTGCATTTAAGAGAATGGAAAAAAACCTTCTTGTGGATAAAAACCTTAAATTGTCCCCAATGTCTGCTTCAAATTGGATGGCACTGCAGCTGGAGGCTTTGTTCAGAATTGATCCTGGGGAGCTACGAACCCAAAGTTTCACAGTAGGAAGGGGGAAAAAAGAAAAGAAAACATTTTTCCTAATGTAACAATGCGAATGCTAGAAAATGACAAGACTGATCGGTTTTAAACCATTCTGAGACTGACTGAGCGTGGAAGTTGCTCAACAAAAAAAGGAACGGGTATATTGGTAAGTAGTCTTTGCTTTGTGTCTAATTATAGTGACTGTCCTTTTGCACGACTGTATGTCGCTGTCATTATATGGAGCACTCTGAGTATCTCTATTGACTTCTGATAAATGGCTCAGTGGTTTCAAGGTTCATAATTTGAAGGATGCCCAGGTCTGTAGCCATTAATTCTCGCAGTATGGGGCTTCCTGCTTGTATGACGAAAGGGCTTTTCATTTTCATTATTTCTGTGCTTTCCACAAGATCGGAAGGATGTATTTCATCCAGGATCATGCATTTTCCTACCTAGCTAGCTTGCAAAGGGTGTAAACATTAAGTAGTTATAATTGTGCATTTACTTTGTTTTTTTTTTCTTGTATTCTTTGCTCTTGTTTAAAAAAAAAAAAAACACAAACTGCTTCCAAACAAAGACAAGTACAGCTATATTATTTTGGCTGAGGAAAGGAAAAGGAGAGCATTCGGTTTCTGTACTGGGAACTACTGGATGTCTAGAAGTTAACCTGGGAGAGATCATTCCAGTGTTGTTGTTGTTGTTGTTGTTTTTAAGTAAATAAATGTATAGAAATTACAATAAAAATATAATATATAGAGGAAGCTGAGAAAACATCCACGTTTAATGTTAAAGTACTTAAGGCAAAGGCTAGTGCTGCAAACTGACATCTTTGCAGGCACTTGATGTTTATATATAGGGCTTCCCATATTAGGAAATAGGAATTCTTTTAAGAGTGATAGAAAATATATGGGGAGGGTAGGAGGAGGGGGTGGTGAAATAGAGACACACAGAGAGAAATATACAGGACACTCCCAGCGTTTTGTGGCTTTTACTCCATATATGAAAGAAGACAAAACCATACAAAGTATATGTACAACTAAAATTCAACAATATATACAGAAATGTTTCTCAATATAAACGTCCCTATTAGCTTAGTGAATGCCACCAATTCACCTAGTAAAGGTATCAAAGCAATAGAATGGTGATTTTGGTTGTTTCTTCTGTCTTTCCTGATTCCAGTTCAGGGTTCGGGGGTGGGGTGGGGAAAGAGTGGTTCTGTTTTGTTGTTGCTCTTGCTGTTTTTCAACATCATCATTCTTGCTCATTGCATTTTGATAAAACATGCAGCGTTTCCTTTGTGGCAATGTTCTAATCTTACAGCTGATTTTTCCTTTTTCTTTAGAGAAGGGCTGTTATGTGAGGGTTTTTTCTTTTGCTTGCTTTCTCTTTCCTTTTTCTTGTTTTTTTTTTCTTTTTCTTCCTTTCTTCCTTCCTTTCTTTCTTTCTTTTTTTTTTTTTTTGTCAGTCTGGGATTGGTAAATAAAAATGCAGGAGCTCCAAATGCTTCTTTTTCATCATGTAATGTCTTAAGCTCATTAAACAAGTAAAAACGCTGCCATGTTTGCGCAGATTCTTCTGGTGGGGGAAATGTCTGTAAAAAAAAAGTCGTTTTGATGGATACTCCCAAAGAGAAGAGGAGGCTCAGAGCCTGGATCCCAAAGGGTAAGGGAAAATGTCCTTGCAGTGAGGGATTTCAGGAGCACTGGCATAGAAACCAGTCTCTCCCTCTCTCTCTCTCTCCCTCTCTCTCCCTAAAATGCAAGATCAGTTACTGAGGCTGCTCAAAGGAAAAAGCAGATGAGGAAAGGAAAGGAAAAAAAAAAAAAAAAGAAAAGAGAGGAGAGAAGAGAAACAGAGAGAGAGAGAGAGAGAGCAAGAGAGTGAGCAAGCGCTCAGGCTGTCTTGCTACACAGAAGAGTTCTCCCGAGCCTGCTCCTTTGGCTGGGTTTGGCAGATGCAAGCAGGTCCTGGATCCTCCTTGCCTTGTTCAGACGTTTCCCTAGGGTATCAATTTCCCTCAGACAACTCACATCATCTGTGGTCTCTGCATCGTGTCCTGGTGTGGAGAGGAGTACCAGTGCGAGTAGCCGGGCATGTAGCTGTTGGTGGGCATACTGACGCCCTTGGCTGAGGCAGAAACGTCCCACACCGGAGGCAGCGCCGGCGAGCGCGGCGACAGGGCCGCTGAGCCTGGGAGAGGGTCGCTCTCATGCGGGTTACTGCCCTGCTTCAGCAGTTTCTTAAACTTGGAGCGTTTGTTCTGAAACCATATCTTCACCTGGAACGAAATGCGGTAGTGATCATTAGGCACGGAAAAACATCAAACCGGTGCCTCCATTCGAGGCTTTGGAAGCAATATCCAAAAAACAAAACAAACAAAACCGCAAATGCCAAGTCCCCGCCTTCCTCCACCTCTTTCTAGCCGTCTCTCCCCCATCCCGCCCCAATTTACTAGGTATCTTGTCTGGATACCTAAAGTCATTGTAACTCTTTCTTCAGCTGGATGCAAGCCCAGGTTTAAAACAGCAGCATAAATAAGAACGAAGGTGAATAAGATAGCCAGGTTTAAAGTCTAAAGGAGACTTCTTAAATGGAGAACTTTTCAGATGAAAGCCAGTTGAACACACTTCCTCTGGTAGTCTGTTTTTGAATTTACTAACCCCCAAACCTGGCATCTCCATGCATGGACAGTGAGCAAATGACTGAACAGAGAAACGCCTGTACATTTATAGCCAAATGCACTGAATATACCCTGCATACATTGCACATGCATGGAGCATCTTTCTCCTGAAGTAAATGTATCCTCATACTCCTGTAGGGAACAGGGATGGTACCTCCCTAGTTCCCTACTTTGTATGTTGCTCCGTCAGATTGTGGTCAATAATCATGACATGATTGTCAGTGCAGTCGCTAAAAGTCAAAGGGCCCCTGAAAATTAAATGTGAATCAGGACTCTGGGATGGTAGTATATCTAAGCTAACACCCCAGATCTACTTTATTTGAAGAAGGACATTCTCTGGGGCTGCTTCTTTTACCTTTAAAATTCCTTAGCCATAGGAATCGGCTTTTCCAAGAAGAATACAAGTTACTGAGTAGCAGGAATCCGTCCACATCAAACCCCAAATATTTCCAGTGGCAATATGGCAAGAGAAAGCAGGCTGAATTGAAAAGAAAAGCTTAAGGGACATCAGTTCTAAGACACCACACACAATCACTTACCAGCAAGAGTCCCATAAACCCTGGAGTCCCCATGCTGAAGATCGCCCACCTCACATGAGGCCTACCAACCCATGCAGCTAAGTTAATTGATAAGGACAAAAACCACAGGTGATTGCAGCCTGGCTTTATGACCAGGGTCCTAATATACCCACTTAAGCCCCTTCCTGTGAAGTCTAAAATGCCCCATATGTCTTTCAAATTAGTAGGACAGGAGAACTTCAGCAACTGTACTTAAGTGAGGCTTCACCTGCTGTAATTTGGTGAGCATTCCTCTTTGATCTCCAACTCTGCCATTGCTCCCAAGTCCTGTGCTCCAGGGAGGTACCCAGCCTGCACCAGCCAGTCACCCAGGGTGATTTAAAACACTGAGCTCAGGGCAGTCTTCAGAAAAACCCACCTCACCTATCCTATGACGGATAGTTTGTGCCTTGGTCCTTTTACTAAGTCTTCTTGGAGCCTATACCCATCTGGTGCCCCCCCCCCAGTTTAATTTCATCATTCTATGTCCATGAGTTGAAATCCTTATTAAGTCCCAGGACCCAAAAATGGATCCTTAAGAAACATAGGTCTTATTCTGCCTCCTGGCCTGAGCATCTTTTCCTCCTACATGTTTGTTCTCTTTCTTGTTGTTCTGCTCTGGAATAGGCCTCAATTAATTTATATGTTTGGTCACCAAAGGACACTAGACTGGGGTGGGGTCGCCGAGGGTTGGGAGGATGTGCAAATCCAATCCAGCATTGAATACCAGGTCATTTATTCCAAACTGTGTTGTCCCGGAAAGTGCGTAATGGAGCAAAGGCATTTGTCATTAAGCTCCTTCCATCCTTAGTTGACTAGGCCCAGAATTCCTCCTGATGCGCTCCCAGCCCGATCTGTAAGCAGGGTCAGCATTTCAGGGACACCTGGGCTTCTCGGGAATTACCTGTGTTTGTGTCAGTCCTAAGGAAGCTGCCAGTTCAGCTCTCTCGGGCAGGGCCAGGTACTGAGTTTGCTGAAAGCGATGGTTTAAAGCCTGGAGCTGCAGGCTGGAATAAATGGTCCGAGGCTTCCGAATCTTTTTCCCTTTTCCATTGAACCGGATTTCCCCGTTTTCAATCACTGTGGTTTTTTGTTGATCTGCAAGTAAAAAATACAGAGGAGCGGTCACCCGTAAGGCCACGGCTGCAGCCTCCCTGAGGTTGGCTGGCCTGTGCCGGGTCTCCCCAAAGCCCAGAAAGGATTTCTTCAAAGCGTCCCCACGCCTCCCTAACCTCTCGGGGTTCACAGTGCCTGGGTGCTTCCTGAGGGTGCGAAAGCTTCTTCCCGACCCTAACTCCGGCCCTAATAAAGTGCGGAGACTGAACCGCGGGAGCGCCCGCGACCCTGGGGCAAAGAGCCTCGCTCTGCCGCAGTGGAGGAGGCGCCCGCCGTTCTCGGTGGCGTGCGACGCCGCAGGTCGGCTGCTCTCGCCGCGGAATGGGGGGCCCCCCGGCCTGGCTTTACTGGAGCCACCCTGATGTTTATGCGGCCAGTTGACTTTATGTCACTAGCTCCAAGCCCGGTGCATCAAGACCCTCGGCGTGTTCGAAACGATGCTGCTGAGAGGGACCGAAAACCCCAAACAAAACGCAACCGGCCGCTCAGACCAGCTCCGGAACCGCCTGAGCATCGCCTGGCAACTTTGAACCCCTCGGGGGCTGAGAACCGTCCGCCCGAGGCCCTCTGCTTCGCCTCTCGGAACAAAGGCGCAGCCAACATTGTATCGAAAACCCAGAGGGAGGGGGGCCTGGGCAGGCGTTGGGGGGGGGGGAGTGGGGGACATCTAAAAGCCCGCAGCAAAGACCCAGTTGTCGCCAGCTTAACCAGAGCTAGAGGCAGCGTCAGCTTCCCTTCGGGTCACCGAAGCGCACCGGGCGCCACCCGCAAAGTAGGCCACTGGCTGCCCAAATTGCATTCGGGAGCAAAACACGCTCCTCAGTTCCGGCCCAGAAAAGTCCCCAGTCCTGCCAAACGCCGGTCACAGCCCGGAGGGGAGGAGGGAGGCAAAGGGCGCACAGACCCAGCGAGCTGGAGCGCGCCGCGCGGACCAACTCGTAGAGTGAAGCCAGCGCGGAGTCGGAGGCGCGGCTCGAGCGAGCGGCGCGCGGGAGACCAGGGAGCAAGGCGGGCGGCGCCGCGAGGAAGCGGAGGGTCCGCGGGCGGCGAGCAGGGGCCAGGCTGGGCGGAGGCCGGCAGGCAGGCGCCAGGCGAGCGGGCGCGCACGAGGCCTGGCCGGGGGCGCGCCGGGCCGCCTGGGGGAGGGGGCCGGCGGAGGCCCGGGCGTTGAGGAAGTGAGCGGGGCGGGCGGGGTGGGGGGCAGCCGGGAGGCGGGAGGCGGGAGAAGCGAACTGCCCCGGCGGCCTCTCACCTGTGTCGTCCCCTCGCGTCTGGGCGGCCGCGCTGCTGTTGTGGTAGGACTGGAGGTAAGGGCTGTGCTGCGAGTGGCTCATGTAGGGGTAGGCGGCGAGCGAGCGGTGGTTGTAGGAGTTGCCGCCGCCCGACGCGTAGGGCGAGCCGTGGTGGTGGTGCTGGTGGTGGTGGTGGTGCGAGCCGGCCGCCGCCGCCGCCGCCGCCGCCGAGTGCAGGCAGTGCAGAGGGTAATGCGCGCCTGCCATGGCCGGGGAGCTCTGCTGCGAGTGCGGCTGTGGCGGCGGCGGCGGCGGCGGCTGCTGTTGCTGCTGCTGCTGCTGCTGCTGCTGTTGCTGCTGCTGCTGCTGCCCGAACTCCATGAAGGCGGATTTGGACGAGTCCTGGCCTTCCAAGCCGTCAGCCATCGTAGTCATGGTCATCATCAAAACTTTGGGGGCTGGAGAAAGCCTTCTCCCGGGTTTCCTCCACCCTCCCCCCACTTGGCTCGCGCCGCTCTCCCCTCTGCAGCCACCTTAGCTCTTGGGATTCTTGCAAAAAAAATAAAAAAATAAAAAAATTTAAAAAGAGGGGGTGGAGGTGGTTCTCCCTCTCCCTCGCTCTTCTCTAATATATATATTTTTTAATATAAAGAGATATAGTGAGCAGGGCCTTGTTAACTCAAAGGGAGGAGGAAGGGGGAGGGATGGGAGAGGAGAGGGGGGAGGGGGGAATCTGCTCTCCCCCCCTTCTTTCCCCCCTTGGATTTTTTGGGGGCTGGTGCAGTTTAAGGCAGAGATTTTAAGGTGGATTCTGCGAAAGTTGCGCGTCTGCTTTCAGACTTGATGCAGACGCCACGAGTCGAATGGTTTGTCTCCAAAGGGCAGCGCCTCCCCATTGGTCAGTCGCCCCCTGACGTCACAGGCGCACGGCTTCTACTGGTGTGTGCGCCGCTCGCCGAGTTCTTCGCCTACCTTCGGCAACTCCAATCCCAGCCTGAAGCTGCAGCCGGGGGCCGCGCGACTCCGCGCGCAGGGCTGCCGGGGAGGGAGGTGCCTCCGCCCGGCGGGCCGCCGACGCCTCCCGCCGCAGCTCGCGCCCCCAAACCCGGAGCCTCAGTTCCCAGTACCGCAGCCCTGGAACAGTCGGGCCGGAGGCCGCTCTCTCTCAGTCCCCTTGCACCCCAGCAGGCTGCCTGTTCTCAGAAGCAGTGCCCTCTGCATTTAAAGCGTGGCCCCCTCCCTTGACCTCCTCTCCACACCCCCCCTCCCTCAGTCCCACTGTTGTCCCGCGGGAGCGCCCTGTCACCGTGTATTTCTCTAGACGTACTTTATTGAAACCACAGAGGGAAGAAGACCCCCACACCTGGGCCCCATCCCTTGGTTGGGGGGTGGTAAAGAAAAAGAAAAATCAGACCCTATTTTGGCGAGGTTCCTGCCGTTTCAGGCCGTAGTTCCTATATATTGGACAAGAAAGGGGGAGAATATTTTTTCCCCCAGAACGCAGCAGCCTGTTCTGAAAGCGAATCGTTGGAGGACTGACAGTAATGCATTTTTTCCTATTGAAAACAGAAGCTACTGTAATGCTTTCAAATATATGCAAATGATACATGCGGTTAGTGGTTTGGCAAATCTTGATTACAATATAAACTACCCAAGTAAAAGTGCCTTCGTCCTAAATTTGTCTCTCGATTACAATTCCAATTGATTTTATTTTATTGTCAACATTGTTAATGATAAAAATAGAGTCGTTTTACAGTTATTTTTACTTTCTGGAAGGAGGCAATTAGAGTTCTAATCAGGAATACACAAAAATCTCCCATGATTAACTGCAGTACTTTGTTCAAATTGCTGCTATAAAATTCAGAACAATTTGCCTGTAATGATTATGGACTGGGTTTATTTTGGGAGGTGGAATAAAAGTGGATATAGCATAAATTATCCTCTAATTATACACCAGTGTCGCCTCAATTATCCTCTTATCAAAATGGTTGTCTAACTGCCGCATTTAGTTTCAATTCTCTCCTTTTTTTCTATAAAAAGAACTTCATACCTTGTTATTATTAATCCATTTATTATTTGCAAGGGGATTTATATCCGCACATCCAGGTGGTAGAACCACTTCTCTTTCAAAGATGGACTGGGGAAAGACATTAAGTTCAGAGCAGCCCAGGACTGCGGATCTAGCCTTTCTCCCTCTAGTCTCCAGACCCACTCAGCTCCAGGCAGCGGAGCAGAGACGTTGGAGTCCCGGAGCGCCGCTCAGGCCCGGCCACCAGGTAGGAGAGCCGGACCCGGGACCAGGCGCTGAAGAGGGCAGGCCGGGGCCGCGCCAGGAGTCTGGTCCTGGGACTGCGGGGAAGCGCAGGAAGTCTGCACTGTCAGTGGGTCGGGACTGGGAGGGCACGACATACAGACCCCCATAGGCTCCGCGCCAGCGTTCAGTCCGCGACTAGACTCAAGCCGCGAGCCTTTGACCACACGGAGAAAGGTGCAATCTAACATCTCCAGGTCAACGTGTCTAGAGGTTCGACGGACGAGTCTGGGTCTTTCTTTGGGAAAACTACTGGGGCTTGTATGCACCGTATACGCTTGGACTCCATAAGTTATGCGACCTAAGGAACCCGAGAAATTGACAATTTATTGATTCCGCTCTCCCCGTAACTCCAGGAAAGGTGGCTGCAGAAGTAGCAGCTTGGACCCTATTTACATACTGTGCGTAGCTCTGCAGCAACGGCTTATGCTAATTGATTTACTCAGCTCCCAGCCCGGGGTCTCCAGGCGTCGCCAGGCTAGTTTGCCCTTTTCTTTTTCTTTCCTTTCTCCCTTCCTCCATTTTATCACATAACCCGAAGCTCGCTGCCCGTGGGTTTTCTCCAGGGTTCTCAGGGCAGCAGCGTTTACTCTCCTCTGCCCTCCCTTCCCCAGCCTGCCGCGCTTAACTTCTTGAGCCTCGGGAGCCGGTTCAGTAACTCTGAATTCATTTTTAAGTGGCGTGCCTTGTTCCCCTTCTTTTAACAAGAGGTGCACTTTAACACGCGAACCAGTAACCCGATCCACGCGTTTACAAATCGTCAGTGAATTAAAACAACAAAAAAAGCTTCAAGAAAAATGAAAGGTGGGCTGGGTAAGGAGGAGATGTGTGTAGGGTATGTATATGGGGGGCCAGGGGAGAGGTCAGGAAAAAAAGCCCCCCCTCCCCGTTCCCCGGCGGGCTCTCGGTGCACCCGGGCTTCTCGCCGAGCTTGTTTGTAATGTCCTCAAAGCTAGCAGGTAGATGTGGCAGTTTTATTGCTTTATACCCTGCAGCTTGCTGTTAACACGGTGAAGGCGTTTCTCTCCCCCCGCCCCCCAATCCCGTGCATGTCTCTGTTTCTCTCTTTATGCTCGCAGGTGCACCGCTTTTCTTGCTGGCTTCCCCAACTCTAGCCGCACCCGGAGCGGGTGGAGTCGTGGCGGGACCGAAGAAGGTCCCCGCACTGAACACCAGATCCAGGGCTCAGCAGCCCCTATTTGCAGTGGGTTTCTTCTCCCCTTGTTAGTTCCCAAGGAAGCCTGGAGGGCTGAACTTGTCGGCGTTGTAGCTGCAGGACTGTCATCCCACTCCCGTTAGAGGATAGACTCCCGGCACTGTGTTCCAGAGGAACAAGTGTGCAGCTACACCGAAGTAGCTGTTGTCGCCAATGGGAAAGGTCCTGCTGAGCACCAGATTGAGCTCAGTCAGTCGGGCTGGGGAGCGGAGCGGGTGAGGGATCTCTCCTGCCTCGGCTGAGGTGAGGTCTCAGTGCGAGGGGCTGGATAGAATACCCCACTGCTTGAGCGTCCAGTTGTCCGGCCAGTCCCGGGAATAGCTGGCCAGAGAGCGAATCCGGCCCCTCACAGTGTGCCAAGGTGGCGCGCAGCTAGTGACTGCCACGTGTGGCCTCTGCCACCAGCCTCCGCTCGAGGAGTTCGGTGCACAGTGGCTGGCTGCCGCAGGGGCCGCTCCCCTCACGCGTTTCTCCCCCAGGGCACCCTGCCTCTCGGCTGCCGAGTCCTTCGCCCCGTGTCGTGGGCAGCGGTCATGAGCCAAGGCGAGTCACCCCTAGTTTGCTCTAGTCCAGCGCGCACCTCCGGCCCTTCAGAGAAACCAGAACCCTCGGATTCTTCAGGGCCTCGCGGCGCAGCGCGCGCTTCAAGGGCTCCAACCGCCCGCCGGGCCCTGGCTACGACCTCTTTGTCTTTCGGGCTGGGGATTCCCGGCCAGCCCTTGGGGGGTGGGAGGAGGTGAGCAGGCGAGACCTGCGCGGTCTTTATCATTCAAAATAGAGGTAAAGCAGGCAATCTGGAAGAGAAGAGGGCCAAAGGCTCTTTTAGATCCTGTAATAGGTGAGGGTCCTATTCACTAAGAAGTTTCAAAGAAGGCAGACTTGGAGGCCTAAGCTGCTTTTTGCTTTTAAGGGTGTCTAGGTTTGGGGGCTTGTGTTCTAGGTGTCAGTGTTATTTAGGGAAAAATAACGACTGTCAATACAAGACCGCGTGGGTCAAGGAGCCCAAGGCCACTGTGGGAGGGCTGGGATCTCTGCGCCGGAAATTTCCCTGCTGTTTTAGCTCAGGCGAGGTGTTAGCCCGCTCCCTTTGGCCGGGGAATGGGTTGGGTGCTACGGAGGGTTCGCAGCCTCTGTGCCCTGCAAAGGTGCATTCAACCCCGGCAGGGCCCGGTTGGGTTTGGTTGCTAAGTTGGGCTCAGTTATCAGGTTAATTCTAAGGAAATTAGACCTCAATAAATAGCCTTTGAATTCAAAGAAATAACTCGGTATTGATTTACATAGCCATGCTAAGAACCCCCTTCTCAAGCGGACACATTGGTGGAAAAAAAATGCCTGCTAGTCTTTTCCCCATTCAATGTAAAATTCTGTTTGTGTACTTGTGTAGGGAAAGGGTGCTTGATATCCTGGAAACCCAGGCACTCGTTTCCCCTCCCCCACCGCACACACCTGGGAAAGCTTGGGAGTGGAACAAGAGAGCTGCCTCTTTCCCTTTCTTAGCGCAAGTCAGTGATGTTATGTTCAGGGGTAGGCAAAAGTATCAGACGGTGCAAGAAAGCACTAAGATTGGGGCATTATTTTCTCCAGTTACAAAACATAATGCCCATATTAACACCCTCCCCTGGAGGCTCCCCAAAATCCAGCTAAAGAGTGGGCCCTGTTTACTCCACACCCAGAAAGAAGCTCATTAAAGTCTGGAAATAGCATCTCCCTCATCTCTCCAGTCCAGAGTCCCAAGAACAGGTAGCTCGGAGGCTCCAACATGGATGGCACTGGTCCCCCAAGGTCAGTGATGCCCACTAGGAGCTTCACAGACTTTTTCCAGACTGTTCAATTTGGAGAATATTAATTAAGCATGTTCTAGCCTAGAGGCTCCTGTTCTAATTCTTTTCAAACCTGGGGTCCAGGGAAGTTATAAAAGCAAAGCCAACCAGGTCCTCAAATTCAACACCTTTGCCTCTCCCTGACCCCATCCCCAGATTGTGCTCTCATAATCCACATCGAGAGCTTTCGTAAGGGAGGGAGCCAATATGCTGGGCCTACAACATATTCAAGAGGGAAAACAACATGTTTCTAGCACCCCCAGTTTGGGGATTGTATACAGAAGTCTACCCTCCCTCCCTCCCTCTCCCCCTCCCTTCTTTCTTTCCTTCCTTCCCTCCCCACTCTGTCCTCCTCCCTCTCCCTTTCTTTCTCTTTTATCAAGCATAGGACCCAACTCCCTAATACACAGATACTCTTCTTTCTCTCAGTATGTATGTGTATGTGGGGGGGAAGAACTCAATAATGTTTAAACATTTAGATGAACACAAAAATAAGTAGTGTTATTTATCTTTTTAATCTGTTGGATAAACCAAGGCTGAGCCCCCCACCCACCCACCCATATTTGTCCTGCTGGGATATGCAGCGGGGCAAAAGGGGAAGGGATAGGGTGTTAGAAGTCAGCTTTAATCAAGCCAGTCTTTGGAAACTAGGACCTCCTGACCATTGGAGGATCAATGCAGCCCTGGAGCTGCAGGGAAGGGCAGCAACAGGAAATGGGAGACTATTTTTAGGATAATAAGGAGTTAATATAGCTGGCCAAGCCTCTTCCTAAATGCCTCGAAGCCTCCTCTGTTTTAATTTCTTCATCCCTTCATCAGCAGTAACATAACAAAGTCACAGCAAACGCCTCAACATGAAGGAAGAGCCAGGCTTAGGACAGCTCTTGATGAAAACCTGGGGTGGAAAACATCCTCTTGCTATCATGTGAACTCTTAGATGCTTCTCTTGCTACAACAGAAAAAAAATCAAAGCATTAGAGAGAGGGAGTTGTACCTGAACTACCCTTGTGATAGAAAGGCTCTGGTGATTTTCATATTCATGCCTATTTATAGGCACTTCGTAGCCTCATAACATTCTAATAAAGGGAAAGGTAATTTGTTAGATTTTTAGCAAAACTTTCCTTAGGGGACAACCTATTGCAAAGCTGAGGGGGTTGTTTATTTGTTTGTTTGAACACATTCTCTCACCTGTGCCCTTTCTCTTTTCTTTTGTTCAGAGCAAATCCGTTCTTACACAACTCTAGGAGAAAGAAGACCCCCTTTCCATCCTACCCAGGGGAATGAAATAGTATTCTTCTTTAGGTTTCAGGAATTTTGTGCAAAGAGTCTCCCCTTTCTCTGCCAAGGGAGGCTCCCCGCCCCACAGAGCTTAAAGCCTTTGCTTCTTTAAATACTGATAGTTGGGTCCATTTGGATACATGTCTGGGTTCATATCTGAGTGCCATTTTTCTTCCCACGTGCTTTGTGGAGGGGGATACAGAGAGACTAGAGAAGTAGGGAACATACAAAGGGAGTTGAAGAGAGATACAAGAGAGTGAACAAGAGAGAATGAATGTGAATCTGCTTCATTTGGAGAGTACCATTCTTGTCATCTTCTCCATCAGATTCTTTAGAGACCGCTGTCCCACAATGTTAGTTGCACAGCTAATAAACCCAAGCCTGACACAAGCAGCCTGCTTTGCTGTGGGGGCTGGGGGATGGCTAGACTCAAATCCCTAGTGCCCACCCTTAGTATTCTCGGCCAGACTTTTCTCCCCATCTCCTCCCCACCCCTTAGCCTGCTTTCCCTTCAAACACCAAGCGCTTCACGCTGCTCCCTCTAACAGCTGCAAAGTCGAGGGGAAGGACCCTTTAAAAATTACAAAGGAGGTCACCCTCCCGCGACAAATGAACCCTTTTAAGAACGAGCCTCTGGAGGCTCAAAGGTCTTGGGCCCAAGAGTTAAAAAGCAAGCGTAGTGTTTCAGAATTTCGGTGCAGCAGTCCCCAACAGACAGGCAGGCGTCCAGGGCTCTCTTTGGGGCTGGGGTGAAAGAAAGGACGGGGGAGGGCAGGAGCCGGGAGGGCGGGCAGAAACAGAGGGCGACAGGAACGCCCGCGTCCGCAGCTGGCTCCCACGCGCCGCTGTCTGCGGGGAACGGGGGGCCGGATAATGGAATTCAGGAGGCAGAGATCCTCCAAGAGCCAGCCACTGTCTTGTACAGATTTGTAGAGAAACCCTCACTGTAATTAAAACCGTACAGTCAGATTAATTCAATGTGTTGCTCGGGAGCGTTTTTAATAGTAAAAATCCGCTTTAAAATTGAATTAGGGTCGAAGAAAATTTCTGCGAGACTCGCTGGATTTGCCAGCTTTCATTGAAGCCAGCCCGAGCTGGACTTTGGCGGGGGCTGCACAGTGTCGCCTCCTCCCCCTTCCGAAGCCCGAGACTGGGGTGGGATGGGGGCAGGGAGGTGGAGGGGGGGAGGGGGGGCGCTGATCATCAAGGGGTACCAGTTTAGGCTGGATTCCGGGAGGCCCGAGCCAGGCCCAGACGGAGCTCAGGGCCTGCAGTTACTTCTCTGAGGCTCCGCAGACTTTTGACACCCAGGACTCCTTCCCACCCTTTCGCTATGTTCGCTGCTCAGGTAGGGTCCCGGGAAAGAAGAGAGCCCTGCTGTATCTTGAAACAATTTCCCACTGTGGGTTCCCGCGTGTGGCAGAGGTTGGAGCCCTCCCTGTTTGGATGCTGGAGTGACAGGAGAAAGTTGTGGTTCTTTCCACTCACCCCATCCCCCTTTCACTTCTTGAAAGTCTTCCAAAAATTAAGAGTAATATTTCAAGCGCGCTGTCAAAATGTCTCCCAAGCTTTGATATGGCTTGCCGCCCCCCCTTTTCTCCCTTCCCACCCCTTATCCTTTGCGTCTCGGTGGTTGTGAAATGCACGTTAGTATTATTAAGCTTTTCCCCTTTAAGGTTAGACACCTCAGAGTTGAAAACTTGCTCCAAAGTTCCTAGAAGAGGTGGCAGCAGAGTGCTAATCGAAAGGCTCTCACGTCAGACCTGCTGCAGTGCGGGTGGGGGCGGGGTGGGGAGGTGGGGGGGGAGGGGGGAAGGGCTGAGGGAGCTGGACCCCGCATTTTCCCGAGAACAACCCGGTTTTCAGGGGCGCAGAAATGGTCCTAGTTTCCTCCTTCCCTCAAGGACTTGCCAGTGCGCGCGCGCGCGCGCGCGCGTACACACACACACACACACACACACACACAAAATCTGGGACAAAAATTCCCTAACGAGTTAGTCACATCATCAGGCCTGAGAAAACAAAAACCGCTGTGGGTCCCTGCTCCTCCGGCAACATGCGCAGACGCTTTAATTGCCGCAAATTGTCACTCTGTCCCCTTTTCATTTTCTCGCTCCTTCGTTTATTTTTAGTACACTTCAAATGCCTACACACATCCCTAGTAAGGAGAGAGCGGAGCAATTATTGCCTTTGCCTTCGGGGCCTGCTTTGCCAATCATTGAATGGGGATGGAGTAAACAGGGCGAAAAGCGAGGCGCGTTATTGGTCTTGCTTATTTCAGGTGGAGGGCGGTAAATAACTCTCGCAACCGCGCCACCCCTTCCTCGTTTCTTGGGTCCCAATTATCTAGAAGAAAGGAGATGCGGCTCCCTCCCTCCACCTCCCCATTACACCCCACCCCATGTGAGCCAACTTTTACTAGAATCCTGTAAATCCCGCCAGAATTGGCGGGTTCCTCGGAGAGCAGTTAGGGAAAGAGAATTCCGCAGGGACCTAGTTCTTAATTCTGTATTGAATAGAAAGACGCAGCGTGCGCAGGCACCTTCCCCGCCCCCATGCAGGGAAACAGGGTCCTTTTTTCTCTGAGGGCTATGCCAGTGATAGATGCCCCCAGGTAGGTTATAGAGAACCCTCCGGGGGTCCTTCCCCATCTAGAGAGGCTTTGAGGTTGGGTTGGAGCAGTTTTGGACAGTCTGTTAGGGTGGCTATCGATAGGCATGTCTGTTGTTCTAAATATTAGCCAGGAATTCTTAGAGATGAACTTTAAATTTTGAGATGAAGTGTTGGTGTTGAACGCCGGTGAGGCCACTCTGCACCCAGAACCTCTTCACTGTCTTTCCCAGGACCGGCACAGCGGCCCGGGGTGGGGAGGGAGGCAGGTGTCTGTAGCAGCAGCCGAAGGGGGTTATCTGGCGTCCTGCAGAGGGATCCGAAACAAATCAGTGCGGGATTAACTCGTCTGTCTGCTGAATTGTCTCCAACTGCAAAAGCTGCGCGGGCCGCGCCTGCCCGGGCGGGTTCGGGTTACTCGCCCGTCCGGGGCGCGCTGTCTCCTTGGTGTCCCGGCCGGGGCTGGCAGGCCGTCCCGGGACCTGTCGGGCGCCTGGCCGGCTTGGCAGGACGTTTTAAAAAGAACGCAGCGAGTATGAACTTCTCCATTCTCACACACACCCCCTTCCTATTTCTTTTTTATGAAAACATTTACAAGAAATCTAATTTCAGATTGTGGAAGTAAATTTCATGCTAGGATATATTTTACAAAACATGTAATCTTTCGGGCCGAAGACGTTTAATTAAAACCATACTTTGACAAGTTGAGTTTCAAAGCGAATTCACACTAGCGCAGAAGGCTAATTCATATTCAAGATGCAACCTGTAATCCTGTTGTTTGAAAACGCCAGCCTGGGCAACACGCGCTGGATCTGCTCGCTACCTGCCCAAGGGCCCCCAGGACTCGAGAGTCCCGCGCTTGGTCCAAAGCCTCCCACGCTAAGACGCTCTCCTGCGGACCGGCTTGGTCTGGCTGCCAGGTCTTGAGGAGGTAGAGGAAAACTTCCTGGAGCAGTTTTAGTGTCCTTAGAATAACTCCTGCGGGATGGTGGGGGTGGGGGTTGTGGGATGGGAGTGGTCGGAGACCCCGCACACTAATCCGGAGGTAGGCAGGGAAGACCTGGAATCCGGGCACCGCAAGAAGTCTCAGTGGGATTGAGAGTTGCAAGCCCCCAGCCTCCTTCTTGCTCCCGGACTGACCTGCTAGAGAAAAGGGATCCTCCCCCCTCCAACCCCGCCAAATCTCCATTTCTGGTGACCCAAAAAGGGTGGGTTTTGTCCTGCTCCAGCTGATCGATGGGACATCTCCCTCAGAGTTCTCATGGAAGAGGTAGTTAGTGTTGGCTCCTGAAGCAGTCACAGTGTCAATTGTATTTTTGTAGTCTCAATACTCTTCCTCCTCACCCTCCTTTGCCATTTCCCTATAAATTGACCAGCCCCAACTTAATTGTGAGTGGTACTGCCCCACACGGGAAGGACATGCTCCCAGTTCAGCTGGTTTACCAGCAAGCCCTACTGGCTAACGGCCAACTGTATCTGTTGGGAGGGCGGGAGCCAGTAGGTACCCTAAGGTGCACACTGATGGGAGAGAAAGTGACTATAAGATAGTCTGGGTTAGAGTTGAGGATGCCTGTAAACTGCAGCTCCAGAGGCTGAAGCTGTGGCCCAGGCAGGGTTCCAGGTCATTATCTTGGGTCTACAACTCGGTGTTCCCCTCCTGACCTCCAGCCTGCTGGTCTTTTCTTCTGTTAGAGGTAACTGTGAGTTGTCATTAAAGTTAGACTCGTGGCTGATCTGAAACCTGCCCCCAAAAAGAAGTGGGGACATGAATTTGAGACTTATGTTGGTTCAATTTTACTCAACATGCTCAAAAGAAAAACCTTTTATAGCAGCCACTCCCAAGGCAGAGAAGGAGGATTTTGCTTCAACTGGGGACAGTGAAAATTATTGATTGGCTGATGGACTTTCTTTTAGGCCTATAGTTCCTTTCAGATGCACCCTTATTTTCCATAAAGCACAAAGATAAGTCAATTATAAGAAAAAGCCTAAAATCTAATGCTCAAGATGGACTTTAAACAACATGGCTATCCCATCTTGAAACCTCTTGGTTTTATGGGGTCAGCTTAGGAGAAAGCTTCATTTCTGCAAAGACAACCCCCACACACAATTGTGGTAAAGTTTTTTTTTTTTTTTTGCTCTTTACAGAGACTGCCAACTGGCATTTCTGGTTTCAGTGAGTACCTCAGAAAATAGACATGGATGCTGGCAGCTAAATGCTTAACAGTATGCTAATTTAATACTTACTGGTCAAATAATATTGATCCTAGGTGAACAAGTAAGACCTTGAAGTCCCATTTGGGAGGGTTGGCTGGGGTGGGACTCTGGTTCACACTCTTAAAAAAAAAAAAGTTATGTGATGATCGTAGGCCTGGAGGGTGAGAAAGAAAGACTTAAGAGACAAACAGAGGCACTGCTGGAATGGTTTTATCATTGTTTGAGCTGAGCACTAAAAAGTATGTATCTGACCGAGTGCATTTGAAGCCTAATCCCATGTTGGAGACTTGTGAATTACACAAAAGGGGAGAGGAACTGCACATAATAATCCCCACCTGTTTTATTTCAGTGATAGGAACAAGCAGTTTTCCTGTCACAGACAGGAGCGCTCTCAGGGGTGTTGGAGGCCCATTTGTGGGCAGTAATTCTGGCAGGGATATAAGGTGGGAAGACTACGGGGTGGTTGGTAACTGTCAGGAGGGCGCTGCAGAGAGGGCAGGCAGCAGTGTTGGTGTGCAGAAGGGGCAAGGTAGGTAATATTTCCCAGCTGGCCCACCCCTTCTGCAGCCCCAGAGAATCAACCTCATCATTTCCAGCCTCAGAGCTTGGGTAGAGGTGAAAGAGGCCCATACAGGCAGGAGATTTATGTTACTTCTTTACCTTTCTAGTTCCTTCTGCCCTTCTATAATTAGCCCCACTTCCTAGATGTGGGAGCTAACACATAGACTTCAGTGCATAGACCACTTTGGTGTCTGGGAAAGGGAGAAGGATGGAATGTAGGTGTTCTAGCTTCCCATCTCCCAGGCAACTGTGGGGGCTGGTCATGGGAGTGGAGAAAGAATTGGGTTTGGGGTTGTTTTCCCAAGCCAGGCTTGTACAGGGTAATGTCTCATTTCTGAGGCTCCTTCCGTCAATGAAGTAGGTGGGATTTTCATGTGACTTGAAAAGGTTTGAGAGATTCAACATTGGGCAAAATCTCGGGACTCCGAAGACAGCAGTCCCAGGATTTCTTCACTTCCCGCCCCTGTTCTTTGAACAGACTCCTTTCTCCTGTCTTCTAACTTTCTCTTAAATTCTGAATACTTTAACCCTTGCTTGTAGTAAATGTATTTGTACTTCTAAAATGTATCTTTTTCCCACAAATCTAGCGTGCCAAGGCGAGAATCGATACTAAAATACCCTTTTTATTTTTAAAGTGGGTGTTAAAGGCCTATTGTGGGGGAACCGAGATGTCAATGTGACCCGGAGACGCAGTTGAGATCGGGATTCTATTGGCTGCCACGGCAGGGCCCAGGCTCTGCACAGTTGGCTCACGTGTGAGCCTCATCATGCAAAGCCTAGGGCTGGGGCATGCGCACTGCATGGGGGGGGGGTGGCCGGGAGTACCGCCTTCTTCTCTTACTTAGGACCAAGACTTCCAGATGCGCAATAATTAGGTTTCCTCATTAAACAAAGGTTTCCCCATCATTCCCCTCCTCCCACCGTTCTCAGCCGGGAGAGCTCCTTACAAACCAAGCTGATTATCCATATCCCCCCCCCCCCCCCGGCCACCGCACGCCCCAATCTCTGATATCCAGACTACAGCTTTTACTTCTTAGGGTCTCTCCGCATTTTAGGGTCCCTTACATACCTCTCGGTTATTCTTTTTCTTTGCAAAGACCAACTTTAAAGGATATTAAGATGTGATTATCTCTTCATTTGAGGTCCCCCTCCTCATCTCTCTCTCTCAATGAGATAAAAAATTCCCTAGCGGTTGGTCTGACAGGAAGAGTGTCAACATCGCTGCTCCCCGTTCCTTTCCGCTTCCACCGCCTCCCCCCACCATCCCCGGACACCCCCCCCCCCATGTGGGTTTCAGTCCAAAGTGCAAGAGCATGGATGGACCAAGAACTTGATGGGCACTAGAGCCAGGCACCAATCAAGCTGGACCGCACACCCCCAGGCACCAGACCCGGCGGCTAAGACGCTCAAGGCCAGCACCTGTGAGCCAGCCTGCGCGCCTGGGGGCTGCTGCTCTGCTGCTCGGAGCCCCCACCTCTCGCGAGAAGCGCGTGACTCGGGGAACGCCTGCAGGGGAGTCCTCTAAACCTCTCCAAGACCCCCTATGCGGACACGGGGACCCCAGGGATCCATCTCCTTGGAACAGAATGGCCTTTTCTGGAAAGGGATCTCAGTGGGCGAGAAATAGCCACCATTACGTTCAAAGCCTCCCGCGGGAAAGCCCCGTGTCTCTGCTCAGAGCGCAGGCAGACCCGCGTGCGGCGTCGCGCGGAGGACCGCGCCCACACGCGCTCGCGGAATCGCAGTCAGCTCATTCTCCCTGGCAGAAACCCGCATCGCTCCTCTGGCTTTCAATTACTCTTAGCTTACCTGCAGGGCGAACAGATTTGTATTTTTCCACCAAAAAAACCTCTTACCCTGGCTTCCCCCAGATTTCCCCTTCCCCCTCATCCGACCTCAGCCCAAAGAAGGGCGAGGTAGCAGTTTGATTCTTTGATATGACACAAATAATTGTTGCATCATGTAACTTCCTGCATCTTGGTTTTAATTTGCAGTGAACCAAACAAAGATATTTGCAATTTTAAAATAAGCACTCGATTTAATAAATGGGAACATTGTGCAGGGAAGACTATGCCCCCCCCCCACCCCCTTCAGAAGACGTTATTAGCTCTGACAGCATGCCGCTCAGGTTTGCGGAGAGGATTTTGTAAAGGGATGACAGACAGGAAGGCCAGCAATCATGGGCTCCTTGGGCTGAAGCTTTTTTTTCTTTCTTTCTTTCTTTCTTTCTTTTTTTTTTTTTTATCAGAATGTTCTGTTCGATGCCATTTATCCTTGATGATAGAAAATTGCGCTGTTGCCAGGACGCTGCTGCTTGCCGCTGAAATAGAGGGCAGGAGCCACATTTCCATTTTCCGGCTTGAAAGCTATTCAAATGAATTTGTGGGGGGGGGGGACGTCTAGCATAAACAAATGAGAATAAATCGAGTTCCCCTTTCCATTCTTTCCTTTAAATGGGTAGCTGTTCATTTCTGAGATAAAGATTTTTGTTCATCAGTGTTTGGGAATACCTGGGAGATAGTGTAAGCCAACGTACAATTTATTTTGATGTTCTTAAAGTGACTAACCACATAAACATTTAAAAAGAATCCATGTCTAAACATATATAAAGTATAAGAATTATATATACATAGATCCCATACATACATACCTTCACACAATTCCAAAATACAATGGGAGATACACTCTTTCAGCAGAGTTTCAAGCGAATGTAATTTGCAAGCAATGCTGGCAGTTATGGCCTTCTTACTCCTGTAGATACAGGAATTGTTAGATGGGTAATTTTTTAAAGCCCTCCCCCATGTTATATATTTCAGACTGCTATACAGTTTAATTGCCCCTGTAGATCTTAACTGATTTAAACACCCTCCCCTCCCCCAAAAGTGATAAAAGTCACCCTTTGTTACCGGTTTCTCTCAAATTAATTTTCCAAATTTACCTTTAAAGTTATCTAAGCAAATAGAAGTCAGAAGAGTTGGTGCACCGGACTTCTAACCGATATGAAGAGGCTGGAGCCTGCACTTCCCTTCCTTAGAATTTCGATTTTCTGTTAGCTTAAAAAGATCACATATTAATAGGAACTTAAGGAATCATGTTCAAAATATAAAATTTTAGAAATGAGAATTTAAAAAATACAGCCCATGAGAATATGTATATTAACATTAGCAATGTCTTGGCAGAAACTATAAAACTTGTAGGGCTCCTACTGCATCTTAATAACTGAATAATAACTTTTACTGAATTCTAACTCTGTTTTGTTTCAAAGTCAGATACCGGCCGTTAGAAAATTTTCAGCAATATATAGTCTTAAAATACTGCGACTAATTGAACTTGAGATTTCAGCTGGTATTTTAAGCTTGGTGGGGGGGAACCTTGCAATATTTTAAAACTTGAAGTTTTTTAAATGAATCGTGGGTCTCTAACTACTGTCCTTTTAGCTACAGGATGGTTTCCGAGTGCTAGACCACCGCTGTGCAAACCAGGGCTGCGGAGAGAATAATACTGTAAAAACAGAGTGAGAGGCAGAGGGTGAGTTGATACTGCTGTTCCGAACTTTTCCAATAGAATTTTCGGGCAACTCCCTCAGCCAGCCAGGGTTCCTAGTTACCGATTCCTGAACAATCCTTACTCAACTGAAAATTTCCTTGTTAACAAATTAGCATGATAATGAGAAAACAATTATCAACGCCGTCAGATCTAGCTAAATAAAGCAAGGAAACGGCCTAGGAAAGTCCAATTTGCTAGTGTTTGTTGTGATTAAAACAACTGGAGGTAAGTGTAGCTTGTTTAGGCACTGAAGAAGAGTCCTCCCCTTCCTTATCTTGGTCCTGGGAATTGTGTTCTGGACAAAAAGCTTCACCAGCAGGCTGCTTTTCCAGTTGAGGCAATTCACCAGGTTCCTCATTGAATTCCCCCTCCAGGTAGGCGCTTGGGGGCGGGCAGCGGGAGTCCGGCGCCGCCTGGACGCAGAGGCTAAGGCAGGAGCGCTCGGGCGGGGCTGCGGCAACTGCGGCAGAGGGGACCTCCCAGCCCCGCACCCCTGGCCCTGGAAGGAGCCTGACTTCAAACCCCCCACCGTGCGGCACCGGACGGGCGCGTAATGGATGTTACGCAAAAGGAGGTGGAACTTCGTTGGGTGTCAGGGCGGGGATACACACGCGGGAAGGACCCCCTTCCCCAGCGTCGGGTCCTATCTAGACCTTTATCTGGCTCTATTCTGCCGAATCTTCTTTTCCAACCAGTTCCTGGGCTTTGGCCACGTAGCGTGCCTGGGTTTGGAGGGTGAAAGGGAAGTGGTGGGGAAAAAAAAAAAAGGTCTTGGAGCGCTGACCTAATGGAACTTGGAAGAGCGAAACAGACTAAGGTGCGCTTAGGAAAAAGCAGGGCTCAGCTGGGTGAATGGGCGTCGGGATCGGGACTTCTTGTGTGGGTGTCTCTGTGTGGCTAGGCGTGCAGAGCTGCGGAAAAGGTGAGTTTGGGGTGGAATTGTGTAAACCAAGAGTGGAGACCGTGGGATCACATACGGGACGGAGAGAACGTCCGCCCCCCCCCCACCCCCGCAGTTCGGTTCTCCCTGGCAGTTCCGAGTCCCTAAAGCAGGTTGAGCTACACTCTGGCGCGCCCTCTTCTAGGTAATGTAGCCGAAATCACAGTCAAGTTTGGCGGAGGGGAGCTTTTTCTACCCCTCCAAGAGATGTATACACTAAGCCTTAAAAATAAAAGTGATTTTTCCTTCACATTCTGAGATCCTAGAATATACGACTTGCTTTTTTTCCTCAACAAAAGAACAAGCACCTCTGAAAGGCTGCAGAAACACTCACTCTTTAGGGGTTCCAGCATCCAGGAATGTCACACGCGGTGAAAATACAAAAGCTCAACATTTTGATATTTTAGAAGATTTTCTCTTCTTTTAAATCCTCCGCGTAAATGCCTGGTTGTAACGTGAAAGTGCTTTCGTGTGAAAACATGCTGCAGGTTTCCCCCCTTCCTTTTCTTTATGTGTATTAGCAGCTGCAAAACATTCCAAATGAGCTAGAAGGTCATTGTGGAGACTTATTAATATGGCATTCAGTGCTGGCCTCATCAACAGCCAAAAGCCTCACCGGAGAAAATTAGAAAAGAGAAAGCCAAGATGCTTAAAAATACCAGGTACTTTAAATTCTGCATTGCCTCCCAAATCCCAAATAACTTTTCATAGTTAGCCTTTGGACTGTTAACCCATCACATTCATATTCCATTTCCCCAGTGTCCCAGGGCTGCATTTGTAGCTATTTCTTACATCTCCGGACCTTTGAGATGCACAGTGCAAACAGTAAAGAATCACATTAATCCTGCTTTGATCTCCAAAGGGAGATCATAGCACAAATCAGGTCACCACACAGATAGATGCTGCTGTGAGAAGGAGCCCCCTCCCCTTCTTTTCTTTTTTGGCTTTTCTGTGTGTGTGTGTGTGTGTGTGTGTGTGTGTGTGTGTGTTTCTTCAAGATATCTTTCTTGGCTTCAGGATATTCGTTGCTGGTTGGCAAACTGGAAAATGTCAGTATGAACTATAAATAACTTTTTATTTAAAAGCTGGAGGGTAAAATATCTTAGATGGAGCTTGCTTTTTTTTTTTTTTTTTTTTTTGTCTTACAGATGTAGATACTGGGGTTTATGTCCTCATCTTTCTACCTGGTTATTTGCATAAATACATTAGACCATTTTCCAAATACATGCCTCAAACAACCTCCACAGGAACTTAATTGCCTGGAGAAAAGTTTTATTTCCTCTGTCTTTCTTTACTCCTTCGTCCTGTAGGCATAGTATAATAGTAGTTAATCTACTTAGATAATTTAAGACTTAAAGATTAGAAGGCCTATATTGACAATTTCAAAATTCAAGTCTGAGTGCTTTGGCTAAGCAAAGCTTAGGAGATGACAGATGTGATAAAAGAACTGCCAAAAACTAGACTTTATTAAAACTAAAAAGTGTGATGTTTTTGTAGTTTTGAAAGAAATGATTGTTATAATGCTCACTCAATCCAAATGTGTCCCTAAACAAACAACTGTAGAGTATTTTATTTTATACTACCTGATATTTATACACACAATACAGTATTTCACTCTGCTTGCATACACACACACAAATTCTACAGTGCTTTTCAAGCCACCCCTCACATAAATACAGTTAATCAGGTAGTATAGTTAGTATAGTTGAGCTACAAACTACACACAAGTGATGTGTACATGATCTAAACATTTGCGCTGTGTACACATCCTTCCCCTCATTTCTCAATTTTCTGCCAGTGCATCAACATTATATTGCAAGAAGCTGCTTGTGAAGCTGTAGCTGCCACCAGCTTTTTTCAGAACTTGTTGAATGGGAGGAATACATGCAGATATCTGAATTTGTTAAAAAATGCTCTTCTGCTTCACATCATCCCTATCAAAGTTGATTTTCATTTAATCTCAGTGGGCCAGTCTCCATGACAGCCCAATTCACACTGACACTGAGGCTACCCAAATGCTTCTACATGTTGGACAAAGTACATTAAGCTGCTTTGGATCAAACATGTCCTTTTAAAGTGATTTTAGATGAATTTGGGAGCACAGCCTGGAAGGCAGACTACCATGGAAAGAGAGCATACAGAAAGGAAGGGAGCAAAGAGAGAAAGCAGGTGAAGGGAGAAAACCCCATGAGTGATAACTTAGGCAGAGAGATCCTTCGTGGCCATAGATCCTATCTTGTGAATTTCTGAAGTTATTTTCAGACACAGTGTCTGTTCTTACCTTAGTGGTCTCCTTTTTCCCCGATCCATTCCTCTAAATATGCTACCATTAAAATCTTCTTCTGGAGACTTTACGGAGGAAGCTGCCAAAATATTTCTTTATAGGCTGTTGTGGCTATTTTAATGGATTTAGATACATAAAGCATTGCATTAAGCCTCTTAGAAATGCCCATTTTGGGGATATTTAACCGAAACACGTTATTGTCACATTCGTATGAGCTGATTTGTGTGTTGTCTTACTTGTGACTTAACCTGCTTCTACAGTTCATTTTATAAACTGACTTTAAACTTATTTTGAAGTAAAAAAAAAAAAAATTCTCTCTAGAAAAGCAACAAATGGGGCACCTGGGTGGCACAGTGGGTTAAAGCCTCTGCCTTCGGCTCAGGTCATGATCCCAGGGTCCTGGGATGGAGCCCCCCACATCGGGCTCTCTGCTCAGTGGGGAATCTGCTTCCCCACCCCCCACTTGCCTCTCTGCCTACTTGTGATCTGTCTGTCAAATAAATAAATAAAATCTTAAAAAAGAAAAAAAGAAAAGCAACAAATGTTGGATACTTGTTGGTCCTTAACGATGGAAATAAGCATCACATCGTAATTAGTTTTAGAGTTTTGCTAAAAATTCTAATCTCTTCAATCTGCTCTTTTCCTTTTGCCAGGATCCCAAGAGCCTGGTATGTCGCATGTGTGTAAGGAGAGAGAATAGGCATCCTTGTCTTTTTAATTAAAGTTTATGCGGCTTGTAGAAAGTAGTAATTTTCTAGAAAATTAGATCATTTTAGATCACTATAGTTCCACTCTACTATCTTAACCATGGTTCTAAGAAAATCTTGCCCTTTAAAAACCATCAATTATAAAGCAAAGAATACCGAAAAAGTATTCTGAATTTAAAATATTCAGATTTCACAATACGACTCTGTCTCCATGAGAGTAGGTATAAATGAAGGATTCTACCATGTATGCATGGTGTGACAACCCACATTGGTTTCTTTATGGCTTATCAGAGTGATAGACAGAAGTTCCTATCTCTGCTTGTCCTGATTCTAGGGGTTATGATTCACATGCACAAAGGGGCTTCTTGAGTCACTGCTCTTTTTCTCAAGTTGGAAATCAAATTTAACCAGAAAGTAATCAAGGTCTTGGACCAAAGGATTAAAAAAAAAAAAAAGTTAGCCTTTCTTTAAGGGGATTCACCTCAAGTTTTTAGAGGCTCTGCACTGCCTATAGAACAAAGATAAGGTCCACAGTTTGGCATACCTGGGGAGGCTTAGAGCTTAGCGGGGAAGACCTTCAGTTCTCGAGTCAGACTGCTGCAGAATCTTGAACAAATTATTTTTCTTTTCCGTGTCTCAGTTTTCTTTTTGGACAACTGGAATGACGATTTGAAATGACCTATTTGGTAATGGTGACTTGAATGAGATAAATGCTTGTAAAAGGTTTATAGTAAGGAGTTTTGTGAAGAATAAGTGTTGAAAAAATGCTAGCCAATGCTTGCCCATAACATTAATAGAATGCCTAACAAGGCCCTTTGGTTTCTTCTTCTGCATATGCCATCCTCTTATTCTAGAAAGCCCTCCCTGGCTCATAGCCAGCCTGGCTAACTTCATACCTCTCCAGCTCTGCTCAAGTAATACCACCTTGGGAAGTCTTCTCTGATGCTTGAAATTAGGTATCTGTCCTTATGATTCCACAGTACCCACTGTTTATTGCTTTTATGGTATTTTGTAGGGTTTTTTCATTTTTTTGGTCATTGTTATCCGTCTCCCTACTTAGACAATAAGCTGTCCTAAGTGACATGTAATATTTATCTTTATTTCTCGGAACTTACAAATACTCAATATATGTATGCTAGATAGATAAATATTTGGTGTGTCTGTTTTATTTACACTTATAAATAAGTTGTAATTACATGGATTCTTCTACATTTAGTTTTCTCTACTTACTATGCCTCAAAGAGAGTACTCAAAGGGACCTATCCGCCCCATAAGCAATGTTTTGAAGAGTTTTGATTGTGGGCTCTGTAAGGAATTGTTGGTATTTTCAGGACAAAATATCTTCAGTGAGTTTCCCAATTTAATTGAAGAGCTCATGAACAAGGTGGGTTACCTGTCAAATCTGTAGATACTTGGCCATACTTTCAACATATGGCTTATGCATATTCCTTGGATAGTGATTTAGATTATCTACACGAATGTTAATAGGTAGGTTTCAGGGACGCCTGGGTGGCTCAGTCGGTTAGGCCGCTGCCTTCACCTCGGGTCATGATCCCAGAGTCCTGGGATCGAGCCCTGCATCGGGCTCCTTCCTTCTCCCTCTCCCTCTGCCTACCTCTCTGCCTCCTTGTGCTCTCTGTCTGTCAAATAAATAAATAAAATCTTTAAAAAAATTAGTTAGGTTTCAACTATTCCAGTGTGCTGGCCAGGTGGATTGCCAGCTAATCCAATTATGCCCCTGGTTTAAAGGACGTATGTATATGAAAAAGTCATTAATAGAGATTGCATGGATCCTAAGTATCTTCAAGACCAGTTAGGCTTGTTTCACTGGCTTCTTGGATTCATACAACTCTGGAACAAAAATACAGGGAAACCTTCATAGGGCTGGCTAATTTGAGGGAAGAACAATATAAACCAAGATATGTCAGAATTATAGAATATTGTACATAACCTGCCATATAGAAAATATTTACATAAACCAGGGACCAATACTCTGTGGCCAAGACCTCATAACGGGGTCTCCTTTAATGAGTAGACCAGATTCTTTGCAATCGTTTCATTAATTGTCAGAAACAGTTATTACTGGAGTGTTTGAAAGCAGTTTGTTTTCTTAAGATTAATCACCCCCTGCAAAGCTCACTTAATTAGATTTGCAAACTCTCACTTCCACCAAAGGAAAAGTTAAGCCAGTTCTCCATCTTGGAATTATCAAGTGTTTCAAAGGTACAAGGTCCAAATCAACTGTATTTTCCTGGAACAACTTAATAAATATATGAGTTAAGGGATAATAACAATGATTCCTACTGTTCTGCTCCTGCAAACCATAACTGATTTTGTAATCTTTTCTCTAGTCCCCTTGAAAATAAAACAGAGTTATACAAAATTTAAAAAAATTCCACTTCATTGTGGGAACGATAGAATTTCCATTGAGGATGGAGAAATATTATGTTCTTTGACCTAAAGAGTGAAGTAAATATTTCGATTTGGTTGCAAATCCAGAGGACGGGCCTCACGGAAGCTGCAAGACGATCTTGGGAAAGGTCATGCAGTCCCTTTTCTCGTACCTAGGCAGAGCACTTCATGCTATCACAGAATCGACATTATTCAAAGCCCAATACAGCTCTAACCCAACACTTACATGCTCCCGTGAGGCATTTCGTTGCCCCACTAAGACAAAGGAGGTCAAGGAAAGGGAAGGAATGGAGAGATAGGAATTTGTATTTTGCAACTGGCATAAGACCATACGGAGTGAGTATGGGATCCAAAGATTAGGAAACGGTAAAATATCTAGTAAGGGAAGTGGCAAAGTTTGCTGTGCAAAATGGATCTTTCCATTTCTGCCACTACTTTTGTGGCTCCTCCTATTCATGTACACCCCACATCTTTCCATGAAGGCTTTGAAGTGGTGTCAATAATGGACATATGTAAAACAAAATGAATTTACTCCTCTTACTCTCACTCCAGAGTAAGTTGGAGTTGCTCACAGCAAGAAATTTCTGGCAGTGGAACTAATCTTTTACTAGTTTTATGATTAACACAATAACACACATAAAAAATCCCTTGCTTTCTTTTTCCTATGTAGATAATATTGGTCCAGAAAAAGACAGCCCTTTTTCCCTCTCTCCAAATATCAAAATCAGTTTTTGCCACATAAATATGGCCTAACTGGTCCACCTATCAACCATATTTAAACGATATTCAAACATGAGTCTGCAGCTTCTCTTGGAAGCCTATTCCTTGTGGTTGCTGAAAGGATAGTGTGAAAACTTTTTATTGTTTTAGATCGGACCTCCCAAGCCTGACTGTGAATTTTTATGCCTGAGTACCTAAAATATTCCAAGAAAAACATAGCTCAAACCACCACATTTTGCTTGCTTTCAGGTTCAAACCCTATAAAACCACCACATTTTGTATGGTTTCCACCCCAAACCATAAGCTGGCATGGGATTCCACTAGATGCTCTGTTCAGGTCTAATTGAGATGTTTACCAACCTTGACAACATTTTTGGCTAACTTGTCACTAATTTGGAATGCAGGTGAAGCAAGCTGAGTTCTCAGCAATAATTTCTTCATTTGGATCCCTTTACTTGACAACCTCTCCCACCCCCGCCACCCAAATGGGGGCCCAGAGCTATAGCATTGTCCTGGGTCAGTCATTGTTACTTCCTCTGTGACATTCTACTCATGTTTGCCTTGCCTCAGACCTTACTCTTCCCTTCAAGACTTATTTCTGTGTATTATTCCCTCAGGTTGTGCACTTTGCAGCTAAATGGCTAAATCCATTTTTGATAAGGTGTTCATAGACTGAAAAATCTTAGGGAATGCATACAGCACTAGATTGTAAGGTCCTTGTGGGCAGGCATGGTCTCTTGCTGACTGTTTAGAGTTGCCAGATCACATACAAGATTTTAATTTGCTAAATCTGGCAACCCTATGACTGTTGTATTTCCATCTTCTAAAAACCCCCACACAGCAGATGCTCAATAAATAATGGTTGACTGAATGACTGAATGAAAGTAGTGTGGGGTATATATCTTGGAATCTTTTGATTTGCTCTAAATTATATCGCATAGGGAGTTGGCTTACCATGTAGGTCTGGAGCTATTTTCTATGATCTCAGACCTGTGTGTTTTTGATGGAGATTGAGGTAGGCCAATTCTGCATTTTGTGTGACCATTTTCTTAGAAGGACATCCTTCTTTCTTGGAAGAGATGGTGGGATAGAAAGGGGTGAGGAGGGACACCAGGGTGGTCCAGATGGTTAAGTGTCTGCCTTTGGCTCAGGTCATGATCTCCAAGGTCCTGGGATTGACCCCATGTCAGGCTCCCAGCTCAGCGGGGAGTCTGCTTCTCCCTCTCCCTCTCCCTCTGCCTCTTCCCCTGCTTGTGCACTCTCTGTAATTCTCTCTCAAATGAATAAATCTTTAAAAAAAAGGGGGGGGCGTGAGGAAAGGAATACCTGCTGTTAGCTCCTAGTTCACTATGAAAGAGCAATCCCAAACAATTGAGTTGGAAAGCCTTAAGGGAGTGGGGAATCTTCTTGCTGTCATTCTTTCCTTACCAGAAGTGGGATCTCCCTTGATAACCACAAATATACAAATAGAAGCCTCCTGGGAGTTCACAGGTACTGGGAGGGGAAGTAATAATAGCAGTTTGGACTGACTAGAATCTTTTATAAATAGTCCTAGTGCTCCCAGAGTCATCATCATGAGAATTCTTAAGGCCTCTGTGGAAGGGGAAATACTGTCTCAACATATTTATTTTATAATTATGTTAAATTATCAATTACGTTTATTGCTGAAACTGCTGTAAAATCATAAGGGTGCTCTTTAAGAGTGAGGGGCCATTAGATATAAAGGCAGTGTTGACCTTTTTTCTTCCTTTATTGCATCTACTGTTTCTTCAGGAAGTTTCTAGAACATTACCAGCACTTTATTAAGCTTCTCCTTGGTATTGGTCAGTCAGTATTTCTCTGAAAAATGTGGCTTTTAAGGTTAAGAAATTGTGAGTAAAGTGCTTGCTCTTCAAGGTTCCTGAATCCATCAGGTATTAGCAATGTTGCCTGTTAATTTAGAGCTATGACTAAAGCTCATGGCAGATCTGTCTTTCTGTATTAGCCGTTGCCGAAAGACAACGGAAATACTTTAACTTTGAGACAAATCAACTCTGAGCCAGACTGAGCCAGCCCAGAATTCACATTTCCACCCACATTTTCTTCTGTTTCGTGAGTGAATTATCTCTGATGCTCGTTTATCTGATTTCTAGAATCTACTACTGTCCTCAGGCACATTGTCAGATAGAGGAAAACTATGTGCTGTCTGGCTACTGAAATCTGTTCCTCTAACAGAACAAGGTCAAAATGACTTAAAAGTCTCATCTAGGAAGAATGCTCTCAAAGGTGTAGAATTTTGGTTTTCTATGCTTGATGGTTAAAAATGTGGGTTTCACAAATGAATAAATGAACAAACAACAGCAGAAACAGGCCCATAAATAACAGAGAACAAACTGGATAGGACAAAATGGGTGAAGGGGAGTGGGAGGTATAGACTTCCAGTTCCGGAGTGAGTAAGTCAGGGGGATGAAAGGCATAGGGAATATTGTCAATGTAATGTAATAAGGTTGTATGGTGACAAATGGTAATTATATGGTGGTAGGCATAGTATAGCACATAGAATTGTGGACTCACTATGTTGTACACCTGAAAGTAATGTAACATTATGTGTCAACGATAGTTCAACAACAACAACAAAAAGAAAAAACAAGGAAAAGAAAATGATGAGATATTTTTTTTAAATGTGGGTTTTGGAGTCCAAGCTACCTCAGATGGAATCCTGGATCTGTCTCTTCAGTAGCTTGAATCAAGTTGCTCTACTCTTCTAAATTCTCATTTCCTAGTATGGAAAAGGAAGATAATTATAGTATCTACCGCATAAGATGATTAGAATTAAATATCTATTACACGGAGAGTTAGCCTGTACATAGTAAGTGCTCAACAAATGACAGCCATTATTATTCAAAGTCTGGAACAGAAGATTTTCTTTTTAAACAGAGTCTCAGAATGTTTCTGTTCAACAAACACACCCATGTGGCCTGGATTCTGCTCGTGGGCCCTGATGGAAACTGTGGCAGTAATGTCCCCACACCTGGCCGGCCACATTCCTGGCTCTTCCCCTGAATGTCCAGCTTCTGGTTTAACTGGAAGTTAGGACACAGGGTTGGGATATGCTTGCACCCTCTTTCATAGCCAAGACTAGATCCCAGCAGAAAGGTGGGTGAGCCCTGTTGCCAATCCCAGTCACTTCTGAAATTCCTGGCTGCTTCTCTTTACCTGTCTTTCAGGGGGTGGGTGTTTTGGGGACAGTACATTCCCAGTACTGTAGAGGCGGCAGCTGAGCCCACTGCCTGGGGCTGTGCTGGGTTTCGGGCCCTGCCCCCAAACTTCCAGTGCTCTTCTGGCTCACCCAGAAGTTCAGGTGTGGGGTGGCGGGTGGTGTGTGTTGGCCTGGGAGAGTGGGTGGGGTGCAGTGGAAAATACTTGAGCAATGAGTCTAGAGGCCCTGGGGAATTTTTTTTTTTTTTCTTTTTTGATTTTGTTTTAGGTTTTGGTTTTTACGTGGAATTTTACTTTATGCCATTTGTCCCTTCTACCTCTTTGGAGCTTCCCAAGGGTTCCATCCCACCAGGCGTGTAAAGGCCACCACAGGGGACTTGTGAAAAAAGATTGGAAGAAGGGAGAAGTTGAGATGAGTCAGTCCTCCCTTCAGCAGACTCTCTTCTAGCATCTCTCTGATGTTCTCTCTCTTCCTAGTATTTTTGCCCTTTTTACTCTTTTCACTTCTAGCTATCTACAGAAACAGAAACTGAGGTTAAAAAGCTGAGGGAACCTCAAAATTCTTGTGGTGTTTTTTTTTTTTAAATCTTTGTTCACCCTTCTAGTCCTGTCTTCCGTTCTCTTTGCTATTCTTCTTTTTTAGAACATAGGACAAGGGAGTTTTTCAGAAGAAGATCAGAAAAAAACAGAGGGAAATCAGGCAGTAAAGTAAGGAAGATAGAGAGGAGGAGGAAGGAGGTGGTGAGTCCCTCAATCCCAAGTTAACAGGAAATGGTCCTGAGTTAATATGGAGCTGGCAAGGCTTTCTGTCTTATTTAAACTAGAGAAAGGAACTTGCTGAAATTTGATAAAATTGGAAAGAAAAATCCAAGAGGGGAACCCCCCCCCCAACAAGACTAGGGTTGATATTAAACCACTCAGCATGTTGAGGAAGTCTGGCCATATGGCTGCAGATGACCTATCCAGATAGACTCAAAGGATTAGAATTATCTCCTGATATTGGTTGTGTGTGTGTGTGTGTGTGTGTGTGTGTGTGGTGATAACTATGTGTATTTTATATATAAGGTAGGAAATATGAAAAAGCCAACCTTAATCATAATGAGTATGGGGGAAATACAGAAAGGTAATAAAAGGGTATAAATGTCCACCGGTAAGACTAGTAGGTTCTGAGGATTTAATGTATAACATGGTGACTACAGTTAATAACACTGTATTGTATAATTAAACATAAATTCTGAGCAAAAAAAAAAAGATAAATATGTGAGGTGATGGATGTGTTAGTTAAGTAGATGGGGGATCCTTTCATCATGTACATGTATAGCAAATCACTGTGATGTACACTAACTGTCTTACAATTTTATTTTGTAAATTATACCTCAATATATTATTGAGCTAAAAAATTATTAAGAAGAATAAATGTGGGACACCAGCATGGCTCAGTGGGTTAAACCTCTGCCTTCAGCTCAGGTCATTATCTCAGGGTCCTGGGATCTAGCTCCGCATCAGGCTCTCTGCTCAGCGGGGAGCCTCCTTCCCCCTCTCTCTTTGTCTGCCTCTCGGCCTACTTGTGATCTCTCTCTCTGTGTCAAATAAATAAAATCTTTAAAAAAGAAGAGTAAATGTTTTCCTTTCACAGGATTATATATATATATATATATATATATATACACACACACACATATATATACACACATATATATATATATTAAAGATTTTATTTATTTATCTATTTGACAGAGAGAAGGAGAGAGAACAAGCAAGGGGAGTGGCAGGCAGAGGGAGAAGGAGAAGCAGGCTTCCCGCTGAGCAGGGAGCCCATGTGGAGCTCAATCCCAGGACCCTGAGATCATGACCTGAGTCATGCAGATGCTTAACTGACTGAGCCACCCAGACATACCTGAAGGGGAAGTTCTAAGGAAAAGTTATTTGCTTATTTTAGCATCCTTATTGTCTTAGTGGTGATCTGATTTAGAAATCCACTCCCATTTTTCTCTTGAAACTAAACTCCCAGAATATTCTAATTAAGACGAGTCTTTTGGTCCCCATTTACTGAGCACTTCTTCTGGTCAGGCCTTTAGCTATGCCGGGGCTCAGTACTTGTCACAGGTGATACCACTTAATGCTTACACAGCCCAGAGATGTGGGGACCCTGACTGTTGTGTACAGCAGCCTGCTCATTGCCAGGACTCGTACATCTTCAACAACAGCAGCAACAGCTGCGAGAGGAATCCAAGGACCAATTTGTTGGAATAAAGCAGAACAGCGCTGTCCCATATGGCAGATAGATCTCAGATGGCTTTATTAGATGTAGGATGATTTTTCTTGTAGCCTAAGGGCTTTCTGGAGAGAATCTGAAATCTTTTCACTATGCCCACATCATTGCCAGATGTGGATATAGGGAAATAGAACTTCTCCTCCGTGTGTGTGTGTGTGTGTGTGTGCATGTGCACACGTGTGTGTGTAAAAGTGGCAAATTCTGGTTTCCATAACAAGTTTCAGTTCATGTCACTTTCACTTTCTTAGGAAAAAATTTCTTCTTGAGCTTTTCAAATATGTTATGGGTCAGATCATGTTCACCAAAATGTAAAACCAGTGGCAGTAAAATAATGATAAAACATGGTAATTTCATAAAGGGCCTGTTAGTCTTGTATTCTAATATAGGATGTAATGGAGTGCTCCACCAAACTTAAAAATTCATAACGATTACTGATACCATTAATCAGAATGCCATGCGAACAGCTCAGGGATCTGTTGTATTAAGCTGTCATGTGGTTGCAATCATACCTTTTTAACCGCCATCAGAGGTAACTGTCAGCAACACCATGTCTTCTCTGCAGTCTATTGCAGCGTCAGGTCCCCAGGGTTCCATCCTGAGTCCAAGGTGATTTGTACAGTACGCTAATGACCTGCTGATTGTCTGCACAAAAGCGTAATCGTACACTGTTCAGGCAACACTGTGATTCCACACAAAAGCAAAGGACTGTCTGGTGTCAAAATAATACCATAGTCTAACTTTGATAAAGGTTTTTTAACTGACTACAAGGTACTATTTGGTGCTAAAGCATGTGGCAGAAATAATGTTTATTCAAATAACTAACAAGTTGGCAGCAGGGGAAATTTCAGGAATATGTGTGTGTGTGTGTGTGTGTGTGTGTGTGTGTGTGTGTGAAAAGGATGCTATTTGATAGCTGTTTCTGGCTCGATTTTTGGTTCTAATTTTGAAAGGTATAGAAACTAGCAAATATCTTTGTTTCAGTTAGATATTTATTCATGTTTGTAATTACTAATGCACATTTTAAGTAATGTCACTGAAGGGTTTTCTTCCTAGGGAGCGAAAATATGTGGTGAATATTATATTGATCTATTTTCCTATTATCTTTTGACCTACCTCTCCGGGCCATTTCAGGGAGCAAGTTTGGGGCTGTAGAGAGCCAGGCGCAGCCATCTCAGTACTCTTTCATGGGTGTAACTCTCCCAGGGTATCTCCCCTCTAAACCTGAGGACAGAGAAGAGAAGTGATGGAACAGAGTCCAGTGATGGAAAAATGGAAAACCACTGAAAATTGTAGCCTGCTGCTCTCTTTGCCTGCCCCTCCCTGCTCCGCCGGCTGCCGTCTGGCCAATATGTGTGGCTTGCTCTTTCCTACGGGGACTTGTCACCAAGTCATTTATCTGTTTAGTGATGGAGGAGAATTTCTGCTGAGACTTTGACCCGGATTCCAAAGATAGATTCCAAGACTTGACTTGTTTGTTTCTTCATTCATTTGTTTCTGCTTTCACCCATTTAGTGACTGTTTTAAACCTGTCGTTATATACCAGGCACTATGCTAACCATCAGGATGATAATGATGAGTAAGATTTGGCTTCAGCTCTCACGCCCCTTGTTGTCCTGTAGGAGTCAACTGGCCATAACCAAATGCTAAGAGACTGTCAAGGAGCCCTTGTCAGCTCTGTTCTGAGAGAGATTAAAGAGAATGTGAGTTGCAAGTGTTGACAAAATGAAAGCTCTTCCACTAGACTATAAGCTTGTTTAGGGCAAGAAGCAAGTCTTGACCTTGGAATTATTTATAGCTCTGAGTTCAGGAAGGACACAGAGCCTATGTTCTATAAAATGTTGTTGAACTTTTTGGAATTTTGGAATTGGAATTGAATTTTGGAATTTGGAAAAGAATCTTCAGCAATGGACAATAAGTTGCAGATGCCAAGAGTAGAGGCTTTGGGGTCAGCTAGGAGTTTGGTCTCTACTCAGGAACCAGTAATGGCTCTCACCCCATCAAATTTATTTGTCCATTTCAAAACATATGTGTTTAACACCTGTGATATGTCAGTGCAGGTGCTTGGTGTTGTGGATTCAAGAGTGAAGAAAATGGAAACAGGATCTTTCCTCATATAGCTCATGGTAGAAGGGAGATGGGGATCTCAGAACAGATAAAAGAGATTTCCAATAAGGCATGTTAATTTTTGTGAGAAAGGAGTCCTAATGTTGCCCAGGAGTCATTCTTGGTGACTGCCAAGGGGAGGGGTTCGACGGTCAGGGAGATGAGTGCTCCAGCCCATATGGATAATGTGTCAAGCCCTGGAGATGAAAATGATCATGGTGCATTCCAAGGACTTAAATATATATTCAGTCATTGAATTGTCACCTACAAGGAGAGGAGCTTGAGATGAAGCTGGGGAGGTGAGTGGGGCCAGGCCCTGAATGGCCTTGTAGGGAGTGCTAAGTGGTCTGGATGCCACTGAAGACTAAAGGGAATTTATTGAAGGGATTTGAACAGGCAGTGCCGCAACGAAATTTGCATTTTGGATCTAGTTCTTGGGCTACGTAGTGGCTGGAGGATGGAGGAGGTGAGAGACATACTAGTTAGGAAGACTTCGGCAGAAATCCAGGTGGAAGATGTTCCATAGTGACTAAGGTATTGTGGAAAATGCTTAAGCTTGAGAATCCAGTAGGACTTGGCTCTAAAATTTAACTATCTTTGTGACTATTTACCAAGTAATTATTTTACATAAGTCCCACACTTTCTTCCACAACATGGAATAATTTTGCCTATCCGTTGAGGAACTTAAGTGGGATACTGTAACTAAGTTGCCCGATATTACACGACACACACTTCTTGTCCTGTAATAGTCCTCCTTCCTCTCCACTTGTATTTCTTCTCCTTAATGTCCAACTGGGTGCTTTTATTTTTTATTTTTTTTTCAAGATTTTATTTTTAAGAAATCTCTACACCCAATGTGGGGCTTGAACTCACAATCCCCAAGATCAAGCATTGCAAGCTCCGCTGACTGACCCAGCCAGGCTTTCCCAACTTTGTCCTTTTAAATAGGATCTTTTGTTACTGTTTTTGGTCCTTTTTATTCCTGGACCATGTGTATGGAGAAAGGCACTCCTTTTCCTTCTGCCTTTGTGAATATTATAGCTCTCCCAGAGTGTTCTGGGCCCTCACAAGGTTACTTCTGAAGTTGCTTCCGTGGAACACTTCATTCTGGTCTGTGTGCTGTTACAACCAATGAAAACCAAGCTTGGTAAAGATGAAAATCTTTGCTCCCTTCCCTTCTGGAACTTTCTGGTAACTGCATTCTCCTCCTCATACCCTCGGAATGCAGCTTTGGTATTATCTTTGGCTGTCCTCGGGGCTACTTCTTAAGCACTTGTGGAGAGAGAACTTTGTATTTTTTTCACAGAATAGACCTTATTTTCACTTGGAGAATATTCCAAAATCCTGTCATATTTTCCCTTCTGACATCTCTAAAACTCGTCTTTTCCCACTGGTCTCCAGTAGCTAAAATCCTTTCCCATATTTTGGACCTCTTTTTCTTCTTCTCCTTACAAATACCTCCATTGTGGTCTCTATTCTTAAGTTCTGTCTCTGCTAAAGCAATCTCTTTGGTGCCTTCATTACAACATCTTTTTAAAATGCTCTTTTCAGTTTCTCTCGTCTGCATTAAATCTGGACTTTAGGGAAGCGCACTACTCTTCCTTGCCTGATTTCCCCCCTTCCTGGTTTTTATATTTCTTCTTAACTTCTTAATACCTGACCTCCTTATATGTGTTCATTTTATTTTTCTCATTCACTTTTTTGTGTTCTTAGGCAGCTTTCAAGGTGTGTCCTCCCTCGCCAAGGACATTTTCTTTTCCTTTTTACATGCCAACCCCAGCCTCAAACAACTCGTATCCCGAAACCCCTCTCCTGTTTTTCTCATAGCTTTCTTCCTCATTTGCTAATGTCTCCCTCTTCATGACGTTGGCCTTTTCTTTATCAAGTGATGCCATTGCTACATAATCGAGTGCGTATATGCTCTTTTCATATAAGCAGATCTATCACTTTCTAAGGAAGGTCTCTGCTATTAATTGACTTAGGTCTATTCTCTCACTTCCAATGCCACTACCTTGAAGTTGACAGTTACCTGCCATTTCATCTCACCGCCTCAGCGCGCTCTCCCGGCTATTCCGCCCTTAACATCATTCCCAGGATGTCCTTCTGATCCGATGTCTTTCTTTTCTTAAACAAAACAGAACAAAACAACAAAGCTCCTGGCTTTCCCTGGCCTGCAGAATGAGGTTTACTTTCCTTAGGTGTGCGTCAAGAATCTTCATACCTTGGCCCCTCCTCACCATTCCACATTCTGCCCGTCACTTTTTACCCCAAATCCTAAATTCCAGTCGCATGGAACAGCTTGAGGAAGCAATTTACTATATACAGAGGTTGAGAGTGAACTGTGACAGACCAAATTCAGATTCAGAATTCTTTCCGATTTTTTAAAAAATAATTGAATGGGACTAATAATAGCTACCTTTTAAAAAATTTTCTCCTTTTTTCCTCTCAGAGAATTTATTTATTCATTTATTTGAGAGAGAGACAGAAAGAGAGAGAGAGAGAGAGAGAATGCATGGCAGTGGGGGGAGGGGCAACAGGAGAGGCAGAAGCAGAGAATTCCAAGCAGACTCTGAGCGCAGAGTCAAACATGGGACCTGATCCCATGACCCTGAGACCCGACCCTGAGCTGAAAACAAGAGGCAGACGCTCAACTGACTGAGTCACCCAGGTGCCCCATTTTGCCTTTTTTTTTTTTTTAACACTAAAAGATTTCATGTAAAAATCTTTCTTTCTGGTTTCTTTCAGAAACTATGGCAATACTGCATCATATTCCCACTTGGCAACAGAGGGTTGGAGTTGAATGGTGGCTGCCCTTTTAGATGAAAAAAGGCTTTTCTTCAATTTGCGAGTTTCTGCCACTCTGTTTTGTGTCAACATTGAGGCAAAGTGTCATTTATCATTGCTCTTGTGTTTTGTTTGCCTTATAGTATTACGAGAAAATTGTACCACATCTCTACAATAAGTAAGAGATGGGTAGATGCTATTTTGTATTTCAAAAAACATACAGGGCCTACTTTACTCTTTCATCCTCCTGGCCCCAGCAGACAATCTGAATTTGGCTCTCTATCAGAATGGCTTAGCAGTAGGGTCTGTGTTCAAATCCTCGTTCCATTGCTTGCTAGCTGTGTGGCTTTGGACATGTTACATAAGCATTCTCTGCTTAACCTTCCACCACGGTCATATTTACCTCACAGAGTTTTTGTGAAGATTATGTGAGATAATCTATGTAGAAAATTTAGCAGAAAGGTTAGAACATGGAAAGAATAAATCTTAGCTATGTTGTTGTTATTATTATTATTATTCTGTTTTCCCAAAATCTAATAATGGGACTATCAGAATCATGAAGGACTGATGATTTGATTTGGGGTAGATTCTTTTGGTGCCTACTTGGCCACGTCTTTCTAGCTATTACTTTTGTCACTTACTGGCTATGGGCCTGGTCAAGTTGTTTAACCTCACGTTATACCTCCATTTTGTCATCTGTAAAATGTTAACAAGAACAGTGTGATAATGGTATCCACATCATTGGTTATGATGTATCATTTGAGATAACCAGGTGCTGTGTATCACAGGTGTCTGCCACATAAGAAGTATTCAGCAAATGGTAGCCACTATAGTCATTGGCTTCCCTGGCCACATTTTGCCTCTACTGTCCAAGGGAAGTGGTCCAGTAGTGGTGAGGACGCAGGGAGCCTGGTGATCCACCTGCATGTGATATGTGGTACTCACACATCTATATGGGCTTTTCAAGAATTGAAATAGAATTTGCATACCATAAAATTCACTCTCTTAAAATGCATAATCAAGGTTGCTTTAGGTTGTATAATCATCACAACAAATTCCAGAATGTTTTCATCGACCCGATAACCATTAGCTATCACCTCTCTAGCCTCGCCCCCAAACCCTTGGCAATCACTGATACACTTTCTGTTTCCATGGATTTGCTGGTGTTTGTCTTCAGGACTCTGACTTATGCCCTAATTGTCAAGAGCCCTTTGATACCTGAGCTTGGGAGGGTGTCCTCCAGAGCAGCCTTTCAGGGGGACCTTCCAGCAGGCTCCATGGTGCTAATATGCAGAGGGGTGATAAGCACAGCAGAGGGGGTGGTTCCAGCTCCCAACAAATCAGGCTCCCCCGGGAACCCCTTAACATTCCTGTGCCTCCCTTGGACTTACTGAACCAGACTCTTGTCCAGGAAGGGGAAATCACTACCCAGGTACTACCCAAATACTTCTTTAGAATTTGAAGAACACGATACTCCTGTCTAGAACAAAGATAATGTGTTGTGCTAACGGAGCTTTACTTGGGCGGGGCTGCGAACTGGGACTTAAGCTCAGTCTCAGCCCTGCCTTCAGTCCGTCTCTCTGTGACACTGGGTAAGCCACTCATCTTTTAGTTTGCTTCTTTGTCAAGTCAGGGGTTTGGAGGAGGGCAGATACCTAGAATGCAGACGTGATCATTGGTGTCTGTAGGAGGCTTCTCTATAGGCTTAAACATCAGTTCTGAAGAATCCTCTTCATGTGTTCTGAGTACAGAACTGCTTACTCATTCTGGGCTTAGCAGCTGTCCACCTCGTTTGGCACGGAGGCAAAGTTGCTGAAGCCCACTGTTTGGAGTTTTGGTGGTCAGTGTGGAATCGTGTTGAGATTAAACCAGAAGTATGGGAGGCCCCTCCTCTTTCCTTGCTCACCTTCCCTCTCTTCTTCCCATATTCCAGTAATTAAGATTGCAAGTAATTTTAAATTGCAAACAGCCCATGGGAATGTTAAAGCCACCAGGTATTAATGCTCTAGTATGAAATACTCAGATCTAACAATTGAAGACCTTCGGTTTAAGCTAGTCTGTCATATTAAGGACATTTGGGTTCCTGGAGCCTGAGGAAGGAATCAAAGGAGATTGTTAGTCGGGGCGCCTGGGTGGCTCCGTGGGTTAAAGCCTCTGCCTTCAGCTCAGGTCATGATCCCAGGGTCCTGGGATTGAGTCCTGCATCGGGGCTCTCTGCTCAGCAGGGAGCCTGCTTCCCCCCCTCCCCTCTCTGCCTGCCTCTCTGCCTACTTGTGATCTCTGTCTGTCAAATTAAAAAAAAAAATCTTTAAAAAGGAGAATGTTAGTCAAAGACAATTCCTGATGTGAGTTTTGTCCAGTACCTGGGCAGCCGCACTCTAATACATCTCCTGTGATGCTTTTAGTGGAGATGCCCTAAGCTAGTGCTGCTTCATCTAGACTCTTTGTGTTAGTTTCTTATCATTCTGTCTTATTTTGTTAATGACTCAGAATCAGTCATTTTGGATGCCAGGAACTGAGTAAAGCTTGGGTGATTGTGCTTCTAATTTTTCATGGGGCCTTAAATCTTTTGTTGCCAAATATCATTTATTCATCTCTCTCTTAGGTCACAGAATCACAACTCCATTCAGGTCGGCTCCTCGAAGTGCTGTGAAGAAGCAGCAGCTGTTCTTGGATTCTGTGAGCTCTCTTTTCCTTTTTCCCTCATATGTCCCTCTCGAGCCCACTCATTCTACATGCTTTCTGCAAGCAGATTCACTCGTGTTTAACTGCAATTATATTTTTTCCACCTTCTTTGTTAAAGCAAAATAAATGAAGAAATAGACTCCTTAGACATACTTTGTGTGTCCCTGTAGTCTCTGCCTCATTGTTTGGAAAACCACAGACTTCATCTAGATGCCAATGCATCCGTCATCGGGGTTTGGTTAAGTGGTGTATTTACCAAGATCTTCACTTGAGCAGTGGCTTAACTTTTTAATCTTTGATTTATAATTTTACAGTTGCTGAGACAGAAGGAAACGCACTTCTTTGGAGGAGCATGACCATTTTCTACGTTGCTTCCTATCCCTGTCACTGAACTTCCTGAATCCTGGCTCCAGATACCATCAAGAGGAACTTCTGGATGGGCTACCTATCCCCTGAGAGAGGAGGAACATCAACTGTGGTTTCTAACTAGACCGCCTTCTTCATTTCAAGTAATGGCTGCCATCAGTGTCAGATTAAAGACAGACCAGTTGGACCACTGCTTGGAGGACTAACCTATAAGGGCACCAAAATGACCACAGAGTGCTAAAACATCCACAGAAATATACAGAGAGGAAAACAATACTAGCACTTATTTTAGGGAGAATTCTGTGTGGAATTGGAAGGAATGGTTTGATAAATTCCTTAGGGGTAGAAAGTAAGGCATAATCAAATATAGAGGAGCATGGGGTTGTTTTACTACAGGGCTTCTATTTGTCCTACCCAGATATATAATTTGGGTGCCCCATCTGGATTGTTTGTGACCATGGAGGGTAGGCAGACACCCCCACTGGTCCTCCTGCTTGGTTCTTCTCCATGCAAAGCTCAGCTTGTCCTTGAATAAAGATCTGGCAAGTAGTGCTTTGAAGGAAACACCAATTTATTTATTAGCCTACATGTCTTGACATTCTAGGGCTTGAAAATGAAAACATAATCAGACTACTTCCAGTTCCAGGATGTTAGCCCTTAGTATGTCTTCATTCACTTAAGGGCAAAGATGAACCAACACAGTAGATCAAGTCAAATGGAGCCTGAATTCCCTGCTTATGGGCTGGGTGATCAGCCTCTGTGTCGAGTTAATTTGATCAGTGGAGACACTAGGTAGAGCTGAGATCTTTAAAAATGTTTGGCTGAAGGGTGATATTATTGATTATTTGTAGATGAAGATGTCAAGAAACATTCATAGAATCATGAAATATGGAACTGCTGGTCACATTAAAAAAATTCAACAGAAGTTAAGTACCTACTGGACACCGGAGACAGGTGTAAGATACATATGGTTCCAGGGCACCTGGGTGGCTCAGTCTGTTTAGCATCTGACTCTTGATTTTGGCTCAGGTCATGATCTCAGGGTTGTGAAATTGAGCCCCGCATTGGGCTCTGCACTGAGCTTGGAGCCTGCTTGGGATTCTCTCTCTTCCTCTCCCTCTGCCCTTACTTGGTTCTCTAAATGAATGGATGAATGAATGAATAAGATAAACACGTTTCTTACATCATGGAGCTTACATCCTAGCTTTCTCTTGGATGTGAAGAGCAGTGGCCACAGCAAAGAAATGGACACAATGATATTCCCGAGTCAAGGATTACAGTTGGTATAGCAATTCTTATTGCCTTAATCCAGCCTAGTGAGCACCTGTTTGTAAGACCTGTAAGTCTGCATTCTGAAATTGCTCTGTGAACCTGCCTAGACTGTTTCTCTAGCAAGCTGAATAAAATCCCATGGTACCAGAGGAAGGGGTTAGGTTTAGTTAGGGCTTCTGGGGGAGAGAGATATCAAGTGAAATGGGTCAGGAAATATGAAGGGATAGAATTCGGGAAGCAGCTATTGCTTCTGTCTTATGTGGAGAAATTGCATGATGAAAAGTGCTAGGCTGGGAGCTCTGAGACCCAGATCTTTATTTTAATAGTAATGAGCCATGTGACTGTGGGCAAGTCATATCACATTCCACTTGGAGGCCTCTTAGGTGATCCAAGACCCCTTCCAGCTCTAAAAACGCTAACATCAGGTCCCAGTCTGCTGGACAACTGACAGTTTCTAACTCAACTTTTCTTAAGCTCATAGGTCAAGTAAATCTGCAATATTCCCTTGACTGCGTTTTTGTTTGTTTGTTTTTTGTTTTTGTTTTTTTTTTTTTTAGAGGAGTATTTATCAACCTTATAGAATACAATGAATCTGGGGTGCCTGGGTGGCTCAGTGGGTTAAAGCCTCTGCCTTTGGCTCAGGTCATGATCTCCGGGTCCTGGGATAGAGCCCCACATCTGGCTCCCTGCTTACCAGGGGGCCTGCTTCCCACCTCCACCTCTCCCCCTGCTTGTACTCTCTGTGCCTCTCTCTCTCTCTCAGATGAGTATATGAAATCTTAAAAAAAAGAAAAAAGAATACAATGAGTCTGCTTAGGAGTTGAGCAGGTTCTAGAAACATTCCCTGTAGAGCTCACTGAGGCTTTACCCTCCTCTACTCTTTCTCCCATCTGTGCCTTTCTCCCTCTCTTTTCCTTGATCACACTTCCACTGAGCATATACCATGTGGAACATACCAGGTGTGCTAGGAGATACAAGCTAAACCTGACAGTTTCCCCCACTCCAGAAGCGTTCACAGGAGAGGGTACAAAACCCTCCTTCCTTTCATCTGCTGGCTTTTCTTTTGGTAAGGATCACCCATGTCTTAAGGGAGTGGACTGGAGGTCCCACCAGGGTAACCAGTTACAGGCAGATGACCCATGCTTCTCAGGCAATTCTGAGGTGCCTTGACAACCATTTGTAATCCACTTAGGCCCAGGGTTACCATGAAAAGATCTATGTTCAGATATAAGGAAGAGACAATCATTTACTTCTTGGAATAAACCTGTAGAGGGACAGCCCTCCATACAGTGATGGCCACTGTCTGCCCCATCTCCTGCAACCATCTCTGCTCAGATGGGGAGAATCCAGGTGACTATGTACTAAACTTCAAAAAAACTTCTTTCAATAAATAGACATCTTTCATGTATACTGTGCTTCATATGTTCATTATAGCTGGTGACCTCTTTAAATACATATATTTTCTCTCTCTCAAGATCAGAGGGCTGATAGGAATTTGAAGAGGAACAAAGGGCTCGGTAACCCACATAAGTGGAAAGTTGACCCTGCAATAATTGACAGCATATTCAAATATTTCAGTGAGCGTTACTCCCATTAAGCAAAAGCGGTATCAGTAAATTTACATGACTCTAAACATACTAATGAAAAAGGCACATTCTTTTTCTGCCTTATGTGCTAAAGAAACTGTAGTAGAAAAGGAAATATTCTGTGGGCCATCTCAGATTTCTAAACATGTGGATACTAGTCCTTATGAAGGACAAAAACTACATATGATGGGCTGGTCTTTCCAACTCCATTTGCATAACCTGAAGTCTTATAGCTCCAGGCATTGAACTCAAAGCCATTTTTTTCCTTTATCCCTTTGGAGAGAAAATAAAAAATCTTATTTTTCCAAGCAATTAAAACCCTTCTGCTTCAGCTAGGATGAAAGAATTAGGAGTTCTCTCTCCTTGTACGTAATTGCACGTTTCATCTTTGTTGTATAATGATTGACAGAAAACTGATAAACTGAGACATCTCTGAATCAGGGTTGAATGTACTGTCTTGGTGGGCTCCATTGCTAATTTGTTTGACTATTTTTCAGCATTTCTTACTGTGTAATAGAAAGGTTTATTAAATATGAGGGGTGCAAAGCTTTCTGAATACTAATGAACTTATTTGCCAAAACTTAAGTGTTCCTTCTTTTCAGTGAATGCCTGTCTCATTTAACAGGATCCAAATTGAATAATGAAGAAAATTAGACTATACTGTACCCTCCAGAGACACTGTGTGCGAACTATGAGTGAATAGTGAGGGAAGAAAGGGGTCATATTTAGAAAAAAAAAGAGTAGATGATTTGGATCATGTAAGAAAGGATTAACTCAGAGAAATCCACTTGTTTTCAAAGAAATATACTCATAGTAATTTAATGAGCAGGATTTCCCACTGCACAAGTGGGTACCTTGTTCCTTACCTTTGTCAAACTTAAAATGAAAGTGAAGTCATAATCATATGGCAATGCATGCTAGGTTTCAATGGTTACAATTTACTAACTTTATCCCAGTGTAAGGCATTCCATACCTGTGATGGAATGAACACAGATCTCTAGAGGAGTATAATAGGGAGATAGAGTTTGAGAAATTGCCCCAATCCTTCCTTTTAGAGTGATGCAGTGAGGCTGTCCCTTGATTAATATCTTTACTTCCATTGCCTTTGTGTTATTAATAAAGTTGATCAGGATCCCCTTCTCTTGCCAGCATCTGAAGGGCACTGCGGGAGCAAGATGGCTGCCCTCTAGGCAAGGGACACAGGCTGGGAGAACTTCAGCAGCCACACAAACTGTTAAATATGGTCAGGAACAGACTGTACGGATAAATTAAAGTGACTGAGGGAAAGTGAAAGAGAATATGAAGATGAGACCGTGCAAAGGTAGGAATTCATTCCTGTCAGAACTTGAATAGGAAGATACCCATTGGAAAAGGAGGAGGTCAGGAGGGACCCTAAGGTAGAGAAAATAAAGAGAAGAATGAATGTTTCCAGAGTTTGTTAAAATCAATTATCCTGAGATTTCAGGAGGAAGAAAGGAAGATCAAGAAAAATAGAAGTCTCTGAAGCCTGTGAAGTTTCAAAAACAAAACACAATTTCTTTTTTTTTTTAACTAAAATCATACTCTTCTTGGAAAAGAGGCTAAGCATTAACAGAAAGTTTGATGACAGTGGGTTTGTAGTTAGGGATTTACTTTTAATCTCCAAGAGAAGTGTTATGTGACAAAGATTCAAAAGACAATGTGCTTTTTTGGCTATCATTCGGGGCATCAGTAGAAAAGGGGAAAAAGAATGGTCAATGCATCTCAGAGAAATACCAACAAACTGTGCAATATTTCATTTGAGATTTGTATTATCCCCATTTGGAAAAAAGAGAGAGGGGGAGGGGTGGGGCGGAGAGAGACCTAGTGTATTTGATTGCCTCTGTGGGAAGACTTGAAAATTACAAACTCAGATTACTCCCTTGAAGTGAAAATTTGCTATTAAAAATTAAATAAATAGAGAGTCTGGGGACATTAAGATTCATCTCCATCATTTCAAATCATGATCTGCTCCCTCGGAAAAAAAGAAGTTGGAACTCGGAAAGTAGGGAGGCGAGGGGAAAGAGGACTGATGGACGGGTCAGCAAGAAGGGGAAATGAATACTGCAAACCCAGTAAGACTACACAGTTTGTGGGAACATGAAATGAACAACAGAGTTTGAAGGATAAGCAGATAATGAGGAATGTGAGATAAAATGACATTTATAGGTTTACTTGTTTATTTGAGAAAGAGAGAGCAAGCGAGCTTGAGCGGGACAGGGGGGCAGAGGGAAAGGGAGGGAGAGAATCCCAAGCAGACTCTTGCTGAGTGCAGAACCTGAGGTGGGGGCAGGGGCTGCTCCATGCGGGCTCCATGCCAGGATCGATCCCACAACCCCAAGATCATGACCTGAGCCCAAATCAAGAGTTGGGTGCTTAACTATCTGAGCCACCCAGGTGCCCCAAGAGATAAAAAGACATTTAAACATTGGGAAATTACTAAGGAAAGTGAGAACGAATGAGGAATTGATGTGGGAATGTGAGGAAAGGAGGAAGTAACTGAAATGAGAAACAAAATGTGACTAATGGCTGTAAAGGACAAGTTTGGACTCCTAATGGCATGTTCCCTAACCTTTGGAGAGCACACACGACCTAGAAATAAAAGAGGAAAAGATGGAAAGAGTTCACGGTTAACACAAAATCATGAGGACAATAACGGAAGCAATGTGCATCATCACTCCTCAAGAACGAAAGCATTTCTAGAGAACTGTATGAGTCTATGTTCTCCATTCTTCTATGAGCACAATCCTCTTCATCTACCTTTTGCAAAAGGTTGACTTATGAAATGAGTGCTATTAAAGGAAATAAAAGCTAAGCTTTATTAGGAGAAGTTGAAGAAAAGATTGCATCTAAAACAACTGAAGTGGGGACTAAGCAAGCAAAAAAAAATTGAAATTTGGCCACTCCAGGAAAGAACTGAAGATAACGGATTCAAATAGCAATGCAGGCAGTGACGAGGGAGGAAGTTGTAACTGTTGTAAATATTTTAGAATATATTTTTCCACAACATTTTTTTTTCCTCTTAGAATGACTGAGATTAAGTTAAAAGCTTCTAGGTATTGCTTTAAACACTGGATGAGAGGATTTATAGCAATTCAAGTATTCCCAATAGTAGAAATAACATTAATTTTTCAAGACAACTAATATCTGGAACAGATCTAAATGCCTGTGATTATCCTTTGCTTTCTTGTGTTTGTGCAGGGGATTCCTTTCAGCCAGACAGTACCAGACCCCCTTCGGAGGGAAGCTGATAAAGTAATTTAGGTGGAAAGGCCTAATGAGATAATGATGCTAAGGCCAGTTAACACCTAATAAGAACATAACCACCAGGGATGATATTGTTGCTTATTAATTATAATGATGATGTGGAGGAAAGAGACAAGGTGGCACTCATTTAGCAGAGAGCACTCAGGAGTAAAGCTGTTTTCCCAAAGGGCAAGGCACAGTCAGTTAGAGTTAGAAGTAGGGCAACATTTAGCAGAGTTGGAAATTTATGGCCGTTGGGTTATCCTGGTGACCGCAGAACTGGAGGCCAAGCAGGAGGCAACAGACGCCTTCCTGAGGTGGCCCTGGGCTGGAGTGGAGATTGCTGTGGTTGAGGGTCAGGCCAGGCACGGAGGCAGAGACTCCAGGCTGATTTTTGGGGGCAGTCTGCTTGCCTTAGATTCCACAGTGGTCATTCGTGGGCAGACGGGCAGGTGTCCAGAACTAGACTGGGCGGCCTTTCCCTTTCCAGTCCTCTCAGTCCTGTGAATCAGACCCATGATGCAACTCTTCAGTCAGAGCTGGAGCCTTGGACTATCGGGAGAGCCCAGAAGATCCTCCGGTCCTGTATCTAGAGGCACAGATCTAATTTAAGGTTGCTTGGCGTTCATCTGCCTCCGCTCTGTTTCCTAAGTTCTCTGTGGGTCTGGGCACCTTTGTGTTCACCCAGGGCAGGGGAATTGTAGGATCAGTTCACTGCAGATATACCGTCTGTATTAATCACATGGCAGGAGTCGAGAGTGTGAGGAAGAAACAGCCATGTGAAAAAACATGCAGCTCTTGGAAATCTTGTGAGTCCTGAAGGGAGGCGAAGAAACTGGAAATTCAGGACCAGGTCGGGGGAGCAGATTTGCGACCCAGGAAAGACCCTGAAACTCCCCTTCTTATTCACATCTTTCCCCTCACCACCAGGGTCTTGATCTGGATCTGGATCCTACACCCTATGCCATCATCACTCACTTCTCGCTGGGTCTGGGGATACCACATCTGCAATGATGGGGGTGGTTTTCCACACCTTTCTTTATTAGCTGCACGAATGCCATTTCACAGGATTTTTCTTGTTCTGTGTGATGATGTCACTGACTCTGCCATAGAAAGGAAATAATATTCTCATCATTAATTTTTTAAAGCAAGTATATTTAATTTTTATTAAATGTGTGATTTGAGAATGGCAAGAAGTGAAAAGCGATGAACTGGAAGACAGAAAGTGTACCTCTAGTCCTGACCCTTATCCATATCAGCCCGGTAACCATGGGTAAATCTCTTGCTTTTATGAGCTTCAGCTTCTCTGTGCATAAAATGAAGGATTGGTAGGGGTAATCTTTATGGTTTTACAGCCATTTCCAGCCTTCAAATTCTATACTTATGTATATATGTTCATAAGAATCCTTCTATTGAATCTTTATGAGAAAAGCAATTGGTAAACTCCTAGGATGATAAATATTGCCTTAACGCCGTAATTCAGAGTGAACAATAAAGGTTGAGGTTACCAATGAGCCAATGGCAGAACTATTTATTGAGCACTAACTATGTGGCAGCCACATGCCACCCTAAAGGCAGGTAAGTAAGGCTTTACAGGTGAGCAAACAAAGGTTTCAGAAAGTGAAATAGGATCATTCACGATCATATAGTTAATAAGGGGATGGAGCCAACATTCCAACCCAGGTTTCCCTGAAATGGAAACCTTTGACCTTAATCTCCACTGTGTGTATCCTCCTCGATTTAGAACCCAATACTGGGTTGTCCTATACCTGATGGCACCGAAGTTTTCTTCAGTCACAGTTGTTCTTAATGGGGGATGGAAGGAAGAGCAGGGTAGGGAACAGTCTGAAAAATGTCCCCAGTTGATTCTCATACACACATCTTTGTGCCTCCACATGCCCTTTGAGACCTCACCTAGGCAGAGTCATACCAACATAATTACAAAAACAGTGCCTTCCTGGAAACCCGCTGCCCTGTGCAGTTCTCTTTTCTGTTTCTCTCAACATGGCTTTGAGGTAGGCAAGGGAATCGGACACAATTATTTCTCCTGTCTTCCAAGTGGGAAACTGAAACAAAGAGAACTGATCAATGCAACTTCATGCACCCAGTGGTCACAGAACTGACATGAGGACTCACACCTTAAACTCCAGCCACTGCAAGACATTGTCTTTTAGCCAATTCTATTAATAATGTATTTTACACAAAGGAAATATGTCATTTTGTTCCCCTTTGAAGTTTCCTAGTAGATATATCATTCTGGTGACATTGTTTTATTTGGACTATCTGTAAAATCAGCGAGCATCTCTGTATAGTACCAGCTGTAATAGCCATTGACAAAAACCAAATGGAGGAGAAGGGTTTCTTAGCCAGGAATTTCTATGAACAAAAAAGTGACTTTCTAAACTTTTGCTGACTGGTCCCAGAAAAGTGCCTCATCAAGGTCGTTAAGAATGTTTAGGTACCCAGAACAGAGAGAGGCTCTTCATTTTTCATATTCTTTGAAAGTAATACAATGAATTTGGGGTTTTTTGTTGTTGTTGTTGTGTTTTGTTTTGTAAATAAGAATTGCTGGCATCTAGAATTTCAATTGCTTTTCAATAATTTATTTTAATGCCACACACACAAAGCCCTAGGCTTAGTCTTAATTCATGATTCTTTACAATTTAAAATGCATTTGGTCTTCTTTTTTTGCTTGGCTTCTTTTTACTTCTGCTAAATAAATTCTAAATTCTTGCTCCATATGGTTGCGTATAGCTACTTGTAAAAAATTAGAAATATACAGCTATAGGATTTGATTAAATAAAGATATAATACAATATAACATTGTCAGTTAGAAGAATCAGGCAGCCCTATATGGAATGATCTCTAAGATATATAGTTAAAATTTAAAAAGGAAGATATAGAACAGCATGTATGATAAGCTTCCATTTATATAAATACAAATGTATCTGTTTATATACATTCCTTAGCTGTGGAAGGACATTTAAGGAACTGGTAATAGTAGTTGCCTCTGGGGAGAAAGTGACTGCTGGGAGAATGGAGGGAGATTCTATATATATGCTGTTGTCCCTTTTACATAGTGTAGCATGTTCATGTACTACCTATTCATTTTTTTTTAATAAAGAAGGATGTAGAGCTATTTTTACTTAGATGGAAAAATACAAAAGACATATTGTTAGGTATAAAAAGCAAGTTGCAGAATAGTATGAATAGTATATGATTTTATTTTTATAAAGTAATTGTACATATACATGTGTGTGTACACATACACACATACACATCTGTAAGGATATGCACCAAACTGTTAACACTGGTTCCCCCTGGGGAGTACAATATGAGAACAGTGTGTGTGTACATGTGCATGAACTTTTATATCATTTGTACTCTTATATTGTCTGACTTTTTTAATGAAAAGCGCACACTAATTCACAATAAATTAACTCATAAAACCCAAACTCAACCAAAGGATTGCACTTGCCTTCAACACACCTATAAACAAAATTTCCCAGATCAGCTTTTCTGGTCAGCCATGTTTTGTTTTTTATATCCCACATACTCACTTCACATATCCTTAACCTCTTTTCTGAAGCTTCCTGAACCGTCTGTTCCTTCCTGAACTTTCTGCATCCCCCTTTATCAGTAGGACCCAGCCAAGATCATGACCAAGGAATCATGGTAATCTTACTGATAGTTCCACACTCAACTTCTTTCCCTTCAATCAATCCAGAATTATGCAACTAAAATCCTCATTCCTACTTTAGAGACTTCAACCAGGGTTAAATCTGTCTACCTCTCTCAATACAATTTCTATGCTTTCTGGATCATTCTTATCAGCATAGTTCCAATCTGGTTTGTTAAGTTTTAGTGGTGAAAACTCCACTCAACCTCTCTGAACTCCACACCCCTCCGAATAACACCCCACTTCTCTGAACTTTACAGCAATTTTCCTCAAGAAAGTTGGCCTTACTTTTGTAAAGACACATCCTCTCCCCTCCCCCATTCATTTCTTAAAAATTTATTTGAGAGAGTGAGCATGAGCTGGGGGGAGGAGCAGAGGGACTCCATTCTGAGTGGGGAGCCTGACATGGGGCTCGATCTCAGGACCCTGAGATCATGACTTGAGCTGAAGGCAGATGCAACTGACTGAGCCTCCCAGGCACCCCATCCCCCATTCATTTGGAAAACCACTCCTCTTTCAGCCCTACCACTTTCTGCCTTATTAAGGTGACTTAGGGTATTTACTTGCCAAATTCAGTGTTAATTTTCAGTCTTCATCTTCTTTACCTCTTAACTCATTTGTTGCAGCTGACCTCTTTCTCTGTCTTGAAACTCTTAGCCTTCCGGACACCACTCTTTTGGATCTCCTTCTACCTTTACAATCTACTTCTTAGTTTCTTCTTTATCCTCTTCACCTTGAAATATCAGCACTGTTCAGTGCTTAGTTCTTGAGCCACCTGCCTTCTCTATTTAAATTCCTTCCCTGGGCAATCTCATCTAGCCCCTTGACTTTGAATCCCATTTCCATGCTGATGTCTTTCAAGTTTATGTCCAAACCCTAACCTGGCCCTAAATTACAAACCCCTTGTCTTCTTGACACCACTATTTAACTTTTAATCAGGCATCTTAAATGTAGCATGTATGAAATAGATAGACCCCCCACCATCCTTTTCATATCAGTAAATGGCAACTCAATTGAAACCCTACTTTCAAGATAAGTCCTGAATCTGACTACTTTCACTACTGCCACCATTAAAGCCCTAGTCCAAGCCTCAGTATCACTCACTTGTATTAGCTCAATAATGTTTTGGATGATTATGTGTCAATGTAGGTTCTTCAGCTGTAACAAATGTACCACTCTGGTGAGGGATGTTGATAATGGGTGAGGCAGTGCATGTGCAGTATGGGCAGAGGGCAAGTGAAAAACCTTCATAACTTCCCCTTTTCTGTGAACCTAAAGCTTCTCTAAAAAAAGAAAAAAAATTTTAAAACCTTAAAAAATATATAAATGAGATTAGGTCATTGCTCTGCTCAAAACCCTACAATGGCTCTCATCTCACTCTTAGCGAAATCCAAAATCTTTACCATGGACTTCAAGGCCAATGATGCTCCCACCTTAGGGACTTTGCATTTGCTGTATGTAGTGTCTGTCTGGAATGTTCTTTTCTCCCAATATCCATATGGCTCAGTTCTCTCCCTTCAATCTGTCCAAATGTCACCTTATCAGACAGCTTCCCTTGAACACCTTTAGAACAGCACTTTTCTCACTTATTCTGTCCCTTTGCTCCATTTTTCTTCGAGCAATTACCATCATCTGAAGCATTGTGTATCTACTGACCCTTATTTTCTTATTATACATAATAAGCACTGGGGATTTAAGCTCCATTAGAACAGGAACTTTGTCTTGTCAACCACAACCTCCTTAACACTTAGAACTTAGAAGAATTAGTGTTATGGAGAAGAATAATCAAAAAACATTCACTGAAAAGACTGTTGAGAGGTTCACTATACGTTCTCTAGCATATTCAAATTACATGGAATGTGTCTTAAGATATTTATTTCTCCATCTCAACTTTCTCATTTCTTTTTCCTTTTAAAAATTTGCTTTATTTTGAAATAATTATAGGCATAAGTATTTGCAAGTAAAGTACACAGAAATTCCATACACTCTTTATCCAGCCTCCCCCAAAGATTACATTTTACATAACTATCCTTTAAAAAAAAATTTCTTTTGTTTCCTTTACTCAAGTTTCTCCTGCTTTCTTCCATAAATCTTTCTAAACAGGCCTTCAGAACTCTTATATCCCTTATTTCATAGTGAAGCCATTGATAAACTTTAACACTAACATCAAATCCCTTCTCAAAGATGACTGTCCTACTCAAGGGAGAGAGAAAATACTTCAATTAAGTGGGGAAAATGTTATTTTTTAAAAGATTATCTATTTGAGAGAGAGAGAGAAACACACACACACACACACACACACACACACACACACACACACAAGCAGGGGGAGGGAGCAAAGGAAGAGGGAGAAGCTGACTCCTTGCTGAACAGGAAGCCTGATCCCAGGACCTGGAGATCATGACCTGTGCCAAAGGCAGATGCTTAGCTGACTGAGCCACACAGGCTCCCTGTTTTATCTTATTTTTGAAACTAATAATCCAGAAGAGAAAAGCCTTTTCATCTCTCAAGTTTGCAGGGTCTATGGAAAGATGCTATCTCTCCTGTAAGTTCTGAATAGCAACTTGTTTGCTGTGATTTCTAAAGATAGACAAAATGATAATTTGTTGACTCTGGTGTATACTCATTTATCTCTTGCATGCAACTGTTTAGGAAGAGTTGAATAAAAAAAAGTATGTGATTTCCTATATATGTTCATATTTTTTAAAGAAATTTTTCTGCAGAGAACCTGTCATTCATTTATTCAACAAATATTTATTGCATACCTACTATGTGCCAAAGCTCCATGCCAACAATGGTATTTTATCTCTCAAGATGATCTGGGAGGAACATCACATTTAAGACACTAAAAGTACTACAAGATAGATTGAAAACTCCTCCTGTCTTCCAGATAAATAGGTTACTCTCTACAGAATGGGCATTCATATTCAGGAGACTAGGGCATTCAATGTTTATAGCAGCAATGTCCATACAAGCCAAACTGTGGAAAGAGCCCAGATGTCCATTGACAGATGAACTGGTCAAGAAGATGTGGTGTGTGTGTGTATACACACACATACACATATATATGTATATATATGTATGTATGTGTGTGTATATATATATATATGTACACACATACACATACATATATGCACACAACGGGATATTATTCAACCATCTGAAAGGATGAATACTTACCATTTACCATTTACATCGACATGGATGGAACTGGAGGGTATTATGATGAGTGAAATAAGTCAATCAGAGAAAGAAAATTATCCTATGGTTTCACTCATATGTGGAATATAAGAAACAGTGCAGAGGATCATAGGGGAAGGGAGGGAAAAATAAATTGAAAGTAATCAGAGAGGGAGACAAACCATGAGAGACTCTTAACTATAGGAAACAAACTGAAGGCTGATGGAGGCGAGGGGAGTGGAGGGATGGGGTAATTGGGTGATAGGCATTAAAGAGGGCATGTGATGTGATGAACACTGGGTGTTATATATAACTGATGAATTAGTGAACTCTACATTTGAAACTAATAATGTTGGCTAATTGAATTTAAATTAAAAAAGGAGGCAAGGGCATTATTATGCTTTAATAACTGGTTCCAGAGTTTAAAAAAAATCAGTGTCACTTTCAATATGCTTGAAATATATAAAATAACCTACCAATTGAGAAGGTAAGATGCACTGATTTAGTGATCAGTAAAAAGAGGACATAACTGGAATATCACTATGCTCTATGGTTAAAATTAGCATGTATTAAATGCCTTATAAACACCCTCTTCAAGTTAAGTATTAATTAGAAACCTTCCCCACATCAGTCTTCTCCCATAATCAAATCTCCCTCCCAATATTAGCAGGGTGATCATTTACCTCGTTTGTCTGAAATGTCCTAGTTCACACCTGTTGTTCCAAGATAATTGCACCTCCTTTCACTCTGTAAAGAATCTTGGTTTGGACAATAAATTACATAGTCAATCTAAGCATTAGGGTCTCTGGGATAAATGATCAAGGCGCCATTCCTATTTATTGGTATTAGCTTGTCACAAGCTGTAAAAACAGTTTTCTTTTTGATTGTTTCTTCCTGAGTTGTCACAAAGACCTTCACATAAAATCACTCTGTCCCATTAAAGCAATTATTGAAACCCCCTTCAGTAATGACCACTTGTTTTAGTTTTCCTCTTCAGATTCCAAAGACCAAATGCAGACATCGCCTTTCTGGGTCAGCGTCATAATTGTTCAGAGGCATACCCTTGCACAGGGAAAATTTTGTTCTATCTAATCCACAAGAATCTTAAAGATACATTTTCTTTGGTAACATTATCTGGTAGAAAGAGTCTGTGAATGACTACCAATTTGAGCCCAGAGAATGGAAAGCCCGACATACTTAATTTCAATGGAACATATGTATTTCTGGACCGAGATATCTACCTAATGTCTCTAGAGTGCTACGAGGGAATTAATAATTGAAAGGTGAATTTGGGTGGCCTCCTTAGATATAATCACTGTTAAAGCTACTTAATCACAAGGAAAAACTTTGTTGAGTTGAGGACTGGAATGAAATTTCTTCGATTACATGTTTCTACAATTGTATTTTTGGCCAAATCTAGTAGCAGCACCTTCATTGATTCATTAATTTTAGAAAACCAATCGCTTGTTTTTCTCATCAAAGGCCATCCTCATCATACCGAAGCACCCAATCAATTCGAGGTTTAAAAAAGCCACTTCTAAAACTGTGGGATTATTAAAACAACTAGTGAGAGAACTGAACTGTTTTCACCTAATTGTCTGGCTGTTTCTTAACCTGTCTGAAAATGGTGGCTCTGCTTTTCGCCCTCCTGATGATTGCTAGGAGAGTAAATGACATATTTAGTAAAACATTATGAATATTTGGGATAACACACACAATGACTTTATCATTCATGTTTGTAGTTTGCTTGAAAAATTAAGTTGAATGAGACAAAGTGGCTGAAATGTGTTTTTTTCTTTCTTTCCTTTTTGTCCTTCTTATTTAAAATGAAAGCATATTTAAAAAATATATATTATTACAGAGACAGTCAGCTTTATTGTAGGACACTGATAGACCCTGAAATATCAACTACACTCCTCTGCTGTTTTTTTTTTTTTAAATCCCAGGCTTTTATCAAAATTAAGAATTCTATTAGATTTTATCAAAGTTAAAGATAAGAAACACAGAGCTCCTAAATTCCATCTTAATACAAGGGGCTGGATTGAAAGCCAAAGAAACATTTTCTTAATTATTCCTTTTCCTGTTTCAGGCATCAACTCTACCTCCTTCACCCTACCTCTTCTGTCCCTCTAGGAAACCGACTGCAAAACCTGGAGAGCCTCCATTCTTAGGAGTCAAAGACAGCTCTTTTCCCAGCAATTCCTGGGCCCGTTTGTGAACTGTGGCCTTGGCAATTGCCCCAAGAGTCCCTCAGTCTTGAGTAAATGGGGAAGTTCCATGATTGGGAAGTAGTGGCATCAGGTGGCTGGAGGAGTTGGGGTGATAAACCAGGCTTTTGGTCTTCCAGATAATCAATTCCATTGGGATTATCTTAATAGGTCATATTATATATTATAAAGGATAAAGGACCTGCAAAAAGAAGGTAAAGGGTTGATATGATGGGAAAAAATACATATTTAACATATATATTTTTCTGAATAATAATGACTTATTCCTAATTATGGGACAGGAACTATCCAGAAAATACCATATCTTCTTTTGGCAAGGTTATGCTGAGGAGCCTGTACACATCTCTGCACTTCTCAAGATTTACCTGCTATCTTTCAGCCAACAGTATGACAAGAATTTACTGATGTGCCAAGATGAGAGCTTGGGTGTCAGAATTGGAAAATCTGAGACAGGATTATTTGGTTGAAGAACTCTAAGTTCCCTGCACATTCTTTTCCATGAATGGTTCACAAAAAATCCTTAGATGTTACCACAGCAACTATAAGTTTTCCAAATGGGAAACTGGGGCAGGGGGCAGCGCTGGGGTGGGGTCTCTCTTTGTGGTGTAAGGGTGACACTTCTCACAATGTATTTTGCTGGAAGGTCTATACTTCAGCAGGACCAACTTTAGGAAATGCTGGTAAGTGGTTCTTTAGCAATATTTGCTTATATTGGAACCACTCTTCCTCTCTACTTCCCCTGCCTAGAGGTGTGATTTTGTAATCTGATTATCCAAGGTGCCCTCACTGTGGCCCTCACCTGAGTTGACATGTTCTGGACCTTGTCCGCTCATGTTGACCCAACTTCCTATCAAATTCTATCTAATGTCCCATTCCCCCTGGATATTTATTTCTGCTTTCCAAGGGAGAAAGAGGGTTATCTTTTTTTTTTTTTTTAAGATTTTATTTATTTATTTGACACAGAGAGAGAGAGAGAACAAGTAGGCAGAGAGTCAGGCAGAGAGAGATGGGGGAAGCAGGCTCCCTGCTGAGCAGAGAATCTGATGTGGGGCTTGATCTCAGGACCCTGAAATCATGACCTGAGCTGAAGGCAGAGACTTAACCCACTGAGCCACCCAGGTGCCCCGAAAGAGGGTTATCTGATAATCTAATTAGAATGAGAGTCAAAAGGGTAAAAGAGGTTTAATACGCTGTCCCTTGTATGATGGAAGTAGCATGTTGGGGTTTATACATCCATGGGTAGAAGCAGTATTTTCACTTAAAGATATGAATTTTCAGTGGTGAAGTTTCAGAAATTATGTTTTAATGAGTGGGAGTAATATTCTGGGGACATGGACACACTTTTTGGCCTCCTTAAAATCGTATACAAACACCTACCCTGAGCGTAAGGAAGGCCTGGCCAGCCCTTGAGCTTGTGAGAATCGGAGTATCTGGTTTGGGGAGACAGGTTTCATCACTGTTGAGGGAGGAGGTGCTGGTAGGGAGCGAGGCCACCGAAGAACGTGTCTAACTGCTCTGTCAACAGGAAGACCAAGGTACATACCTTCCTGGGGATGGGGGAAGGGCTGGTTGGCACGGAGAGAGGGTGCTTGGCACCCTTCCCACCGGCACATGCACCCTCACCCAGGCACTCCCGGCCTCACCCCGCGTGGTTTGCCTACAGGCTGATTCCTAAAAGATCAGAAAGACAAATGATTCAGAAGCGCCTGCAGCTGATTCCTACTTAGAATATGTAATCTCACAATCCGTGCCTGTTTTCTTTTGAATGCTTATACACCTCTGATCAAACCTTCACTTCGCTGTAACTCTCCCTTTGAAACCACCAGCACTGTTTTATTTCTGATTACATAAACAATTTCAGCCAAATAACCTTTAAAAAATGCCCAGAGCAATTTTCATTTGACACTGTTTATGTTTCATTTTTGCTCTCCTAATCCAAGATGTTCTGAGTATCTTCATAGCTTAGCCAGGACACATTCGCTGAGTTACTGACTGGGCAGGGCTCTGATTTAAGCTCTTTAGAAAAATTTCCCATGTGACTTGGAGTGATTTTCAGTGGGAACCAAGAGCACCATTGTTGATTCCTAATAATTGAGGTTTCTATATGTAAACGTAGGTCTTTCACATGCATAAATGCATCTAAGACATGGGATTTCCAGCGCTGGCTCAAGTGCACACGTGCCCATGCACACAAACACACATGCACACACACACACATGCACACCACAAGTCTCTGCTCTTCATTTACTACCTGTTCTCTCATTTGAAGTAACTTCTCCACCACCAATCCTATTGCTATTAAATAATAACAATTTCAGAAAGATACCTGAGCAAATCAACCTAAAGTTATAATTGTTCAGTTTTAAAAAAGAATGGCATTACAACTCAACACACACAGCTCAATAGGGATTTTTCTGGGAAAGTGATGAGGCAAATACATTTTATTTTATTATTTATTTATTTTAAAAAATTTTATTTATTTCTTTAGAGAGAGAAAGCATGAGCAGGGGCAGGGACAGAGAGGGAGACTCCCAGGCAGACTACACACCCAGCAGAGTCTGACACGAAGCTTGATCTCAGTATCCTATGATTGTGACCTGAGCTGAAATCAAGAGTCAGATGCTTAACCAACTGAGCCCCACAGTCACCCTATTTATTATTTTTGAAAAGATTTTATTTCTAAGTAAACTCTACACCCAACGTGGGGCTCAAACTCACAAAGGGAGATCAAGAGCCGCACGCTCTACCAACTGAGCCAGCCAGGGGCCTCAAGGTAAATACATTTTAGAACTTAATAAATAGCTTCTGTTTTATTAGCAAAAGAGTAAGTAGGGAGTTTTATCATGGCGATAAAGCATGAAGAAATGCGGTTCAGAAGGGTTTTTCTTTCCAAATGCAATGCAGATCTGTGTGTGTGAGCCCATGCCATTCTTGCTGTTTCATTCTATTAAAACCATAATATTAAGTCTGTCAAGAGATTATTACAGTGATGTGCAAAGCTGCAATGAGGCCAAATTTACAGAGTTCTCAAAAAAACTGAGTGGGGGGAGGACGGAAAAGAGAAATAAAAAAGACTGACACAATTTTAAATTATGTTCAAGGCTACCCCCTTCTAGAGAGGAAGCTATTGGTTATCATTATTGTACCATATTTTTAAAATTCCCATATCATGTAAGTTGCTAAATAATAACAGCACATAACAATTTCTGAGTACTGACTCTGTTCCATGAGCCATGCTTAGCACTTTACTTGCTCTGTTCTCATTTGAGCCTCACACTTTCCTGTAGATGAAACTATTATTATGCCCACCTTAATAGACGTGTGTGCATTTTGGAGACATGTAGGTGAACAGCCCATACGCAGAACATGTGAACTTGAAATTCCCCTGAAGAGATCTAAGTGACTTACATGGGAGCTGTGTCAGGATAGGTAGAGAGGGTAATTTTTTTTTTCTTCAAGTCACTCTTGATGTGCTCCATAACATCATGACGATTCCAAGCGTGTGCACATGTGCGGCACACATTTCAGTTTTTGTCACCACTTTTTTCCCCCTTCTCTATTCCCTTCAGTTTATGATGGGCAAATCTCACTTTGAAGTCTCTTGCTGTGGAATCTCTTTTCTAGTAAAATTTCATGGTAGTTTATGTTTCTCAGGAAGTCACCTTGAGAACTTTCAGAGGGATATTAACTTTTAAAAACACAAACACACAAAAAGTCTTACACTCACCATGAGAGAAACATTATGTCTCCCAGTGCCATCTTCCCAGTGACAGTAGAGGCCATGAAGGCTAATGTCATTGTAGCCAGGGCTCCACCCTGTTCCTTCTCTGTCTTTCTTGTGGCTTGGGGTCTTTCAGCTTTCGCATCTCTTTGCCTGGCTCAGAGATCAGACTCCCTGACACTGTTCTTCTGTGCTGCTTGGAGAGGCAACTTAAAATATACAATCTCCAGACGGGAATGATTTAGCAAAATTAAAAACAGACAGGGGGCAGAGAAGGCAGGAGGTGTCAAATGTTCCCTCTACCCCACTATCAGTTTGATGTGGTGGCCTTGTTCCTACCTAGTCCCCCTCCATGCTGTCCACTGCCCACAGTTAAAAATGCCTGAAATGTTAACACAATACACATGGATAGAGATATGTATACCCTTCCTTCTGCCTCCTTGCCCAACACACAGAGTTTTAATTGTGGCTTATTTCAACTTAATTTTGCTTCACCCTTAGGATGAAAGAGACTTGTTTCAATAAGTCTCAAGAGGTATTGTAAAACATATAAGTACTTTAAAAATCTGCTTAGCCATCTCAAAAGAAAATCATCACTTTTGGTGGATACTGAGCATTTGCTTTTGGAGTGAGCTTCCCTCCTCTTTCCAAGCACAAACACGGTCATATTGATAAGTTGATATCAAAGTTACTGGATGTATAATGCATATTCTTATTCATTATTAATGCACATGAGTAAATAAAATCTCTGCTCTGCTTAGAAACAAGTGTAATAGAAAACAGGCAAAAGAGGTATGGATAGAGAAGCAATATCATGTAACATAACATGTCCCTCAGTCCCTGCCTGGGGCAAGATATGGAATCTGGCAGCTTAGTAGTGCTGGAGGTTTTATTACAAATGGAGAATTTTCCAGTTATCACAGATCTTAAAATACCCCCGGTTCAATGTGATCCATTGAGGCATCACTGTGCTCAAGGTGAAGACACACATGGAGATGGGATGGGCATCTCTGAATGCAGAAATAGTTATTAAGAAGCCCATAAGAACTACAATTTTCTTTGTAGCACTGCTCCACTGTTTTCAGGTCTTATATCTTTCCTCCCTTCCTCCCTTCCTTCCTCCCTTCCTTCCTTCCTTCCTTCCTTCCCTCCTTCCTTCTCTTTCTCCTTCCCTCCCTCACCTTTTCCTTCCTTTCTCCCTCCCTCCCTTTCTCTCTTTTTCTTTTTCGAAGCTCCATGCCCAATGTGGGGCTTGAACTCAGATCCCTGAGATCAAGAATTGCATGTTTTACCACCCCATAGATCTCATATTCATTTTAAAATCCATACCAGGCAAAAGATGGCTATGGGCTAGGCTGCATCTAGTCTCTAGCATGCCTCCTGCACATAGCCATAGTATGTACTTCTAGTTGCATTAAGTTGTGCCCAACATTCAAGTGGTTTTAAGCACAATTTCTGAGTTCTAGTGAGGATGAAAGCCCTTGTATCTTGTTCTTGTTTTTTGTTTTGTTTTGTTTTGTTTTGTTAGTACCTTGTATGACTTTCTGCAAGATATGACCCATGGAATCCTGTGGCACAAAAACAATAAGATGTTCAGTATCTTTCATTTTCTGCAAATAGTCTGTATTTACAATACTACTCTAGTGGTTTCTGACTACCGCTCAGGGTGATTTTGCTTAGCCTAGCGGAATGTCCTGGAAACTACTGGCAGTGATTTAGCCTCCAAAATTGGAATGCATTAGTAGAGACAGAAAGCCTATGAACAAATAGTGGGCATGAGCCAGAGTAAATAAGTGTGGTTCATGAGCTGCGGTTAGAAATGTCTCTCTTTCAGTATGCAGGGCAAAACTTTTGCCAGAATTTGCCATAAAGTCATCACACAAAGCAGTTTTTCCTCTCAGTAAGACAGACTCAATGAAAGAGGGCTTCTAATCTCACAATCAACTGTTGGGGCTGCAGTTATGGGTCATGCCAAAGTAGACCTGAGCTGAGGGGTCCTTTTCTCCAGCTAGCCTTTCTTATCCTGCCTACTGCCAAACCTCGGTGAAAAAGAATGAAATCCACAAGGGAGTGAGGAGGAGGTTGGATGGTTGGAAGAGGAAAGACTCTTTGTAACGCTGAAAGCTCCTCCCAGGATCTCATAACAAACCACAGAGTCAGTTTGCTTCCTCTCTTTTCCAAATCCAAACTTGGCTGTTACTGTATAACTCCTTCGAAGCACTGGGTGAGGCGATCATTACTGGGTGAAACATTAAGACACCTTCCTCTGAGGAGATCTGTCTGAGGCTCGGGCTGAAGGAGACAGACATACATGGTTTTCACTTTACGCTGCTTGCATTTCCCTTTAGAACTTAACTCCTTGACCACACATTACAGAAGGATTTAGTACATTTGGATTGGAATAGCATAATTTCTGGTGCAGTGTGCAAGCGCGCTCTCTGAGCTTGGAGTCTGGTTTCATGCAGTTTTCTTATTCCTGTGTAGACTGTACAGTCTTAGCAACCACTGAAACCCAAGAAGAAACTTTTTTTCTTTTTAAACTGAAGAAGCCATTAATCAATACTCCATAAGACTCATTCACTCTGGGGATATTATTGTAGGGGCGTGTAAGTTTACATTTAAACAAGGAAGATGACGAGAGACGTCATTTTACAAAGCTTTTTTATGATCACCATTGTCATCATACCATAAAAGAGGAAAATATGGATAAATATTTTAGAAAAGCCCCAGGCACGACAACTTAAAAAAATCTGAAATATTATTTCTGCACTAGTTAATAAGTTTTCTAATTCATTCCAATAATTATGGATCCTATATTTAAATTCAACTAATATTTGTTGGACACCAACTATATGCCAGGTATTATGCTAGGTACCAAGAATACAAAGATGAGGAACAGAGAAAATCTATTCAGATGTTGACAACTGTCAGTTCTGAATGGTGGAACTTAATTTACACTCTGTTCAATTTAGAAAACTAAATGAAATGTCTTTTTCCCCAAAAAGAAGGAAAGAAAAAGAGACAGTCTCTCCAAGAGCTCACAGTTGATGGATATGGAAATGAGTGATCCAATGATTTAAATACAGAGTGATAAGCAGAATAGTAGAGGGATGCTCAGAGATGGCACAGCTTCCTTAGAGCAACAATGCTCTGAGTAGGATATGAATCCAGTATTCTACCCTGGAGGTAGAACTGGATTAGATGAGAACTTGTTTAAGAGAAAAGTCAAGCTCTGTTTTAGACTCCGGTGTCTTGCTTATGCACATGATTATAAATTGCTTAATCTCTCTAACTTATAGCTTCTTCCCTCTTACAGGGGGATAGATAATACTCTTTGTCCTAATTGGTTTTAGAATTGTTGAAAGGATTAAATGTGAAAATATATATTAAGGGGCCAAAAGAGGCACCCAAGTGGCTCAGTCAGTTAAGTGCCTTTGGTTCAGCTCATGATCTCAGAGTCCTGGATTCGAGCCCAGCATCAGGCTCCCTGCTCAGTGGGGAGTCTGCTTCTCCCTCTCCCTCTATCCCTTCCCCTCCCCCCACCATGCTTGTGCACATGCTCTCTCTTTCTCAAATAAATAAAGAAAATCTTTTTTTTTTTAAAGCCAAAAGAACTGTGCACGTAATATAAATGTAAGATGTTATTTTTATATTGGTCTCAGAGCCTTAAGCCTTACTTGTTGAACAAACCTGCATAGCCAACAGTACTTTGTCATATATATAAAATACATATTTGACTATAGAGAGTTATGCTTCATTTTTCCTTCATCTGAATACCTCCAAACCTTTTCCCCAAAGTCCCATAGCCAACGACTTTAAAGAAGAAACAACTAGGCTCACATTGAATAGGTCCAGTCCGCTGAATCAATAGGCTTTTGCCTCAGGTGAAGCTGGAAGGCAGAATGAACTCGTGGAATCAACATGGGCTTTGGAATAAATGGACCTGTGGTATCTTAACATGACTGCTTCTCAAGTTTTTCTTCTGTGGTGGGATAATAATACCTACCTCAAGGTTTTGTGAGGATTAAATAAGTATATGAAATAGTTGGAACACGGTAGCCACTCAACAAATGCAGCCCTTTCCGAAGCACTAGTTACGCTGATCCATGGTGATCTCAAATTTTATTTCACAGTGCTCAAGTCTTCTTCTTATAAGAACTGATGCTAAGAAGTAAAACAACCCAAGCAGATATTTTTTTTTTTAAAGATTTTATTTATTTGACAGGGAGAGATCACAAGTAGGCAGAGAGGCAGGCAGAGAGAGAGAGGAGGAAGCAGGCTCCCTGCCGGCAGAGAACCCAATGCGTGACTCAATCCCAGGACCCTAAGATCATGACCTGAGCCAAAGGCAGAGGCTTTAACCCACTGAGCCACCCAGGTGCCCCCCAAGTAGATATTTTGATATGAAAACAAGTAGCAATGAATGGAAAGGAAGAATAGAAAAAGGAAAATGGAAGGAAGTTTGCGTTCACCACATAGAGCTAACTGATGTGGGGGCTCTGGGTTTGCCTAAGTATAAGGGAATGGGCAGTAAGTGGGAACTTCCAGGAGGTGACAAGGATTTGCTTAAACTTAAAAGGCAGTCCAATCTTGTTTTGGTGGGTTTTTGTTTTGTTTTGTTTTGTTTTGTTTTTTACTCCCAACTCATTCCCCCAAATTTCACTCCAACAAAAGGCAAAGATCATTCCCTTCCAGTGTCCCAATCCCTTTAAAGCATACACTTACGATCCTTTTGTGCTGGCTCCAGCTGATGTAGTAATAATTTTGTGGGCCAGACTTCTACAATGAATCCTGTAGTCATATGGCTTCTTCATCTGCTTTCCCCGGTCAGTCACAAAACAACCGGGATAACATGTATTCAAAATGCACAGGTAAAACAAACAAATTAACAACAACAACCAATTACTGAAGGGGAAAAGGTTTCATGGCGTATGTGTCATTTCTATCCAAGGTTCTGAAAATTCTGCTACATTGTCATTGCTGTATTGCCCGAGCTGGGGATGACAACCTAGTTTAAGAATGGAAAGATGCATTCCATATGACAAATATTCAATTCTCTTCAAAGTGGTTTACATTTTTAAAAATCTTACTCAAGTTAGTGATTTTTTTAAAAAAGATTTTATTTATTTATTTGACAGGGAGAGATCACAAGCAGGCAGAGAGGCAGGCAGAGAGAGAGGAGGCAGCAGACTCCCTGCTGAGCATAGAGCCCAATGCGGGGCTGGATCCCAGGACCCTGAGATCATGCCCTAAGTTGAAGGCAGAGGCTTTAACATACTGAGCCACCCTGGCACCCCAGTGGTTGGTTGGTTGTTTTTGTTTTGTTTTGTTTTGTTTTTTACCAGTAGAAATACTTTTTCCTCATCCCACCAACTGTTTTCTAAGAATTTCACTCCAGATTATGTATTAGTTAAGAATTGTAAGATCTGAGGAAGCATGGCAGAATCAAAACCTAGCCATCATTACTTTGAAAATCTTAGCTATATCATATGAGCACATTAAAAAAAATAGATTTGATGAGTCTTTACATCCTTTAAGATCCCGTAATGGTATTGGGGGGGAAAAGACGGTAATATAGAACCTGGTAAAAACAAAGCACCAGAGTAAATTGGAACAGGCTAAATAACAGGCTACTGGTTTGGTCAAACTGGACCAAGCAAATAAGATGGTTTTGGCAAAGGAGAATTGACACACACACACACACACACACACACACACACACACACACATCTACAGACTCTCTTTACCTGTATTTATTTCCTCTATCTCTCCTGTCCTTGCCTGACCCTGCGTACTTCCAGCATTCAGAATATCTGACTCTCTATTTATTTTGGTAAAAAACTATTAGGTTATTTCAAAGGCACAAGAGAAACACAATTGAGAAATGGTGTAAATCAAACGGATCCACCTTTCTGACTTGCAATGTGGGCAGGGTGTCTGGACACTGTCAGAGCATTGTAACCCGTATCTCAAAGTGACTTTGCTATATGAAAGGAGTTAAATTTTTTTCCTCTTTGTAACCTTGCGAAATTTCCACATTAAGAAGCAATCACATCTTTCAAACTGGAAGTGATTGTGTTTGGCACTATGGCCTCTGGTGTAATGGGTTGAGCTTGTTTTCACTAAAATGAAATCAGCTTCGAAAATAAATCATCTGTAACAACATTCTACTCCCCAAATTCATATAATCCTATTAACAAAGGGGTTTTTTTGTTGTTGTTGTCTGTTTGTTTTTGTTTTTGTTTTTCATTGTCATTGGGCTGACAAGACTGACCAAGTTTCAACTTGGAGAAACAGAAAGCTTTGGATGATCTGGCCAACACAAGGAGAGCTACCCAGTTCTTGCCTGACCAGGGCTTAATGAGCCTTTAAATATAATCGCCTCTGTTTCACCTCCACCTAACGTATTTCATGGGCAACCCAGTTATCCAGTCACTCGGCAATTCAAGCCACTCAACAAACAGTCCAGTTGGGACAACCAAAGGACAGTGGCTTACCAGGGCTATTCCACTGAATAAGACCTTTATCAAAATGACATAAAAGAGTGCCAGTGTGCTGAATGAAAATGGATCCCAAGTGGCTGCTTTGCCAAAAGTGTAAATTATGTGGCAATATCTAAAAGAGCACGTTATAATTTCAGATTTCTCAAGGAAAGAATATTTTTCTTTGGGGGTACAAAAAAGAAAAAGAAACATCTTATAATAACCAGTAGATTTTTTTTCTTCTGCCAGCAGGAAGAAAGAACTAGAACATGTTTAGGGAATTCCCAGACAAAACGTACTGCTCAGTTTGGTCTTTGCATTTACTCTTGCAAACGGTGTGAGACAAGATTTGCATTTGGGTTTATCAGTCAGGGATCTGACAGTCTGTGAGCAAAATGCTCTTATTAAAATAACCTAGCTAAAGCAGCTGGAAGCTGTGGTCAGTTTACAACTTTCCATGACAAGTGACAGATCACCAATGTTGTTAGCCCTAACCAGGTTCTATCCTGGATAGGCTGCTCCATTTTGGGCTGAAATTTGCAGACAGTATAATTTCTCTGGCGAATTCTCCTTCAAGTCAGTTCTTGGGGAAAGCTTTTTCTGCAAGCCAATATCTTCTGGTACAACATTTACATGTAAGGCTTCAGAGTAATTCCGTTCTTCAGGGTAAATGCAAACTTGGTGATGGCGTGATCTTGTCTTTCAGAAAACTTTCCCCAGGACAGAGGCTCACTCACACGAGACTCCTCGGTTTTCAGCTTCTCTCTCTATTGCAGAATGGCTGACTCTGACTCTAGAATCAGTCCTGGGTTTGGATTCTGCCTTAGCTGCTTGTTAGCCTAATAAACTTGGCCAAGGCATTGAACCTTGTTAAGTCTCAGTTTCTACATCTATTAAAAAGATATAATAATATTGCATGGCTTAAAGAATTATTGTGGGGATCAAATACTAGCTGGAAATTAGTTACCCCCCCTCCTTAGAATAATTGGGACCATTTTGCATAAAATTAATTCACTACATGAGTGAACAACAGCAGACAGTAGAAATAAACAATTTTATAATCTCAAGTCTCTGAAAGCATTTCTCTCAAACTTTTATTATAATAAAAAGGGCAATTAGATGCAAATGGAGGGTTCTAGATGTTCATCATTTGCCTCCCGTGAATTCCCTAGAGATAGAGTGGTTTTCTTACATTACAGATTAAACAGTAAGAGTTGATTGATTTCCTAGACCACAAAAAAAAAAAAGGCAGTTTTCTATGGGAAGTTGCTTTTGGGTCTGAACTAGTTTTAGATAAACTGGCAAGGATCACAGAGCTTGAATGAATGATAATTGGCTTTTCTAAGGTCTCCCACTGTTTAAAATTTTATGGTCATTATTTTAAACCAGTGAAAATGGAAGTTACATTAGAGAGAGAAGGTTATTTCTCTTTTGGCAAAAAGTTTAGTAGTGATGCTGAAGTGGATGACACTTTTTTTCCCTCCATGTAAGTAAGGCTTCTAGCTATAAGGAAAATGGGCCACACAGCTTATGGAGATTTTAATTAAAAAAAAAAAGTATTATCTTCCAATAAGGGAAATATAATTTTATCAGAGTATAAACAACCATATTTAAAGGGATGGTTGAAGCATTATTTCTATGATCATTTGTGAAGTTACTCTTATTTTCATTCTTTTCCAATGACTGAAATACTTGTCTCTATGCGGTCTACATCTAAAACATATTTTGATTTTTAAAAGCATTCTTCATGTATTTGGAGATATGAGCAAACAAATGTTTAGTTTGATTTAAAAATGGTTAATTGTACATAAGCAGATCAGATTTTGACAATTTCTTTAAAGATTTTTATTTGCTTATTTGACAGACAAAGATCACAAGTAGGCAAAGAGGCAGGCTGAGGGGTGGGGGGAGGGGGAAACAGGCTCCCCGCCTACCAGCGAGCCCGTTTCGGGGCTCGATCCCAGGACCCTGAGATCATGACCTGAGCTGAAGGCAGAGGCTTAACCCACTGAGCCACCCAGGCATCCCTAGATTTTGACAATTTCTCATAGAAAAACTGGAGTTCTCAGGGACCACATTCATGGCATATTCTTCATGAAAAAATATGGACATAAAGTTAATTCAAACTAGTTGTCAAAAGATCTGAAATATCTGAAAATATTAGGTTGCCTATTTAATTATTGTTTATTTAATAATATTTGCTGTTCATTATAAACATAATTATTAATGTTTATTGGGACATATTTTACATATTGTAAAATTCTCCTCTTGTAAGTGTACAATTATATATTCTAAAAGTAAGGTTACACAGAATCATGCAACCATCATAACGATCCAATTTTATATTGGATTGACCAATTATTGATCCTGCATTTTAGATTGTTTAGACAGAGCCTCAAGAGTGTGCAGCCAAAATGGAAAGATCCTCAAATGAGTTCACCATTCTAGGCTTGCATTACTAACTTTTAACATAGAGTGATGAAATCGTTTGTATACATGTCTCTGCCCCTGAGCAGCCTGTGAGCTTTCCAGGATGACAATCTGATCTGACACAAGAATATACTTTAATGCATCTCCTTAGGATATCAGAATTTGGAAAAGTCATCTCTGTGGATGGTAGGTTCAGTACCAATGACAGCCATAGTATCTGAGGCCAAAGATCCAGCCTCAGGCCTCCTCTCCTGCTTCCTCAGCTTCTCTAACTTTGCGTTTACTTTTCTTCAGTGTGAACACACCTAATACTGAAAGTGTTTGTGCTGAGTGTAAAATAGGTGAAGACCTCCCACAACTTTGGGATGATGACTTAGGTTTTTGAACTACAGTGAACAAGAAGTTTGTTTCACCAGCGAACAACAAGGCAGTGATCCGAGAAGATGGACATGGGCCATTTCTAAATCCCAGGGCAGAGAGCAATCTGCTGGTGTACCTGCTTCTCTAGAGCTGCTTCTGTCAAGGACTTATCCTGGAGCTCCACTGTTATCTCCGTCAGTATCTTCACAGAGCAAAGGATATATAAATATCAACAAAAGTCATAGTTGAATACGGTTACTTGCACACAATAATCATTTTGCTCTCAAGCTACCAGATGCTGACTATGGCACTGTAGCCACCGAAGCTGGCATCCTGCACTCTGACAACGATAGCATTCAATGGGGGACAGACGGTCTGACCCTCTCCTTCAGGCAATCAGTTCGCTGCCTTGATACCTGCTGGATTCCCTCTCATCCCCACCCCATAGATGAGGCTCATTTGTGTAGCTTTTCTTACAGAATTGGCAGTCATTGTGGCAGCTTGTTAGGAGAGCCTCAGTGGGAAATACTGTCGAACACTTGCTGGCCTCAGGGAAGATGATGATTGAAGCCTCATGCTGCAGTGGTCCCGGGTAAAGCAGAGTTACAGCAGGCCAGGTGTTCTCAGAACACAGGGCCTGACAGATTTCTCTAAACAAAGTAAAAAAAAGGCTGTCCTCAAAGATTCTTAACTCTATGGGTCCCTTTTCAGAGGGGTGTCTTAGAAAGGGGAATGTTTGCAGTCTGCTGAAAAGAGGGACAAACACTCCGTTAAATGTCAAATCCTCCAGGTCCCTGCAGAACATTAAATTCTGACTCTTACAGACAAAAGACAGAACCTATACTCAAGAGTTTACAAAGTTAATTTAGCTCTGAGCTGGAGTAAGCAAGGACATTACCCCATTAACCTTGGACAGACAACTGGGCTTATATCATGGTTTGGAATATTGCCCTTAAAATCCACAATTGCTGTATATTACATGATCTCCTGCCTGCTAACAATTACTCCATGTGATCGAATGACATTCCATCCCCCATCATAATAGTATGCCAATTTCCCTGGAGCACAGGTGTCATCCAAAGAAAGTCTATCTTCTACAAATTCTTTCAATATTACCCCTAAGCTTTTCTGGCCCAAGTATGAATACATAAAAGAAAAACAGAAGGGTCATTGGGCTCTTAATACTGTGGTACAGTGACTGGATCAAGGCCAGAAATCATGTAATTAAGACCTTGCATTTATGAGAACAACATGCATTTTTTTGGAGAATTCAAGATGGCAGCCTCTTAATTTGAGCATCTAAAATTTCCAAATCATAAGAAAGGTCCACAGTGTTATGCTTGATGGTCATGTTCAAATAAAACAAAGGCAATCTTAAAAGTCTCAGGCTAAATTTGCAGCATAGATGGCAAAACACAGAACATTTCTCCTTAGCTCCTATCCCATAATGGCAAGATTTCATGGGTTTTCTTGATGGCTGCATAGTATTCCATTTTATATATATACATATGTATATATATATATATATTTTTTTTTTAACATCTTCTTTATCCATTCATCTGTTGATGGACATCTAGGTTCTTTCCATAGTTTAGCTATTGTGGACATTGCTTCTATAAACATTCGGGTACACGTGCCCCTTTGGATCACTACATTTGTATCTTTAGAGTAAATACCCAGTAGTGCGATTGCTGGGTCGTAAGGTAGCTCTACTATCAGCTTTTTGAGGAACCTCCATAGTGTTTTCCAGAGTGGCTGCACCAGCTTGCATTCCCACCAACAATGTAGGAGGGTTCCCCTTTCTCCGCATCCTCGCCAACACTGTCATTTCCTGACTTGTTAATTTTAGCCATTCTGATTGGTGTGAGGTGGTATCTCACTGTGGCTTTGATTTGTATTTCCCTGATGCCGAGTGATGTTGAACACTTTTTCATGTGTCTGTTGGCCATTTGGGTTTCTTCTTTGCAGAAATGTCTGTTCGTGTCTTCTGCCCATTTCTTGATTGGATTATTTGTTCTTTGGGTGTTGAGTTTGAGAAGTTCTTTAGAGATTTTGGATACTAGCCCTTAATCTGATATGTCCTTTGCAAGTGTCTTCTCCTATTCTGTTGGTTGTCTTTTGGTTTATTGACCGTTTCCTTTGCTATGCAAAAGCTTTTGATCTTGATGAAATCCCAATAGTTCATTTTTGCTCTTGTTTCCCTTGCCTTTGGCAATATTAAGGGAACTGAATTTTATGTTACATCACTTCCCCTGGATTTGTGTTTAATAGGTACATTAAAAACCTGATAGTGTTTATTCTGTACTTTACTATACTTTTTACCCCAAGGAGCTCAGAGAGGTATGTCAGGTATCATTTTATTCATCTTCATTACATTTCAATAGAGTAGCAATAGTCTGATGCTAATTGTGGATTTTATTAATTAAAGGCAAAGAGGAATTAGGTTATTTGTCATAGGTCAACACAGGCGAGGCATTCTTTCATTCAAAATTCAGTAAGTATTCTTGAAACATGCCCAATCAGACTAGAAAGAGAAAACAGAAAAAGTGATTAATTCCTGTGCTATCTTCTCTGTAGTAATACTCAGGTGCCAAATATTTATGGCTTGTACTAGTTAGAATAATCCTAGCTGTAATAACCAGCAGGTGCTAGAATTTGTAAGGGCTCATATACAATAGAAGTTTATTTCTTGCCCAGAAAATGTCCCACATTATTTAAGGCAAATGGGAGTGGGGAGGAGGGACTGTTCCCAGTCATTCAGGGATCCAGGTTAATGGAGGATCTTCAGTTTTCAGCATTTAGCTTCCAAGGTCATTGTGGTGGTTTTCTGCATCCTGTGGCTGGAAAAGAATAGTACCATGGGGAAAGTTTGGGAAGTTTTACCAGTGGATCCTGGAAATGGCACACATCACCTCCATTCACACCCCATCAGCCAGAATTCAGGCATATGGCACTGCTAAGATGCAAAGCAGGCTTAGAAATTACATTGCTGACTGCACAACCTATTTTGCCTCAACCCCTCACTGTGAAGGGGAAATGCACGTTTAGGGGAACAGTTAACTGTCACTGTCACATGACATAAGTCATTGGTGGGTTTTTCTAACCTTACCCTTTAAAGGTTTTCACCAGTCTGTCCTCTCCCACCAGGTCACCAGTGTGATGATTTCATGTCTGGGTGGTGTGTGCTCTGATAAACAACAGCAGCCACACCAAGGGTCATGGTTTGCCTGTGTTTGCTACTTGACCGATTTCTGTTATTTAAGCCTGGGGTTTCTCAGGCCTTTGGCTGGTGCTAATTTAATGCCTGGGTCTATGTAACCAGGATTGCACTTCACTTTAGTGACTTTGTGTGATGTTTCCTAAAGGCATCCCCATCAACTTCAGACTGACTTGCATCCCTGTCTGTGCTGTGCTGGTGAACCCAATGATGTTTGTTGTGCATCGTTTAAGCTCTTTTATAAATAGCTGGCTCGTATGCAAAGTGTAATCATCTCCTACTTTTTGCTGTTTATTGTTGGCAAGTCTCTTGGGAGCCAGAAAATAACAGTTCTTCATTTTGAAAAATGATTTTTTTTTCTATTTCTTCCCCTTTTTCTTCCCCTTCATATTATATCTCCTGAGGGCTTGAAGGTACCTTGAATGTGTCTACAGGATCTGTTTTGATTATACCCATGAACCCAAAAAGAAGGAGTTTGCCTGGATGCTGAATGGCTAGATAAGTAAATTGTGAAAGAAAAACCAACCTGACTCAAACATCACTATGCCTAACATTTACTGAACCTGTATTACTCTCCAGACCAATGCTGAGCTCCCTATAAACATCATTCCATTTACTTTTCATAATGACTTCTGGAGGTAGATATATATTTTTTTCATTTTATACACACTGAAAATGAGGTAGAGAGGGGCACACTAGTATTGAGCGGCAATCTCTAAATGGAGACAAATTTGTGTATAGCCAAGTCTGAGTTTATCACCATTCTGATGTTCTATGAATATATTGCATTCCCAAAGTTCCTATTTTCCATGGGTCCCCCATATAAAAAACTACATATCCTGCTAATGTTCTTGGAAAATAAATGGCACACTAATTAAAAATAGATAGATATTTCAAGACATTTTTCTTGATTGTCTTATTCTTCCCATTAAATTATATGCATTAAGGAAGGAACAGCCTTCTTAGAATCCAGAACACATTTCCCATCAGATGAGTCAAGATTTGCAGCTCTAACTGTGGTACTTGACAGCACCGCTTAATAAAAAGACTTAAATCCACCTACCATTTTATGCTCAATAACAGATCACAGCATCTCCTAAAGGCAAAACAGTGTGAGAAAAATGATAATGTAACTGTTCCCTGGTGGGTATTGATTAAATGTGAGCATTATGAGCTCATTACGTTGGTTAATTTAGACTGAGTTATTAACTTAAGTTCAACTTGGTAGTACTGACAAAAATCCCGGAATGTAAACAGAAGGAATACATGACACATATAAGCCATTATAAAATCCATTTTAAGCCTTGATTTATCTGAAATATATTTATTTTCATTTACTTATTCTAGTATCTATCTGGAGTCAGAAAGTTCTGACACTATGTGTGACTTTGGGTGGGAAAGTTATATAGCCTTTCTATTCCTCAGTTCACTCATAATCAAAGTGGGGATAATAACAGTGCCTACCCCACAGGGTTAGCGTGAAGATTAGATGAAGTAAAGCATATGGAGCACTTGGTGGTCACCAAGCAAAATGAAGTGCCATCTTAGTATGCCTGGGTGGCCGTAACAGAATACCACAGACTGGGGGGCTTAAATAACAGAAATTAATGTTCTCACACTTCTATAGGCTACAAGTCTAAAATCAAGGCACTGTCAGGGGTGGATTTTGGGGAGACCTCTCTTCCTGTATCATAGATGGCCACCTGCTTGCTGAGTCTTCACTTGGCCTTTCCTCTGTGCATGAGTACAGAGAAGAGAATTGTCTGGTGTCCCTTCTCCTAAGAACACCAGTTCTTATAAAGAAACTAGTGTTAAGGCATTAAGGGCCAACCTTTAGGGCCTTACTTAACCTCAATAACTGCTTTTAGGCCCTAACTCCAAATACAGTCACGCTAGCAGCTGGGGCTTCAACATATGAATTTGGGAAACAAGTCAGTCTATAGCAGTGCTCAGCATAGTACAATTGTTATTTTCTTCATTATTTCATTTTTATTGTGTATCCACCCGGTACACAGCCTTATCTTATATGGATATGTTGTCAAAGCGAAGCCCGACTCCGATTCCTTGAGAGAATCGCCACAGCAATAGTAGTTCAGGAATTAATTGGAGTTACTGGTTGAGTGAGATACTACCTTGGCCCTTGGGCCCGTGTGGCGGTGGTGGTATGTGTGCATGTGTGTATGTGTGTGGTGCTAGCTGGAGAGCACCCCACCAATAAAATCTTGAAAACACGGCTCACTAGAACTGAACCTTGCATGATTTTCTGGTGGAAAAACCAATGTTTCTTTCCTTTCCTTTCACCATTTTTCCTCTAGTTAAAATTGGGCCAGAACTGTGAGCTCCCATTTTGTCTGAATTGGAAATCTGGAGCTGATGCTCAGCTAAATGATTTTTTTTCTTTTTTGCATTCTGTACACCGCTGTCTTCTTCCTGCCTCATCCCATTTCAAGCACTTGACAGGTGGGAAGACTCTGAATCTTGAAGAATCAAGCATATATTCTAAAGTTCAGTGCCTGAATTATTCATTTGGATTCTGACATTTGGGGGTCATTTTGCTGACCACTTAAGATTGACAACATAGAGCAAATGTTAGCAAGACGACAGGCTTTGGCTTCTTAGTCAAAGCAATTTTGAAAGCAAGTCCCAATCTTAAAAGAGCTCTTTCCAGGGTTTAGAAGTGACAGGCTGCCTCGGGGGAAATCTGCTCTGCTGGGCAGAGCCACCTGCATTTCCCTGCAGAATAATTTTAAAATGATTTTTTTTCTTTCCTCTTTTGGCAGAACATTAGTCATCAAAATAAAGATCTGGTATTTACCAGATCCTTTTAAACAAATAATCTGGAAGCAACAGGAGGAAATCTGCAATAACTTACAATCAGCTCCTAATTTAGAACTGTTTAGATTTCTCACAGCACGCCTGAAATGAGCAATGTTTATACGAAGTTCAAGACGTCCACAAGCAAACCGGCTTTGCTGAAGGTGACAGCTTGCTCCAGACACTCGGAAACTAAGGCCTGGGGTTTCATGTCATGTCCTTAGAGCAGTATCTGGGCAGCAGCTCTAAAGTTCTTGAGAGGTGTTAAGAGGGTCAGGGGGCTGGGGAGACTCTTCTCCCCAGAGTTAACTTTTTTGTTACTTCAAGACAAGTGAATCCAGATCTGTGCTGGGGGTTTGGGAAAAGGGAAGAGTAGGCAATCTTATCCCCGATCCCAGTAGCACATGAATGAGGTAAGATGGCAGGACGGTGGAACCATAAAGACCCTATAATGAAGTGCTGCACAATGTGAACGCAGAACCCACTTTAAGAGCTTTACAGAGCCATAGGACGGGAAGATCACTGTGGACTGAAGTGGAGAAGCCTTTTCATTCACTCAGCAAATATCTAGGGAATACCTTCTATGATGTGGTGGTCAGTGAACTGAGTGGAGAATGGCGATGAAGATACGGCCCCTGGTCCAAAAGAACTTACGCTCAAATAGGAGAGGGAGATCTTAAAGATCTAGGAAAGAATTACAGGTTAGAAAATAGATAATGAGAAAAAAGAACAGGGGATTTACAGAATAAAAAAGAGAGGATTACTACTTCCCACAGTGTGGTCAGGGAGATTCTCTCTCGGAGGTGACATTTTAGCTCCTGTTGGATGATAGGAAAGAAGGAGCCATTAGAGCATGCAGGGAAGGAGCACCGGGTAGAAGACCACCCATGTGAAGTGTGAGGGTGATGACGCTGGGGATGCCTGGGCCTGACCAGGAGTTTTGGGAGATAACGCAGAATTGCTGATGCTGGGTGTGGGGAGAGGGATGATTTTAAGGAAGAAATTGACTAGCTTAGAGTTCTACTTCATCCTTCCACCTGGGTCCCTTTCTGATATGCTTTCCCTGCAGAGGTATGCCAACGAACAGGTCCAGAACTCCCTGAATCACGAAAAATACCGTGAAAACTGAAAGCTGACTATTCCATCAACTGATCATTCACGACCACCTTCATATCTGGAAGACCCGGTCTCTAACTCTCCTACGTTCCTTTTGGAGAGCTTTCATCTTGCCCACTTCTGTGAGAAGAGGAGATGACGTACTGTTATAATATTTGCTTATCATAAAAATGTGAAATGTGTCTTCCTAAAGACAACAATGGGTATATGTGTGCACACGTGCATGCATGTGTGTAATAGCCTTGCATCTCTGAAGTCTGGCTTGGGGTGGGCCCCAGCTTCCTTCTCTTGCCCCCTGCCATTCACTCGTGTCAGCTGAAATCTGCCAGAGCCCCTCTCTAATGGGTCCTAGGGTTGTGCTCAGAGCCATAGAGCTAAGGCAGCCTTTTTCCATGGGGCTCATCATTGGCAGTCCTTTCTCTTGCAGCTCTGTGAAAGTATTTGTTTTAGTGCTTCTGGCCCCCATTCTTTGGAAACTATTGTGAAAGGCTTTCATCACAGTACTCAGCACTGGCCCACCCAACTTGGCATTGCATCAGCCGAAATTCTGTCCTTGAATCAAGGGTGTTGTATCATTTCAAATAGGTCATTAACCAAAAGACTCTGTAGTTCCCCTCACAGTGCTATCCTGAGCAGAATATCACCTTGGTCTGTGTTCATCTGTAAACAGCATCAGGCCCCAAGTATAAGAAAGTCTTGCACCCACTAGGTGTGCAGTATTAGACCAACAAATCCTCCTGACTTGCCCTGGAAAGAGATTCAGTACATTTTTCTGCACAGACCACAGTCTCTGCTCTTGAACAAATTACTTCTCAGACTGCCTTCCTACAAATCAATGTGTGTCTCAGAAAAAAATCTATTGCTGAAAGAGGAGGAAGAAAACCAGGCAAGCCAAATCTTTAGAAAAGGTAATCCCATCATGATAAAATTTTTAGAAATGAAGCTCTAAAGAAGAGAAGAGGTGAATCACCTGGTCTATCCATACAAGGGCAGGGGGCTGGGGCATGCTAATGTTATTAGGTTACTATATACAAACATAAACTTTCTCATTAATAATCAAAGGGATAAACATAAACACCATGTTCCAACTGTGGACAATCTAAACATGGAACAAACTTACGTACAGTCAATTTTTCAGGAAGTCAGATCTTTCCTGATTCTATGCTTAGGAACATAAGAAAATATTTTTAATGAAAATTAAGTTGACTATATGATGTCTATATTGTAGAGGATGCAACGAATCTGCATATAATCACTTCTCCCAGTGCCTTTTTAAATTCCAAATTTGAAGCTCACAATATTAGTTTGACTATATCCATGTCCTTCCTCTGAGGAACTTTCCATATTTTGGGGGGTACTAGCTCATCCTGGGAGTGAGGACTAGATAGGGCATTCTATTTAACTTTTCAGGTGAGATTCAGTGAGGTTTTTCGGACTCACCACAGCAACATCTGGGTTAGGAACAGAATTCAACCTAGGAACGTTCAGTCCAGGGTATCAGCCATTGGTCAAAGAGGAGGTAGGCAGAAATCAATGCAGCAAGCTCCATGAGTAGGGACGGACAGGAAAGGTGACCGTCCTGTGACCATGCTGCCTCGCTTAGATCTGTATTGTCAATTATGGCTTCCTGCTGGGCACCCGAGGCTGGAGGCAGCGTTGCCTAACTGCATCCAGTATTAATGGAGAATGCATGATTTGCTCATCACTGGGAGATTACCGGATTACCTGAGATAAAAAAAGGGAAGGTCATCGGATCAGCTGACATCAGGTCCAATTTAGGCTTTAAAACTATAACAACTTCTCGGCTTTTAAACAAGTGTATCAACAAATTTTCTTTTTCAAGGCTAAAGCCACCTTTTCAAGGGCTTCTCAGAATTGGAAGGCAATGAAATTACAAGTGTTCCTAAGAGTATGGACTCTTTCAAATTTCAGTTTCCTCGTCTGTAAAGTCAGAATAATAATAATAATAATATTTACCTTTTAGGGCTGCTGAAGGATACAACCAGACAAATTAAATAAAACTCATGGTACTGCCTAGAACAGAGTGAACCCTCGATAAAAATGAATGAATATTATGTCTTAGGAATCTGGTGCTTTTTATACATTATTTCCTTTTTCTGGAAATATAAGTGTTGGGTTTTTTTTTTTTTTTTAAGAAATAGAACTTGTTTCTATTTCATTTACTTTGACTGTGCTATAAGCAGATAAACATATTCATCCACCTATCTATCCATCCGTGCATGCAGGCAACAAATATTTATTGAGTCCCTATTATGTTTATTCTGTGCCAGGCACAGTTCCAGGTGCTGGAACTACAGCAGCAAGAAAAGACAGACAAGGTCCCTGCTCCCAGAGGATACAAACTCCTCTGGAGGAGACAGACTAAACAACAACAAAGATCCATACTACGTGAAATATCAGGTAATAGTCAATAGCAGGAGGAAAAAGTGAGGGGACAGAGAATGACTGTCAGAGATGGGGGTTATCTTTGATAGAGTCATCAGGGAAAGCCTCTGAGGAGGTGACATTTAAGTGAAGACAGGAATAAAAGGAGCAAAGGAGGCAATGGATGATCTGGGAAAACAGTGTTCAAGACCAAGGGGCTGGGAAGGGCAAAGGTCATGAAGTAGGAAGAAGCCTGGAGTTCTCAAGGAAGAGCCAGAGAGCCTGCAGTTCTGCTCATTTCTTCTGCTACGAAAGCATCCTGGCGGCTCTCCCTGCTTCAGCTCTTAGTACAGTTAACTCTCTAAGCAGCAACCAAGAAGTTTTTTTGCTTTTAAGACTTAAACAGTTATTTCCCAGATCACGACTCTATAGTGGTTTCCCATCTCACCCGGGGGTGGGGTGGGGTGGGGGAGGGGAATCCAGACTCCTCATGTGGCTTTCAAGGGCCACCCAAGATCAACTGGTCCTATGTTTTCTAGCAGCACGCTCAGCTGGCTTCCTCCTCTCCAGGAGGGAGTGAAGACAGCATGGTAAGATACCAGTTAGGAGCTGTTGTAGTCAAGGTGATTACTGAAGGCTTGACTGGTAGTGTTGGGGTGAGGCAAAGCAGTTAGACTGGGGATAAATTGAGAGAAATGCTGACAGGACTTGCTGAAGGATTGGCTGTGGGCTCTGGCTCTCTAGCTCCTTGGTTTCTCCAAGTTGTCAAGTGCTGTTAATGGTTGCTTCTAGCCTGGGCCTCCTGTTTCCCTGGAGGCGTTTTTTCTCTGTAGCAAACTAAAAGCTACACATGTAAAACTTGATTTTTTAAATGAACAAACTTTCCCCCATGAAATTTCATCTCTGTGTGGCCTCAGAATTGAAGCCAATTCTCCATAATTGTAGTGAAACATCAACAATATGGGTGGACATTCTACGGGGAATTATTCAGGGCCTTGCAGGAGGGGTAGAAAGGGAAAACAGATGAAAATTAAATCATGTTTATTAGCATTATTTATACATCACTGTTCTGATACAAAATTTTCACAGAAACAGACTTGATAATGTTAGCTTAAAGAGTTTTGAATGGTCTGTGAGTCTCTATTATTTTGATTATGGAATTTATTTTTACAAAGTTGGGAATATTAAATGTATGAGAAGGTATTTTGCAAACAACAAATGTCCTAGGCCTGGCAAAGTTATCTGGTCCCATTCCTTCTTCCACTCTGCTCCATCCATATTCTTCTCATTGCCATTTCCAGAACACGCCTCCTTCAGGTTTATACAAGCTATTCATTTTGCCTAGAAAGCTCTTCTCCCAGCTACCAAAATGCTAACTCACTCACCTGGTTCTAGTCTTGATGAAATTTCACCCTCTCAATGAGCCGTACTCTGACCATTCTATTTAAATTGCACCTAGCTCCCCACTCTGTTCCCACCCGCTCTCTCTTATCCAGTTCTATACTTTCTATAGCACATATTCTAACCTACTATATAACTTAGTTCTGCATTTTGTTTTGTTTATTATTTGTCTCACTAGGATCAAATTCCATGAGGGCAAAGTTTTTTTTTACCCATTTTGCTCACTGACATAGCTGAAGCATCAGGAGCAGCGCCTGGAACATATGAGGTACTCAGTGAATATGTGTTGAAGGTATGAATGAATGGATGGGTGGGTGAAGTGTTATTTTTGTTGTGACATGGTGAGGTAAGAAGCAGAATGAAAGAAATCTCAGGATGAGGACGTAAGCAATATGCCTACCATAAATTCCGATGTAACTTCCCATGAGTGAGTGGTAGTCCTAGAGATCTAAAAAGCCTCATGGGGAGCAGAAATGGGGGGACGGAACTACACAGCTCATCCTCGGCCTCTTGGCCTTAAATCTCTGGGGGGTAAGGACCACCCTCAAGGCTTCAACTTGTGTGCTAAATGAGGAAGTAACACAAACCGGGGAGAAATTTCTAAAACAAGGGCATCAAAGGAAGTTGGCACCTTCACAGTCTCTGGGGCCTCCCTCTTTGGACCAAGGCCAGAGTCCTCAAGAGATGAGACTGGAAAAAGAGTGGGGCCAATAAAAAGCTAAGCATAAAGCAGCACTGTTTTGTGGCCTAATAGCAGGGTGTGATGGCTGTGGGGAGAGGATATTTTCTTACACACCCACTTCAGTTTGGGAACTACTAGAATATCAAGGAAAAATGGCCTCATAGGACAGTAGTAGCAGAGAAGTTGCTCCAAGAACTTCATGCATGTCTTCCGGTCTTAGGAGGGTCTTAAGAAGGAATGCAGGGGACTTGTACAATTGCACAGTGATTTTCCCCTGGGACTATAGTGTGGGAGGGCAGATGGATTGTCAGAAGTGAAGGGATTTAGAAGGAACTGTTCCTTGGCCACCTAAGTAATGTAAAGGAAAGCCCCCAAACTGGTATATTATTTTTGTTGCTGGGGCTCTGCTATACCAAGAAGATTGTGCTTCAAAGAAATTTCCATTTGGCCATGCGTATTGCTAGTGGTCACTCTCAGAATGAGGAGAAAACAAACGTCTTGGAATGACTTAAAATAGAGGATTTCCAAGCCAAAGAATGTCTTTCTAGACTCCATACCATGGAGCCAGCCCTTGTTTCTCTATTCCTATGCAGCAGTAGAGGAAATGAGTTCCTGTACAGAGGGGTATGGCTAAAATTCCTAGTCACCCTACAAGAAAAGGAATCCAAAATTTCTTGGGAATTTAGAGAAGGAGTTAGGGACAAGAGCCAGGATCATAGTAGTGCTGGCAGATTTCCAAATCAGTGTCATCTGCTCTGGGTTCAAGGTGTCATGGTGGAGACCTTCCTACTGAATATGGAAATCACACTTGCAAAATGAAGTTGGTAGCACCAAAAAGAAGCAAAAGAACTAGGAAGCCTATTTCTCTGAATTTCTCAACTTTTCCTTTCCTAAGCTGCCTGAAATATTTCAGAAGGCAACTCTCTTTCTAGGACTTTGAGAATTTTGTCCCCCCTGGAGAAAATGAAAAAGAAAACACTGAGGTAGCAGGTGAAATTGTTTGGGATTTCCCAGAGTCATACTCCTGAAGTACAACTGCACTTTTCCTTCAATCCCTTAAGGATGCTGAAAGGGAAATAAAATGGAAATAAAATGAAAAATAGAAAAATTATGGAAATTTAACTTTTCCTTGAGTGCTCATGCAACAAATATGAGATGATTTCTAGACCACAGATGGGCTAAACTCTAAATTGGTTTAGTTTTTTAAAAAATAAATACTCATTTATTTAGCACCGCTCTAATGTCAAAAAGGAGAACCAGGGACCAAGTGTAATGGATATTATAAAAAATCCCTGCTGGCCTCTATTAGTTCCAGTACTTTTCTTTCTTCTTGCTACAATACTTTTGCCTGACTAGTATTATATCAGTGTAAGTGGTGTCACAGAAATGTAAAGTGACAGCATAAGATATTGCTGAGTTCCCTCAGAAGCATCATGGTCCCAAAGTTGTACAACTTTGTGAAGAGTGTTAGGAAAGGGAGATGTGATATCTCAGAAGGACCCTGTTCAAAGTCACAGGGGAAACAATCCTTCACTTCACATGAGGAAGGACTGGTTATCTGATGGATATAGACTTTATGAGGTTCCATGAATTCCCATTTATTGATAGAGAACTACTGTCCCAGGGCTCTCTAAATTGTGTTGGAACAACACAAAGTATAAGCAAACACATGAATAAAAATCACACTTCATTTTTGTTTCCTTTCTTGGCAGCAGCAGCATGCCTGGCTTACTGCTGAGTAGGGGGAAAGAGGCAGATGGAGTTGTGTTTCCTTTTAAACTTTGACACTGTAAGTTTGACCTGTGGGTGGGCAGCAGTTCTCAACCCTGGCAGATCTTTTGAATTACTCTGGGGAGAAATTTTGAAAATTATAATCATTGGGTTCTACCCCAGACTTGCTGGGTGTGTGGTAGGAAATGGACATCAGAATTTTAATAAGCTCCTTGAGTGAATTTTAAGGTATCCAAGGGTCCAATGGCTAAAGGTTCCATGGAGGGGCAGATTAGTTTAAGGAATCTCTCCGAGATGCTGGAGAGGACTCTGTGGGATGTGGTGGTGGTGGTGGTGGTGTGTGTGTGTGTGTGTGACTCTGTGTCTGTGTGTTTAGAGAGATGGGAGGGAGGGGTAAAATGTAGGCAGTTAAATCTTGGGATATATAGGAGGGTAAAACTTTACAGTAGTTCTTGCAGAATAATTACCATTCCAGAAATCCCTTGATTCTGGACCTTATCTGAGAAAGAAGAATAAGAAACCATGCTAGCCCTCACTGAACGCCTGCTATGCATTTTAACACTGTGCTAAGTGTATGAATTCATTTATTCATTCACAATCATGAAGTACATCCCACATGCCAAGCACTGGGCCAGGTCAGGACTACAAAGACAAAAAAGACAATCTCTATTTTTAAGGAGCCCACAGATAATCACTAACCAGAGAAACATGCGCTATGATTCAGGGAGCATGGGTGTACTTTGGAAGACTTTGGAAGGGGCTCTCAATTCAGATTGGGTGTGGTGAGAGGGTGAGTCAGGGAAGGTTTCCAAGAAGGAGTGGCACTTAAACTAAATCTTAGATAATTTTAATTTTAATATTAACTACTACAAATAGTCCAGTATGGTTGGAGCAGAGATTTGGGAGAGGGACGGGAAGGAGTAGGAAAAAGAGGTGTTTTGGAGTCAGGTAATGAGTTGCCTTGACTTTATCCCAAGTGCAGCAGGGGACACTGGAGGACTCAAAGCAGGCAATGACAGGATCACATTGTGGTTGAGGAAGTACAATATGGTGGCAGCACAGAGAGTGCAGAGAGAGTGCAGGGAGGGTTAGATGAGATGTGAGTCTGATGCCTGAGAGGAAGCAGTGGGAGTGGGAGTGGAGAGGAAGGGACTGACAGGATGGGAGAGAGAGGGACACGTCAAGGATGGTGCTTGTTTCTTTTCTGGCAGCTGAACAGACCATGGTTGTCACTCACCATTCACTATTTGCTTTAACAAAGCCCTTCAGTTTGCCTTCAGAATAACCTGATGTCATTTTTTAATAGACAAAGATAGGAAAACTCTGAGAGATCAAACAGAAAAATGGAGGAAAGCTCAAGGTCTCCAGCTTATAAGTTGGGAGGTGGGATCCAAATTAGGTTGGCCTGAGACCATGCTTCCAATGCCCCAGGCAGATGCAAAACTCAATATAGCTAAAAAAAGAAGAATATGGCTTTCACTAGGCTACATTCACAATAGAAACAACATGAGCTAAGATCTGAAAAGCAGAATCCCAGTACCTGAAATTTATTCTTGGCTGCAGTTAGCATGGTGAGATATGACCTCCTTTTTGACAAGGTTGTCAATGGTCTCTCTCCTAAGCTGTGCAGGCTTTTTATATTTCACTGATGGCAAATAGAATTGAATCAAGATTTTAAAGAAGGAAAATTTTACTATTAAAAATGTTCTCATAAAAAAAGTGAAATGACACATCTTAACCTTTGTCTCACAGATTTTGCCACCTCCAAAAGAAATTTGTTTAAAAACAGTTATCTTGCTGGAGGAGTTTAATAAAAATTTGAAAGTTTTTTTGTTGGAAAAATAGATCTTTACCCAGAATCTTGTATGGTAGCAATGTGACACGATACTTTAAGGAGAGTACATTGAGTATCTAGGCTCTCTGAGCCAAAGGGTTGTGCAGAAGTCCTCATGATGTCAGGCCATGGACAGAGATGCCACCATTCAAACCTATCGGGGACATGTTTAGGTTATCCCTGCAGCCACTAGGTTCACATCTGGCTGTTTCATAGTGTGGTCTGACCTTGAACTTCTGCTGTTTCTTTGTCTGGAATTGAACATATTCTGTGTGTCTGATATCTTTGAAATTATTTTTGTCTCTCAGTTTTGATGAAAGCAGCTTCTTTATTAGGGGACTAGGAAACTGTCCTATGTAGGAATATTTGTACTATTTCTAGAACCCAATTTCCCATGCATTGAGTTGGCTGCATATTAAAGATGGGTTTGATTTCAAATTTTCTCCTGTATTTCCCCCCAGTGCTTATCTAACATCTCTCCCTAAATTTACTTTTCCTATCCCATTCAAAAACAAACATAACCCCCGTCAGGAGTTAAACTTATTGTTCTGAACAGTCTGTTGGTTTGTCACTCCCTTTGCTGGGCTTCAACTTGCTGAGACCTGCATCAGGGCTCCTGACGCTTTAGTTTCCCCATCTGTTGGATTGCCTTCACTCACCTTAAGAGGTCACTGTGAGGCATAGCTCATAAATGTCATCATAAATTGCTCTGCAAAATTGTGTCTCAACATCTGTGATTCCAGATTCAAAAGAGCTTGCTTATGTGTATCCGGTCCAAAGAAAAACGAGGTGGCCTTTTGATGCTGGACAGCAGTGAAGAGCTGGCAATCTTCACATTTCCTATGGCGGCCTAGATGCATTTTCTTCAGCTGCCCTTGCTAGCAGTGGTGGTCTAGCCTTGTTTCCTGTTAATAGCAGCAAGCGGCCTTGCAGGTCAATTCTTCACTCTCTGTTCCTTTACTGATTTGGAAGGACCTCCTTTCCTTAGTTTTTAAGAGCAGAGCTTTTGAGACAGTAACCCCATCCTTCCATAGCAGGTCATTGTAAATGCCTAGACACCACCCACCCCCCACGGGCAGTTGGCCCATTTATGCAAGAGAACAATAAGGAGATGGTTGCTTTGCTTCTGCTTCCTTGGCAATGTAGGAGGAGGAGGTGGCTAAAGCCAGACACGTTGGCTCCATGCACATGCCTGAGCTTTTTTCGGTCTCACCCTATTGAGCAACAAGAAGGCAACTGTATCCATGTTAACATCACCAATGATGATGTTATAACTGGATTGGCTAGGTTTTTTTTTTTTGGTTTTTTTTTTTTTTTTTCACTGAAACCCTAGCTTAATGGGTGTGTCTCTGTGTCTATAAAACATAAATGGCAAAGAACCAAAAGGGAAGAGAGACAAAAGTGAAATCACTCCTTTCTTGGCAAGGAAAAAAAGATTCCATTTTAGAATAAAGGCAATTACCACTATAGCTGAACAAAGAGCTAGCTTGAGACACCAATCAATCACTTAAATATAGCGGTCTTTAGGTATGTGAAACTCCATCACATAAAACTGAACATCTAGGTAACTGTTAATTTATCATTCAGGCCAAATGCGCTTCCTACCATCATTTTCAAGTCCTTCTGCTGAGCTAGAATTTTGCCTAGAATTTCTGCTGTCTTGCCTTTATGTTCTTTCTTCTTGAAATGCCTTTCCAGTCTTTTTTTACCTGGGGAATGCAAATTCACTTTCTAAATTCCATCTCAAAGATCATCTCTACCTTTCTTGTGCAGAACTGGTTGCTTCTGAGGGGCTCTGTTATTATTTTTTTTTAATTTTTTTATTTTAATAAATATATAATGTATTTTTATCCCCAGGGGTACAGGTCTGTGAATCGTCAGGTTTACACATTTCACAGCACTCATCATAGCCCATACCCTCCCCAATGTCCATTTCCCCACCACCCTCTCCCGTCCCCCCTCCCCCCAGCAACCCTCAGTCTGTTTCTTGAGATTGAGTCTTTTATGGTTTGTCTCCCTCCCAATCCCATCTTTTCATTTTTTCTTTTCTTACCTCCCCCCAACCCCCCGCCTTGCATCTCCACTTCCTCATATCAAAGAGATCATATGATAGTTGTCTTTCTCCGATTGACTTATTTCGCTAAGCATAATACCCTCTAGTTCCATCCGCGTCATTGCAAATGGCAAGATTTCATGTCTTTTGATGGCTGCATAGTATTCCATTGTGTATATATACCACTTCTTCTTTATCCATTCATCTGTTGATGGACATCTAGGCTCTTTCCACAGTTTGGCTATTGTGGACATTGCTGCTATAAACATTCGGGTGCACGTGCCCCTTCGGAGCACCACGTTTGTATCTTTAGGATATATACCCAGGAGTGCAATTGCTGGGTCGTAGGGTAGCTCTATTTTCAGTTTTTTGAGGAACCTCCACACTGTTTTCCAGAGTGGTTGCACCAGCTTGCATTCCCACCAGCAGTGTAGGAGGGTTCCCCTCTCTCCGCATCCTCGCCAGCATCTATCATTTCTTGACTTGTTAATTTTAGCGATTCTGACTGGTGTGAGGTGGTATCTCATTGTGGTTTTGATTTGTATTTCCCTGATGCCGAGTGATGTGGAGGATTTTTTCATGTGTCTGTTGGCCATCTGGATGTCTTCTTTGCAGAAATGTCTGTTCATGTCCTCTGCCCATTTCTTGATTGGATTATTTGTTCTTTGGGTGTTGAGTTTGCTAAGCTCTTTATAGATTTTGGATACTAGCCCTTTATCTGATATGTCGTTTGCAAATATCTTCTCCCATTCTGTCAGTTGTCTTTTGGTTTTGTTAACTGTTTCCTTTGCTGTGCAAAAGCTTTTGATCTTGATGAAATCCCAATAGTTCATTTTTGCCCTTGCTTCTGTTGCCTTTGGCGATGTTCCTAGGAAGAAGTTGCTGCGGTTGAGGTCAAAGAGGTTGCTGCCTGCATTGTCCTCAAGGATTTTGATAGATTCCTTTCGCACATTGAGGTCCTTCATCCATTTTGAGTCTATTTTCGTGTGTGGTGTAAGGAAATAGTCCAATTTCATTTTTCTGCATGTGGCTGTCCAATTTTCCCAGCACCATTTGTTGAAGAGGCTGTCTTTTTTCCATTGGATATTCTTTCCTGCTTTGTCGAAGATTAGTTGACCATAGAGTTGAGGGTCTATTTCTGGGCTCTCTATTCTGTTCCATTGGTCTATATGTCTGTTTTTGTGCCAGTACCATACTGTCTTGATGATGACAGCTTTGTAATAGAGCTTGAAGTCTGGAATTGTGATGCCACCGACTTTGGCTTTCTTTCTCAATATTCCTTTGGCTATTCGAGGTCTTTTCTGGTTCCATATAAATTTTAGGATTATTTGTTCTATTTCTTTAAAAAAAATGGATGGGATTTTGATAGGGATTGCATTAAATGCGTAGATTGCTTTAGGTAGAATAGACATTTTCACAATATTTGTTCTTCCAATCCATGAGCATGGAATATTTTTCCATTTCTTTGTGTCTTCCTCAATTTCTTTCATGAGTACTTTATAGTTTTCTGAGTATAGATTCTTTGCCTCTTTGGTTAGATTTATTCCTAGGTATCTTATGGTTTTGGGTACGACTGTAAATGGGACTGACTCCTCAATTTCTCTTTCTTCTGTCTTGTTGTTAGTGTAAAGAAATGCGACTGATTTCTGTGCATTGACTTTATATCCTGACACTTTACTGAATTCCTGTATAAGTTCTAGCAGTTTTGGAGTGGAGCCTTTTGGGTTTTCCACATATAGTATCATATCATCTGCAAAGAGTGATAGTTTGACTTCTTCTTTGCCGATTTGGATGCCTTTAATTTCTTTTTGTTGTCTGATTGCTGAGGCTAGGACTTCTAGTACTATATTGAACAGCAGTGGTGATAACGGACATCCCTGCCGTGTTCCTGACCTTAGCAGAAAAGCTTTCAGTTTTTCCCCATTGAGAATGATATTTGCGGTGGGTTTTTCATAGATGGCTTTGATAATATTGAGGTATGTGCCTTCTATCCCTACACTTTGAAGAGTTTTCATCAGGAAGGGATGCTGCACTTTGTCAAATGCTTTTTCAGCATCTATTGAGAGTATCATATGGTTCTTACTCTTTCTTTTATTAATGTATTGTATCACATTGATGGATTTGCAGATGTTGAACCAACCTTGCAGCCCTGGAATAAATCCCACTTGGTCGTGGTGAATAATCCTTTTAATGTACTGTTGGATCCTATTGGCCAGTATTTTGGTGAGAATTTTCGCATCTGTGTTCATCAAAGATATTGGTCTGTAATTCTCTTTTTTGGTGGGATCCTTGTCTGGTTTTGGGATCAAGGTGATGCTCGCCTCATAGAATGAGTTTGGAAGTTTCCCTTCCATTTCTATTTTTTGGAACAGTTTCAGGAGAATAGGAATTAATTCTTCTTTAAATGTTTGGTAGAATTCCCCTGGGAAGCCGTCTGGTCCTGGACTTTTGTTTGTTTGGAGATTTTTGATGACTGTTTCAATCTCCTTACTGGTTATGGGTCTGTTCAGGTTATCTATTTCTTCCTGGTTCAGTTGTGGTAGTTTATACATCTCTAGAAATGTATCCATTTCTTCCAGATTGTCAAATTTGTTGTCATAGTGTTGCTCGTAGTATGTTCTTATAATTGTTTGTATTTCTTTGGTGTTGGTTGTGATCTCTCCTCTTTCATTCATGATTTTATTTATTTGCGTCCTTTCTCTTTCCTTTTTGATAAGTCTGGCCAGGGGCTTATCAATCTTATTAATTCTTTCAAAGAACCAGCTCCTAGTTTTGTTGATTTGTTCTATTGTTTTTTTAGTTTCTACTTCATTGATTTCTGCTCTGATCTTTATGATTTCTCTTCTCCTGCTGGGTTTAGGCTTTCTTTGTTGTTCTCTCTCCAGCTCCTTTAGGTGTAGGGTTAGGTTGTGTATTTGAGACCTTTCTTGTTTCTTGAGAAAGGCTTGCACCGCTATATATTTTCCTCTCAGGACTGCCTTTGTTGTGTCCCACAGATTTTGAACTGTTGTGTTTTCATTATCATTTGTTTCCATGATTTTTTTCAATTCTTCTTTAATTTCCTGGTTGACTCATTCATTCTTTAGAAAGATGCTGTTTAGTCTCCATGTATTTGTGTTCTTTCCAAATTTCCTCTTGTGATTGAGTTCGAGCTTCAGAGCATTGTGGTCTGAAAATATGCAGGGAATGATCTCGATCTTTTGGTACCGATTGAGACCTGATTTATGACCCAGGATGTGGTCTATTCTGGAGAATGTTCCATGTGCACTAGAGAAGAATGTATATTCTGTTGCTTTGGGATGGAATGTTCTGAAGATATCTGTGATGTCCATCTGGTCCAGTGTGTCATTTAAGGCCTTTATTTCCTTGTTGATCTTTTGCTTAGATGATCTGTCCATTTCAGTGAGGGGGGTGTTAAAGTCCCCTGCTATTATTGTATTACTGTCGATGTATTTCTTTGATTTTGTTATTAATTGGTTTATATAGTTGGCTGCTCCCATGTTAGGGGCATAGATATTTAAGATTGTTAGATCTTCTTGTTGGACAGACCCTTTGAGTATGATATAGTGTCCTTCGTCATCTCTTATTATAGTCTTTGGCTTAAAATCTAATTGATCTGATATAAGGATTGCCACCCCAGCTTTCTTCTGATGTCCATTAGCATGGTACATTGTTTTCCACCCCCTCACTTTAAATCTGGAGGTGTCTTCGGGTCTAAAATGAGTTTCTTGTAGGCAGCATATTGATGGGTTTTGTTTTTTTATCCATTCTGATACTCTGTGTCTTTTGATTGGGGCATTGAGCCCATTAACATTCAGGGTAACTATTGAGAGATATGAATTTAGTGCCATTGTATTGCCTGTAAGGTGACTGTTACTGTATATTGTCTCTGTTTCTTTCTGATCTACTACTTTTAGGGTCTCTCTTTGCTTAGAGGACCCCTTTCAATATTTCCTGTAGAGCTGGTTTGGTGTTTGCAAATTCTTTCAGCTTTTGTTTGTCCTGGAAGCTCTTTATCTCTCCTTCTATTTTCAATGATAGCCTAGCCGGATATAGTATTCTTGGCTGCATGTTTTTCTCGTTTAGTGCTCTGAATATATCATGCCAGTTCTTTCTGGCCTGCCAGGTCTCTGTGGATAGGTCCGCTGCCAATCTAATGTTTTTACCCTTGTATGTTACAGACTTCTTTTCCCGGGCTGCTTTCAGGATTTTCTCTTTGTCGCTCAGACTTGTAAATTTTACTATCAGGTGACGAGGTGTGGACCTATTTTTATTGATTTTGAGGGGCGTTCTTAGCATCTCCTGGATTTTGATGTTTGTTCCCTTTGCCATATTAGGGAAATTCTCTCCAATAATTGTCTCCAATATACCTTCTGCTCCCCTCTCTTTCTTCTTCTTCTGGAATCCCAATTATTCTAATGTTGTGTCGTCTTATGGTGTCACTTATCTCTCGAATTCTCTCCTCGTGGTCCAGTATTTGTTTGTCTCTCTTTTGCTCAGCTTCTTTATTCTCTATCATTTGGTCTTCTATGTCACTAATTCTTTCTTCTGCCTCATTTATCCTGGCAGTGAGAGCTTCCATTTTTGATTGCACCTCATGAATAGCTTTTTTGATTTCAACTTGGTTAGATTTTAGTTCTTTTATTTCTCCAGAAAGGGCTTTTATCTCTCCGGAGAGGGTTTCTCTAATATCTTCTATGCCTTTTTCGAGCCCGGCTAGAACCTTGAGAATTGTCATTCTGAACTCTAGATCTGTCATGTTACCTATGTCCGTATTGATTAGGTCTCCAGCCTTCGGTACGGCCTCTTCTTTTTTTTGAGGTGAGTTTTTCCACCTTGTCATTTTGTCCAGATAAGATTTTCTTTCTCCTGCTGTGGAATTCCGCTATTCTTGGTGAGCGAAGTTGGTTTTGGATGGGTTTCTTGTTGATCTTCTGGGGGAGGGGCCTGTTGTATCAATTCTCAAGTGTCTTTGCCGCAGGCGGAATTGCACCGCCCTTGCCAGGGGCCGGGCTAAGTAATCCGCTCCGGTTTGCTTTCGGGAGCTTTTGTTCCCTAAGCGCTTTCCGTAGAGTTCCGGAGGACGGGAATGAAGATGGCGGCCTCCCAGTCTCCGGCCCGGAGGAGCCGAGAGCTTGGGGTTCCGCTCCTCAGTGCGCTCTCAGAGCAAAGCGCCTACCGCCCCGCCTCCCTGGCCTGCGGTCGCGCCTTGAGGAAAGCAGTCAATTGCTAGAGCTGGAGAAAAGCTCCGGGTCGCTTTCGTCTCCGTGGCCTCCGGCCACGCTCCGAGCCCACCCAGCCTGCGACCGGCACAAGGTAACCCTGGGCTTAGAGCTCACTCCTCGGCTTTGTCGCTGTAGCCGGCTTCCCCGCTCTAATACCTGCGAGCTCTGCGGCACTCAGACACCCCCAGTCCTTCTGTGACCCCGCGGGACCTGGGGTTATGCTGACCCCGCCTGGGTTTCCCCCCAGTTTAGCCTCTGGAGCGATGTCTCCCAGTGGAGCCGACTTTTAAAAGTCCCGATTTTGTGCTCCGTCGCTCCGCCGCTTGCCGGGTGCCGGCCCCTCCCCCTGGGGTCTATCTTCCCGTCGCTTTGGATTCACTTCTCCGCAGGTCCTACCTTTCAGAAAGTGATCGATTTTCTGTTTCTGGAATTGTTGCTCTTCTTCTCTTCGATTTCCCGTTGGATTTGTAGGTGTTCACAATGGTTAGATAAGCTGTCTAGCTGATCTCCTGCTACCCGATGTCGTCTCAGCCTGCTACTTCTCCGCCATCTTGACTCCTCCCGGCTCTGTTAAAGTTTAAGCTAGCACTGGCACCTTTAATCACCCCGCAGCATTGTGACTTCCTTGAGTTTAGAGGATGTTTCTTGTTCATTTCTGTGTCCTTGGTGCTTTGTACAGTTCTATACATTAGTAAGTGTAGAACTCACTTTGCTCTAGCCATAGGGTGGAAACCTTTTAATTGTCCAGAGTTTAGTTAATGATGATATCTTTTAAAAAAGGGATCTGATTTCTAATACATGCTCTGGATTTGGGGTTTCATATAGTTTTTCCTGTTTTCATACACTCTGAAGACGAATGTGGGGAATGTATATTGTTTTCAAAAAAGTTGTATTCCAAGTCAGCAATATCTTCCATTTGAGTAGAATATAAGACCGGCATTTTGCCATGTAGGTGAAGGGAGAGGTTCAGACATGGCTGAGAAAGCCAGTGTAAGCTGAATAAAAAGAATGGGATCAAAAAGGCAAACTGTTGTCTTTAGTACAAAATGATGTTTCTTAAAATTGGGTGTGTCAACTAAAGCTGCCTTCAGGCAGATTTTACTTACCATAACCTGCATATATTCAGAATCTAGAGTTTTGACTTACCTTAGCCTCAAAGGCAGTTATTTTAATGTGAATAAACTCTTTTATCCATTTCTTAGATCAAGCATAAGTTTTCTTAAGAATTGAGGCACATTTATCTCTCTGCATTCTGTTAAATGTAGTAGAAGAAAAACAGAGCTCTAAATTAATCTTGTTCCTCTCAGTACTTTGCATTTTTAAAGTGCTCCCCTAAAATTAAAAATAAATCCATGTAATTTGTATAAAATTTTAAAATGTGAATCAGCAAAACACATACTATCACCCATAACACTGATATCTGGAGATAACCACTATTAACAAATTTGTTGGCTCATTTATTCAACACATAAGCAAACTTATTTCCAGATACTGTTGTTGCATTTATACATCCACATCCACACTTTTTTATTCACAGAAACGGGATCATAATATCCTTATTGTGCCATCAGTACTTAATGTACGATTTGTACATTTCTCTTTCAGCTATTCTGTTGTATGAGTATTTAACCAGTTCATTATTGTTACCTGGGCTGTTTCTAAAGTTTTGTTATTATAAACAAGGCTGCAAGGAACATGCGGGAGGTATTTCTCTGTCTTCTTGTCCAATTGTTTCATTAAGAAAATTTTTAAATGAAAAATTCTGGCAGAAAAGTAAAGGAATCTAATTTTTAAAGATTTTCGTGTATTTGGCTAATTTTTGTTCAGAAACATTGTGTCACTTTTTAGACTGGCTGTTTTTCCCATATCTTTTTTCAGTATGGGGTATCATCAGTCTTTAAAACTTTTGCTATGTAAAAAAATGATACACTCTTATAGCTTTTATTGATTTGTTGTGTTGAACATTTTTTTATATTTGCTGTACATCTGGGCTTCTTTCTTCATGAATTGTCTGTATACTTCTTTGCCCAATTTTAAAATTGGAATTACTGTTTTTTCTTATTGATTTGTAAAAATTCAATATATATTAAAGATATTAATCTCACTATGTAGTAAAGACATTCATAAAATATTAATGTTTTATTTATTATTTGTTTGCCTATTGCACTCTTATTGCTCATTAGAGAGATTTCATGAAAAATAAAGGAGAAGTTGGGGTACCTGGGTGGCTCAGTCAGTTAAGTGTCTGTCTTTGGTTCAGGTCAGGATCCCAGGGTCCTGGGATTGAGCCCACATCGGGCTCCGTGCTTAGTGGAGAGCCTGCTTCTCCCTCTCCTTCCTCTTCCCCATACTCTTTCTCTCAAATAAATAATAAAATCTTAAAAAAAATAAAGGAGAAGTCACAATATTGCTCTTAATGTTGATTTTTTTTTCTCAAAATTTTTTTGTTATTCCTTTCAAGGAACGTAAACTGAGGGCCAGATCCAACTGAAGATCTAGATAGGAAATTCAAAGAAGCAATACGCCTAAGCTCCTTTTCTAACTGAAGGGCTGTATCCTACTTTTGGTACTATGTGGCATCATGCGAACATATTTCTATAAAAGGTATATGTTTATATGCTAAGGGAATATTTGTACAGTTCCACAGTTTATTGGATTTTTGAGAAAGGAGCTGTGGTGATAAACAATATGTTTGGAAAGGATTTTCTATGCAGCTCTAGATAAGAAATAGGAACTCAGATGTTACTATAACCCAGGCAGAAAGATGAAACCAAACCTTCCAGCACCTAAGAAGAAAGAATACTCCGGGGCAAAATTTTCTCTATCAGATCTTGAAATATGAATGGATTCTCATTCTTCCTCCTCTGACTCCCTCTTCCTTCCCCCCTTCCTATCCTCCTTCCTCCCTTCCTTCCTTCCCTTCCTTCTTTCTGGTTTTCAATTAGGTTATGATGAACACATTTTTCTGTATTACTTTTTCATTCAAATGAAATATTTCCATCTCATCTCATTTTTTTTTGTTCTTAATATGAATTTGCTTAAAGTAATAAATATTCTCCTCTGTTCCAGTTCTTTGTTTCCTAGACTTGGATGGCTTTTCAGTCCAATGGAATTATTCAAATACTGAGTGTTATTTTAATAGGGATAGAACTATTAAATATACAATTTTTGTTCTGACCTTTAAAGAAGTTACATTTTCCCATTGCTCACATTATGTGTGTTAGCAATACAGCTTGGGGAAGGCTTCCTCTGTCTGAGCACCATCTGAAGTCCTGAAAGAAATTACCAAGAAAAAGTTGTTTCTTTAACTGGTGGAAGAGCTGATATTCTATCCACGGCACCTTGAAAATAAAATCTCCAGAAAAATTGTCAAAAGAGGTAGCTATAGCAATGAACAGTGAGAGAACAATCATGGGATGGCTGGGAAGAAATGAAACTTAGCCAGCTATCTTTCTGCAGAGCATTTTATCTTTAGTGGACTAAGCTTTTTATTCTTCCAAATATTATATACAAAATTTCAGAAAAGAAAGGTTATAGTTAGTGTGGTACAAAAAAGTCTTTTACTTTTTCCTCTTTGTGAGATTCCTATAATAGAACAGTAATCCACGCTGGTTGGAACTGTGTCTTATCTATGACCCAAGCCTTGTGTTTCTAAATTCCCATCTGATCATAATTTTTGGAATTCAGGAATAAGAGATCAAAATTGTCAGAAATCCTCGGGAATTCCTTAAGTTGTCTTTGTCCTTAAAGTACTTCTTTATATTCCTCACTTATTATTACAGACATCTAAAAAATTTTAAAGAGTAAGAAATATTAAGTTTGGTAGTATTTATTAAGAACTTTTTTTTGCCTATAGCAAATATTCAAATGTTGTAAAATACCTGCCAACAATATTGGGTAATAGTCAAATGAAGTAACATTCAGATGTCTCAATCATGCCTCAAAATTGCCAATTTAAAAATTGATATTGCTTCCCAAACTTGTTATTTCTTGGGATACCACTCACATATTTGTTTAAAGTATTCTATGTGTATAAATGTACTAATATTTATTTTATTTGCAAGAATGACTCACTGTTAGCATCAGCCAGCATCATGAATGTTCACTTTTAATGTGGCAACAGCTACAAGCCAGACTGACTGATTAGATCTTGATCTCTTCTTCCCTCTGTTTTTCTGCCCTGTTTCATAGAAACGCTGGTTGACTTTAACCTTCAACTCTGTGTGTTCACATTCTCTGCTTCTGCTTTCAACCTGATGTCAGTGAAGCTTTTCAAATCAGTAACAACTCCACAGTGACGGCCACATTTTAATTCTTGCAGAAGAATTAGAATAATTTTTTCAGTTTTCCTAACTTCTCAACAGATTTTTCTTTAGAACACACCAATCACCCAAGACCTACTAGGAAGGAATTCCCACATGTATGTGCTACCCAAGGCTTCCAGGGCTGACCAAGGCTGAAGACGCACAATGGAGGAGAAGGCAGTGGGACCTGACAGGGCCACAGGCGATGGGTCCAGGAGCCCTAGGTTTTAATCCTGGGTGCTCTACTAACAATAGCTGTGTAGCCTGGAGGCAGTTTCCTAACTTCTCAGGGTTTCTACCTGCACATATTTAAAAAGAAGGGCTTGTGTTAGTTTAAGAGAAGCTGAAAGTGTGTAGGAGAAAAAATAACATTCTATTTCTGTGAGGCTTCAAGGTTGCGGAGAGGGGCAAAAGAACAAAGATCTGCCAGGAAAGTCTCCCTGGGTGTGAGAATGGGTTCTCACAAACCCCAAGGAGAGGCTGGTGGCTGGGGATCCTTCTTTTGTATCTTCCTGGGTGTGCTCCAGTCAGCTGTAGGGCTGGGAACTAGGGGTTGTGGCCAGCAGGAGACCCCAGCAACCGGAGTAGTTAACCTGACTTGCCTTTCATTCAGACATTTTAGGGTTCTTTGTGCTAAATCCAGACCACAAAGAAATTTTATTGGTTAATATATCACAAAAGACAAAATAATAAAAATTTCTATCGACAGGACTAAGTTTCTAAGCTAAAACCAGCAACAGCTATTATCACTTTGAATGTTTTTATAGCTTTGACGGGCTGGGGTGGTGTGGGAGAACAGTATGTTTTTCCTCATAGAGATAAAGGGGTTGGTGGTAAGTATATTTCAGTGAATATTAATTATAACTGTTAATTTGCTTGTGGGACCAACAAGTGTTCTTTAATGTAATTAGGAGCTGTTGTTTGCTTATTCTAGGTTTATCAGGTTAACTTGTTTTGAGTAGGAGGAGCCCTGAATGGTGCAGGAAGAGCTAGATTAAAAAAGTATTTTGAGAAAGAGTTATCTAGTTATGTCACATCTGAATGTTTAAACTGCTATAAAATATTACCATCCACAGAATTAAAACTTCATGATGGGATGCCTGGATGGCTCAGTCAGTTAAGGGACCGACTCTTGATTTCAACTCAGGTCATGATCTCAGGATCTTGAGATCAACCCCCCATCAGGCTCTATGCTGGGTGTGGGGCCTGCTTAAGATTCTCTCTCTTTTTCTACCCCTCCCTGCTCATGTTCTCTCTCTCTCAAAATCCGAAACAAAACAACAAAACCCAAAAACAACGACAACAAAACTTAACTGGTGAACAACCTCAATTTCACATAGACAACTAAACTAGGTTAAACACACGCAGTCACATACATTCCTCATTTAGTTTATCATTTCTTCTCCTTCTGAAGCCTGCTCAGAGCTCCCAGGTCTTCCTGCAACACTTTGTCCTTTGCCCATCAGAGCATGAATCCCAAAAACATGTTCTCTGAGAGCATAGGTCACATGGCTGGCTGTCCATTTCACAGCTGTATCCTCACCAGAATGCACAGAGATTAACATCAAGAATAAACTCAATACACATGTACCATGGGTCAAATGCTGTTCCAGCTATATCACATACAAAATCTTATTCAATCCTTTCAACAACTTTATAGGATAGGGATTATCATCCCAAATTTCCTGATGAAGAAACTGATGTCTTGAGAGATTAAATAATTCTTTGATAATAACAGGGCTATAGCCATTCTTGAATATGGTCCACAGGCCATGAAAGTGAATTTACTGCACTGATCCAAAGATACGAAGACTGATCCAAAGACACATTCACCGACCTCAAAGATCTTACTTTTTAGTAAAATAATTCTATGTATATATTCAGTCATAGTAATTCTTGGGAATAAAATACAACACCTCTTTTGTCCTAGAGAGGTTTTTAAAGGGGCACTCATTAGAAACATTTTACATAATAAAAATTTTCCCATAGGTTTCTTGTAGGTGAGGTAACTCTTGCTTTCGTAATTTTGTTACACCTTTTTCAAGAGGATACCACATATTTGAACTTGGTTTATTGGCTGATTCTTTATAGTTCCTTGACATTTACTGGTCCTTTTAAAAATTACTGTCTTTAAATTTTGATTTTATCAAAACCTGCTTGAAGCAACTTAAGCTAAAAAACCTAGAATAATCAAATTATCCAGTTACACAGAAGAACACATGCTAATAATCACATTTGTCATTGACTATTTCATGATTTCTTTCTGCAGCAGGTGCTGAAAGTAACTTTTAAGGTGATATAATAAATTTCAGAAGGATGAAATCAACAGCATTTTGGAAAAGATATTTTTTTAAGACCTAGTTTAGCAGGTGGGGAGGTTTATGGGCTCAGGAATCAAGAGTGAATGAAAGAGGATTTATAGACAACCCTATTTCTTGGGGGGAGAACAAAGTCAGGGAAAAGAGTCATTCTGAGATACAGTTGGAGATTTAAAAAAAAAAGGCACATCTGTGTGCCTTTCAAAGGACTATCTTTTGAACTTGGGACAGAGCTTCCCACCTTTGTAAGCTCTCTTTCCTGACAAGTGTTGTACCCACTGATTCACCCAGTCATGTTTTGGTCCTAGCTACTGTGCCTTGCTTCTTAAAAATCCGTGGCTTTGGACTGAATTTCCTACTTATGAATTCACTCTGGAACTCTGATATTCCAGGCTGTTTGGAGTGAAGTATAACTAATGTGACCTGACATAGTCCATTCAAGCTTATTTCACTGGATGGATCATGTTTTAGCACCCCATGTCTGACCTTAAGAAGCTGATCCAAGACTTCTCCTGGGTCAGGTTTGGCTTTTCTTCTAATGTCTCATAGCAAATAGCTCTTAGGTATTTCATTCTACCTTGCTGACCACAATGGAACAGTGCATATCTGAGAAGGGATGTCAGCTTCTAGAATGGAAAGGAAAGGTTGGCATTAAGGAACATTTCAAATGAAAACTTAACAGGATATTATTGTACTAAGCAGATGTGGGTGGATGGAGCACTGGGTGTGGTGCATAAACAATGAATTTTGGAACACTGAAAAAAAATCAAATTAAATTAAATTTTTAAAAAAACTAAAAAAAAAAGATGTGGGTAGTGAGGAGAAGAATCTGTAAAAATGATTTTGAGCTTTAGGGACTGAAGAAATGGTGCTACCCATATGAGAGAAGTAGGAAGAAGGACTTGTTTTGGGGTCAAAGATATTGACCTTGACACATCAGTGGAGCTTCTCATCAAGTATGTATAGCAGGAATTTGTGGCTTTACAGTGGAAACATGAAAGAGCCAGTTCTGGGGATAGAGACCGATGACTGCTGAAGTTCTATGACTGGAAGAGATTTCTTTTCTTTTTTAAGATTTTATTTATTAATTTGACAGAGAGGCAGACAGAGAGAGGGGGAAGCAGGCTCCCTGCTGAGCAGAGAACCTGATGCGGGGCTCGATGCGGGGCTTGATCCCAGGACCCTGCGATCATGACCTGAGCAGAAGGCAGAGGCTTTAACCCACTGAGCCACCCAGGCACCCCTGGAAGAGATTTCAAATAAAAGAGAAAAGAAGGTGACTTAGAATGGAACCTTGAGGTATGTTCACACAATGGGTTGGCAGAAGGACAGGAGTCCTTGAAGGAGATTAAGCTAACTTTATGAAAAAGGAAAGAGAAGAAACAGGTGAGGGCTTTGTAAGAGAATGTGAAGGAAAAGACAGTGTCAAAAAAAAGTAAATGATCAAATGTCAAGAACTGCAGAAAGCTTGAGTGGGAAGAAGACCAACCACCATATCTAACGGTGGGGAAAGTGGTGGTCAGCTGGGAAGAGTAGTATTAGGAGAGGGCCAGTCTAGTTTATCTTGATGCCCTGGAGGAAATGGCTTTTATAGGAGTACCGAGAAGACAAGAGCTTTAAAATGCTATCCTGGTATGAATGTGAAACCAGCACACATGGTCATGGAGAGTGGGGTATCATGTGTGTCAGCAGGGATAGTAATACATAACTAGCCTTGAGATAGAAAGCCCCCAGTTCTATAAAGTTAGTATTCCTTAACCACTAAGCAAAATAAAGAATATAAAGGTTGGAAGCCAAAGAGATCATAATAATCTTATAAAGTTGACCATACATAGTTATTGTTATAATTTAACCTATTTACTTTAATCCAACAAATCAGCACATTTCCAAGAGTAAGCAAAAGTTATACAGATTTGTATAAACTAAAGATCCAGGGCCAGAAGACTAGGTCCAAAGATTTCAGTTGGAAAGGACAGTGAACACAAATGTTAATAAGTGAAACTATGTGTTCTTAGCCAAAATGCATTCGTTGGCCTTCCCTGTACTAGTAGTATCACAGTGTTCATACAACTGCCATTGACACTGAAGCAGCCACACACAGTAGCATTCGATTAGAAGTCAATATCACATGCGTGGCTGATGACAGGCACCAAATGAGCTGTGTTTATGACACAAGTGAGTGTGGGCAGGGAACTGACAGCTACAAAAAGAACACTACCTTTTCCTTGTCACTGGGTAAGTAGAGTGACACACTGTCACTTAACCTCTGGGTTTCATTTTACTCATCAGAAAAATGAGGGAGTTGGATGAGATTATCAGTATTCTCCTTCCAGAAGTAAAGTTCTGTAATTCTCTGACTCTAAGATTCATCTTCTTATATCCATTAAAGAATTAAAATTTACAATAAGATGTTGGCTGAGCTCTTCATTAAGTTTGAGAATATGATGGACTACTGCAGGTTTTGTAAGCAAACATTTATGCAGAATGGTAGTTCTCAAAATTCTTGATTCTCCATTGTTAAATTGTTTGAAATGAACTTCAATTATATGCATATTTATTTATAAATTACATACATATACTGCCAGATTTATAAAAACATTACAAAATGGATACCAAAAAATGAGAAAAGTATGGCATAACATAAAAATAAATCGAAAACAAACTTCTAGGGATTTCCCTCAACCCTACATCTTAAAGTATGATTTTGTACACTCCATGGGGCAAATACAACCCACTTTGGAGACTATTTTGAGATAGGTATTTGCTACTTCCTTAAACTAAAGACCAAATAGTGTGGGAAATAACTTTCCCATATTAGCAATTGTTTTATTTGATAAGAAAGTCCTTCTAAAACATAAATATATTGAATTATGAAATAAAGGAAATTAATAAAACATGGTCATTCCTTGTTTTTAAAAAAGACAAATGTTTCCAGAAAGTATATCTGATAATAATATTTGGAAGGTAAATCTGATTTTTGCCAAGCAAAGTTAGTGGAAGAATCTTATTTCACATGAGGAAAAACCATGATAATAACCAAAAAAACTCACAGCATTTGACTGAAAATAATCAAATAAGGAAGTTGAGTCTTACCACATCTGTGGTGTTACTACTATTATTAATCACCAAAGGGGTTATTTCTGTTAACAGGTCTACCTGCTTATTAGTCATTTATCTTTCCTTGTTACCTTCTGCCAACACTGAGATTGTCTTTGTGTTGTCAGCTATATCTCTGATATGAATGTTTATATTTGAGATTTAAGATTACGTACAATAGATTCACATTTTACCCTATTACAGACAGGGACATTATTAGGGTCTAAGCTACCTAAATTGTTAATAAATCTGTCAGAATCAGAAAAGGCAAGAATGATTTTTCTGACCAGTCAAGTATCAACAGTAAATGGTAGAAAAGAAGGGTAGATCTACAGGTTATAACTTTTTTTTTTAATATTTTTTATTTATTTATCTGACAGACAGAGGTCACAAGTAGGCAGAGAGGCAGGCAGGCAGAGAGAGAGAGGAGGAAGCAGGCTCCCCGCGGAGCGGAGAACCCGATGCCGGACTCGATCCCAGGACCCCGGGATCATGACCCAAGCCGAAGGCAGCGGCTCAACCCACTGAGCCACCCAGGCATCCCTACAGGTTATAACTTTAAACAAATCTAAATAACTTGACTCAGATAAGAGGAAATGATTCACATCCACCATAACAAACAAAAGACACACACCTATACCGTTGCAGGAATGGGTTTAAGGAGGCATTGAACCTGCTGGCCCTTTCTCTAGAAAACAGCAGTTTAATATCAGCTCTGTTAAAAATAAATTGCTCTTTTTAGCAAATATTAATTATTATACAAATACATAAATGCATCTGTTCAAGTAATTGATCCTCTGTATTAGGATTTATCCCCAAAGCACATAATAAATCTCATGCAGCAAAACAGGATTGACAAGATAGGCTGGAATTGGGTCTACTCAGGGACCTTGCATCCTGGGCCAAAGAGATAAAAAGTTCAGGAACCACCTTAATTTCCAAGGGTCAACCCTGATTCATTCTGACCTACCTGGACCCATTCTTACCCACTTGGTTCAACTTACTCATTCCCAGTTGAGAAAGAAGATGAGCGAACCTGGAGTAACACAAGTGTTTTCAACTGTAAGGATTGATTCAGGAAGTGAAGAAGCCTGGTATATAGAAAGCACTTAACATTTTATGAGCGAAATAATATGTTCCATGTTCTGTGGCGCAGAACTTGAAGGTCTCAGTCAAAGACACGTAAAGAGCAGAATAAAAGTTCTTTGTGGGAGTGTCCTTTTGCCAAAAATCCATTTATATCTTGCTCCATGTCCCCCTCCCCTATACTGAAGGGCTGGAGGGATAAAATCTGCATTTCTCAGATTCCTTTGCAGCTAGGATTCTGGATGTATTATGATATGCAAGTCAGAGAAATTTTAAAAGTAAAAGTAAATTGAAGGTTATCTTCCTGCAGCCGTGGCCGTTGACAACCAAACTCTGGACTCTACGTTTCCTGGTCTAGTCATTACTGGGAGGGAGCCAAGTTTGTGTCAGCTGATGTATTAGTAGTAGCAGTAATTTGCTAAAATCTGGTTCACAGCTGACCTCAAAACCAAAAGACCTGTGACTTATGTTTTTTAATCCTTCTAATTATTGTGTAATCACCTGATTTCCTGTATTAAATCCTTTTCTGCTGGAAATACCTAGAGTGGTTTCTGCAATCTGCATTAAATGCAGACAGAGACAGAGATGTTTGAGCCTACTCATAGATATCTACTAAGACCCTACTCATAAAAGGCCACGTCTATAGGTTGGGATGATTATATTTGGGCACAACTATAAGCCCATTGATTTTCAGAGCAAAATGTGTTTTGCCACATCAGGTCTTTGCTGGGAAGTTAAAACTCTGATTGCATGTTCTCCAGTATCTATTAAAACTCAACTTACAAAACATACATATGTTAACTCTTCCTTCCTCTATTTCTCTAAGCTCTATTCCCGCAGTAAAATTTCAAATGAAGTTATTGAAAGTTAAGTAAGAGACTTTCAAATGGCCCTTATAATAACAATTATTTATTTTTTACTTTATTTATAAATAAGAATATTTATAAATAAAATAAAAATAATTATTATTATCAGAAAAACACTTGTTTCTCTTGGTAATTTGATAATAAGAATGATACGAACTGTTTTCTTTTCCCTGATTTTGCTGAGTCTCAGAAGCTCAAAAGTCAAACTGGAAATTAACTGTAGTGCTCTTCCTGGAAAAGTAATTTTTATTCTATTTCCTCCTGGTTTCTGATCATTTATCTCTATTTTAACTATTATATAAATTAAGAAATGTATGTATGGAGTTTAGTTAGAAATAAGGAGTAAAGGATATCTGTACAATATATAAATAAAAATGGAACTATTTTCTCCCTACTTTGTGTTAATAACTGCTATGAGCCTCATTGCTGTTTTCTATGTAGTCTAACAGTATCATTTTTATTTTTCCCAGATATTGATGCAAACCCCCCTTGGATAGCGTGCCATATACATGAAATAAGAGCTCCAAGAAACTCTTTTGAAAAACAGTTATTTTCTCAATGCTTTACCTGGTTCACAAAAATGTGTGATTCAAAACGAAGCAAACAAGAGTATTAAAAACATCAAAGAGTTAACTTTAAAAGTTTGAGTAAAAACGAAACACGAAAATCCCTCTCAGCTTTTTTTCTTTCTAATATTCTCCTCACACAATTTCCTGTTAGTCTCTCTGACTTTTCAGAGAGATATTATTTTCCTTTCCAGTACCAATTTCAGCAGTGATGGCCTAAAAGGTTCTGGTGCCCCAAGTGAGACTAGATTATAGGACTCCATATGGGGTCGAAGATAGGAGGGTTCTTAAGGATTTTTACCAACAAAATAAAAGCGGTGGGGTTTCACTTCACTTCAAAGTAAAGATACCAATACAAGCAAATTCTCCTCTTGTCATATTGATAAAGAAGCAGAAAGACCCCTCCCGTCACGCAGGTGGGATCACTGACGACTTGAGTGGGAAATTGAACTATAAACTGGGTGTTTTGTGAAATTCTCTGATGTATATACACCAAGTGGAAAGGAGAACACACACACAGATGTTTGAGACTGAGAAAGAGATTCTTATGTATTTAACAATACATGACTTTTAGTAGATGATTAGGAAGTGTAATATAGCACCAGAAACTTCTGGAAAAGAGTTCACCATCAAACTCAAGTTTACCCGCTGTTGTGACAAAAGGAATTAAGTGATCATAAAAGGGAGGTCAGGAACAATGAGAAATACACTATCTCCTGCCCCTTTTTTCTTCTTGAAGGAGTTGTGTTTTCTGGGATTCCCAGCATCTTTCCTGAGGACTAGTAAGTAAAGGGGCACACAGACTTTTACCTTTGCCTTACTATCAATATGTGTAAGCTACTTCTAGTGACTATTAGTAATCTTGTTCATTGGACAATGGTTACCTTGAAGGAGGGAGGAAATAAATAATCAGTGATTTTCAGGATATTGGAGTACTGTCACAGAGTGTTTGTATTCATTTTTCCATCCTGATGTCCTAAAAGCCAAACACAAGTTTCATTAACAATTGTTCCCTTTCGTGTACCAGGATTCTCAATTCCATAATTGGTCGAATCAATACTAATTCAGAGAAGGCTTGCTTGTTCTAGAAAACTTCACTTCTTTAGGACCAGGACAAAATGATGCTAAGAGCTATAACCAGAGGCTCTTTCTGGCTGTGTTCTGGGCTGGCACAACACAGGTTTTGCAATATGCGTGGTAGACTTTGATAGTGTTATGATCACTTCACACCTCTAAACTTCAGTATCTTCATATGAGCAATAGGGACACTGATAGTCTATCTCACATGGCTGTGAGAATTAAATAAAATGAGGCAGGTATAGTGTTTAAAGCCTGGCACATACTAAGACCTCATTAAATATGAGCTTCTGAGGCAGTTTTAAGGACTCTCCTGCTGCCTCCAATCTCCTTCTTGTGACGTCTTTAATTCTCTCTGCACATCTATGCCTTGCTTTTCTCACTGCTGACTGGCCAACTTTATCTCCACATGTTTTACTTAAAATTTAGGAAGGCACTAATGTGATTGATTAAGCTAATTACTATCTTCTTACCGAGCAGAGTCCCTGCAAATCATCTGTCAGCTAAGGGTACTCACAAAGGGAAAATAATATGAGAACCCTTTTATTACGTGATACTTTATTCCTGGACCATTAAGAAATATCAAGCAGTTATTACTAACATTTCCATAGTCTCCTCTATTAATTAGTCTTGCATATTCAGGACTGAAATTAGGATTATGACATGCATACTTGTGTTATTTTACTTATTTATTTTTTCAACTTTTATTTATTATTTTTATTATTTATTATTTTTTATTTATTATTTTTATTTTTATTATTTTTATTTATTATTTTTTATTTTTATTTAAGTTTTTTTAAAGGTTTATTTATTTAAGTAATCTACACCCAGTGTGGGGCTCAAACTCACAACTCCGAGATCAAGAGTCACATTCTCCTCCAACTGAGCATGCCAGGCATTCTTTACTTTAAATTTTTGTTTTAATTCCAGTTAACATACAGTATTATATTAGTTTCAGGGGTACAACACAGTAATTTAACAGTTCCCTGTACTCATCACAAGTGTATTACTTAATTCCTATCACCTATTTAACCCATCTCCCCCACCTACCTCCCCTCTGGTAACCATTGGATTGTTCTCTATAATTAAGAATTTAGTTCTTGCTTTGACTCTCTCTCTCATTTTTCCACTTTGCTTTTTTGTTTTGTTTCTTAAATTCCCCATATGAGTGAAATCATATGGCATTTGTCTTTCTCTGTCTGACTTATATGCTCCCTAGATTCATCCATGTCATTGTAAATGGCAAGATTTCATTCTTTTTTATGGTTGAATAATATTCCACATATATACTACATCTTCTTTATCCATTCATCAATCAGTGGATACTTGGGTTGCTTCCATATCTTGGCTATTGTAAATAATGTTGCTAAAAACATAGGACTGTATGTATCCCTTTGAATTAGAGTTTTTGTATTTTTTGGATAAATACCCAGTAGTGCTATTGCTGGATTGAAAGGTAGTTCTATTTTTAATTTTTTGAGAAATGTCCATATTGTTTTCCCTAGTGGCTTTACCAGTTTGCATTCCCACCAACAGTGCCTGTGGGTTCCTTTTTCTCTACATCCTCACCTACACCTGTTGTTTCTTGTGTTGTTGGTTTTAGTTATTTTAACAAGTGTGAGGTGATATCTCATTGTAGTTTTGATTTGCATTTCCCTGATGATAAGTGATGGTGGGCATCTTTTCATGTGTCTGTTTGGCCATCTGTATATCTTCTTTGGAGAAATGTCTACTCATGTCTTCTGCCCATTTTTTAAATTGGATTAAATGTTTCTTGAGTATTGAGTTATATAAGTTCTATATAAATTTTTCACACTAGCCCTTTATTGGATATGTCATTTACAAATCTCTTCTTTCATTCCATAGGTTGCCTTTTAGTTTTCTTGATTATTTCATTTGCTGTTAGCTTTTTATTTTGATGTAGTCCCAATAGTTTATTTTTCCTTTTGTTTCCCTCTCTACTTGTGTTATTTTAAAGATAGGCTGAGAAAAATCCTCTTTCTACTGGGTTGTGTCTGATTTCAGGCTACAATTAGAATGCTCTTAGATATCGAGGCTACAATAGTCGAACTGAAACCAAGGGCACCAACCTTTTCATGAACTGTAACATAGATTCTCTCTAGAGCGAGCAGAACCATTGAAGGGAAACCATGTCAGACTCTGCTTCCTCACTGTGTGCACTTCTAATTAACTGCCGAATTCTTTCCACTCCAAATGGCCCCAAGCACCCAAAGACAATAGTGATCCAAACTAGCTTTTAATTTTTTAGAAGTCACGTTAGTGAAGTTCTTGTTATGTCATGTGAAATGCTACCCAGCTGTTTGCCAGAGATGTTTAAAGACAGCCCTGTTACTTTTTGGGTGGTTAATACCTGAGGCAAAATCAAGGAAAGAAACATGAAAGTTCTTGTACTACTTGAGATTAATTATCTGTGTGGTGAGGCTTAAGTATCAGTTTATATACAGTTCTGATCTGTTCATTTCTCCATCTACATGGGTGTAACTTGAACTGAAGGTATGTTATTGTTAGTGGAGTTGTGGGTACAGATTTCTATGAGAACTATGGATGAGCACAATTTTATTTACTTACTTATTTTAGACTGTATTTTTGTACAACAGGACAGCCAAGAAATAAACCAGGAGCCAGAGAAACTTCACATATGTGAGAAAATCTAAAGCATCTTCATATTAGGGTCAGGACGATTTCCCTTTCTCTGAAAGCAAAACACCTAAAGCTCAATTGTCTTAATGTACCAAATGAGTAACTGTTAGTAACTGCTGAGTAACTGTGCAATCAATTTGACAGAATTTATTAGGTTGGAGGATAATTATGAAACCCATGGATATTTTCATAAAACAGATAAAGATTACATATAGTTTTCTATAGAAAACTGTAAATATTATTAGGAATGTTCTTAGTCAACTATAGAGAAAGTGTTAACCAAATAAGCACAGAAATGTCTAGTTGTTCTCTTCTTGAACTAAATCAGAGGAGGAAGCTATGTGGGCACATATCGTCTCTACTTCCTCCCACCCCATGGATAACAATTTGTAGATAATAATATGATATGCAAATGAAAACTAATATGAGTGATAGTGATTCTTTATTTTCCATCCTTTGCTGAAACAGTCAATGTAGGGTAAAATGGCTCAAATATTGACTTTGTGAAGAAACAGTGATCACAGAAGGGATGTTATTAGGATCATACTGAGTGTTGAGAGATTTTAAGGATTCTCCTCAGAGTATGTTGCTTTTATAGCAGTATGTATTATGCCATTTGAGTTGGATTTAAACATATAGTTTAAATATTGAGAATTGTTTTTTGTCTGGATATGGGTCATAAGAATGTCTCTGATTTGAATGAGAGATGGGTGAATGCCATAGCTTAGGATGCCTATTTTAGAGCTGTCCATGCTATTTTTTATGTTTATTTCAGGTGAACACAGTAACTTCCAATTTTCTAAAAAAAAAAAGATTTACTTATTTATTTTAGAGAGGGAGGGAGAAACTCAAGCTGACTGTGCTGAGCATGGAACCCAGGACACCAGGGCTTGATCTTCAGACCCTGAGATCACAATCTTTTTTTTTTTTTTTTTAAGATTTTATTTATTTATTTGACAGACAGAGATCACAAGTAGGCAGAGAGGCAGGCAGAGAGAGAGGAAGAAGCAGGCTCCTCAATGAGCAGAGAGCCCTATGCGGGGCTCGATCCCAGGACCCTGGGATCATGACCTGAGCCAAAGGCAGAGGCTTTAAACCACTGAGCCACCCAGGCGCCCCTGAGATCACAATCTGAGCCAAAACCAAGGAGTCAGATGCTTAACTGACTGCACTACCCAGGCACTCCAATAACTTCCAATAGAAGTAGGTGGAGGGTCAGACATAATTTAGGTGAAATCCCACTGCTCATCTCTGTGGATCCTGGTATCACCAAAATGAGTGTTCGGATGAAGTGGCTGGGGAAAATAAACGTGCCAAAAAGCGCACAGGTCTCAGTTAGGAGGGACAGGAGCACATAATTAAATTTGTTCCTGTGGCCTCCAGAAATCTTAGTCACCTGATCTCTAGTGTTAACTTTTTGACTTTCTCTTTCAAGAACTCAAACCTCAGAAAAACTAAAGATGCTCCCGTTAGTGCTGATTTCTTCAGTAAAATACATATGGTTTTCCATTGTAAAGGAGGCTGCCCAGCATGGAATTGGGTGGAAGGATAAGTAAACGCAGGGAAACTATTAGGTATGTCCTTCTGGTCCTTCCCGAGTGTTATGAAATAGTCATTTGGATAGAAATAGTGACAGGTGAGCCTAGCAGAAAAACTCAAAATACCACATACAAACACATAGTACCCAGAATCTATTATTTTTCTACTGCGTGTAAGAAAGATACAAAACAAGAAGTCTCATAGTCACAGGACGTCTGTGTGGCAGTTGGTTAAATGTCTGACTCTTGATTTCGGCTCTAGTCATGATCTCAGGGGCGTGAGACTGAGATCTGTGTCGGGCTCTGTGCTCAGCATGGAATCCGCTTGAGATTTTCTCTCTCCCTCTCTCCCTCTTTCTATGCTTGCTTTTTCTCTCTCATTCTTTCTCTCTCATAAATAAATAAATAAATAAATAAATAAATAAATAAATAAAATCTTTTAAAAAAGGAAGTCACAAGGTCTGTTTGTATTAAAAACAAAACAAGAAGCACAAACCCTATACCCTCAGGAACAAATTAAAAAATAAAGTACATGGGAAACACAGAAATTAGCAGAGATTTTCCTACATATGTCCCAGCTTCCGGGACAATGAGGACTATCTAGTCCAAGAACCCTGCAGCTAAGCTTAAATGATGGTCTATATCACAAAAGGAAAGTCCCTCTAGGATGGCTGCACACGTATTTTAATTCTCTGAACAGAAAAGGTGCCAAGGACAGACCACTGCTTGACAATGCTAGACGTTATCACCTGATAATGTTTTTGAGCACCCTCTGTGTAGGAAGCTCTACTAGGACTTTAGCAAAGGTCAGCTTTTTAGAGAATTTTGCAGGGCAGGGATTTACAGAATTTATATTCTAGAAAGTGCACGTTGACTAGGTAGTAACATACCTAACTCCTCCCTGCTCAACTCTCCTTCCCCTTCCTCTTACTTTTGCTTTCTCCCCCATGTCCCCCAACCAGCACACAGTTTTCCCCAGATGATTCCATTTCCCAAGCCAATCCTCACCAACGTAGGGCTTACAGTAGCGCTATGCAGTGGTGGAGGGAGGTTTTGCAAATGTAAATTGCACTTCGAGACCTTGGATCTGAAGCCCAGACTGGAGCCTTAGTTACCAACAAACTCTCTGATATTCCCCGCCCTCAAACACAGGCATGTACTCTTTCTTATTGAGCCTTCTCCTTGACCGTTAGACCCAGCTGCTTATCTTCAAGCCCTGGGGCCTCACCTAAACTCCATCTCAGCTTGCAGTGCTACTGCTCAAGAGCCCATTTCCGGTTGAAATCTGCCTGGCTTCCCCACTCCTGACCACACAGCACAGGGAACTTCCCCGTCTCTAAATGACCAGGGTGCTTGATCTTTACATTTTGGGTGGGATTTATCACATTTTACCTTATATCATAGCTACACAAATTTTAGAACGTCAGTTTCTTAATGGCAATACCTTTTCATCTTTGATTCCTACACAGTTCCATAAAGGAAAGAGCTAAAGTTCTCCAAGTCTTCTCTGGCCTAATCTGTGTCTTGCATGAGTAGAGCTGCAAAAAAATATCTGCTGAGTAAATGATTCTTGTATCCCAGAGTTCCTTCAGCTTATAGCTGTCAAGCCTTGCTAGTGACTATGAAAAAGTAGTCGATCCTACACACAGTTGTTTTAAGGGAAGCATACTGTGGAAGTGAAACTTTATATCTCCAAATTCTCCAACAAGGGGCCATCTTGGAGGATTTAACAAGAGTGGGTAGGTGACTGAAATGAATGTTCATCCTGATGCTTTATTAGAACTTTTGCAAGAAAACATGAAGACACTGTAAAATTCAGTGTGGTATTTAGATATCCATTCACTTATTCATCCACTCACAGGTTACTTGCAAAAAAATAATTATTTGTCAGATGGTATTGTATAATATATTAGTCACTAGTTCAGCACTTTGGTTCAACCTATGCTCCAGTTATTTTCCTAGAATGCCTCTTGAACTTCAACATGAATACAGATCACCTCGATGGGATGGATTCTGGTGAAAATGCAGATTCTTATTCCATTGGATGAGACGGAACTTGAGATTCTGCATTTCTGATAAATTCCTGGGTGATGCTGGTCCTGTTGGTCCACAGATCACATTACCAAGAAGGAAGGCTTTAAAAGGCCGTGTTCTGTTCTGAATGACTTTGCTTGAGTCTAACAGAAAGACCTGTGCATAAATTAGGTTCTTCCTTCCAGTATAATGTTCTGGGAAAAGGTGCCTCATCTCTTTGAGCATCTATAAAATGGGATGATAATATCCACTACACCTCTTTTAAATGAGTTGTTAAGATTATTTGAAATGCATGTGAATGCATTCTATAGATAAAATCATCATGATTTATGTGGATAATGATTATAACTAATTTCACACTTGAAATGTGAAGTCCTGAGTTATGGAAACTTCATATAGGAAAAATATATTATAACATAAATATCTCACTGGTCTCACTTCTTGACTGACCAGAGAGTTGAGTGGCTTCTGACATGGGGGGGTGTTTGGGTAAGAGACATGTTAAAGATGGCTTTTAGAAGGTTTTGCTACGTGTTGAAACTGGACCATTTTCTTACACCATACATAGATATAAGTCAGAATGTATTAAAGACCAAAACGTAAGACCTGAAAACATTAAAGTCCTAAAAGAAAACATAAACAATAATCTCTTGGACATTAGCCTCAGCAACATTTTTCTGGATATGTCTTCTCAGGCAAGGGGAAAAAAACGCAAAAATAAACTACTGGAACTGCATCAAAATAAAAAACTGTACAGATAAGGAAACCGTCAACAAAACAAAAAGGCAACCTATCGAATGGGAAAAGATATGTGCAAATCATATATCTAATAAGTGTTAATATCCAAAATATATAAGAACTTATATAACTCAATAACAAAAAAACCCCTAATAATCCAATTAAAAAAGAGGTAGAGAACCTGAATAGAAATTTTTCCAAAGAATACATACAGATGACTAATACACACATGAAAAGATGCTCAACATCACTTATCATCAGGGAACTGAAAATCAAAATCATAGTGAAATAATCACCTCATACAGTCAGAATGGCTAGTATTGAAAAGACAAGAAATAACAAGTGTTGCTGAGGAAATGGGACCCTTGTGCACTGTTTGTGGGAATGTAAATTGATGCAGCCACTGTGGAGAACAGTACAGAGATTCTTCAAAAAATTTAAAATAGAAATACCATGTGATCCAATAATCCCATCACTGGGTATTTACCCAAAGAAAAAACACTAATTTGAAAAGGAATATGCATCCTTATGTTTATTGGAGGCTTATTACAATAGCCAAGATATAGAGGGTGTCCATCAATAGATGAATGGATAAAGAAGATGAGGTAAGTATGTGTACACACACACACACACACACACACGCACACACACACACACACAATTGAATACTACTTACCATTTAAAGAGAATGAAATCTTGCCATTCACAGCAATATGAAAGGATGAGACCTAGAGGGTATCATGCTGAGTGAAATAAATCAGATAAACACAAGTATATGATTTTACCTATACTTGGAATCTTAAAACAAACAAAGAAAACAAAAACAGTAAATAGACTCATAAATATGGAGAACAAACTAGTGGTTGCCAGAGGGAAGGGAGGGGGTGGGCAACATAAGTGACGGTATTAAGAGGTAGAAATTTCCAGTTATAAAATAAGTCACAGGGACGAAAAGTACAGCATAGGGAATATAGTCACTAATATTCTAATAATTTTGTATGGGGACAGATGGTCACTACCTTTATCATGGTGAGAATTACATAATGCATAGAATTGCTGAATCACTAAGATGTACACCCAAAACTAATATAACACATTATATCAACTATACTTCAATTAAAAAAAAAAAAGCTTGAGATAGATGTTAACTAGACTCACTGTGATGATCATTTTAGAATATCTACACATACTGAATGTTGTACACCTGAAACTAATAAATAATGTTATATGTTGATTATATTGCAATTTTTAAAAAGGTTGTTATGTCTTGTAATGAGCACCAAAACAAAACAACAAAAAAGAATACTTTCCTGTCTGTTGAGTGGGGATGATTTCTCCTTGGCCACCAGCAAATGGAATGTCAGTAAAGAAGGGAATTCCACACAAAGGCTTTGGTGTTAAATGCTGAGTTTACATTTTTATCTCAACTGACTTGCAAATCAACCCTAGGCATTGATCTTATTTATTCCCATTGTAAAGGTTAGGACCCATGAGCTCCATGAAAGCAAGGCCTGTATTATTTAGCTCATTGGTATATCCTCAGCAGTAGCACTATGTTGAAACAGACTAGGCATCCTAAACCATTTGCTTAATGAATGAATCAGACTCAGTGATGAGGTATTTTGCTTAAGGTCACACCCAGTTAAGTGGTAGAGCAAGGCATTGTCCCAGATCCATTTGGCTTCTAAACCAAATAAATGGCTTGATGCCGGGAGTTTCTCATTCAGCAGGTTTAGGCTGAGCCCAATTATTTGTATTTTTATTAAGCACCCCATTGGACCCTTTGACTCATTCAATGTTTGAACATGTATTTATTAAGCAAGTAACATATGTCACTCATATTCTGGGTGTTGGAACTCCATCAGCAAACAAACAGACAAGAATCCCTGTCCTCACAGAGCTTAAGTGCTAATGGCATGTCAGGCCAGTTTGAGAAACTCTGCATTGCACCATGATGACAATGGGTTCTGCACATTCAGTTAAAATTGGCATGCAAGGGAGATTCCATTCATCCTTTCACCCATGTTTGTTATGGGAGCTAAGAGCATCCTGGGCAGATGAGCTATAAAAGGTCCTCTTTTGAAAGGAGTCAGGACTTTTTGTGCGGGGAAATCTTTTATCATGTGGGTTTGTTTAGCACCCCCTCATCCTCTTTGGGGCACCTGAAAATGTCATGTCCCCCTTTCCTTTTGAGGAGCACTAGAGGCGCTGAAGAGGCAATGTACAGCTGGTTGGGGAAAGCCCCAGATGAGGATCTGCCCATCATTAGAAGGCCTTTCAGAATCTAGAGAGGACTTTTTGAGTCCCCCTTCTGAAGATCAGGCTTTATTTAATTACGTGGAGGTACTATATCAAGACAATATTGTATTTTAATGATCTGTAAAGCTCCCATGTATCCCCATTTTAGATGTTCGAACTATTGCATTGAAGGGTCTTGATTGCTATCATTGAACATGCATTGCCTCCCCCCACTTGAAAATGTGAGTAGGAATTTCAAGCAGGTGAAGGAAGGGGGCAATGACTCCCTTCGTTTTAAGTGTATGCTACTTTAAAAACCTGTAGTTACTTATTCACTTAAATGAGTAACCTGCATAATTGTCATATTTTTAGTCCTTAAAAATCTGTTTTTGCAATGGAAATCTTCATGCAATCAGTATAATCAATTGCAAAATTAATAAACTGGGGCGATCTTTAACACAGCTTTTTCTGCTTTGAGAAATGAGAGGAAAACTACCTCCATGTGTGGTTTAGACCTGAAAGACTTTTAGTAACAAATTCTGAATTGTATGGCCTTACTTTGAAGTTGCTGATGACGCTCATTTTTCTGTCATTTTCTTAAATGTTTTCTGTGCCAAACTCAGCATTTAAAAAGGACAGAAGGCAGCAACTGAGGGAACCTCTTTGAGGGGTGGGGGCTGGGGGCGGTTGGGGGTTTCTGAGAAGAACTTTGCATAAAATTTCTCTATTATTTAATCTCTATTTTAGAAAAATAGCAAAGCTAGTTCCCTGTTCACAGAGACATGCAGATACGCGGAAAATCAACTGTTCATCTCAAGATTTTCATCTTATTAGATAGGAGGTATGCTTCATCCATTATAATATCAGGAACAAAATGTTAATGCAGGTGCTCTACAACAACACAGAAAGTTCAGATGGTTAAAGGCTGTGACTTCCTATTTGTAATTTTACAAAATATTTAGTGGCAGTTTGTGCTGGGTGGGGAGCAATTCATACTGCTCTAAGAAATGCATTTAGTTGCTGAAAATGTCTCTGTTTAAACAGTCACAACGTAACCACAGCCAACACGTCTTTAGTAGGTAATATCCGATTGATGTGATTGGCAATGTCACCAGAGAGAAGGCCAGGGAGATGTTTTTAGCTCTTCCTGGGTATTGTTTTATGAATATTTAATTTCTTTTTTATTGCATGATATAAAATAAATCATGTGTTCCTTACTGAATGCTCCTTAGTCTTGTTCCTCTGAATTTTGCTATTCAGCTCTCATGTGATATTGGAATGCCTCCCCCTCAATAGGTCTAGATTGCTTGAAACCATCCTAGAGAAGCAAAGTCCAGTTCTTCCTGATAATCCACATGGAGTCTGAAATCAAAATCTGCACTAAATTTTATTTAGTTATTTTTTTAAAAGATTTTATCTATCCACTGAGAGAGGGAGCGAGAGAGCGAGAGAGCTAGCACACACAAATGGGGTGAGGGACAGAGGGAGAGGGAGAGACAATCCCAAGCAGACTGCGCTGAGCCTGAAGCCTTATGTGGAGCTGGATCCCATGACCCCGAGATCATGACCTGTGCCAAAATCAAGTCAGATGCCCAAGCGACTGAGCTACCCAGGTGCCCCTGCACTACATTTTGGACATCTACATCTACAGTATACATAAACCTGGTCAAATTATTTAACATATTTTGAAAGGCCTTCTTTAATCTAAATCACTAATGACGATGGTGTCCAAATGAAGAGCGCTATCAGGTCACTTTTAAAAACAGTTTTGTTTACTTTTAGCCACTCTCTGAGAATAATAAAACCAAACAGTAGAGTATCTGTTCTTAATGAGCCCCATTTTGTTTTACATAGCACAGAACTGCCTCCAGTTTAATTCTGTTAATGAAAAAAAGGGTGGTATGTGGTGCATAACGGCAAATTCAGAATTAGTTTGCTATGGATAACAAATCAAAATTGGTTACATCTAGAAGAGAGTTGGTTTTGTGCTCACTTTGGCAGCACAAATACTAGAAGAGAGTTGGTTTTCATTTTGCTTGGTTTGGGAAAGAAAGAAAAAAACGTAATAATCCAACCCTGCAGCTCTTTGCTAATATTGATATTATAAAAGTGCTTATTACCTAAGTAGAAATTTTCAATAAATATATATGTGGTTATAATATATTTTGTATAGTTGAAATCTAATTTTGAATTGTTTTTCTATCCAATGCCAATTAAGAAACACAGCAAATTAACAGACAGCACCATTTAAAATACAGCCTTGTTGGGGCGCCTGGGTGGCTCAGTGGGTTAAAGCCTCTGCCTTCAGCTCAGGTCATGGTCTCAGGATCCTGGGATCGAGCCCCACATTGGGCTCTCTGCTCAGCGGGGAACCTGCTTCCTCCTCTCTCTGCCTGCCTCTCTGCCTACTTGTGATCTCTGTTTGTCAAAAAAAAAAAAAATAAATAAAATAAAATAAAATACAGCCTTGTGGATTTTTAAAAAATCTGTTCATACTATTGGAAATGCAAAAGTAAAAATAACTTTTTTACATTATAGTTTGTTTATTTCTTTAATTTCTTTGAAGGCATAATTGTTTTTTCATGAACAGCAAAGACACAGGACATAGTAAATTATAGTGCTATGTAAAGACAGATATCCTCATTAACAACTAGCTGCTATAAAAATAAATTATACCATATGACTCAGGGAAGTTGTTAATAATTCTACTTTGTTTACATTATGCTTCGAAAGCAACATAGCTTAATGAGATCAGATATTAAGCTAACGGTATAGCTTGGAGTCAAATGTTTTCAAGCTCTGCCAAAACTGTAGGTAGATTAGATGTGGGTAGTTTTTACTGATAGTGTTTTCAAAAGAGGAAGTGAATAAGGCCTTGCTTGGTACAGAAGTTATGCATTCATTACCTAAGAAAGAGTATTAAGTACATGCAAATTACCGAGGTGCTTAGAAAGGGCACAAACAACATAAGTGGGGGAAAGTTCAAGAACCATGGAGGTATTTGTATTTAAGAACCATGCATAATAATAAAATTAATAATAAGAACCTATAAAAAGCACATAATAACAAGTGACCAAGTATCCAAAAAATCATGTGGTCATGTAGCAAAGCAGGTGAGCAGTGTATGGAATTCTAATTTTCTACAACATAAAATTTCTTCATACTCCCTGAACTCTTTGCATGGATTAGTTAAAATGAAGTGGGCCATACTCAGTTTTTCATTTTTCATGATTCAAAACAACATTAAACTTCTTAACCTTGGAGTTGCCTACTTGATTTTTAAAATAAATGTGATATTCAAGTAGATAACATTCGCTCTCATCCACCCTTTATTAAGGACATAACTGATTGTTGATGTGCCAGAGCAATTTCTCATTGTCTTCATGAAAAATGCAAAAGTAAAAGTTACTGACTGTGATTTTAGTTGCCACAAACCTGGATGTCTCTAACATATAACATTTAATGAGTGCAATCACCCCTGTATAGCAGGATATCTAGTTGCCACAAATCTGGATGTCTCTAACATATAATATTTAATGAGTACAATCACCCTTGTATAGCAGGATATCTAAACAGCAGATTCTTTTAGTCGGTATGGTTTTTAAAATTGACTTGGTATTATTTTCACTCTCTCCCCCTTGGCTTTGAAAGGGGCCAAAAAAAAAAAAAAAAAAAAAAAAAGAAAAGAAGGCAGCAATCCCAAACACCCACTTTGCCAAATTAGTTGAGAAGGCAAGATGTATGAAATGCAGAAATTATCTATTTTGCACCAGTAGAACATATCAGCTGTATGCACACAGCTGCCATGTTAAGCATTTGCACTTTTTCTAAGGGAAAGGTACAGCATGTGTCAGTACATTCAGCTTTATGTAAAAATAAATATGTTTCAAAATAAATAAGACAAGGGCAATGAGAAAAAAATTCTGTAGAGTTTATTGCTAACTAGTGAGGAGATAATGGTGATGCTATATTGTTCCTACATCTAGAAAGTGACAGAATTTCTAGGGGTGGAAGGCATGTACATAGTATAATTTAAATCAGATCTAGATCCAGAAAAGCATTGCCTGCCTTGAAGATGACACTGTCAGATGAATATAAGCCGGCAAAATCTGGTGTTATAAGAGGTGTGTTATTAAGCCATATTATCTCCAAGTTTTTCTATGAAACTAATTCAAGTTAAAGGAACAAAAGGAAGTGAGTATTATGGTGGCCAATCTAGTAATTCCTATCTTGCTAGTGATTATAAAAGTCTCAGAGAAATAAATTCATAGGCTGTTTCTTCTATGTTATAAAGAACAGTGTCTGTTTATTGCTGCGTAACAAATCACCCTGGTAGTTAATGGCTTAAAGCAACAACAATCATACTATTGTCTCATAGTTTCTGTGGGTCACAAACTTGGAATGGGCTCAGTTAGGTGATCTAGCTTGGGATTTTTTTAAATGGTTATAGTAGCTAATGGTTTGGAGCTGCTGGGGGCAGGCCAGCATCTCTCCCTATCTCTTTCTCTATCTCTCCATCTTTCTATCTGTCATCTTCATATGGTGTCAGGACTCCTCTAAGTTATCCCTCCTGGTGGGATAGTTTGGGATACCTTACAGTAGGGTGGCCTCGGGCCTGTCTGATCACGTATAATGGTGGCTCAGGATTCAGTCTAAGCGTTCCAATGAGACAAGTGGGAGATATAACATCTTCTCTAACCTACACTTGGTAGTCACTCAGACTTACTTTATTGACTACATTTTATTGGTTACAAGGTAAGAGAATAATTAGATTCCACTTCTGAATATGGGAGTGGCAAGGTTTAGAAGATTTTGTGGGATCAGAGATACTGAGATGGCCATCTTTGGAAAATAGTGCCACAGTGTCTTTTACTATGAAATGGTTATCTTTGCTAAATTGGTGATATTGTGAGTAAAAATACAGTCTTTGCTAGTAGATGACATAATAGATGAATTATTATGGTAAAAAATAAAAATAAAAGAAATCTAGTAGTGTCTAGATATATTATGTGTTTTACATATATATATATATTATTTATGATACTCCATTCCATGGAAATTCCAGTAGTTTCCCACACCATTTCTGGGTCTCTGTTATCTCTTCAGACTCAGGCCTGCCAGAGGGTCTGGAATTATATCTTTAGTTGAAACAGATTCACTTTTATTACAAAGATCCGGAAACAGTGGGAGTAACAAAGTGAAGGCCATTTGGCTCAGGTAGGTGAGGAATACCTACCAATATTGAATTGACAGGGGGGATGGGCTATTTTATGCTAGTCTGGTAATCTCTCTTGGTGTCAACTTCTCCCTCTATGAAATAGAGAAGAGCTCTCCTGACTTGCCTCACAGAACAATGGTGAAGCTAAGTTAAGAAAAATATTTGGGAAACATTTTCAAATACATGGGTCTGTCTGGATGCCAACTGGGAGATTAATTATGATATCTGGATTGGCTTGTCCACATGTCTATGGCAGGGCTTTTGTATTTGGAAGATGAGACCACAGACCTATCACCCAGGCAGTTGCTTTGAATGTTTTTTTTTCTCTAGTGAGGATTGATTTCCCCTAAGCCACCCACATTCCTCCCTGGTCTTCCTCTCCAACAGTGGAATGTACTTGCTTGGTGGTTGTCAGGGTAGGCTAAACCCCTCCTAAGAGAAATAAAATACACTGAATTTTATTACTTTGGTCTATTAACAGCAAATTTTAACCAAATGAGAAAAAGGATCACAAAGGTCTGTAAAACCTTCTAGTCAAAAGCTTAACGAAACCTGATATAAACACTTGAGAATCTACAGTACATAGGCATTCCCATACTTGAAAGCAGAAGCGAGAATGTGGAAGTGTAAAGTTTTCATCTGCAGGCATCAGCAGCTTACCTTAAAAAGGTAACCCAAAAGGACAAGGATTGTTTCACTACTTGGGGTCAGAGAAAATTCATCCTCTGTAAAAGGATTTGGTGGTGTCCAGTGAAAGGGCCAGCTCACTGATTTCATAGTACTATGGAAAATTTGAGTTGGAAGCCATCTCTTCAAAATCATTAGTCTTGACAAACTGAAGCTCTTTTGAACATGATCTTTTGAGATAAACATCTCTCCCAAATCCATGGGATACATAAAGTATATTTATTGCAAGGCCTCAGAGGCCAGTTGTGGGTTGTGGTCAGGATGTTGTATAGATAGGACAGGTATTTCTTCTTGATGTTTAGATGAAGATGACCATTTATCTTTGACACTCTCACCTATCTTCCCATTCTTAATAAAGAATTCTTTTTAAGATACAGGGGAGGCATCAAACTCCAATTGATCTTTAAAAAGCAGATTAGAAATACAGCAATTAACTGGATAAGGAGATAAGAAATGTTTCTAACAATCAAGTCAAATTATTTACTTGCAAGAGGCTCACCTGTATGGCAAGCACAGCTTGATGCTTTTGTAAAGTCCTCTAACTCTCTTCTAAAAGAAGCCGTATTTAAGCAATCATCCATTTATACCATTTATACCGGCAGATAACTGCACACCAAGCAACACTTTGTACTTCTCTGAGAAAATCTGAAAGAAACAGATTTTCCTAAAATGGGATTTCAGTGATATTTTGGGTTAAACACAGTGCTTCTATTGTTTCTGTAATTTACAGTCTTTACTACCAGTGAGAAAGACAAGCAATGATTCCAGAGACTCTCATAAGGCAGGTCATATAGATGGTATTTCACACTCTTGCATGTCCCTAGTAAATGTCTATTGGGCTTTCCAATTAGTCTTGGAAAGAATTTCAACTCTGTGTACTACATTGTTGAAAACTAGACATAAGAACAAGGAAGCCACCCCTTGAATAAATAATATTCCATTCAAGATGCATCAAGGAGACATAATCCCAGACTGAAAGACTGAGTTGCTCTGGATAGAAAATTGATCTAAAATGTAGGATTTTGAAACCAAAAACCTGTCTGCCTTTACTTAGCGATTGTTTACTGTGGTTTTTCAATGTGAGCTCTGTATAAACAGATTAACTTTGTTTTCTAAGTGTTTCCAAAGAGCTTGGAAACTAAGAATTAAGTACTGCTTCTCCCCATTCCTCAAAAACTGGCAAACTCTTCCCTAAGCTCAACACCTGTTGTTTGAAAATCTACCACACAGTGGTCTTCATCCTCTATGCCAACAGATGTGAAGATGCCCAGAGGTTCCTCAGATATTTGAGCTACTGAGTTTCATGGGGGCACCAGGAAGGGGAGGGGAAATGGTTCTGGAATTCCAAAGGTCACTGCTGGATTGAAATAATGAAAATTGCCCACATGTTGAAAAAAATTCAGATGTGATTACTGGAAAATCTGGCAATCAGACCAAGAACTAACTGTGCCTAAAGTTACATTTATACTTTGAAAAAGAGAGAGGGAGAGGGAGAGAGAGAGAGAGAGAGAAAAGGAAGGTGTGCCAGGGTGAGAGAGAAATAATTACTATGTTCTTCAGCATTCCGGCTACCACAATCAACAAGTTCAAACATAAAATGGAAGAAATACATACTTCTACCAAAGGGGATCAAGTGTGAATTATCACCTACCCAAGCACTCACTTCTGAAAACAAGTCCAAGAATTTATTTTAAGTGACTGAAGAAAGTTGGAGTTAGAGCAATTTTTTTTTATAACAAAGGAAGGCTATGATACGTATTTGAATTATCTTTCGAGGTACTTACTGTGTCTGATAACCATTTCCTTACAAATATTTTGTTCTAAGGACAGCTTTTCTTTCTAAAATCCCCCCTCTTTTCCTTCAAAGATGCTAGAAATCTGTGTGGTGATGGTAACATGATTGTATGTGTAAAAAGATGCACTTTCTGCATAAAATAAACTGAAAAAATACATGTCATGAATCTGCTTTGTAATCTTTTTACTCTGGGTTATTTAGTAGGTGGCCTAGAGGCATCACAGGGTAGTACTCACGGGTAGAGCCCATCAGGTTTGGAGGCTCAGTCACAGGGTGGCCCCAGCTGTCTGATCTTGGGTAAGTTTTCCTGTATTTATTTATTTCTTCACCTAGTAAGTAAATATAAGCATGGGCAAAGTGACAGGCTCTGCATATACTTGTAGTTACAGTGATTGACATCTCCTCCCTACCCCCCAAGAACTTTTAGGGAATTTCAATTCAGTATGCTCTGTTCCAGAACAGAAGCCTGATCTGGAGGCTCCTACAAGGGTTCACTAAGTGAGTACAGAGGGTGGGATGGGATGAGGAGGGAAAGTCAGGGACTACTCATCAGAAGATGTTAAGACTGAGAGACTCAAGTAGGAGTTAGCTAGTGAAGAGAAGGGAGACATTGTGGAAAGAGAGTTTTGGTTAAAGACAACAGTACATGTGAAGACCCCAAGGTACTTGATCTGCAAATATTTTCTGGGTGGTCTTCTAGGTCAATATATGTACGGGTTTGAAGAAGAGAGATGGAAAGTTTTTTCTAGAACTAGAATTTTTGGAGGCAAATTGCAAAGGTGAGAAACTTATGACTAGTTTCTGTTGTAGTTATCAATTTGTTCTCATTCAGCTTTCCTCTTTTTAGTTCAAAAGCGTCATGGAGAAGTACACGGGTGAAAGCCTAATAAGGCTTTGTTTAGAGTGACAACTGGGAACTTCTCAGATTACACCAGCACCCCTGAAGCTGTAAGGATGCACACATAAGCTTCTCCATGTCTGATACATCTTCCAAAATAAACACATATTTAGGAGTGATGCTTCTAAAATTTTAATTTGCATAAAAATCACCTGGGATTTTGTTAGAATACAGATTCTGATTCTGTAGTTCTGGGTGGGCTTGAGATTCTCTAATGCTTCCAGTGATGCTGATCCCTCTGATTTGGGGACCTCACTTTAAATGGCAAGATCTTAAAACACTTAAGGAAGGGCCAATGGACATCAATGTCCTGTAAGTTTCAATATTTTGAATAATGTACCTTAAAAATATATTCTCTCATTCTCCTTCCCTCTCTGTCTCTGTGTGTGTCTCTGTCTGTCTCTCTCTCTCACACACACATACACAGGTGCATATACTTTACGTTCATCCTGCTGATGATACATTAATGTACAACAAGGACCAACTAATAGAGTATGTAGCAACTATTCTGGTTATTACTACCGTCTACAAATAGGTTAGACATATCTTGTCCACCATCACCTTTTCTAATATTTGCGCACTTTTTTTTGGTTATGTTTGAGTGTGACAATGAAATGTCAAAGCAGAACACTTAAATATATGCTGCCTCCAAAACCTAAGAAAGTCCACTTGGTGTTGTGCCTTTCTCTTCATGAGGGGGGGATCAAGGTGTATCAGTATTTTTTTTTTTTAAAGAAATATCCTGAAATGATCAGTGCAGTGGACTCATAGAAACCGCTCTATGGGATAGAACCTTGAACTTCCATCGGTTTATTTCCCTCTCTCTGGGACATATGTCTCAATTGAGGTGCTTGCTTTTCCCCACTCATAAGATCCATTTATCATAATGTCATCAGATACTGGGCTGGGGTGGTGTTCTGTGGGATACCAATTCAATCAAGGCCCCTGCAATAATGATTTAGAGATCGCTATGAATTTAAAGCTATCACCCTTGCCTGTGTTTGTCTAAATATCCCACCCTAATCATCAGAGCCCCACTCCTTTCCAACTAGTCTCCCATCTTAGTGAACAAGACCTGGTAGACTGGTTTATTTAAATGAAATAGCAATTTCCATTCTTATAATCAAGCCTTGGCCTGATTCTCAGCCATGTATGCCCTGTCCCTACATGAGATAAGAAAATAAGGCACCACAGAGGCTTTCTGGTTCTCCACCAGTGCTTTGGGTTGGAAAATCAAGACTTTATGTTTGTCTTCTTCTTTACATACACTTTCCAGAGCTGTCCTAAGTAGTCATTCCACCTCATCATCTCAGTAATCACTACTGTTACTTTAGCAATTAAGTGCCACAGCCACTTTACCTGCCAGTTCCTTGATCTCTACCTTCACTCAATGCCACCACTGGTGATAATCTGAGTGACCATGATGCTACTGTATGCTATGGATTCCCAATGCTTCTTATCCCTCTGACCTTCACATTAGCACTCTTCACATAGGACCAACTCGAACTCAGAATCCAATTTTGATGTTCTATTTGACATGCTGCATACCTGGTACCCATTACTGCCTCACTCAAACCCCGCAGCAAGCATGACATACTCCGAAGGGCTAATGATAATTTAAAGCAGGACTAACCCAGTTGTCTTCAGAGATGCCTATCAATATGTGCTGGCTCAAAATAACCTGTAATTTTATTAACTATATAGTGTTCTCTTGCACAAGTAATTTTTATAAATCGTCTAGAATTCACTTTTGTATATCATACAGATTTTTTGCCATAGAATAAGCCAGTTTGCTATCAACCTTCCTAAAAATCCATTACATCTCTACTGATTTGTAATGCCACCTTTATCATATATCAAATTCTCATATATGCAGATGTCTGTCTCTAGACTCTGTATTTTAATCCATTGGAATATTTATCTGTTGTTTTTATTATTCTGGCTGTGTAGTGTGCCTGAATATCTGGTAGGTGATTCATCCATGTACATGTCAGATTCAGTTTATTAAGTCCTTCAAATAATCCAGCATGCTTAACTACCAATAGATGATTTTAAACTGTCACCTAGGGAAGATGAGTCTGGAGTTGTCTTCAGGACTTCTGTTTTGCTACACAAGGTGTACAAGTCAAAGATAAGCTGAATTGCTCATTTGTCACATGTGATTTTCCTTCTCTACCCTTTTCTACACAGTGCTCTATCTCTCTTCTCAATAAACATTGACTATGGGCTGAATTATTACCCATCTCCAACAAATTCACATGTTGAAGTCCTAATTCTCAGGCCCTCAAAATGTGTTATATATGGAGATAGGGTCCTTAAAAAGGTAATTAAGTTAAAATGATGTCATTAAGGTGGGGTTTAATTCATATTATGGTATCCTTATGAGAAGAGTAATTTTTATTTTTTAAAAAGATTTTATTTATATATTTGAGAGAGAGATAGGCTGAGCAGGGGGAGGGACAGAGGGAGAGAGAGAAGCAGACTTCCCCACTGAGCACTGAGCCCAACTCAGGGCTGGATCCCCAAACCTTGGGATCATGACCTGAGCCCAAGGCAGAGGCACAACTGATTGAGCCACCAAGGCACCCCAGAAGAGTAACTTTATACACAGAGATGTACAGAAGGAAGACCACATGAAGACACCAGGAGATGTCAGCCTTCTATGAGCAAAGGAAAGAGACCTCAAAAGAAACCAAAGCTGCTGACACCTTGATCTTAGACTTCTAGTCTCAAGAATTGTGAGAAAATAAATTTCTGTTTTTTAATTCAGTTAGCCTGTGGTACTTTGTTATGGCAGCCCTAGCAAACTAATGTAATTAGATATTGAAAGAATACTGATTTAAAGGAGTGTAACCAATGTTAGTTAGCCTGGTTCTCTTGCCCTGTCTAAATCTATGGCTCTAGTTTTGGCCTTTTCCCTCTGAGAAACAGACGTGCTCTCAACTGTATTTTGGTCATTCCTCCATATCTACCTGGTACCTGGAGGTCAAATGCTCCAAATCTAGGTCATGATATTTTTCTTTAATTCTGCTAATCTCTGGTGGTCCCTGTCTTACATAGGCTATAGAGAAGCCTAGGAGTCACTCTAGACTTCTGCTCCCACCCTTCTATGCATCCTTTTGAATACATCTTAAGAGATTAGTTTATCCAGCTTATTTCAAATCTTGGAAGTGTTTCTTTTCCCAGCCCCTTTTCATCCCAATTACCACTGTGCTGGGTCAGGCCTTCATTATTTTTTGATATTGCTCTCCCCAAATCCATTCTCTCCATATCTCAATGGAGATGTCCCAATTAACCCTTTCATGATTCCATTATTTAAGTGAAAAAAGTTCTATATTCCTTAGCAAGGCATTCAAGACCTTTTATAATCTGGACCAATTTACCAAGTAAACTTATTACCACATCTCCCTCTTGCCAAATACCTTTTATTCCTGCCACACCAATCTATTTATGCTTCCTCCAATATAAAACATAGTCTCACAGCTTCATGTTTTTGGTCATGTTAACCTCTGCCTTCAATGCCTTTCACACCCTATTTTATTGTTAAAACTCCACACATTCTTGAGGCCCATATAAATTGGCATTTTCTTCAGGAAACTGTCCTTGGTACTCCCAGTCGTGATTGACAATTTCATGCTTCACACTCCCAGTTGTGCTTTTTGAATCCCACTTCTTTCATATTTATCACATTTTATTTTAGTTTGGAATCCTTTTCCTTCTCCAAGAGCTGGTAAGCTCTGTGAAGACAGGGGCAATATTTTGCCCACTTTTCTATACCCACAAAATATACAATGTAAAGCTTTGCACATTATAGGTGATCCTCAAACATCTGAATGAATAAAGAGAGTTTGCCAGGTACTAGTCTATAAGAGTTTTGAATTTGGAAACATGTCGCCATTTAATTAATTTTAATCCAATTATTTTGTGGAAAATATGGCTTACTCATTCATAGACCCAAAATATTAAAGGGCTCATTTCTTTTTTGGCTTTAAAGAACCTCTTAGAAAATATTATGAAAAATGAAGTGCAAATTAATCAGAGAAGGGAAAATTAAATTTTTCTTGAAATGTCCTCAGAATTAAAATTCAGAGAAACCATTCAGAAGGCAAAAATGTGATTGCACTTGCCAAAATCTAAGGTATTTTTAGTAATATTTTATGGTGACTGCCAATCTTCTTAGGGCTCAGACACAGACTATGGAAGTAGTAGGACCACGTTTTTCTGAATTTAGAGGAAGAGCTATTTGGAAGTGAAAGTGGCCTTACAATTTGAGAGACTATTTAGCAAAGCATATAGCATTTGAGAAGTGGTCAGCACTAAACAGACTGAAACCTTTCATTATCTTTACCCTTTTCTACAATTATTTTTGAAAGCAAGTCCGGTATAAGTACCATTTACTGCTCAGACAAGATACTGTGAAGTCATGGCCTAACCCCTTAAACACTCCCAAGTTGTGGGGGTCCTTATGTCTTAGATTGTGTTGTTGTATTTTTATGTTTTGCTTTTGTTTCTGATCCTACCTCTTATTGTAGAGTCCAATTAGGGTTGGAGAAAACAGGGGCTGGTTTAATTTAATGATCTTTTATATTAAATTTTATATTGATATATTAATTTTATATTAAAATTAACTTTTATATTTAAAAATATTTGCTTTTTAAAGGACTTCCAGTGATGCCTGTACAGCCCTGGATCTTTAGAGTCCAAGATTTGAAGAACACTGACTTAATAACTTAATTCAATTTTATGGAGGAAACATAATATTTATTTTGCTCTGACAGCATGAGGTTTGAATATCTCTACTCTTTAGTAGTTGATAAGACAACTCTTCACTATATTTCTTGAATCTCAACAAGGAGAATCTCTTCTGGTGGTGCTTAAATGAAATCCAACCAGGAAATTTCATAGGAGAAGGTAAAATATTTGATACACTCTACTTACTCAGGTATAATGCTCTCTGTAGATGTGGATTCCATTTCTTCATCTGAGTTTATACAAACTGTAGAATGAATAAGGAAAATCTTGATGAGAGAAAATTCAAATAATGCTATAATCTCAGAGGATCCTTATAACAGCCCTGTAGGGTAGATATTATCAGGTAAAACCATGTGAAACTGCCATTTGTCTAAGTTAAAAATGGTTGCCACCTGCAATTTCACATGATTTAAACTTTATTATTAATATCTCCATTTCACAGATGAAAAAAGCCTGATGTATAGAGGACAAGTTATGTACTGAAAATTACAGAGCTGTTAAGTTGCAAAGCCAGACCCAAGACCTAGAAACCTAAGTATGTCTGCCTCCAGAGCCTTGTTCTTCTCTTCCAGGCTGTACTGCCGGGTAAGGAATGCAATTAGCTTAAGAGAGAAAGGTGCATACCTCACCGTCTGGCCCCACTCACTGACACAGCAGAGAGATGGGTAGTATTTCTTGGTTGTAGTTATATTTATGAGTCATAAAGACAGATCCATACTTGTGCAAGTATATACATTCTAGTCACCTCCCCTATGAGCTTTAAACAATGGTGTTACAGCTCTTGATCCATGGGGATGAAATTGCTTAAGATACGGACCACGATGGTTTTGAAATATGTAATGTTTTAAGTCACCAGGCAGTGACTGGCTGGAAGGCTCTCATACTGCCCTGGTGTTGCCTCATAAGTTTTTCCTTTTATGTTATAAACTACTTAAGCACAGCTACCCTTTTTCCTTTGAGACTCCTCAGTCAGCCTAAATAAATGATTACTGACCTTTAGGACAATGGTATCAGGCTGGAAATGGTGGTGGCCCAACTATAGACAAAAATATTGCTGCCCAGGTAGAGCAACTCAATGAAAAAATCATATGCACATACTCTTGCTTTGAGTAAGGTCCACTATATATTTCATTTCACTAGTTTTGCTTTCCTTTTTGGAGGGTTGTTTTTAATTCCTTTCTCTTTTAGTTTGGCAGCTTTGTAGCTACAGTCAATCCTCTCCACTCTTGCCCCAGGCCTACCAGACTAAGGGCAATTGACTTATGCATCAAAAGTCTGGTAGTATATAGAAGGTCATTCATCGAGAACTAAGGGGCTTGTTTCAATAGTGGTGGTCATGCAAATTAGTGTGATTGCTGGCCCAGGTCCTGAAAGAAATTAAGTTGAATATAAACCAAGCTATGAGAAAGTTTGATTTTAAATAAGTTTTGAAAGTATACATTTTTATCCTGGTGCCAGATTTTTTTTTCATGTCACTATCATGAATTCTACCAGTTGGACGAAATTCAGAAATGTGTATAATAGGGCTATAGAGATGGGTTGGGGATGAGTTTCTGGTAACAGCATTGTTGCAGGGAGATAGAAGTTTTCAATTGTATCTTCACTTTTTCTTTTTTAGACAACCTGAATTGATTTTGAGATATACCTTTATTTTGTTTTTTAATGCTCCCATATCTGCTTCCCTCATCCCATAATGAAGCCTGAGACCGAGTGAAGGAACGACTGATGGAAGCTTTCCCTGGGGCCGGGATTCCTTCGATACTGAGTCTCTGTGCTAGCATGACCAGAGTTTTGTTTTCTTCTTTTAATTGAAATATATTTTAAAAAATTGTTTTAAGATTTATTTTATTTATTTTAGAGAGAGCTAGAAATCAGGAGGAGGAGCAGGGGGAGAAGAAGAGAGAGAACCCTTGAGCAGACTCCCCACTGAGGAGAGAGTCAGACCCGAGGCTCAATCCCAGGACTCTGAGATCATGACCTGAACCAAAATCAAGAGTCAGATGCTTAACCGAATGAGCCAGGCACCTAGGCACCCCTAATTGAAATATATCAGCATATGGGGGGAAGAACAGAGGGGGAAGGAGAGAGGGGGGGAAAGAATCTCAAGCACACTCCAAGCATGGAGTCTGACATGGCGCTCAGTCCTACAACCCTGAGATCACAACGTGAGCCGAAATAAGAGTTAGACACCCAAACAACTGAGCCACCCAGGTGCCACCCCCCCCAACATTATTTCTTTTTATGTGGAGGGAATAATTACAATCTAGTCTCTGCTTAAGTTTGATGATGATAATATTGTTGTCTATTTTCACTACACTATACTTGGATCTCCAGGACTTATTTATCTATTACTTGGAAGTTATGAGTAGAATTATTTTTAAAGGTGCTGTGGATTGTTTCCCTTCAAACTGGCCTTTCTCTGTCTTTGGCTGTCCTGCCCCACCTCTTCCAACAATGGGCACCTTGGGCAATTGATAGGGTGAAGCTCGAGAAGTTCTGGACTTGTGCTGTGAATAACAGGAAGTGGTGCAAGATACCTTTGGCTAATTTCTCTGAAGTTCTACCCCCTCCATTGATGTTCTTGTCCTATTTCTACTTGGCAATCACTGCCCAGTGTCTCAAAGAGATGGTAATTTGATTTAGTGTGACTTCCCTATATCCCAGAGTCATGGTATTATTAAACTCTCATGATCCTACTTCCACTTACATAAAACCTTTATTCTCACACTGAGGATGAAATTTATAAATGACATCAAGACAATCTCTATGTTGAATCAGATATGGAGGGTGTGAAAAAAAGACACAAAGCTCTTACTGGATACATGTCTTCCTTAGATTGATTCTTAAATTCTGAAATATATATACAGAAGAGTGTATATAATATAAATGTACAGTAAAAATCACAAAATGAACAGCAACGTACCTCTACCCTGCTTGAGAATTAGAACAATATCTTTGAATTTTCTTATGTCTTGGGTTCTTTCTCAATCCTACCATCTCTTGCCTTTCAGAGGCAATCACTAACCTGAATATCGTGTTATTAATTTCCTTGCTTTTCCTTATAGTTCTACCACATATGTATGTATCCTTAAATAAGAAATCACTTAATTTTGTGAGCTTCTGAACTCTATGTAGGCTGAAACCTATATATACGTATGCTCCCATGACTTGCTTTTTTTTCTTGCTTAACATTGTGGTTTTGAGATTAATTCATGTTGTTGAATATAGCTGAGTTTCATCTATTTTTATTGTTATACAGGGTTCAACTGTTTGACTTCAATTTTTATAGTCATTCTCCTATTGATGGATATCTGGGTTGTTAAATTGAATATTAATACTACATTAAGATATTAAATAGAAATATCTAAACCAGATATTTCTGAATTGCTTAGTCAGATTTCCTTTCTGCCTGAAATGCCTATATGCAATTCCTAGTCGAGACTTTTCAACTACAATCTCTTAAAATTCTTGATAATCATCATCAACAAAAAACTTCATCATACATTTGGCAATAAAGGCTTTCTAACCATTTTTACAACCATATTATTTTAAGAATCTGTTAGCTATCATTTTCTTTCATTAGCAAATGTAATATTGGAGTTCTTGTTATTTTGTGGCAGTTACAGAGGGATTTCTAACTTAGCTGAGCTTTTCCCTAATTTGTAGATTGTTCAGGTATTATCATAGCTGTCACTCTGAAAGGATACTAGTGATGTGTTGTTAAAAGACACATCAGCCACAGACATACAGAAATATCCTCTGAAAAGAGTTGAAAAATTGTCCCCCTCAAAATCCACCATGCCCATCAAGGATCTCATTATGTGAACTTGTTTGGAAACCGGGTCTTTGTAGATGCAATTAATTAAGATGACATCATCCTGGATTATTGGGTTTTAGTAAAACCAATAACTGGTGTCCAGATGAGAAGAGAGGATACAGAGAGACACACAGACACACAAAGAAAGTCACGTGGTTACAGACGCAGAGATCAGAGTGATGCAGCTACAAGCCAAAGCATGCTGAGGATTGCCAGGAGTCACCAGAAGCCAAGAAGAGGCAAAGAAGGACTCTTCCCTAGAGGTTTCTGAGGGAACATGACCCTGCCAACACTTTGATTTCAGACTTCTGGGCTCCAGAACTATGAGAGAGCAAATTTCTGTTGTTTTAAGCCATCTAATTTGTGGTAATTTTAAAAAAAGATTTCATTTATTTACGTATTTTAATGAGAGAGAGTTAGAGAGTGCAGGTGTGTCTGGGGCAGAAGACGGGGAAGAGGGACAAGCAAACTCCACACTGAGTATGGAGCCAAATGTGGGTCTCAATCCCACCATCCTGAGACCACAGCCTGAGCAGAAACCAAGAGTTGGCTGCCCAACAAACTGAGCCACCCAGCTGCGCCTGTGATGATTTATGGCAGGCCTGGGAAACTAAAATACCCTCTGTGAATAAAGATGCACTTTACAGAGTTTTGTCTTCTAGGAGACGTACCTTGGATTCCTGGCTTCCTTACACTCAAGAAGCTGCATCTTTGTATGCCATGCTCCTTGGGCATCAGGATTCTGACCTCCAACAGCTCCAACAGTTTGAACTGCTGTCTGCAGTGGTCCATCTGCAGTTGGCTAACAGAATGGACGTCAGGTTGTAGAGCTCGTCTTGGGCTGTACTCAGTGAGTCTAGGCAGTGGTGAGGGCAGGATGACATTTATAGGGCCCATTTCCTGCAATGACTGTGAGGCCACCTCGCACTGCACCTGAGGAGTCCTCCTTGGAGCTCTGGAAAAGGCTGTATCCTCCTGGATGTGATTAGCCTGCTGGGAGTTCTGGCTGCCCCAGGTCCAGCTGATCACCCTCAGGGCTGACAGGATCCTCACACTGGTTAGGATGCTCAGCTGTCATCCAGGAAGCCTCAGATTTAACTGTACAACAAAAATGGCCTCCAGTGCATGTTTTCTTGTTTCTGGCCTCTGAAGAAACCCCTTACTTCTTAACAGCTTTGCTATGGATTTTAAACATTTTAAATATTTTATTCAACATATTAACTTGTTTTCTAAGAACATCTAGTCTGTCATTTAGCGGGAAACAGAACAAAGCTGACTTTTCTTTTATTACAATCTAGGTGTTCATGTGTTGTTGTCCCCAGTTGTAGTATGTTGGTATATCCTGCTTGTGAAATCTGCTTGTGGAAGCATAGGAGGCTTATACCCTTGACTTATCATAACCTTATAATGACCACATTTTCAGAATTTTAAATTAGAATATATGATCTGAGAAATATGACTATGTATTTATAACAAAAGGATAGAATCTTTGAAATTTAAACTCTTATGGAACACTTATATGTACTTGTCGGCCATACAACAATTGCTCAATAAATGCCAGCTATCCTTGTTACTATTACTGTTGTTGTTGTCACTGTGCCAGAATAGCTTTAGGTGAAACTCGTAGGAAACAACAGGTTAGTCTGTCATCTCCTCCTTCTTTTGTCATGTGGCATCCCCTCTCTCTTAGGTCACTGAGCCTCCCAGTGGGATCTAATTCCTGGTACTATCCTTCTCACAATGACCAGGGTCTGTACTTTCATCTTTCTCCTCCCCTTTCATCCTATTCTGGTTAAAATATAACTGGACATGCCTCATGGCCACTCTTTTCTGCTAAACTAATTTGAAATCAATAAGAGCCCAGCCTACTTAATGCTAACTGACCATGCAGTACTTAAATTTAACAGTGGTCTTGAGTGTTCCAATTAAGGGACTGTTTAACATGACAGTTACAGTAAAGTAATAAGGCCCTGGCACTGTGCATTTGCAGGAAGGAAAACTTGGTATCATGGAGGCATAATCCATAGACGATGAGCAAAGATGAGACAGGCTATGAAAAGGTGAATATCTGTTATTATTATTTCCATTTTACAGATGAGAAAACTGTTGCTTAAAAGGACATGTTTAATTTGTCTTAGGCTACACAGATATTCAGTAAGAAGGATGTGCATCAGTTCTCTCTAAATACAAAGCCTCAGCTCTTACACGCAAAGCTAGTGAGCATAAATTAGTGAGTAAGATGTGCATGGGAACTCACTACAATAGGAGAAAAAGCAGAAGTTAAGACAGAGAGCTTTGAGCAATAGAAAACGGGCTTCCAGAAATTCAGAGGGTGTTTAAGAAGCTGTTTATTAATATGCTATTAGCAAATAATGTCTTACTATGTAAGGGCAACTGTGAAACTCAAGAATGATACAAAAGAGGCCCAGTGTCACTATTGCCATCTTGAGCCTAGCCACAGGGGCCTGGAATAATTTAGTTGTCCTTGCAAGGAGGTATTAATGGTTACCTAAGGATCACATTCTACTGAAGAAACCTATGTATTGTAATCTGTTAGCTGCTCATGTTCATTCTTTAATTCAATAGTCACCTATGTGGGTAAGCCAGCATACTAGATACTATTAGGAATCCAAGGACAATAGAATTGACTTAAGCCTACTAGCAGACTATATAGTACATAAATCAGATAAGTATCTGGTAATTTTGTTTATATTTTACCCATGACATCATTCTGTGTACTAATTTCTTTGAACATAAATTTCCTTTAAAAAAATCCCTTCCATTGTTGTTAAAGCAGACATCTAGATCTGGCTATATCTGATCATAATGTCTAAGTTTGGGATAACTCATGAATTAATTTACCAGTCACAAAGATATCTGTAACTGGGAATGCCCCAGCTTTAAGCATAATCAGGTAACCTAATTTCACGTAGGCAGCTTCCCTTTTTTGTTTGTAGAGAATGTAGGTGTTGGTTCTTTGTATTCCTTTTGAATGTTATTTCAAAAGCTATTTGTATGCACCATTGGGTGCTCCATTATTCAGGTGCTTTAGCCACAAAAAGCAAAGTTGTCACTAACCTTACAGATACCGGGGGCTGTTGTGACTCTACTTTTCTGAACCCGAGGAGCCAATTTGATTACAGAAGGGAAACTAAAGGCTCCACTTCTCTACTCTCCTATTCCCTCATCACAGCTGATCAAAGTCCTTTCTGCTGTACAATTTATCAACAGGGGGACTGGTTTGCATGAAATTGTTCAGTGAATGATTAAGAGGTCAGTCTCTGAAATTCAAGTCCTGGCTTTGCAACATACTAGCTGTGTTACTGTGGCAGGTTACGTCACCTCTTTAAGCCTTTTGTTTTCCTTTTGTATGAAAGAGAGTGCAATGTACGTCTTAAAGGATTAGAGTAAATATTAAATAGGATAATGGGTGAAGAGTGATTAAATATATTATCTGGCATTAGTTTAGTGTTAAATAAATGTTGGTATGAAACTGTGACCCATGTGGTCCAGTTTTATTAGGCAGTATAGCAATCTGAGACCAGAAATGTAAAAAAAATCTAATTCTTTACTTACATTTGATAAGCTCCTTGAAGAGGACACACAGACTTCAGCAACACTTCTTAAACCCCCTTTTCTCTAACACCCGCTTTGAGTTACTTGACTCACTTTGAGTTACTTAAACTCTGTCTTCAGCTATAGACAGAGACCCTCTCTTCTCTTCAGCCTTTTTCTCCCAATTCTGAATCACAAAATCCCAAGGGAAGATACTTCTCTAGGAGATCTGAGGAAGAAACTGAGTGGGCAAAATAATAACTCTCTTAGTGGTTGTTAACCATTGTATAATGGTGGCAAAATGGCCAGTGAACTAATATACGAAAATCACTTCTCTCCATATACTTTATCAGTTCTGATGCCCTTTTAAAAATTATCATTCATTCACACATTTTTGTAAGGCCAGATAATTGTATCACTGACCTAATTCATAGGAATGGCAGTTTGGATGGAAGGGAGGGCAGGTAATTTTGGAGCAGAATGCTCCAAATGCTGAGTAATAATGATAAAAGTAATACCATTTGGTGCCGGGAAAACTGGGCAGCTACACAGAAAGAATGAAACTGGACCACTTTTTCATACCACACACTAAAATAAACTCAAAATGGATTAAGAACCTAAATGTGAGACCAGAAACCCTAAAAAAAAAATCCTAGAAAAGAGCACAGGCAGTAATTTCTCTGACATTGGCTATAGCAACATTTTTCTAGATTCATTTCCTGAGGCAAGGGAAACAAAAGGGAAAATGAACTAATGGGACTACATCAAAAATAAAAAGCTTCTCCTTAGCAAAGGAAACAATTATACTCTTCAAATGCAACAACATAGATGGATCATGGATCTAGAGAGTATAATGCTAAGTGAAATAAATCGGCAGAAGAAGACAAATTTCACTTGTATGTGGAATTTAAGAAACAAAACAAATGAACAAAGAATAAAGAGGCAAACGAAGAAATGGACTCTTAAGTATAGAGAACAAATGGATAGTCACCAGAGGGGAGGTGGGTGGGAGGACGGCTGAAACAGGTGAAGGGAATTAAGAGTAGTTACAATGAGTATAAGTGCATAGAATTGCTGAATCACTATATTGTATACCTGAAACTAATATAAAACTGTACGTTAACTATACTGGAATTAAAATTTTAAAAATAATACCATTTAAATCACGATGTACATTTGAACTGCACTTAACAATTTCATGAGTGTTTTCACAGAAGTTACCTAATCTGATTCCCCACAAAAAATCTTGTGAGGTTGGTGGGGTGCGGATAACTGTCTTCCTTTTAATAAATGAGCATATTAAACCAAAGGACAATGGTATCATGTAAGGTGCTGCAGTGAGGGGCTTCAGACAATCAGAGAATCAGATGAGAGCTCTAGTCACCTAGAAGGAAGATGGATAAGGGACACAGGAAAGAGGGGTCCCTTTGAGTCTACTCTGCCCTGGAACCTTGGGAAGAGTTTATCCCAGTTGGAACTAATGACTTAGCTTGTTGATTCTTTTTTTCTTTTTTTAATTTTATTTATTTATTTGAGAGAGAGAGAGATGACAAGTAGGCAGAGAGGCAGGCAGAGAGAGAGGGGGAAGCAGGCTCCCCGCTGAGCAGAGAGCCCGATGCAGGGCTCGATCCCAGAACCCTGAGATCATGACCTGGGCCGAAGGCAGAGGCTTAACCCACTGAGCCACCCAGGAGCCCCAGCTTGTTGATTCTTACCATATATCCTTCCAGTCAATTTGTGGACATCTTAGGATACTGGTACCCTAACATAATTTTATCTGCAAACTCATTAGTCTATGTGAGAAAATTCTGTTAACATTTGCCCTTCTTCTCCTGTGATACAAAAAACACAAACGAATTGATCAGACAAAAACTTTTTTTTCTAAGAAAAAGGAAAGAGTTTCTTAGGTTGATTTTTAATAACTAAGTATTGTTAAATATGTCTGTTGTGGTTTTAGAGCACAAGGACACCACAGTTAAGTAAGATCTTTTATCCCCCAGTAGAGAGCAATGGTACATTTTATTCAATACATTAAATTACATAGACATTAGCCACAACATGTTGATTCAGCTTCGCAGGAAATGAAAATCAAAACCATCTGTGTGGATAGCCACTCCACATCACCATAGCACACACTATAATGTATTCACTGCATCTCAGCTCCAAAACCTCACTTCATTAGAATGCCATTATTGTAAGTTTTTTTTAAAAAGTCACTTTAATATGCATATAAAAAAAATCCAAATCAAGAAGTCAGAGATTTTGAATCCAGATTTCACCAGCTAAATTCTCTCGCTGCTTTGAATTTGCCTAGTGTTTGATAAATTCTGAAATTGTCATGGGATATATATCTTCAAAGACTGTGAGATATGGCCCAAGTGCCTAGCATAGAGCCTGACAAAGATATAGCGAGTGTTAAAAAAAAATTTACCAAATCAATGTATCAGCACAAGATCAACTATTAATGTAATGACATATGTAGGCAAAAAGAAACGTTAAAGTATATAATCCCATTGAATGCAGATGCATGATGATTTCCAAAATGTGAAAAAAAATAGTAATTTAGAAACTAGAAAAAGCAGGAAGTTGTTCTAGGAGAGGCAGGCATAAGTGCAGGGCAATGAAGTCTGGAGGACAGTGAGTTTACGTTCAGGCAGAGGGAACAGCTCATTTTTTACTTTAAGTTTTTACTATAATTGTCTGTTAAAATGACCTTTTTTTGAGTGCTCCATAGTTTCTGAGTACAAGTGGCTCAGAGGTGACAATCTGTTTGGAAAGGAGAAGAATGAATAATTAAGGGACTTGCTCTAAAAATGCATTTGTTTAGGCAGCACATTGATTTTCTTTAGCTCAGACGTTTACTTGGAGAGCTTGGACTGGACTGAGGGTGAAGAGGGGTTAATGTGACTATGTAGAATTTAAAAATTTTCCATTTTGAAAAATTTAGGAGTGTAGAAATTCACGTCTAGGTCTATATCTTTTGCTTAGTCTCTATTTGCTTGTTTATCTTTCTTTTTGTTAAAAGTAATATAGCCAAGTTGTTGTCTGCCTTTATTAAAAATAACCTCTGTTTACATTTATTCTATACTATCATACTTCATCAGTTTCTTCCATATTGGGAATTTCCTGAGAGAGGATCTTGGTCTTAATCATCTCCATATCCACAGTACTTACAATGAGCTTGGCTTTAAGTAGGTGTGAAACAAAGTTACTTATTTAAATGAATGCCCTTGAAATGCATAGATGGCAGAATTCATTCTTTCCAGTGCACTTACATATCAAATCATCTTTCATTTTGTAGAGAGTATGATGAAGAGAGATTAGAGGCTCAAGCTGGAATCATAAATAAAATTCAGAAGAAAAGCTGAGCTAGAATCCAAAGGCTTCAAGTCCCAGTACTGTATTTTGCATTATATTCTCCAAGTTCTAGCTAAAGTCACATGGATGTTCCTTGCATATGTATATATCCTTAATGGGCTTGGGAACTGGGGCTGTTTTATTATTTCAAAATTTTAAAAGTTGGACATGTCCTTTAAATTGATTCTTCTGAGGTCAGTTTTGATCTTTCTTTGAGTTACTCTTACTCACCTTGTGACTTGTCACAAGCTTGCTTGCGTAGGATGGCTGGTAGGGGAAGGGGTGCACGTGCCTCCACGTAATTACATGCTATGGAGCCTCATCATTTCTGGTTCTTTAATCTAAATTTTGTAACCAACTCCTTTTGAATTGGATCTTCAGTATAGCCATGCCAATCCTACAGCTTCAAAACAAAGTCATTTTTAAGCTATTTGAACATGGAAAAAAACCTGAACGATTTCTGAAAGCACAAAGCAGGTATTTTCTTCAAACTCAAGTAACTGAAATAACTGAAGAGATTTAGTTCAAATTGCAAATAAATTTGCTTTTGGATTGAGACGAGGCAAGAGAAATATCAGACCCAAAGGTCAAAAGGAACATTTTGGAGTAAGTTATAAACAGAAAATAGGGATTTAGAATGGAAAAGCTGAACTCAACAATAAGATGGGGTCATGACTCCTTGGTAAGTACTTTTTATTATTTTTTTTAAACTCACTGTGTTAACCCAAGATTTTATTTCCACTGACTCTAATTGAGAGTATTTTAGTGGGTATTTTTCCTCCTGTGTGTGCGTTTGTGTGTATGTTTAAAAGATCAGGAAATAATACTTTGTGCATTGTTATATCTTGGTTAAGAGAAACTTAAAGCATACAGAAATCTTGGGCCAGGGGCATTTGGGTGGTTCAGTCAGTTAAGTGACTAACTCTTGTTTTCCGCTCAGGTCATGATCTCAGGGTCCTGGGATGGAGCCCCACATTGGACTCTGTGCTCAGCAGAAACTCTGCTTGGAATTCTTTCTCACCCTCTCTCTCTGCCCCTACCCTCCACTCATGCTCTCTCTCTAAAATTAATAAATAAATCTTTTAAAAAAAGGAAAAGAAATCTTGGACCGATTTCTTTTCTTAGATTTCTTCTTAGAGTTGAGATTAGATCTCAACTGTATTCCTTGCCTCTCCACAGAAAACTCATTTCAAAAATTATCATTTCTTAGTGTTATTAGTGTGTGGCTGGTATGATCTCAAATTCTCAGGGAGAAAAAAATGTTTAGAGGAACTAATTATCCAAGAGCCTAAATTTCTGCAGCCTTAAACAGTTTTGATGTAAATAAACCAAAATCACAAACTTGAAAAGCAGGTATGATGATTAGATGTGGATGTCCATAAATAATTAGCATAAGCACAATTATAATTTATTGGAAAGTGCAAGGGCAACTGGAATAAGCAGTATGTTGGAGTTGAATTCTATATTTTCTGGAGCTGCAAGAGTCTGTAGTATGATATCCATCATTATATTATATTATATTATATTATATTATATTATATTACTTACTTACTTCTTTAAAGGTTTTATTTACTTGACAGAGAGAGAGATCACAAGTAGGCACAGAGACAGGCAGAGAGAGAAGGGGAAGCAGGCTCCCCACTGAGCAGAGCTGAATGTGGGTCTTGATCCCAGGACCCTGAGATCATGACCTAAGCCGAACGCACTGAGCCACCCAGGCACCCCTCCATCATTATTTTAAATGTGTTTATTGAGAGTCCTCTGATTAGGGATTTGTACTCATTTCAGTTGATGTTGGGTTAAAATTTACTTTTTTTTTTTTTAATTTTTTTTACCAGCTACTCAAAAGCAGTTCATAAAGCCAATGATTCGAGTGAAAACAGATTTAGGAGAACGTCAAAAAATATGTGTTAATTGAGTGAATGCAGAGGATAGTTCTTCTCACTTTGCAGTAATCTGCCATTCCTGCCTAACTTGCCAGACTCATCTCCTAATATTGTTACAGTTGCACTCTAGAATGATTCTAGCAGTAACAAGAGGCTTGCCTTTCCGGAACCCGTCTCTACACCTGTACTCTTCTTTCTCTGCCTGAAGTATCCTACCCAGTAATCCCTTGGGAAAGTCTTACTCAGCTTTGAGTCAAAATTCAAGTGCTACTACCAATGGAAGTATTTAGCCGCATGTCCTGGATAATTGGACACTCTCTTTTCAACTCCAAGCATAGGCAGGAAAAGCAATGTTCTGATTGTATTTATTGATTGGTTTGCATGTCTGATTCCTCAGTGGACTGAAAGATCCTTAGGTGCAGGTGCATTGTGGGTCTGCATCTTTGTAATCCTAGCACCTGACAGAGTGCTTTCCACATGGTATGTGCCCGTGAAGTATTTACTGAGTGAATGAATATATTTTGTGGTATGAGTCATAAACATGACTTTATACTACCTATACATCTTATTAGATTTCTCATGTCTATCCCTTTCAGGAGTACTTTTCTTTACATCAGTGACATATGCCTAAAAATATTTTTTTAATTTCATGAACTCAGTGAAATTTTAGATCCATGCCGCATTACCAATATAGTAGCTGCTAACCACATGTAGCTATTTAAGTTAATGAAAATTAAACAAAATTGAAAATTCAGTTCCTCAGTAGCATCAGGCACATTTTAAGTGTTCAACAGCCACATGTGTCTGGTGGCCACTATACTGGACGGCGCAGACAGAGAACATTTCTGTTACTGCAAAAAATTCTATTGCATAGTGCTAACTTAGAGAAACTGGCTATCTTTGGTAATGTTTCAAATTCTTCTGTATAGTAAATAATCACATTCAAACTTACTACCTTTGAAAATCTGGATGCTAACATGGCCAGGTTATTTAAATAGCCTTAGAAATGTTATACTCTCTGGTAGAGCCAGACATTTTACAAATATTTTAAATAGTCTATCTTTAAATGCAAAAAAGTATTCAGCAAAGTAAAACATTGAGACTAATGAATCAACATGATGACTGACCTAGGTACACCATTTTATTACCTCCTCCTTCTGAGCCACCAATAAAATCATAGCCCACCTCCCCACCAAAAAAACGTTTAAGTGTTACAACTCTACAACGTGAAGGGAGTAGGACAAAGAACATCAGCGGAAAAGGGAATTCAAGAAATTTATGGAATGCAGAAAACTGATAAAGCAAACTGGAGAAAGCAGCAGCCTCTACTACATCACACCTGGAGGGGTATAAGTCTCCATACTTAGAAACAGTAGACACAAAGGAGGTCCGAAATGAGTCATGCAACAAAACAGAAAGACATAAAAAGTCTGTTAGTTGGAGAAGGCCCAGAGCTTGGCACAATAAAGGAAAAATTGCCTCTGTCTGTCTCATCGAAGTATTTTAGAACATCGGGGATAAAGAGTATATGGAGAGAGATAGAAAGGGGGTAAAACAAAATAACAAGCAGCAGCCTGGCAGGAAGCTTTTCATCACCACTAGGTAATGGAAGATAATGGAGCAAGGCTCTTGAGATTTTTTTATCCATTAGGTATGAGGACAGAATAAAGGCATTTTCAGACATGTCTCATTCACAAAGTTTACCTACTGTACACCCTTTCTTAGGAAGTTGCTAGAGGATATTCTTTACCAAAACAAAGGAGTGATGAATAAGGCATGGGGTTTTATGGTGGACTGGACGATTGCTTCCCATTTTTCACATCTTTCCTGTCATCAACACAAGCATTTATACCTTTGCCAAGTGAATGCTTGTCTCCCACTAGAGAAGGTGGAATACATTTCCCTACTATTTTGATGTTGGGGTTGGCTATGTGATTTGTTTTGGCTAATGGAACACTAGTGGATGCAATATTAGCAGAGGCTTTAAACATGCTTATTTGGCTTCTCTCTCTCCCATGCCATCTCGCATGAGAAGAGCATCCTCCACAGAGCTGCTGGCACCAGATGAAAGACACATGGAGAAGTCTCGAGTTCAACTCACAGACTGAAGCAGAGTGAAAAGAGTCAATGTTCGTTGTTGCCACTGAGATTTTGGGGGCCTGTTATGCAGCATTATGGCTACACAGCATTTCTGTAGCAATAACTGATTAAACAGTTTTCAGAATAATCAATTTAATCTATGAGAGCAGTGACATTTCTATTCTAGAGTGATAGCTGTGTAGTAGACCTAAAAGCAAATGAGGACTAATGGCTGGGGGCTGGGAGTGGGGGCTGGGAAGAGTGGAGTAGAGATCTCTAAGAAATAAGACAAATAGAACATAAGTTAGGATTGAGACCTTGGGAATATAGTAAAGGTAATTGGAAGAGTACAAAAATGAGAAATCCATTCTGACTGAATTGTAGGATCACAGTAGACATTACATTGAACTCTGTAGAAAAGGTATATTTATCCTATCATATTATTAGCTCTGTACTGAACCATAAGTATATAGATATGATTAATTAAGCTCTACTTGGTTTTTTCTAAAGATATACACACTGTATACACTGAACACTTTTTTAAAAAAGATTTTATTTATTTACTTGACAGAGAGAGATACAGCGAGAGAGGGAACACAAGCAGGAGTGGGAGAGGGAGAAGGAGGCTTCCTGCTGAGTAGGGAGCCCGATGCGGGGCTTGATCCCAGGACCCTGGGATCATGACCTGAGCTGAAGGCAGACGCTTAACGACTAAGCCACCCAGGCACCCCTCACATTAAACACTTTTCGTATGTCAATCATACCTCAGTAGTTTAATAAAAAAGAAAAAAGAAAAAAAAAGGGAAGAAAAAAAAGAGCAGAGAAAAAATAATATTAACTGACAAAAAGCCAAAGAGGAAAAAATCTAACTGTAGCCAATGTTCTATAGGTCATCAGAAACAAGCTTCCTGAGCTAGATGGACCAAAACTATAGGCCAAGTCAGAGACTTGTAGAAGTTTTTGGAATTCCATAAAAACGGCTTTCTGTGAGGTCATAGCAAGAAATGGATCTGTTACGGTTAGGGATGAAACACAATGGTTTCCTCATTTTTCAGTCTCAAGAAGCTTTACTCTTTATAAAATAAAAGGAAAGGATCCCAAAGGGTTTTTTGTTTATGTGGGTTATAGCAACAGACATTTACCTTATTAGAATTTAAAACCTATACAGTAAGTCAATGGCCTTTTCATTCTTAGTTTGAAGATTCTAATAATTCTTGGCTTTTAAAGAGCTTATAAGTGTATACTTAAAATACTCTATTTATTTTCTTTAAATTCTGAATGATTTGTCTCAAAATAATGCCACAACTTAACTGGCATCATGAAATTATATGAAAATCTTCCACTGCATAAGATATAACAACGTACATTATCTGCACCTATAAAATTGAGAGGAAGATAGCTTTAATCATATTTTCATTTCTTATTTACAGCTTTGCTCAGTTTCTTTGCAGTAGATTCCCGTCTTCCATGAGCCGGAGAGCTTGCTATGTCCGGTCTCTATCTTTAAATGCAGAGGTTGCAGGGTGCTTTGGGTGGCTCTTGGGTTTCTGCTCAGTTCATGATCTTGGGGTCGTGGGATCAAGCCCCCACTTGTATGGCTCCCCACTCAGTGGGGAGTTGCTTGAGGATTCTCCCTATCCCTCTGCCCCTCTTCCTGCTCGCACACACTCTCTCTGTCTCTCTTAAAATAAATAAATCTTAAAAAAAAACAAATGCAGAGGTTGCAGCTGTGGGTCAAGAGGGCAAGCTGTTTCTGGTTTCTTTTTCAGCCAACTGCCCATTTTGTTTGTGTATTATTCAGCATGAGTAGGGGGATCCAAGTGCCAGGCATGGCTCCAAGACCTCAGAGGAGGGAATGGAGAACCCATTTATTCCTTCTGTAATATTCTTTCTTTATATAGATCTGAGTCTTTTATTTACATCATTTTCCTTCTCTCTGAAGACTATTTTTTAACATTTCCTGCCAGGCGATCTATTCCTTTAATTTTTGTTTGTCTACGAAAGTCTTTGTTTTTCCTTCATTTTGAAGGATAATTTCACTGGATACAAAATGCTAGGTTGGTGGTGGTGTTCTTTCTTGCTTGCATGATTTCTGAAGGGTATTCTGATGTAAAATCTTATCCTTGTTCCTCTATAAAAAAGGTGTTTCTCCCTTTTGGCTTGCTTCAAGATTCTCTCTGTCTTTAATTCTCTGCACTTTAATATGATATGTCTAAATGTAGAGTTTTAGGTATTTGCTTACATAGAGTTCTCTGAGCTTTCTGGGTTCATGGTTTGGTTTCTGTCATAATATTGCTTTTTAATATGAGACATTTTTACAATCAAATTTAAGTTTTAAAAATATAATCTATACAACTCATATATGTATATGTATATATATATATATTTTTTTATTTGGCAGACAGATCACAAGTAGGCAGAGAGGCAGGCAGAGAGAGAGAGGAGGAAGCAGGCTCCCTGCTGAGCAGAGAGTCCGATGCAGGGCTTGATCCCAGGACCCTGGGATCATGACCTGAGCCGAAGGCAGAGGCTTTAACCCACTGAGCCACCCAGGTGCCCACAACTCATATATTTTAAAAATAATGGCACTTTCAGAACCAATAATACTTTATAACATCTTTTAATATTTTAATACCTTAAAAATCCTGGGGCACCTGGGTGGCTCAGTGGGTTAAGCCTCTGCCTTCGGCTCAGGCCATGATCTCAGGGTCCTGGGATGGAGCCCCACATCAGGCTCTCTGTTCAGCAGGGAGCCTGCTTCCCCCTCTCTCTCTGCCCTCCCTCCCTGTCTACTTGTGATTTCTCTCTCTGTGTGTCAAATAAATAAATAAAATCTTTTAAAAAATCTTTTAGTGATTCCCTTAACATAAATATCTACATAAACACCTAATTTGTTTTCTTATTTCTTAAAAGAAAAAAAAAAGGTCCAAATTCTCACAGTAGTTAAATTTGGGTCAACACTTTTTTCTATTTTGAAATACCCTCCCCCCAAATCCTCCAGACTGAAACTTAAGTTTATTTTAGTTGCAGAAGAAAAAATTTGTTGTTCTTTTGTGGCAAAATTCAAAAGCTCATTAAAATCAAGTTACCCTTTTGGTTTTAAAAACATGATTGTTTTTAATGTTGCAATAGTTGGATGATGGGAGGCTCATGGGTGCAGGTATCAGGGTGGGAAGAGGTCAGTTCTTGTTCAGGTTTGTTCAAAGGGAAGTCTCTTCTTTGAGCCTCGGTTTCCATCTGTAATATATGCACAATGCCTGCTCTGACTGCTTCATGGAGAAAGAAAAGGGAAATTCCAGGTTTTTGGAGCTGGAATAGCCCTGAGAGATCATTCTGTCCTTTTGATGAGAAGGCAAAAGTGAGTTGAAAAACTTGAAAAACTTGAAGGTCAAGTATCAAGGCAACACATAGAATCACTGTATTTACATTTGGCATTGACAGTACAAAGCTAATATTTTTATTTTTATAACCCTAGTGAGTCTTGCGTAAACTCATTATAACAGTATGAGCCTTGTGGGCCACTTACATTATAATAACATTTCTGGGACAGAAATCTCCTGCTGATAAGGAAAATGTCTGCTTTTTAAGTGGGATCAATCCCCATCTCCATAAACTGTCCAATAACTGCATTATCAGTTCCTACATCTTGCCTTTTCTGACAATTACACCAAGTTCTTTTTTCATAATATTTATAAGCTGAGTCAGCATTTTGTGCCGAAACTTAAAGAAGTGGGAGTTAGCAAGATGGGTGAGAAGGTTATTCCGGACATAACAACCCCAAATGGTTAAAGGCACTGAGATGAAAAAGAGTGGTGTGTTCATGACATTACATGTAATTTGCTATTGGGCTCGTCCTCTTCCACTGAGGCCATTCATCTGTGCTCTCCTTCCCAGAGGTACAAGGAAGAACTTGGTGGATAGGTGGGGCGGTGGTATCCTTCATATCTTGCCCTTCTCACATTTAATAGAAGTCCTACTGATTCTACTAATAATCCCAACATGTGCCCCCTTGTGCTATCAATTTTTCCACAGTCTTAGTTCAGGCCATCAATCACTCCCATTTAAAGAACTAGTTACTAGACTACAGTTAGCCTCCTAACTAGCTTACTACCCTCACCCAATTCATTCTCTGTACTTGGGCTGAGTGATCTTTGTAAGTGCCTGTTCTGGCCTCAACCTGTGCTCTTGGCTTCTGATCATTCACACTGCTCTAGTTTACTGGCCTTTGCAGAGTCAGTAGCTCATCTGGTGATGCCTCCTTACCCTCCCCTTCTCCTCACCTAGCTAATGACAAGTTACCTTTTTCTTTCCTTTCATCCCTCTTTCCCTTCCTCCTTCACTTTCTTCACTCCACAAATGTTAATTGAGAATCTTCTATGTGCCAGTCATTGAAGATGCATTAGAGAGCAAAACAGGCAAAAGTTCTGCCTTCACAGACCTCACAACCGTGTGTGTGTTGAGGGTGACAGAAAATAAGTGTAGTACCTAATAAATAACACTGTATGTTAGAAGATGATAAGTGCTGTGGAGAAATATTGAGCTATAAATAGGAGAGAAGAGATGCTGGGAGAGATGTCATTTTAAATAGAGTGGTCAGGGTAGGTCCCACACAGAAGATGACATTTCAGTAAAGAGTTTGATTGCATCAGAAAGAAATTTGGTTATCTGGAAGGAAGGATGTTATTTTTTATTTTTTTAAAAACTTTTATTAATTTATTTGACAGAGAGAGACAACCAGACAGGGAACATAAGGAAGGGAAGTGGGAGAGGGAGAAGCAGGCTTCCTGCCGGGCAGGGAGCCCATTGTTGGGCTCTATCCCAGGACCCTGGGATCATACCTGAGCTGAAGGCAGACGCTTAATGACTGAGCCACCTAGGCGCCCCAGGATGTTCATTTTTGAGCATATGGATACACAGTTGACTCAACAACATTTGTTAGACATATGATCCTTTCTCTATTAAATTGCCCTTGCAAACTTGTTAAAAATGATCTAGCCATTTTTTGGTGTGAGATCTAGGTCTGTGTTCTCTATTCTAGTGCACTGGTTTATGTGTTTGATTTCTCTCTTCATCAATACTACACTGTCTTAATTATTAGAGCCATATAGTGAGTCATAAAATTAGTTAATATGATTCCCTCAATTTATTCATCTTTTTCAAAATTGATTTACCTATTCTAGGTTCTTTGCCTTCCCAGGTAAGTTTTAGAATAAGCTTTTCTATATCTAAAAAAAAAAAAAAAAAAAAAGAAAGTCTTGCTGCAATTATGAATTCCATTAAATCTCTAGATTAATTTGGGAGAGATTTGACATATTAGTGTATTTATTCTTCTAATCCATGAACATTGTTTTTATATTTCTTTAGATCTGCTTTGATTTCTTTCATCAGTTTTTTGTAATTGTCAGCATACAGACTCTGTCATGTTTTAGGTTTATACCTAAGTATTTTCTTGGAGCTATAATAAATTAAGTATGCATGTATTTAATTTACATATATAAATTACATATATTAAAGTTTTAGTTTCCAGTTGATCATTGCTACTACATAGAATGTACTGATTTTTGCTTTGTTGACGTTGTATCTTGCCATCTTCCTAAAGTTACTTATTAGTTTTAGGAGATGTTCTATGTTTTGGATCTTTGGAATTTCCTATATATATAATCACATCATTTTAGAATAAAAACAATTTTATTTCTTCCTTTATAATGTATATGCCTTTTTTTTTTTCTTGCCTTACTACAAGGCAGTATGAGTAGTGATAATTGATAGCCTTGCTTTGTTCCTCATCTTAAGGGGAAAGTATTCGGTCTTCTACCATTAAGTATGATATTAGCTGTAGGTTCTTTCATGTTCTTTATTGGATTGTGGAAATTCCCTTCTATTTCCTATTTGCTGAAATATTTTATCAGGAATCAATGGTGGATTTTTGTCAAATGCCTTTTCTGCATCAATTGATATGATCATGTGGTTTTCCTTCTTTGTATTATTAATACAGATCACACTGATTAATTTTCAAGTATTAAAACTTCAACCTTACAGTCCCAGTTTAAAATCTACTTGTTTATGCTGCATTATTCTTTTTACATATTGATAGATTTGATTTGTTAATGTTTTGTTGAGGATTTTTGTGTCTGCGTTTATGAGAAATTAACTTTGGAAAGCCACTTAATACTTCTGAGTTTTAGGTTCACTAGTTCTAGAAATTAATCTTGTTGCCCCTACTTATGCCATAGGGTAATTGTGGAGACAAAACAGATACCAGTGAAATGACAGCATTCTTTAATATGTAGAGTGCTACATAATAGGTACTTCAATCTTTGCTTTGTCTCCTAAGTTAAATAGCAAGCCCCATTTTGTAGTCTCTTTAGGTTTGGTACTCTTTTCTTTTGTACAAAAGCACTCTGGGAATGCCTGTGTGAACTTCTCAACAAACCTAGGGTATTGGGGCCGGTCACTAGGATCTTGGAGAATTGGTGTGGAGAGCTTTGGAACTCCTGGGAGACCAGGAATAATACTCCCAAGTAAGGAGAGGACACAGTGGCCCGGCTTGGTCTTTGGAATGTGATGTCCCTACTATTGCAGGAAATGTATAAGGAGATAGGAGACAGGCAAGGATGGATGTCTGCTGTGGTACTCCGGCTGGCTCTCAGCAGGAAGAATACAGACAAATGCCTCACCAGGTGCTGTCTCTCAAACACCTCTAGCCTAGTCCCTGTAAACTTGTTTCAAGGCCTTAGTTAGAAGAGACTGTGAGGTTTAAAGAGGCCAGGGTTTGATCTGGGCCCGTGAAAGAGCTCACTGTGGGAGCATGGACAGAATTTGGGGCAGAGATGGGAACTGCTTATGCCAAAGAAACCTCTACCTTTCTTTTTCACCAAAATCAAAGCTTTTGTGAAAATCAATACAGACAAATCAAATCCTCTAGGACTTAGACCACTGCAGCGGATGGGACCCTAGTAGCTGCCCTGGCTAATGCTCCTCTCCTCTACAAGCAGTTTTAAGAAGTGGCAAAATATCTGTTCTATTGGACGGTTGTTTGTCTGTTGTTATGATTCTTTCTCCATCTAAAATGATTCTAAATTGGTTCTCAGATCTGTGCCAATTCCTTTGTTAATCCAAATGGGAGGGCTGGTGTAAAATCTCTTCAACATTATCTACAGCATCAGTGGAAATTTAAAATCCAACGTCATTATAAATAAAAATAACCAGTAAAATGATGGAGTAAATTAATTCTAAATCTTGCAGAATAAAGTAAAACAAGGTACAAATATGGGAAGTTAAGTCCTCCACAAGTATACGTGGGGTATGCCCCTTTCTGGGTGAAAATCAAAGATCAGTGTGCTTCCTAATAATTTTGTAATTGCTACTGTTTGGAAAGAATTTTTGTAGCTTCTTTTATAAGTGTTCCTTTGCTAGAAAAAAGAATTATCATGGTTTCATGGAAAATGTAAAGGTTTATATTTATATAGACCTAAAGATAAGGAGTTTTGAGAAGAGAATTTGCATTTTACCTAACTTCTCTCTACTGTTAGTTGGAATCTCTATCTATTTTTAGCTGACTTTCTTTTTTAATCATTCCTATTCTCTTACATCCCCCACTTTTTCATTCAATTTTACTTATTTCTCTTGCACACTGGCAAAACAGGTACAGCTGTTTCTCTGTTCCAAACCATTTCTCTGAGAACCCAGGAGGGTTTTAATAGTGGAGGCAGCATGACTGAACTGACTGAACAGAGTTTGATAGAAGAGATGTTTCCAGATTCACTTCATATGAGAATGTCAATTCACATGGCCATCCAACTAAGAAATCTTTTGTTAAAAACTTTAAATACAAAAGCAACTTGGTTATTTTCTAGTTGTAATGGGTAGTATTGCTTCTTCAGCACCAAATGGGCATGGAGGGGTGTATACCCTGATGTTCACTCCTTTGCAAAGCAATGCTCTGTTGGAAGAGATAATTGTTTAAGGGAACCAGGTAAGTCAGAGGGAACCCTTGGGATGTCAGATCCACCACTGCATTCTCAGGAGATGTGAGGGGGTCTGACAACTCACTAAGTGCAGATTGAGTAATAGAATCAGTGTGAGCACTAAATTTCTTCTGCACTTTTCTTTGGAACTATAGAAAATGTGGTAGAATGTACAAACATGGCTTTTAAAATACAAGTAAACTGGAAAGAGCTCAAAGAACAACAATAAAAAAAATTATAAAGGGTTTGTACAAGTTATCCTCTGGAAAATAGGTGCAGAGCACTGGGTATGTTCATTTAGAGTAAAAAAAAAATGGAAATGAGACATAATAACAGCCTATAAACACAAACATACAAAGATGTTAAATAAGAGAGATTCCAATTACTCTCATTAGTCATCAATGAGCTTAAGCTTCAGGAGAGTCATAAAATGTAAGATCTTTGAAAACAATTATCTTCTAAAGACACAAAGACAGAAATAATAATTCCTGCAGTTCTCCAATCAAATTAGCAAAATTAGAAGTTACACATTTAGGGTTGGATATTTTCAACATTTAGGTTTATGGCTCAAGCCTAAATCTTTTGGATAAATAGGCATTGTGTTGACAAAAATTACAATTTGGAGGAAGGAGAAATACAAACTCATTACCATGGGGATGATTTAAAATCTTAGAGGCACAAGGAGTAGGACAGTTAAAACACAAGCCAAGCATACTGACATATTAATACAAACTAATCAAAAGTAAGGTTGAGAAACAAGAGGGAACTAAACAGCATGGGAATCATTATGATAGTGAGTGTTCCTGTACAGAACGAGAGAAGTTTATTCACTGCAGAGAAGAAAAACCCTTGTAAAGTCATTAAGGGAGTTAAAAGTTACAGATGCAAAAAATCTTAGACCTTTGCAAGAGTTCTCAAGCCCCATGATGGCTGTGACAACCGTGCTGAGAAAGCAGCATTAATGATCTGCAGGAGTCTAGACAGTAGGGAAAGTCAAGAAGGATGAATAAACCACAGTGTACTGCTGACACGAATCCTAGAAGCTGAGCAGAAAGTGGGTCAAAAAATTGATCTTGACAGATGTGTCAATCAGATTGAAAGTCTCTAAACAAGCGCAAAATGGAGCCATAAGAAAATCACAGAAGAAAAGCTAAAAATCAGAAGGTTTTGAAAACCCTACAGGATGCTATAGAAAGGAAAGGATATTAATACACACCATTACAAAGGACGAGTCTGTAGGGCTGACCAAAATTACAAAGAAAATCTCTCTGGAGTGATAATGGTAAAAAGGGACACAAAGATTCGAGGATATGGGCTCAGGATATACAGTCAGGGGACTTCGAGTAAGCTCACCACATGCAGGGAATTAAAGAGAGGGTGGCTGACAGAAAAGAATAAAACGTTATTAGGGAATGTGTCTCTTTGTGCCAAGTGCTATCTTCTGAATCCAAACAAGTGGGTGAGTGAAGGGAAGATTTGCAGTTGGATGAAGAGCCTTTAAAAGGTACATGCCTGAATCACAGAAATCAGACACTGGCAAACGCCTGTTGGGTGACGGAGTTCACCTTCTATCTCAGTGCACTGTCGCTCCCGGCAGGCGGCTGGCAAATGCTGTGTCCAGTCGGGTTCCAGGCTAGCAGAGCAGAGTCTTGTGCACAGCAGGCAACCTTTCAATTACTATATAAAAAACGGGACGTTAATACTCATGTATTAACCATTTTGACAGATAGAATAGAAGTTTAGGCCCTTTGGAATAATAGTACAGAGTCTCTGGGGAAAATGCTCAGGGAGACAGCATACACTCACTGTAACTGAAATGAAAACAAATAAAAGGCGAGGAACAGAGGAAGATACCTGAGGGAAGAACTAGGGGACTTCATAGGTGCCTTAGTGAAACTATGAAAGCAGGTAGATGTTTAGTAGAGTGGAAACCACTCTATCAACATTGACAAGTGACTTGAATGAAAGATTCACCCTTAAGCAAAATAAAATCTAATTTGGAATACTGATGAGTTCTCTAATAGCTGGTCCACGCGTATTTACTATTGTTAAAGAGGATGTATCATGATAGAGTGTTGATTTAAAATGATGATGGAGTGGGTGAGATCATGATGTGTATTTGAGGAATTTTTTTTAGAAACCACTCCCCCGGCCCTCCCGCTCTCCCCCACCCTCAGGTACGAAATAGAACCTCTTTTATTTAGCACGGGGAGAGCTCAGAGGGAAACGGTTATAGCAGTGCTTGGAGCAAACCTAGGGCAGCAAACAGAGTCGGCATTCCCAGCCTGTTATGTAACCAGGACAGAATTTTTCTGAAAACGTTAGGAAGAAGCAAACATCCTTATGAATACTATTAATAGATAAACCCTGCTTCAAGAGAACTTGGAGCAACTGCATTTTCAATGACTGAGCAAACCCACCAAAAATCACAAGACCCTGACATAAGAAAGAAAATCAGCAGAATTCAGAGGAAACGAGAATTCAGATCTTAGGAATGGGTGATTTTGTTGTCTTTTTAACTAAGTCAGTCACCTAGTGCTAAAAATGAATATGTGAACAGGACAAACTGATTATAGAAGTCAAAATTCTATTATGTAGAGGCGCAAAAGCTCAGGAATCAATGGGCGACGCTCCAGGTCATCCTGTGACACACTTTGACTAAATCCACAATCTTGCTGGTGGGAGGATCTCTTAGCAAAAGACAGCAGTGATTTTTTTGAGACTTTATTTTCACTTTTATCTGTATTAAAAATCATCCAGAGATAATTTAGAGATTCAAAATTTCTCCACTCAGAATAGAGCTTGTGGCAGAATTCTTCTGTGGTCATATCCCTCTGTATTTATGTTGCTTGGTCTAATTAACCATGATTGGCCACACCTTTCATGGAGACCTGAGCCCACACTTGCAGCCAATTGTCCTTAGTCATGTGATCACGGACTTTATTCTTGGCTATACTCCATTCTTGCTATATAATGGATGAAAAAGAATCCAAGTGTGTACCTTAGTTTATGTATTTGTTAACTAGATATGAGAAACTAGATATTTCCCAGCCTTGGGAAGCTGCAGTGAAGGCGAAATGGGCAAATATAAAGCACTTTTAAATTACAACAACAATCATAATAACAGAAACAGCAATGTGCCAAAAATGAAAATAAAACCAAAGAGAGTACTGTAACATTATATTTTTCAAAACTACAATAGAGAGGAAAATTTCACTTTTGTTCCTTTAAGCGAGGAGGAGTATTTCATCCTTAGAACTATGGATGTTTTTCCTGATAGAATGCCCCATGATTTGTAAGTTTAAAGATTTTCTAAACGATTATATTAGCAAAAAGTAAATAAAACACATCAGCATCTGATCTTGGAAAATTATCAGATTCTGCATGTGTCTGCTGAATGTTTTTCAAAACTGGGCAATTCTGTAGCTCTTTAAAAACTATGCCTTTCTGGAGGCTCCTGGGAGTCGCAGTCGGTTAGGCAGCCGGCTCTTAGTTTCAGCTCAGGTCATGATCTCAGGGGACTGAGCCCCATGTCAGGCTCCATGCTCAGTATGGAGTCTCCTTCGGATTCTTTCTCCATACCCCTCTGTCCCTCCCCCACTTGAGCATGCATGCACATGTTCTCTCTCTCTCTCTCAAATAAACAAACAAAATCTTAAGAAAACAAAACAAAACAAAGCTATGCCTTCTCGAATGTACCATACCACCAGCTGATTTCTGATTTCATAATAAATGACTGCAATTTACCTGGTCCCTCTAAACATTTTTGCCAGTGTTATGGCAAGCATTGTTGATATGAGTCATAAAAATGTAATAACATCATGATTTTATTTTCTTTACTTGTGTACAGTATTAACCAACTTTAGTTTTCTAGATATAGTCATACCCATTTATATCATAAATATTATAAATATCAGGTAACTGAATCTAACTGGCTTCTCTGACTGGTAAAACCATTCTCAATTGGGAAAGAGAATTCTAACAATGATAATATAAGCCTCATATTACCTTATTAGTTGACAATTCTGATCTTAAATACTCTGTTACATTAAGCCATAGTACCATCCATGTCCGTCCAATGAACTTTGCATTTTATTAGTTTTCCCATTTATGAAATTTTTGAAAGTTGATGGGGAAAAACATGTTTTCATAATGAACCAAAACATTAATTAATCAATATGTCTTCTTTTGCTCCCAGAAAACACAACGATCACAAACATCAATATGGCAAGATAACAAAATTTTGTGAGAAATTCTCAATGAAAAGATAGGACAGCTAAGGGGTCCAGGAATGAACTAGAAACCAAAACATTCACTGCTAAGCCCTATTTTGTTGTGAAAAATGAGCTTCGAATTAGGTTCCATGCTTTTTAAAGGCCAATGCAAAGAAAGAAATGTCCTCAGCTTTGTGTGCCTCAGGTATCTATGATAAATTTAAGTACACTGACTTAGAGAAGCACAACCATTTTGCATACTGAGATTAGAAAGAAGTTTCCTAAAGAATGCACAGAAATTGTCCTGAACAACATGCTTAACATCAATCCTGGGAACAAGTTTTCCAGGGCTGTTCCTTAAAACACCCAGTGGAATCAATTTAGTAAAATCAATTTCATAAAGAAGATGAGGAGTGGGGGTTAGTTTCCTGGGAGCTGCTTCCTAAGTGCTTTGAAGGTTCACAAGTATAATTGCTATAGACACATAGGATATTAATTCTCACTAATGAAAGTCTCATAAAATAACAGTACAACAGCTTCCTATGCATATGAGTTATATTTACTATTCATTTAAAAATAGTAAGTGCTATCATTATCATTCTTTTTGATAAGCTCAAATATAAGTTTTTGACTTTTTAAAATATATTATCTACTTTTAAAGATTGTTTACAAATGCCTTAAAAAATAAACTAGAGATCTTGTGACTCTCCTTGATTAAAAAAAATCTCATTTTCCTAAATGTACAAGAGTAGGGTTAGGTTAAATACTCTTTAAGGTTTTTTTAATTCAAGCATTTAATGGCTTCAATATATGTCATGATATCACTTTCTTTTTTTTTCATTTTTGTTTAAAGCAAATAACTGTTCTTATTTTCTCAGAAGCCTCAAAAGGCAAAGTAAAAATCAGTGTATTGATCCCTACAATGGATTCCAATGTTATCCTAGCTTTAGAAGGTGTCCAGTTACAGAGAAACATTTTAGTAATCGTAAGGTTCAGACAGACCTTATGTGACCCTATTCATTCCTGACCAGCAAATAGTTTTTGTTTCACTTCGAAAGAAACCAGACAAACCCTGCAAGGTTACTTGTAATCATGACACCATTCTTAGAATTGCCATGTGCTGGGAACATGCCTTCTTGCTTCCTCCTTCTATCTACAGTATAAATCTGAAGGACTTTGTTATGGCTCTTATACTTGGCACATCTTAGGCCTATTTAGAACATCAACACCATCAATCACAAAATATGGGGCCGACCAGCTGGATGAACCCTGGCTATCATGCGGGGGTTATTTGTCATCTGGGCATGTCTGTTTGGTATATAACACTCCTTCAGTCCCAGAACAATTTTCCCTCTCCGAAAATATTCTCTTTGATTCAGGAAACACGTGATTAATAAAGGACAAGGGTTTAAAGCTGGAGGTCAAGGCTAAAAGTCTTAACCAAACAAGTGCATTGCTTACTAACGTTTGCATCAGCAGTCAAAAATTCCCTTGAAGAACTCCTGCACTGAAGAAACACACGTCTATTCTTAAATGCCATAAATTTCAAGAGACTCCAGCAACTATGTTCATCTTGAGGGATTTATTTTAAAATAATGTTGCACATTTGAGAAATGTTTTGCTGAAGAATAATAACAGTGCATCAAGCATTTAAAAGGCCCATTACAAACATTTACAATTTAACATAATAAATTAAGGTTGAAAAGATGTAATTTAACCAATATGATATGTAAAGGAAATTTGTACTATAACATTAGAACAATTTGCATTAAAAATAAATTGTTTTCTAAGATGTCTATTTATACTGAAATGGATTTAAAAGCAATACTCCTTCCCTCATACTTTTTGTCTTATTTATATGCCAATCTACAATACTTTATAGTACTTTTCCATTAGACAGGTTTCTTTTATTCTTGTTTCTCTTCCTTCCACCAAAAGAATCTTGTTTCATGTTTACAGAATATTGCATTTTTTTCTTTCTAGGCATATTGTTACAGTTCCACCCTGTGATAGTATTTATTTGATATTTATGAATTGTTTTTGTTGCATGATGACAGAAAAAAAGCAAAATTGAACAACATAAATTTAGCAAGTCATTGTTGATCAAGAGTTAAAATTATCCTAACACTGACTAAACTGGAAGTGGCTCCATTTCTCAAACTGGAGAAATGGATTAAAGAATGTTTATTTCACTAAAATTGCAAAAAGAGTCACAAACTCTTGTTGGAAATTGAAGCAGAGTTTCTCAGAAGTACTCAGTAGACTGCATTATGGTGTTGATGATGTTGTAAGGCCTAAGAAGCACATGTCAGTCATCACTTTATTTAACTTGTACAGACTTCTAAGTTCCTACACACACACCACCTGAGGTAACCAGACTTGTTGGAATTCAGCTTTCTTTACCTCTCTGTCAAATGCCAAAGGAATAAAAATAGAAAGCTATTGTTGTACAAAACACACTGTATTAAGAATATGTTACTGTTGAAATTCATACTGGCAATACATTCAACCTATAGACTGCCTCAGAATCATGGCTTTGAGGGCATAAACAGGCTTTTGATGTCATCTGGTCTGATTTCTCCTATCGCTGTGCAAACTAAGCCTTCAGAGAGAAAGTGGCGAAGGTGAGACTGGAAACCACATCTCCCATTTCCCCGTCCAGTGTCCTCTGGGCCATGGTATAGATCCTTCTACTGCTCAACTGTTGGTTGGTGCAGAATCTTGGGATAAGTCTGACTTACAGCTGGGCCATCTGTTGCTCCACTACTTATGCTAATATGATAACATTGTATATTTGACTGTTGATGGGGTCTTCTTGGCACTCTACATGCATAATGCTCTCGGTTAACTCAGTTGACCTTGTTAAACAATGACAATATGTGTGAAGCCTGAGTTTGTTAGCATTCATTGTTACAAAAACAGGGGTACTGACCTTGTCATATTTAACAGAGTTGAGCAGACACAGCAATGTGGATCCTGAGGGCAAATAAAGAATTTCCAGAGGTGATGTAAGAACTATGCTAATTAGTCTCCCCCCTCCACTCTGCTTTTAGGCACTGAATAACTGTACAATTCAGCTAGAAGACTCACTGAGCCCTGTACTAATAAAATCCAAGAATTTTTATAAATAATAATAAAAAACGTGTTTCAACAGGTCATTTCCTTTCAGAACAAGACTGGCTTTTGCAGAGCGACGTGCCTGGGGTGGAGGGGCAGTGTTCACTCAGTTTTTTGCTGTTGTATCCCTGTTCCCAGTAGAATTAAAACGACAATGTAGGTTGGTCCCCCACCCCCAAGAAAAGCACAAAAATAATCCTCTATCCATATTCCCTTAAAACCATTTTCTTAAAAATGAGTTGTTTTTTTCTTTCTTTCTTTCTTTTTTTTTTTAATGCTACCACACTGTGCTAATACAAGAACTGTATGTGAGGACTGGTTTATATATCTAAGCATTTGGATGTGGATATTCTTGCTTCAGTAGAATAGCAAGCTAAGTTAATTTTTTAACAATGCAATATTACCTTGGTATATCTTGTTCTCTCTTTCCCTCGGGGTCTTACACGAATGAATCAGAAAATTGCTCCCTTATGTTAAGCCTGAGTCTGCACCTGTGTCAAATTCACATGGAACTGGAATTGGGGGTGGGGTGGGGGTGGGGATAAATGTCAGCAAAACTAATAGGATGATATATCTGAGTCTGAATTCTCAAATGGACTAGCATCCAATGTAGAGACCATTGATGGGAATATTTTTGTAGGCATATTGTTTCACATCTAGAACTAAAATTAGGGATATATAATCATGTTGATCAGCTGTCTTCAAGTTCTCAAGTTTATGATTAGACACATCTGGCTCCAGATTTTAGGAAACTCAGATTACCAGGTATTCTGGAAATTTTGACATGCAAATTTTTTACTTTACCTTCCTTGGGTATCCTGAATTACTTCCCAAGTATTAAAACAACCTCCATGTTTTAGACATCTTAAGAGAGATCATAAAAAAACAAGCAAGTCATTGAAGCAAAATATAGAAAATGATGAAGAGTTGAAAGAAGGGAAGAGATTAATGACCAGTAATATTTGCAAAAAAGAAGAAAATCAGATATTTTGATGTTCTGGACAGGTGGAGAGAATAGGGGTCAGTAAAAAGTGAGAGGAATTTAAGTGAGAAAAACAGATATGTGGAGAGAGTTGTGTCCATGTTCTAAGTCTCCTCTTTATCCATGAATGGAAGTGGCTAAAACAAGTCAGTCTGCCTCACAATGAAGGAAACTTGTTAGTGGCAAGTTTAACATCTGCTTGTTTTCTATTGTGCAGTACAGCATTGATGTTTTTAGGCAGTATTGGCCAGCATTTGAGATGCATTCTGGATGAAGCCCACTGTGTGTCTGAAAGGTTTTGCTATCAGAGAAAGGAAGGAAATGAGAAAGAAGTTTGGGGCTCTGATAATATGACACCTTAGCTTTATCAGCCATGAAGTACACACTATAGAGGATGATTATTTGCATATTGCGATGGAGGCTGGTTAAGGTCCAATCAATTGAATCCAGATGTGGGTTTTTTGTGAGATCTTTTTCTTCCTCAAGTGAGGGTTGGCAAAACTTGTGAAGCAGAGACCACAGCTAATATAAGCCAACGGACTCTCAAAGTACCAGGAGCGTTTTTGGTTTATAAGAAATCCGACTTTAAGCTTGGTGTCTGAAATAGAATAAGCTGGTTTATGGTAAATTAATTAAAGATATTTACAAATGGCTGGTCCTTGCCTAAACAAAATCTTCCAAAACAACTCTACAAAAAGTGTTTCTGATATTCTGTCTAATCACAAATTTAGGGAACACCATACTGGTGGCTCATGCTCTTCTGGCAGGAAGCAAGCTCTTAGACAGCAACTGATGAGAATCCATCTCTCAGCACATGGGGGTAATGAATGGAATTTGAATAACATGCCAAAGGTCTGTTTTAAAAAGATGTGAAACTTCTTAAGACACTAACAAGAAAGTTTTTTAATCTTAGAAATTAGAAGAATTAATACATCTCAATAACAAAAAACCCTAACAATCTGATCAAAAATTGGGCACAGGATATAAACAGACATTTTTTCCAAAGCAGATATACAGATGGCCAACAGACACATGACAAGATCTCCTTGTCGCTAATCATCAAGGAAACACAAATCAACAATAATGAGCTATCACCTCACATCTGTCAGGATGGCTATTACCAAAAACACAAGAAATAACAAGTGTTGGTGAACATGTAGAGAAAGGGGAAATCCCATCCATTGTTGTGAGAATGTAAATCAGTGCAGCCACTATGGAAAACAGTATAGAAGTGCCTCAAAAAATTGAAAACAGAACTATCATATCCAGCAATTGGATGAAGAAAAGAAATGAAGAAAAGAAAAACATAAATTTGAAAAGATACGCATCCATATGCTCATTTCAGCATGACTTGCAATAGTCAAAATATAAAAACACTTAAGTGTCTATCAGTGGATGAATGGATACAGAAGATATGATACACACACACACACACACACACACACACACACACACGAATACTATTCATCCACAAAAAAGAATGAAATCTTGCTATTAGTAACCTTGAGATTACTACAATAAGTGAATAAGCCAGACAGATAAAGACAGATACCAAATGATTTCACTTAAAAGCAGAATCTAAGAGACAAAAGAAACAAAACAAAACAAAAAAATAAAACCCAGATTCACTGACACAGAGAATACAGTAATAAACTTAAGCAATGAGGTAAAAGACTTGTGCTCTGAAAACTAGAAGACACTGAAGAAAGAAACTGAAGATGACACAAAGAAATGGAAAGATGTGCTCTTGGATTGGAAGAATTAAAATCGTTAAAATGTCCACACTACTCAAAGCAATTTACAGATTCAATGCAATCTCTATCAGAATATCAACAGCATTTTTCACAGAACTAGAACAAATAATCCTAAAATTTAAATGGAATGACAAAAGACCCTAAATAGCCAAAGAAATCTTGAGAAAGAAAAACAGAGCTGGAGGTATCACAATTCCAGATTTCAAAATATACGACAAATCTGTAGTAATCAAAGGAGTATAGTACTGGTATACAAAACAGACACATAGGTCGAGAGAACAGAATAGGAGAGCCCAGAAATAAACCCACACTTATATGGTCAACTAATCTATGACAAAAGAGGCAAGAATGTACAATGGGAGAAAAGACAGTTTCTTCAATAAGTGGTGCTGAGAAAAATGGGACAGCTACATGCAAAAGAACGAAACTGGACCAATTTCTAACACCATACACAAAAATAAGCTCAAGATGGATTAGAAACCTAAATATGAGACCCGAAACCACAGAAATCCTAGAGGAAAATACAGGCAGTAATTTCTCTGACATTGGCTGTAGCAACGTTTTCTAGATGTATCTCCTAAGGCAAGGGGAACAAAAGCAGAAATAAACTATTGGGACTGCTTTTGTACAGCTAAGGAAATCATCAACAAAACTAAAAGGCAACCTACTGAATGGGAGAAGATATCTGCAACTGATATATCTGATAAGAGGCTAATATCCAAAATATGTAAAGAACTTCTAGAACCCAATATCAAAAAACAAATAATCCAATTAAAAATGGACAGAGGATGTAAATAGATATTTTTCTAAAGAAGACATACAGATGGCCAACAGACACATGAAAAGATGCTCAACATAACTCATGATCAGGGAAATACAAATCAAAACCACAATGAGATACCATCTTACACCTGCCAGAATGACCGAAGTCAAAAAGATAAGAAATAACAAATGTTAATGAGGACATGGAGAAAAAGGAACTCTTATGCGCTGTTGGTAGGAATGTAAATTGATGCAACCACTGTGGCAAACAGTATGGAGGCCTCTCAAAAAATTAAAATAGAAATACCATATGACCCAGCATTTCTGCTACTGGGTATTCACCCAAAGAAAACAAAAAATACTAATTTGAAAAGATATATAGACCCCTATGTTTATTGCAGCATTATTTACAACAACCAAGATATGGGAGCAACCTAAATGTCCATTAATAGATGAATGGATAAAGAAGATATGGTTTATATATACAATGGGATATTAGTCATAAAAAGGATGAGATCATGCCATTTGCAACAATATGCTGGACATACAGGAAATCATGCTAAGTGAAGTGTTAGAAAAAGACAAGTAACATATGATCTCATATGTAGAATCTAAAAAACAAAACAAAGGAATAGACAAACAACAAGCAGAATGAGACCTATAAGTACAAAGAATAAACTGACGTTTGCCAGAGGGGACAGCAGTGGCAGGATGGGTGAAGGGGAGTGGGAGATACAGGCTTCCAGTTATGGAATGAATAAGTCATTGGAATAAAAGGCATAGCACAGGGAATATGATACTGTAATAGCATTGTATAGTGACAGATGGTAGATACACTTTTAATGGGCATGGAATAACACAGAGAGGTTAAATCACTATGTTTTACACCTGAAACTAATGTAACATTGTGTGTCGACTATACTCAAATACAAAATTTGCTTTAAAAAGGAGCTTCTTAGGGGAAAAAAGGGGGTACATTTGGACACACAAAAAGGTTGGCACACAGAGGAAATACCAGGTAAGGACAAAGTAGGAAGATGGTTATCTGCAAGCCATAGAAGGCAACCTTAGAAGTGACCAACCTTGATGACACCTTGATCCTGGACTTCGAGCCTCCAGAACTGTGAGAAAATAAATTTCTGTTGTGTGAGTCACCCAATTGTTGTATTTTATTAGGGTAGTCCTAGCAAACTACTATGCCCACTAAGATGAATCCATCAATTTCCTGCTGGTCTAAAATATATAGTAACATAATTCTATCAAGTGTTACAAAAATAAAGAGCTCTCTATAAAAAGACATTAGGTGGGACTTGGAAATTCTGCCAGACAGAATTCCTACATTAGTAGGATAGGAGAATGAGGGAGAAAATGAGATAAGGCAAAAAGAAAACATTTAGGATACTATAGGTAAGGAACATTTTAGTTGCCGCCTCTCACCTTTATATATGCATTTTATATAAACATATATGAATAATATATGTTCATTGTTAGAACATTTTTAAAAAGCCTAAATAAGTGGAGTAAAAAATCTAGGTTTTCCTTTTCCTCTTTATTCCATATCTCATTTCCCACCACAAAGGTAACCACTGATAGGTATACTCTCAGATCATTTAACAAATACATTTAAGGATTATACATATAATATTTCTATATATGCTTAATTTTGATTATAAAACAAATGTGATTATATAATATGTATTGCTTTAAGATTTATTTTTTAAGCTTATTTTTATTTTATTTTATTTATTTTTTTTTTTTGAGAGAGAGAGAGAGTGAGGTGGGGAGGGACAGAGGGAGAAGGAAAGAGAGAATCTCAAGCAGGCCCCATGCCCAGTGTGGAGCCCAACGCAGGGCTCAATCTCACGACCCTGAGATCATGACCTGAGCTGAAATCAAGAGTTGGACATTTAATCAACTGAGCCACCCAGGCACCCCTGTGATTTATTTTATTTAGATTTCTAATTGCTGTATTTCTTAGTCACCCCTCTGATTTCACTTTTACTTCTGGATTTCTTTTTGGAATTTATGGCTAAGATTGTCTTTTCTTATCTGAGTTAGGAATGTGAAAATAGACTGAGGTGCTTTTTCTTTAATACCAATGCAACTGTAGTTTTGTGTAATTTCCTGTTTCCCTGGTAGAGCATGAAGAAAGTGCTTTAACTGTTGAAGTCATGTAGCATGCTGCACCAGGGGTCAGGGTATGCAGTAGGCTGCAGAGCAAAGTTTAAGATGTTGATCTTAATACATAAGCTCTCTGTGGTTTGAAGCAGAAAAACAAGAATACTTTGAGCTGGGGCATGACTCTGTCTTCTGTGAAGCAAGGGGACAGTGCCAACTCGGGGTGATACTTAGGATTCTCTCTGGGACATGCATGTATGGTCTTTACTACTGAGGAGGTGCAGGAATATTTGGTTATAGAGTTTTGACAATTTTTCCTGATCTTAATGTTCCAGTTCAAGAGGCCTCTGCCTAATGAATAATGGTGCCTTACCTCCTGGCTCTACATAGCAACTAGTGGGACTTTTCCAAGAATAGCCAAGTTAGTATGACTGTGATTGAATAAATACAGTTTTGTTTTTTAGTTGTTTTTTTTTTTTTGAGATGTTGCTGTAAATAGGATATAATTTTTTGTGTGTGGTAAAATACCCACAAAATTTGTCATTTTAAACATTTTATTTTTTTAAAGATTTTATGTACGTATGTATGTATGTATTATTGAGAGGGAGCAGGGGGAGGGGCAGAGGGAGAGGAGAGAGAGCATCTCAAGCGGGCTCCCCCCTGAGTGTGGAGCCCAATGCACAACTCAGTCTCACAATCCTGAGATCATGACCTGAGCTGAAATCAAGAGTTGGACACTTAACTGACTCAACCACCCAGATACCCCATTTTAACCATTTTAAGTTACAGGTCAGTGGCATTAAGCCCATTCACATTGTTGCGCATCCATTACCACCATCTTTCCATCTCCAGAACTTGTTAATCTTCCCAAACTAAAACTCTGTACTCATTAAACAATAGCTCCTCCCTCCTCCCTCTTCCCAGCTCCGGGAAACCACCATTCTACTTTAAGTCTCTATGAATTTGACTACTGCATATAACCTCATATAAGTGGAATCGTGTAGGATTTGCCTTTCTGTGACTGGCTTATTCCACTTAGTATGTCTTCAAGGTTCATCCATGTTGTAGCATCAGAATTTCCTTCCTTTTTAAGGCTAAATAATGTTTCATTGTTTGTCTACATTGCAGTTTATCTGTTCATCCATTGATGAACACGGGTTGTTTCCAGCTTCTGGGTTTTGTGACTAAAGCTGCTACAAACATTGTTATAGCATGCTATTGTCAAAACATTCCTGAATTCACAACAGCTTTTTATCATTATACATACCTTCCATCAAAGGTCCTAAAACTAAGACCTACCACTATGTGGGGATCAGCAGAAAAACTCACATTACAGGTGTCCTCATGCTTAAAGTCATTTCTTTCCACCATACAAAGCTAATGCAATATTACCAATTCTATTTCTCACCTGTACATGATGTCCCCATGACTCATTTTGTAACTTGAAGTTTGCACTTCTTGACCCTCTTTCCCACTTCAGTCTCCTTTCCAACCCTCCCATAGGTCAATATCCTCCCCTCTAGCAACCACCAATCTATTCTCTGTATCTATAAGTCTGGGTTTTGTTTTTAGATTTCACTTTCTCTGTCTGATTTATTTCACTCACCATGATACCCTCACGGTGCATCCATGGTGTTGTAAATAGCAAGACTTCATTCTTTCTTTTTTTTGGTTGGGTAGTATTCTGTTGTATATAACATCTCCTTTCCATTCTCCTATTGATGGATGCCTAGCAGTCAGTTGATTGATTGCTTCCATTTCTTGGCTATTGTAAATAATATTGCAATGAACATAGAGAACATACACCTTTACAAATTAGCATTTTTGTTGTTTTTGTTTTCTTCAGAGAGATGCCCAGGTAGAATTTCTGGATCACATGGTAGTTTTATTTTAAATTGTCTGAGGAACCTCCATATGTTTTCCATAGTGGCTGCATCAATTTATATTACTATCCACAGTACATGGGTGTTTCTTTTCTCCGTATCTTCACCAAAACTTCTAGTTTCTTGTCTTCTTGGTAACAGCCAGTCTGACAGATGTGAGGTGATATCTCATTGTGGTCTTGACTTGCATTTCCCTGATGATTAGTGATGCTGAGCATCATTTCATGTGCCTTTTGGCCATCTGTATGTTGTTTTTTTGAAAAAAAAGTCTATTAATATCCTCTGCCCATTTTTTTAAAAAACCAGATTTTTTTTATTGTATGAGTTCTTTATATATTCTGGATATTAACTATTAACTCCTTATTGGATATATGATTTGCAAATACCCTCTCATTCAGTTGGTTGCCTTTTTTTCATTGATCATTTCCTTTCTTGTGCATAAGACTTTTCATTTGATGCTATCCCATTTGTTTATACTTGCTTTTGTTACCTTTGTCTTTGGAGTCAGATAAAAAAAAAAATTGCTAAGAATGATGCCAAGGAGCTGACTGCCTCTATTTTCTTCTAGGAATTTTATGGCTTCAGTTCTTACATTTAAGTCTTCAATCCATCTGAGTTAATTTTTGTGTATGGTGTAAGATAGTGGTGCAGTTTCATTCTTTTGCATGTAGCTGTTCAATTTTCCCAACATGATTTTTTGAAGAGCCTGTGCTTTCACCATTGCATATTCAATAAATCTAGTCTTTTAGTTAAAGAAATAAATACCTGGAGTGACTTACTCTAATAGCCTAATGGACAAGAGGCAATCATAATAAAGGACAATATTAAAGATTATAAGCATTTAAAGATGTGTTAAATATACTCTATCACTAGACTTTGGGCCTTCCTTCTTAAGCCTAAAATGTAAAATAATTCTGAAACTCTTCTTAGTGTCTAAAACCTTCCAGTCTTTGTTGTCCTTGGCAGAACGTCAGCCCTCTTGGCTTTAGGCAGCAATTTGTCAAGGAGGCTTGCCATTTTGGCTTGCTTCACCTTTATTTCTCATTTCCTCCATCCACTCAGGCTTCAAAAGCCTCTAATTAGCTGTTTACCTTAATTATTCCAGTTAGGACTTCATCTGGTCTTGGGTTCTCCCACTTCTGCAAATCTAAAGTGCCTGCACCTTCCCTATTAGGAAATCTACTTTTCTGAAAAATGCACTTCTTCACCTCCACTCTGTGTCATGTGGCTTCCATAGCAGGGAGAGGAGGCCAGAATGAAAACTGGCAGTAGTTTTGAGTGTCTGATTCTGAGCCACATCGATTCCATTTAGAGAAAACTGAAATTTCTTATGTATAGCCCCCAGCAGAACAAAGGGCTTCTGCTCAGGCCAGAATTCCCAGATGAGCTACTGAAGCAAACACAAGACCTCAGCATAGTCGAGTCTTAGCTCACTTTCGATCCCCAAGACACTGAGGGAATAGTGGGTTGGTGCCCTTTTTCTTTACCAGATATCCTTTTCTATTGTGTCTTTTAGCTCATGAGCATATAAAGGCAAACTAAGGTGCCATGTAACTTGAGGACAATGTCTAGTAGTTCTAAACTTGTTTTAGATCAGGAATAGATAGAGACTCCTTGGGTGTGTTGCTAATTACCAAATAAATAAACATGTGATTCTGGGTTTCCTTAGAATATCCATAGAAACTAGACTCACTTTACATAGATGTATTTGTTTACTAATGAACCGTTAGCATCTTGATGAATAACATTCTTCACATTTAGATTTTTACTTATGGAAATGTTTTGACAAAAGATATTGTCATTAGCTTGAACTCTGATTAAACCAAGAACTACATTTCTCAGACGGTGCATGAGTTGACACAGCCTGGCCACTTACAAATTCGAATCTGAAAGAAGCAAAAGTTTCTATCATGAAGCATCTGCACATCTTGGTACAAAATTTGAATTTAGAATTGACTTAAGCCCTAGGCCTTCTAAAACTCACAAGACAGAGTATCAAATGCATCATTTATACCTCCCCAGGCAACATGGAGCATGAGTCCTACTGGTTACCTTTAAAATAGGGTTATTCTTAAAAGAGACCAACTGCTTGGTCCATCATGAGATGGTCCAGTTTGAACATTCTGAAGGGTGGTCTGCCAATCACACAAAAAGGAAAGATTCTAAAGATTATTTTAAGCATGATAGTGTATTTTATGTAGAAGTTTTCTACCCCTAAGTTCCTTAAAAATTCTCATATATTTTAAAATTTATTTAAAATTCAAATTCTCTATTTCTCATTTTATCACCACTTTAATTAGGCATAACAGATTGAAATTAGGTATCATAGAATAACTTTGCATGTTGAGATAAACAATACTGCAATTTATTCCATGTGATGATTTTCCCCCTGTACCTGAGTCACCAGGCATAAATAAATATGCAAAAAAATCCAAAATACTTTTGGATTCTCAGATTCTGAAATAAGAAAATTAGTCATCTAGTTCCAAGACTTGTGAACCAACCCCAAGTACAGAAGTCTATATTTTGTGTGCAATGACTAAAAAGCAAGTTTCGATGTGCTGCTGAAGAAGCACTCCATAAAATAACTGGTGCAGATAAAAAATAAATAAATAAAAGGGAAAATATGCCACAAGCTATTTGCATATGATAATTTCATAAAACACTCCCCTTGAGAAATATCCGAGTGAAATTAATTCACAATCAGTAGGAACCCTGTGGGAATGAGTTTGTAGAAATAAATAATCCAAAATTATTCTTGGGCTGTGAAGTTTGTTTACTGCCTTAACTGAAGTGTGTATCAAACATAAGTGCATTAGCATTGGCTGTGGGTTGGGGTAGTCAGGCACAGCTTTCACCTCCAGTGTTTTTCATTCATTTTGCTGTTTGTATTTCTTGGCAAGAGGTCCAAGCCACAAAAGGGTTTGTCTCAATATTATGTGTGAGTTTGTGCAGACATATGTGTGTATGTGTCTTGTGCATAGTCATGGGCATTGCTTCTTTTCAAAGGAACCCCAAAAATATGGATGAATTCTTGACAACTGAACAAGAGGTTGCTAATTCAAAAATTATCTTAAAACTTAACAACTCTATAGGCAAAGAGCAATGAATATTTTTTGTCACAGAAATGTTTCTTCCCACACAGAAATTTGAGGGCTGCTTACCACTCCATATCTGTTCAGACCTATGTGTATGAATGTCTTATTTATTTATTTATTATTTATTAAGTACCTCATGCCTGGCATTAGACTACAAAGAACTTGACAGATATTGCTTCCTTTAATTCTCACAATAATCCTGCAAGATATGTGTAATTATTCCCATTTGAGAGCTGAGAAGACAGACTCAGAATTAAGTACTTTGCCTGTGGTCTCCCAGCAATGAAGTAGCACAAGCAGGATTTAAATCCAGGTCTGTCTGTATTCCAAAGTCAGCATTCTTAACCATGGTACACTCAAGCTTTCTTTCCACTTTTCTCTGGCTGCATAATTCTCTTTGCAGAAATGTTTCCCTCTTGGTTGCCTTTTTCCCCTTTCAAGGCTGCCTTTGCCTTCAATGTCCATCCTGACCAGATTTCACCTGTATAAAAATGTTGCTGAGAGGAGTCCTATAGTGAGAATCCTGGGGATCTCAGATCTGGATGGATGGATAGAAAGATGGATAGAGCATGAATGGCCAGACTTGCTTTCTTGGCAGAGTGGCCTAGGAGCTGGGTGGGGATAATGCTATGTCACAGCATGCACTGATTAGTCAAAGGACTAGTCAATGGCAAATAACAAATAGTTCCTTCAAAATGTCAATGGGTAAATGACACTAACAGCGAATGATCTCATTAAAAGATACTGAACTGGAAGAAACCAATTAGCAGAGAGACAGAATACTATAGTGGCTAAGAAGATGGATTTTGAAGACAGGATGACTGTCTTCAGAATGACTGGGTTTAAATCTTTACAATAATGTGTGATCTTGGCCAAGTTATTTATACCATCTGTGCCTCCCTTTCCCAATCTGTAAAATGGATATAATAATTGTACCTACCTTATGGGACTGTTGTAAGGAATATGAATATATAAACTATGTGCCTGGCACACAGTATATACTATTTAAGTATTTGCTGGTATTAGTAGTAGTATAATGCCTTGAACTTGATCACTCCTCTCACCTGATACCTGATTGTGGCCATGGGTACCTGATATTCAATTAACATATAACTCTTGGTACCTCCTTAGTTGTTTTTGGGTTATTGCACACCCAATGCTCCTGCTATCAGCCCCCAACCCAAATATTCCAATCACATGCTGAATGTACAGCTGTTTTAAAATATCTGGTAATGAGTCTCTTCTTCATGCCCAAACTGGGAATAAATTCATGGTTTTAAACTCTCTTTAAGGACTGAAAGTGTTCTTCTCTATGAAAAATGAACCAAATAATAATAACAATAATAATACTAACAGTAAGAAAGCAAAGGAGGGAGGAAAGAAGGAATAAAAATGAAAGTGAGAGTAAGGAATGGAGGGAGGGAAGGAAAAAGGAAGGAAAGAAGAAAGGACAAAAGAAAGAATATGTTAGAGGAAAACATAGGGAGCTTGCGTGGAGAGAAAAGAGTCTAATGCATAGTCAATTTCTGTAAGTCTTTAATGTAAGATGTTCCAAAACATAAACCGTTGTAAGTGAAACTATGTATGTGTTTTCATGATGATGTCCTCCTAGTTATCTGAAGAGTTTCAAAGGGAAACCAACACTTCCTTAGCAAAACATGAGTGTTTCTTTCTTATTATTCCTAGCAGGTCCTTCCCCAAATAAACTTCCGTTCAATCCAATAAAATAACTGGAGATTTTATTGAATAATGTGACTTCATAAATTTAAGAAGCTATCCAAATTTGCAATTTGGAAACCTTGGAGGCATCAGAAAATATACTCCAGGTGGTTTACTCTTATTGACATCCAATTCCATTTAACACTGTGAAAGGGCTTTCTAAGAAAATCCCATTAATATATTTTTGCAAATATGATCATCAACAAATAAATGCAAAACTGTGTTTAGAACATCACTAAATGGTTCTTTTTTTCTGCTAGTGTTTATTACAAATCTAAGCAGCAAAAAATGGGGAAAAAGATGATAAAGGAATAGTTTCTTTTAAGACAATTGCATGACTAGGATTTATACATAATTTTTCTAAGACTGCACAAAGAAGTGTTCTCAGTTAATTCATGTCTTTGTATTGTAGCTTTACTCAATCATGTAAAAAAGCAATATCATTAATTACACAAGTCAAAGGAGGCATTGAAAAAATCCTGCATCCTTTCATTAACTTAACAAAAATACAATTAGTAATTATTAGTGATTTCCTGGAGAAAGTCTAGAGCTGAATTAAAAATATCACTTCACTGGTCCCTTAAAGGAAAAAAACACACTACCATGAAGCTTATCTGATGTACTTGCTTTTAAACATTAAAGAACTAATTCATAAAGCAACCATACAACATTTGTAATGCTTTTAATTTTCTTTTGTGATCTCTGGGAAATGTGAAGAATGTTCCTTTCTCTAAGTAAAATGACCTGTAGCATTTAGTCTAGAATGAGTATGGTTATTTCCTCATTCAGAAGTCATGGATACTCTGCTCCCAAAAATGAGATTTTTTTTAAAAAGTCATATCCTTTTTTTTCAATTTGGCACATTTTGTTTTAATGGGCAACATGTTTATGCTGATTCCAGAAAGATGAAAACAAATTTCCTAAAATATCTAGAATCTCTAGGGCCAGTTGTACTACTTGTGTCAAATATTATTCAGGATTAAAAATTATTAAAATGGATTGCTAATTTCAACCTGCTGGGTTTGTGGAGACAGGTTCCCGGGTATGCAGTAGATCCTTCCATGTTGAGGTTTTGTGACTTCTCTCTTGAGTTCCTGGTTGAAGAGACATAGTATAGACCTTTCTTGCATTTTAAGAAAAGATGAGCTCCTCTTGTCAAACACCTGGCTCTTTGAAAGCAGTTGTATTTTGAATGAACTGCATTAGGCAGAAGGGAAGGATGTCCAGTTTGGGTAGCAGTTAGAGCAGGACCCCAGGGAATTCTTACTTCCATTCATGTGCTCGCTACTTATGCAAAATTTCAACATGTTTGATGATTGCTCTCCTTTTTCTCTTTTACCTTTTGTAAAAACAATAAAGTCAGTGTGAGAAAATGCTGAATGAACTGAAAAATTAGGTCAACTCCTGATTTTTCAGAATGCAGATGACCCGATTTGCTTTCTCTGGCATCAGGTTTTACTCTCAGTTTATATTTTGTTGTCAGCCCATTTCCCTGCTCCATTTCTTCCACTGGAGGTTGTAAACATAATTAAAGGTTAGGCCAGGAATTGTCAGTAAGTTAGCCTACTACTAAAAACAAAAAACAAACAACCAAAGGGTCAACAAAAAAGTTTTAAAAATACCTTCAGACAAATAAAAATGGAAACACAACTTTCCAAAATCTATGGGATGCAGCAAAAGCAGTTCTAATAAGGACGTTCTTAGCAATACAGGCCTACCTCAAGAAATAAGAAAAATCTCAAATAAACAATCTAATTTTATAACTAAAGGAAAAAGAACAAAGCCTGAAGTTAGTAGAAGGAAGATAATAATTAAGATCAGAGCAGAAATAAATGAAATAGAGTTTTAAAAAACAATAGAAAAGATCAATGAAACAAAAAGCTGGTTCTTTGAAAAGATAAACAAAACCAATAAACCTCTAGCCAGAGTCATCAAAAAAAAAAAAAAAAAAAAAAAGAGGGCCTAAATAAAATCAGAAATGGAAGAGGAGATGTTACAACTGACACCATAAAAACACAAATGATCATAAAAGATTACTACAAACAATTATAGAACAACAAATTGGAAAGATTAGAAGAAATGGATATATTCCAAGAAAACACAATCTCCCAAGACTAAATCATGAAGAAATAGAAAATCTGAATAGACCAGTTATCAGAAATGAAACTGAATCAGTAATTTTAAAAATCCCAAAAAACAAAAGTCCTAGACTGGACCACTTCACAGGTGAATTCTACCAAACATTTAAAGAAGAGTTAGTACCTATCCTCAAATTATTCCAAAAAGTTGAAAAGAAAGGAATACTTCAATGCCGGCACTACCTTGATACCAAAGCCAGATAAAGACACAACAAAAAAAGAAAATTACAAGACAAAATGCCTGACAAATGTAGATGAGAAAATCCTCAACAAAATATTAGCTCACCAAATCCAACAATGCATTAAAAGAATCTGGTGGTGGGTATTATGGAGGGCATGTATTGCATGGAACACTGGGTGTGGTGCATAAACAATGAATTTTGGAACACTGAAAAGAAACAAAATAAAATAAAATGAAAAAAAAATAGGAATCATATATTATGATCAAGAGACATTTATTCCAGGGATACAATGTTCAACATCTGAAAATCAAGCAATGTGATACCCTACATTAACAAAAGATAAAAATCATATGATCATCTCAACAGATGCATAAAAAGCATTTGACAAAATTCAATATCCACGTATGATAAAAACTCTCAACAAAGTGGGTATAGAAGGAAATTACCTCAACATAATAAAGGCAATAGATGACAAACCCACAGCTAACATCATACTCAATAGTGAAAAGCTGAAAACTTTTCCTCTGAGATCGGAACAAGACAAGGATACCTAATCTCACTATTTTGATTCAACACAGTACTGGAAATCCTAGCTACAGCAATTAGACAAGAAAAAGAAATAAAAGTCATCCAAATTGAAAAAGAAGGAGTAGAACTATGTCTTTTTGCAGATGACATGATACTGTACATAGAAAATACTAAAGTCTTCACCAAAAAACTGTTAGAACTAATAAATGAATTCAGGATACAAAATTAACATCAGAAATCATTTGCATTTCTATATGCTAATAATGAGTTTTCAGAAAAAGAAATTAAGAAAACAATCCCATTAATAATTGGATCAATAAGGATAAAATGCTTAGGAATACAGTTAACCAAGGATGTGAAAGACCTGTACTCTGAAAACTATAAATCATTGGTGAAAAAAATTCAAGAAGACTCAAATAAATGGAAATACATTCTATGCTCATAGATTAGAATAATTCATATTGTTAAAATGTCAATACTGATCAAAGCAATCTACAGATTCAATGCAGTCACCATCAAAATACCAATGGCACTTTTCACAGAACTAGAAAAAAGAATCCTAAAATTTATATGAAACTATAAAAAATTCCAAATAGCAAAAGCAACCTTGAGAAGTAACAACAAAGGTGGAGGTATCACTCCCTAATTTCAAACTATACTACAAAGCTATAGTAATCAAAACAGCATGGTATTGGCACCAAAGTAGAGCCATAGATCAACAGAATAGACAGCCCAGAAATAAACCCATGCTTATAAGGCCAATTAATCCATGACAAAGGAGGCAAGAATATACAATGGAAAAGACAGTTTCTTTAATAAGTAGTGCTTAGAAAACTTGACAGCTACATGCAAAAGAATGAAATTGGACTACTATCTTACACCAGGCATAAAAAATAAATTCAAAATGGGTCAAGACCTAAAACCATAAAACTCCCTGAAGAAAACATAGGTAAATAAGCTCTTTGACATCAGTCTTAGCAATAGTTTTTGGATCAGTCTCCTCAGGCAAGGGCAACAAAAGCTAAAATAAACAAATGGGATTATATCAAACTGAAAAGCTTCTGCACAGAGAAGTAAATCATCAGCAAGTGAAAAAGCAACTTACTGAATGGGAGAAGATATTTGCAAGTCAGACACCAACAAGTGGTTAATAGCCAAGATATATAAAGAACTTACACAACTTAATATAAAAAAAAATAAACCTGATTTAAAAATGGGCAGAAGACTTGAATAGACATTTTTCCAAAGAAGACATACAGATGGCCAAAAGGCACATGAAAAGATGCTCAACATCACTAATCATCAAGGAAATGCAAATCAAAACCATAATAAGGTATCACCGCAGACTGGCTATTATCAAAAGGATAAAAGGTAACAAGTGTTAACAAAAATGGGGAGAAAACCTTACACACTTTTGATGGCAATGTAAACTGATGAAACAACTATGGAAAATAATATGGAGGTTTCTGAAAAAGATAAAAAAATAGAACTACCATAAAATCCAGCAAGGTATTTATCCAAAACACCAATTTGAAGAGATACATGCACCTCTGTGTCATTGCAGCATTATTTACAGTAGTCAGATATGGAAGTAACCTACATATTCCTTGATAATGGATAATGGATAATATATGGATAATAATGAATGGATAAAGAAGATCTCTCTCTCTCTCTCTCTCTCTCACACACACACACACACACACACACACACACACACACACAAATGGAATATTACTCAGCCATAAAAAATAATGAAAACTTGCTACTTATGACAACATGGATGAAGCTAGAGGGTATTATGTTAAGGGAAATAAACTGGACAGAAAAATAGAAATATTGTATGATTTCACTTATATGTGGAATCCTAAAAAATAAATGAGCAAAACAGAAAGAGACTCATAGATACAGGAAAAAAACTGTTGTTTGACAAAAGGGGAGAGTTGGCAGTAAGTGAGGAATGGGGAGGGGATTAATAGGTACAAACTTCCAGTTATAAAATAAGTAAGTCATGGGTATGCAATGTATAAAGGGAATATAGTTAATAATATTCTAATAGCTTTGCATGAGACATATGGTGACTAGGCTTACCTGGGGATCATTTTGTAATGTATAAAAACATCAGATCACTATGATGTATGCCTGATGGGATACTGTACATCAATTATACTTCAGTAAAAAAGGAAAATGTGACAGGATGTCCTCTATACCTTCACCCATGCCCACATCCATCCCTGTGAGAAGGAGTGACTTAGTACCGTAATTCATGGATGTGATCCCTATGATAGCCCACCAGAATGGTTCATCTCTAAATCCTTCACTCTGAGTAATTTGAAGTTTCCAGACTACTGACCTCGCACTATGTGGTGTCATCAACCTCCTCCATGAACTTATCAGAAATGCTGGCCTCTGTGATTTTTATATGTGAGGTAGATGTAGGAAGCATACAAGGAGGATGGACCCATTATGGGTAAAGGCTCAGGTGTTGGAGAAGGAAGAGTGAAGGAAACCAGGGAGGTTGGGGTATCTGGGAGCCCATCTGAGGCCAACTTGATATGAACCAAAAGACAAACTGATGAGAGGTTTTATACTACCCTTTGGGCCCCTTGTGCACTTGAGACTGGGTGGCTGGCATATTTTCTTTCTGAAAAGGGACTGTACCTTCATGCACCTCCAGAGATCTGAAGGCACTGATGCGGGTATAGATATATCCCCAGTCTGGGATTCCAAATAAAAGTTTAGGATTATGATTTTACTGGTCTCCGTCAGCAGGGAATTTAACAGTTAAAAGTTAAATCTGGGTTGAGTTATACCAGATATACCCTAAACAAAATAAATACAACATTAAATGGTCAGGTGTAGAATTCTCCAGTAATGGCTAAAACTCACCAACTACACAGGAACTCCTACCTCATAGGTCTAGACAGTTGCTGGCAGGCTAATAGGAGAGTAGAGATGTAGAGTATATTCAGAACAAAGGCCTTTTTGAAACCACATTTTTAAAAATTTAATTTTAGGGACCAAAATTAAGGCTTCCTTAAAGTAGTTTTACAATTCTGAAAAGAAGTGATTGTTCTAAAGCCACACCTTGGTTACTTCCTCAGCAATTATTACAATGAAAGATCATTGTCAGATGCATGTTCAAAAGGAGGAAAGATACTCACATTGTAGTTTGCCTAGATTCTATAGGGGCTGGGGCTCTGGGGCAGCATATCTCACACTGACCTGGCAGAGTCCTTTTGGGCATGCCTCTCAATGCTGCTGCATGCTCTGAAGCCTGTAGACCCTTAGAGTTGTGAGCAAGAGCTTTTCAGTTTCAGAAATGGGAAGTCAGGAGTTTAGCCATTTTGGACACACATGCACACACACACACACACACACACACACACACACACAAACACACACTCTCTGATTGCTTTTAGTGGAGAAAACATCTGATCATGTAGACATTACCCAAATGTCCTGAACCCATTACAAACCTTGTAAGAAGATGTAGCCCCTGCTCAAGAAGCATCTTTCTTTTCATTCCCCAGTGGAGATACTGCATAAAAGGGTCCTTAAAATGGTATGACTTGGATGTAAGTTCCTACTTAGATAACTACTGGTTTTGATGAAATGTAAGAAATACTATAAAAAGGAAGCAACTTCAAGCCTTCTATGTGGGACTTTATGAAAAAAAAAAAAAGGCTGAAAGGATACATCTATTCTAGATATCAGAGACTTCAGTTTAAGTTCCAGTTCTATAATGAACTGGTGATGATTTTTTTCTGTATTGTCCTTAAACTGTTCCTTTATCTGTAAAATGGGCACATCAAAAACCATTTAGCTACTTCCCAAAGCTGTCATGAGAGGGTCAAATGAAGACCACTATATTTGTTTGGTACTCAGAGAAAGAAAGTCAATAAGAGATATGCATGTATCTATATATATGCATACTTTATATAATATTTCCTTAGTTTATATATATTTATATAATTTTAAATTTATATATATATAAAATTTATATATATATATAATTTATATATAAATTTTAAATTTTATATATATAGAGAGAGAGATTTGTTATGAGGAATTGGCTTTCATGGCCAGAGAGGCTGAAAAATCCCATGACCTGCTGTCTGCAAGCTGGAGAACTTTGAAAGCTGGTATTGTAATTCCAGTCCTAGTCCAAAGGCCTTAGAACCAGGGGAGCCAATGGTGTAAATCCCAGTGCAAGGGAAGGAGAAGATCAATGTCCTAACACAAGCATTGAGGAAGGAAAAAGGACAAATTCCTCCTTCCTCTGTCTTCCATTGTGTTCAGGCTCTCAATGGATTGGATGATGCCCACCCATATTGGAGAGAGTCAACTTTACTGAGTCCACCAATTCAAATGCTATCTAATCTGAAAACACTCTCACAGACACACCTGGAAATAATGTTTTATCTGGGAACCCCATGGTGTAGTCAGGTTGACATAAAATTAACTATCACAACCACTATATAAGGCACATGAATGTAAAACACTGGGATATAAATTACCCAGGTTGAAGTACAAATAAGTTGTCTGTGTTCAGTTCTAACTTGGTAGTAAATTAAAATGGCTGAGAAAGCAAGAGTGGCAATTAATTCTGTTGTAATTAGATGAAGACTCCAACTTACTTAATGCAGTTATAGGGAAGTTAACTTTGTGCCGTGAGATAAAAAAATAAACAAATACCCCCTCCCAAACAGAGTTATTCATCTAATACTAGTCTCCAAAATAAGTAAAATCTAAAGCTCTTTTTCTGTGATTTATTGACTTGCTAACAAAACAATTTTATCTCTGACTTTTGTCACTCTGGTATGTAATGGCCCTGCAGACACTGTTGTGTGAAATCATGTATTTTTTATTCATTGAGCCTATCCTTGAAAGATATCCTCAACTGAAGTAAGGACGCCAGACTTTATACCCTCTAAGGTGACCAGTCAGCACAGGTGGCTGCCCCAAGGGAGGGGACATGCCTAGGGTAAGGCAGCATCCTTTCGTGGGGGAAAATTCCTGAAAAGGGACACAGCTGTGAGTCATCAAGAAGCAACACTCCTGGCAGCTTAGGGGAAAGAATTTTCAGTCCTAGAGGGTGATTTAGGGGAGTGCATCACAGCATCCATAGCAAAGTTTTCCAAAAGTTGGATTATAATTAGAAAGTATATATTTATATTTTAACATACATTTGCAGATTAGTTTCCTTGAAAGTTATCGTAATTTGCACTTCCATCAACAATATAAGAGAATGTTTATTTCCCTGAATACTCACCAGCACTTGGTATTACTGCTTTTTAAAACATTTGACAATGATATATCATTATTTTAAGTTGCATTTCCTTGATAAATACTGAGTGTGAACGTCTCTTCATTGGTGGCATGCGTTTTTGCTTTGGTGTTACTTATGTGTATATCTTTAGTAATTTGTATGTTGTGTTTCCTTCTACTCAATTTACTAATCCATTGTAATGTACTGAGGTAGAGTTTTCTGGCTGTCTCTGAAAACCTGTCCCCCACTTCTTTGCCTAGGCACATTCTAGAACATATTTCCTAGTGTCCTTTGCACTGAAGTGTGATTATGTTTTAGATAGTAGATTATGAACCAAAATGTCTGTGCTATGATTCCTATTTGCATTTTTATACTCTTCTGCTGTGTGCAAGCAGGTGACAATGGGTAGGGTGAGGTCATGAGACAAAAGCCTGAATCCCTGAATCACTGTGTGAGATAGCTGCCTGTCAGCTCTGCATCCCCACTCTGAACTGTTAAGTTAGCAAGAAATAAACCTCAATTGCACTGGAACTCCAATATGTATTTGGGATGAACTAGTACAGGCGTATTGTCTACTTTTTTCCTAGGCTATCATTTGTAGTTGACCATACATCCATGGTATCTTTTTAAAGGCTGTTTAGAGCAAGTCTCAGAAGAGAGGCCAGGGAAATTGGAGGAAAACTAGGACAGAGTGGCATCGAGGAAGCCAAGGGGAAAGATGCTTTAAGAAACAAGTCATGATCAGTCACATTTCATGCTATAGAGAGGTATAGTCTAAGGGGGCCTGAAACCTAACAGATGCTTTGATGATTGCTTGGTGTAAAGATGCCTCTGGAGGCAAGATTCCAACAGAGAAGTATTAGAAAATTTACCTGCATTGAAGATACCTTATCTGGAAAAATGAATGCTGTCCTAAATGTCCATCTTCTGCTAATGAATGTATCAAATCTGTATAAGTCTGAAAGAAACCCACCCATGTCCTAGAATGGCAGTAAAAGCATAGTTCAGTTCTAAAGTTTGATCCACACTTATCTGAAGCCTGGATATTTGGGTGATTCTAGCTCAGCCCACGGGGATGCATTGGCAGGCAGGTCAAATGAACTGCCATTAATAAGTGTAGAAAGCCAAGTTGGCCATTCATATCTGAACCACCTCTGCCCTTCCTAAAAAGCACAACATTCATGAGCCTACTATTCCCTGCTGTCTGAACATGACTTATCAACTTTACCTTTTTCACCTACACCTCTCTTGTTTTCTCAGGTGAATGCCTAAAATTACTTCTAGGAATAGAACATTCTGGGTTACTGAATCTCAGGAAAGAAATAAATTCTCTTGTTTACAAGGAAAAACACTGTAAAATTCTACTGTACAATTCCAGCTCAGGGATTAAAATAAGAGGAATTATATTTTCATTCATCTTTTAAATTAAATGACCACAGAGATAATTTGCTCACCATAAAAGTGAGAGATGGAAGGATATTCAGACATGTTGAAAGACATCAATACACGTATTTATTAAAAGTATATGGTACTGTACTTTAAAAACCTGGAACTAAAGGTGACTTTTCTAATTACCTATGACATGTGAAGTCAATCGTCCTTAATATGTTCAGAATGACACATTACGAATGAATAGATATTAGAGTTTTCTGCTCTGCTGCTCATAGAAACATCTGATGAAGGACAAGAAGTTGGATATGTCACCTTATGTCTTAGAAAAAAAGAAGAATGAAAAGATAACGATAGGAAAAGGTAGAGTCACTCTATGCTACATGCTTTTAGTAATTCTGAGCACAAAATTATTCTTTGAAGAAAATTTTTGTTTCTTAATTTAAGGTACATAACAAGTTTAAGCTACCTGAAGTTTAAGAACCTTCAATCCTACTTGATTCAAAATGCTTATTAGTTCCTGGCAATTAAACAGTTTATATGCTATCCATTTTAAGGTAATTTATCTCTAGTTTTTATCTTCTAGGTTTTTCATGAAGACATTTAGAAAATCAAGGAGAATCTAGCAGTAGAAATAAAAATAGGGTTATTCTCTTACTTATGCTTGTCCACTATATATTAAGACTTCAAGGTATCTGTTTTCTTCCATAATCATTCTATAATTTATTCCTATTAATTATTAGCAAATTAAGTGTTATTCATATTTTGAGCAATGGGAATTATCCAGGATTCCAAGACACTCATTTATTTCATATCATTTTGGATGGATTACACACAACTTGCTCTGTTTTTGCATCTATAAAACATCTATACAATGTGAAAACATAGGCAAACAATCATAATACCATTTAAAAATCTTCAATCTGGGGGCGCCTGGGTGGCTCAGTGGGTTGGGCCACTGCCTTCGGCTCGGGTCATGATCTCAGGGTCCTGGGATCGAGCCCCGCATCGGGCTCTCTGCTTGACAGGGAGCCTGCCTCCCCCTCTCTCTGCCTGCCTCTCTGCCTACTTGTGATCTCTCTCTCTGTCAAATAAATAAATAAATAATTTTAAAAAAAATCTTCAATCTGAAAAAAATAAAATA